>NC_039512.1:1610789-2878706 GCF_003672135.1 Ooceraea biroi
ATATTCTCAGAGTGTGAAAGAAATGCGCGAGCGGATAGATAACGCACGTGGCCGTTCGTGTATATCGTGTATCGTTCGATTCGCACACAACGGTCGATTCGAATCGAAGAAAATAGCCGTTAAAGCCGATCGCAGTCTTTTCGTCCATCGGAGCGTGAACGTGGCACTCGCTTCAAGCATTCGTTTCCTATCGCCGGTTTCAAGTCGACTGTTTGCCTTCGAGATAAGACAGATGGACGGGTGGACAGTTTCAGATCCGTTCTCCGACTCGTTCGACTTTCGATCCTGCGAAACGCATTTACGCCGAATGCGCAAAGTGCAATGTGCAGGACTTAATGGCCTATTCTCTTGTCTGTCAATCGTGAACTTTGCACTAATCGTTGTACATTCTCTCATGTGGCAGTTGCGATGAAAGAATATCGATGTATTATAAAATATTTTGAAAAATGATCCTATGTTGTTATATAATGATATAAGGATTCTTAGAATTATTATATGGAGAATAATTTAAATAATTAATTAATTAATTAATTATAAATATATAATAACAGAGAATAAAAGAAAATAAAAGAAAATTTAAAGTGAGAGATTCGTTTATTTCTTTACTCATGTGTTTTTTCAGAAATTTCTCAGCAGTCTTCCATGCGTCTGTCAATTGAACAGTAATCTAGAATATAAAAATTATTGCACGATATAATTATTTCACGTACAGATATTTTTGCATTATATAATAATTGTAAAAGGATGCATAAATATGTGATATTTTAAATAATTTACATAGGATAAAATGCCAATTGTATTACACGTTGATCGTATCGAACTTGCTACCCCATCTAGTGTAGTGTGTGCAAACTTTGCGACGAAGCTACAGTTTCCTGCAGTATCTTGATTATCAACATTTATTAATATTTAAACAGAAAATGGAGAAACATTTTGCAATTATTATTTTTGTTAAGTTTCAGTTCAATTCAACAAGATTTAATAATTTTGAAACAAACTTTTCATATTTTCTTTTTAATAAAATAGCGTTTTTCTTTCTCAAATGTTATTTTACATATAGATATTATTTAAAACAGCACATGTATAATTTAAATCCAATGTGAAGTATTTTTGTAACTTGTAAAACAGCAAATATGTATCTTAAATTTATTATCGCGATAAACAAATGATGACGTGTCGTCAGGATTTAAAAAATTAAAAATCACTAATATAAAAAAATATTGAAAATTAAAATAATAGTTGTTTATTTAGTAGCCTCTTTACATTTTCTTTTTTCTTGTCATTGACAGAAAGGTTCCGCATTTTTGCGGATTATCGCGCTCATCGGATTGATGATGATGATTAGCTACTGCTCCAGAAGAGAAAGGAGCGAGCGGCAAGATAAATAATTGGGCTAACACACACAAACTTAGCTGTAGCTAAGTTACATCCCAGTTCCGCAAGTGCGGGGAATTCCAGAGAGATAAATTATTTTCCTGTATGCAACTATAAGCTTTTTCAGGCATTCGTTATTATACATAAAATATGTATAGTGCATCTGCATTGCTCAATTCATTGTTGCAAACTATTTATGCACGTGTATGTATGTGTACGCTATGTAGCATCACTTATTTTATTAAATAAAATTTACTCTTAAGTTTTGCCATTTCGTATTTCAAGTTTTTGAATATTTTTGGGAGCATGTGTTTCTGTATGTACAGGAAGTTATTTTAAAGAGAAGTAAATATTTCTCTCTCTGGAATTTTAGGAATACTTTTATATAGTTATAGTCATTTTAATACTGTTTTTAAATTTTATGCACTCGCAAGGAATTTAAAAAATTATATTTCACTTTATTATTTCGAAACTTATTGTTCAACAAAGAATTTCTTTTTTTATCTCGCAAATATTCGAATCTTATATGTTGGAGGAGCATTTTTTATCTCAGCTGTACATCGAGAACTGGCACGGGTCAAGAAGGTGGGTCTGATAGAAAGTCGTCCACATAAAGTTCGGAAATAGAATGGCTTGCGAAACTGCTCCCCCAGGTGGTCGTAAAAATGGAACAACATGAAAAATATTGCGCATGTTCACGACTTAATGTTACTAAATGTGTGCAAGAATAAATTAAGAATTATGATTATACCGCGTAAACAGTGAAGTAACTGCAAATGTATATTCCTTTTCCTCCTTTTCCTTTGAAAGAGCAGGTATATCTAGTATAATCATCCTATCGAAGTTCCAGACAATCAAAGTATTGGGTCATTAAGTATGAAACTTTACAAATGTAAAAGCGCCATCTTTAACATTTGTTATCTCAAATTTGGCGCCAGACGTCAGTATCAGGTTAGGTTAGTGTGATAGATGTACGTTCGCTCTTCAAACGTCATATTTGTTTGTTCAAATATCTTCATTAGTTTTATTGGTGGATTCTTTTTTATAGAACTATGGAAAAGTCCAAAATTCGTGTGATTTATGAATATGAGTTCCGCCGTGGAACCACAGTGTCGGAGACAGCTCGTAATATCAACGCTGTATTTGGTGAAGGTTCAACTACTAAAGCAACGGTGGGCAATTGGTTCAAAAACTTCAGAGATGGAGATTTCAGCCTCGCTAATGAGCCACGTGGAAGACCAAAGACGAAGGTGGATAATGATCACTTGAGAGCCGTAGTAGAGTCCGATCCATCTCAAGGTACACGTGAATTGGCATCGATATTCAATGTTTCCATACCCACCATATTGGTTCATTTAGCTGCAATTGGTAAGATAAAGAAGTTGGACAAATGGGTCCCGCACGAATTGACCGATGCGCAGCAGGCGCAACGTCTAGAGGCTTCACTTTCTTTGCTTTCCCGTCACAAAAATGAATCTTTTTTTAATCGAATTGTGACCTGCGATGAAAAGTGGATACTCTACGACAATCGTAAACGCTCACATCAGTGGTTGAACGCTGATGAACCACCGAGACATCACGCGAAACCCAACATTACACAGAAGAAGCTTATGGTGACTGTTTGGTGGTCCAGGTCAGGTGTTATCTACTACAACTTTATGAAACCTGGTACATCGATAACGGCTGAAGTATATTGCAAGCAACTGGACGAAATGATGCAACAACTTGCTATTAAACAACCGAAATTGGTCAATCGGTCAATGCCAATGCTGTTGCATGATAATGCTCGACCGCACACTGCACGACTGACCGTGGCAAAGCTACGGGAGTTGGAATTGGAAACTCTCCGTCATCCACCATATTCACCAGATCTATCACCTACCGACTATCACTTCTTCCGGAATTTGGACAACTTGTTGGTGGGAAAATTGTTCAATTCTCAACAGGCAGTCGAAACAGCCTTCCGCGACTTCATCGATTCCCGTACTCCTGGCTTCTATAGTAGAGGCATAGACCAACTACCACTAAAATGGCAGAAGTGTGTAGATAACATGGGCGCATACTTCGATTGAAAATAAATCATGTCCATGTGCCAAAAAATGCAAAAGTTTATGTTCTATTTGTAAAGTTTCATACTTAATGACCCAATATAAATAAATTATTGAAAACGAGATATATTGCACGAACTATGTCAGACGTCACGAAGAAAGCTATCCAATTGCCAATGACGAGCGGATCTGCAAATTACGACTATAAGTATCAGACATAATTTCTATGAGAGCAAGGTAGATCGGTCGTGACGTATGTCACGTATCGCTAAGCCCTTCACTCTCCCGATTGTGGTGAATCGCGAGGAACACGGAACCGCGGCAATTACTTTGATTCATCGCGTACGTGCGATCTTATCGGCTAATAACAAGGATATCGCTGATGGGATCGTGACAAGATAATAACAGATTTCCACATTCAAGGCAGATTTGATGAGCTCCTTTCCCATTCACTAAACGGCGCAATTTACAGCCTACTTGTTCTCACGATCGATATTCGCGTATTATTTAGATACACATCGCGACACATTCGGCTTCCACCCGGAAGCCATCCGGGTACGTCACCGATTTTTCGACACGTTTCACGGACATTGACAGCGAGCTATTACACCTGTGCTAATTGCGTCTCCTAAGGAGTGCCTAATCAACGAGCGAGAGAAAGTACGATTCGGTTGTAAAGTGGTGGGTTTCTTGAAATTAATCTCAGGCATCCGTAAAATTAGTAATATTATGAAAGATGAAATTCTTTGTTACTGTCATCGACAGAAATATAATATGAAGAAATAAAATAGTTATTATAATTTTTTATGCCTTTCTTATATGAAAGATCAAGTCATTTCATCAAGTTATTTCGATGAAATATGTATCTCTATCTGAAATATATTAGATTACTTTTTACAACGGACAAATTCTCATAAAGTTTACGTGTGAAACGATAAAAATGTTTATATACATCATACACGATGTTGCTTCGCTTTCAATGCTTTCAATACTTCATTATTAACATTTTTGACTGACTGCGTAGCAATCTATCAAATTTTATTTAATTAAAAGGAATCACGTGTAGCTTCAATTATATACTCTATTCGATAGTGATCCAATTAAAATTAAAGTTTCGAGCCAGATCTCTGTTACTTCATTGCCTTCGCCGCCGTGCGATGAGCGCTTTCACAAGAGAACGGAAATTGCGAAATTTGCGTTAACTTATAGCAAACGCAGCTACGCGCCGATCTTTAACGGGGAAACGACGTTTCGCTCGTAATGGTATCGATAATTATCGGATTATGCGAAATTAGCCGATGGATCATTACACGTGGCTCTCGATTCATCACAGCTCGTTAAGATACTTACGCACCGTGAATGCACTCGGCTCGATCGTAATCTGCACAAATATTCAACTCTCGCGGAACCGTTACGGATTTCGTCAAATATGCCTTTTCGCAATGCTCCTATAATCATTTATTCAGAGTGACTGCGTCGAGAAACGATCACAGTTTTTCTCATCTCTCTCTCTCTCTCTCATTTTTTATAGCCATAGAAAGTGACTTCATCAAGAATTTCTCTAAGAAATAATTTAAAAACAAGTTTTTAAAATGATACAGATATAAAAATCAATACGATGCATTTGATCATCGTTTCGAAGTTTCGCTTTTATCATCAACTTGAGGCTCACAGCGTGCATACTCATGAGATTTGAACCGTCAGTGATAATAGTACGCAACAATACTTCTTGATGCAAATCGAGATGTAAAAAAACTGTTGCGCGATGATACGTAGCTTTCGGTTTACTTACGATTTCTCAACGAAGAAAGTACCCAACATGCAACTTCCCTTTCAAGCTACGTCCACATATACGCGAGTTGCAAACAGGGTCACGCCGATGAAAGTCAATAATAATACTTGCGCGAGCAAATACGGTGTCTTTCGGATTTGCATAAGTATACTGCTACTCCGCGACTACCAACGTACGTCGATAAATTCCATCCTTGACGATCGCAGGCGACCGATTTTCATCTTCGACGAAAGGATATTTTTTCCTGCCTTTCGCTGCCTTTACCGTTCGACCCGCGGCGACTCTACAGGATAAGAAAACCGCTTCTTTACATTCTAACGTCGTTTCTCGTTGCTTAGCTCGTCAGGAATTACACATACATAGCTACACACCCAACCACCAGTCGTATTGTCGACTGCAATTCCGTTAATGTCACGACGCTGTCCTGCGTGATCTATATCCTTGGACGGACTTTTCTTGGCCGAACAAAAGACCCGGGAATAGATGAATGGATCGGTGCCTTTCTAATGCCTTCCTCTTTTCCGCAACGCATAATAATGCAACACGAGGTAACAAAAAACAAAAAAAGTTTTAAATAACAAGCATTTAAAAATACTTATATTTTGCATTTACTCGAAATATTAAATTCGACAATTAGATGAATTTTCATTATAAAGAATTATTTTACTTTCTTCGGAGGATCATATCATTATCTGGAAAATTTATTAAAAATAAACAATATTCTGTACATGTTTTCTTTATCCAGCAAGAATATTACATTCATGGTACAACGCGACACACTTGTTTATACGAAGCAAATAAATCTCGCAAGCGTAGACCATGTTTTCCCTTACGATCAGTTTCGTAAGGCGTGCCGCGGAAAAATCCCGGGATTCCATCCGCGAGGAACGGCCAATTTCAGCCGCTTTGTAGACGAGCATCTCGCGCTACCACGAATAATATAATACGTACAATATGCAAGGGAGAGCAACGTGACGCAAGACGCACAATATGCTTCTTGCCAGTGTTCGCCATTATAGAGCGAACGCGGCTTGCGCGAACGGTACCGTTCTGCATGAAAGCGCGGTAACGGCGTCATCATCGTAAATGGTTGCGGCCTGCCGCCGTGCTGTAAGTCACCTGATGAGAAGCGGCGAAAGGGACGAGCGGGAGCATCGTATCATCCGTCCAGCATCCCGCCGCTGTTACGTGAGAATGCAATGCGTACCCACTGACCGGCTTCACGTAACGTTTCGCGACAGGAACGGATTCACGCATTATTACGACTCACGCGCGTCATCCCCGACGTGAAACGGGATACGCGCTGGACTGGTGATTATCAAAGTAATCACCCAAGCACAAAATTATAATTTTAATTTGAAAAATATAATTTTCGTGTTATTAATTATTTTATTGGAGAAGAATAATTGTAGACTATTTTAAAAGTTAGATATATAAAAAATAGAATAAAATCTTTTTAAAGTCAAGATACATTCTAAAATCGATAAGTTTTAAAACATATACATCATTTCTTGGTAATATTTGCAAGTGTAATTTTGTTGTTCTGTAGATAAATATTCAATATATTATATGCAATTTTTGACTTTTTTTAAATTTTTATTAAATGTTTTTTATTTTTTATTAAATTTTCATTTTTCGTTAGAATCTAGTTCACAGCGTTAAAAGTCTGAAGTTTCGGGACATCCTGTGTACCTCGTATATCTGCTGGATTCCCGCAACGCCCTATATGCGTAATGCGCCGCGCGTGTCGACGAAAGTACACTCTAATTTTAGCGCAACGGCCTGCGGTTTGCCACGCGAGCGCCCCTCCCTGTTGCCGTAAAAAAAGAAATTTAATTAAACTAAAAAACCTTACCGAGGGGGGCCATGTAAGCTTAATTAAGATAGCGATCGCCGACTCGTAACTCACTCGTACACACGTGCGAGAGCCGACCTGTGCGGCCTCGAAAGAAAGAAGTGCACACCGGGTGAAAATGACTGCATCTGGTCACTCAGCAGCGAGGAGGAAAGCCGAAAGTGGGAGAGACGAGATCGCCGGTTATGCAAACGGCGAAAACGTTGCGTGTGTGTACGCGTATATGAACGCACGAACCGAACAATGTCATCGAACTTATATAATGTGTCTTCTTCTTGCTTCGGTCACATTGCGGCTCCTCGTATTTGGATAAAAATCCTCACGGATGCATTATCGTCCACTTCTGCTCTCTAGATGCCTCTAAAATTTTAGAATACTCTGTAACATTGAATAATGAAGCGGATACTTATACTATTTCTGTGACTACTAAGGACCTAGAACAATAGATCCTTTCACCCTCTTCAGTTAATAGATCCTTGATAGTTAAAGTGATAACAAACGGCTAATGACAACGAACGTACTCGAATATTTATGTATTTGACTATCCAAACATCTACTTTCAACTAACATCATTCGTCGCATCAATTAACTAGGAGACGGACTTCTTGACTATCTAGAGATAGAAAGTCCGCATCTTCACCAGGAAAGACCGTCCATCTTCGAAACGACGGATCGACACCGCTGGATGCCGCACGCACAGACGGATTCCGGCGAGAGGCGCGACCCGCGCGGAATTCCTCCGCGCGCGCGAGGGATGGACGGCCCGGCCGGCGTGGATAGGCGCAGGTGAGAGGGCCCCGCCGAGAAGAAAGGTAAGAGGTCCCACGACCAGGGAGGAATCCCTACCGCGCCGAGGAGACGCGACGACGAGGAGACGGGCCCCGGTCGAGAGGAAGAGTCCGTCGAGTCGAGTCGAAGAGATCGCGCCGAGGTGCGCAGTGCATCCGCCGCCGCTTTTCACGCTGGACGAACCGGCCGTAATCGGGGCCCCGTCCGCCGCCCACGCGACACCGCGACGAGATGCCGAAAATTAGCCTGCGCACTCTGTGTAAGTGTCCCACACGTGTCCATGAGACCGCCCGCGCCGACCCGCTGCACGTGAGTGCGCGTGGATTCGTGACGGGCCCCGTTGGGCCCGCCGCTCGCACGAGTGATAGTGGTTGACCTGTACTCTCGCCGTTTATTTTGATCACGTGTCAGTTTTCGCGGCAACAATCCGGGTATGTATGTATGGTAATGGCGTGGGTTTCATGGGTCAGCGCTGAATAATCTTTTGATGACTCTGGAGACCCGGCCGGGTGGATCGCAGCGGTGAGGTAACGAAAGCGCCGGTGATCGCGAGTTGATTATGTCGGTGGGAACTCGCTGCCTCGGTATCCAGGATGGGTCACGAGGCTCGCAAAAGTTCTCGTCGATCGCAGCGTGTGATGCGGTACTGTGATGTAACGTTCACTCTTGTAACATTTCCAGATTTTCTATATTTATGACGTATAAATAAAACGTGATTACTTAGCTGTCGAACGGGAAACCCGATGACTGATTTATATTTTGCAAAGATATTCTCTGTCCACATATTCTGCCTATTATAATAGTACTTTATAATGCCCTTAAACGTAATTTTTAACTGCATCTCAGATGTTATCATGCTGGAATCTGCAATTCATGGCAATATAAAAAAGAAGATAAGATAATTGCTTTCAACAATTTAAAATTCTGCTACTGATACTATATATCGATCCCATTTTTATTCTAAACAATAAAATTTATTTACACATAATAGAATGAGAACTTTTGTTACTGTAAATAAATTTATTAAATGACGCGTTAAACCCATGTCAGCCAATCGTGAGACAAAACTAATGATGTATATGGAATATTTATAGCGTCTTTATACAAAGATTTTTTTGTATCTTTATTCGTGCATAATATATCGCGAATGTTATGTAACACGCAATCTCAGATAGCTTCACACGTTCTCATCAGTAGCAAGCTCGATCAATCATCAGAGCTTGATCGAGTTGTAATTAAAGAAACCACTTATCTCTCTCTTTGCTGACGCGGTTCATTCACTCGTAAATGACGTTTGTGCAATACTGGAAAAAAGCATATCTCACCAAGTAATACGCTCATAATCATCAATAATCATAAATTAAGTCATTACATTATATATACTGACGTGTTACATATGAAAACATTATCGCTTTTTGCCATAAAGTTTCAATAAGGCCCGAGGTACCCACGCGTAATTGATAAATATACCGTGCAAATAGCTATAATTACCGTAAACTGTTTTACTATTTATACGTAAAATACGTCAGCGCTTTGATTGATTGAACACGCAGTGCCATAGATGCCGATAATATTGTTAATAACAACTAATTGCTGATTGTATGTGATTAACAATTTTATAATCTTTTTCCAAATTTTCCAATTTCGTATTAATAAAACTGCGAAATTATATTACAATTAATTTTTCTACCAAAGTATGACTTAATTTGATTGTAATTGCAAAACGAAGTTGCAGTTAAATTTCTCTATTAATATTTCACTTCTATTTCCGCAAATTAAAAGACATAATCAAAATAAGTAGCGGCATTAATCTTTTTGTTTGCTTAAACCTGCACTGTGACCGTGCGCCATGACAGATGATTAATTGTACTTTCACGATACTTAAACAACATTATAAAGGTACAATAAAAATTCGATAAATCTCGATTGAAAATCGAGAAACGTAGTCTTCCTATCGGTCTTCTTATTTTTAAATATTTAGTATTGCTTTACAGTATTTTCTGAATACTCTCTTTATTTATGTTCGGTGTGAGCAAAAGATCAATATTCATGAATAATTCATTGACCCAACTGTTGGAACAACTGATTGGCCACTATGATGATATTGGTTCGTTAATTGGTATCGTGAAATCCAATTTGTTTCTGGTCCCAATGGTCACGGTTATCGAACAGCGTTGTTCACGAGGACACTTTCGCCGCCGGGAATTATTGGCGCCGCTAATTACTCGCCTCGCGGCTTTGCCGCAATCGCATTTTCTCTCAAAGAGAGAGGTCGCATCTCTCCGCGTGCGAGAGGTCGCGCATCTCTCGAGTAATCCTGCTGTTTAAATCCGCGATGAGTCAGGGAGCCGAAAAATAATTCACGGGCGATACTTCGCGATTCCACCGAGCTCGTAATGTCGAACAGACATTCGCTCTATCACGACCAGCAGTCTTCGTTATGCCCGTTCTTCGTGGCCTTTGCATCCTTTTAATGCCATTGATGACGACGAGAATGGCAACGACAATGGGAGAGCACGTGTGCTCTCCGGGAACATCAACTCTGAAGCAGATATTGTCGATCCATCGGTCTTTCGAAAGATTTCATTGCCGACTATTATGAGCAATAACAATGAAATTACAGATGTCAAATCCTTTACATGATGGCTTTATATGGCGGACATATGATATTAATGTATTATCAAATTGTGAGTTATCAACAACTGACACTTCGATTAAGATTCCGCAAACTGAACCGCAAATCATTGCTGAAGGAAATCCTTATGCAATGCTGACAGATCGATGAAGAAATCGTTAAAGATAAAATTTTAATGGCGTTTGGCCTTATTATATTTATAGTGTCGTAATTCCGTGGACGAATCCTCTAATCAAGCTGAGTTCCGATCGAGCGCAGTTAGCAATTAGGGGTTCCGGATTCTTCCAAAGCGAAGCAGCACTGAGTTTTTATACGCGAAGAGAAACGTCAAGTCGCGCGGATAGAGAAGACGAAGTCGCCGAGAAGGTGTAACTTCATCGGCAGATTTGCACCGACTTGACAGTGCGAGCCCTCGAACATCGCACATTATCATGCGTTATGTTATATAATATTAAATAATATTACGTAATTATGTAACCGTATTGCATAATACGGTGACAATTATCCGACTCGCTGCACTCTTCAAAATGCCATCGGACGCATTCACGTCGCACTTGGGGGGAAAAACGATCTTGCTGAGTCGCGGGAAACGCGAGAACTCGCAGCTGCGATAATTGCGTCATAGGATGCACCTCGGATACATCGATCGCCTTGCGCGCAAATATGAAATTATAAGAGGGGGAGGGAAGGGAGGAGCAAACTCTTTTGTCGCGATAGGATCGAGGAGAGGCATAAAAACACCCCGCGTGATCCTCGTGCAAGACTCCGGCTCTTCGTGGTCGTCGAGTCGATGATCGTTCATGGTCAACCGCGGATCAAGAGCTATCTTGCGTAATCGATCGTAAAATGCGGGTCAAATTTCGGTGCTCTCAAAGGCACAGCCGTGAAGATGGTCTGTTCTGAGCGACCTTTCACGCCACGCTCATCCGATTACGAAATTGAAATCGAGCGATATTTAGTAATCGGCGCAATCAGGCGCTTGAGAGAAGAATTACGGAGCGAGAAGGCAGGATTCACGGCATAGTATCCAGAAACGTTCACGTCGCGGCTTTTTATTAGTCCATTCATTAATTTGTTATATTATTTCTGCTACTCGATATTAAAAATGGCAAATAGTACACTTTGTATTAACTACTTATTAATAATTTAATGTTTATTATTTATTTCTAATTAAGTTTTACTCTTTTTCTTTAACATTCTCATTAACTTCAATTATAATAGAATCGGATTGCAAATTTTTTCATTTAATTACCTATTCAATAAATTAAAAATTTTCGATCGATTATATGCGACGATAATAAACTGTAATAAATAGAAATTGCGTTTCGATATATTTTATAGTTTCAAAATTTAAGTTGTAACAAACTGACATTTTCTAAGGTCCTTGACACTTCAACGACCATGTCGTGCAATCTATAATATCCATTCACGCGCATTCTTCCGTGAGTGATTTAAAGGCTTTTTCTTCGTGCGCAGGTCTCGTGACGGCGGTCTTGTGCAACGTTCAGCGGAGTCTTGAACATGAAATTCCGAGGAGAAGTTTCCTGTCACGCAGGGCGATCGACGGAACTAGAGGAAGGTACGTTCTCGTTAAAAGGTACCTTCCACACTCTCGATGATGCGAATCAATCAAACTGATTGCGAGGTCTCTTACAGGAAGTACTTCGACCCGAACGAGGACGGTGCATTCGACAGCTACGGATCCGCTGGAGGCCAATACGATCCATACGACCACGTGACGGGTATCATTATTTATCATTCCCGATCGGTTTTTAGCCTTGAACTTTAGCGATCATTAATCTCCCTCGATTTTCGGATTATCTTTCTCTTCGCTGTTGGTCTCAGTGGCTTTAGATACTCGTGGCCTTGTAATCTTTGGAAACCGCGTGTTTGAAATCTTTATATTCGGGCTCTCTCGTTTTTACGCTCTCACTTTGTAAATTTCTCTCTGCCCTTTAATAGACATAACTTCCACAGTTTCGTGGATAGTGCGTTACTCACTCTTGCGTTTCGCAATTATTTTCTGCTCACGATGTGCACACTCTGGAGGCGCATAACAGTTGTCTTTCAATTAGTCCTACGCACAACGAAGGAAGGAGAATCGGTGTCGGCGCGTTGATAATTACAGGAGACTGCTTGATGACACATAGCCGGGGTTTTATGAAAATGACTATTTTATATTTCTGTCCATCTGTCTCTCCCACTTTGCTACTGCAAAAACTATCCTCGTTATCCAGAAGGACGTTGGAAACGCATCTTCGCTAATCACTGTCAAGCGGATGAGTGAATATACGTGAGAATAAATATCAATCCGCGACGTCCGATAAAGCGAGCTGATTATCAGCCGCGTGAAAGGTACCATGACATTTTATATAAAAAACTAGTTGCGAATAGGTCATGCAAAATCTCACCAATTACATGGATGCAGCAAATTGCAAGACGTTATGTGCGAGCACGAGCGATAACTGGGAAGTCTTAAATATCATCGATACAGCGTGATCGCTGCGGCCTATTTTCTACGACCTTGAGTAACGATCGACGATCGATGAAACTCGATACACGTGCCAACGGCAGATCTTTTCTTCATTTTTTCTTCTTTTGAGTTACACTTTGACTATTACTTGTTAAATGAATACTATTTTAATCGATTTTGATATTATATATTGTGAAATTATATACGACAAGTGCACATAAAGACATTTCAGAAGCATCTGAACTCTATATTTGCAGCTCTATTTATAATTCATTGAATTTCCAAAAAGAAAAAAAAGATTCGCAAATTAATTACACGAATGATGCAAATATTCTTTCTCGTGATTTCTATACGATTCTACGTGATAAATCGTAAAAACGGAATAATTAAAAATACTTTTTAAATACAATTCTCTTATCGCATGAAACATAGTTCTTAGGTAATGCTTAGTTGTCAAAAGATTGAATCCATGCATTCGTACCTTTCAGATCTCTCTGACATCAGAAAAAATGTGCCGGGCGAGCCAGGCGTCGACTATCCCGCCTACACGACATTACCTCAGACGGGATTCACGTGTGAAGGACGTTCACGTGGTAACTATACGTGAATAAATTATTACAGAGATGTGCGACTCGTCACATACCTCTTCGGTGATCATTGCGTGCTGTGACATATAAATACTGGCACCGTTCGCTCAGGTCACGTGTGAAAGCAAAGACTTCATTTCACTCCGCACGACCTTATGATTGCCCATTGCTGCGAGTTATAAACCTCGTTATGACATTAACTCCTCAGCAGATGCACATAATCTCTGAAGCCTGAAAACAGAATGTCATGATGCAAAATTAAGAATGTACCGCAAAATTGTACTAGCGTAATCCTATTTTGCCTTGTAATTGTTTGCTCAAATAAGGGGTCTCATTTTCTGAGGTAAGAATCGTCTTCATTTAGCGTCGAATTTCTCACTATTACCGATTTCTCAATGAACCGGACAGATGCGCCGCGGAACTGTCATCATTGAGTGTCATTGCCGTTAATGGCACGTAATGAGCATTTAATTCGATTTAATCTTCCACGCTATTATGTTATTGAAGCTCCGCTACCTGGCTGCGGTAACCGCAGACATTAGATAATTTGCCAGGAGAAAGATGGAGTGCAAAAAGAACACCGCACGCGCTCGAGGCTATGTATAATAGTTGCATAAGCGCTACGAAATCTGTGTAGTATGCCACGATACATATAACAAATTTCTAATCCTCACGCATATCGTTACTCTCATCACATCGTATTATCCGATCCATCAAATCGCTTCCGATGTTAGAAGAAAAATGGATTATCTTATTAGTTATTAAGTAATACAGAATAATAAAATTGTTTTCTTCCTCTAAATTAGCTACATGATTATTAGAAATTTATAATCACAATATTTGCCTCATATATTAACGATATTAAATTCTATTAACACTATACAACTATTATTAATTTTATTAATCAAAAAGCTACAAATATTTTATAATTTTTCAGAGATCATGTTACAGCTGTTTCTTTTTTTATTACATACGAATATAGATTTTTCTCCAACAGATTCGGACAGAATGATAACAGTTTCGTTTGCGATTGCTCAACAGGCTACTACGCCGACGAGGCGGCTGGCTGCCAGGTGTTCCACGTGTGCCACGACGTGCTGGTGTCCTCTTTCCTGTGCCCGATAGGCTCGACTTTCAGTCAGAAACTGCTGACCTGCGACTGGTGGACCAAGGTCGACTGTGCCTCCACTAACAGATACTTCGAGGTGAATCGCAACAGCTACCAGATCGATGACGACGAGATGATACGCAATGCGTACGCGATGATCAGCCTGCAGTCCTCCGCGGAAGCTGTCACCAAGGATGGCCTGGTGGATCCTGACAGCGGCACAAGGATCATCGACTATTCCGCGCTCGGCGCCGGCAGAACCGTGACGAGCTACACGCCCGGATTCCGCAGGATCACGGACTACGTCGCCGTGGACGCGACCGGAAACGATCTGCCGAGTGGATTCGAGAACTATCTCCATCAGAATCCTAATCAGCAGATCTTCACGTATGAACGCTACGACCAGCAGAAAAAGGCGAATTCGAACGTGTACCGCAGCAAGTTCCAGAACATGGAGAACAAAGGACGATCACCCTATCACGCCTCTCCGATCATTCGACACGATTATCAGCACCGAACTGGTGACAACGAGTTCCAAGACGACTACAGCAGACCCGACGGATTCACCAATCGGTTACAGGCGTCCTATGCGCCTACCGTTCCCACTGTTACCACTACTACCAGAAGATTGTATTCACCAACGGTCCCGACGACCTATCGACCCTCAACGTTGGCTTACAGCAAGTTGGATCTCATGATGGATAGCTCCGATCATCTTTATGCGCACAGCAAGGGTTCGGTGACTCCTCCCACAACTACTCATCATAACGATGACACGGGAAATATTGATTTGAGAGAGAGCGAGGCCAGATATGGCAGAGAACGAGATTCAAAGAAATCAGACAGTGCCTCGACACCGAGCACGGGCGAAAAAGATGACACTGCTCGTTCTAAGAACGACGAAGTGCGCCTCAGCTTCGAGAAGAAATCGGGGACGAGGTTTAGAATTAACGTGACTGATGCGATCGACGAGGACGAGGTGTTCAGGCAGCAGAATGACAGGCCGGTGACTCGGAGTGATAACCGAGATAGTTTGGAAGACATCGAGACGAGAGACAGCATCGGAATCGCTCGAGCATTGAATAATCCACCTGGCAGGGTTGTCGTGCGAAATCAAAATCCTGTAGATCAGCTATCGAAGAACGAACAAAGAGGTCTGACCACTCCTATTCCGTTGCAGACAAAACGAAGTTCATCAGGCAGTGCAGACATTGCGAAGAAATCGGACAGTTTTAATGAGACGAGCAACGATCGGTCGACGGAAGATTACGAAGATGCAATTTCGACGACGAAGAGTCCTGGAGAAACGGCATATACGAGAAGCTTTGGCGACAGGACGACACCACTGCTAAGAAACTGGCAGCAGAGAGATGACGGTGTCGTTCAGTCGTCGACCATTCCGATAACTGTGATAAACACGACGGAGAGAAGCTTTGACGAGACTCGCAGTGGAAATGATCACTCTTCCTTTAATCATAATCACACATTCGTAAACCAGAAGCCGTCAACCGAATCAATCGGCTCGAATGATGAATCCGCATCTAGAATAAACATTAACTTCGAGATTCCTCAACCAGCGCAGTTTTTGAGGCCTCCACTGGAAAGCTTCCTCATAAACGTCCCTGAAGAGAAGCGTTACACGACAGAAGTCGACAGAAGTTTCAAGACTTCATGGAATCCCGGAACGACAACGGAGGTTCCGCAATTTTCTAGCACACTAGCAGGAAACAATCAGGATGAATCGCCGTCATACAACAAGAACATCAAGAAGGAATCCTTGATTGATTATGACGAGAGTGTACCGGAAACGTCGAGCTTAGGAATTCATCGCACCCAAATAGTTACTGAGACAACCACGTTCATGCCATGGCACGTTTCTACGTGGCATGATCAGTCGATTGTGAATGTCCCCGTGACCGATATCGTTCCGCCGATCGTGGACTACAACGACGGTTTCGGTGATTTTGTCCCGCCGCATGAGCACTCGCACGTAGAAGCGTTTCATCACATAGAACGTGCAGATTCTTCACCAGCCCTGGAGAAGGGCAACGAAACGGAAATCCTGAATCGCTACAACACAGGATTTGCGTTCACTATCAGGGACGCGATCAAGGCTCAGCCGAAGGTGGACTCCAGGTCACCGTGCTCTTCTCTGACGCCTGACAAACCGCGATCCTGCGAGACAAGTTCTACCACTCCCAGCGTCGTGGTTCCCACGCCGAGTGTACGCGAAAAGATGATTTCGATTGATACCAAAGCAAGCACGAGATTTCCGCAACGATTTTTCTCTTTGAGTAGCACGAAGTTACCTGAAGAGTTAGTGACAACTTCTGGCGGATTTTCGGCTTCTATCACACAATCTTCGACTACTATTAGCACAGAGGATTCAACCTTGAAGACAGTTACACCAAGAGGCGCGCTGCGGACCAAAAATTCTGAAGAAAAAACGCAGAAAACTGTGAATGTAACAACGGGAAGCAGTCTGCCACGCTCGATCCGTCCAGGATCTTTGAAACAGATTGAAGAGGCGATCGATAAACACAATTCTCCGTACGAAGTTTCCTTTACGGTTAAACAGAACGAGAGCCTGCAGCCGACTGCTGACTTTATCAGCCGATTGATCGCACAGCATCAGCAACCAGCTTCTGTTCTGAATGCGGAACTGGATGACTTCGAGATCGTCAAGTCGGCCGACCCAGAAGACGAAGTCGGCATTTCGCAGCTGCCAAAGTTACCTGGCGCTAGTCGCGCGTTTCCAGACGAAGACAGTAGTTTCTTCATCGCTGTCAATGATACGATTAATCGATCGAGACAAGGTGAATCGAACGTGAGCATGCTGAGTCTTTTGCAGCTGATGGCAGAATTGTTGAAGCTGGATCGACTACCGCGACCATTTTCGACAAAAGACCTACGTAGCGTGGAGCTGAAAGATTCGTTTAACTTGAATCTTGATGAACCATCATCTGTCACGGCGAGTCCATCACTGGATCTTAGGAATGCAAATTCCAAGGCATCCACCTTCGATATTACGAAACCATCCGCTAATATCGCCCAACCAAAGACATCACTAAACTTAAACCTTGATAAACCGTCATTCGTCACGGTAAATCCATTGTTTCATCAGTCACGTACAAAAACATCGTTCGGTAATACGAATTCCAAGGCGCCTTTCTTCGATATTTCGAAACCATCTGCTAATATCGCCCAACCAAAGACATCACTAAACTTGGATCACACTAAATCTTCATCTATCACGGCCAATCCACTGTTGGATCGCTTGCAAGCTAAGACGTCGTTCAGGAATGCCAATTCCAAGATACCTACCTTTGATACTTCAAGAATAACTACTAATATCGCTCAGTCAAAGACACCATCAAATTTAGATTTCAATAAATCGTCATTCGTCACGACAACGCCATTATTGGATTATACACAAAGCAGAACGCCGTTAGCGAATGCAGATCCCGAGAGATTTTCTTTTGATGTTACTTCAAAAGCAAATCCTACCAATGTCGCTTTCAAGCCATCTGATATTTCTTTTAGAAATGCAAATCCCAATAATGTAACCGAAGAGAAGATAAATCAATCAGGGAACAAGACTATCCGACCACTTCAGAAGGAAAAGATTCTGGAACAGTTAACGGAGAATTTCGGACAGCCTTTGTACCGCGATGACTCGATCCTCAAATCGCTGATATTCGATTTGCCGCAGGTACAGAGGAGTTTGGACTTCGAGAGCGGTTTGCCGATAGAAGAAAGCGAGCATGCAATCGATGAAAGTGAAAAGGAAAATCCACCGTCTCCTACGAGAACGCCGACGACGACGACGACACAGAGGACAACTACGACGACTGAATCCGTAAAAACCATCGTTGAGACCGAGTTCGTTCCTTCTCTAGGATTCTCTTTCGACACTGACGAAGATCGCGAGGAGTACGTTCAAGCAATTCTCGGAGGATTAATCGACGAGCACGCTGGCAAAGACGGCAGAAACGAATCCAGCACTGCCCAACTGACAGACGGAGCTGCAAAAAATGCAACTTCGGGACTCGAGCAACACGAGAATTTAAAAGCTGTTTAAAAGATCGCTGAGAAAGTTGAGAAACGTCTTTCAATGATTCTTAAATGATCCATGCCAATCGATTGATTATAATATATTCGCTTCTTTTTACATATAAAATCGTGATTAGGAGATAAGATATTAATTAAGTAATAATAAGTAATAATAAAATTAATTAATGTTGATGAATTCAGAAATTAGATGCTTGTATGATTTAAAGAATGATGAATCTATTAATATTAATCGATGCGTAGACATATATATGTAGCTCAACTAATTTATGTTACAAAGAAAGGTTTGCATAATTGAGTGAAATTGATTCAATAATATTTCACTATAAATTAAAATAAACTTAATTTTATTAGTATTAAAAGTAACAGTGAGTAGTAGGTATGCATCTCTCTAAACTTACACTAATCATTTGTTCGTGTAGCATAATATTACTTTCACTACGCCAAAATATGTATCTTTTACTGTGACCATATAGATATTATAAGATCTTATAAGTAAAATTATTGTAAATTTTTTTTATTACTTCTTGATTTCCTTACTACTATGGGCTTCGATGAACATTTCTAATGTTTTGAACAATGGTATCAACGGCTCATGTGTAAGAGGACAGTATTGCATGTATGTAACAGCATGTTGTGTGTGCGTACAAGAGAACATCCGTGTAGCGTTGCGAATATTTTGTATTTTGCCTAACCCAGGATCCTGTATCATTTCTATTTTTTTAAATACATCTATATCGTTATACAAATTTTTTTCCATTACGTGATCAATAAATTCTCGTTTATCCTATATATATAGTCTGTCGTTACATCAATCTACACTGAAAGACTGTTTATTCACCATGGCAACGTTGGCTGCAGCGTTAAACTCGTTTACTGCTCGAAGAACGATTTAATTAGATTTAATCGAGTCTGAATATCGTTGAGAAGCATCGTACTGTCGTGAAAAGTCATTCACAGTGACAATTTTCCATTTTCGATAAACTGTAAATAAAGACACATTAATATTTCGTAATATAAGCTTGTAAGAAATGTAAGAAATGAGATATCAGATGAATAGAATACAGAGAAAGTGAATTATGTACAAAGTACAATCTTATTATTTTAAGAAATGATAAAAAATTATTTTCTGTCGATACAATTTACAAAGAATTGATTAATCGTAAGAGGAGATTAATATCAGCGAACTGTAGAAATTTTCGAATTTCTCGATAATATGGAGGACAGTGAGTATAAAAAAGAGGAAAAAGAAGAAAGTCTAGCTGATGAAGATACTTCGCATATAGACTATCGGTACGTATTGATATCAAAATCTCTTTTTGTCATACAATTTTTCTTTTACGTAAAATTCATCTACTGACATTGCTTTATTTAAACAGAATAATATGGATTCGCGACAGAGTTTTAAAATTTCTTGGGCTGATCGGTCAGGAACATCTTTTCAACGTACTTATTAACGTAATTAATTTTCCTTTACGTGTAATTTATGAAGATTACGAAGATTATCGAGACTAAAACTAATTATCTGTGATTATTAGGCGAATAATCGATATTTCGAGGATAAATTACTAAATTTTCTAATATTGGACTTGTACGGGGTAATGGACTTAGAAAAGAATGTGATTTACTTTTATAAAACCTACGTCAGTGAAGTATTTCAAGAAGAAGTTTCGGTATGGGAAGAAAGTAAGCTGAAATATTTTTTATAGAGGATATGTTATATCTATCAAATCCTTTCAATGGGTTTTATCATTCTCATAATCTTTTTTGATATATTCATATTAAATTAATTATAATGTTATACTCCGTGAATAATAGTAAGAGAAATCATGACGTAATTATATATAATAGCATAACATACACGACAGTTACTCGTGACTTTAGGTCAGCGTAAAATAACAGCATTGACAACATTCACCTCAAAGAGCAGAGCACGCAGGTTAACTAAGAGCGCTTCTGGTAAAAATTTCGCAATTTATAAGACTGCACAGTATTTGCAAAAATTGCACTTTTTGTGCCTATTGTCTTTCGTTGCTATCACGCCTCAAACATTATATTAATATCATAATAACATATGAAATAATATGAAATATGTAACAGTAGATTAACAAACGATAAAGAATTTAGTTATGTTATGCTCGATATTAATATGCAATTAATTTTTACGTTGAAAATCAGTGCGTTTTTACATGCAATAATATAAACGTATATTACAATATGGAAGCATGCATACTCTCTCTCTCAATGATTTTGCTCCTTGTTTAAAAATTTAATTTTTATTTCCTCTTATATTTCTTCCTTGTTAAAAACAGCTTTATATGGTAAAAACTATTTTGAAATTATATTTCTCGTGATATTTTATTGGACATTTCAATCAGAGTGAAGAAAGAAATTCATGGTAATTTTTCACAATGCTAGGAAAAATAGAGAAATACGATGACGACGAGAAGAAAAAAGAAAAGAAACCTACAAAGAAAGCTAAAAGAGGCAAATCCAAAGCCGTAAAAGCGGACACCAATTCAGAGACTAGTCACATAACGATGAGTACTAGCACATTGCACACTTCTAGTATACAAGAATCCAGCGAAGAAGAGATGGAAGAAGACGAGGACGACGATGGAGAACAGAACGGCAGCGGCGATTTTGTTAAAAAAAAGGAAGAGAAAAAAAGCGTGCCTCCTGGTCAGTTACGTTTTGTAATTTTATACGATTTATTTAAAAAAAATATATATAATGATATAATAAATCATCAATTTTCAGATAGTTCCAATTTTTCTCCGCCGCCAGGAGAAGAAGATAAATACGTACTTACCAAGGTTGATCATTAAGAAATATGCGTGAATTAACATAAATATATTTTTCTGAAAATTTTTGAATTAATTCTGTACATAAAAAACTCAAACTTTCACTAAGGAAAAGAGGAAAACCACTCACTTGACATTTAATTTTAGCTTTAACGTTTTGATATCAATTAATATTAATCATAATTCACCTGATTTCTTGTCTCCTTTCAGTTATAAACCTAGAAGGGGACGAGTAATTGATTAAAACGCAATTAAAGCGAGTTGAGCGAAACCGATCGTAAACAATAATATGATTTGTGGCAATTGCAGAAACTGGTGGAGAAAGTTCGTAAGACACCGGTGCTGCACATGATGTGCGGCAAGCTAGACACCAGCAAAATCGACCCACAAGTCTCCACGTTTTTTTACTTTTTGCGCACCAGCGACGAGGGTATACCTTCTTTCGATACCTACGAGGAATGTCTCGGTGAGATCGTGAATTACTTGGTGGTGGGCGCGCTCAACAGCAGATTCCTGTATTCTTTGAATAGGATACTGATCGATGTAAGGATTGTTCAATACGATCGCGATTGATTGCGGTAATAGTCCTTTCACTGGTTGATCATGCTGCCATTAATCCTTAGTCCGCAAATGCGAACCATCCTATAACATCGCGGAACTCTATCTCATTTAAACATTTATTTCAAACATTATTTCAAATTAATATTATTCAATAATAAAGTTTGCGCTCTTTTACTAGATATACTAAAACCATGAAAATGTTTGAATATTTTAATACATAATAAATAAATATTATATGAAGCACACAATAATGTATTGTAATACATGAAAAATGTACGCTTAGGTATTTAAACCATTGGTGGAGAGCCAGTTCAGGGGACCGGAAGTATCGGAGCAATGGTTACCTAAGAAGATCGACGAAGACAAGGAAGAGCCGAGTGCCGAAGTATCTCCGGTATACAAAATATGTTTCAAAAAGCACAATAAGAAATCTCCACCATCATAACACGATTTATCTAAATTTCTTTTATGTAATAAATATAATTATCTTCCTCAATCTCTCATACATACGTGTATTGATTCAAGTCAATAATTAGAATCGATACATTATTTAATGAATAATTTTAATATTCTTATCCTTCATTAAAGGTTTCAGCATTCAGAAGACCTTCCGAGTTCCGGAGAGCATCCACAATAATCTCTAAACAGGACTTAGGCGTACAAAAATATAAAAATGGCAAAGAAGATGATATAATTCCCGCGCGTAGATTGCAAGATGAAGACCCAAAAAAAGTAAAGCCGAAGCCGAAGGAAGTCGACAGAAGAGTGTCTGTGTCAGAATCAAAAGCCAGCAGATTGGCTAGTTTGAAAGAAGCAAAGAAGCATCAGCCGATGATCGAGCAGAGCAAGAAAGACATATTGCATTATCTCGATAATTTAATCAAGAGCGTGGATTGGTTAGTATTACCATTTTACAACGAAGATGGATACTTATACATTACTATATATTACTATACTGCTTTCAAATAATTAACATTTTTCTTTCATTTTTATTGTGCTGATGAAGGACATTGGAGCATATAGAAGATGATATCTTGCTGCCGCTACCGAAAATTCCAGAGCTGAATGATCCTGCGATAACGGATGAGATGTTGATGAAGAACAAAGATATCATCGAACAAATGGAAGAAGTAGTCATGTCATGGGAGAAACATATACAAAAAGTAAGTGCTGTAATATCCTTTTTCGTTATACACTTTTTGTCTCTTCTTCGTATTTATAATGTCATTTTCATATTTGAATTGTTTTATTATCTTGCAATTTTTAATTACTTATATAAAATACTCAGTGTTCTAAAACTGTTAATTTCAAAGATAAACGTACATATATTTATCAACGAAAATTGCACCAATAAAAATAATCTATTATTTGCCTACAGATTATTAAATATCAAATATTAACAATTTCTATGTATTATATTTTATTTTCTTATCAATCAGGTATTGGAGACGTACGTAAATAAAGAGCTTCTGGAAAAAGGACCAATAACGGAATATCAATATTGGTATGACTGCGAGACTGGATTAACAATGTTGGTTGAACAGCTAAAGACGCCCGTTGTAAAGAGAATCCTCACAATTCTGGATCAGACACTCTCGCCAATCGCTTCAAGTTTCCAGTATTTTCAAACAGAACTCTGGAAGAATTACGTTGAAGCTAGGGACAACAATAAGTTCATCCAAACTCTTTTGAGATACTTTAAAGTAAGTATAAAAATTTTATTATTACTATCAATTTTTAATTTAATTTTATGAAAAGACTCGAACAACTCACTTTTGTTACTTAACATCGCAGTTGATTACCGAATCGGACTCGTTCGAATCTATAACGGAGTGCATGCCTTCATTAACGGAAGGTCTGCGAATGCTCTGGGTGTTGTCGAGTTACTACTCGAACGAGGAGAAGATGATGCTGCTGATGGACCGGATATCGTGGCAGCTGTGCGAGAACGTCAGGAAGAACTTAAGAATATCCATGCTGTTCAAGCAGCCTCTGGCAATGGTTCTGAAGAAGACAAGCGCAGCTAGCGCGATGTTGAGAAAATGGAAGCAATCGTACCTAAAGACCAGACTGGACATCGAGCTGTCGGGGAAGGGAAGTCGCTGGGAATTCGATCAGAAGCGTCTCTTCCGGAACACAGAGTACCTCGCCGAGGTGTGCGGTGACTTGCACAAGATCGCTGACGTGCTGCAGGACTTTTACAACATTTTTGGCGCTGACCTGAAATCCATCATAAACGATCCGGCGCAGATTGACGCGGTGATCAAGCGCGTGGATGCGCTGGTGGTGCCGATTCAAGAAGCCGACTTCGACGTCTTCCACGTGTTCAACAAGGAGAACTGGGAGGCGTTGATCGCGTGGTTCTACGAGGAGGTGACGTATCTGGAGGATCAGGCCAAGTTCTACATCGATGAGTGCTTCACGGTGCTGATCAGCGCAGAGAACGCACTCGAGATGCTGCTCAAGTTCAAGAACCTGAAAACCCGTGCTGCCATTCAGCAGCAATTGTTACGAAAGTTCGACGTAATCATGCAGCAGTTCAGCAAGGAGATCGGCATCGTGGAGAACATATTCCACCGGAACAAACGATACCCACCATTGCTGACGTATCACCCACCGATGGCAGGAGCAATCTTCTGGGTGCGTCAGCTGTTCCACAGACTACGCGGACCGGTTCTAACGTTTCAACAAGTGAAGGAGCTGAAGCACAGCGAGCTGAAGCTGCTCGCGTTCAACCAGTATCACGACATTGCGAAGCAGCTGAAGGAGTTCGAAGAAGCAAAGTTCAGTACGTGGCTCGAGAAGGCACAGCTGACGGTAAGCAGTACCATGAAGAAGAGTGTGCTAAGAATAATAAGCGTAGAACGGGATCCTCCCGCCACCTTGACTTTTCCGGAGCGTAAAGAGCAAACCACGAAGAACTCCCAGCTGTTCCATCCGAAGATGAAGAGCAAGGACGTGGTTTCCGTTCCGCCAACACCGCGCGAATCTCTACTAAAGCACGACGTGATCATGTCGAAACGCAGTGCGGAGACTTCGAGTTCCGCCGCCATGGGTCTCAAGACTGTCTCTGCGGCACAAACGCGCCCGGAAGTGAAGCCCAATGCCAAAGGAGCCTCACTGAAGGATCTCAATCCGTCCACTGTGTCTTCGGACAAGCATGATGCTCGCACGAAGACCATGGATTTTATGAGCGGTGCTGTTTTGATAGAATGCCAACTGCGCTTCCAGCTCAACTTCAACTGGGAAATGTTCGAGGTGATTAGAGAAGCAGAATTGATGGAGCAGCTAGGTTTCGAGTTGCCTGCGACTCTCAGGGATGTTGGGGTGCAAAAGAATCGGTTACGAGCGGACATCCATGCCACTGAGAAGATGATCGAGGGATACAACAATGTCCTGGAAACGTTGGACAGGGCTGACGTACAGCTGCTGAAACGGACCCTGCAGGATGTCGAAAAGCACATTCAGCCTGGTGTAACGCGGTTCGCCTGGAATTCCCTGAGCATTTCAGATTACGCATCGTCCTGTAGTAAGATGCTGAAATACTTGAATTCCTTGATCGAGCAAGTCAACCAGATGAAGAAAGATCTCGATAATCGGATAGAATCCGAACTACAATCGTATCATCTATTTTCTATGAAGAAGGAAATTGCCGAGTCAGAGGATCTCTTGCCGTGCCAGGTACAGTATCATGTTTTACTTGAAAATTTTACTTTTCTTTCTCACTTAATAATTAATAACATTTATCAAATAAAACTTTATTGATCGACCTGTCCTCTTTCCAGAAATGATATTAAGAATTAATACTTTTTATTTCAATTATTATTTAATTTGTATGATAATATGACATAAATATATCTATTTAAAATAAATCTGTTTGTAATATATGTATTCTTATAATTAGCAATAACTTATTACCAATATTCTCTATTCTTTGTTCGCGCAAATATGATTTAATGTAATAAAATTAAATTATTTGTTAATGTTTAATTTTTTTAGACTTATTTTCTGGAAATAAAAAATCGGAGGAGTGAATTGATATTATCAATGTCGAAGACTTATAAGTCAATCAGTCCGATGCTTATAAAGTTGGAAAGCTTAGTATTGAATACTTCAACTGGGAAAAGCCCAGCTATGCAGCTGCTGTATGAGAAATTGGAGAAGAAAATTTTTGCCGCCTTTATAACGTATGTATTTTTTCGTTATCACATTAATTAGTCATTTTATAAGATATTTATTTGATTCCAGATGCATGGTAAGAAACATGGAAGTTCTGAATAAAATGTTGAACGAAGCTAAACCAATCTTCCAAGTGGACGCGATATTGATGGCATCAGAAGTGATACTGCGTCCGTCACCTGCCGAGATTTGTAACCTGATTTGTCTTGATGTGCGAGATTTATTGGAAAGATTGAAAGGATTCTCCCGATGGATGTACAGAACTTGCTTAGAGTGCAAACCGCAAAGAAAAGAGTTTTCGGAAGATTTAGTCACGTTCAGTTTCTTCGAGGATGTGATGAGTGTTCGAGTTGCGTAAAGTTAAATAATAAATTTAAGATTTTTAATTTATTTCATGTTCATATAATTTAATAAGTAAATATTTTATCAAATTTACTTGTTAATTTAGTACCTTTCGCAATATAAATTAAATAATTTCTAATAGGTAATCAACGAGCTTGTGAAAGTAGTTCAGGACACAGCGTATAAAATATCGGTGGAATGCTGGCGATATCTGCAGAGATGGAAAAAATATAGCAATTTGTGGTCGTTCGACAAAAATTTGGCTTGTGAAAAATTCGCAGCAACACGGCCTACGCTTCTACAATACGACGAAAAGTTTACGTTTTATGAAGGCATATTAGGAGAACTCGAAGATATGGCAGATTACTTTGACATAAACAGTGTACGGTAAAGCGGTACCAACGATTTTTATCATACTTATATATAAAACAATTTCGTATAGTTTTATTCTAAAAAATATTAACTTCATGTGTTAATTAAAAGTAATTATATAGTAATTATAATATCCAATAATAAAACAGTATTCATACATTATTTATAAATTTTTTAAATTTACAGCTTTTATTTTTCGAACTAATATCTTGTCTGCCTTTTAACTCCGATATAGATATTTTTACTCGCGTTTTTTTTATAGGCTCAATTTGAAACCACTTCTATCGAGCATTGAGCGTCATGCAAAGGAATGGAAACAAGTTTTAGGGAATTATCTTCTAGCCGACACCGTGCTGGCTATGAACGAGTTGAAAACTCAAATTGAAGCCTTTCGCGGTGAAGTTGAGCTAGTAATCACCGGATTGGATCGTTTCATGTCGATCATGCAAGCGATCGCCGATGTGAAAAGGATGGCAGTCCAAGTTGAGGTGCAGTTCCTCTCTTATCAGGAGTGCTTTAAAACTATGCGTGCTCACGCAATCACGTTCTCTCTCTCGGATGAAGCGATGGCCTATGAATTGCAACGCGATTGGGAATCCTTGTATCTCGGAGCGTTTTATAGAGCTTCAACTTTAGAAAGCACTAGCGACAAATTTTCCGAGTTAACTGAAGACGAGATCCGGCAGTTCTTAGAGGAAATAGAAGAGTTTGCTGAAGATTTTGAAGCGCACGGTCCCGGAAGCATCGGAGACGACTTGGAGAGTGGACTCAAGAAGATGGAGGTAAAATGTTTAAAATGAAAGAAAACAATACTTTGAAATATATTCTTGCACTCTTTTTAAAAGAAAAAGAAAATTTGAAATCTGTGCTTCTAAACTTTAATTATCTTTTTTAAATTCTTCCAAAAGGTAATGTAATTTTATCGAAAGTCAAATTGTAAATATAGTACCTTACCTTTTCGTTTTTATTCACAGACATACGGCAAACAGATACAGAAATATGAGGAGAGACGTCTGAACCTGATAAAGTCTGAAATCCTTTTCGATCTTCCGTCGACCGATTATTCGGTGTTTCTAAACATTAAGAAGGAATACGAGGGCATGGAGATGCTTTACGATCTTTATAAGCAGCAGAGAAGCGCGCGAGAAGTCTGGGCTCAGACTCTCTGGGTGAACTTGAATCCCCAGCAACTCATCGATGGAATGGAGCACTATATAAGGGAATTCCGGCGAATGCCAAAGGCCGTCAGGAGTATGAACGTCGGCCAGGCTTTGGATGCCAATATGAAAGACTTTAAGAACTCGATACCACTCTTCGTTGAGTTGAAGAACGAAGCCATGCGAGAGAGACACTGGCAGCAATTGATGCACAGAACCGGACAATATTTTGATATGGACCCGGACAGGTGTGAGGATGACTCATAATTGAGCAAGTGTTAATAATTAATGATTAATAATCGTGCGAATACTTGAATAATTGGCAGAATGTGATCCTACTAAAGAAATAATTATATACATTGCGATAATTATTATCATTTTGTCATGCGAATGATAATTGATATCTTCATTTTTGTTATATTTTGTTATATCTAGATATTTAATCAATATGTAATATATATATTTAGTCAATAGGATGCTAATGTATAATAATAGTAATATTTATGAATTAGGAATATTATATACACGCGTATCTTTATATCTATATTTTATTAATGTAATTTTAACTTAATTTGTATGTACACAATATTTTTTCTCTTTAAAGATATACATTGTATTCTATAATAATTACTGCAGGAAAACTATGTATAATTTATCAGTTAAATCAACAGGTTTGCGTGAGATTTATTATTTTATAATCTTTTTAATTACACACATGTGTCTTTTAGATTATGATGTCGTAATGAATCATTAATGACCAGTATAAACTCATTCGCGAGTGCATATAGTTTAATATCAATTTAGTAAGAACGTAATTAATAATATATAGACAGTTTTTAATACAATACAAAAATGGCGCAAGGGAAATATCTTACGATAGAGGGGTAAGCTTCTTCAAATGCTATAAGTCACAGCTTAATTTGAATGCATAAATATGATTACTGAACGATTCCAGATTTACCTTGGAAAATATGTTCGCCATGGAGCTAGGAAAGTATCAAGACATCGCGCAAGATATTGTGATGAAAGCAGTGAAGGAGCTTGCAATAGAAAGGGGCGTGAAGGAATTAGCAGAAGTGTGGAAATCCATGGAATTCAACATGGTGAAACATTATAAAGGTACCACCATGTAAAACTTTTATTTTAATTATTTTTATGAAATAAATAGATTTAAATCTTGTAATGTAAATATGAATAAATTAAAAGCTATTAATTTTAATTTATTCATTATTACATTCTCTCTCTCTCTCTCTCATTAATATTAATGAAAGATAAATTACAAATAAAGAGTCTAAACTTATATAGACGATCATACATTTTTCAGGTGCAGAAGATCGTGGATTCATTCTTGGACCACTCGACGAATTGAATTCAGTACTTGAAGATAACATGTTAACCGTGCACAGTATGGCAGCTTCCCAATTTATCGGACCGTTCCTCAATGTCGTGCAAAAGTGGGAACGCACGATGCATACGATCTCTGAAGTTCTAGAGGTGTGGGTGGATCTTCAGCGGAAGTGGCTGTATCTCGAGGGCATTTTCGTAGTAGGTGATATTCGCCTTCAATTACCGGACGAAACGAAAAGATTCGACGACATTGATAAAACCTTTCGGAAAATCATGACTGACACATCGAAGAGACTCAACGTCTTAGAATGCTGCATGATTCGAGGTATTTTAGAAAAATTGTTTTAAATTGAATTCACATGTACAATTCACATTATTATAAATTAGACTAAAGTAAATTAAGATATCTCGGATTTAGGATGGAAATAACAATAGATGATGTATATTCGAGAAATCGAGAAATATCAAAATTAATCGTTCTTGTGAATTGGTTTATTTACAGTACAGAACTATTACAGAATTATTATTAACTTAGTAATAATTCGACCAATCTGTTATCAGACCAATGACCGTTTCTTAAAAAATAACATACATATACAAATAGGCATATACAGATAGCACACATAGACAGATGTGTTTGTTCCAATTTCGATATGACTTACAAAAGTCGCATTATTACAGATAAATAAATGTATTAAATTGTTTTCCTCTATTTGTTAATTTCTCAGGCCGAAAAGAGGAATTCGAACTCATGATAGCAACCCTCGAGAAATGCCAAAAAGCCTTGACGGAATATTTGCGTAATAAACGCGTTATATTCCCGCGATTCAATTTCATTAGCGACGATGAATTGCTGAGCATTCTCGGCAGTAGCGATCCCGCAGTCATTCAGGAACATGTAGGAAAAATGTTCGATAATCTCGACAAGTTTCGACTGGTAGTTGATAACACGAACAAATTCTTAGTGACGGCTCTTATATCCTGCGAAAAGGAAATTATGGAATTTAGAAATCCTGTGACCACGGAAAGTAATATTGAAATCTGGATGGGTGTTGCTCTCGAAGAAATGAAGAGATCGGATCGATACTTAACGAAGAAAGCAGTCTACAATTATGGCAAGGTTTATATCGAAAAGTATTTCTATTTTATTAAGATTTACTTAAAAACTCGAAGTAAAATTTAATTTTATGATCTTCATGTAATTACATGCAGTTTTCGTTCTTTTAAAGTATTGCCGAGAGAAATTATGATAATTAAAACTAACTAAAGATTCCTTAATCATATAATATTTTTATATAAATATATTGTAATTTAAAAAATGTTATATGATAAAAACATTAACGATTTTTACGTAGGTACGAAGACCAAGAACAGAATGGTTGCTCGAATTTCAAGGAATGATGGTTATCACGGCCAACCAAATATGGTGGACCGCAGAGACAGAGAATGTTTTCAACAAGATATCTCAAGGAGACAAACGTGCGATGAAGAAGGTAAAATGCGCAAATGATAGAATCTCTTGCAAGTGATTGAAGAACTTTTTTTTCTATAGTTATTACAACAACTCAATAATCAGTTAGACGAAGTAGTGATACTGATGGGTAAAGGTACGCTTACAAACAATGATAGAAAGAAAATCGACATGGTTCTAACTATCGATGTGCACATCCGCGATATCGTTGAGAGTTTCGTGAGAGACAACATTATGGATCCCACGGAATTCGAATGGGAATGCCAATTAAGGTAATTTTGTCTTTTTTATTCGTGACTCAAAAATTTTGTAGCTTTTATAAATATTTATAAAAAAAACTCTATAAATATTTAGAAAAGTAATTAAATAATAACTTACATTTTTAGTGATTATAATGATTTTCTTATTTTAAAAAGCATATATCGTTAAAAAGAGTAAAAGAATTTAATTAAAATCTTATTGTAAATGAGAACCATGTCATTGCAATCTGCAACGATCTTTTTGTACACTATAGATTTTACTGGGTTCATGATCTGGACAACGTATGGATGAACCAATGTACAGGCGCTTTTGAGTACGGGTATGAATACATGGGTCTTAATGGCAGATTGGTCATCACGCCTCTAACGGATAGGATATTTCTTACTATTACGCAAGCCCTCTCGATGCATTTAGGTGGTGCGCCAGCAGGTATGTTAAGTATAGTAGCAGAATTACAAATTCCTTAAGTACGAATCAAATATAATAACTTCTCATTGATTTTATACGTGGTGATCATATTTTATATGATAAATCGGTAAATATATGATAACTTGGATTAAAATAAATAAAGCATAGAAATATATGTATAATATTAGAGAATAATATGACATATAATTCGCAAAAAAGGAGAAAAGAAAGAAAAAGAGATGTAAACGAATTTTGAACTCTCTGCATATTAATTTATATTTATACAATAAATATAATAATCCTACATCAAATTCAGAACATTATTTAAATTAATATCAAGAAAGATATTTAATTTTTCTACAATAAGCAATTTAATATTTAATTTTTAATGCTCAGGTCCTGCTGGAACTGGCAAGACTGAAACAGTAAAAGATCTTGCGAAAGCTCTGGGACTCTTGTGTATCGTCACTAATTGCGGAGAAGGTATGGATTATATCGCGATTGGGAAAACTCTGGGTGGTCTTGCACAGTGCGGAGCATGGGGTTGCTTCGACGAATTCAATCGAATCGACAGTTCCGTTCTTTCTGTTATCTCGACACAACTGCAAACTATACGCTCAGCGTTGCAAGTCAAGGCGCAAAGATTCACGGTACACAAATATTGAAATTAAGAAATATCGAACGCTGAAAATGATATAAATTTATATCATAATGATCTCAAAATTAATAGAAGAATGCTAGAAATGAAAATTTTTATTATATTTGTAATTAGTTTTTTATATGATAGTAATTGCTCAAGTTATAATCAAGTGATGCAATTTTTCAAATACTGTGTTTTTTACTCAGTTCTTTTCTAAATTTTCTTTATTCAATCTAAATTTTATATTATTTTTAGTTTTTTAAATATGTATTTATTAAATAATTCCACTAATATTTATTATATTAAAAATGTTGTTTAATTAGCTATATAATATGAGCGATTATTAATATAAACAATTTATCTCGCAATTATAACAATATTTTCGCGCTCTTTAAAAGTTTGAGAATCAAGACATCGTGTTGGATTCGAAAGTGGGAATATTCATTACGATGAATCCAGGATACGCCGGTCGTACGGAACTGCCGGAATCCGTCAAGGCGCTCTTCAGACCAGTGGTCTGCGTAGTGCCGGACAACGAGCTGATCTGCCAGATCAAGCTTTTCAGCGCCGGTTTTCTGACAGCAAAGATGCTCGCTAAAAAGATGACAGTTCTCTACAAACTGGCGAGCGAGCAGTTGAGCAAACAAACTCACTACGATTTCGGCTTGAGGGCTCTCAAATCCGTGCTTAACATGGCCGGCCAACTGAAGAGAATTTCCGGGGATCCCGAGAATGTTGTGCTGATGAGAGCCCTCAGAGACATGAACTTACCTAAGTTTGTATACGACGACGTGCCGCTCTTCCTAGGTTTGATTCGGGATCTCTTTCCTGATTTGGATTGTCCCCGAGTGCACTATCCAAACTTCAGCGAGGCGGTTGAGTTGATGTTGCAAGAACATGGATATATCGTCTTACCTGAGCAAGTAAATGCTGTCTTCCAGAGATTATATCTTAACGCAGTCTTCGTATTCAACTATTTTAAGGAGCATTGCGAGATTTGAAATTAAATAAATAATAAGGTGGTTGCTATTAGGTAGACAAAGTCGTGCAGTTGTACGAGGTGATGATGACCAGACACTCAACGATGGTCATTGGTCCCACCGGCGGTGGCAAGACGGTGGTCATCGAAACATTGTGCAGAACACAAACACATCTGAATAAACCCACGAAATTGTACATTCTAAACCCCAAGGTAAGCAACAATCAATCATGATATTATTCTTTAATTTTATTTTTTAATCATGCAAATCTTTGTTTCTCGCGTTAATCAAGGCTTGCACTGTTGTCGAATTATATGGAATGCTGGAACCTACAACTCGCGATTGGATCGATGGTCTCCTGAGTAACATCTTTCGCGCAATTAATAGGCCACTGGACAGTGACAGGGACGAACGCAAATATATACTCTTTGACGGTGACGTGGATGCATTGTGGATTGAAAATATGAATTCGGTTATGGACGACAATAAGCTACTGACTCTGGCTAATCAGGAGAGAATCAAAATGCAGGATCATTGCAGTCTATTGTTCGAGGTAGTTTAATATATTGAGTATTGCATATTCCAAAAGAATTTCGATTTTGCAAAAATCTATTTGGAAAAATTAAGATACAAATAATATTATTGTATTAGATAAATAACTTGTTATTGCAATTAATAGTAAAGTTAAGGTGAATTATTTCGAGAAAGATAATCACCATTTCGTTTATATAAATTATAGCTAAACTATCCCTTTAATTAAATAAATAAAGAATGTATAAGTATAAAATAAATTTGTTAAAAATAAAGGATTAAATATCTCGTTTCGATAATGATCTGTTTTTTGTGCTAAAGGTAGGTGATCTGCAATACGCCTCGCCGGCGACAGTAACGAGAGCAGGTATGGTTTATGTTGACCCGAAGAACCTGGGCTACCAGCCATACATGGATAAGTGGATACAAGTCAAGAGCAAAGCTGACCGAGATTTTCTTCACGGAATGTGCGAGAAATACGTGCACAGCTCACTCAAACTCATTATTGAAGGAATGTTCGGCCTTCAAGCGATCGAGCCGCTTCGAATGATCATACCGCAGACTGCACTTAATATGGTAACTACTAGATTCGCTGACGAATACTGATTAGTCCGCATTTGCGAGCAAGCGCGAGTAGTAGGCGAGTAGTAGTAATGGCTAAATTTGTTTAATTTTACGAAATCGTATCTTTAAGGTAACTCAATTCTGCTACGTATTCGATGGTTTGCTATCATTGCTTAAAGACAAATCGGCAGATGAAAAATCTGTAGATCAAGATGAAGAGGACAATTTGCTGGAGTCAAGAGTGACAAAAGAAGAGCTTTGGGAGGCAATGTACATTCAAGCATGCTATTGGTCACTTGGCGTGTCTATTGTGGATGAGGCACGCTCTAAATTCGATGAACACGTGAAGAAAATATGTGGGTTTATATTAATACAAGATACACCTACTAAAATGGCAAGCGCTAGTAAGTCTATTAAAAATATTAAAAATTGTTATATATTCTTCTTCTTTCTTTGAAGGCTATTGTTTTATTTGAAAATCAAAAAGATAAAAGATCAATTAAATCTGGAAAGCATGAATTAAATAAATTTGATACTCACAATATAAAAATATATTATATATCAAAATTTAATTTTGTTCATGAATCTTTCTGTGTCCTTGTTAATTTAAAAACCTGATATACTTGTTAGGGCACATACCCGCAAGCTTCCCAACCATGTACGATTATATGTTGGATGTTAAGAAAAAAATTTGGATGGCGTGGAAATGGTTGGTACCGGCATATGTTCACGACAGACAAAAAAGCTTTTCAGACATTCTAGTACAGACGATCGATACTTTGCGTACGACTTGGTTTATGAATCTCATGAACAATATGCAAAGACCGGTACTATTAGTAGGAGAAATTGGCACCTCCAAAACAGCAATTGTCCACGAGTTTCTAAGAAACTTGAGCCCTGAAAAATATGTAAGTAAAGAAAACGATATTGCAAAGATATAGACTTTACAATTATCATTATTCTATATTTATAATATATTAATTACATCACACATTTTATGGAAATAATATTATCCTTCATAGAATAACGTAGTATAAAATAATACTATGTGTAATATATTATATTATTATAATATCATAAATAAATATAACACATATGTATAATAAGCCACGGAAATTTTGTATTTAACGAGGATTCATTATAATACTGAACAGGAGCAACTTCTAATTAACTTCTCCTCGAGGACGACTTCGATGAACGTGCAAAGAAATATCGAATCAGTAATGGAGAAAAGAACGAGAGGAATATTTGGACCAGCGCCCGGCAAGAAATTAATAGTCTTTATTGATGACATGAACATGCCAATCGTGGACACGTACGGAACCCAACAACCCATTGCGTTTCTCAAATTGCTCTTTGAAAGAGGTGGTTTTTACGATCGCGAACGGGATCTAAATTGGAAATATATAAAGGACATTTGTGAGTACAGTCATATTGGGAAAATAATATCACTTCTTTGAATAATAAAATAAATTTGCTTATTTTTTTATGCATTTTTAATTTTTATATTAGGGATATTAATTTTTAATGACTGCTATGTTAATGATTACAAATGAATAGAGATTTCAACCATGTTAATGAATGTTGCTTGCTGCGTAGATTATTTAGCAGCCATGGGAGAACCCGGTGGCGGTAGGAACGAAGTCGATCCGCGATTCATCTCGATGTTCTCAGTGTACAACGTGGCTTTCCCGTCCAGCGAGACTCTCAATTACATTTACACGAGTATTTTGTCCGGTCATCTGCAAACATTTTCAGAAGAAGTTAAATCTATTGCAGACGAACTCGTGCAATTGATGTTGGAGCTTTACGAGGTAATTTCGTGATACGTTGCGCAATTTGGTCGAACATGTAATGAGATGTGTGTTACAACAACGCAATACTCTCTAGATAGTTAGGAAGGAGTTGCTGCCGACGCCGTCCAAGTTCCACTACATTTTCAACATGCGAGATCTTTCAAGGATTATGGCTGGGCTTCTTCAGAGTCATCCTGACTTCCACCCAGGCGTGAAGCAATTTGTCAGATTGTGGAGAAATGAGGTCACCAGGGTCATGGGCGATCGACTCATTAGCGCGCAAGTAATTAGAGAGTTTCCCTCTCTCTTTCCTTCCAATTAAAGCGTCACTCGTGAACAGCCTTGTCTCGTTCCAGGATGAGAATTTGGTAATCGAAAAGCTGAAGGAGAAGATAAGAACTCACTGGGAAGAACAACCGGAAATGATCCAGTACACTTTAAGAGATCCAATGCTTTACGGTGATTTCAGAAATGCCTGTAACGAGGACGAGCCTAGATTCTACGAGGATCTGCTGGATTACGAAGCGGTTTATAATTTATTCCTAGAGGTTCGTTTTTATCACGAATGCTACAAATCAGTTAACTTTCTTTTCTGTCAATTTTCTGTTCCATATATGTTTAATTTATATTTACAATGTTGTTTGACTGAAAATTTTCTCTTCACCTCCACAGCAAAATTATATGCATTATAAATTTACTCTTAAAAAAGCCGTGTTAAATCAAATCGAAATCATTGTTGCCTCTTTTCCGTGACGCTGATTAGTTATCTCGATTCGCGTTGTGCGTTATGTTCAGTTTAGATTATTATCGCGCGGCTGTCTTCGCGTGGAGGATAACAATTTGGTAGAGTGTGATAATTGTGCATATAATAAATAATAGATGAATATTATTATTCGAAAACATTATTAATATTGAAAAATAAAATAGCGCGCGCCTGTGTTGTACTAGTAACAATATAAATATCCCAGAACTCCTCGGAAAAAGAAAAATATTTTAATGGTTAGAACTTTTTCATTTCTGAATTTACGGTATTTTCAATAGCAGAGAACTCTAGGCAATATAAAAAATAATGATATCAACAACTAAGAACTTCTCGGAAAAGAAAAAATTTCTAAGGGCTAGAACTTTTTCATTTCCGAGTTTACAGTATTTTCAATAGCAAAGAACTCTAGGCAATATAAAAAATAATGATATCAACAACTCAGAACTTCTCGGAAAAGAAACAATTTCTAAGGGCTAGAACTTTTCCATTTCCGAGTTTACAGTATTTTCAATAGCAAAGAACTCTAGGCAATATAAAAAATAATGATATCAACAACTAAGAACTTCTCGGAAAAGAAAAAATTTCTAAGGGCTAGAACTTTTTCATTTCCGAGTTTACGGTATTTTCAATAGCAGAGAACTCTAGGCAATATAAAAAATAATGGTATCATAAATCTAAAGGATTTTCAATCGTCGAAAACTCTTCGCAACATGCCAAATCCACTCTTAAAAAAGCCGTGTTAAATGTCTTCGCGTGAAGGTTAACAATTTGGTAGAATGTGATAATTGTGTACATAATAAATAATAGATGAATATTATTATGCGAAAACATTATTAACACTGAAAAATGAAATAGCGCGCGCCTGTGTTGTACTAGTTACAATTATAATTTATGTTATATATTAATTATTTTTGTTGTTATAATTAATAGATATTCGAAGAGTACAATGAAAGAACTATGATGAAGCTTCACATGGTCCTCTTCAACGACGCGCTTGAACACTTGACCAGAGTGCATCGGGCACTGCGGATGCATCGCGGCAACGTGTTAGTTGTCGGTGCAGGTGGCAGCGGCAAGAGATCCGTGATAAAGTTAGCTGCCTTCGCCGCCGGTTATCAGCTTTTTCAGATTACTCTATGTCGCGGATACAACACGACCTTCTTTCGCGAGGAGATGAAAAATCTGTACAACATGGTTGGCGTGGAAAACAAAAAAGTCGTGTTCATGTTCACGTCCGCTCATATCAAGGACGAGGGGTTCCTCGAGTTGGTGAACAATATGTTAACGGCTGGCCTCGTGCCGGCTCTCTTCAACGACGAAGAGAAGGATGTGATCATCACTTCCTGCAGAGACGCGGTGGTTAAAGCAGGCTCCGATGCTGGAAAGTAAGTTAATATCTAATTTTTATTTTGTACAGAATTTTGTTCTGGATAATTAATAATTTTTCTGTATTTCTATAATAATTAAATTTATAATATAGACATTATATAGACTATTTTTTTCTATTATTCATATTCTTAGAATTTACGGAAATACTCCAAAATTTGTGCTGATTTTTAGATATCTAGATTTTCGCATTTTTGTTGTGCTTTCGTCCTTAAAGTTACGATTTTTTTAGATTTTTAAAGCTTTTTCAATTCATTATATTTTTTGTATATTTAACTTTTCCGTAATATTTTATAAATTTCGCTAGTTTGCTTTATTTATTTTTTAGTCTAATTTATTCTATTATTCTCTCTCCTTTATCTTAGATTAAATATTTTATATTTGACTATACATGTGTTCTTGGTTTCAGGAAGAGCGTCTGGTCATACTTTGCCAAAACGTGTACCGCCAATTTGCGGGTAGCGCTAGTAATGAGTCCAAGTGAAGCTTTGCGCACACGATGTCGTAATTATCCCGGCCTAATCAACAATACTACTATAGACTGGATGTTTCCTTGGCCGCAGCAAGCTTTGATGGCAGTGGCAAATGTCCTTCTCAGAGATGTAAGTAAAGAAACAATATGAAAGAAAATGCTCAAATACTAAATAAGGAATTAATTTTTTCAGAATCCGATTGTACCGCAGGAACACAGGGAGGCAATTGTGGATCACATAGTATACGTGCACACGTCTGTTTTACAGCATACAGTAGATTTCACGACGAAGCTAAGAAGACGGAATTATGTTACGCCAAGACATTTTCTGGATTTTATCAATACTTACTTAAAACTGCTGACAGAGAAAAGGGACTTTATAAACTCACATTGCGCACGTCTATCTGGAGGTGATTAAAAATTTTCTCATAAACCCTTCCAGGATATATAATAACATATTTTTCGAACTATTCTATGCCTTATACTTACTTAAATTTTATAGAATAGTTTTTTACATACAAATTACACTTCTATGCACGTTCCATAACATCTTTTTTTTTATAAAAAGGCAAAATTTCATAGTTTTACAGAGAAATGAATTTTTTCAGGATTACAAAAGATCGCAGAAGCTTCGGTAACTCTAACGGAATTGAATGAGATCTTGGCCCGGCAAAGAGTTAAAGTGGCTGATCAAACAAGAAACTGCGAGCAATTGCTCACGTCCATTGGTGAAAGCACGGACATTGCGATGGAGAAGAAGAAGCTGAGCGAAGAAAAAAGAGAGGAAATCGAGAACCAGAAAAAGATCATTGCGAAAGAGGAAATGGAAGCCAAGCAGGCATTAGCAGAAGCACAACCGGGTCTTGATGCGGCCAGACTTGCATTGGGCGAACTCGATAAAGCAGATATCACCGAAATAAGGTTCAACACTTTGAACTTCAATAAGTTCTGCAATCTAAAATTCGTCTGCGCAGTTTTATGTCACAATATATAATCATTAATGAGTATCTAGGAATTTCAAGTTTAAAAAAGATGAAAAAGATATTTTAGACGAATTAAACATCAAATTTCTTAAATTAATGATGGTGATTCAGATCTTTTGCTACTCCGCCTGAGCCAGTGCAGATCGTCTCGGAATGCGTCGCGATTCTTCGAGGCGTTAAAGATGTGTCGTGGAAAGGAGCGAAGGGAATGATGAGCGATCCAGGATTCGTGAGGAGTCTGCAAGAAATGAACTGTGATCAGATCACTCTGAAACAACAGCAAGCGGTACGAGCGCACTTGAAGAAGACAGATAAGCTGGATCAGATGCAGGCCATCAGCAAGGCAGGATACGGCTTATACAAATTTGTGATCGCCGTTTTGGATTATTACGCCGTTTATAGAGAGGTATTCCGTGGAATTTCGTAATTCCATTGTCAATTTATTTACTAAATTTGTGATTTTAAGGAGAAATTATTATAATTTGTAAAAAGTTTAATATATAATTATGCTTAAAATTTGTATGCTTTAATCTTTTTAGTTTCTAAATTTGTAGATGTCTTAAGCATTTCTTCAGATGCGATATTTCTTTTCTTTAATGATTTTATCAATAGTTACTTGTATAAATCTCCTTCTTCAGGTGAAGCCGAAGATAGACAGGGTCCGGGCACTCGAAGTGGAGGCAGAAAAGACGAGACGTGCTTTGGAAAAGGAGGAACGGGAGTTGAAACGATTGGAAAAAACAATTGGAGAACTGAACGCAAAGTACGATGTTGCAATGAACGAACGACAAGAGCTTCAAGATGAAACGGACCTGCTGCAACGACGTCTTGTAGCCGCTGATAAACTCATCACCGGGTTGTCGTCCGAGAACGAACGTTGGCAAAAGGAATTGGCAGATTTACACGATGATATGGAGAAAATTACGGGAAATTGTTTACTCAGTGCGGCGTTCCTCGCCTACAGCGGTCCATTTTCCTACGAGTTTAGGAACGAAATGTACAACGACTGGCAGCAAAGCATCCAGGAGAAGAAGTTGCCATTGACGAAACTCTTCAAGTTCGAAACGCAATTAAGCAACGACGTTGAAATCAGCAAGTAAGATATATTACATTATACATATTTTATATTACACTAAATAATTATTAAAATATTTGTAATTAATTATTTGAATAATTTACTATTAACGTTACTTATACTATTTACAACGTAGATGTAATAATGTGATAATGTGAAAGTGTGGAATTATTTTCATGAAATACTTACGTTTCTCCGCATTAATTAAAATGAAAAGTTTAGAATCGCATTTAATTTTACATGGAAAACTTGTGTTGCTGAATGAATAATGAAAGGAAAGTGAGGAAATAAATAAATATTTTTAAATTCACAAATACATATATATTCTATCATGTCTAACAATTAGACATACTATTTCATAAATGATATCGCAAAATATAATTTTACGAAATTATATACTATCTATTGTTTCTGCATTTAATTTTAGAATTTAATTAATAAAAAGTATCAAAGAAAAGGCATCATAAAGCTGCATATCTAATATTTTTAATATATCGGTTAAAGGTGGAACTCAGAAGGACTCCCACCAGACGAACTATCCGTACAAAATGGTATATTGATCTTGAAGGCATCAAGATTTCCATTTTGCATCGATCCCCAGCAAGAAGCGCTGAATTGGATTAAGAAAAGAGAACAGAAGAAGAATCTGAAGATCCTCTCCTTCACAGACGCGGATTTTTTAAAACAAGTGGAACTGGCAATCAAGTACGGCTTGCCAGTGCTCTTGCAGGATGTCGACGAAGTCGATCCTATCTTGGATAACGTTTTATCCAAAAATATTCAGAGTAAGTCGGGAAACTTAAAAATTCATGAAACGAACACATGTTCGAACAAGAATATTCAGTAAGCTTAATTAAACGCTTCGGCAGCTGTCGCAGGACGAACTTTCGTCATTCTCGGCGACAAGAAAGTAGATTATGATCCAAGGTTCCGTATCTATCTAACGACAAAAGCGTCCAATCCAACGTTAGAGCCTGCTGTATTCACCAAGGCAGTTGTTATCAATTATATGGTCACGACGGAGGTAAGTTAATACAATATTAATATTAATTGTTATCTAATTAATATTGGTATATCCAAAATTGATGTAATTTCATTGTCGTTTTATTATGAAATAATAATAATAATTATCATAAAAATGGTACTATAGAAATATTACTTAAAGAATAATTATTATAATATTATAAAATAATCACTGGTATTATTAATGTTATTATATTAAATTGACGCATTAGATTTTACTTGCGAATAACACAGGATTTAAACACTCTATTTCAGGGTTTGGAGAACCAACTTCTATCGGTGGTGGTGAGAATCGAGCGACCGGACATCGAGGAACAGCGGGAAACGTTGATCATGGAGACCAGCGAGAACAAAAATCTGCTGCAGCAGCTTGAGAACAGTCTCTTACGAGAGATTGCCACCGACCAAGGGAACATGCTGGACAACATCGATCTTATCGAGACTCTGGAGAACATCAAGTCCAGCACCAATGAGGTGATGAGCAAGTTGTTCCTCGCGAAAGTTACTTCTGCCGATATCAATAAATTACGCGAAGGCTATCGTCCGGTGGCGAGACAAGGCGCTATTTTGTTCTCCGTGCTGGCCGACATGGCCACTGTGAACGCCATGTATCAATATTCCCTGATCAGCTACATCGAGGTATTTATTCATTCCTTGAGAAGATCGTTGCCGGATCCAACGCTCAAGAAACGACTAGAAAACATCATACCGATGCTGACGAAGAACGTCTACAATTACGGCTGCACCGGGATCTTTGAACGGCACAAGTTGCTTTTCTCCTTACAAATCTGTATAAAACTAGAGCAGAGTTTGGGCAATGTGGACCAGAAGCAGCTGGATTTCTTCATCAAAGGCAGCATGGCCTTGGAAAAATCGGCCAGAGCGAATCCCACTAGATGGTTACCCTTGTCGGGCTGGGAGGATGTTCTCAAGTTAGCAAACGATTTCCCGGAAAAATTTGAACAGCTTCCGGATGAACTTCGGGATTGCGCGGACGAATGGAAGGAAGTAAGTTGGACTTTCAGTCCAATACTATAATTATTCAAGCATATTAATTTTGAATTTTTAAATTAAATAATGATAATTTAATAAGATATAATTATTATTAAATCTATTATTATTAAAATTTTTTATTTAAATTCAAAAGAATATTTAAATTCATTTTATAATTTTGAACGTGATTTACAAAGTTAGAATACTTGTTTTTTCAATTTGGATTAATTATACTTTAAAAATTTCTACAAATAAACGTATTTACATGTATTCTGTATAAAGAAAGAATCTTCTCCAAAAACCTAATTACAAAATTGAATGACTAATTATTTGCTTAGTGGTATGAATCGGATACACCGGAAACAGAAGAACTTCCCTGCAATTATAGCGCGCGAGTGACGCCATTCGAGAAACTGATGCTACTACGCTGTTTCCGTGTGGATCGCGTTTATTGTACCATCGTCAATTATATTACTGAAATCATGGGCGAACAATATATCACACCGCCTCATATGAGCTTCGACATGATTTTCGAAGAAAGTTCACCTACTATGCCCGTAGTTTTCATTCTGAGCCCAGGCTCGGATCCTACTGCGGAATTGATGAAGCTGGTAGATCAGTATGGCTGGGGCGGAGGAAAATTTAGATACCTCTCTCTTGGTCAGAATCAAGACAAAGTAAGATGAAGCACTCAATCCGATTAAACTTAAAAGATTTAGTTTAAATAAAAATTTGGGAAATACAAAATTTTTCCATCATAGAAATCCTAAAATATATTCGTAATACATTGAATATATTGAATATGTGATAAGCAATAATGCATCTTGAGCTCACAAATCTAGTCTTCGATTTCAAAATTTTATTTTCAATTATTTTTATAAAATTTACATTTTTCATAATAGATCGCAAAGGAATTATTGGAGATAGCGATGGCAAGAGGTCAATGGTTGATGCTCCAGAATTGTCACCTGCTGCTGCCTTTCACGAGAGAGCTGGAAAAAATCGTGGAGAATATAGGGAAACCTCATCCCGATTTTCGCTTGTGGCTCACTACAGAACCCACTCCCAAATTTCCGATTGGAATACTCCAACAATCTGTGAAAGGTACGAACATCCTGAACATCGCCTGTAAAACTCGCATACTTCAACAAAGTTGCTTTGCAGTGGTCATGGAACCACCGAGTGGACTGAAACTGAATCTGCAGAACACGTATTTGAACATGCGACCAGAGGTCTTGAATAGCTGCTCTCATCCCCTTTACAAGCACCTAATTTACGTTCTAGCATTTTATCACGGGGTTATCCAGGTGAGCGAATATTTAAAGCAGTCGTATACTTGTGAGAGCAATTTTAATCAAGCGCTGCTTAATTGTCGCAGGAGAGGAGAAAGTATGACAAGATTGGATGGAACGTGAAATATGATTTTAATGACTCAGATTTTAACGTGTGTACTGCTATTTTGGATACTTATCTGACAAAGGCAATGACCGCAGATGAATCTAAAGTACCATGGGAGAGTCTGAAATATTTAATTTGCGAGGTATGTTCGAATTTCGACAAAGTTTTAGTAGATTATAAAATTTTACGTGATTTAATTTGATGTTGCACAATTTTGCTTTGTGCCAATTTTAATTGTATCTTTTTCAAACACGTTTTAAATGCAACTCACATTTTTTTATACTCGAAAATAAGGTGATGTATGGCGGAAGAGTGATAGACTGCTACGACCGTCGCATTTCCTACACCTACGTGGACGAATATTTCGGTGATTTCCTGTTCGACGAGTTTCAACCGTTCCACTTTTATAAAAGTGACATCGTCGACTACGTGTTACCGCCGGAAGGCGATCGTGATGATTATCTGCGATTCATCGAAGAACTTCCGCTAGTGAGTACCCCGGAGGTATTCGGATTGCATCCAAACGCGGAGATCGGATACTTTACGCACGCAGTTAAAGAAATGTGGATGCATCTCGTAGAACTTCAACCGCAAACTGGTACTATTCTGTCATACTTGCCAAGCGCTATTTTAGTAATATTAATTGTTATGTAATTCTCTCATATTATTATAAATATCTTCATTTATATTCAAGATGCGTTCAAAATTGAATCAAAGATTTAACTTAGGAATAAAATAGCATAATTCAAAGTTTACAAATATTATTATGAAATTAATAGTAGTTACTACAATAATATCTAGCGGTGAGCGTTACCGGTGTAAGCAAGGATGAATTTATCGATGACGTAGCAAAAGAAATCTTGAGCAAGATACCTGTGCCGTACGATATGACTAAAGTTAAGAAAAACTTTGGAGTAGCTGCGACACCAACTGCGATCGTGTTATTCCAAGAATTAGAGAGATTCAATATATTAATAAGAACAATGACAAGAACATTAAATCAACTGAGAAAGGTACGATAAATCTTCAAAGTTCAGTACAATTAATCATACTCTTTAACTAGATTTCGCAACATATTTCTCAAACGTTTCAGGTTCAGATTTATGATTATTTTAATCAAACTGCATTGGTATCTAGAATAAAGCATGCTTGCTTTTTACTTCAGGCCATTGTCGGCGAAATTGGAATGGACGCAGTGCTGGACAACATTTCCGTGGCGCTTTATAACGGTACCTTGCCCAAAGAATGGGCCAAATTGGCGCCAGACACGCGAAAGAATCTTGCTGGCTGGATGGACCACTTTCGAAAGAGGATAGATCAGTATACCAATTGGGTACGGCCGAGTGAAACGTCGAATTATCACACATGCTACTTCGTGTAATTGTAATGTGTATCACTCTGCAATTATAATGATACTCTCTTTTTCACGCAGTCTGGCGCAAACGAACCCGTGGTGCTTTGGCTGTCCGGATTGCACGTACCGGAAACTTATCTGGCAGCTCTAGTGCAAATGACCTGCCGCAAGAATAACTGGCCCCTTGATCGTTGTGTTATTTACACGGCGGTGTCAAAGTTCACCAGACCGGACGACATAGAAGAAAGACCCGATCAGGTAAGTTCTAATAATATTTTTCAATTAAATAGTTATCCTATTATATATCGTATTTTATTACGCATAATGTTAATGTTATTCCGCGTTCTAAATATAGGGCTGCTATGTGCATGGATTATATTTGGAAGGCGCCAGATGGGACGTCGAGGAGTATTGCTTGAAAAGATCGCACCCGAAAGTCTTGATAGAAGAATTACCAATATTGACCATTATACCTATTGAAGTTCATAAGCGAAAGTTACAGGTTTGCTTTTTTTATATATTTTTTGTATGTGTATATATATGTTACGATATGAATACTGTAATCTGCAGACGTTTAACTGTTTTTCGATATATTTCGATATATTTCGAGTTGAAAGATTTTATTATAGTAGCAATGTTTTCACACAATTTTTAATTTTTCATCGAACCTCTATTCTCATAAGAAATATATACATATCTATCTTTATTGCAGAATACATTTAAAACTCCAGTATATATCACGTCGAATCGTCGAGACGCTCTTGGTGCTGGTTTAGTGTTCGAGGCATATTTGACGACACCGGAGCACATTTCACATTGGGTACTTCAGGGTGTTTGTCTAGTGTTAAATACAGATTAAAATAGTTTTTGGAGTCGATGATTGAACCCCTACATCCCGCAGTATATTTTATAAAAACTAATGACATAAGTATTAATATTATACGAACAGTTAGTCGTAAGTAGACAAGTAATCACTAAAATCTCCTCAATCTTATGTTTTTATGTATAACGCTATGAATTTTTATTACACGGGAATAAAACAAGGAAAAAAGAGAAAGTGACGAACGTCAGGTTTATGTACAATTCTTAAGTATGAATTATATACTGTAAATCAGTGTGTCTTATAAAATTGCATTTTTGAAATAATTGCAATTTTCAAAGAAATTATTACACGACATTATTTTATATAGATAATATAAAAATATATATTTAACGCTATTTATTTAATGTGTGATATTTGAGCTGCGGTAGACACAAATTATAAAATGAACTGTCGATGAAGTCATTCAAGTTTTGCCACTTCACCCAACGATCGTTCCTCAAGTGTTCCGCGCTCTTAGCTTTTCCGACAAAGTGCGGATCCACTATTAGCAGATATACATCCTTATCTGCAATATGTAATCCTACTATACACTTGCTGGAACAATCTCTATCACCACCCATCATGATGGGACTGCCAAATTGCTCAAGATGCTTTTTAATGCTATCTACATGATTTATCAATTCCTTTCCCCTCGAAATGTGAATTATTTTGCTAAGAACGTCATACAGTTGATTTAACACAACAGATACCTATAAAAAACATTTAAATAAATCGCGTTATATATCGTTTAAACGTGTGTTGAGGAAACTAAAGTTAAGCTTACTTCAAAACTTCCTATCCATTCTTTTGAGCCAATAAATGTCACGTCTTTATCTTCGACTGCAACAAGGGTCTTTTGTATTGTATCAATACTAGGAACAGTCTTTTGCAAACGTTCATTGTTTATGATCCAAGAACAAATGGTTTGCAGTGTTCTATATCCACATCCCCAGCCCTGGATAAACATAAAGCGAATTTATTTTCACATTGCAATATACGATAAAATAATTGCAATTTTATATGGAACATTAATTACCCTATCATTGAAACCGTCACAATTGTAATGCCAGTAATCATAATCCCCTTGTACCGAAAATGTTTCACCATTATTTGGTGAATCTAGATCCTGGTGGACATTTTTCAATAAATTATTGGAATAATTGGCAGTCATCTTTTCTATGTCATCAAAGAAAACCTGGTAAAAGTATATAATATGTATTTATTTATTGTGTAGGACAAAAATGTCAAGTTTTATAATTTATCAGGCCGAGCCGTCTCGACGGCGCCATCAGCATGCGAGTAACGAGAAGTGATATCTCTAAGCGAGCGATGGTTTATTTAGCGGCGTTCCTGTGATCGGATGACGAGACGGTCACAGAGTGGTCCATCGTGGCGACGATTCTTTGTATTGCAAGCGTATAAGAGCGGCGTGTCCGAACGTGGGCATGCATTCGCGTATTACCACCGAACTGATTCGCGGATCACTCGTGAGCCACCCGTCGCGAGATAATTTGTCGCGAATCAATCATCCTGATACCTTTGTACTATTCTCCAATAAAGTGTTTATCTTGACAATTAATCAGAAGTGGAATTAAAGTGTTTCATCTTCCTACAACTTCAGAAGTGGGATACCAATCGTGGATCTTCCTACAATTGTAAGATTACATATCTATTGCTTTGTTTAATAAATTCATATTTTCAATTAATATTACAAGAACATGTATATTGCAAATGAACGTATGTATATTATTATCAGTAATAATTAATACTCTTCAATTAGTATATTACTAGCATGTATTTATTTCTATAAATGCATATAAATAGATTTGAATTTCCCGCGATGATAAGCGCCTCGCCTAACCTCTCCTACAAGCTTCCCCTTATCTGTCATTCGTAATCTGTCATCTACCACCTAACCTATCCAATCACAAAACCACACAAAACGAAACTTGCTTATCAGTCGCACTCTCGAAGACGAAGTTCAGCCTCTGTGCAATCTCCAGATTGCAAAATATATTATTTATACTGTTGCAGAGTACACTTAAAACTCAAGTTTAACAATCCAGATTCTAAACAAACAATTGAAATAACCGTTTTCTACTCTCGCGGTGAGTGCTCGTAACGTTGAGGCGACCGATTACACGAGTGAATGATTGTCATCGCGCTTTATTAATTAACGCGGCGCAGAATCTGCGCGACGGGTGAATCGTGGCGTCACCTGTCAACACGTCCGAATGGTGGTGGTGCGTTCTCGCATCGCGTGATCGTACGAGAGACTTGATTGGGAATGCGGGGCTCGCGCAGGTTCCGCATCGACTTTGCGATTTAAGTACTACGTTTTTTGGCGACAGCTCGCAGAGGTTAACAGCACCGCCGGCAACAGACGCGGGACACCAATCGACAACAATGAACACTGTGTTCTCGTAGCGGAATCTGATAGGAGAGCGCACGAGGACGAGGGAAGGCTGCGCGACAGAGGAAGAGCGTAAGAGAGAGAGAGAGAGAGCGAAACAAGCGAGGCGAAGGAGAAAGAGAAGAGAGCGAACGCTGGAAAGGCGGAAGGAGAGTCGCGCAAAGTATCGCGTTCGTCACGCATCGGGCGTCCGCCTCGGCTGGCTGGAAGAGGCGCACCGTTTCCCAGGGGAAAATGAGAGCGACGTCCTCGTGCTCGGTAAGCCCGCGTCTTATTCGATTAGCCAAGTCGGTTACAGCCCCGAGTAGAGGCAGACGGTCTCATCGGGCAACCGTTTGACGGCTGCACAGTAGGCAGCTATTTATCGATTTTTCAGTAACGTCGACCGCGAGATCCGTTGCCACGTTTCAGGGAGTTTCACGCGCTCGGCGCCTGGATCTCGATCGTTTCGCTCGCCTCGCGCGACACTCGCAGCGCGTCGCGGAACGACGCGTCTGGCTGTCGCAACGAGTGTGGAAACGGTCATAGGTTATGTTTGTTACTGCGTTTGCTACTGGTGGTGTTTTTGTAGCCTCGTGCAATTCTTTAGCTAGTGTGTCACTCGACGTTCGTCCGAGATAACGTGACGTCCCGAAAGCGCGCGTTCAGTCGCCTCGTGCCCTCACGCCGTCGATCGTTCGCTCGCGAGAGTTCCGCGCGACGAAATTAATTCAATAATGCAGTTACCGCGATCGCTGTTTTGACGCTGCCGCCTGACCGAGCTGACCCGACTGTCTCACGTTTCATTGCGAGTTGTTTTCCCCGATCAGTGAAACTAAAGGTGGAAGAAAGAAGTAACGTGACGCTCGAGAGGACGGGAGATGTACGGCGCCGAGAGGGAGGAGGTGTCTGAAAGCTGGCAACACACGTATGACCTGAGCAGCACCATGATTCCCAACGTGAGTACGGCGATCGACGTCGAGGAGCACTTCTGCAAGCACATCCTCTACAAGGAAATTCAAGACTCGAGGTACAGCCGCGCAACGTTGTTATCAAGCATGCCAAGCGGCAGCGACAACCCAAAATCTGTCGACGGTCCACGTCATTGTACTCGGTGTTTCTTGCTTTTCAGAGTACGGATATGGGACGTTGTGATTTTAGTACCGAATCTCCTGTTCCTTCTGTTCATCGCAATGCGGTTTAACCGTGCAAGGCTAAAGTTACGTGCTACGAGCAGCCCAATATTCCTGGCGTTTTACGGTCTGGTCATCTGTAACATAGTTATATCAGTGATACGATGCGTGGTGTCAATGACGGTGAACGCCGCAGCGACCGTCGGCGGTAAGGCCGACAAAGTGCTGTGGGTCACAGTGAGATTTTTTCTGCTGTGTACCGAGATGAGCGTAGTTATATTCGGTTTAGCGTTCGGTGAGTGAGTTTACTGCAAGTAAACGAGAAAGAGACGCACGGGTTCACCAGTGAGTTAATGATTTTCCCTTTCGTTCGCTTCCAGGTCACCTGGACAGCCGCTCGAGCATTCGTAGAGTGCTGCTCGCCACGTCGCTCATAGCTTTGGCATTCACGATCACTCAAGGAACACTGGAATTGGTCCTGCCGGATGACACGTTCCACATTCCCAGCCGAGACTTTTACGTGTTCGGCCACGGCGGCATGATGTTTTGGTTTTGCAGCAGTCTCGTTTTTACTACGGTACACCTATGCACGCTGTTTACTTTTGCATTTTGTCAGCGACAAGTTACAATTGATCTCTCGATGCATATACCTCACTGAAGCTGTCGATATCGCTTTTAGATATATCTCTTTATATTAATACTGCCATGGACACGGTTGCGGGACCGCCTAGCACTTCCTAGTAAGTGACTCTTGGATGCATGGAGATACCTTGAGCAACTTGATCAGCCGCACCACTGACACGTCTTCTGTTGCAGCGCGGAAAAGCTTTTACGTCTATGCCGGAACGTTGGCGACGTTGGACCTGGTGCAATCGATCGGCGCGGGCTTTCTCAACTACACGCAAAATCCAGTGGGTCTGTGCATCGTGGACTTCACGGCGGCGATCTATCTGACTCTCTTTACTCCCTTCGTTTACTATACGTTCCTGTCGGAATTCTTCGGGTAAGCTTTCCGTGCGACAGTTCGCGTAATCAGACTCTCTCTGTCTCGTGTGTACATTCGATTGATACATCTTGAACAATTGTTTCGTTCCAGGGTCTCGCAACCTACAATAATGTTTTCGTACAAAGCGCAAGTCGACGACGCGATGGACGAAGACACGGTGTCGTTGCCGCACCAACAGAGCTTCTCGTCCTTGAAAACCGACAGCGATTACATCTATCAGGTCCATACTCCTTCTATTCACATGCCGCTATATGATTCCCAGGCATCCTCCAAGTCCTCCAAGCAGGGTGCTTCTCTCCACTCTTTAACATCCGCTAAAGGCCGCAAAAGTAGTTACGCAGCTTCTTACGATTCACATGGTGCACTGTACCGCTCGACTTTCGGTGTTAGGAGGTTCGACAGGCCCGCCAGCACGGAGAAGGGTATCTCAGAATTGGTTCACTATCCCTTGATCAGGTCCAGCGCTTTGCCCGTCGTACAGAAAAGCGTGCCAGATCTGAGAAGTCCCAGTCCGATCCGGGAGAGCAGCTCCGCACCAGTAACGCACTTTAAGTACCAGGCTCCCGGTAGCGTCTCGAACTTTCTCCTCCCGGGCGATACCGCCAGTAACTTCCTCTACAAACCGGGAACGAACGACAGTAGCGTCAATCTGTTTTCTCAAACGAGGAAGAGTAGTTTAGAGACCCTTGATAAAACGGTTATGTTGTACGCCACGCTCGAAAATATTTCGCGCAGACACAGTAGCAGCCTGGAGGCACCGGCTCCAGCGCTCGAGAATACCTTGCAGTCGATCTTGGACAGCGGCACTGTCGAAAGCAAAACGGAGAATACCCAAGGCTCTCGCTTAACGACGAGCGACATGGAGAAAGTGGGTAAGGAAAGCGCCGCTGTCGCGGGTCCGAGTCATCTTGACGCCAAGATGTCCTTTAAGATTCACTCCGACGATACGTTACCTGGAACGCGCGATATCTTAAACGTCACGCAGGAATTTCTGCCCGCGCCCGTTTCCATAACCGGCGCCAAAAGAAAGAGCAGAAACGACTCGAGGGCAGGCGAGCAGGGCGGTTTGAGCGATTACCTGCTGTCCATAACGTCCCCGAAAATCCGGAAACTGTCTAGGAATGACGGTAGCCAGCCTCCCGATCCCTCCCGAGATTCAGACCTCCACACGCAAACTGAGTCTTTGTAAATAGCTTGTGTGTCGATACGTATCGGCTGTAGTCGATTTACTGTTGTACCTGTACATAACGTAGATGATACTTCCAGGTTTTGCGTTGATATTATTATTACTTGTTTTAATCCACGGGTGAAACAAATCAAGATTTGTATATTGAGTTGTCGTGCTGTTATTATTATACATGTGTTTAATAATCTTTTACGCATTATAACGCGTGGTGAAGTGCCGCTCGAGTGCTTTATCTAACTGTAAATATCTCAAGCATGTCTAGGAATATCTTATAATTAAACGTATTGATGTAGCCAATGCACTTGGTTTCATTTATTTACACTAACTTTCGGGCAGTCTCCCCTGGTAACGATATACCATCCCGCTTCTTTACGAGTCGGAATCTTGCAAATAATTTCAGGCAGTAGTTTGTTACGCGCGCGCGACACGTGCACCAAGTCTGCACCAAGCTTCAGTGTTTGTGACAGTACACGCGACTCCTCGATCTTTATTTACTGCAAAGTGCTTTTTTTTTTAACACAGCTCGATTCGATCGCAGTGTAGCAATGGGCCGATATCTGCGGTTCTGCGTACAAATACTTTGTGCGCATATCGGCAGAGATGTAGTCACTATTGCGTACGTTGGCTTTCGTACAGTGGTGCTGCTAATTGATAAATTAATAATCGATATAATAATTAAGGAGCCAACCTTGCTCGGTGAATGCAAAGCAGAATGTTCTTTCTTCTTTACAGAATCACAGCGTTTATGACTCGACCCAGTTCGACACGAACGCTACGCCAATCAACCCGCTCTACGCGGCGTCTCTTCAAAGCCCAGACAGTATTACCGGTTACAGTATAGACAGTCAAGAAGCGCCGAATCCGCCACCGAATGGTTACCAACAATGAACCGTCGTGCATATCGGTTCGGTATGCGCTAAAGACTGCAGAACAAATCTGGATACGAACGACTATCCGATCGAGTAACGATTTAGCAAAGAGCTTCGCCAGATTTTGTCTGAATGTCGTGAATTTCCTGGAGAAGTTTCGTATTTTCCTCCTCCGGAGGAAAAGCGTTGTCGTGCGCGACAGAGCTCGGAATCGACGGCAGCGTACGAGTGTTGAGTTTACGAAAGGATTCTAGTCGCTCTCAAATATTTTGAAGGCCGTAATACACGATGCGAATGCTTTCGGTCTCCATGTGATAGTAGTTGGCGCTGACGCCCGAATTGTGATTGCTGAAACGCTGACAGAAATCCCGCAAAACTCGGAATTTCCCGCGATTAGTTTTAGTTTGCTTTACCTAGGACAAGATATCCGAGAGATAATTAATAGAGATAGCGTTATATAGGCCGTATATTAGTTTTGTACTTAAATAGACTATAGGTCGTCTCAAGTGAATTTTTACTGCACACGGAAGTAGAATTTCTTCTCGACAGCATCGCGCATTTATTTCGACGCACGAGATGTATAGGCCGTTCTGAAACTCGCTGTGTGCTGTTTCTCGATCGTGGATTTCTTGTGTCTTTTTTTTTATCCACTAGACATATCCGTGCCGAAATGTTCACCAAAGTATGATGAAAAGACAAGAAGATTTCATATCATCGTTTCTTCAATTATTACGTAATACTAATGGTAGCTAATGTGCAACTCTTAGAATGTCCTATACATATCAGTGCGACCGTCATCGCAAAGAGTTATTCCCGTTAATAAACGCTTAATTCGTTTCGAGTCGAAAATTGCAAGCTGGCATTCCGGCGGTGGTTTCTTGATACAAGACGGACGAAGAAGACACTTCGAGATTTAAAAAACGTTCGAAACTTGCTTATCGTTTGTCCGTCCTTTTTCATTAAAAGTGGACGTCGTCGTACATGAAACGCAACGCGCAAGCGACAAGACACCGGACACTCGCTATTTTCCTACTTTTGCATCGAAACTCATTAGATCAATTAAGGACAATAGGAGTCGTTAAAGGTTCAAACGTCGCGCGGAGATTTTTAGAATTAAGGAAAACTCTTCGATGCTCCAATAACTATTACGAAGACTCCATCCATGATCTGTATATACATAATCTGTATTTTAGTGTAAAGGATCGTACTATTTATATATTAATATATACACACACATTATATATATACATATATATATATATATATATACATACATACGTACATATATGTATATGTACATGTATATTTATCGATATTACGTATCTCCGTATTACAATTAAATTTTGGCAAACAGGTGACACAATCCTTGGACACTCGCTGCTGCGATGACCACGTTTTTTAATCGGATATTCATCGGTTTCGCGCAAACAGGGACGACAGGAGGGAATACAAAATTAGTATTATAGGATCGTCGTAGCGTCATTCTCGAAGACGCGCGTTCACGAGGTTGTAACGTAGATTTCTCGCGTTTTCCTACGATAATTAGACGAGGGGGGAAAAAAACCGAAACGCGAGATTTGTAGTAACGACTACATATTTTCTAGCATTATAATCCACTCGAACTTGTACATACGAACTGGAGTGTATGGAAAAGGTGTTACACGACGAATCTCTCTGTCAATTGCAATTGCTTTTTACCATCTTCGATTTACTCATCACCCTGCACTCCTCACGAGCATTACCTGCGATCGTATGACCGTGTGATTCTTTTGTAAATCGTCGAGTGTGCAGTGTATAAGGCAATATTGTGACCGCGTTATATAGCTATACCTAATTTGAAAAAAAATAATATAAAAGAAAATAAATTGCAGTTCAACGTGTGTTTTGCATTTTCTCCGAAATCATATCCAGGCTTATCGGTATATTCGCGACTACTAAATTATAAATAACACTAGTTTGATATACTTTACGCTTCAAAATGATAATTTTCGATATTTAAATCAGTCTATAATAAAAATTTGCATTACATAATGAAGTTCATTAATAATTTCATTAATAAATTTATTAATAAATAAAATTCTCATTGTCATTAATATGACATATTTATACATATTTGTACTGCTTAGACTCTGACACGTCTGGTAGCGAAAAAATATAAGATATCAATTTCTTTTTGTTTTTATTTTTCTTTATTCGAGATGCGCTTCTCACACAACGCTAAAAGCGATTAAAAAATTTTTTGTTCAAAAACTAGTCGAATTGCGGACGATTCCTTTCGAATCAAAGAAAACAGAGCAATGTTGATTCGGCTCTTCTTCGGCCAGTTTTAGTTCAAAATATGACAATACGATAATTATTGTGGTTATCCCTTTTCTGAATCAGAGTAGTCCATGTTAAAAGTTTAACAAATCATATTTAACGAATCACGTATGATTTGGGATGTTGACCGATTGCGAATTTACTCGCAGGTTTTAATGACACAGTATGCTAGTGCTTTGAAATTTTGGATGGTCATAAGTGAAGTATCAAGCCTCATAACGCAACCATTCATCAAGAGGTGGCGCCGTAAAAAGCAATTTCGCATTAGAGCCTGGACGGATCAGATATATTGATAGTATTAAAATTAGTAATGCTAAATGTGTCTTTTATGTTGAATAAAATCAAATAAGTCCAAAACTTATCAGAGATTTATAATTGCGAGTAAAATATACACATACACACACTCACGGAAATGAGAGAGATGAAAATCAAGAGTGAATCAAAGAAGCTGCGCAGGAATCTGAAGTTTAGTTGCGCGAGTATCTGTCAGATGGCAAGGCAAGTATACTTGATGGGATGAAATCTCGCCATTTCGAAAAACGAGTCACTCTTGTCACTCTAATAGTGATTTATTATGAATTGCATTACACTCTGACGATGTACGTTTGCCACGTATGTACAGAGAAAATTATAGGAATCATATTTTCTTAAAGCGACAAGGCGAACGCGCTGTCTGTGTACAGTGCAAACAATATCAAAGGCCACTCGTAAAATCCAACCACCACGCCACGACGTGTGTGAATAATATTATTCATCGGCAAAGTCTCCGGCGATGTATGAAGGGATCGTTGACTCGAGTCGCTTCGCGTGCTGATCGCTACATTTGACGTCACGAAAAACTTTCTCTTTGCGTTAAACTCGGTCAATGGCGTGCGTTATTCAACGAGATTCGATGCGAGATTATGTTCGCGTTAGCGCGCGGCCTGTCTCAAGCCCGCGATTGGCAAGTATAGCATGATTCACAGGTGAATATATTCCGCAACATACGTGTATGTAGACAGTCCCCGGTATCATTCGCGATGTGACAGTCGCGACGCAAATGATCTGAAAAATAAATAATAATTCTTAATATAATTATATCTAATGTATGGCGACTGTAAACTCTTCTTCGGATCCGTTTCATCGAGTTTGCGAGTTTACCTCAAATGCATCTTCATAGTTTGGACGGTAGAAGAAGCTGGAAATTCCAAATCTTGTGCGCTACCGCGTCATTGCACGTGAAAGCTCGGAACACTTCGGGATCTGAAATGAAACCAAGAGTAAACGGACCGCACTCGAGAAAGCTGATATGTCACGAACAATATATCAATCTCTCTTTTTGCGGCTCTGTCACTCGAGGCCGTTCTATTGTATTCTATTATACCGTTATTATATCGAGGTACACTAATACTTTCAAAAACGCACTCGAAATTCGACTACTTTAATTTGAGAGAGAGAGAGAGAGAGAGATCTTATTTTGTATAATACAAATAATATAATATAAATTAAATAATTGTTTCAGAAAGCCAAAGAAAGTTATCAGCTGTCTTAATCGAATCCAATTAGGATTGTGACATTATTAATATTAAATTGCATTAACAGTATCAATATTTTATTATTAATATCATATAACAGTCTCCAATGATGAAAAGAATTCAAAATTCATTCGGACGCGCGTTCCACTGCGGCTCTGTTAAATGCGAACGCACACCGGTAACTTTTGTCTCTGCGGCACGGAAGCCTTGCAGCCCGCGCCGTCCAAATTGTATAGTCGTTAGATCGTCAGGGTCAATTTAGATTTGTTTGTACTGACTGCCGGTGCGCAAGTATTCCTGCAGGGGCCCGTTGAGCACGGTGGCCGGCACCGCCAAGCTCATCCGCGAGTAGTGCATGGTGCCATCCGAGGAGTGCGCATTACACACGATCATTCCCAACATCTCGCCGGTTGCCTGGCTGACTATCGGTCCACCGCTGATGCCACTATGGGTGCAACAGGTCGTCAGGATCGCCCAGTCCGTCGTCTTGGAGACCACGCCACTGCTGACGGTCGGTCGGATCGACGTGAAGAACGGAAATCCTATGGAAACCACCGGCTCACCTGCGAGCAGGTGCATGCGAGATGCGCTCATTAGGCTGGGACGCAGTATCCGGCGAGTATCCAGTTATATCGCTAGTACGCAATTTAATACGTGGACCGTGACGCACTCAATGTAATTCATTTTGATTGACCGCGTGCACACGATACTATTTTTGCCCGCTCATTATTTGTCGATCAAGGTTCTAATATTGTTTATCCTTTGCGTGGAGATGCACCATTTAAGGTCTTTATAAGGGAGGAAGAAATAATGGAATCGAAGAAATTGCAGGCGAACGTGATATTTAACTTGTGATGCGATAATCGTTTAGAAGCTGAAGATGTCTTCAGTGGCAATGCGGATATTTCTGAAAATTTCGCGTCACTGGTGAGCAATAAAAGCGAGACGAGTGCGAAACGTGCGGTAATAGACTTTTATTGCGATCGGATAAATGGATGACTTATGTGTCGGTTTCCAAGTTGAAGGAAGGAGGCCAAATATCAATTTCACCCCTAACGACGATCAATTGACCCAAATTTGCGCAATTATATGTTATTTCTATCCTGATGGAAAAAAGGTCAATGTTTCTGGCGTTAAAGCGTCGGGAAACCGCTTGACACACTGCTGGATACGCTACTAATTTCTTTTTATTGCGAGAAAGTTATACGGGGGCAAGTTTCAATATGTTACATCCTCTTATTTTCCAGACATCAGCGATATGAAATAGCTAGAATTGCTATGGCCAATGAAATAATAATTCTGTCTCGAATTTTTAAATAATTGAACATGTAAGACAAAGCCGAATTTAACAAGATAAAAATATTAAAGAAAAAGAGAAATATATAAAATACTTACCTTCCAAAACCGGATCATGTGACAACCGTATAACTTTCAATGAGGGATCCATGTCTTCCGGGTTTACTTGCAATATAGCAACGTCATAAGGTTGACAGTCAGGAGTCTTGTACAAAAGCTTCGCCGGTACGCGTGAAATGGATTTGTCCGCACGCGTTACGATTGATATCTCCCTTCCTGGTGCCTATGATAATTCATCTCAACTTAACTGTAATTCTGTCGCAAAAAATTATCCGTTCGTTGTTCGATATTTGCATTATGAAAATGTACAATGTTTCTTGATCTTCTTTAATCTTATATCCATTAAGTTAAATATTAAATATTTGTGTCATACTCTTAAGTTTCTATGATCTTGAACTTCACCTCTTCAACGACGTGCGAGCATGTCAGGAATATGCCGGTATCCTTATCCACGAGGATGCCTGTGCCCCAACTAATCCCACATCTAACAAGAACGATGCCTCTATCCAATGTTTCTATATGTAAAAAAGAAAAAAAATGGAAATATTGTTGTACTAATGTATCAAGAAAGCATTCAGTAATGAACTATTTGTACCTTTGTGATATGTACGATTCGAAACACGAACATCCCTTTTTTGTAAAATATCTAATAAACATGGTGCAAGATTAGCGGCTAAGGTGTAATCCACCTGCTCTCCACGACACCAGCTTAATGGCGCAATCACCATGCCGCTGACATCTCTGCGGTTACTAAAAAAACAATACTTATGTCAAAAAGACTTAAAATATATAATAAAATAACCCTTATCAGCAATTTAATCATTAATTAAGAATATATTAATTAAATTTTCTTTAAGGAAAAACTTAAGCTCCAAAGCTACCAGTAAATTCATTTGAAATATTTACCATTTACATACTAATTTTACATCAAGAACTTTGAAATGGAATAGAAAAGATCATTATTCTCTCAACAGTGAAGGAATTCAAGAAACTTTCGACTAAAAAGAGCTTCTCGGCGACAAACGCATGTCTAATCGTAAGCTATGATTACCAATCCGACGAGATGATGCAGACAGGGCCACCCTCGCCACCGGGAAACGCCAACGCATCCGTCATGATAACGCAATCCTCTTCGCCGACGACGTTGCTGATAATACCCCGCGCGATCGAGTTGATGAACACGGGGTTGCCGAAGGGCGTCGACATGATTTCTGCGGATGTTCCACGGACAGGATCTTGCAATTGGTCCAACAGACGAGACAGGGCTTGTTCGGCCATCGATATTTCCACAAACGGCTTGTTGTGATCGAAGACGCGAATGAGAAGGAAAATTGATCGCAGAAGCTGATCACACTCGACCGATGATTTGGGGAAGCTCCACGTTTCGAAGAACTCGTCAAAGGTCTTGCCGAGAAGCCGACATTTCCAGGCGGCCGCAACGAAACCGGAATGTTGTTGAACACGATATTTCGAATTCGACTTGGAGGCATCGTCGATGCCTGAATCGCGATACACTTGAAATTTCAACTCGTTTGTTAACTCCTGCGGCACCATCGTGAGCTTTCCCGATGGCATGTTCTCGACGAAGCTGGATATCGCATGATACTTGTTGATAATCGAGCTCAATGCGGTGCCATGTGTTAATATCCAGTCCCTCGAGATCCAGATGCCGGAGTTACTTCTTAGCGATGCTGATGGGTTTTTATAATAAAACGAGTGGTGCAAAAGCGCGCTGTCTGGGGTGTCCATTATCCCGACGCAATGCTGCACAAAAAAAAAGTAATATTTTTCGATTTTTGAATAATGTTCAAGCCGAGAAAAAGGTGAATATTTAATAAGTAATAAGAAAAGTTCTAAAGCTAAAATGTGTCTTACGAATATAAATACTAAAAACATATCGTCAATGACAAAACCAATTGACCAAGTCATGAAAGTTTAAATATTTAGGGGTGGAAACATCAAGTGATAGAAATCTAACGAACGAAGTTCGAACTCAAGCAAATAACGCCAATATGCAGCCAATATAATAAAAATATTATTTGAAATAAAAATATGTACATTGAAAGCAAAGTTTGAATATACAAGACTTGTGTTAGACCGATACGAATTTACGGAAACATGAGGATACATAAAAAGAGAATACTAGAATTGAGATGAAAACACTCAGAACGATACAAGGAGTCAGCCTTTGCGATAGCGATAGAAGCGAAACAATTAGAGAAGACTGTAAAATCCAGAATGTGATAAGATGGATAAGGTTGAGACGCCGAAACTAGAGGGACCACGTGGATCTCGAATGGATCCAAAACGATTAGTCAAGCTAAATCCGAGAAATCCAACAGTAGATGGTTACCTGGAAGGTCCACAAAAAAGGTGGCACAAATGTTGGATTTCAATCTAAGAGACTTAAAGACAGGACTGTCCTGTCATAAGAAACAGAAGAAAAAGAAGATCATTTTTTGCCGCAACTCATTTCATTAAATAACACATTATTAAAACCATTGATGCGGTGGAATGTGGATGATGGATATGGTGATAAGATACTCTGTGTAATAAACTTTTACCCTCCATTTGTATCTTGATTAGAATATGGCGTGACCACAAATAATGTCACACCTGTTACATCCAGGTAACAGCGCGTTTCGCAACGCGGTAGAGATATTAAGCGATTAAACATCGGAACACTCTCTCGCAGGGAGCGCAGTGGCCTTATTCGTCGCGCAATTCAATGGTGAAAGGGTTAATTGTCGCGAGCGCGGCACCGTGAAATCGCGGTGCACGCCCGACAAAAAGGGCACACGGTGGGGAGAGAAAAAAAAGGATAGAGGGAAAAAAAGACGCAGTTACCGCCGCGTAATCGTGAGTCACCGCCGAGCACGGCAAACGAAAGAGAACGAGATCGGGAGTGGAAGAGAGCCACCAGCCATGCAGAAATGACTTGTGCATCTACGTTGTCTTCGAGTAAGAGAGAGAGAGAGTACATCCCTTTGTAAATAGAACCATGCACTCAAAAGATAAGCGGTTGTAAAAAAAGGCGGGGTTTCTGCGAGCTCAATCTCAAAGCGTCTGCAGCTCTAGAAATCTGGTCCAGGAAACAAGTGCTCAAGCTTAGCACCTCGTTATTTGTTATTAGCAATTGATATTATTTTCATTATCCAGTCATTATGACGTCATTCGTTTTTTTATTATGTTTTTTTTATATTCACAATCATGCTAAACTCTAATATTCTTCGTTGCTTTAATTACCTAGAAGAAACCTGCATTGTGTCATCATTAAATTGCGTTCATCATTTAATTGCGACTTTTGCATATACCGACCATCTAAATAAACTTACGCATTGTTCGTAGATGAAAAGCTCTTTTTCGAGACTATTTCCGGATTTACTTTAAAGAAAAATATCTCAGGACGCCAGAAATCGCATAGTACGCTAAGCGGCAGCGGCCCGCTTTTTTCGCTCGTTCATCGCGAGCAAAGTGGAACACGGTGTGCAGGAAAGTCTTCCTCCAGGATAAGAAAAAAGTGCTGAAAATAATCGTGACTCAGCAGAGAAGCGGCGAGACGTATGCGCGCGATAAAAAGAGGCTAGTGCGAAAACCGCGCCACGAGGAGGCAAACGAGAGCGCGTAGGATACGTCACACTTTTGTAGCAGAGCCCGTGACGTACTAGAAGGTCCGACTTCTTGGAACGGTGGATCCTAGTAAGGAACTGGTTTGTCGGCACGTGTCACAAAAATGAAAAAAAAGAAAGAGGATCTAGGAAGAGGAGGAGGCGGGCTAGAGCGCCCAAAAATAAACGCGACCAGACAGAGAGCAGATGTTTGAGAACCCTGATGACAAGATGATGACACATAATACGTACACGGAATAGGACTCTGGGCACTAAAAGAAACACGTCAGTTATAGTTATCGAGATGGAGATGAAAGGATAGAAAAAAAAACACGCGTACGTATGCGTGAACTGCGCCAAACGGCCCGTTTCACGGCTGGACTGTGCTGACCGAATCGTGTTTTTCTTGTGGTCCAAGTAGTAATAGCCGTCCTGAAGCTATCAGGTAACATCATGCGGGCGAAAATCTCAAGGTGACATTATAGATAGATTGTATATCATTCTCTTAAAATAATTTCTATTATAACGTTATTAAAACTGTGATATTTTCTGTTTTCATTACATCTCTAGAAAATTTTCATACATCATTCATGTTGCTTCATCTTCTTTTCAGGAAAAGCATCTTAATTTCCGCGAATCATTGAAATGGCATCGTGTGACATTTAAATGTTAACTGGATCCTCTTTGGGGTTCACGGCCTCCCCTTCGAATGCACCAGCGCTTCCTCCCGATCGACTTCTCTCTGCGTTCTCTTCTTCTTGCTTCCTTTCCTCTCCCGACAATGATGGCCGTGCGACCGCTTGCCAGCTTGCCGACCGATCTTCAATGAAGATTGCCGACTATCCGGCCCTCCCGTGTTTCTTCTTCTTCTTATGCCGCTCGCGTATTAACCGTTTGCATGCGAGATGTATACACGCAAACGCACGTAAACTTGCATCGACCGATGACGTCCAGTACGGGCGGTGTAATGTTTATTGCGTCAATCGAAATTTGCCGAAAACAGTACAACGTTATAATATTCCGTTATCTAATTGCATCGAATTAATAGTTCCAATTAGGAGACCGAAAACAGCATTTGATTTATGAGATGAATTCATGAATAATTAGCGGCTGAGCGTTATCCGCAGCTCGGTTAGGACAAAATGCGACGATAACGGATCGAGTAGCCTAATGGACGCGCAGTCGATCGCCTCGTTTCGCCTCCCTTTCTCTCAAAAACGATCGCCCGCCGGTCTCACCACTTACGGATACATGGCTCATTTATAATACAGCGAAGAACTAGATAAACGCCTAATTAACGTTCGCGAACTAATTTTGTTACTCCCGATTCTCTGTCTCTGTCGGCAGAAAATATTACTGTAATTAAGTCACAACAAAATCTGTAAAAAGAAACAAATGGACTCGGGAGTGGAGATTCTCTCAGAAACCAGATGAGAGGGAATGACTCCCTCCTTTTGAAACCTTTTAAAAAAACAGGTAAATTATCGATTATGGTAAAGACGGACGTGGATTAAGCATTATCATGGTACAATATAATAGCCAATACATGAAGAATAAGAATAAGAATTCCATCATTTATATGGCCTAATTTACACGAGAATCCTTAGATCTTCAATTCCTTATCTCAAAAGATTTTGCTCGGTGCAGAAATTCCATCAGAAGTGGATCCCGAGTCTGCACAAACCCTATACATATCCTATATATAAAATATACATAATAATAATAATAATACATAAACTATCTACATAAAAATACACGCGAGGAATGACAGTTTCATTTTTCCCCTAGAAGAATCATCACGCGCGGGGGTGACAATCGCCAACATGCCGCACGGACAACAGTAGAACCGCGCGTTTGGCCGCGTTTTACGAGTCACCCAATACATGTAGCGGTGGAGTAAAGCCTGGACTCTTCTCACCCGGGACATCGGCGAAGGGGCCCGCGCGTCACCACCCATCGCGATTTTCCCCCCTCGTCGTTCGTTCCCATTATGCTGAGTAATCCTTTTGTATATTTAAGCGTACGCTCGCGAGCGCAAGGAGCAAAAAGCGCGCTGACCACGTCCTCGCCGCGCCTGTCCGATAACTGACCGGTTCTACTGCGTGGCGGCGAACGGCGAGCGCGGCGTGCCGCTATCTAATTTTCTGCTCGTGACTTAGATCGAATAACGATGGTCTTCCGTACCCATTTAAGTCACCGCTCGCGGCGGCGCTCAATTACTGAAACATCGCGGGGGTAATCGGATTTTGCGGACGCCGCCCGTGGAAATTGTACGATTGCCACGGCCGGAGCGAAGCCGCGCGCGCGAACATCGTGCTCCTCCGCTCGCAATTTATGTGATAATTAATAAGTACTCGCCGCGCGCGGGTCGAACGCCGGATGGCCGCTGGCGGTGGTCGTTCGGGTTCGATTTTTCTTCTCGAGGGAGTCTCGCGAGCGCTCGAAGCGCCCTTGCGTGTCTCCCTCGTCTTCTTTCGTCGGTACGGATTTCGCGGATTCTTGTAACGAAGATGAGTAGGGCAACGTGCCAACGCATCAAGGAGAATGATTGGACAATAGAATATTGTCTCGCTTACGTAACGCGATTTTTATAACTCCTCCGAGAACGGCGAGACTGCGCGTGAATCGATCTCCAATATGGCACTATCGATCGCGCGCACGGCGAGCGCATCTCATCTCTACCATAAAGGTACACGTCTATATAAGTGTGCGACGTGCCAAGGTCGCCGCTTGTCCGGCCCATGGCCACCCTTGGGTTGACCATGTCCAGAAAGCACGTAGGTCGCGCTAACTCGACGATCTGATCGCGCGAGCGGGGCCGCTCGCTCGTTTTCTCCCCATCGCCGAGGGATTGGCTTCCTTTCGTGGTAAACGAAAAATCGGGGAGCTCTCTCGTTCGGGATGGGAAATCGCCGGCGATGGCAAAAGGAAGAAACCACAGCGGGAGAAGCCGCTGGGGCGTGTCCGGGACTAGTAAGCTGGGCTAGTTTTTGCTCGAGTCCTGCACCGGTAGACCGCTTGGCACCTCGGAGCGTACGGTGCACCGTGCAGCTCGTTATCGTGCTGGTCGGAGCACGATCTGCCGCGCGAGCGGCAATCTCGAAGCGGACTATGACTCGCTAACTTTCCAGCGCGAGGATGACTGGCTCCATGAAAAATAGGTGAATCCGAATGAATTCGAAATTTGCATAATATTAGAAATATTTCTAATTACATGCAAGTTACATTTTTCTGATTTTCAACCCCTCCACTTGTTTGTACAAACGAAAAGCTATCGTCGAGCTAAGAAACATTGATCGCGAAATTCGCCACGATTCAAGGATCGGTTTATACGTCGCGAGTAGCAGAACCGCCCGCCTCGCCGCAGACTCGAGGAAGACGTCGAAAAAGCGCAGCGGAACGAATACAGAGTGTAGTACTTCTAAAAAAAAATTAATTCGGGGCCTTGATGCGCAAGGACAAATATATCCACCTCCGGCAAAGTATCTCTATAAATAACCGCGCGTATAGTTGCCGTGACGTTCCCGAACGTTTCCTTATAAAGCGAAACTCTCTTTGCCTCTCTCTCTCTCTTTCCTTCTTTCACGTTCGGTTTTTGGTCGCTCAAATAGAAAACACTCTCACGTAAACGCAGCGGTAATTTCATAATTCAATTAATCGACGATCGTTCGCGGATACGTAAAGGCGACGCTTTTATGATCAATAATCGCGATGCTGGTTTTCGAGGCTCGTAAGACCGAACGTTCGCGAATAAATATTGCACGTGCGAGGAGGCTGCGATGCCTCTGAGAAATGTCGGTATACATTCGCTGGAAAGTTTAAGCGGTATTTAAGGAATATTCGATCCGACGTGAAAGCGCGCGCAAGGTAATTCCGCAAAGGGGATCCGCATTGATACTATACGGTAAGAGGAAATAAATTACCACGCCGGTTTCCGAAGTTTCAATTATCGCGAATCTATCTGCCGAGTTGCACACGCGCTTTATCGAGAGGGTAGTCCGTAGGGAAATATTTTCGCCATGCTAAACCGTGCCGCATACCGTATCCGATTCCGCGATGCATAATTTTTCTTTCTCCTTTTCATTTTTCTCTCGGTGATTATGAGCGCACGGCACACGGTGCGCTAGTAAGAAACGCAAGATATTTCACTGTGCGCCGTATTTCAGCGCGCACCGGTCACGGAACACCGTGCATGCCGAGTAGATTTAAACGAGCACGTTGGTTGCAGCGCGCGGTGCAACAAAGTGTTCGCTTCGTGTACCTATGTCACAATTCGACCTGAGAGAAAGAGAGAGGAAGAGAAAAAGAAGAGAAAAGAAAGATTTGCCGCTACGCCTTCGCTGGCACAGAGCACTCGATACCGCCGATGCTTTACACGCGCGCAGATCGCATTGTGGACCACGATAATGGGCTATTGTTTCGAAGTATCGTGGATACGCACTCACCGAAGACTCGAGGAGGGAGGCAATGCCATGCCGGCTGGCGACATGTTCGATAAAGTGTTCTTCTGTTGTTTTTTTTTCCTTTTTTTATCTCGCCGTGCGAGCGTTCTCCAGAGAGTTCGCAATCGTCCACGTAACATCGAGATCAAAGGCCATTCGTCGTCCCGTAGCTCGATCGACGATAACGCGATCGGCGGGTTCGATGCCTTTCCGGTAATTAGCGGCGGAAATTCCATCGCGCTACCTTATCGCGTTATCGCAGAAAAATATCTCGCGGAAAACGTCCGTCTCTCGTCAAAAACCGCTTTAATGCGCGACGGGGAGATTCTGATATCGATCTCGAGGTAGAGATATTAGTCAGCGTTATTAGTCGGAATTTTTTAAATAGAGAAAAAACTATGTATCCTGTGTGTCGCTTAGTAAGATTTTTCTCGTGAAACATTTTTCCACGTTTCTTCCATCCGGGTTTCCCTTTTTGTGTAACTCGATTTTCGCATCGCGGCTCGTAATCTCGAGTGTGAATCACCCCCTTCTCCAGAAGACTTATACAGCAAGATTTATGTACGTAGCACGAAAATTACATGTCCAAGAATCTAGGAAGGACTGATCGGCGATGCTCGATGATGGCAATCGCGCGATGTTGTCAGGTGGTCTCGACGTTACATCAGCAAACGCTGAAAATGGAGAACGGCCTGAAACGGGAGCGAAGAGACCTCTGTCACAGTCGAACCGACCGTCAGCTGGTCTTCCTCCGGGTGTCTGCAAAGAGTATCTACAGTGTGCACTCCACGGTCGGGGCCTTACAATGAGATTCGCAGGTGCGAGATGAGGATGCAGCGGCAGGACCCTCGCTTATCTTACCGAGAAATCGTCCTCGCTCTCGCCGCGGCATCTTAACGAACGGGAAACGAGCGGCGTTCAGCCAGCCCCGCCGAAAGAGGAAAAGAGACGGAAAGTCAGAATGGACCAAAGGGAACGGAGGAGCCGCTCTCGAAGCTGCTCCGAGGTGTGAGACCGGCCGAGCGGAGACCGAGGAGGAACAAAGAGAAAGCGCAGTGGCATCATCGGGATGCTCGATACGATGGCTAACGCTTTCCCGAGCTTTTCGTTGCATTAATGTCGCTTTATTAAAGATACGGATTAATTCTTCTTTCCACAAATTGCTTACAGCAACTCGGGTAATTTGGTAATTTTTTATGCGAGTCTGCAAGCCTTTTGATTCGAAGTTTGTCGATTGGACGATATTTGTTTTGTGTTATTGTTCAATATGTTCCTGTTAATTGTACATTAATGCATCGCTGAAGATATCGTTATATCTTATTACATATAGTTAAATCTCTATCTAGAGTCATTTAATTTTTCTCAGAACTCTGTAGTTCGAATTTGGGATCTGCAACCATGAAGTCCTTGGAGAGGAATCGCAAGCGATAAGAGGACTGCGAGTTTATCGTAGAAAGGCAAGGAGTCCGAGAGAGAAAGAGAGAAACCTCTGAGCGCGCGGAGAGGAAACGGGAGGAAAGATGTTGAGGAAAGGAGAGACAAGGTCAGGGAGAAAGAGGAATACAGTAAAAGGAAGAAATCGAGGAAAAGAAAAAGGAAGGCTCGAGAAAGGAAGACGGATAGGAGAGACGGAGGCATAGAGAAATAAGACAGCGAGAAAGAGAAGGAAGAGAGAGGGATCGGCATTGGCAGGGGAGGGAAGTCACCAGGGGAAAGAGACGAAGTAAAGCGCGCGCGGACAAAGTAAAAGAGGCAAAGTGAAGGAGGCGGAAGAGTGACAGAGGTGCGCAACTAGAGGGTGCGAGACAGACCGAAAGAGGGAAAGAGTGAGAAGGAGAGAGCAGAACGTAGCTCGGGCTAGTCGACTAGACAGCGTGGCAGCGGCGGCAGAAATCAAATAAGAGAAGAGCTTGCTCGCGTACGTGCATGCACGTAACCGCATGGTACAGTGCCTGGCAGCAATGGTTCGGTGGATCGGCGGATGGCGAACACGCCATGCCGGTCACAACGACCAGCTTGTCCCGGCTGGTCCGGCAGAGAATTTCTCATCGACGTGTGTCCGTGCCATAAGTATTAATTTATAAATAAGAGAGAGGAAGAGAGAGAAAAAGAGAGAAATAGTTCCTTAAAAAACTTATTTCAGTATCAAATATTGCAATGAATGTTAATTAATAATAAATGTTAATTAATCTGTTACTGTATTTGACCGTTTATTATTTATTAGGTAAATGTAAAAATCTTTAAGTGGAATTAGTAACTTGGATTCTCAGAAAATGTCAGTCATTACGCGTTATGCGATATATAAAATTATTATGCGATACGTAAGATTATTATAGATTATTATGAATGTATCGTATTCTTAAAGAATTACTCGGGGTTCAAGAGAAATGTAGAATTACAATTTAGAAAGAATCCATCTTTTTCGCGGTTGCACCTCCATCCGCGTCGCGAGGACGAAATTTACCTCAGCGTTAAAATCGAGGCCGGTGAAACGCAAGTGGACACACGTGGACTCAGAATTCGCTCGCCTCTTCTTCCGGGAAGGATTAGCTAATTCGGAGTTACAGCTTTTCTACCAATGAAATCTATCAAATATTTATATACGTCCATCGTTTGTACCTCTCATTAGCCATCGCCATAGCACCGCTGTGCTACCTATTAGCGGTCGCTTAGTTCGCGTTTGCTATAGGATCAGCGTGCTGGCACAACTCTTTGCATCTCTCGTTACGAGGCAGCGGCTCTCTACGTGCGCGTAAAATAACACATGATAATCCCCGCTTTTTTTTCTGAAGCAAGCACGAGGTGCACGAGTTGTCGTCGAAGAAAGCGTTGAAAGGGCGTAAAAAAGATCGCAGGGCGATAATCCTCGCGGGCGAGTTCTGGCGTTGCCTCTTGCGAGTAACTGATCGTCCGAGGAACCGTTTCCTCGACACTGCCGATCCGGACTGCTTAGCGGTCATCCCAGCGATTTCTACACCACTCGATGTACGCGTACGACTTGTCACGTCCTGAGCGCGCATCGCGCGAGAACGACGCGCGAGCGGAATTTTAACTTCGGCCGCGCGTTCATCGAATTTATTGTGCGTGCGTGCGCGCACGTAGGCACGCGGTGCGTGCATCTCGGCGAGTGAATGGGGAATTAGAAGGAATCCCTTGGACACGCGTAAAACGCACGACATCGTCGCGCACGGGTTTCTAAAAGCTTCCCATATGGCAGAGCCGTTCGTTCCGGTGTAAAACAGCAGCGCGCGAGGACTTTCATTTACCATAATAAGATATATAGAGGAATGGTCACGAGAGCGATCTATATATAGCCACCGAGTAATTTCATCGAGTGGAATGTACCACGTATGTGCGAGCATGTGTGCATTGGCGGTTCTTTGCTCGGACAAAATTAATGCTCCCAATTCTGACCTCTGATTCAACGGCCGAGCCCCTCTCAAAGCGTACAGGGGGGAAGATTTTTTACTGTAATGGAGGGGAGATGCAAAGACAATGCAAATGATGATTTTCGCACTGAAGATAACGCGCGTCTCGGTAAAGAATGATGCTTTCATTAGCTTCTAAGGGATATCGAAGGAAAAACTGACTCAATTTCCGTTTCCGCGTTTAATTACACGGCGAATAAAAAACGAAACTAGGAAAAATTTCTTCCGGTTACACATGAGCGATCGCGAGCGATCAAATCGCGGCGAACGCACGTCGACTGCTGTAACACTCAGAAGTTCTCCAACTGCTTGCAGAGTGTGTACCCGGGAGCTGCCGGGCCGAGACGCGGCACATGCCGCCGGTATAGAAACACGCCAAGAATTGGAAAGGCTTTCCGTGCGATGAATTCATGCAACACGCGGGCTGAATCGCACACCACTTCGGAGGAGTCTCGGTCTCGAAGAACTCGTCGTCGCGCGATTTCACTGTGACCGATGCGACTATGCATGACGATTTTAGGCGAAACTGCACTGTCCAGGTTACTACTGATTTATAGCGAAGATGACAGAAAGGTAAATGTGGAAAAGAGAATGATCTGATTTAATTTTAAATGTTATAATCGTGAAAAAATCGCCTTGAGTCAACTGTCGTGTTATAACTATCGTGTAGATTGCATTCTGCATATTTTTGCTATTTGCATTGTTTGAGGGAATGTACGTATAATTAAGATATTTAAAGTAAAAAGTGGTATTTTTTTATTGTTTATTCTTAATGTATGTATTATTTTCAATGTTTGCTAGACAAATTTTGGGTATAAATTGCAAATTATTCTTCAATGTATCGATTAAATCTTGCGAATGTTCTTTTATTTTAATTCCAGCGTTTCCAGCTTCGTATATACGTCCTAGACTTTGATCCCCAAGTGAAATTCACCCGGAATCACTGCCGCTCCAAGAAAAATGACTAGATGGTATTACGTACCATGCCACGCAAGCGCCAGTTATTCCTGCACTTACCAAACGAGTAATTCCGTAAACTAATTCCGAGGAATTTCTATTTTCTCGTCTCGATTAAACCGAATTAACGAGAGCTCGTGTGGCATTACGTATTAATAAGCACAGCAAACATGCGTGTACACAGAGATATATACTTATCTATCTAATACCAAGAACATGTTGCCGCATGCGCGACGGAAACTTTGGAAATTGCAACTCAGAGAGGTTTTTATGAAGATTATAGTACACTTCGATCAGTGCGAAAATATCCTACGTCATGCGATTAGTCAGAAAGACGAGCGCATCTTTTTCGCTATCGATCACTCGAGGCTTTTTGCCAATCGCGTGATCAAGATTGGCTTATGTAAATCCGCGTTCCTTAAGGGTCGGCTGTCGACGCCTACGTTAGTCATCTTATTATGACGTCAGAACAAAATTGTGGGGAAACACGGAACAGGCGATTCTCGCAACCTGCGTTCGCATGAGTGGCTCTTATCGTCTGCGAAAGCAGGCTCGCGTCAGACGTTCTCAAACAAATTTGCAATGGAACACGTAAAGGCGCATGTAAAGATACATCCTCGAGATCGTACGACTCCACGTTCCTTTTGATTTGTGATACGTGGTGTTCATCAGTCTCGATTATTGGCAACTCAGTAAATTTCAAATGAACAGAGCTCAAGACACTCGAACCTATTCATTCCACACGTACGTTCTTAGAAAAATGGATATAATGACAGCATGATGCAGCGAAGACTGAATAAAACTGATTCGCCAGATTTGAAGGGACGCACGCCCAATTACAATTTATATCGAATCCGTGAACTTGGTGCTCACATCACGCACCTGGTATAGAATCTTAATTACAGGACAGGCACGACGCAGCATCACAAGCACCAATATCAAAAGTATCAACTAAAGTATATGGTTCCAATTACATCACTCGTCCGGATTAAATTAATTCAAAATTAAAATCACAATCTGTGGCAATAAATGTCGAGAATACTCACGAAACTTTTCGATGTAAAAGATCTATTTCAAGAGCTCAGATCCAGTAGGAAATGCTGTAAACGAGGCTACACTCTTAAACAGCCGGAAATGCGCATAGTAGGTACTACAATTACACTTGCGATGATTTTCAAGCGATTCATTCCAACTCCTTGGTTGTCGTTTACATGGCTGAGTTTCGCTCATAAAAAACTGGCGTCAATCATAAGACGTGGATGTCTATACATAAGCGTCGATCCGCGGTGTGTCGACACGTGGACGTGGATAATTTTACCGTGGCATCGCTCGGTTTCCACGTGCGACCTAAAATTGCCACTGATCATCCGCCTTGGTCGCGCATACACCCACATCACGCTGCAGCATTATGAGATCATCACGGACGAATTAAGCAAATAGAAAAGGACGAGACGAAAGACGCATGTCCTCGAGGAGGAACGCTGGAGGCGCCGTGACGAGGGTGCAAGGAGATCAAGAGGCTTTTCCTCGATGACGAGGACGACGTAAGATGTAGACGGCAGCTACTCATTACTCGGAAGATTGCAAGCTCTATTTCTGTTCGGATCGCACAATTGGGGCATCTTCGCGGTGTGGCGGTGGCAGCGGAGACGACTGCGATAGCCATGGAAAACGGAATAACGTGAGCTGTGCGGCAAGAGGGCGCCGATAACACCGTCGTTGACGAGAATCACGCGGGGGCGAAGACAGGGGCACCAGACGTCGTGGACACCCCGTAGAGTGTATATTAGACGCGGAGCGCCGCGACGCATGGATCAGAAGGACGCCGGACACGATCGAGAGACGTGAACGAGAAACGATTTTTGCGCAGCCATCGAAAGATCAAGCATTTGCTGGAAGGATCGAACACGGTACGTTGCCTCGCAGGACTTGCCTGTTTTATTACATATATTCACGCATCAGTGAATGATCGAGAATATCAGACAAATCTAATTCTTTATGTGGCATATAAGAGTATTACTTTCTATCATTAGAAAAAGTCAAGAGAGTTTGGAAATGCGAAAAATATTTTACTAGAATTTTTATTTTTTGAAGCAAAATGTGACATTTTAGATGATATTATATATATGTCTGTACCTGAAATAGTAATTACAGTTATTTTATAATTTAATTAAATTCTCTTTTCTGCAATAAAATTACTATGTATATGTGAAGAGAAAACTGGAGGAACAAATTCAATGATCACATTTATTGGTGCGCCTGTGTGTTAGTATCTATCTCAAGACATAACATAAGAGTAGAATTTTTAGAAAATGATATCAAATGATAGCATAGCATTACTTAAAGTTTCGAGTAATTGAAATGCCTCGATTTTAAAGTTTTAATGAACTCGTACAAAGCTGCGTAAATTATTCCACTTTTCCACTTCTAATATTAGAAATCCAATACGCTCGGATAGTTGCATAATCGAAACAGTTTCTCTGCCAGGCATAAAAAATCAGTATTTATAACAGTATTGTGTTATAGAATTCAAATTTATACCTGCACGATTGCTTTCTGTATTATGGCAATATTCAAACATACTTTTTTGCGTAGACTATAAATTACTGAATCTAATTAGAAAATTGAATATTCTGCAAACATACTTAAAATAAGAAACAATAAACTCGTCATCAAGAAGATAAGTATTTAATTATTTGGATTAATTCTTTTGATATAATTGTAATTCAACTGTTTTGCTATGTTAATTAAAAGGTTTTACTGGATGATCACATGGCGTCATTGGTTTAATACAAAATAAACGTTTGTAGAAACGATTCAGGTCACATGCGGTACAATATGCGTATTACGCTCGGAGGGCAACTGCTCGCGCGTGCATTACTTAACAGCACACAGCTATAACTTGTCGTATTCGTTATGAATAAAAAAGCTGTTACGCGCGTATGCTCGTACGTCAGCACTGGCTTTATTAATGAATTGCGTTTGTTGGAGCGCACTTTCCAGCAAGCGCGGCGACAACCAGCGTTAACAGCAAAACATTACGAAACCGTTGAGTCGCGCGTAGTGTCAATGGAAACTGAATCACGAAGAGCCGATAATAATAATCGTGTGCAATCGTTGACTCGCGTGACTTTTATATGCTTTTCCCGACGCGCCTCGTTATGTCATTGCGATATTACGTCGTGCGTACGACATTACGATACGTGAACGATTACGCAGAACAGTGATAAATCGCATTCTTTTTCTGATGTAAGAAAATACTTCGGAATCTGATATTATATATATTATAATCTAGATATTTGAGAAATAAGTACTTGTGAGTAAAGCTGAAAGATATAAAGACAATATAAAGAAAAGTTTGATTAATAAATGTAAATAAATTAATCAGTTTTATATGCATTAATACTTTTATAAATCTTAATTTCTCGAATGAATTCTTTAACGCTACTTACAGGCTCGCATTGCCACTTAGCATTTTTCTTAATGACACGTAAAGAATATAATCACACGTATGAATATGTGGAGCTACGACATATCGTAGAGAAATATTTGCCATTCACTCACGTCGTAGTTTACACAATACGCACGAGGTGCCTGATGTACACACGTCGCGCTTTGCATCAGAACTTTCGACATCCTTATCAGAGATACGAAATCTCTCTCAAGTAAATGGTGTCAATTCATAGCTCAATCTCGATCGTGAGGAACATCGCTCTTAGTGATTTTATCGTAGCGTAGTATCCATGGTTGAAGATTGCGTAAGAATTCAAAAAACTATCGAAAAGACAATATAAAAAATACAAAGTAAAATGTAACATTAATAATGCGTGATAAAGTAATAATAATAAGAAAATATGAGCATATCGAAAATAAACCAAATAAAAACTAAATTGCAACGATCGCGAAAGTCTGCTTTTTTTACCGATTAGCTTCTTATGCTTATTCCTAGCCTCTCGTATCCTTGTTCTCGCGCTTTATCATTTCTGGACCTTAAAGAGGAGTGCGTATTTACGGCAGCTTTCGGAGAATCGCTTAACACAAGCATGCCGCGGAATTGCTCGACCGCGATTTAAGCGAACCGCAAAGTAACGCATCGCAAACTAGCAGCAAGGGGAAAATGAAATTGCGCGATTCCATTGTCGCTCGCTCGTCGCAGGATGACGTAGCCAACGAAACGAGATCGCGTCGACGGGCGAGAGGATCGCGCGATCGTCTTCACACCCGGCGTGAGCGCGTCGCGCGGCATGGGCGTATGCAGCAAGGGATCAACGAACTTCCGTTCTCACTCTATAATCAACGAATCTAAAAATCGTTGCTCGATCAACTCAACTTTATGCTCACAATTTAGAGATAATTTTATTAGATAAGACAGGTTTATATTTATCGACTTTTACATTTTTAATGTCAAAACATTATCGGAAAATTAGGGAAGTCAATTGATATAGGGAAAGTGGCATTCCCTAGTCTGATTCAACATTTTCAACATCATTAATATTTTCGTTCGACCGACGATTAGGACAGGTCCGGAGATTGTCGCGGAGTTTATCTCGCGCGTAAAAATTTATGTGGGCGCCGATGTCGGTCGAGAAGTCTCTCTCGGTGCGTCCAGCTGTCTGCCCGAGGCTCCCGGCACGCCTAATTGTCCCTTTAATTCGCCTCAATTGCTTCTTGGCACGGTCGTGCAAGAATGATATCACGAGGAATCCGGTGAAAGGCTACGGGCACGCCGCCCGCTCGAGTTCTCTCGCCCGCGCGCGAGACCCTGGTCTTGATTTTGTCGCATTGTTTAACTCAACTGCTGAGGAAAAATTGCCGTCAGTTCGACGCAATCTGCTCTTTGAATATTGTCGGCGAGCGCGCGACAAAAGTCGCTTGCGGAAAAGTACAATTCAAGGAAGCCTATTCATGTTCTCCATTTTGCGAACGCCGTGAAAAGTCGAATATACGAAACACGCTTTAGCCTTCTTGCAAGATACAGGATGTTAAAGTAATATATTGAATTCTTTAATTATTATTTAATTAGCATTATGTGGAAATAATTACGTGATTAAACTTTCCCTACGGGAAACTGGCAGAACGGAATGCACGCTGATAAAGCTAACTCGATTGAGTTAGCGTCTAATTATTCAAAGAATAAATTGAAATAAATTATTCAAAGATCATTCAAAGAATGAGGATGGGGCTACGATGTAAGGTGTAAGATGAGGTGTACATACGCGTCGCTTTTGCGGCACGTACGTATCTCGCCTGATGCACACGCTGCATAATGCTGCGGAGTTCTGAATGAATCGCGCGTGCTCGCGTGTAGCACGATAACACGAGACCACGGACTTTGACTTCGCGGCGACGGTCGCCGATACGAGACGGATGGATTGACCTCGTCACGCGACGTCATTGCGCCCGGCGTCGTTGACGGTATTGTATCGGCGTTGCATCGATGACGGCGGAGGGCTCGATCCACCGATCGGCCAACCGAATCGATCGCCGATGTGCATCATCGGTTTCAATCAGCTGGTGCGCGTACATGTGTGTAGGTGCAATCGCAAATTTGGCCTACCGAAAAGTGGAAATAAATCGTGAGGGATTCAGGCCACTCAGAGATGAGAGCAATCGCCCGAACGATCGATTCTGGAATCGAACCTCGACCTCGACTTTTTCTCGGCTCCACGTGGCTCTCACGTTGATGCTGCGTAGATACATTGATGAGGAGCGCGTTCGCCAGGCCGTTTCATTTCGCGGGAAATGTCAAAGCGACTTGACTTGGGCGTTTCGCAAGGCGCGTACGCGACCGTACCGTCGCCCGCGTTTACGTTTCTGTCGCGGCTCGGCAAAAATGCGGCGGGCGCTCGCGATTTTGCCGCTCGCGGCTGTTGACCACGTTATTACGTTATCTGCGCTTTATAGTATGGCATTTCGCTCGCTTGCGAAAGCAAGCGCCGTACGCTGGCGCGTTTCGATCCGTCACGCGGCGGCGAAGTTCAATGTAGGCAAGAACGTTCGAATTAAATGTCCGTATTTTATCGAGCGGAACGAGCGCTCGTGCACCGCAGTCAATCCGCTAAACGCGGCTAACAGCCACGTAAATTGGGATGCAATTATTCGCCTGTGTAACGAAACTGGATCGACCGTAATGAGACAATTTGAGTGATGTAACATTTTATACTGGAATTATAATATTATTGCAGAATAATAGATCATATTATATCATATTGCGCTTAATTTGTGCTGCTAAATCTCCACATCAAAATATTTCGTTTATTATTTGAATTCTAGATTTTCAAGGATATATCTGTGTGAGTGCGTAGCGTTCTACGTTTTTATTCTCTCCCCAATATTTGCTCTCCCGTTTGCTATACTAGGAGACATTTCTCGTCACACTTGATTAAAGGTCCGGAACGCCCGACTGTTTATTCGCATTAAATACATAATTCGCGTATGGAACATTCGTGGTTCGAGTATTCAAACAATCTGACAATTTGCCGATAATTACCGTGCGTTCTGCAGTTACACGTGCGCATCGCATCGCATGCACGCAATGTGTCGGTAGCACCCGATCTTGATTTCGCCATATGCAGTTTATAGCCGCAAAACGTGTCCGTCCCCCGTTATTACAACGTCATTCCGGCGTGATCTTGACTCGCTGTCAGCGGCTTCAACGAATAGGAGATCGAGTTTCGTCCGTAATTCGAGTGGCAAGAAAGCGCGTAACGCCCAGCACGTGCGTTTAACTTTTTTGGACGCGCTACTCGATCCATACATCTCCGAAAAATCGTATCGAGTAATTACTCTATTAATTACTCTATTACGTTCCAACTCTTCAGGGACATGTATCTTTTTTTAACAAGATCGTTGATGTTGACCACTCATCGCAATCTAAATGCAACGAATGCAAGAGAGCAATTTTGAGAAACGCGCAGATATCGCGAATTAGATAAATGTATCAAATAACATTCACATAAATTAGCATATTCACATGCGGTCATTTATGAAAAAATGATAAATATCACTCCAGATATCAATCGAATTGGCGATAAGTGACGTTTAACGTTCGCGCTTGTAGAAAATGTGTATCACGAAAATGTCAGTTGGAAGGCAGAATGATAATTTACGCGGAGAGCGGTTATTTCTCCATCAGTCATTATCGACATGCGAATATAAGTCGTAACATATCAATCATATGCGCGACACATAAGTGTCACCAACGTCAAACCATGGTGTGATTCTCGATCGCGGGGAAAACTTACGCGAGAGACGCATCGGCCACTCAACAATAAAGATCTTATCGGTGCGAAAGCATTCCGACATCGTAATGGCGTGCTCTACTGTTGCATGAAAAATTGCCGTATATTGCGCGCCACTCGGTAATGATAATGATCGCGGAATTTGCGGGAAAAAGAGATAACGAAGTGAATTTATTTCTACCGCACAGCCAATTCATCTTTAACTTTTTAAAGTACAATTATTTTAGTAACGATAAATAAATAAGAAAAAAAATGTAGATTCAACCAACAGCTAATAAATTAATTATGTAACAAATCACAACCTTAAATTAAGAAATTGCTCGGCAAATAGGAAGCTTATTTTGGTCAAATAAATCTAAACGATTTTAATTAATAACTTTCTGCAATAGTCACGAGATTGCATCTAATGAATCCACGAATGTGAAGCATTATCGAATCGACGTAACATCGCGATTATAATTATCACGACGTGATCTCGAGATCTACGATGTCAACGGACGATTCTTTCGTCTTCGCGCTTGCGCTGCTCTCCGCTCGTGTTCGCTCGAACACGGACACACGCCTCGGACTCTCTCACTGTCTTCAAATTACACCGGGCAGATAATTCTCTTCCGAGTACTGCTGATCTCGGTGGAAAGATAGTTTCGAGGCACGCTCCCACGCGCAGGTGTTCGTCGCGCGCACTACGTCTTCCCGCTCGTGTCCCGCGACTTTCGACGTTTCTATCGATACATAAAACGAGATTCAACGAGATAGGAGGGTCACAAGCATCGATTCGTTCATTCTTATTCCGGGCGATAGTCATGCAACCAGTGACAGGAGAAATTGAATACTTTATGTAACATTCGAGTTACGACATTGTGGAAGTACTGTCAATTAATTTAATTTATTTGAACACATGCGTTGCAAGCATAAAAAATGTGTTTGATCTGTCCTTCCAATTATCTGAATAAATTCAAATGTTTTTTTTGCATAGAATATATATCGCATACACATTCGTAATGTTAATTGGCTGAATGCTTTAATCCAAGAAAAAACTGATTTCATATCCATCATATTAATACCCTAGCTGTTGCAGAAACTGCCTATAAATCACATCTGCATTTGTGTACTACTACATCCACATGAGAATTTTAAGGACTTTCCTCTCGTTCAATCCTTATTATTCGCGTGACAAATCAATGCCAAGTCGAATGCGACTGCAAATTAAGCGGAAGATTAAACCATCGTCGTAACTTCCAGTGAAGTACAAGTACTACCTGCACACGCGTATGACGTGATAGTCAAAGTACCAAGTACGCGCCGCGTTATCTGTCATGTACGCATGTTTCCGATCATTCTTTCCGACATCATTTTAGCTCGGTCTTTCCCGTATCACGGCGATATTTCATCCACTGGAAGGGAGGTGTCCGCGATTTGGGCTTGTGTGTCTCCGGCAATTCATTAATCCGCGCGGTCGAGAGCGGGCAGCCACTGATCCAGAAAGCAATCCCGGGAATTCGTTACGGAACTCGAAGGCGAGCTACTTTCCGTTCTCAGGGAGGCTGTCGGGTTATTTATAGCGTCCTACCCGCCGCCGCATAGGCTGCAAAAGGAAATTCTCTCTCTCGCTCTCCTTCTTCGCCGCCGTCGCTACCTTCGGCATCTCTGCCCTCGTATGTACATACATACGACATGCGCGCATCCGCTCCGTTCGCAAGCGTATGGCGTGTGTATCGGTACCGCCTTCTCCACGGCACGGCAAAAGCGTAGCCTGGAGGAAGAGACCGCCGCCGCCGTGCCGACTACAACGGCGCGGCCGCGTCGGACAACGCTCAAAGCATACTCGCGAGGTTTCGCAACGCCGACGAAAAAATAACGGCGAGATAGTTCCGCGAGGAACCGCTCTCTCGATCCCCCTCTCGATTTCTATCCCCTTTCCCGTCCTCCTCATGAAATTGTTCCTCCTACGTTCGTAGAAGCGAGCTAGCTTTTCTCGGCATTCGCCATCATCTATCTTCGCCGCCAGACGCGAAAGGTATGATCAAAGAAAAATGTTTAATTTGATTTTTGTTAATTAGCTGCTGGTCCATGCTGAGGTCATTTATCGATTAATTCGTAGGAACGTGCACGTCGCGGCGGTGATTTCCTCCGAACGCGAGCGACGAGTTAATCGAACGCGAGGAATCGCGATGGGGCCGCACGCAGTCTCACGCAGAAACGCTTAATCCGGCCGGCCGGAGAGCGGGCATCTGGCTGATGTATCTTCCTGTTTCCTAGAAGCACGCTGAATCCGAGCTCGCAAGCATTCCCTTCGGGATAAACCATTGATGAATGAATTGCTTGTATCCCGCTCGATTTTCTCGCCGCCTCTCCGTCTCTCCCTGGCGCGCGCGTCTTCCGACTTGCGAGATCATCGTCTATAATGTGTACGCATGAGTCACTTGCCGTATGATAGTTTCCTGCCGATGCTGTTCAACGGCCGCTCACCAGTGCTGCAGCATCCGCTCCCTCATGTTACAAGGTTGGACCCCTTCGATCCAGATTCCTTGACCACGAACGCGCGGTTCACGATGATTCCCCTCGATGCGGCTCACGGCGTCTTTTATGAGAGGAGACATGCGTGCGAGAGAATACCATCAATCGCGGAATTTAACGGGAGGTCGAATTGCGAACGTCGCGACGGATTTTCCTTCGTCAAGAATGTTGCTTGTAGCTGATTGACGATGATACGTCACTACGTGTATGATGTAAAGTCCCTTGTTCCGATCGATTTTAATCGATGTTGCGTTCGCTTCAGTTTACTTTTTTGCACATTGCCACGTAATGCTAAGGAAAAACCCCGATAAGTGTTCAAAGAAAACGTATCAGAAGAGCTTTTATTAATGATTTCGAAATTATTAAAGCCAATTAAAATTAATAATAAAACGATAGTAGGATAAAACCGATAGCATAATCGAGAGACAATTATCTATTTTTAAAGAAAGAGAGAGAGACAATAAGAAAATTTAATAATATTTAAGAAATATGATACCTCTGAAATATAATATGATGCATGCTCTTTTAAAAGGATATAATCTTATCAAGCTTAATACTACCATAGAGATAAGCACAGATTTAGCAGTCACTCGTTGACGTGTGCTCATTCACTGATGCATCCACGTCACGGCACATCTGGCGTATTTACATCCTCGCACATTCAACTCGCTGAAATTCAATCTTCTTGAGCTACCCTCTTTCTCTTTTTATTTTTCTCTCTTTCTGCGGTCAAATAAACAAGCCTTCTTCCTAAAATATCTGCACGCTGAAATATCGATACGCTCCTCTACGACCCGCGATTTCGCATCTGCGGGTCCAGGTCAACTGTCTGGCGCGAAAATGATTCGCGGAAGCTGAGCTTGCGGAGCGTGTAACGTCCCTGTCACGTCGCCCAGCACACATCAGCAGGAGGGTCCGCCATTTAACTGTGTTAAGTGCCCAGTACCTACGCAGGGGCATAGACGGGAGGAGGAGGGTCTGCGACCTAAGCCCGTGTACTCCCCGACGCCAGGACCCTACATGACAACGGATGAGGCCGTGTCAGTGCTCGTCGCGGTCGCCGAGTATCCCCTTCGGATCCGCTTGGACCGCTCGCTTTCGCGAGATCGACGATCGAAACAGATCGAACAGATCGAACGCGTTCATCACGTTCGCTCGCCATTCGGGTCACGTATTTCATGTATTTATCGTTGTATTAAATAGCCGTATGGCGTCAAAGAAGCTGAAGAGACTTTCCTAGGCACTCGAATTCCTGGAAACGCATCGCGCCGTGATCAGCGAAGTGATCGAAGTTCGCGGAACCATCGAAGACTACGCGTCTTCGGGAATTTTCGCATGATACGTTTGTGCGAGGAAGGACCTTTGGATACCCGGACAGTCGTGGGAACTCTCACACGGTCGATGATGCATCGTGTATCTCGGAGTGATTGACGTGGCTACTACTTTCCGGGATCCGCGTTGTTGAAATTTCGAAAAGACGAAAAAGCGGAAGTGCGGAGGCCCCGAGCACCGGCGCAATCGCAAATTTCGAGTTCGCGTGACGATTTTTGGACGTAGGATTGCTGAAATCCCTTTTTACGATTTCTTTTTTTCGTACCACTACCTTTCGTAGAAAGACTAAGCTAGGCTGCAGATTGCACGTGAACGGAGAAATTCACGAAACATTACAGAACGGACGGGAGTGCGCGAGGATATTCGCGTTACGTTTGGCCGCTTGCACATCTTGATTTTTGGCGAACTGAATTCTCTTCGCGCAACGCGATCCGGTTGTTTGTGCGACCGCGAGCGTGGGCTTCGTGGGCGTGAGAAAATCGGCCCGACCGACCGCCGACTGGCACGGATACCGGACATTACAATCCATCAGAGAGCTCGGAGCCGTGCGCGGTCCCCGATGCGAAGGTTCCTTCCTATGCGAACGACTCGACGAGCTACCGTCGAAAGATATCCGGAACAGGCGCGATGACGTCATCCTGAATGCGATCGTGAATTTTTAATATTTATCAAAAATATTGTCAAAAAAAGCAGCATATAGAGATCGATGCCGCGACTATATTGAATTCTAACAAATTCCCGATATCCTGACGGACGCAGGAATCAAGGCACTCAGTCGAATCATTCGATGCGGAGGAGAATAGCATCAGAAAGGATGGAGAACGAGTGCCGACGCGGGTGGTCGATCGCGCAATTTTCCTCCATGGTGGAGAACAATTCGAGGAATATTCTCGCGCGCGGCGAGCCGAGAAGCGAGAACCATCGCCGAAACGTGCGCCTGATTACGTGACTTTTCTCTCCGAAACGATGCGATCCGAGTGGACGAGATTGCAGTGAGTGACTCGAAACGACGATTAGCGCGGAGTGAGAAAATGCACGCCAACACAATTATGCGACCGGAAGCCCTGGGGCTCCAAGTTCACGAGGTCGCTGCGTGAATATCTCAAGAGCGACAACGCCGGTGGACCGGTGCGAGAAAGGGCGGGAAAACAATATCGAGAAAAAGTGAAAGAAGCGGCACGCTGCGAGGGAAGCACCTGGGAATCTGAATTGGGACTTAACTCGGCCTGTTGCACTGAGGAAATTCTTTTTCCCTTGCGCTTTTACAGATTCTTTTACAGTCTCGTGCATCGCTCTCTCGTTCTTCATGATCTCAAGCAAGGTGAGCACGCAGCAAGATTCCGATACAAAATAGTGATTTTGGATTGTATTATGGACATATAGTTGCGATTGAAGAGAGTATTCAATATAAAAGAAGCTGTCGAATGAGAATAATTTCCTTCCTTCTTTTCAGAGGAAGAGAGAGCAATTTTCAATGGAAGTTATATCAAAGGCAACAATATTGTAAAAATTTTAGATACATGGTGACACACGAGACAAAAAAAAAGAAATTTGTAATTAAGAACATTCTTGTAATTTTCATTGATAATTAAATCTTTTCTATTTGAAAAAGTTGCCTGAGATTTTGAAATTCCGACGCTTGTAGCACTTTTTACATCAGTTCTTCATTTAATCTTTATATTTCTTTACATTGTAATTTTTTTATACTTTTATACGTGCAGCATCAGTTTTATCAGATCAAGCGCACTTCATTATAGCATATCGCAGAGTTTATATACTGCAGATCTGCATGACACTTATTTTCTTTCTTATTCGTTATATTTTATTTTGAAATTTTGTCGATCCCAGAACCTTGTTGTGCAGCGCGAGAATAAACCCTACGAGCTCGGGTTAACGCGCCGCAAGAAGGCCTCGCACGAATGAAGGTAGTCGCACGGCCGCGATATTCCTTCCTTATTGCCGTTATTGACGGTGCGTATCTGGCGGAGGAGGAAGTCGGGATATGATCGGATATCTCGCACCCACGATCGACTTGCCGCGCAACATTATCGGGATAATAAATCGGCGGCAACTGAACCGAACCGACCACGATGGCAGAATTATTCATGTCGCGACGAGTCCGCAAGTAGTTCGCATGCATGTCGTTTTGCGTGGAACAAGCTTTAATTTGCTCACGGTATCGCGATTATCCGCCGACCACCCGGAGGTAATGAGAAAATCACCCACGACGAAACTCACTTGCCGCTAATTATGCGTGGCTAACGATACATCGGTTTTCTAATCTCTAATTTGCTTTTTTATTCTAATTTCAGTCTATTCTAGTTTCAGTCGTCTGTGTTTGAATTATTATAAGATGGTCGAGATGCACATGGTGGATGGTGGTTGATTTACGCCTATCTCATTTTGTAGCAGCTTTATTTTAATTCTACTTTCAAGTTTTATTTGACTTACCGCCGCTTAATTAGAGCTTAATTAGAGTCTGAAGGGAACTCCTTGAGACTCTAACTTAGCTTTATTAACTTTATTATAAAATATTATAAAAAATGTTATATAATGACTACAGAATAATGTCGAGTATCGACTCGAAGCGAAACAATAAAAAACGTAGTTCTAAAATATCCACTTTCTACGGTTTAGCTAATCAAGATTTGCGATATGCTGTAGCGGTATCTTCCAGCGAATCGCAGGAAACTTGAAATACAGTTATCCGCTACTTTTTTTCGTCGCAAGGCCGAGCGCGAGGATGAGGCAATCAACGTGTTGATACATCAATCGGTTCCGCGTTCATGGTTTAATACAGGGTGTTCTCTCAATACAGGATGACCCCTCCGTGTCCCCCGAGCTTTCATTATTCTCAAAAACGAAAACAGTGGTTTCGTCGATTGTCTTCTAAATCGATTGTCTCTAAAACGAATCTGCGATTACGTGTCCCATTATTCTATATATCCAATTTATTTCGTAACTAACCGGACGGCTAGCACGATTAGTGTCCGTATATACGTTCATAATCAGAGAAACGATTGCCACGACAAAAAAGTGGACGAATGATCAAGACACATCGACTGTAATTTATCACTAGCGCAAACGTCTTGTGAGACTCATGAGCTCACGGACAGGCTTTTTCCCTTTTCGCAACCTCGTCGCGTTCCGTGGCAATCCACAAGCGCATTGATCTCGATGACACGCGACTTCACTCTTCGTGATTATGAAAAAAAATCTCTTATCATCCTCTTTATTTATCTGTAATGTACGATGACGGTTCGGTAAAATTGCACATGCACGTGGATGAAGATCGTAAGCACGTGTGCGTTACAAATAACCATCATTGATAAACAGCAGTTGTTATTAATTGTTAATAAAAATCGATCTGATCGGATCATTAATATCTTTTTCTTTGCTACAATGTCGATTTTGTCGAACGAATCAAACAAATTGATCGCCTGTCTTGCCTTGATACTCAAAGTCAAGCAGCATGCAAGAACGTTCGTGCATGCAATTCGAATTATTTAGCGACTGAGCATGTTTTTCTCGACTGATTTCTCATTCTGGAATATACTAGATAAATATCTTAATTTTGATCGCGTTTAAAATAGCGATTCTGATTACATTCTTGGGTATTAAGTCGGTCGCTGTAATTTACACGTCAGATTTTACAATCATCACTCTCGGAAATTTATTTTGCACTGTGTCATCGCTCGTAGCTGTCTACATAAAATGGAAATTTCAGCTCTGCTACACTTACCAAGTACAGTATAATTGCGCTTAATTGATTCCTCGGTATTACGCGGTAATTTAAGTGAATCATCTGCGCGAGCGTTTCTCGGCGCCAGATTCGCCACGAGGCGATACATTATGCAACGTCTTATCGTTCGATGTTTGCGAGCAAAAAACAGGAGAAATAATCGCGAAAGCCAATGTGCGTTCGAGTAAACAGGCGATAATTGTTGCGCATAATTGGCCACAGGATGCCATTGGTGCGTCGACGTAGGATCGTCCATCGGCAGATCGGATGCTGGCGAATCTCGCGCGTAGACGGATATTTTCAGTTTTCCAGAAATGCTGAATGTACCCATCGCTTATCTGATTTCACCCGAACATCATTCATCACATTTCAACGGGTAATAACGGAGATCGTGGGACGGATGCTGCATACGAAGCATCCATTGCGTCATCTCAGTAAATAAATTCATCTTCTGTGTTTTCCAGTGAGAAAGAGAGAGAGAAAGACAGGCGCGTTGTGATCGAAAGAAATATCGACGAAGAATCCTCCTTTCTCATTCCTCCAGTGTTCTTTATATATAAAAGATTCGTTCCCCGAACTAAATGACGTTACAATAGATTGACTCTTGAGGCAACTTCGATGAAAGTTTAAGCTATCAAGATTAAAATTGTTCAAGGCAACCGGATATTCGCGGTGCGACCGGCCAAGAAAGGGAAAGAGCCCTTCAGGATCTATCAGTTCCGCGAAATGCGAATAAATGCCGTTTGCGGCACGCTTATAAACGCCTCGTTAAGACAATCGCGAAAGCGACCGACGCAAAAGCCGGCCGGGAAAGTGCTCGGCCGAGTTCGAGTCGTGCGCTCCGCATTATGCACTTGGGCGCGTGGAGCTGTGCGGCAGTCATCGAACAAGCGAGTGAATCCATTTTTTTGCTTAACGTATACGAAATCGATGCAAGAAGAATGATATAAGCTGAATTAAAGGTTTTATTCTATTTAACCAAAATTGCATGGGCAAATATAAGCTAAAACGCGGTTGTCGGCGTATATGTTTTAATCAATCAATTTATAGTAGTACAATATTCGTTATAAATGTTTTGTTGCTGTTTCAAATCCTCTTCAGCGGAGAAAGACTAAAAATTTTTCAATCGCTTCCAATCGCTTCTTTTCTACAATTTCACTAATATAAATTTGTGAAATAATCATTTATACTCTTAATATGTAATTTAATAAGATTTTAATGTACTAAATATATCTGCGAATACTCTGAAATTAAATTTTAATTAAAATTAAACCATTAGATAAAACCAAGACTGGAGTGAAACTTCTGCCAAAATTTAAGAATGTGTGTACCAAAACCATCTGTGCTAAGCATTACTGTATCAGGTAGAAAAGCGTTGTTTCTGGTACTTTACACAGCAGATTGGCCGCACACCAGAGTGTCTTTCATAATAAATGTCCAGCCTCGTCTTATCTCTGCCCGTAGACGTAAAACTCGTTCGTTATGAGCCGCCGTTGGCTGTCGCTCTGTGGTCCGATCTGAAAACTCGTTCTCACACGTCATTTTCCCTTTCAGTTTTACGTCCGCAAACACTTTTATCACACTCTTTCCGCAACACGTTGCTACCGCCGCCGTTGCCGCGAGTTATCGACCTTAAGTCTTAATGAAGATTTATCTCTGGCGGTCTTATCTTGAGCATGCTGTTAAATGAGCCAAAAATAACTGGGGTAATTACGCACGACAGCACGGGATAAATCAAGGTACACTCAGTATTGCGTTCGTGTGAACGTGTGAGCGTACATCGCATCAGATCGAATATTTGAATTTTCATCAGTGAGAGATATTTTCAGAAAGGGACAAAATTGCGCTGGCTAACACGCACACCCATACACGCGTCATTGGGTATTATCGCCTAAGGGTAGCAAAATTTCCCGTGTGTGCGGCTGCGAACGCTTCGGTAACGAAAATTCGCGACAAATACACTAACAAACTTGCGCTACAAAAATACCTTTCCTCGTGTCAATCGAGAGTAAAGATAGGTGAGACAATAATCAACTCCGTTACGTAACTGCATCACGCAATGCGCGTAATCGCCGATGATTTTCCGCGGGGAGACGCTAATGTTCCTCTCTGCCCTCTCGTGTTTATCGGCTCGCGAGTCGGTTGATGATCGACGATTTATTTGTGTTGTGCTCTTTACACCTTGCAGGAGCACGATGCGGACCGCTCGCATAGCAGATTACCATAGATGAAAATGCAAACGCGCTGATTAGACCCACGGACAGAACGATCGCTCTTCTCTCCTCCTCCCTCCCTCGCCGCCTCTGGAATTCTTTTCCTCGCTTCAAGCTCAGGAGAGCAGGAAAAAAACGTTAGAGAGGCCACAGTGTCATTATGTACGGCATTCTTAAGTCATTCAAGTGACTGACACGCACAAGCTTGTCCGCTTGGTTGATGCAACCGCCGGGCGAGTTTACGCGAAGCACCGACGAACAGATCCTCAAATCTTGGGCTTAACCTTGTCGTCCCGAGTCGTACAAATAGGTATCATAAATATTTATTTATTTATTTATTTATTTATTTATTTATTTACAATATATTATATTTAGGAACGAAAGTCTAACTAAAGGTCTATGGTTTCACCGGAACGTGACAGGTAGTCGTCTGTCTATTATGTCTGTACCATTTCTCTTCGCCAAACTTTTCGCCTCGCGTCGTTCGTTAAAAAGTTGCGTCAGGCACCCACAGAGTGAAAGCGTGTCCCGGCGGAGCATTAGGTGTAGCTGTAATCTGGATTTTGACCGCTTAAAAATGGCCAGGATGTAATTTAAAATTTACACGTATCTGCAACCGTGGTACGCGAGCGATTATGACACGTGCGTCCTAGATTGACGACAAGATTTCGCGGACTCAAACGTCGACGCAAGAACGATGGATGATTATTAAATCGGCGAGTTCCCCCGCACACGAGTTCCGCACGCGGAATGACGCGTTTATCTCTTTGTATTAGTATGGATATAATGATTATCATTACGTTTACATGACACAGCTGTTTTACTAAGCTGGAATGTACGATGCGTCAAGACGTCAATTAATTCTCTATCGATAGCTGTGCGATACTTACAATCGACTTATCGGAATCACCGAGAGATCTGAGAAGAGAGCGTAAATAAAACTTTTCTATTTCTTTCTGGTTGCGTTATACAAATTTGCGCGAGTTCCTCGCGAGTCATTCTTCCGCGAGAGTCATCCTTCGCACGATGCAATTATCGTGGCATTACGTCGTTGCATAATGGAATTTCATAACAGCGCCTTAATTGTAGTCCGATTTTTATTACGACTGTAATCTTTACGATCCATAATGTTCCCAGCTGAGTGACTTATTCAAATATGCACGCATTGACGGATAATTTATCGCTTTTTAATCGCTAATTTGTAACGCCATAATTGAAATAAATTTATCGCGGAAACTGCGTGAAAGATACACGTTCATATATAACGAAGTCGAAGATGATAAAAATGTTTGCTGAAAAAGTGGTGTTTGTAATGTTTGTGTTACTCTTTGTGAATATAAATTATATAGCATTGTTTTCAAAAATTCTTATCAAAAAGCACAAAACTTCAGAATACCGGAAGCGTTAAAGCAGAGCTGAAAAAGATAATATAGTTTTCAACAAAATAATAATAACGAAAAAAATAAGCAAATACAAAGTGGCAAGTGTTTTTAGAAATCAGCATGGATGGTGCAAGAATTTGAAATATTTCACGTAATTAACGTGCTGATAAATCTTCGGAATTTCGACAGTATTTAATAGATCTTAAATGTTAGAGCGATATCAATCATTCGAGTTATGATAAGAAACCGCAATACGCAACATTCTTGACAATTTGTTTTATATATCATGAATAATCCTATAAATAGCATCCGGCGCTGTTTTACAGCGTCGTCGGCCTTGGCACATAGAGACTTTTTTACACGTAAAACCAATTTCAACGACATAACACCTTTTCTTACACACAAGTCCTCGATTATGCTGGGGCGAGAATGTTATTTTAGTTTTCAGTCATTGGCCTTGTGAGCATTGCGCCGAGTAAACTTAACAGTACTTTTCACGTTGAATTAAACCATTTCACATTGCATTCCATGATTGTAACGATCAGTTACATTACCACGATTCTAATTTACTCAGGAAACGCAAACAATTAGCACACTTTGCAAATTCTATTTATGTTGATAGAAAGAAATCGTTCAGCGGTACATTATCCTTTATAAATCCGTACAAATAAATAGCAATCTTATACGTTATCTCTATATGGTGCCGCTGTTGCACATCTTGAGATCGAGAAATCCCGATTACACATCTTGGGCATCAATCAAAGATCTTGCACGCGACAAGGATCGCGTTTAGCAGTCTCGGCGGTGATCGTATCGATCTCGAGAAACGAGAGATCGGGAGGCCGTCGAATTTACGATCCAGAAAGAAGTAACCGGCGCTTCCGAGAGGTGCCATCTCGTCTACGCGTGTGCGTAATTTCTCTACGTGCTCTCTCGTTATTCTACGTTACTATACGCTGCAGCTCGCGGCTACTCGCGCTCGCGTAACCGTGTTCTCCAACACGGAGGCCCCGAAGCCTCGGTCTCCGACCCACGTTGAGAGCCGCCGCGAGTTGGTCCCTCTCGTTCCCTCTCTCTCTCTTTTTCTCCATTCCTGTCGATCGCCATCGTATCTATCTTTCTCTCTCTTTCTCTTTGCCTCTCCATCTCTGTCCACACAGCTGGCTAGCAACCCCGTAGGAAAGAAAGAAGAAAAGCCAAGATCGAAAAGGACGCGGGGAGGAACGAGGATGTGCGCGAAAGAAGAAAAGTGAGAGAGAGAGAAAGGGGCAAAAGGAGGGAAGAAGCGCGTGTAATATTGCAGGCGGCAGAACGAGAGAGAAAGATCGAGAGGCACGGGCACATACGTGCATAAAGAGATGAGAGGGCGAAGGAGGAACGACAATCGGGGAATAACACGCGGGGGGTCTCGGCTCTCTGAACGGAGGACGATGGACGGAGGGAGAGTGGACGCAGCGTCGAGGAAGGGTGCGCGTAGGAACGAGAGAGCGAAGGAGCAACAGCGGTGGCGGTGGTGGCGGAGGCAACCGGTGGAGTAACGCGGGGGGAGTCCGAGAACGACGGAGGGGCGATCGACGGGGCGCCGGGCGGGGAGGGGAGGGCACGGAGGTTCAGGGGGAGGTCGGTGGGGGTCTGGCAAGAAGCGCGAGATCCTATTGGTTCGCGGCCGGGCCATATTATAAGCGGCTGCAGTCCGCGCTAGTTAATGTTAGCTCGAGCCTTCACGAGAGACGACGCATCTCTCTTGCCCGCCGTCGCAGCCTCCGCAGCAGTCCCGCTACTACTATATACACGCAACACCTCTATATAACGCCGTATATACCGCGTGAGAGCCATACAACACGTTTACATACGTATACATAGAGAGAGAGAGAAAGAACGGAAGACGTTTACACACGACGGTGTGTAAAAAGAGGAAGAGAAAAGAGAGACGGAGAGAAAAAGACTATCAACCCGCGCAGATAACGCACGTTGATAAGACGCGCCGCCGGCTGCAATCAAAAGGGATCGTCTGACTTTTCACAAAAACCGCGCGCACGCACATATAAACAGCGCGCTCGAATCTCTCGTCACGGAGAAACACGCCGGGCTGCGCTCGCGAGATCCGAGACCAGCGGCCGCCAAGAGAGAAGCAGTTCCGCGTTCGTCGGTCCAGTGTTCGCGTCGCGTTTAGCTTTTGTCGGAGTCGCGTGGTCGACTCTGGTAGGATCGAGAGGGGAAGGACGAGTGCCAAAAAGTGAGCGAAGGGAACGCAAAGGGGATCTTGATCTCGGCGGGCCCAGTGCGAGAAGCAGCGCAGGAAGAGTAAGAAATAAGACGAAGAGGGAGAGACCCAGTTTTCTTGGGACGCATCAGCCAGACGTACGAGAGGAGACCGAAAAGCGTGAGATAGGCCAGGAGGATAGAGAGTGCAAAAGCGAATAACGAAGTAAGTCCCGTTGCATTATTCTTTGTCGAGCCGCATCGCGACGCATGTCGAAATTCGAGAAGCGGTCTCGATGTCGGATCACGTTGTTGTCGCATTTCGATCTTATCAGCGACCTTATCGCCTGACATAGTACTCGTCATTCTTGGCGTTCCGTAAATATTCTCTAGTACTCTATTGTTTGTAAGTTGTACTTTCATGACGAGAGTCAAAACACATTTCAGCAATTTCTAATCGTTTCGTAGATTATTTGTGACGAAACATCACCAGCCGAGTCAATTTCAATACGTTTTCTCCGAAATAACAGATATTTTTCTGTTAAGCAACGCGGAAATCCCTAAATTGTTTTTCTGAACTCTTTCAGAGTTTGTATCTCTGGAAACAAATTAAAAGTTGCAACTAACGAATTCTGGTGTCGGAGAAGTAATCCTGATAACCACGTGGAGAAACATGAGAGATAGGAAATGTGTGTGTGTGTGTGTGAGAGAGAGAGAGAGAGAGAGAGAGAGCAAGATGAAACGAGAGAGATTCGGCGCGCTCGCATTTTCCTGGTCGAATCGAGAACCGAGAACAGTGGAAGCAAACAGGTGGTCGAATAGACGAACAGCGGCGACTCGTGTTGGCACACCGCTTTTCGTAATTTTTACCCGTTAATCCATTCCAGACAGATCTCTGGTGTATAAAAATAAGAAACCTGATTTTTCTGATCTCGAGTGCGCAATTCAAAATTAGTCTTTAATCTCGATAATCCTTCGATCTCAATAATATTATTTTATTATTATTATGTTAACGCCATTATTATGTATTAGCGTTTATTCAAATGTTTCAACAGTACGGAATTGAGGTTCAAACATCTGAATTAAAATTAAGCAACAAAGAGTATTCATTTTTGCACCCCACAGTTTTTTTTTAGATTCAAGTTGTAACGAATTTTAGATTTTACGAACACGTGTTATTTAAGAAAACATTGGGACGTTGTGGGGTATATTTTGATAGAGGAGAAATCGTCTCTCACGATACGCATCGCTTTTACTTAAAATAGCAAGTGCAAGCAATTTGAAGTGTTAAAGAGCGTGATGTTAACCCCTCATGTGCACTTGACCTTTATGCAGTTATGCGATGCTCAAGTGTATTCAAGAGAGCGGCGGACGGCATCTCGGTGTTTTATTCCTGTCTGGTGTAGTCTTATTTGACCCAACACATCATTCGTAACGAAATCCGCCTTGCGCTTTATGACCGCGACATTGTTTGCACATTAAATTCTTTTTATCTTCCGCTTTTTTTTCCTCTTTCATTAATGGGGAGTTAAGCTGGTATAGGTGGCTGCTCCTTTGATGCGTCTGTTTTTGCGGGATAACACTGATAGCGATACTCGTTAAGCTCTATGATAAAGAAGCGGCAACATCTCCGCATGTCGTGACATTTACAACATCTTTCATTGGAGAGCTTGGATAATAAAAGTGCAGTTGAGATTTGACTTTAAAACTCAAATCATTATACAGCAGCTATCTCACCATAAAATAATGTTCAATTATAAAAACTGTGTAATTCCAGAGATATCTTATTATTTTTTCATTATTTGTTCGTGTTAATAAAATAATATATCGCGACGTGTGTGTCGGATACCAAGTAACGATCTTGCTGCTACGCTTTCGAGTTCAAAGGTTTCATTCAAGTGCTCTTGCAGCATCCGCTCTCATTCTTCCAGAAAACTCCGAGCGCACGCAGACTTCTGATACAACGCGCATCTGATACACAATATTTTAACAATACTTTGATTTATCAATGCAAATCAAATCAATATCGTTATATCTTATAATCTATATTGGTAGAACAAGTATATTATTCTCTCCGTTATTTAAAAAACCTATAATAATAATAAAGCGTGGTACAAGGATTCTCAAAGCTATTTAAAAAAGTAAGTGCGGTAAAATCCCGCAACACTTACACATAAATTTCCCTTTTGTCCTAACTAAGTAAATCAACATAAAAATAAGACTGCAAGAATTGAAAGCATGATCGTGATCGACTATTTAATAAAATTTTACTCCAATCACTCAGATTATTGCTCTCGATCCGAGTTGACTCTGCACTCTCAATCAAGTCAAAGCTTATGACTAAAGGATAAGAAAACGAATAGCCTTTAACAATAGTATTTCTAAACACAATAAGACCAATTAATTAATTCCATCGACGAATTTTTCTCTTTTGCGGTCAATAGTGGAACGCAAACAGAACTTTCTTTCTTCTTTTCACCGGGGCCAGGTAAAAGGAGAAGGAAGAAAAAGGCGAAAGCGACACGCAGCGCGCCTAGGTGACCGACCATGGACCGCGGCTAAGACACGCTAGCGCGACGCACGCACGTATGCATGCATGCGTGCAGACACGCACGGCGGCCTCCTTGCTCGTTTTCAGTCACTCGTTCTCCTTGTCCTTCTATCGCGGCCCACGCGCGCTCCTCGCCGCCGGGAGAGGACGAGACCGCGCTTTTTCTGCATCCGCGGCGGATCGATCTCGTCGAGTTGGGTCCCCGAAGGCCCCCGCGATCAAAATCGAGACCGACCACGTCGTCGCCCACCCACGTACGTGCGGCCCGGGAGAGTGGTATCTCTCTTACTACCGCCATAAAGGAAGAGAGAAGCAGCCAGAGAGGATCGGAGGGAACGCGCGCGAACGCCGTGGGAAATTTTAGAATCGCCTCGGAGCCCCGTTGCGTCATGATCCTTTCGCGCGCTGGATAAGAGGCTCGTTCACACTCCCGATCGACGCTCCATGCGTGCGTGGGACCGCCGATTCCTACGGTATCGTTTACATATGCACGCGGATAGATAAAGGGAAGTTAGGGCTGTTTATTTTCAAGGCGGAATAGAGCGATGTTTAGTTTAAGGTAAGGGCGCTTTAAGCAAAATTGTCGTTCATCATCTTAAATCGATCCTATTGGATTGTGCAAAACGTATGAAATTGAATAAATGAGTGATAATGCCTGAAAATTTAGTTCAACTAATGATATTCTTGCAGATTAATCAACAATAGGTTTGAAAAGTACATTATTTAATTAAAATCAGGATACATCATCTGATATTTATATACAGGGTGTCCCGGGTTTTAACCGACAAACTGCGGGAGCATATTCTACTAGTGGAAATAAGAAAAAATTCTTATATCGAGTTTGCTTAGAAATGCTTTATTACAAAGTTATAAACCAATATTGAAAAGAAATATGAGATAAGAAGTAACAACGGAACATAGTGTAGAATTTGCAAGGTCGAAGATGTTTATGTTACGTGTATTCACATGTATTCATGTTCACTATGTTCAAACGATTCAGTATGATTGTTACTTTCACAAGAGTAGCTGTTAGATTTCAATCGTCGTGTCAACTAGCAATTACTATCAGAATGCCAAAAGTGTTTTCAAATGAGGAATACACCGATATTCATTTCGTGTACGGATTCTGTGACGGAAATGCACGAGCTGCCGTACGAGAGTATCAACGTAGATTTCCTAACAGGAGAGTACCAGATAGATTTAAAACAACGAATTACTAATTCAGTTACTGAGATGCAACAAAATTTTCAGGAATGTCGTACTGTAACAAATTCTGTACTACGTCGATGTCTAGCTTGTATCGATGTGCAAGGACAACATTTTGAAATGCGTCACTAAATCATTACGTAGATAATTTTTATTTTTGTGAAAAAATCCGTTGTTACTTATCTGATATTTCTTTTCAATATTGGTTTATAACTTTATAATAAAGCATTTCTAAGCAAACTCGATATAAGAATTTTTTCTTATTTCCACTAGTAGAATATGCTCCCGCAGTTTGTCGATTAAAACCCGGGACACCCTGTAGATATATAATGCTAAATCGTATTATTTCTTAATATATTTAGCACTATTTTCAATAAGATGATCGGTCTATTCCATAGCGAATTCCATAGAGAATTTGCGCGGTCAAACGCATGCGATAGATCTGGCTGCATCTGCAGCCGAAGCCCGTAGCAAGAAAGGCAGGAAGCACGGAGAACGCGTCGAGAAGACCGAGGAAGAAGATGCGGCGAAACGGTGAAAGGGAAGGGCGTGTGTTATGGGGTCTATCTTTAGAGTTCATTCAGAGAATCTTTTGCTCTCGCACAGCCGGGCGAGGACCAACGTGAGTCGACATCACGCACACGTGTAAAGCACATGCATGTATATACGTTTGCGCGCGTGTTTCGTCTCCTTCGGTGTATAGCGAGCGCTCGTTAAACGCGGCCTAAATGCAGCGAGGCGTCCTGGCGCTTTAACAGGTGTGGAGAATTCAAGTTCCCATCGTGACGGATTCTGATCTGACACGGCTATTTAAACATTTTAAACCGATCGTGAGGACCGATCGTTTTCACCTTTTACATTCAAGGGAAAAATTATTAATTTCCGTCTTTATTATAATACTACAGATACTGAAAAATTGTTTATTCTTAGTAAGACCTTTACTAAGAGTTTGTTTGATCATTGATCAATTTGTTAAGAGATTTGCAGAAGGCATATGTTTGTCGTGATAACTAATACGCGTAAGATTTTGCGTCTGGCGAATTTTCAGATTTAAGTTTATAAATATTTGTCAACTAGGTGACTAATTTTTATTTGTCATGTGTTCACTTATCTTCCATTATTTCGTTTTTTGGATGCGTTGAAGATTATAGAAAATACGAGGAGGACCGATTCCCGATTAGCGTCCGCATTACGCGACTTCCTGTGCATAATTCCCGACTTTGCGTATGATAATCTTGCGATTCGCTTTTCGAGACATGTATAAATCTCGTGTGGAGAAGGCGAGAGGGGGAGAGAGAGAGAGAGAGAGAGAGAGAGAGAGCAGAGCAGAAGACACGATAGGATACCTGTGGCATGCTTTCTGTCAAAGTTGTTTTACGCTTTCTCACTATAGAACATTGTAATGGCGGCAATTCTCAGAGGCGATGGAGCTTTTGAAAAGAACTTTTGGAAACGGATAACGGCGGGTTGACACCTCTGTGCAAAAGTGGAAATATATAATGCATGCATGATTTACGAGCTATTTTGGGAAAGAATTGGTCAGAGGAAACAAAAATGATGAAGTTGCACATTTTCCGGAAGATACGATTGTGGACCTGAGACGTCTAACGGGTCCTTTCCTAGACATCCATCAATAAAAAAAAAGAAGAATGAGCGATTGTTTTACTGTTCCGTGATCTTTGCCGCGTTTAACCAAACAATTGTGGTGACATGGAATTTCTCCATGCCTGAGACGATATGTCTGCTTTAATGAAAAAGATTTATCATTTGCTAATGACATTCATTTAACGTTTGATTCGTACGGAATATTGGAGTCCATGTACAAGATCGTATTCCGAATGAATCACTTTCTATCGCAAATTCACAGGTCAGATGACTAAAAACCTGCTGACATTTATTGCAAATTTAACATATCGCGGCCTCACATCGTCTAGCCTCTCGTAATTCATCGTTCAAGAACTTGCGTCTCCGATGCGAGGCACGGACGAGCCAGTCCACGGACGATACTGTAAATATCCGCGAGCCGTATACGAAGCGGAGTCTTGTGATCGATCAAGTCCGCGAGCGCGGCCGGACAGGCAGGCAGAAAGAGAAAGAGAGACGGACAGAAAAGTTTCATCATTTCCGCGGCCGGAGGCCGCTCGCCGCTTCATCGAACGCTGACATTTCTTCAGGGAGATCCGCAAATATCGCGGCGTCCTTTACTTAGCACGCATCGGCGTCGCGCTCGCCGCCTGCTATTTAAAGAGAACGGAATGCGTTTACCGCAGCGCGCGCCGTTTCGCAGTTTGCTTTACGAGTCGAGCCGCGAGCAAGCGAGCGAGAATTGCATTAACGCCGCGCTCGATGCTCGCTGCCACTCGAGGGAGATTCTCGGTAAGGAGCTGCGCTCTCGTCTCCGGAGTGTTTAGGCATCGGAGGACCTCTCGGCGCGCGGTGTTATTGACCCCCGTGTGAAAATCGCGGCGGAACGTAATCGAGACACACGCGCGTCCTGAGTTATCGTTTCCGATAGATTAGATGAAGTGTAATCATTGGAGTCGTATATCACGTCGCGCGGCAGCTGGGGGCGACGAGATGTTCTATTAAAATCCACCCAGTGATTATGTCTTGTATGCCATCAAGTGATTCCACGTACGGCCTCGGCATTGAACGTTCAGTCATAGAATTGTAATCTATGTGTGAATTAAAAACAGATCTTGATATAAAACTATAAGACAATTTATTTTTTAATCTATACTAAAACTCTTTTAATTAATTATCTGATTAGATCAGTTTTGTAAATCACCGAGGTGTGTGTACGTACATTTATTACTAAATTAAATACCGATATCTCTCGAGCAAATTTATTAATTCTCACGCCGTTCGTATGCGAATTGCAGAATCACACGATGCTACGATCATTAATCGTCGGTCGTGCGCGGATCTCCATTTCGAAAACAGGAAACGGGACCTACCGCAGCCGTATTCTCGTTCTCGCGTTCCGTTACGATCAATTATTTATCTTGAATCGTGATTTATCCGTTTCAAGCTTTCTCGGGGAGCGCCTCGATTCGCGCGGCCATTCGACCGGGCGTAAATTACACGTCGTGGAAGACACGCGGGAGCACGCGTGATCTCACGTCCGTCCTCTACGCACGAGCGAGCTCGATCGCTTGGATCGATCGCTTTTACCTCCGCTCGGATTACCCTCACGATGCGGATCTATTCTCGGATCCCGACAATTTGCATCTTAAAAATTACTGTCCAAAAGATTACGTTGAATGAAAATAAACACGGAGATTCTTTTCGAGATTTCAGGGATTGTTGGTATATTATATGCGAGGCCTCGATGGTGTTAGCGATCAAGGGACATCGACTAGTTCGCGTACGTCAGCACCGAAGTCGATTCTCAAACTCGAGCGGGACTTCGACCAGCTGGCCTCCGATAGGCGGCAAAAAGCGCAAAAAGAAGCGGGCAAAAAGAGAGAAATCGACCTCTCCTCTTAAGCATGTCAAATGACGCTGAACGTCCAACGAACGCCACTCACTTGACGTCTCTCTAGCCTCGCTCAGTCGTCTCGCATCCATTCAAAACGTCCCCGCATAAACTCGCGTATATCAATGCGTGGATAATTAATCGCAGAAACGCCGTCGCTGCTTCTTTTAACCGTCAATCACCGGGACAAAAATATCCTGGTGTAATCAGTAAGTCTCGTATTTCGTCTGTAAATAGATCAACGATTCCATTGCACTCCCAATCTTTCTCCATTATCAAGACGTTTTAATTACCGGGAAATACTCGTCGCGCGAAATAATAACGATAACGAAAAATCGACGCGATACTGAATCTTCTATTGTTATCCGAATCGCTGATATACCTCTCTATCATAAAAATTTATTATTTATTGCAACGAGAGACAAGGCAATGCACCGACAAGGTAACGCGGGATTTAAATCGCACGGATCGATCGAGAAATCGGAGCGAAAGGGATAGAGATACTCCCTTCGGGGAGAAACCGAGCCGACGGCGGTGCAGTCGCGCGCGCGGGCGCGCGAGAGATCCGGTACCACGAGTGCAGGCAGTACGAAGCGAGAGGAGGCGAAAGACGGAGAAAGGCTACGGTTTCTCGTAATGCGAACCGTAGGACGCCAAGCTGTCTGCCGGGACACCGGTATACCCCACTACTTCGACCGCCGCCGTCGCCGCGCCAAGTGGTAGCGGCGAGTGGTGGATGCCGCAGAGGACGCGGTCCCTCTCGCGCGGAGGGGACCGTCTCGTGCGTTCCTCTCGTTGAACCGTTCTGCTGCCATCTAGACACCGTCTTCGTGGACTAAGTTCTCTACAGAGTACTCCATGCAAACGTGAAAAACGAACGCAAAATATTTTAGAAAGGAATTTTCTTCATTTTTAAGACACCGATGAAGACCGAGATGAAGAGTAGAGTACATAATCCATGTTGTCTCGGCTGCTGGTCTGTTTCCAACTTTGCTTTTGATGAGATGTGTTTTGACGGTGGGTTCTTGTTTTTAGCTTGAATTCTGTCTTTTCCTCAAGCTGAATAGAAATTTTCGTTAAGTCCGCTTGAAATCAGACTGTGACGGACGGGATATCTCCATTCTCCTGGAAATAGCAGTTCAATAGCTCTTCAAATAGCAGTTCTTCTCTCTCACGCCGTGGAACCTCTCGCGGATATATCTTCGCGTGCCTTGACGGATTTAGGTGAATCTACACCAAGAATTTCTCTTTTCCTCTCTTCCCCGAACACCTAATGACGGTATTAACGTAACCGCAAAGTATGTCAATGTAGCATGCAGCTACCTCGAGCCATCATTTTACCGCGTTCGTCTATCCACGAGGATCATTCGCGCTGAATTGCAGCGGCGTCCCCTAAAAACTGGCCAAAGAAGCTTCGCGCCCGGAACGCTCATGCGATCCGGGTTTCCACGTAAGAGAATGTGTTCCCGCTTGATGCCATCTCATCGAGAGATAGCGATGCAACACTGTGCAACGTGTGTACGTATCATACGCAACGAACGGAATGAGAAAGAATCGTTACGGCCGACACAGCCGGTTCTGCCCTATATACGCGAGATAGTACTTGCGTTCTTTAATCCTTCTTTCGAAGCTGTGTCTGCTACCACGAAACTGCGGCGATTCTAGCAATCGAATCGGTCGTCTCACAAAAGCGCGTTATTCCAAGATCCCACTTTCCAGAGTAGCATAAGAGTTGCACGTGCGCAAAAAGAAGAAGAAGAAAAGCAACCACGTATGGGCACGATCGATATCTCTGGAATAAGATCCTTTCTAAACTGTTAAACTGACTCGATTGTCTTTCTTTCTCGCTGGATTGAGAGTACATTTCGGATCATGTATTCGAAAGTTACGGTATCGCATCAATTTATCACCATTGTTCTCTCAAGCGACGCGCTCCCAATAGTACGTCGACGAACGCGGCGCGGGGATATCGTTACCGCGATAAGAACGCGATTCCTCGCGAATTCCAACGCAGCAACGGGGTTAACGCTTCCCTCGAGGCTGATGCGGCCAGCCTAGGCACTCTCCGGGGACCGTGTACATAAATCGCGTGGATCCCTCGGTCCTTCTCTCCGCCGCGTCCGTCGCTCGCCACGCATTTCTCGATGCATTCACGCCGCGTGCACGGCCCGCAGAGAGACAGAAGACTCTCTGTTGCCGATGCGCGCGGTGCATGCCCGATCTGGAACCCGCGAGAGTTCGATGGTAGAAAGTCTTGCCTTGGAGACTGCTCAAGTACAGGGTGGCGGGCGCGAGAGAGCAGCCCGGCCTTGTCGGCGAGAATTTTATTAACGATAAAAGCAACAGATGCCGTATTACGTTTATGGAGAGCCGTTTCGTCAGTTTATCGCGCTGTTAAAGAATGTCACTTGCTCGTGCGTGACTATTTTACAAATCACTAACTGTATTTTTTCTCTGCTCGCTACAGTGGATGTTTAATAAGTAGAAAAAAACATAAATTATTAAATAATTATCATCCTATTCAGATTTTTAATTCGATAGTAATAAATAAAACTTCAATTCATAATTATTATCTGGCAATCATCTGCTTATCTGCTAATTTTTATCTTGGTTATTTTTAGCTTATTTAAATCTTTTTATGTCAGATTTTCAACAATTCCCATGCGACTTCGATGAATCAATTTTACGGACGATTTATGAGTTTGCGCATGAAAACTGGACTTCGCCCGGTGGCGGACGATTGCGTCGCGAAGTTCGTTGCACCTGGTAAAAGTGCGGGAGAAGGATCGGAAAGGGAGGATAGGAAAGTACACGCGGCGTACCGGGGGGATGACGCGGAAGATCTTTCGTCAGACACCTTTCTAATTGCGAGTCTAATCGTGTGGTCGCTGCGCAACCTGGTCGATCGCCACAATGTACAACGTTTTCGACGATGTTTCGCTTATTACGCACCGCCGTGGAGGTTCTCGATGAAGGCTGGAGGTTCGTTGCACCCGTTCGCGCGCGCTGCGCCCGTTCGAGAGACAGCGTGTGCGAGAGACAACGCACCGTTTTGTGCGAGTTGCGAAATCGTTCGTTCTTCCTATCGCGACCATGTCGTGACAATGTAAATCGCGATCGAATAATTATTTAGAAAGAATATCAACCCTTATCACTTTTTCCATTCTTACGTGAACGGAAGTTGAAAATTTCTTGACTATCTAATTTGCGTGTTCGGATATGTGGCTACTGAATTAGCGCCTCTGCCTTCTTGTTTACTTTCATCAAAGGAAAAGATGAATAGAATCTTTATCTTCAACAAGCAGTGAAATAAATTCGACTTTAATGCAACTACACAAGAGTCTTCTATCATCAAATCACAGAATATTGACGGCAATTTGCAAACATGTTATTCTATTTCGAGACATTCGTATGCGGAAACAGATCAGCTAAAGTAAAAACAAAGTCGAGTAGTGTATACCCGTTAACGATATCTCGACTGTTGCAAATTGTGGCAGCGGTTTTCAGCCGCTGCAGCTGGCGTGCGGCCTCCAGCTCTCGCCGAGAGAACAATATTCATTTTCGGATCTTCCGTCTTCTCGGATCTCATGCGCGCCTGCATTTCGCGCTTGCGACGAAGAAGCGGAGAAGATCCCGACCGGTACAAAGGAGAGAAAACGGAGATCCGAGCAAGGATGCGGATGCGAGTGCTTCGGTCGGTGATGACGGGTGTAGTAAAGCGATCAGCGGATCTGCAACAGCGCGTGGTAGCCGCAGGAAGGGCGCGAGCGCGCGCACAGGGGCCGCGGCACACCTGTTGAGCATTCCTTCACGAATGCACGCGCGTGTGAGCCCACCGTCGCAGCTACGTGCGTCACACACGTCGCTCGTGTACGCGCGCACGCGGCCCACAGGTGTGCTCATTAATTCCATTGCACTGCCCGGTGCTACGCGCGCGCGCGACTGAGAATGGAGGTCCGCGCCGATCGCGCGCGAAGAAAATAAAAACGACGGGATAAGATCGAAGATCGATACCGGCTGATAGGCGCGCAGGCTGGAACGCGAAGGGATTTTATCTCTCGCCTCCGTAGTCACGAAGTACGAGATGTAACGTAAATGGTACTCTCAAAGCAAGAATAAGAACAGTTCGCTTCAAGAAGTAATGAAGAGAAAAGCGCCTTTGTTACACGATGCTTTGAATTATCGCATGTGACGTAATATTTAGAAAGGAAAGAACTTGAGCAGTTATTGTTAAATCGAGAGTCGCTAAACAAACCGGTAGCTTCGCGGAAAAAAGGGGTTTGGTATTCAGAAAAAATGATAAATCGTCAACACGTGTGACGTTTGATTTATATTATAGTTGAAGTAAAAAAAGATCGAGTATGGCGCTCGTTAATTATCGGGCATGAAATTACGACCGCGAGGTCCGCGCGGTCAGCAATTAATTGAGATATCGGCATCGGATAAAGGCGACCATTTGAATTGATAATGTTGCTGCATGCTCGGAGACTCGGTCATGTCCCGATCGCCCCGACCGCGAGAAATATGGTTATTGACTTGACATGTGATCGACGTTTAGTGGATAGCTATTGTGCGCTCACGAGTGCAAATGTATTTCATGGTGCGCACGCGAGCTTTCTACGGCGCTATCCGACCGTCTTTTACGACTTGGCTGCCGATCGCTGGTTTGTTCTACTAGGCTACCGCGTCTGACAAATCGGCTATATAAATGACGGGAGATGAAAGAAGTTAATTATCCCTAGTTCGTACACGTTATACAATTATTATGCTACGAAAATTTTCGATACGCGCGATAGACACCATGGTGGACGGATGACCGTGCACGGATCATAGGTACCTACGTGCGTGTGCTAATATTTGCGCAATGGCCTTAATGCGCGCAACGGCGGCGTCTCCACTTGCCAACCTTGAATCACTTTTAACAATAAAGTCATGCAGGGACGAACGCGAAGCTCTCGCCTCATTAGGCGCGATGCTCGATGGGCGATGTGAATTTTAATTAGCGGAAGTTCAGTAACGCTCATTATTACATTTCTATGTTCCAATTTTAGGTCTTTAGAGAGACAAACAGAGTATCAAGTAATCAACACTGTTTAAAATTCATCTTTGATGCGACTGATTGATTTTATTATTAATTTACAAAATATTTACATCAATTTGCTCGTTAGTGCACTAAATGCGCGGTATCACTCTTTCTAACATTTTGTTTTATTTTTCAGACATTCTTGTCTGTGTACTCTTTCTTTTATATTTTTCGTGCGTTAGGTGTCTTTCTTCTCGGCAAGACTGATTTGCGTCTCAACTGCTGGGACGCAAGATGGACTCGGTATCAGGAGGTAACATCATCGTCAGCTAATTACAGACGCACATGGCGCAAAGGAGCCGGAGGCGGCCGGGAGATAAATCGATTCTCCGTCGGAGATCTCCAACGATCTCCCGCGAGAAGCCAAGGCGCTCGCGAGTGTGCCTCTCTCGTGAAAAATTCCGCGTCCGATTTAATGGGCCGCCGAGCGTCAAGTCGAACGGAATTGCTTAGCATTTAATCATCGTGCGCGCTAAAGTCCGCATAGGCCAATAGAACCGTCCTTATATAATTATCGCGAGCGCGATTGACGTCATCGATTCTACCACCGTGCCTGGTGCCGCCTGCTCTCGCATGGTGGCGAACGACAAAGTGATTCGTCTTTCCTGCCCCCCGGGACTCGTTTCCACGAAAATAATTGCCGATGGCCTCGATGAGATTATTCCTCCGGTTCCCTCTGGATGTCACCGCCAGGATGTCGGGCCAGGTCCATCGAATTCTCTTCTTTGTCGGACACGGTTTTCTACACAGCGAGTGTACGATCTGACCTCTCGATCTCGGAACGAATGTCTTAACGATCGGAGTTGCACTCGGTTGAATGATTGGAACGCCTTACGAGACAATTATGAAGTACAGATGGAACGAGCAAATATTCGCCGCGACCTCATAAGAATATATTGTCAGAAGAAACTTTTAATTATTAATAATTGTTACGAGAAAATTATTGAAAATGACTATCGAAGAATTTTATACCATTATGCCATGTCATTATCGTGAAAGTGTGAGAGAAATTAACTACTAAATTACACTCACAATCAGAGATTAAGTTATCACAATCTACTAAAAGACGTAAGTCACGTGATCAATCTGCGAATGTAGATTGCTGGCTGTTTCTTATTGAGGATCGGCGCTTTTAGAGTTAATCGCGCGGTAGTCGATAATGATACCTTCGCGACATTTTGTTCGGAGAAATCCTCGCCGATAGACCCCGCACAGGGCGTTACGCCGCACGATACTCGGCCAGGGTGGTCCAGGATTTAAGTATCCTCTCGAATAATTTCCCTTCCGGCGAAACCTCGCTCAAAGAGGAGAGCTGAGGCTCTCACCTCATCGGCTACTTCTTATCTCGTTACACCATTGACACTTTCGTTGTCAGTAAAAAACGGAAACGCGACTAACTCCGGGCTGCCTTGCCTCGTAAGGGAACACCGGCGGCGCCCTCGGCAAAGGGATCTCCAAGATCTCCCTCTCTAATAACACGTTTTTCTCTCGAGAAAAATCATTCGTGGCGATACCGTCGACATCGCTTTGGGCCCCGCATCGTGGGCCCCGAATCGCGTGGAAGGGGATACGTCGGCGAGCTTTTTGCATACACACGTTATTACTCGCGCACACGTACGCGCGGCATGGTAGGCAGGTAGGTCCGCGGACGTCAAAGAGGATCGGTGGGGCCCCAGAAGGGGAAGGAGAGTGCCTCGTTGCCGCTTGATTTACGGCCCGCCTCGTCTTTTTCTTCTTTTTCTGCTTTTTTCGTTTCCATCCGTGGAGCCTCCTCGTTCCGCCGCCCTCTCAGTATTTTCGTCCTTCGTCTCTCCTCCTTCCGAACGGTATATAGCGTGTGTAGCACACGTATCACATGGCATATGTTATGTGGTACATGGTACACCGGCGGCGGCGGCGGCGGCGGTCGACCGCCTAATTAGAGGGCCCGCCCCCTCTCCCTCTCCCTCTCCCTCTCGGCCTCTCTTCGCTCGCTCTCTCGGCATCTTGATCTGTCTTTCTCGTTTTTCTCGCTTCCCTTCTTCTTCTCTCCACGTCCGCGCGTACATAGGGCCCGTAAAAATCGCAATCCCGCCACAGGCAGGCCGCGCGCGTGCGTCACGCGTGTGTGCGCCCGCGAAGAACGAGCGTATCACGGCACACTCTTGTTCGCTGGTCTTTGTATGTGTGCACATGGCAGTGTCTCGTGAAACTCGTTATATTAGATAATCAAGACAGTCAATGCAATGTGAGAGAGTATGTCTTGAAGATTATTTTCAAAATGCAAAGAAAATAATATACAATGTTGAGCAAAGACTGATCTCACGTGACAAAATTAATGATATGTGAATATACTCGTAACGGTAAAATTTTCGCGCTGAGCACATGTCATGCGAGTGTTATTGAACATCATTAAATATATATTATCTTTCGAACAATTTCGTCGAAAATGTATAGCGCGTAATATTAATAATAATCTTTCTAAATATCTTTATATTGAATCAATTTTAAATGAAGTAACATGAATCAGATTTAAATTCACATCTTTTATACATTTTTGTGTATTTAAGATAAATATTCGCTTTCAAAGAGGAGCGCAGGAGAGGAGAGAAACGCGAATGTTGAAATCGGGACGGGCAGATCGTAAAAGCGTCTCGCAAAAGCGCGTTTCGCGCTGGTAGATCTTCAATCGCTCGACCTGCCGTCGATCGCGATTTTCGAAGCGTAAATTTCGTATCTCAATGACAGGCCTCCCGAAGGATATCTCCGACGACTATCTCCGGTTGGAATAATTCCGCCGACCGTACCCACCGCGCGCGAGTGCGTCATTACTGTCGGACGATGTACGAGCGCGCGGTCCACCGTGGGACACGCGGTGTACACGCCGCTTGTACACACACGCAGTGTGTCCACCGTGTATGCGTGTGTCTTTGCGTCCACACGTATCGCAAACGAGACGGGTCCCGCCGCGCGCGAGCGCACACGCTCTCTCACGGGGGCCTTACGGACGCAGGATAGGGGGGGCCTCTCGCGAGAGAGCTCGTCCGGCAACTCCTCACGGGATTGAGTCATCCGGCACGAGAAAAGGACCACCTGGCGAGGAGAGCCGATATATCTAACGATACGCCGCGCGGGCTCTTCGGAGCCCTCCCGGCTTCCCTTCGTTCCTTCGTCTCCTCCTCCTGCTCCTCCTCCTCGGTTCCCCCTCCGATCGACCGGGTCCGTTTCCCGTCCTGATCCTCCCTCGTTCCCTCGACGAGCGTGCAGAACACGCGGAACGCTCTTCGTCTTCTCCCGAGGGGCCCCGGCGTTTCGGTAATTGCGCACGTTTCGCCGCTTCTTATCCTCCTCGCCGCAGTGCTTTTTTGCCGGAAGGCCCCGTCGGGCGAACGGTGACTTTTTAACGTCATCGCTTCGTCGGCGTACGAGCTTGTTTCCCGCTTTTACGTTTCTCTCGGGGTAAAATGACGGGCGTGTACACACGTACGTATGCGCCTACCTGTGGTCCCACCGATCCTCTTAATGTCATCGCGATGACGAGCAGGCTCCGACCCGAGTCACGGGTCGTTGACTCGAACCGAGAGATCGGGAATTAAGATTAGATTCGGCGCGAGTGTTCCGGATTTTTTTGAGGCCCACGCGATATCCATCATTCCCGGAAAATTGTTTTCGCATTTCTTCGGATCCCAGAAGAAAGTTGTCAGACGAAAATTTGCATTGTTCTCGACCGCAAGTTTCGGAAAAATTGATTCGAACGAGATCCGTCCACGAGAAAAAACGTGACAATCTTATACGTTAATATAAAATTTTTTTTGAGTATATTTTTAGGGACTTTATAATGATTAATCTATTGTGCATTTATTTCAACCATTTATGCAAACGAAACGATCGATAGCGTCAAAACTAATTTAACACTGATAATTTAGATAATTATTTTTAAACATGAATTAGAACTTTCAAGCATACAAAAACGGAAAAATATGGGTATGGTACAAGAATTTAAGTAGAAAGAATGTTTCAAACTAAAATATTCTTAATATATTGACATATATTAAGGATCCTGGCAGTGCTGTTTTTTTTTTTCATCGCGCCTAATGCTTGAGCCAAAATTCCTGCGTTACATTTCGGGGACAGCGCGATCGCTGCGGGACACCCTGTATACCGTATGCGAACAAGTCACCGCGGGGCAGAGTGCCGAAGTGAGCGTGTGGCTTTTTACCAAAGAAGCCTCGCAGATTGCACACCTGTGCGTGGCTTCGCCGAGGAAAGACCTCACCTATCGAGCAACTGGTCTCCATTGACTTTTTCTTCCTTCGTACACCCCCCTCGGCACGCTTTCATGAGTGGTCTCTCTCTTTCTCGTTTTCTCTTTCCGCGCTGGTCCTGCCACCCTTCACGTATTCCAGCTTCCTTTACATGCAGCCTTATATGTGCATAAAATGAATAAGTTACACCTTTTTTTTCGTGATCGAACCTATAAAAACGGAATTACTCCTATAAAAGGATAGAAGTCCCTCTAAAGTAACCGGCCCATTTGTAATACTGAGAATTACATCACCTCCGCCTTTTGAACTCTGAAATTAGATTGATCCATAGTCGTTATTTTCTGTGCACCATAATATATGTATACATAGGCGAAATCTACTTAAAACAAAACGTATCAATTAAGACAGTATAATATAATTATCATTCTAGAATGACTGTTTTAATTACACTCGCAAAGAGTACTCGGATAAAGAAACACATTGTTTTATCTTTATTACTGACGTGCGTATGTCACATCTTGTTTCGCTCGGCGTCTCTCACCATGCGATACTGTAACAGCTATTAATTCTCACTTGGACTATATGCATCTAATCTCTATAGCGAGCGAAGTACGCGTATGATTTGCACTGACCCGATCTGTGTTACGCCCACAGACCGTTCGGTCTAAATATAGCAACAATTTTTCACGGGAGACGCGATCGAGAATAGAGTCAATAGAGACGCTGCTATCTCGAAAGCTCTCGACAACTATTTCGCGAAACCTTTTGTAAAGTGCAGTTTTGCGCGCTGTGCAGTAGAAATTCACCCCAATCGCCAGGGCGATTTTTTTAAAGGACTGAAAACGATGCAAACAGATGTATTGGGTCGTCCGGAAAGTTCGTGCCGATTTTGAAGGAAAATTCAAAGGCAACATTTTTTTATGTCGATAAATATTTATTGACTTATGTATGCACCGTTTTGTTTCACAACCTTTGTCCATCTTTCACGCAACTGGAAGATTCCATTCTCCCAGAACTTCTTAGGTTTCTCGGCGAAAAACTCCTCAAGGTGGTTTTTTATGTCGATCAAAGAGTTGAAGTTCTTGCCGCTAAGAGAATTTTGCAAAGACCTAAATAAGTGAAAGTCTGAAGGTGCAATGTCTGGTGAATACGGTGGGTGAGGTGGCACATCCCAGCCAAACTCCAACAATTTTTGTCGGGTAGTCAAAGAAACATGAGGTCTGGCATTGTCCTGATGGAACACGACGCCCTTCCTATTAGCTAATTCTGGACGTTTTTCCTGAATCGCTGTCTAATTCGTCCAGTTGCGAGCAGTACTTATCTGCATTTATCGTTTGGTTGTGTGGTAGGAGCTCATAATATAGGATTCCTTTCCAATCCCACCAGACACAGAGCATGACTTTTTTTGGATGAAGGCCGGCTTTCGGAGTGATTAATGCTGGTTCATTTCGCTTACCCCAGGATCTTTTTCGTTCTACATTGTTGTAAATGATCCATTTTTCGTCACCCGTCACTAATTGCTTCAAAAATGGTACGTTTGCGTTGCGCTTGTACAGTGAGTCGCAGTTGGAAATGCGATCCATTAAATTTTTTCGGCCAAATTATGCGGAACCCATACATCATAGCGACTTACATAACCAAGCTCGTGGACAGTGGTTTTCGATATTTTCAGTATCTCTGCTAATTCACGTGTCGTGTAGCGCGGGTTATTCTCGATCAGTGTCTTGATTTGGTCATGATCAGTAGTAGAGGGTCTGCCCGAGCGTTCTTGGTCTTTAAGGTTAAAATCACCAGCTCTAAACTTAGCGAACCACTTACGTACGGTTCTTTCAGTTAAAGCGCCTTCTCCGTAAACAGAACATATCGAATTTGTTGCTTGTGAGGCATTTTTGCCTTTCCGGTAATAGAAAAGCATCAAGTGTCTAAAATGTTCTTTGTTTTCTTCCATCTTGAAAAGAGTACAAAACTGACACGAATCAATTTATCTGAAACAACTTTTTTCCTAAAGATGCGTTGAAATGTCACCTTTAAGCATATGTATATAAATCGTATGTTTTCAATAACATTGATATATTGAGACATGTTCCAACGCCATCTATTAAAAATCGGCACGAACTTTCCGGACGACCCAATACTTACGCTTTATTGCATTAACGCTTTTAATTAACTCAGGGATGTGATACTGATTGTATCTCAGTTAGAAGTTGTGAGCGCATTTGACCAAACAACTTCGTTTACAATAATTTATAACCGAGAATTAAGTCCTTCGCACGGTGCCTAGTTTTCGCCAAGACGGGAGAACGTCGGTGAGAATTTCGGCGGAACGTCGTAAAGAACGTCGCCGTTTCTCTCCGACAGGTCGGTTAAAAAATACTGTCTTATTTTATTAGCCGCTGACCGATTCTACCTTGTAAATTACGGCGGACTCGGTGGAATCGTTGCAGCGCGTTATCGTGTGGCGATACCTTCATAACCCGCGCTACATCGGCTGGTTAAAAAGCGCCATTACTTACACGTCGGGACGCGCGGACCCTTACGGAACGGCCGGTTTCTTGCGCTGTCCGCCGGTGCAAAATATAATGTAATCTGCCTGTAAGTAAGTCGAATGTTTCGCCTCGTGAGATCGGGGCCCAGTTGGACCCCTGTACGCTGTACCGTTTTTTTTCCATAAGCTGGCTCAATTACCGCGGCCCGCGGTCGTGTCAGAGGCGAGAGCGACGGTTCGCGGCGCATATATCGGTGCACTTTATGCCTCTGTGTGGTCCGGTTGTCAATGCGCCGCGAAATTTAAGATAAGGCCCCACGGGCTTAATCCGACCGGCCGCCATTATCGAATCGGGGCCAAGCGGAGAGTTAAGTCCCCGGACCTTAAAATGTACCGGTGCAACTGGGTCTAATTTATGACATCTTTACGCGCCCCGTGCGCCTTCCCGTCTCCCTTCAAATTTTCTCACACGCGTAATCCCGGTTGGTTCCACAGTGAAACTGTGACAGTAAGTAGCAAAGGAATTTACGAATGCCATGGCATTTACGTAAATCGTAGGAAGAAATCTACGATATGCAATTTTAAATTAGAAGTCTTATTTAAGATTAAGCGAGTTTGTCGTCTATTTTAAATTATGTCATTGTCTGATTTTTAACACATGGATCTTTCTTAGTTTATGCTATATCCATTGCAAGTTTCACTAAATATAAAAAACTACGATTTAACGTAAACTTTCTCTCTTGAGAAACGTTAAAAGTTGTGCTGAAGTTTTCAACATTATAATATAAATAAAATATCTGTTTTGTGATTTTATACGCTTAAGAAATTTGATGGTGTCATTACTAATGCTTTAAGATGAATGAACGCAAGGGTATTGCATTCAATAAAATGAATTAGATACTAGGATACTGCTCATCTATCACTCAAACACGTATTTATCTTCGTTTCATCCAAAACGTTTGGTGATCCTAGTCAAGCCGTTGCTGCTACGCGACAACTATGGGAACTAATGACAAATTCAAGCCCAACGAAATCAATTAGGTTGCAACGAAGTAAATCTAGGGAAAGGGAGACGGAGAGAGTAGTCCAGCTCTCTTTGAGATGACGCCGCCGGTCGCGGTTCACGCCGGACGCGTCCATTCCGAGAAAGTCGATCCTCAACGAGAAACGGAACAGATCTCGAAACGTGTCCATTCTCTGTCTCACGGGCAGACGCATTCGCCTTTGGGAATCCTTACGCGAGAAGAGATTGAGAGAGCGAAAGAAAGAAAGATTAAGAGAGAGAGAGGGGCCGGAGGAGAGCCTTAACGATCTCGAGATCCGGGCGACTTTGGGGGCAAATTATCGGCCTGCGGCCAATTACCAGGTGGAGGCGCCGATATATAGAGGAGAGCGGTTGCCGGAGAGTTCCGAGAATCGTCCTGCCGGCTAAAAATAAGATCCCACCCGGGAGCGGTGATTATGTTCCGAAAAAAGAAGAACCGGGCGAAACGCTCGCTCCCCTCGTGTGTGCAGGTGGCGATGGGATGAGGAAGAGAGGTGGACGAGCGAGGCTGTAGACGATGATACGGACGAGAGGAAAAAGAGAGAGAGGGAGAAAAAGAGAGCGAAAGAGAGGAGCGGGGAAGAGGGGGCGGGGAAGGAAGGCCCCCTCGTGGTGGATCGTGCGCTGGGGCCCTCGGTTAATGAAGTTGTCGGTTGAGGACGTTTACAGGTGGGGCCTACCTGCGTGTGGTCCATTCACAGCGACTGCTGCAGGACTGGTTAAGAGTTGCTTTACATCTCAACCCATGTGTGCAGAGCGGCCCGATCGAAGGAGGAAAAGGAAGAGGAGGAAAAAGAGGAGGAGAGAGAGAAGGTGATGGGGTATATTGGTATATCCGAACGTATGTCCGTCGTTACGTATACAACGAGCGATCTCGCGCTCTCGCACGAACGGGTCGTGCCGACGACGTGCGCGAAGTCGAGTCGCCCGATTTCATGAGCGTGCGATATTTTTAAAGATCTCGCCTCGAGACCTTTCCGGGACGAACAACGTGCCATGCTCATTTGTCCAAACCTGCAATTGGTCTAATCAGAAGATGAGTAGAACAGTGTGAGTAAGAAGATCCTAGAGAAATGTATGTAATAGGTGTATCCAATTGTGTATGAAATGCAAAGAAGAAAAATTGAGAAAATTACACATCTTTCACAAGGAAACGTTATCTACGATAAAGGTCATGATATAGTGGCAACATATCACAATCTGATGAAATGTGACATAGGTATATTAAAGAAAGAAGCAAAGGTGAGATATAAAAAAACAAGATGAGAAGGAGATGTATAGCAAGACGTAAAATGAACCAACTGTTCGAAAAATATCCACTATTACACAACAGATTATATGAAATAAAAAAGAGTTAATGATTCGACGTATCTAATAGAATCCATGAACAAGGAAACTTTGGAAATATTCTGCGGAAAGCCCCAGATAGTACACGTGGTGAACTGACTCGCGCGACATCGATACTAAAACCGCAATTTATTACCTGAGGCCTTGAATGCGGGGGTCAACTTAGATGTGCTCGACCTTCGCAGGTGTGCCGAAGCGCTAGCTTTATTTAAACAAGATATTTATTTTCGGTGCGAACGCATTTGTCATCAGAAAGAGCCGACTCTGTCGGAAATCACGAGGATAAACATGATTATCGATACGAAAACCGGAACGAGCAAATAACACTCCAACTGCGAAAAATGTTTAACACATATTCGAGTTAACATGCGAATATTTGCCATGCCTTTCTTCGTACATCATCCTCGTGTTTATTTAATTTTGTCAGTTATCATATCTTCCATTAATTATTCCGTCTTTTATCAAATGAAATATGTTCGGTAAAACAAGACTACGTAATATATTCTTTTTTAGCGCGCAAATTTAAATTTTTTAACATTATTAGATAAGATTATTTTTAATAAATGTAAGATAAGATTATCTTAACGATGTACATGACACAGTAGAAACCTAGTGAGACTATAACGAAATATTCACATAATGGTGTCGTTATATTTTCGTCGTTATCTATTAGTCATCAGATAGTCTGGATACAAATGTAGGGGAACAAATAGTGCGATCTCTATAAATGCAGAGCTGTTGACGGCAGATGTCAATTGTAATTAACGTGGAAACCTTTCTAGTATAACATATCTCATAGTAGCGCAAACCTCAAGAAAGCCTAACGTTTCACAATATGTCGTTCAGATTTCAAGTTTGATTCAAACGTGAATCATGAACGTTTGCATTTCTCCTTTTTGTCTCAAGAATTTTAATCAGAATTTGAAATCGAAAACTTTACGAATGTGCTATGAAATTCTTTCTCATTTATATTTGCAAAACACGAAAGAGGAAACCGTTACGATGTCTAAAGATTAAATTCTCTTCTAGATGATGCATCGGCAGCAGAACACTCAATCATCGCCGTCCAACGACGAGTTCGCGATGTATCCGTCGGCCGCGTACTATTCCTCGTGCTCGACGTTACCTTCGTCGACGTCAACGTCAAGGTCATCGTCTCCGGCGTCATCCTGTCCGCTCCTGATGTCCGTCCTCACATGGTCGTTGATGCTCTTGCTGATCTCATCCTGCATCGGCCTGGGCGCGGATGCCGCCACCCTCAACGGTCATCCATTGGGCAAAAGGTCGTTCTTTGACATCCAGTGCAAGGGCGTGTACGATAAGAGCATCTTCGCTCGTCTGGACCGCATCTGTGAAGACTGCTACAACCTCTTCCGGGAACCGCAACTACACATGCTTTGCAAGTACGTTAATTATTTACGATGAGTAGACGCTTCCGCGAAACGACGACCGGCAGTCTATGCTCGCACGTGCCGTTGCTGCCGCCGCTGCTGTTGGTTCCCTGACGATTTGGATGTGCAATTTAATAGATGATAAGCCATTCGTAATTGCATATGTCCATAACAACGCGACGGGAACATGATCTTCCTGCGAAATAAAACCGAGAATTTCCTAATTTTCAGTCGATTGCAATGACTGCTTCAAATCAATCTTAATGCGCTTCAAAAGTGATTCGAACGGATAAATCAATGGTAACTTTATTAGAATCGAGAAATAAATCAGTGAGAAATTCGAGTGTATACAATATCGATGATGCTATAGAAAACAATTAAAGAATTATCATTTATCTAATTAGTGTATCAATACAAATTTAACTCTTTTGATTTTATTGGGAGATTACAAACCATTCAATACTATCATATAATTATTAATTACTTAATATATTATTATGTTTTATATAGCATTCCTCCAAAAAGGAAGTTAACTAATCTGTGAGCAATTAAGGACAATAATTTATTTTATATTTAATTAATTTTTTTCAATGAATCCGTAAAATAGGTATGGGAAGGAGGAAATTTGGGCGCGTACTTTTTTCATTATTTAGAAAAACTTGATTCACAATCACGGTAAAATCAAAATTAGCAAATGCATATTTTATTTTTAATCAAGAGACTCCGTGGGAATAAACAAGCGCGAAAGAATTAAGCACGAGGATCTCCCAGAGTGATTCCACAGCACAGTACATGACGTATAAAGCTCATCTCACGGGGTGAGAATTAAAAGCGCGAAGGGGTTCCTGGCAAACGATGCGGCGGCACTCCGGAGGAAAGTCTGCCTCGAGTGCCGCGCCGATTTTGCGAATGACTTCCGCCGCGTGATTTCTACCTTGAAAAATGTCGACGGCGAACAACGGCCAAGGTGGACGCGCGAATACGTACCTTTATATGTACCTTTGTGCGCACACCACGCGTGCTCCGTTCTCGGTACTACACACGCATACGCAACGCGCGAGCGCGTTCACCACACGTCGGCACGCGTATCGAAATGGAATGAGATTTCTCTTCTATTTATAGCTCGTGCGAGCGAATGCCAACGCACATCCGCTGCTACCTGCCGCGGCGTTTGTGCCGAGCCGCTTAACGGCCGTCTCGAAAGAGCTATTGTACGGCAACGAGTGGGATCAACATAAAAAAAGAACGGATTGACGAGCCTGAGAGCACCTAGGCCGTTGCTCTGAATTTAGGAAACGTTCACTTCGTCAATTCAAAGGATTCGAGAAAAAAGGGCAGATGCATCGGCGAATTAATCGCTTAAAGAATGTTATTGCATCATTGATTTCTTTTTTATTAAATAAGAGTATTATCTCTGCATGCGTAAAGATGGTTAGAGATTAAGGTTGAAAGATTTGAATACGATCTGACACGAGATCTGTATCTAAACATTCAATCAATAAGCCTAATGAATGAATAATGAATTAATGATATATATCAAAATTATTATTGATACTGAAATTAGAATAATTTTCTTTTATTTCTCGTGGATAATTATTTCACATTATATCGTAATTAAAAATGAGCAAATATTGCTTCTTATAAAATTATTTTATACAATCACACAGAATAATCCTAGGAATAATCAGAAAGTAAAATATGGACACGAGAAATTCGTGATTGATGCATCTTCCCTTTTTTTTACTCGCAAGATATTTATTTTCATAATCATGATGACGATCTTAAGACAAAAATATAAAAAATTGATACGTTCGGCGTTTATTTGGTGATTTCCGAAATTGTTTTAGGACTTCTGGAAGCCGCTAGCTGCAAAATCTTCTTACACTGATATAATCTATCATTTCTTCTTTTTAACTTTCTGCAGGAAGGAATGTTTCACCACGGACTATTTCAAAGGATGCTTAGACGTTCTGCTGCTGACGGACGAGGTTGGAAAGATCCAAATGTGGATTAAGCAACTTCATGGAGCTGATCCCGGGGTTTAGGTAGCCTTTTCTTTTTAGTTTATGATTTTTCTTTTTGTGCACCCCTTTCTTTTCTCCGCTTTTCGCAAATATAAAGAACTAACCGTGTCCCGCTTGCTCTCCATAATCCTTCCTCGTCTGCTCTCGCTCTGACGTAATGTCCACTCGTCGGGAGAAGAAAAGTTTCGATTTGTTCGCGCAAACTTCATACATTAAATGTACATAGACGTCTTGTAATATTTGCAAAATAAAGTTTCGACGGGTTCAGGAAATTTTTAATAACATAAGATGTGATCGACGGGCATGCGAAAGTTGTGTATGTGAAGATGAACAATCAAGATTTATTTCGTCAATTGTAGCAGTGTTTGGATAAAAAAATGTATATAAATGCTCTTTAAGTCTATAATAATTTAATAATAGCATAATATAGAGAATTGTGTAATCTTTTCGCTGATTTTATTATAAATGTTGCTGTATTGTTGAATTATTAACAATTCGAATAATAGATTGAAATTTTGCATGAAAACAGAATGTTGCGGGTTTCGCATCAATTTCTACTTAGTTTTTGTTTTAATACATTTGCCACTCCTTTTTATCATTATTTTCATTTATATTTTCGTTGCATCTTAATGCCATTCGTCTGGATGAATACCCGCGTGTATTATAGTATCTCCGCATCGAAATAATGAGTACAAGAGATTAGGTAATTCTGCGAATGAACTTGTAGAGCAAGCAATGTTGCAATAGAAAAGCGTGAAATATCAAAATAAATTAAAACTTGATTAGATTTACAAATAAACTTGCGTCGTCTTTAAAAATTTCAACGAGATGTCGATATTTGAATATCGAAATATTACGAAATAAATTCTGGAAAATTAGCATGAAACGCAGATATTACTACTTATGCTCAAATTGGAATAATAAAAATGCAGCACTGCTAGCGACATGATACATTATGATCTCGTACATTCCGTCTTTATCTTCTTTACTTCAACGGATATTTTTTGCATCTGCGATAACGACAATTTTTGCAGTTTTTTGGCGAATTTTATCGAGAAGACATGTATTTTACATTTTTACATTTTATGTATTTTTCAAGTTTTTGCAGCGTCGTCTTTTCAGAAGGCTAAAAGAGGACAGATCGACGTGTATTGAGAAAGTTTTTTTTCTAGGTGGCGATGTTTGTGATTTTGCAATTTTTGCAATTTTTGATATTTTTGAGAATTTTTACGATTTTTCAAAGCAAAACTATTCGCATTCTATACCGTAGCATATAAATTTTTGATATTATGGTATAGAGTGCAAAACAATATCTTTCTTGTCCTGAATCCTACCTAACTACACACTAACAATTGTTAATTCACGGACCTGTTCATTCGCTTTGCTCAAATGTGCACGTCGATACGTGAAACATATCGACGTTACATATATTTGTCAAATGTTTACGCGCTATTTATTCGAGCCGTTTGCTCAACCGTCGTAAAATTCTGACATTTATGTGCTCTCCCTCGAGTGTGTAAAATTGACAGATAGAGATCAAATGGAGCGTGTATTCAATATAAATAAAAAGGATATTTCTAGCGAAATTTTTCATTATGTAAAACGTAAAACATTTTTAAGAACTTTTGTCATACTTATTACGAGTCTATCCCGAACGGGTCCTGTGAATACATCAAACTCCGACACATAAGAGTGTCGGTGACCATTACCATTTGCGAATGTACTAATCTTTCTTGATCTCTATTCCTACGACAGGCAAAACTGCTTCAGCAATCAATACTTCACGAGCTGCATCCAAGCGCTGCTGCTTGAGGACGAGAAGGAAAGATTGCTGGAGATGGTCGAGTACCTAGGTCGCAAGAAGTAAACGGGACATAGTCGGAGCAACGACGCGCCGCACCACGAAGAAGACAACACCACACAGGCGGCACATAACTACACACATCTCAACACGGATACACACACCAATGCATAAAACCGAGAAGGAGGTCGATGGAGAACGTGATGTTCCTAGCTCGAGCAAAGGACAATGTGGAGAACGAGCAGACTTTTGATGCATCGTCGATCATCGTCGTTTCGCGCATTGCGAGGAGCTTTTAACAAGATTCTATCTGTTTCACCTGAAGAGAGAAGGAAAGAGAGAGAGAGAGAGAGAGAGAGAGAGAGAGAGAGAAGACATCCGGAAGTATGGCAAGTGTCGCGTTGCAGAACGGCGAATGAACAAAGCGACGAACACGCCGATCTAACGCGCGCGCGATCTGGCCTCCGGATTCCAGAATTTTGTCGGGAACTTCAGCAGATTCCGAATCGTCCACCTAGACGATCTCAAGAACGACGCTACAGTACTTACGATGTCCACGTGGAACGTTCGGAGAGAGGTTTGTGGAGGAGGATTCCCCGTAACTGCGGCACATGCGATTTGTCGATTGCGTGGATGGAACGTTGGCTCGATTGTGCGATCTTAAAGAGTGTTCATCGAGTGGAACATCGGATACGTATACCGTGGACGTCGTGCTGTTTAACGTCAGCGAGTACTCGCGGTGCGATAGAGAGCAAGGCAGAGAACGAGAGAATTCGGGAAAAGAAAGAGAAACGGCGACCCTTCGCGGTGAGTCGCGTCGTTGCCTGACACGATGAAGAACGAAGTTCTTAAACAATACACACACTAAATAACGAGACACACACGAGGAGCAGAACGGTACGATTGAGCCATACAACAAACGAACGAAGAAAAAACACACGCGCATACAAACACACGCTACACACACAGCGAATCCATACGAATTCTAGTCGATAAAATATCTGCGCTCTCGCGCACCACGCCACTCGTTTTTATTCGTTTAATCATTAATTATTAATTGTCGTCATTCATCACTATGTAGTAATAGCAGTAAACTATATTATTATTATTAATATTATTATTCGATTACTATTATGTCTCGATTATATTTTTTATTACTATTGCCATTCTTCATTCGCTCGTTATTTAATTAATGATTGAACTATTAGTCATTTATGTGGAAAGCGCACGACAGACGAAGAGGATAACGAATAGAATTGCTGAATTCTAAAATTCTTAATGCGGTAATGTCGCTAAATATGCGGTCAAAAAAATCAGCAGGAATAAATGCGCGTATTTGGTCAGAACGAGAAAAGGGCTAGACCCTCTTTTCTCTCAGTTCTCTTAGAGGAAAAAAGTAGATCAAAGGTCCACCGGTCATTCAAATCCGATCGCATAATTATTATTAATATTATTATTATTAATGATTGTATATCATAGTAGAATTATTGTTGTTATTATTGCAATGCGCCGATGTTTCTGTCCGGGTGAACGCACCGCAGCACGGTGGAAGACACGCTAATAATGTCAACGATATTCAATTATGCGAGTCGAATGCTGCACGCGCGAACGTCCTCAAAAGCTTCATCGAGCAGAGAGAAGGAGAAAGAAAGAGAAAGGAAGATAAAGAGCTCTTCCTGTAATTTATTTGCTGGACACGAGCGACGTCCCGCGAACTCTCCACCGTGTCTTCCTCCGTGTTTGGCCGGCGACTCGTGGACTCGTGGAGACGATCGCGTATAAAACGCGTAGTATTTATTTATTTTTTCACGTTCTTAAGTTATATAAGCGACACGTAGAGAAGCAAAAGAGTATTAGCGCGCGTAACCGTAACCGAGAGAGCAGCGTCCGCGGGCGCGGCGGGGAATCGCGCGCGCGCGTCCTCAAAGGCTGCACGTCCAATTGGATGATTGCCCGAGTGTACGATGTGTAAAACAACCCCGGGGGAAAAGTCAGTCCCCGACCAGGGACTCGTCCTCAACGAGAGCAAGACAAGTACAGAAGAACAGTACACGGGGAATTAGCGAGAATGCGCGGTAACGAACTTTGGGGATCAATTTTCAAGATAAGATTACGGAATTATATAAAGTAACGATTTTATCAATACAGTGACCAAATTTTAATCGTACTTGTAATGTGTAAATATTTTTTTTTCGTCTACTCGGTAGACGAAAATTAAATTGGTGAAGACGCATAGCTTAATTAATGTTTTCCTAATTTTATATTTCGAGGAGGATAACACTTTATGAAAAAGGAATTAAATTTCTTTCAGCATTAAAGTCGCATTTTGTGCACGTGTTTTGTTCTTTTGTACACGTTTCTCTCGGTTTATTATTTTGCGCGCAAAACGAATATCTCGCCGTGCCCGTGTGATATTATCGCCAAGAGGATTACGAACCATTCCAAAATCAGTATTGAGAGCATTCCATCTCCGCGACTTTCAGGCTGCGGGCTTCAGGTTCCGACTTCGGAAACTCGTGCACTTTGAGGCGAAGCTCAAATTCACATAACTGCCCAGTCATTTACCATTTTACGTTTATACGTTCGTATTTACTTTGCGCTCATCCGAAAGATTAGAAGAAATGATATCATCGTCATCATATTATTTATTTAGCGTATGTTGAAGATCGCACTGTATCTTGCGAGTTCTTTTTATTCTCTATAGCCTTTAAAAATATAGTCGTATACTCTCAAGTGCATATTCCGAAGTCGACCTGATCCTTGAACACGAGCATCTTCCGAAGCGTCCGAAAATCAGCATTCTTATTTATATGCAACGTAAACGAAAGCATCGACCGAATCGCGCACGCGATTGCACGCGGCAATGTCGACAGGTAGTAATAATGTTATCGTCATACACGCGTAAACGTTGTAACCGTATCGTAATGTATTCATAAAATCGACAAGAATGTGAAGTGTCTCGTAAAAAATATTTTGCCATATTTCCACACATGTGGCCTTACAGAAATATTTCTTACGTATTCGCACTATCTCATCGTATCACGAATATCGCTTCTAAAAATAGCAGATTTCAAGAGAAAGACGCGGACGTCCTTGCGGAAACGCGAGCATTGACCGACGAGTGTTCGTGACCCGTCTGAGAGCATTAATCAGCTAAACGAGCGCTTCCCGTTTCACACCTGTCGATGCGAATTTAAGGCTGCAATCGCGCGCGGGCTCGTCCTTCGTCGATGCGCGCAAAACGAGGATATGCGCGCGGGAAAGCTGCGAGCGTGCGTGCACGCTGGATACGTTTTTTTTCCTTTTCTTTCTCGTTTTCTCCCGCTTTTTTTCTTTTCTTCCGGCACCGGGATGGACGCGTAACACGCCACGCGCGAGCAGACGATACACTCTTACGATGACGCGCCAACTTTCGCTGGATAATTCTTATTTCACTTGTAAATGACAATGCGCGCGCGCGCGTTGAGTGTTTTGATTTACGCCCGCGAATGCATGCATGTATACGGACACGCGGGGAGATGTGGGCGTGCATAGATAGCGCACGTCCGTCAATGCGAAGGAAAGCCACACATGTATACTCCAATACGCATCTACACGCAGGAAATGTCAAAATCCGAGAAACCGAACGAAAAGAAATGAGAAAGGGCTGAGGAATCGTATCCTATCCAATTAATGTAAAATTATATTATATATACATATAATATGTAATGTGTATACACGCATTTCGTATACGCATTTCGAGGATGCGTATCACGCGCGTATATTGTATGTATATGGACGGATGTGTACGTGAGTACAATTAGCGACACGGATATCCAAGTCTATTCTTGTTTTGCGTGAATAAACGGGTGAATCAAAGGTCAACACACCGCAACTTTGCATCTCGTTCAACCTTTGTATTTACACACTTCCGTCCCCTCTTTCCCTCCTCTTATGCGCATTAGCATTTGCGTATTTGCATCCATCCGATTTATATTTAGATTAAATTTATAATATAAATTTATATTTTATAAATCCACCACTTCGTAGTGGCGTTCTTGCGCCATGTTTGTTTCACTTTGCGATCCTTCATTCAAGATAAATTTGAGATATCGCGACTCACCGTTACGACGCCGTCGACGCGACGTCGCAAAAGGTTCTGCCGCACTGCGAGGAGCTCGGTGTCCCCCCCAACGCTTGTGCCTCCCTCGAAGATTCGAGTGTCTCTTGGAAATCCAATTTCCGACCAACCAACGCGCGAAGCTTCCGACTACGCACTAACGATACGAACTTGGCGCCATTGCGTCGCCGAGCGCTAACCTCTCCGCTCGCGGCCGCGAACTCGATCCGCCGTGTCGGGGGTGCGCGCAAAGCGAACCGAACGCGCGTACTTATAATTTAATCGCCAGAATGATGTCGCGAAATTGCGCTTCACGCGCCGCGAGTAAACGGCACTCGAATTACTCGCGTAAAGCAAACGTAATCGCCGCGACGAGCGCGGTTCGTCGCGGGTTGCGAATAACGCAACTGGCACTGACACGTAAATCGCTTGAAATCGTGTCACATGGCACGCCGGGTACGCGTCACGTGACACCGGCGGGTTTAAATTCCGAAGTCCGCGCGGAGATCACTCCGGGTTCTATTCATTGGATCATGGAATTATGATAAGCGGAGAGGGGAGCCATTTTCAGTGGGTAACGAATAAAATTATTCATACGTGTATATTACTCGAAGAAAACAAGTTGTATTTTGGTTTGTAAATATTATACAAAATAATTGCTTCATCCAAAGAAAATTCCTAGCTTGAATCATGCGCTTCCGCTGCGTGTTCGTATTCCCAATCATATACGATTGCGCATTTTTTAAGCAAATTTTGTCAAAGAGATATTATCAAGTAATCGGAATTTACAAAGTTGAGACAACAGACACGACAATAATTTATAATAAACAAAATATATATTAAAAACTAGAGAATTTAGACGCGATGTACAAAATATACTTTCTCTTTTGTTGCTCCGTATATATAATATAGAGCTAATTAACTTTCTTTATACAATATAAAGCTAATTAACCGATCCAGCGTTTGCCAAGTCATTGAAAGGATCCCCGATTAATCTCGGCGTTTTTCTAGAAACGCATTATATCACATACGCTATGTTAATATCACACTATGTCATATCGTAATATATTATAGTTGCGCGCATGTCATATATTTTTTCTTGAAGTGGAAACTAGGAGTATATCTATATTACGCATTAAAGCAATGAAGCTATATACATGAGTTTTCACTGCTTTCACCGCCTTGATCACTTTCCTCCTTCACATATTTCTCTGAATAGATTGATTTTGGTCGCCATATTCTAATATCGATGCCAGATATCGCGAGAACGTCGTTTTGGTATTGCAGCTGCATAACAAAAAGGGGAAAAAATCATCAGTATTTAGACGATAAAAAAAATGTCTCACCCCCTTCCCGGAAAATTAAAATTAATTGTAAATTTTTATTTAATCATAGATTCTTAACTTTACTTCGCATTAATACATTCACCTGCGTACTTACACTGGCAACCTCACCGAATCCCGACTTCTTCACGGTGATGGGCCTCGGCGGATCCGTAGGGCTGAGAATTCTGATGGTACCGTCGGTAGAACTCGTTATCAGGTTGTCGTACGACAGATACACCCCCGTTATCGCTTTCTTATGCCCGACAGAGAACGATTTCACTAACTCAAAGTCGTTCTTTGGATTTAGCACGTGCAAATTCCCAAGATTATCCCCAAGGCAGATCGAGTCCCGTTGCATGCTTATGCACATCGGGAACGCCTCGTCTGAAATCTGAAAAATATTTACGGTACCGCAACCGTACAACGTACATTCCGCCGTCGATACTGAAGACGCGGGGCGAAATTACAGTGATAGACTTCATGATCCGTCCAGTCCTCTGATCCCAAACCGTCATCGTCTTATCGTTGCTGACGGAAATGATGTGCTCCGAATTCATAGCCATCTTGAGTACAGCTTTGTTATGCGCTTTGTACTGCCTGATCGGTATGCAGCCCGATCGCGCGTCGAACACGTACACGTTCCTATTGTACGAGCCCGTCGCGAAGAGAGCCTGCTCCGGACACGACGTCATAGAGAGCAGCGCGCATGGTACGATTCTGGAAGTGCTGCTTCTGTTGGCGATAAAAACAGCTTGCTTGAAACGGTGATGCTGCGTCGGCACGCAACAACGTCGACCGACGGAGCGAGTAACAATATAAGAAGTTTAGTACCGATTTGTTTTTTTTTTGGAATCTTTTGTACAGAATATTGCAGTGCGATATATGTCGCGCACTCGAATAATTTGGACAGAGCTAATTATTTCCTAGGAATTCCTCACGTCTCTCTCGCTCAGCCTTCTTACTACGAGGCGGCTAAGAACTCGCTACGTCGCGTACATCTGGTAAATCGTCTGCTGGACGAAGCCGCTGCCGCTAAGCGTCCACGACTTCACGGTGTGGTCCCAACTACAGCTGTAAACTGTGTCGTCTATCGCCGTCAGGTCCCAGATCCATCCGTTGTGCGCGCAATTTATGCAAATGCAAGTCTGCTTGCTTCCCGAAGCGGGGATGCTCCAGCATGTCAAAGTGCGATCCCTCGCACCGGCTATACATGTGGTTCCATTCTGCGCGTTAAAGAAAATCACATTATATCGTGTCCATAGAAGTAATAAGATTAACAAATGTTAATGATGCTAGGATAAACGTGTACCACCTACGTGCATCAATAACAGAGCATCTTTCGTGCTGCTGTAACCCGACAGGCTGTCATCCGAAACTATGAAATCTTCCATGTAACCCCCTTGCTTCCACAGTGCTTTTTGCTTCTCGGCCTGGGTGCATACCAACTTCCAAAACATTTTATTGAACTTGACTGAAACTATAGCAATTCGCATTTCGAGAAATGGCATAATTTATAATTCATATATGAAATATAATTAAGTATTTAAGTATTTAAGAAAATAAGAAATTAAGTATTTAATAAAAAAAGACATGTTATAAAAATTGAGGCTTTTATATAAATCTAGTTATCATAATTGGATCTAACCAGGCCGTAAAATTGGATAGTGAGAATTCGGCCATATACGACTGACACGCGCTTTCCAGAAAAACTCATCCCTCAAAATCAGATGGAATTGCTTGCACACTAGGCTTAAACTGTGTATTAACGTCGGCACCTCTAAGAAGGTACATATGTGCAGGAATATCTGAAACGCAGTATGAAGAATTAAACGACACTGATAAAGGTATTAAGCGTAGGAAAAACAGAGACAGACACAGCGTGCGCGAGAGAAAGAGAGAGAGAGAATTGTGTCACAAAAATCGTAATAACTCAGAAACTAATCATTTCCGGACATATGTTGATATACCTTTTTTTTCTTATCTAGGCATTAGGAATCTATTCCTGAAATTTTGCCGCGTACTTAGGAAACACCCTGTATATATGACGCATCTTTATCGCACGACGAGTCTATTGAAACAACGTGATAATGAACGGTGATAATTTCTCACGCACGCACGCAAATAATTTTGTTCCCGCACAAACCTCGACTGGTAGATCCAACAATGATAAACTCTCATCTGCTTCTTCGCTGTCATGGGTGCAACTTTTATTATCGTCGCACATTTTTCACGCACGCGACGCCAATTCTCGACGAAGATTCTCATACGGTTTGCTCAAAGCTGACACGAACAGCTGCAAGGAAAACTGTAGTCATACTGTCAGGGGCGCTGTTTACGACCGACTACGACCGACCGTCGTATTGTCAATGACAGATATCAACACGGAGGGCTCCTTATACAGCTGTGAACGTGTGCATCGTACTCGGTGCAGGCGACGCCATCTACACGAGATAAAGGGCATGCATTGAACATTGGCAACACATCACCGAGAGCAGTATTCCGATGATCATCTGAGCATCTTTTTAGAAACTAGTATAGCTATCTGATTGGCTAATAAATATCTTAAGATCACTTAAGGGGAAGCTGGAGTTGCTAGTGAACTATTTTTTCACTATAGCGATGGTAATTGCAGTTTCGAAAATTCTCTTTATTGTTTGTGCAGAATAAAAAATCCTTTTCCACAAATGGAGTATAGATAGAAAGAAAGTCCGCTCTACAGGACTTTATATTCAAAATGGAAAAAAGTTAGAAAAGACAAATGCAAGTTTTTAACTTTTTTCCATTTTGAATATAAAGTCCTGTAGAGCGGACTTTCTTTCTATCTATACTTCATTTGTGGAAAAGGATTTTTTATTCTGCACAAGCAATAAAGAGAATTTTCGAAACTGCAATTACCATCGCTATAGTGAAAAAATAGTTCACTAGCAACTCCAGCTTCCCCTTAAGCATCTTATTAATACAAGAATGGAGATACTATGAATACTGGCCAATATATGTAATTTCATGTATTCAAAACTTAAAACTATTAAGTGGGTGTCAAGTTCATGTAGATTTTCGCACTCCACTTATCTTGCACAAAAGATGTTTAAAGAAAAAAAGTCGATATTTCTATAATATAAATTTTATTTCTAAATAACAATTATAATGCCTTGCACGGACTGTGCTTGCAGTGTACAGCAACAATATAAAGTCGCCAAGAATTATTTAAAGTTTACGCTAATAAATATCTAAAACCCAAGAAACTTTATTTCGACAATATTTTATTTCCTATTACATTATATTAAAATATTTTGTTGTTGCAGTATTTATACACTATTATTTATTGTCCAAAAATTCATACTCAATTTGTCTGCATGGGTATAATTCAATACAATAATTTAAATAGCGAATATTCTTGCCACTAAAATTTTTTGCTGAATATGCACGCATATAGAGAAATTATAAATGCATGTTTATATTGCAAAAGTATTTCAAGTATGTATAATTTCTGTGCCTCTATCTAGTTAAAAACCGCTAAACATCTTATTGAGATTAATTATGTCAGAAAATATCCACATATGCGCGTATTGATACTTGTATATAAAATATACTTTTTCCTAGATTCAGATATATTCTGTAATGTTTTAGTCTATTTACCACAAATACAAAATATATACTATTATATTTTTTATTACTGTTGATAAAGACACTTTATTTGTTTCTAAAGCTGTTGTCTATTCATTATCACGCCTTAAATCGTATATTAAAATAATTCGCTGTATCATTGTACACAGTTTTCGATAACGCTCTTCAGATAGAGCAGAAAAATCATACGCTTTGAAATTAATTAATTAAAACGAATGATATTATTGCACCGACAGCCGCACCCGCTTGCACAATCATGCCTATATATTGAAAAGTGCGATACGCGTTTCAGAAGAGACAATTATCAGACAATTAAGTCGCGAAGATAGGGCAGAAACAGTACGGAACTAAAGCAGCCGACTAGAGCACCAAAGAATATTACGATAAGCATCCTTGTGCTCTCATAAAATATCAGCATCCCTGTAACGAAAATATGTAGGCACGTCAAGTACAATATGCATAATTATTCGTTTAATTCGCATTTGCACTTGTGCAGGCAGCCATACATCGCGGGACCAACATTCGCGATAATTAATTTCTAAATTGTATGTCATCGTATTGCCGTTCCCTTTATTTATTTCTGTGTGATAGTAAATAATATATTTCTTATTACATCATCAATTACTAAAAGATAGTTGTTGATTAACATTGTAAATCAAGTTAATTACTCGTACCAATACTGATACTTAAAAGTTTAAGTATTCTCAAAATATCACAGACGCACTATGTTATTTCCAAGCGATAAGGTGAATTCTGCTGCACAATCTCATTAACGGCAGAATTACAGAAGACAGAATTAATTAAGTCTAAGAGGTAAAAAAAACTGTCTTTTCCAACTAGTTCTTAATCCCCACAATAAAATTTATCAGATAAAGTTGAGCACTGATGCAGCTATAAAATAGGAATTAAGCACACAAGATTAACTTGAGCACTGTCTGATACACAGGTGCAACGAACCATAAGATGTTCAATACAGCAGTTCAAATATTGTATCTTCTTTTAAGTATCTTTATCTATTCAAGTATATCTTAATACTTATCATAGATAATTGCATACATTGCAATGAGTTTATGATAAAAATAAAGTTAAATTTACGATAGTACAAAGTACTTATTCTTTTTTGTCCAGCAAAAAAGAAATTGTTGTTTAAAGTTTTTAATTTTATATTATCGCAGTTTAAAAACTCGACGAATAAAACAATTGTACAGTGAGAAAAAAATTAATACAGACACATATTGCAACGACTAAGTAAGTACGTATTAATATGGTCGAATTCATATAATTCTATATACTTTTATATAGATAGGAATTAAAAAATGCGTTACTCATATCGTAAACATTGATATGATATTTTTATAAAAATAATTTCTTGATTCATTTCTTCAGTTTTATAAATATCTAAGTCATATTTGCAATATGCTCAATATATATAAAAGTATATAGTGTTAATGTGAGAGTTGCATAATTAACAACATAATAATAAGTTAATTTAAATTTTAAAAATCGGTCGCATATTAATAAAATATTTGATAAACTGTTCCCAATTCCCAAAAATCTAATTAATAGATTAATATTGAATAAATGTCTTCATGTTGTTAAAACCAGGATACAAACATATAATTATATAAATATTATAATTAATATATATAAATAAAAATATATATCATAATTATATTTTTATATAATTATAACACGTGCAAAAATCTTGATAACAAAACTCATATCGTCTAAATTTGAACATCTTATCAAACAGTTCATATCCTTTTTGATAAAATAATTTAATTGTGTCAATATCACTGACGCGAATAATTTCTAATACTAAGTACAGAAGACGTTAATTTTTCATAAGGTATTCGCAAGGAGAATAAGACTGAAATACCTTCACATAATTAACCAGGACGAACGTGGTAATCGCACCAACCAGAGATCCGATTTGCGTCGCAACGCCAGTGTAATAAAGACCTTTACCGGGATCGGGTCGGTAGAGCGTGGTGATGCCCATCTTTACAAATCCTATCAGGCCACAAAGCACTATCCACACGACAACCACTAAGAATTCACCTACCCATGAATATTGTAAGGGAGGATGAGGCGATTTCGCGGCCAGATAGCAGACGAAACCAACCAGTAATAAAATGAACCCTGTAAGGATACTGAGAAGTTCGACTGCTGGCGTTTTCATGAAGAAACCTAAAGACATGGCCAGCGGGCTAGCTATGGCGGCTAACGTGACCGTTAAATGATACGCCACGTTGCCGTACGGCAAGCACGAGTACGACTGTATGCTCGGTAATGTGCCATTGCCGAGGAGGCAGACCAGACCCATCATCACCAATAAATAATAGTAAACGTGTTTCGGCATTTTCCAGCCGGAATTCGTCTTGTAGCTCGGCGGCGCCTTCGTGTCGGTCGGCAGCGCTTCCATGCTGCTCGGGAGCTTGACTCTCTCGGCCAGCGCGACGGGCAGCAGGTTTAGGCACAAGAATGACAGGAAGCTCAGGCACAACAGAGTGCCGATGAAGATGAAGAATATCTGAGAAGAGAACCGCGGATCGGAGTCGGTAGGGACGAACTCCGGGCGGCTCGAGCCTGGTTTAGTGACATTCCTGCATTCTGGATTATAACCGACGCCTTGGACCAACGCAACCGCGCTCGGTATGAACCCGCTGAGTCCCTCGCCGACCAGATAGGACACCAGGTAAATCTCGCGGTAGTTCCTCATATACGGCATGAACAGCACGGAGCTTGTGCAGCCGACAAGCGCCGTCACGAACATCAGCGACAGCAGAGCGGTCGAGTGGTCCTTACCGAAGATGACGGAGGTGTAATTATGGAGGAAGCTCAGCGCGATGGAGGCCAACGTTCCCGCAGCCAGCAAAGTGTAAATGATGTACTTGTCGTACGCCCAGGCTGAGTACCTGAAAAACAAATCACGGTATTAGTCCGTTATCTAATCACTCCGAGGCGTCATAAAGACATCGCAAGGGACCTACTTTATGTAGAGAGTGTACAGTATCGGTCCTAGGTTGGCAAACTGCACCAGCATCACCATGTGCGCCGGCAGGCTCCATCCCTCCGGAGCGTTGTGCACTATGAGGGGCAGCTGTACGTAGACGCCGTTCACGCCAATCCAGGCACCCAGGCCGAACATCAGCGCCAGGAAATCGACCAGCAATCTCCGGTTGCTCAATCGTTGCGTCAACATCTTGCACTCGGTCCCGCGACACGTTTGCACTCTCGAATTATCTTACGCACACTTGGCTCGCGCCCGTTGATCGTTTATTTGCTCGACAGTTCCTCCAAGTGCCTCGGTGTTTCGTCGCTCTACGTCACGACGGGCGTCTCGAGGAGCCAATCGTTATCGAAGCATCGCGAGAAACGTCATTGCGATAATGACTGACCGTTGAGTGCCACTGTTCAAGTAGAACCAACAATGATAACCCAAGATAAGTAATTGTGCGAATATCAGTCGGAAGCGAGATCAGTGATAAGCGTGACGTCGTGATTTCCGTGTGGCCAGCACCAGCTGCCAATCCCAGCCGACACGTCACTCCATTCCCTTCGCCGACCGTCGACGGACCACGGACATAACCTATACGATGCAGCTTTTCGCTTGGGAGTCTCTTGCGGCCACGTGTAGCCGAGCGAATAATATTGGAAATTAATACGACGACGAAATGATCAGCGACTGTTTACCACCGTCGGCGATATCCGGTAATGCTTCGATTATCAAAAGCTTACAGCGATCGCTCGTCTCATCGATTACTCGTGAGTGATGAATCGAATTCAATGCAAAGGATCTTCTCACGCCATTAATTATTCATTAATTTTTTATAATTCACTGGAAATGTTTTTAAATTCACTGGAAATACACGAAATTCGTTGGAATTGCACTGCAAAATACGACGGTTCTATTTACTTTGATTCGTCAAAGTTTCGCTGTTATTTGGATATTTGCGAGAGGAAGCAGGAACATTCCATTGTCGGCAGTCGAACAAAGACTAAAGGCTTACAAATGGTAAGCGGTTGATCCGGAATTGTCTCGCGAGTGATAAAGAAACAAATACGCTGCAGTTGGGTTATATAACACACATGTACAATAAATAATAATAAATATCTCATATTTCAACAGCGTCGTCACTTTGTGCTTTAATTTGCACTTATTAGCACTTATTATTAGTCGAAAAAGTTGTAATGAATAAGTACATTGTTTATGGATATTCAGAACCGGCGCGCGTGTTTAACCGACCCCGACCGCACGCCGCGATCGCGAAATCTCGAATGATCTCGAACGAGCAGTCGCGAGATCGAGTGACGAGCTTGGCCAGAAGAGGGGATTCCCCCACCACAGGCACCTGTTGAATTAGTAGGATATTTGCTTTGATTAATGATTATGGCTTGTGCGGCAGTATTTCGCAGACATGCCATCCGCAAATTATCTTTTCTCTAAAGAAATAATAATCGTGAATAATCATAAGGTAACAGTAAAAAATTAGTCTTAAGCAAAAATTACCGGAAAAAGAAATAAAAAAGTTTTTTAACATGGGAACAAATTTTCGTAATATAAATTGCACCGAATTTATCGTATTTTTTTAATCAACTAAAAAATAAAAATTAACTCTTTAACTTTAAACGCTTTACATACAATTAACTTTAACAGAAAGAGAGAGAGAGAGAGTCTTACAAGAAAAATATTAACTCTAAAAAATATAAAGATTATATCAAATTAGTGTGTTTAGAAAATTTACATGTTTTCCTAATGTCGTGCAAACTGCAGGTTGTCAATAATTAGTTAATTATCAATAGAAAGGATTATATGGGTGACAGGATAGACCACATGAATGGAATACGACAGATTGAATATAGCAAGAACTTTATAAAAGACGAGGCAGACTCACAGATGGTTTAAGTACATTAGTATTTGTCTCAAAACTCTTGAGAGTGTGTTTTGCGTTCACATGTTTGTTTTTTTTTTTCATTTTTTTTCTTTTTAATCGTTTTTAGTAGAATCACACGGATGAAAAAAGGTCGCAGAAAATGTGCTCTTGCATTGTGTGCTCGAAAGTTGTACGGATATATAACATTAATTTAAAGGAGTCCTCGTTTGGATGACAGGTGGAAAAAGGAAAGGCTGAACTATACTTTACATAAGCTTCCTCGTGTTGCGCCATAGTATCGTCGCCTAAAAATTGTCTTTTTATCTGCGAGCGATGAATAATGCAAAAGCAATTAATTTCCTTTATCGTGACACATCGCGAAAACGGAACAGAAAGCGCATTGCTGTATTTTTTCCGCGATATAGTTAGTAATGTCTCGTTCTCTATTCAGGATGACTGGATAATGTAATGTATATAGTGTGCGCTCGATATATCAAATGTATGTACATGTTGTATACAAATATACGTATGTATCGTATATCATACATATTGTATATGCATATATGTACACGGTTCCTTTAATCACATTCTATTCGCGATCTCGTGCGCGCTGCACATTTATCCTGACTTTGCTCAGTCGATTTGCTCAGTTGATTGTTCTCCAGATTTGCCAGATTGGAACTGAAAAGCGCGATTCACCGTGATAATCTCTTTCGAAGCCTTATTTATAATACGGTGCAGAAAATTATTATTAGTGAGCGATTATGACGGCGGAAGTACGTTTTATATTTTTCGCAGAGGCGCACAATCGCGAATCGCGGAGTCATGGAAATTGCTGCGGTTCGGCTGCGACACAATGGCGCGGAAAACGACGACGTACACATTGAAAAATCGTGTATATATATATATACATATTTTGTATAACGTGTGTGTCGAACGAATACGGTGTCGGCAAGTAAATGGGCGCGATGGATGTAGAATGAAACGCACGCGAGAGAGAACGCGAGATCGATCGCGGATCGATTTTGTCGTACGTACTAGCTAATAAGCGCGACTATGCGCGTGTCACTATTACTAGAGCGTTCTTATTATTTTCTGCATATATATTCCACCGCCGGCGCATTCCGTTTTTTCGTATTAATTGTTAATCGTCAGATCGTCAGATCATCATCGCCGGATGATTAAAACGGTGGCTCAGATTCGATTGAAAATCCATAATTGGTTTACATCTCGATACCGATTTGAATTTATTTTTTAAACTGAGGCATTTTCTGCAGTTATTACTTTTCTTGGAGTATCTTTTTCGTTCAACGCGTGCATTCGTTACATAATCATTTAGTGAGATAAATTTTGCTTTGTCACTTGTTGCGCCAGCATGCCGGTTTTGCGAGATTGAAATTAATTGACTAAATTGTGCACGTCTATTGTGTGACTGTGCAGAATAACTATGTGCTGAAGATTACTTATTGTTTGCGATTATTTTGCTATATGCTATCAACATTAAGTTCAACCAAACATTTAAAGCATTGCAGAATTATTTAATAATTTTTAATAATAATTTATATGTAATTTTTATATAATTTCGCATAAATTTATAATCACTTTGTATTGTTTTACTATTATTTTATAGATCGTCTATATAAATAGGGTAAAAAAATTAACGATTATTTAGGATCTAATTTTGCATTTAAACGGTTAGAGTGTACCATAAGTTATCGATACATCTATTAATTTATAATTGATCAAAAATACTAATAATAATTAAAAATGGAAAGTTAGAAATGAAGCATTTCTAGAAATTTGGCGATCGCTGTCCGTTCAATCTCAATCATCGTGTGACCCAAGACACACTGTCGGAATCCCTAAAAGTGTCAAGGCGGAAAGGTCAGAAATCACGTCGGCGGTCGAACATTCGATCTTCATCGTGGCGATGAGATTAGGTGCGATTGTCAGAGCTGCTGCTATATACGCCTGTCACGAACGCGAGTTCAAGTAGTAGAAAGTTTCGGGTCGAAAGGAGCGCTTTTTTCCCGCGGTCGCAAATCCATCCTGCCGAAGGAAGCTGAGGAGAATTTTTCTCGCTAGGACACGGTCAGGACCGATGCAATCCCGATGGAATTGACTGCAGTACTAGTACACGGATTGTGCGCGGTGCGGGCATATTGTTACGAGCTACTGTCGCGAGTCTGGTCCATTCGCAGCTTTACATGTTACTACGTTCCTTTCGAGGACGCTTTACGTCGTAGCACTCTTCGTCGGAGAAATCCCTAATACTTTCAACTGTACAATCGTGTATCTTGCCCGATGGCCACTATCAGTTTCAAGATTAATCAGAGCACGTTTGAATATATATTATGAACTACATTCTTATATATCATTTCTGTATCGTGTAAATGTTAACTGACACATCTTAAATAACACGCGGACTGGAATCTGAAGAAACGTGAAATGAATTGGGAGATTTAGGGGGAGAACAAAGGAGAGAGAGATCGAAGTTTCTATCAAAGCCAAAATGAAATCTGGAAAAATCTCGTTTCGTCACCGAATGAAATGCGTTTACTTGCGTTCGGTGTTAATCGAACTGTTAACGCACACAGCAAAACCGATGGGTTTTTGGAATTTTTTAGAGCGTGATACAGTCAAAAATTGAAAATCTGTTATCTTGACAAGGTAATTTTTCAGTCTGAAAAATTCAGTCCGAATGTAACGATGCGCCGATGTAGAAAACGGTTCTTTTGCATCCATGCGGTTTTGATTTCGAAAATGGATAGGATAACGTGCCATCGGCGGTTCCAGTGTTAACAAATACTTTTAGGTAGATTGACGTTCGCTGCAGATGTTGCGAGGAAAGCGATTTTAGATATGAGCGAGGTGTTACCTGAAGACGCATACCTACACACACGCGCGCGCCGCGCACACGCACACATTACATAACGCAAGACAGTATTTCGGCTGTATGTAAATGGGTGCGTATGTATTTGCGAGGATATATCCAATGTGCAAACCAGCGATACTGTATCGATCACAGGCTACCTGCTCTGGGTGTCGCAGATATATACATACTTGCGAAGATGGTGCGGCACATGGTTCGCATAACTATGTATTTCGGTTACGTACGGCGCTCACATGTATAGCAGAAAATACCGCGGTAGTGAGCCGAGGCGGAAATTATTACATCGTGTTACAAGAACAGAGACAGGGAGAGAGAGAGAGTAAAGTAAGATGAAAATGCCGGGAAAAGGTCGCAAAATTCTCTGACTACAGCACGTATAAAATCTTATTTATTGAGAAATATTATCTCTTATGTATTAATATCTCTTGTTTATCGTTTAACATCAAAGGAATGAATACGAGAAATGATTCTTTGGAGCATCACCTAAACAGAAAAACATTTCTATATATCAGGAATTCAAGCTACGATCGGTGTACGAAAAAAGATTGCAACTGTGCACTCTTGCGAATATACGGTAAATATGAGTATATGCATTAGCTACGAAAAACAGTATCAAATAACACAAATCTGTCATTTCTCGCAAAATGTTTACGATTGGAATTCTGCATCGTATGCATTGCATTTCAGTTTTGGAAGAACCGTAAATATCTTCAATAATTAAAAATTTTAATAATCGAAGATTTTCTTCAGTAATCAAGTAACATCTCACAAAATAAAATGTTCTCATTATCGCAAGCTTGTTTTAAGTGGCTAAGGAATTTCAAAGAACTGCAAATTAATTACAGACATTGATTTTTGATAAGAATGTTGATAAGTCGTAAATTAAATATGAATGTGAAAAAAATACAGAAAACTTTCCATCTTACTTTACTCTCTTTATATAATAATTTCCATCTCAAAAAGAACTTTAAGTCGGCGAACGATAGAGTCAGCATTGTGTTTGAAATAACAGAGTTGAAAATTATATCGTCTTTCGCTGCGACATCGAGATGCTTACTTATATCGAGGTACTGAGTTTATTACTCGATCAGTACACAAATATTAAAATAGAAAAGTAGGTGACCGATACTCTCGTAATAAAGTAACTAAAAATGTATACAAGCGAGTCTTTAAAAAATTAATCAGACGTCGTCATGACGTCAAACTCATAAATATACATATAATATAATAGCAGAATGATACCTCTGTTCGTTTTTTTATTTTTCTGTTCTTTTTTATCCTGATTATCTAGTCGTCCACGAAAAGGGCGAGTGCAGTTCTTGATTACAGCCTGCGAATGATGTAATCGTTCCTCTATTTAAATGCCTTTAATTATTGTGTGATACTTTGCGTACGTGATCGATCGGTTGGTTCTGCAGAATGCTCGAAAGATAGGCAAGTTATAAAAAGAAATCGCACAGGGATCACTTCTATGAATTCAGATTCTACGTTTTTGAAGTCAGAGATTACTTCAAAGTTTCCGGAATTATATAGTTTATATATTCTTATCTTGCTAATCTATCGACACATCTATTTTACGTTTTTCAGAAATAGAGAAATAGAAATCTGCGTCAATCTAAGGAAATAAATCTTTTAAATATTTCGTTTATTCCAATTTATAAGGGAAAAATTGACAGATATTACAGCTAATCTCGACTTACGAAAATATAAAATAGATTCAAATTTGCAAAATACGTTTTTATGAATTCCTATCGATCCACGTATATTTCAGATAGTCACTTTGGAATAAATAGAACTGGTACTTTTATACTAAATATTTCTACATAGACTAATAGTGATAACACGAACGAAAACATGGAACTACGTGATGATGATATTCCTGATGCTCGAGTAAACAGATTAATTAGAAAGGGGCAAAGGGAATCGATTAGGGCGTCCGAGTGAACTTAATTCGTACGGCGACGGCATTTATGCGCATCGTAAGAAGCAGCCTTTTAAGGACTCTCAAAGAAGCACCAGTCCGTGCTTTTCCTTCTCTCTTCTTCTTCGTTTCTTCCTTTTCCCCTGTGTATTTGTTCACTTATATAACATTGATGTACTCTAAAGTTCTGTTTAGTATACGTACTACGATAATTACAGTACTGTTATTGGCTTGGCGACTATGCCAATGCGCATATCCTCGTACTTCCACGGCGATGTACACAATAGGTGAAAAAAGTCTTTAGAGGAAAATAGGTTCTTTAGTAAATTGACAAGTAGATAGATTCGTGTTCGTGTAGATGTGTGTTCGTGAGTGTAGATCTGCACGTGTGCAGGTGTAGAGTAGAGGAGAACACGGCCCTAGGCTCTCCCTGCGATCCTCTTTTTCCGGAACCTTTTTTTCCCTACCGCGTTTCCGTTTCGCATATATACGGGACGCTCTATCTCATAAAATCGGTAAAATCGGCGATCTCCCTTTACTCTTTCCATCTAAAGCAGGAACCCTTCGCAAACACGTTTCGTATGAAGCCGACCATATCTGAGGGGATATACGGCATGTAGGACGCATTTTTCGCATTGCATATCAAAGACATCTTTGGAATGGAAAGATACATTTTTTACACGCGCGCGGGAGGTATATAGGTATACAGAAAACAATTCCTGCAAAATATATATCAATGAACCATGAAATTTAGGAAAAATCTCAAAATCCCGTCAATATGACGCGTTACGTCATGTCGATGAGGATTTGACAAAAAATTAATTCAATATTTATCAACGTTAAATTTCGAAACAAACTAAATAAAAAAACCTAAGGTGTATATAACAGATACTAAATATACACAAAGAAGTATAATTTTCCATTTATAGAAACACCACGTATACAAGAGATAGTCGCGACATGTCGCATACGCCAGGTGTATTTTATCTCGAAGGTACAGGATACCTCGATTATTAAAACAACTTTCTTTTCCGGTATCCCTCGTAATCCACCCACGGGAGATATTGGATCGATTTAAACGAGACAGAACGCGCTATACATGCAGACCAAAACGAGTCCCACGTCGCGTGTCCGCGCCTGATCCTTACGCGGTCGCGTCGGGTCTCGAAATGATCGTACCCTCAGAGAGGATCCCCCCTCCTGGCGGCCATCTTCGCCGCTCTAGAGGCCAAAGCGCCCAGGGAACACACTAGCCCCGTCAACGTCTCCCAGAATGTGGTCCTACGTCGCTTGTGCGCCGCTTGGCCGACGTATCCCAAGTAGTAGTTGGCATACTGATCATTATTCATATTGGCGGCGCGAGTCTCATGATTGCCGCCATTGCTGGACCTGGCGCCGACACTGGACCTGGGCTGCTGCAGGATGCTGCGACGATGCTCCTGGCCGTTGCGATCGATGCTTCGCCTGGGCGAGGAGATGCCACTGCCTCCACTACTGGCGTTGCTGTGCCGATGTTGCTGACGGCGATGCTGTTCCTCGTAGAAATGCTGCTGCAGCTGCACGTTGCTCAATCGCCGGTCCATCATTCTGACGAGGTTCTGATGTACTTGCTGGTCGTCGTCCTGCAGTATCGCCCCCAGCGTCGCTGCTACCGGCAATTGACGCCGACTTGATGGTGTTGGTGATATTGATAGCTCGCGTTCCACTTGTCAGGCGTATTCGGTGTCGCTGGATGCCGAACGCTCCAAGTGGCCCTGATGACCTACCGAGTGCTGTTGATTTGGGTGTTGCTGCTGCTGCTGTTGCGCCTGTGCGTACGCTAGACTCTTCTGGTAGCTGAATAACTGCCGTTCAAGACTGTAATTCTCCGCCTGTAATGACACGATCTCGCGCCGCATCTGTTGATTGTGCACGCGGCACACGTCATCATATTTGTGATAGGTCGCCTGGAAAAGCAAGTGACTCTCGTTCCACTCCAGCCGGATTCTCAGTTGGCCCTTATCCGTGAGATATGGACAGTGATTCTCTTTCACCTCGTTCATATCCACGTTAGTTTCCATGATGATACCCTCGTCGGCGGATTCTTGAACGTAGTAGCGGCTGAATGGTTCGCCGGGCAGTCCAATCGGCACGACGTTTGGTCCCTCGCTCCTTAGCAGATATGCCGACCAACTGACGTACCTATTTAGACAAAATTGCGGAGAATATTATTATAATTAAGTCAATTTTATATAATAATTTAAACTGTGCGGAGAGATCTTAATGATTCAGTCTTCCACACATTTTCTAGTCATCTTTATAATATTCCTTAAATGCTTGACTTATTTAGAGAGAAACATCTATTTTTTTAAATATATTTCTTTAATAGAAAGATTTTCTAACTAGAACAAAAAATATTTATGAATATGATAATTAGTACAGTTAGTAGATAATTAGATTACTTTTTTACCACTGATTGCTAAATATAATTGATAAAAATTTGAAAATCTTTATGATATATACATAACGATGTTCTCCACTCCTTAATCATTTATACAGGGTGTCCCGAGTTTTAACCGATAAACTGCGGAAGCATATTCTACTAGTGGAAATAAGAAAGAATTCTTATATCGAGTTTGCTTAGAAATGCTTTATTACAAAGTTATAAACCAATATTGAAAAGAAATATGAGATAAGTAACAACGGATTTATTCACAAAAATAAAAATTATCTACGCAATGATTTAGTGACGCATTTCAAAATGTTGTCCTTGCACATCGATACAAGCTAGACATCGACGTAGTACAGAATTTGTTACAGTACGACATTCCTGAAAATTTTGTTGCATCTCAGTAACTGAATTAGTAATTCGTTGCTTTAAATCTATCTGGTACTCTCCTGTTAGGAAATCTACGTTGATACTCTCGTACGGCAGCTCGTGCATTTCCGTCACAGAATCCGTACACGAAATGAATATCGGTGTATTCCTCATTTGAAAACACTTTTGGCATTCTGATAGTAATTGCTAGTTGACACGACGATTGAAATCTAACAGCTACTGTTGTGAAAGTAACAATCATACTGAATCGTTTCAACATAGTGAACATGAATACATGTGAATACACATAACATAAACATCTTCGACCTTGCAAATTCTACACTATGTTCCGTTGTTACTTCTTATCTCATATTTCTTTTCAATATTGGTTTATAACTTTGTAATAAAGCATTTCTAAGCAAACTCGATATAAGAATTTTTTCTTATTTCCACTAGTAGAATATGCTCCCGCAGTTTGTCGGTTAAAACCCGGGACACCCTGTAGAGAAAATAAAATTGATACTCTTACCTTAAATGATTCCTCGGCACATTGTGGATGTCTTTATACACTAGGTGCAGCCTGACCGTGTCGGAGTTAAGATCGGCACGGATAGCCCAGGCTTGCTTGTCGCGATCGTAGCAGGGCGCGGCAGGCAACGGCAGCGACGGACTCAACGCTTGCACCGCAATCTCGCAGATGGTTCTCGCCTCGAGCATCTCCAACGATACTCGGAGCGTGCCCTTGTGCGCGATGTCAGACCACCTGACCCTGGTGTGCCATCCGAAGCCACAACCTTCAGCGTCGGAGATGTCCTCGATCGGTCCGGAATCGATCCGTCGATCGCCCTCGCCTAGCGCCAGACTATACCTTACCCGGCACCGATGATCAAACCCCGATAGTCTCATCAGATAAACGCTCACGCGACTCTCCTGACCGCGACCGTCCGTATCCTTGCCATGCGGATAGATGACCAAGTTCCAGTCGAAACCGCCGAACGCGATGTAATCGGTCTCCAGCTTGCTCGGCTTCGTCTGGCCCGCCGAGAATACCGACGTCGGCATCCTGACCTCGGTCATATAGACAGTCCGCACGTTCGCCATGGACAGCTCCAGCTGGAACTCGCCGTTTGTGTCGGCGAAATTACGGCTGAAGAGATCCGCCACGGCGATGTAGCTACGATTGCCTTGCGCTGGAGCCTCATAGGTAAACTTGACGCGTTTGCCGGAGAAGCTCTCGTTCATGGAGAAGTGCTCTCGATTCAGCAGCGTGAACGTGAAATCCACGTACACGCGGAGGTTTCTTGATGCGCCACGCCATACCAGGTACACGCCGAGAACCTTGAAAGAGTAATCACCGGGATAATGGTGACCATTTCGTTTCATTTCATTCGCCGTCTCACTTTAATCGTATTTTTCTAAATAGACTTGGATTAATACTGAAGTTGAATATCTAAAATAATGTTCTTTCCAATATATTATGCAAGAGGAAAAAAGTTGATCTTTAACATTCTCTCATAAAAGGAAGAATTTTATTAAATATTTGTCAAAATATTAATAAGTTTTTCAATTAGTGATTCTAATGAAGATTTGAGGGAGATGATTACCTTTTCCCCGCGCGAGAAAGCGACGGCCCATCTCTGAAAACCGCATACTAGTTCTTTGCTCGTGACGTCCCTCTCAGGATCGCGCACGACGGTCCTAGTGACGACGAAGGAGAAGACCCGCGTGCCACTGCGATCGTGCAGCTGCGCGAACCTATACAACAAAGCCATCACCGCATCTCGAGGGCACCCTTAATCCGATGGTCCGCGTTTACGAGAAGAATTCGTCTTGATTGGCCTATGAAAATCTGAAAAAAACACGATATCCCGTTAATGGCGATTAGAACAATAATTATCCTGGCAGTAATACTACTATGAAAGTTCAAACAATTTTTAAAAGAGCGACATAACGTAAACACCTCTAACTAACAACATTTTCTGGCTTTAATGCTTTTTATTATATATTTCTTTTCTTAACAGTTATCACAGACTTGCGAGAAATTAAGCGAAATACAACAGAATAATAATTAATTCCTCTAACTTAATAATGACATTAATAATGAACATCGTAAGGTCTCAAAAACAGAATATTTCGTTAAGTATTTCCTTTTGAGATTCAAAGCGCGATTACTAAAAAATTCTTGCTTCGAATTTCTTTGGAGAGCTCACTGGTATCACACTGCACTGCCGTCGTAATCCGCTTTCATTCCCACATGCTGCAACGTACGTAACGGCCTTTGTGGTATTAATTGTTACGTATAACGGAGTATGCCGTATTGAACACGGGCGAGTAGGCTCTGGCGTGGTTTTTCAATGAAAGGAACGCGGGGAAAAGCGGCGACCTGATTTCGCGAATAACGATCTCCACATCCTCCAGAAAATGACGTAGACAAGTTTCGAATTTTGCTCCTAAAATACTGCATACAGATTCCCGATGAGAAGTAGAAGTAAAGTAGAATCGTAATCTCGGATAACTCGATGCATTGTAATGCCGATGAGAAATCCATTAAGTAATTATGTTTCATGATGTTGTAAAACAATCTGCGAGTATGCAATCTGTAAGTACAAATTTAGCACTCTGTATCATATTATATACATATTCCATGCAGAACTGCGTTGCGTAACGTATGCATTTGCTAATGCACGTTCGCTCGTATTCGCCTATTTTCACATGAGATGTTCCATCTGTCACCTAAATGTCACGTGAATATCATGTCGCATTTAATAAATTATAACGAAAAATGTAACTGAAAAATCAAGCATGTAAAAGTAAGACTCGGTGCTCATACGTTCGGAAAATTTCATGTTTGAGAGATCCAGGTAAAATATTTCTTTCTAAATTTCTTTCGAAATACTTTTTTCTTTTTCAGCTTGTTGCTATTTCAATAGTAGCATTAGTAATAGTTTTTGCTGGTATGCTGCATGTTTGAAATACGACGAGAGTTACTTTTTTATCTACTTAGGAAGATTCAATAGATCGTCATGTTGGCGCTGAAGAAGGAGGAGGCTCCTGAAGTCTTCAGGGAGGCCATCCTTTATCGTGAATGGGGCCATCGACTGGCCAGTCTGGGTAGTTACCCATTGGCTATAGATTATTTCAAAAAGGCATCTAAATTGGCTGAAGTCGAGGACCTCAGATCGTTAATCGGTCACTGCAGAGCGCTCCTTAGAAACGCGAAGTACTTCAAAGCAGAAAAATTGTCGGGGAAATGTATGACACTAGGTATGACCGCGCTAACATCCTGAAAATCTCTGTGAAACGTAAATTGAAAATACAAAATGACGTAAGTGCAAGACTTTATTTTTCATACTTTTTTCCTCTTCAAGAGTGCCCTTTTCAAGAGTGTAAATGTGCTTATTATTACAACTATTTTCAATATTATTAACTGTCTTCACATTCTACACTTTCTTACGCCAATTTGCTAATTTGCTCGCAATTTATTCAAATCTACATGACACTGAAATCTACGTCATTTCGTACTTTCAGTCCACAAATAACGTTTATCCTGCAGACACATTAATTCTGCTCGATAAATATCTTGCGTCTTAAGCAACGTCAAGTAATGACTTTCGATGTATAACGACCCTTCGCTCGATGATCCAATAAAGTAGCGCGCTTGATCTCTGCGTTCGCGCATCTCGGCTGCAGATCCCGATCATTACAAAGCACGGCAGATGCGGATGAAGGCGCTTTTCCAGATCGGCGAGTTCGGTCACAGCCTGGCTCACGCCTACGCGGGTATGCGGCGGCATAGGATGACCTTTGAGCACGGCGTCCATCAGGCGACCGAGACCATTGAAGATTGTGTCGGCCGGAACACATCGCCTATAGCGTTGCTGCTGCTCTATCCGTGGATACGACGGCTGAACGAGCACCGCGAGCTTCTGATCGGCAAGCTCAAGGAGGAGGAGCAGGAGGAGGATGAGTTCGAAGGTGCGTATCGTGCCCAGAATAAAGGCGGTACTTTCTCGCCATATTGCTGCTATCAATCCTCGAGCGACGGCGAGGATGAGTGTCTTCGGAGCAACGCTCTCTTTTCTCTCTTTCTCTGACTTTTACGAAACGAGATTCAACTTTTTTTTATAGTAGAGCAGAAGAGTACTTTAGGCAGTACTTCTCGACTATGATCAAGTAATTGCGTTTTAAAGATTTTACCGAAAACTATTATATGTATGTTATTTTCGAATATTATTTGCAAATAATAGATACACTTGTAAATGACATAAAATTTTATTTGTACTGGTTTGAAATTTTGAAAATAGTATAGGAGGTGCAAATCGACTGTAACCGTAGATATCGTGGAGGACGAGTCGAGATTCCAGGTGAACGACCCGGAGGTGCAACGACAGGTGCGATTGAAAGGGTTGCAGCGCGTTATAGCGAAATTGTATATGGGTCTCTTGGCGATCGATAAGGATTTCCTCGAGGAGATTGTGAGCCACCCGGAAATCGTGGCCTCGGCGAACAGGAGCTCGACTTTAGAGCTGCTCGCTCTTGCAAGTACATGCCATCGAAACGTAATGTGCCTGCAGGATCTCCTCCGAATGAGACGACCGATCTACGTTACGCTTTTTCAACGACGAGCGATCCCGAAGGGGCATAAAATGATGATCGAGCAGGAACGAAGATTGCGCAGAAATATAATCATCATACAGGCAGATTTCCTGTTACGCTATTTGCATGCTGCAAGAATTAACAAAAACTATCGTACTTTTTTCGGGTTGGTAGTGTCCGGTCTAGTCAGCAAGCAGTCAATATATTATGAACGTTTTATTTATTTTATTTTATATGTTATAAACATTTTAGTTTTATTCTGAACGTTCGTTAAAAATTTAAATTCTGGAATATCTGATTATGTGTAAAATTTAATCGATACATGAAATTTATTTAATATCCTGTGGTATCAAGAATCGAATTTTTGAAGTCTCTTCTTTTAAGTTTTATTTTATTTTCAGTGTTATAAGTTTGCAAGTTTGCCATTTTTATTTCTTATGCAGAAATTACTTATTTACGAATCTTATTTACGAATAATTTATTTGACAAGAATAAATAAATAAGTAAATAGGAATAAGTGAATAAAAAAGAATAAATTTATCTAATTTTAGATTAATACTTGTTTTTCCTAACAATTAATTGTTTCTTTTATTCCTATGAAGTTCTAATATTAGAAAAACTCGACTTAATCTTTTCGCTAGATTTATCGAACGTATCAAGGACAAGTTCGATTCGTATTCAGACCGGATGTTTCCACTGAAACAAAAGTGCTTAGACGCACTATATAAAATGGTGGCGTGGGTGTACATTGACACGCGTAATTTGATGTGTCTGGAAAACGAGGAAATGAAGACAAGGTACTTGAAGCATCACCTGGGAATACGAGTCGCGATGTTGCCTCGAGACATCGATCTCGCGTGGATGCCGACTGTGAATCCAAAGGAAACGCTCAAGATGTTTCGCAGGTGTATATTATTCACACATTTACCACAGATTTCAGGGAAAAAAGACATAATATATCTGATAAGTTTCCTACATTTTTCATGCGCAAATTATAACATTTATATTTCATTAATGTACTAACATATTTTTGTTTATTCATTTGCGTGAATTCTTTCTAATTTTGTATCTGTTACCGTTTTGACAAGTGCGCACAGTTTTGACAAGTTCAATACATATAATTACATAATTTATGTAATTACACAAATGACGTAAATTGTGAAACACATTTATCTTGCATTAATTTATGCATCGAATTCATTATTGTAATTACGCGCGCAATTTATTCTCTATAACAATTTCCATTTAACTGATCAATATGCCTAAAACAATTTCAATATTTGCGGCTTGAGCAGGAGATTAGCCCTGGCATCCGCGCCGCTCGAACTCGTCTGGTTATATCATGAATTTTGCAAGTTTCTCATCGACATCAATCGCTTCGATCTGGCCAGATTCTACGCGAAGAAGGGACGCGATTTGGCGCAGAAGACAGACTATGATCAATGGATCCTGAATATCGATCATTTGACGCTACGAATAGAGATCCATCAGAATAACCGGAACGAGGCGAAAGACGCCGCGATTTTAGCGCTTGCATGTGCCAGAAAACTCGATATCGATTACCTGGTAAAAATAAAATCCCACAATTTCGCGAACGTACTCATAATAGCGGCGGCCCTCTTGTGGTCAAATTTATTCAACGATCGATAGCCGATTGCGTATTATTTAAAGTTAGTTCGCGGCGTACGCGTGTCTAAGAAACGTCGGGAAATAGCCAACGGAAAGCCCGCCGCCGTCTTCGACAGTTCGCATTAATTTTTCCTTCCCTCAGAGCAATCTGCGCTTTCGCGAGTTTAATTTTTCAGTGGACGGCGTCTAGCAACACTCCGGCGGATTACAGACACCAAAGCACTATCTCAAACTGTAGCGAGCGCGAGAAGAAATTTTTTCCTCGATACGATTTTACGGCGCTGTTATATATATATATATATTTTTAAACACGTTGAAAATTGTTTTGCTTTCTTTTGCTTTCTTTTAAAAGCATTTTGAACTTTTTGCTGGGTTAAAGTGTTTCCACTAGTTACGTAAAGTTTCCTCGCGCCATATAAAAACCGGAGAAATAGCTTCAGAAAATCTTTCTTCGTGAAAGATACGACGGACGTGAGGACCCTCTTCCGAAAAGCGGTTCGTGATTATAGCGCGGCACAATCGAATCGCTGACGTAGGAACGGACCTAAAGGATTCTCCATTTGGCGACGGCGGTCTTAATTCAACAGCCGGTCTTATAACGTTTCCGCAGATAGATTTCTATGAAAGGGCCGTGCAAGCTGTGGAAGCGGAGCTGGACGTGGAACGGATCGGTGACTTTGACGGCATCGCTGCCAGGCAGCAGCTCATTCTGGACCTGATGCCGCCGGGGATGAAGGGGGAGGTGGATTTTCTGTGGCGGCGCATGGACGTCGTACCCGCCAGGAGAAGACTCTCCGTCATGCCGGGCTGCAAGCCGATCGATCGAAAGTTCAAAATGCCCTCCACGCGAAGGACCATTTTGCCCAGCCCGCGCAAGGACCCGGAAAGGGATGCCAGAATCGCTCTGCTGAAGCAGCACGTCCCGCCTCTCAGACGACCGGGCTTTGTGAATTTCGAGGAATTTGAATGATCAATCCGAGTGACGGGAGAAACACCAATAACCGTATTTTCGCCGCGTTGTTCCGGCCAACATCCATCATGTGCGCTCGCGCGCGCACATGCAAGTTGAATTATGCGAGGTAATCAACGCGACACGTGAACTCTGCGAATGACAATTGTTCAATTATGCACTGATGTGCGTTTGTTCATTTCGCGTTTAGCGGAAGCTATTAAAAGCTCTGAATTTCACTGACAGATTTACTTGCAGCTTTTATTTCGAACCGCGGGAGATTATTTATTCGTGAGACTCTCTGCGTTTTATAGGATTCTGCTCGTTCGACCAGCGTTAAAAAAAGGAACGTCCAACAAGCACCCGTTTTAACAGCCGCGAGATTAAGATTTTTATCAAGCGCTTTTCGTTCCGAGTGCGATGTTAAGAGATTAAATATTGGGATTGCATCGTCGAGCGCCCGTAGGCAGGTTTTCCCGCGCTGTCACACAGCGATGTTAAAAATCCTCGACCGACCTCGCAGCTGGTTTGCCGATTTACGTAATCGCGACCGCACACGGGGTCATCTCTCTCTTTATTCGCCGTGCATCATCGCGCTATCTCGTTACTCTCACGTTCCAATCCGGTAACGCCTGACAGGCCCATCTCGCCGTGATGCACGGTCGTTTTCCAATAACGACATCGCGCCTGCCAATCCGAGGCGAGCAACATTCTGGCCGTCCGTGGAGCTACCGGAAGCACCGTAGCGGAAATCTCCTTACCGCACCGGCACTCCAGATCCTCCTTCTTTCCTTTATTTTTCCTCTTTCCTTTTTTTGATCATTACACGCCTGAAATTCCACTCTCATTCCTGCCGCGCCTCCCCCACCTTTCTCCCCCATCTACCTCTCTCTGGCCACATTTTACCGCAACGGTATGCCGACTGTTAATTGACAAGAATAATTAATTAGCCACCGGGACAATATAGTAATTTATCGGAGACGGAAGAGGGAGAGAGGAGATAGCAGGAGGAAATGATACATCGAAATTTTCACGATTCGTGATGAAAATTGGATGCAACCGGCGAAATGTATATCGCGGTTGCGGCTTGAAATTTCATATGGGCCTTCGTATATCCTGTTTACGTGTAAGTTCGATGTTTGATCGACATGTGAGAAATATATCGTATCTCGTGATGCACATTTTTCTTGAATCGTGCGGCTAGAATAAAATAAAATAACTCGAGACGGATAGCTTAGATCAGCCATGAAGCGCGGGTGTAATGTGTTGTTGTCAGATGTACGCATGAAATTTACGAAGATGGATTACCTCTCATACACGGTGCGTTTATCGAAGCTTTTCCGCGTAGCAGTTACAATAGCTTTTGCTATTTTATTTTATATCTTTCTAGTATCTTTCATTTTCTTTCTCAAAATTGCTATTATTCCTCTTTTTCATAAAGACTATATTTATTCTATAAAATTATGTTAACATTCAATTTAGCAGAGAAAACATTTAGCCGGTGGAACGCACGATCGATGCACAGGTACACGTGTAGAGGTAATTATATTCGTATGATTATTTCGATTTGCAACGATGACATATTGTCGCCAAACGGTCCATAGAGTATCGCCGGTATGCGGTAATGAAGAATCGATCGAAACGAGCGAAATTGGTCACCGAACGCTTCCGACTGAAAAACAAATCGCTGCGATACCCTCGATCGGGAGACTTACAAATAAATGTGTGACATGAATGGCTGTCTCTACCAGATGGAAACTTGACAGCGCCGTGCAAGATCTCAACATCACCAAGCAGACGGTGGAGAGTGCGGAGAGTCGTGCACGTCTTCAAGTAAAAGCATGCGCTTCGAAGCTGTTACGTGGAAATGATCGTCAATATGCACAAGCCCTGCATCGTCAAGCGGATGATCTGTATCAGCGGTAACGCAATCAATACTTTGTTAATGGCATTAAGTGCTAGGGATGGCATTAATCTCACGTCACGCTTCATATTTCACGACTTTTGATTAGCTCAGCTAATTTGACGCGTGCGTGGCGCTAATCCCGACGGTCCACGATGGATAATTCCAGGATGGATCGTCATTTTCGGGCTTACACCGAAAGCACATTAGGCTCTTAATTCCTTTCGCTTCTTTCTTTCAGGAGGAAAATCCAAATCGGCCGACCTCTCGATACGTCCTATTTTTGTTTAAAAATATGCGCGCTTATGATGCCGAACAATAAGAGAAAAAAATCCACTGTGTCTCTTTGACATTCTGTAATTTTCAACTTGGATTGAATCTGGACATATAAATGTGTAGAAGTGATCACGATGTATTTCTATTAGCTTAGTTATGTCAAAAGTGTCGATATTTTATATGGATACAGAATGATGGACGTGTACATAGATGCAATGAAAAGGTTCTTCGAAAAACAGAAAAGTCCTTTGTTTGAAACTCTGCACCACGTATTGTTAAACAACATTTTGATAAAACAATAATTAAAGCATTTATTAAATTAATAATTTTAGCAAAAGTAGGATAATATTGTCTCTTTTTATCTCTTTCTGTTTGATTAAACATTTTTAGCTTTCTTTTATATCTTAATTAAATTAACTTGCGCATAAACTTTTATTAGCTATATTGTAAAATTATTATCGATAAAATAACTTTATTGTACCAAAGGTTTCAAATTTAAAACTTACTTCAATATTATTTTTGTCATAAATTTAAGCATTTTGATCGTTCCTGGAGGAAATGGGTCATGGAGAATATCGGAAATATTGCCAATATGTGGTATTCATGAAAGAACATTCCATGGGAATGTTACTTTGCAAAGTCGATATTTATTATTCTTTTTGAACATTTATCCTTACATTTAATATGTTTATATCAAATATCGATTACCAAATTTTAGTGGGCATTTATAAATGATGGCTATCGCTCTATAAATTTTTAAGGGTCTGAATATTGTAGCGAACCGTCTGCGTACAATGTGCGCCAAGGATTAATGATAAAAGTTTAACGAACACGATCTAAAATTTTGCGCATGTAACTTGCACAGTGGCGAGTACGAATCAGCATTGGTACTATATCACCGAGCGGCCACCGTGTGCTCGCATGACAGCAGCCACAGTGCGGCAGCGCGACGTACCGCGGCCACGATAAGCTCGTGGAATAGTCCGGAGAAAAGCTCAGCGAGGCTTCCGGTAAATGTGAGGGATGACGCGGTCTTGCGGGAAACTTCGTGCTCCGAGAACACGACACTTTGCGATGTTCCGAAGCCTCCTGGTGGTCTGTCGATCGCTCCCGACATTCTCAGGTTTAAATATATAATTAATCCTTTTACGTTTAATACAGATTCATATTATATCGTGAATTTACTGCTTTTATAAGCTTTGAAGATTCCCTCGCGAATTTGCTATTCAGTTCTGTCCATTTATCGCAGCTTTTTAAAATTCCAGTTTCAAATCCAGCTTGTTAATAACATTTTAAAATAAAATCCAAGATGAGAAAGTAGAATTTAAAAAAGGTCTTCAAGTTTTAGAAGGTCTGATGTAAACGAACGGTGAAGGTTCATTTTACTTAATTGTATTCTAAAAGCTTAATTTGTTCTTAAGAGGCTTTCGTTCTTGATAAAATTTGAAGTTCCAAATATTAATTTAAAGAAAAGCACTTCAACATTTCGGTCGCCGGATGTCTTTATCCCTCGTTTCAGATATCTTGATGTTCGCAAGAGGACTTCTCGTGGAAGCTCCGCCGCGCTGAAATCGTTAACTTCGCACGTGACCCAATCCAGAACGATATTGCAGCACATGAACAGTCGCGCCGACAGGATGCTGAAGAGTCTCAGAGCTAGTTTCAATGCTGGGAAGATGAGATCTTCTCTGAGGCTCGCCGAGGACTTGTTGACGTTATCATCTGGCCTGGAGGATCCATGTCGACACAAAATACCGGCCTACCGCTACTTGTCTCTCATCCACACGGCTTTGGGTAGGCACGATCGTGCTTGCAGCACGGTCGCCGCGATGGTGCGTCTCTCGAAGAGTACCAACGATATCGTCCTTCTGTCGCGTGCCTTGATGACTTTGGGCAAGGTGCATCTCAGCTTCAGTCATCTAGAAGCGGCCGCACGCGCCTGGGAAAATTTGTCTGTACACATCGAGCATCCGGTTCCGCGAGCCTGGATTCATCACGAGATCGGACGTTGCCACTTGGAGATGGGGAGATACAGCAGGGCGTTACGCAAGGCAGCGCAATGTCGCGAATGCGCGGAAGAGGCGAACTCGAAGAGGTGGATCTTTCATGCCAGCCTGCTGCGGGCGCAGTGCCTGGCGATGCTGGGTCGTTTCGCCGGTTGGTGATGACTCTATTTCTCAAACTGTCGCTGTTCCAAACTGAATCCTCGCGAGAGTATCCTCGCAAAAGTGTCGCGCTCTTTCTCCCGGCCGGATTTTTTGGCGGAACCAAACGAAATTGCAGACACACTGCACGGTTGCCAAATACCACGTTCCTCTCCCGGAATTTTATAGTTCGCTGTTCGAGATAGTACTTAACTTTTTTCTGAAATTTTTTTCACGATGCGATATTACGTTGCGCAGCTGCGTCGCTTTTAGCGACGTCTAAAAATATAACGCACAATTTTCTACAATTTTACGTTAAAAAATGTGTAAAGTACTTGGCTTTATCAGAGATATGCGGCTGAGCTGTAAAAGAGAGGAGTAAAGAAAAAACAGGAGCAAGAAACAGAGTGAGAAATATAACACTTCTCTTTAATATATACGCTGACACTTTACCATGACGACGAGGTTTTACCTCGCTGTGCTCGTGAGAACGTCGAAATGTAGATCATCAGTGGGTAGTATGCATATCCGCAATGAAAAAATGCAATCTTCCAGATTTATACAGATACGTGTAGATGTAACCTTTTTTAAACGCTGGCTTGTATATTTTACAGACTCATTTGCAAAATTGTGGAAAAATACGCGATGTACCTAGCTATTTGTAGGAACGGAACGAAATTGACCTATATCCCGTAATCGAGATTCAATTTAGCGGACGAGTATACATCCAATACGGTATCGCTTCGTTGAAATCGCTCGGTAATTTAAGGGGCGGCGGACTCGTCTCTCGTGTTTGCGTAAAACCGACGTGAATGTTCGTGCAAAATTACGGAGGAAGGGTGCTCGGCGCATGACCATCCCTAAAATGAGCTGTCGTTCGCAGAAGCGCTCGAGGAGCTGCGAGCCGCCGCGAACATCAGCGAGGAGGAAGGTGACACCCCTACGTTGTCTTACATCCGAGATCTAATCGACCAGCTGAATCGTGCTCTGCGCGAAGTCACGTTCGGTGAGGATCGATGCCTGAAGGGTGCTCTTCGAAGGTTATCGCCTCGGAGCGAGGAGGAGCCTGGACGATTTGAGGGGAACGGCGCGATAACAACTTCAGGAATTAGGAGAACGACGCGCAGCGAGGGCGACGATGCGCCGTCATTCTCCGATTATCCGGAGGACGAGATCCTCGATCGGTGCGAGATAGGTATCGGAATGCGTTGTTTGTAGGGAATTTATTACTAACTCGACGAAAATTTAATCGATAATTTCAAAAATTGCTTCGGAAGCGTAAAAGCAATCTCTCCGCAAATAGAGTTATTCATTAAAAAATAATGCGCACGGAAGACTAAACTTTTTCGGAAGATTTGTTCATTCGACAGTAAAAAATATCGAATTTCGCGTTTTGAATGTGTAAATTGCTTTTTCCGATTCGTGAAGTTTTAAAATTCCGTGTGCCACTCTACGAGTATATTAAATATATTTTTGATTCTTTGATTGAATAAAATATTCCACCTATTTCATTTATACCATACGTTTCTTCCCCAAAACATTCACAATAGAAAATTATTCGAAATTTAGGCAAAATTCCATTCTAACTTCAATGAACGAATTTACGCAGATGAGGATTCAAGTTCGTTGGACAGTGCAATGTCCTTTAGAAGCAAAAAAATCAATCTGACGTATGTGATTGAGTCTCACACAAATGTTTCGAGCAGAGACAAGCCCGACGGCGTGAGGACGGATGACGACTACGAGCTGGAGGAACTTTTATCACACGAGTCACACATGACGTTCAGAACATGTTATATTGAATCGAAGCACCTCATAGACGGAGAGAATACACCGTCCTTTTTAAAACAGCCAGTCGAAACATGTTCCAGTAACATCGAAACGAGCGTCGGACGTGCTACTAACGACACATTCAGAATCTCGAGATCCTGCGAGGACGGACGATGCAACTTTGACAGCGCTATTGACGGGACGCGTCATGATGCCATCGTCACTCGAGTCCCGCGGGGACGCTCGTTACTTCCTGAAACACAAAAACAAGACGACGAAGAAGAAGAGTCCCTCGTTCGCGGCGCGTTTTCCACTTCCGAAGTACTTGTCTGAAGCAAGACTCCGCTTGAAAGGAGGTTGAGAGCTTTAAATTGTATTTACCACGTGAGAAATAGGAAATAAACGTCATAGCAGGTATGGCAAAAAAAGAATGTTTCTGAAGTTTCCTTCTTTCCTGTTTTTCTTTAATGTAGCCTTTGAAATGCACTGATTGCGAAATGGAAAGCGACTGCAACAATGAGTTGGAGGTAGGAGGAACTTACAATTCACCACTGGTGAATTAAAATGTCGCTTTTGATTTTTTTTCATATTCGCATATCGTGTTTGATTGCACAGCATCTACTCTCGTCGCGTCGGTGTGCATCAAACTGTGCTTTATTCGCTCGTTCGAGACGCATCGCGCGTGTAATTGTGCATTGACAAGTGCGGAATAAAGTGTCGGGTAACAGTTGTCGTGTCATTAATGAGCGCACGCGATTCTAATTAGCTTCTTCATGATACCTGTGTTCTGCGCTTTCGGTCTGGAAATGGTGCAGTTTCGATCGGAAGCTGATGCTCCGACGAAATAGCTGCTAAAATAGAGCATAGTAAATAATAATTATCTTCGTTACGTTTTCCATTTTTATTTTCTTGTAGCAATATTCATATTATATAGATCCATCTGATTTTCCTTTTTTCGTCAAAAATAAGGATAATTAAGGATTAATATAAATTAGACTTTTATAAAATTTAAACAAGAAGCAACTAAAATTCATATATACGTATGAATATTGTAATGAATATTATAAAATGACCTATATATATAATATTATTTATGGCACATATTATATTATTTCATGTATATAATATAATTATACCACCAAGGTTTTTTACTATCAGTTTTGTGAGAGATTTTAAAACAAATTTTTACTGTATTTAGATAAAGTTTGTGAAAGGATCATATATCATATTTTTTTAAATGTTCGTCACTGTTCGCAGTAAGTCGCAATGCGTTCATTCGTAAAACTGATACCTTACGAAAATTCAACCGTACAAAACCGACGTACATTTGAAAAATAAACCAATGCGCGTCGCGTACACAACTGGGTTTATTTAAACTCGTTTATCACGTTCGCGGGATACGCACATACATATATTCCACGAAAATTCAATCGAATTCGATGTCAAAGGGTGAAACGGCGTGGAAGGTATCAGCACCGGAAAGCGTACCCACGCATATAGGCGTGACAGCGCTCGCCAGCGCAGTGTGTAAAATATGAAAGAACGGCAGAAAAATACGGCGAGAAGCAGAAGGGAAGAGAGCACGAGGGTACGTACTCAAAGCTACCTGTTGAGCTATCTACGCGTTCTCGGCAGGCCTCTTTGTCGTGCTGCCAAGATGGCGAGAGAATAAGTTGCGACACGCGAGAACTTACAATATGCGGAACCATGATTGTAATTCTGTTTGTGGGATCGCGAGCGACGTGGAGAGCGAAAATTTCAAAACGGCGTAACAACTTAATTATTTTCAAATAAGATTGGAATATAATTATGCAATGTAAAATAAGAATCTCTTATCGCATATATTTCATCGTAGAAAAGAAACCATTTTTACAAAACCAAAAGATGAAATAAAATTATCTTAAAAAGTTTGAGATTTGACAATAGGCAATGTGAATAATCAGTTGGACATTATTGGATATTGGATATTGTACTAGGAATTGCAGGAAAATGTTAATATCTAGAAATGATTGCAAAGGAACAAAGAGTCGAGAAAATTCGCCATCGTAAAATAAAAGCGGCGGTTCAGGAACGTCTCGTGTGTCTTTCGCTGGCATAAAACTGCATTTCCGAGTCGCTTGGAAAAAGGGACAGATACAATGGCCCGTCCGGCATACCTGTAGACGAGAAACCCGATCGTTGTTATTCAACTCGCACGCGCAGTGAAAATAGCAATGTCTCGGTTTTCGCGCAGCTCGTCCGGACTCGCCGAGTGGAGAAAAAACCGGGTACTGGGTCGTATGGACAAAGTGGAGCAACCGCTGTTGCTTTTACTTGTCGCGGAAGCTACCTCGAACAATATAAATAAATGAGACGTTTGTTCGGAGCGCTTATCTATATTCAAAGTTGCAGCAGCCGTTTCTACGAGTAACAAGTCACAGCAAACACGGCGCGCTGAAATACTGCGAGCAAAAAGACATTTAATATCTGTAAAAGTTGAAAGAAACTTGCGGTTACGTGTCAAGCAACAGATGACGATGAATGTTCGGCGATGTACATACGTATATACATACTTCGCGAAGCACGGACGTCTGGCAGTAATAAAAACAGGAAATTATTCGGCGCGAAGTACGACTTCGCTTCGTACTTTTTATTTCGCAGCGAGTACTTCCGTCTTCGCCCTCGATTCGTTTTTTTTTTCCACTCGAACCGTAGTGCGAATTCGACTTTCCTCCCGAGTTCCATTATCAGCTGGCATACGCAAATGTATCGACCGACATTCTTGTTCGGAGTAATCTCGTACAGAGCCAAGTAAGGAAACTCACGTGAAAGGGTTCCTCTATTTATTCTCCATTTCCCGAGTCGAGATTCTGAGCTAATCCAACAGCGTGCAAACAAACCCCTATTAACCCAAAGCCGAGATTTATTTCAAGTGCGGATGTATTACGTAACACGTGTGGCTAGTTGAGGCTGACCGATGTGCTTCGTGTCAGATTTAATCAACTGATTTTTCCTAGGGGTATTCTTTTTCGTAAGCGACAACGGGGGTCGTTTCGCAAGCAGGAAAGATCCCTCAGTGGATGTGGTTAAGAGTGCCTCTCTGACTTTACTTCTTTAGCCCTCGCGAGTTGAGGATGCGCTTTCTTGCACAGCATATATTTCAAGCTGGAATCCCGAGTTTCTTGTTAACTCGTCTAGGAAAATTTAATCATGTCTCCGCGAAGAATAATAAACGTATACTGCGTTAGACTTGGACGAAAATGAATTACCATGTCTCTGTTTGCTGTAAGTTTTGTGAAACTCATTTGCGCTAAGTATAACAGTGCGACAATGTGACAGTAAAAATAACAGTGCTTGACAGATGTCTAAATGTCTTAGAAGTTTCAATAAAACTTCTAAATTCGAAGTTTTCTCTGTGTTGATTTTTAGTTAGTTTAAGTGCGATTACGTAATATTAGTTTGCAGCACTGAGTATATCCTATACGTGTATGTGTGATGGTGGATTTAGTTATGACTATGTTTTCTGTTTGTAGCTGAAGGTATATAAAATATGAACTCCAAATCCACAGAGATTTATGAGATCTTTTATGTTATAAAATCCTTGTCGTCACCTATTTTTATGCCGAGATATTGCAAGACGAATTCTTATGTCATATTATGTAATCGTATTTCATTGTTAAGATATCGACTGTATGCAGTCAAAACTATTTTCGCTACCGAGGTACCATTGGAGAAAAGCTGTGGACAGGATCCAGATATTATTGTAGGATAGTAGTTGGACTATAAAGTATATTTTCAATATATATTTTCCGAGCAACTTAAATGCTCGGTTAAGTAACAGAAATGAGGCAACAATTAAATAATAGAAGATAATTGCTGTTAATAAAATTGCTGATCCTTTATAAAACATATTATAATAATAATTGTCAAAATAATAACTGTGTGTGCATATTACGAAAAATATCGCGAACGCGATAATAACGCCATAATGAAATAATGCAACAAAGTGGCGTAGTGAATGCTAATGAGTTCAATGAATTAACTATGCTGATAGCACTAAAGTATTGCAAATGTTATTTCTCGATTGCACCGAATGCGAGTTAATGGAACATGAAAAGAGAAACAGTAGTTCGATAAAATCTCTTAGTTAAGCTGCACTGTTAGAATAATTCATCCGCAGCTTTTACACGAGCTTTCCGAAGCATTACCTTTTACTCCTTATCTACGACTGCCACACAGAAGATAGAAGACTTCGCAGCAGCTTAATCGATTTTTGAAGATGCGCTGGTTTCTGCGAGCACATGCTGGAGCCTCAATAGAACGAAGAAAGATCAAGTCTCGAATCAGGCAGAGTCACAGTAACCCGAATAGAGCGATGCCATTACATCGCGTTAATCTGAAATCTTTATCACTGCTTCATTCGACAATTCGATTAAGGACTTCAATCGATAATGCGCTATTGAAAGTAAACAGATTCGCAATTTTCATACCCTTTGTGAAAATAATTGCGGAAGAAGTGAGTACGAAATTTTTCAAATAAAGAAAACCTTACTTTTATAATATTTCGGATTAAGCAAGTAGAGAGTGACGCCGTATAATAGCCACGTAATTCTCTCACATCAAATCTGACGATCAAAAATGCCACGATAGTTTTATAAGTTCTTTGCTATGTTGACGTAAGAAAAAGCAACTGTATTTCTTAAATTAGAGCTCTTAATTAACGACAAATATATCATTTTATAAGCAATTAATTGTTATTATCATAAAACAATTCACGTAAAAAAGCAATGCAGAAAAAATAACAATTTTACTCGCCATCGTTAATTAGCGAGGCAAAACGCGCAACCATCACTAGTGGCGCTAATTAAATCTTTTTGCTGCATTTAATCGTTGTTTGGTTTTTCATATTGAGAGACAGTAATTAAAAGCTATTTTCGCGCTGCACTCGTTGCGTGTTTTCATTCGCAGTTCGCAGTGAAAACGTGAAACTAATGGAAACCACATGTCTAGTTTTTTTTATTCAAATGCTAACGCGACGAAGCGTCTATCAATTGTGATTGACGAATACAACGTTGGGAGTTTTATAAATATTTTATGACGCATAAGGGAATAATATCAAGAAATATATAAAAATTTATTTAAATAAAATTTGAGAATTGTATTGTGTTTTGCGTTATATATAATAGAATATATAATACAAAATGTATAAAATGTATAATATCTATAACAGTAAATAAAATAATAACTTTTTGTTCTCTCTCAAAATCATTGCAATAGAGATGGATATAAAGTGTCGTTCTAAACCAATTTTAACTATCCAGTTGCAAGTTCTTCAGTTGCAAGAAGTACAAAGATGAAAACGACATTCATTTAGTTTGACTCCCGAGCAAGCGGGAATTAGCGAAAAAGTCATTAGTGATCGCGACCAGTTGAATTCTCGTGGCCCATCGCTTTCAGAAAGATAAATGGATTCACAGTCGGTCGGATAAGTTCATTGTTGATCGTGTTAAACGACGTCAATTTGTCTGCCGCCGCTGCTGTGGCTTCCCGGTAATCGACGCGATTCAAATTAAGATCGCGAAAAACGATCCTTTCCGCGCCGTGATTAACTATAAAAGCGTAATTTCGATCAGCGGAATGCTGCTCGAAAAAGCGCGACGCGAGAAGTTTGGTCTCATCGGTGTCAGACTGGCGATTATTCACGAGCTGCTACAAAATGGAACTGCGTTCTACTCGTTCCATATGCAAATAGAATGCAAGACTCGAAATTGCAGAAAATTTATAGATTCAAAACGCGATGTTCCCGTAATCGTCGCTTTTGCGCCTAAAATTAATTCGCTGCTGATGAGAGCTCAATTAATTTTACCTTCCAAGTAACGCGGGCTAGATTTATTTTGCTTTAATTTCAGCGAGTATTTAACCAGAATTTAATCCGAATTTAATTCTCGAATTCGTTACCTGCAGCAGTATTACGACTGTGTAAAATATTAATAATTAAAAATTAACGACCATCTGCTAATTAAAATAATTTACAATTGCAACACTTTCCATGCTTTTTACTTGTAATCTTCTTGCTTTTTATTTTCGATTTCAATAAACTGGAGGAATCATCGATTACGAATATCATCTACCAACTTTGTAATCTCCATCAATCGCTGTTAATCGGCTGCCTCGCAAAAACGTGATTGGAGGAGCCCGTTTGCCCGCGGCTGTAATTTACAAGAATCCAAACTATGTACGAACTACTTTCGTGAGGCTTGATCAACTACTTGAACGAAGTCTCGTACCTTCCCTGGGACGAGCCGGCTTTCTCGAGCCGTAAAATTGTCGCTGAACAACTCCTGACGTGCCCCCGCGTACCCAGAGTTAAAAATCGAACAGGGGAGCAAAATTGAACGACGACGTTCGACGTACCGTGCTGAGAGAAATTGCAGTTGTCACAACGAAAGTTCCGAATAGCAGAATAAACGTCGCAGACAGATCTGCGAACATTCCAATAGTCGAATATTTCTCATAAATTTAGATTTTTCCCACTTTGTTTACTCGAAATATTCAATCATGGAATCTTTGGTTATAAAAGTGCTTGCAAACGTTTGTATGATATTAAACTTATTTATTTATTAATCCTATTCTAAAAAAGGCGTGTTAACATCGTGAAGTTCTTTTTTATCGAATATTGAGGCCTCTTTTCCGCGACGCTGATTGGTTCTCTCGCTTGGCTCGAACTTCGTGTTGCGAATGTCAGAATGTCATAGTGGCTGTCAGTGCGGTTATATTGATAAATTTGTGTTTTCATTTGTGTATTTATTTTATCGTGAAAAATAAAATAAAATAGCGCGTGCATAGCGTATAATATAAATTTTAATGGCTAGAACTGTTTCATTTATTGTTTTAACGAATTTTAAATCATCGAGAACTCTAGGCAATATGCCAATTAACAATATAAATAGCACAGAACTTCTCGGAAAAGAAAAAAATTTTAATGGCTAGAACTTTTTCATTTATTGTTTTAACGAATTTTAAATCATCGAGAACTCTAGGCAATATGCCAAATAACAATATAAATAGCACAGAACTCTTCGGAAAAGAAAAAATTTCTAAGGGCTAGAACTGTTTCATTTATTGTTTTAACGAATTTTAAATCATCGAGAACTCTAGGCAATATGCCAATTAACAATATAAAGAGCATAGAACTCCTCGGAAAAGAAAAAATTTTAATGGCTAGAACTTTTCATTTCTAAATCTAAAGGATTTTCAATCGTCGAAAACTCTTCGCAATATGCCAAATCCACTCTTAAAAAAGCCGTGTTAAATGTCTTCGGGTGGAGGTTAACAATTTGGTAGAGTGTGATAATTGTGCATATAAATAATAGATGAATATTATTATTAATAATATTTTAATCAAAGTATTGGTGGTCGTTGCTGTCAATAACTTTTTGGGTAATAATTTGATCCCGCGCCGATAAAATGACTTATCTTTTAAGGCAATCCATCTATTTGACCTTACGAACTTTTGCAAGCACCTAATCCCTATCTACCGTTTACGTGATTCAAAAATCCTGCAATTTCTACTTTAATCTTTCTCTCCGGGATACTTCTGCATTGAATCCGCATTGAATCCATCTTGCACATCGTAAGACCATTGTTCTCAGAGAAATCCACGTTCCGTGAACATTGTTTAGCTATTAAGGATTTTCCGTATAAAGGTATCGTTAAAAGGCAACGCAACCATTTTTCAAAATGTCATCCAGCTCCGCTAAAAATACGCGATAGCGACTCTCTCACGATACTGCTATGCACGCAGTATATCTCGCGCTCAAAACACCAACTCGCGCCTCTTGATAATGGCAAATGTTGGTCGGGATTTATGAGGTTGTACAAGGTAGCGGGATGAGAGGATCCATCGCACCGTGCGATTCGCACGTCGTCATTGCTTCTTTGATAAGAGAAAGAGAGAGAGATCAGTTAAGTGAGAAGTCGATATGGCCGGGAAATCGAGCGACGACTGCCTCGTTTTCTCGGTTCCCAGTTCTCTCATCATTCGACTGATTAATTTGCTGAATCTTGTGTCGACTTGGCGAATATAGAAGCGTGATTCAGGTTTTTTACTCATCAGGCAATTCGCTGTCATCGTTCGCAATAACGTCGCGTCTGAAAAGTCGGCGGAGATCTTCGCCGTTACTGAAAACGATCGCTCTCTCCGTCAACGGTTTTGATATTGCATTCTTTCGTTTTTGTCGAGAGAAGCATCGACGAGATCCTCGATGGCACAGTCGTATAAGAATGAACGTGAATCACGGAATTATCTTTCTTCACGTGCGCCGAAAGTTTCGCGCAAGTGTGGTGCGCGATCCGGCCGGATGCTCCCCATGAAATTCAAATAATGTGGGTTCCTTCAAATCCGTTTCGGTCCGAAGAAGAGATCTATGAAATCCGCGGTATCCACGTGCATCATTAAAGGCTCCGCGAGAGTGGAGCTAACGAATTCCGACCGGCTCACAAACTTGTAAATTTATCTCGCTTTATAAATTTATATGCCGGTATCTCGTTGCTTCGCAGCTACTCGACTGCACGTTCAATAAGATAAGAAGCCATAATGCAGACTTGATTTAAGGAAGAGATGATAAAGTACAAGCGTATAAAGATTTATAAACTCTATGAAGAGTTAATCATGCAATAAAAAAACCAACTACGATACTTGCGATAACAGATTGCAGGAAGTTCAGAAAATATAGAAATTTTATGATAAAGAATAAGAAAGGGATTAAGTCAGTGTATAATTTTATTTGTTTATTTATTTCTTCTCAATATCGCCAATATTGATCTCATTGAAGTTTTATAAATCTTACAGATGTCGGCAATAGGTCAAAAGGTAACAGCGGTGGCCGACTTCCAATCGACGAAAAGAAAAAAATTTCGCGCTCGTGGTCCGGCGTGAAACAAGCGAAAATCGATAACAATTTTCCTCAAAAGAAATCAGTATCGGCGGAAAATCTTGGGGCCGGAGATTGCCCTTTAAAAAGAAATACAAAAAGCAACCAGGGAAACTGCAGCTTATTCCGTTAGCGTTCCACCGTGAAGAGAACAAGGGCAAGCGAGGTAAACACGGAACAAATTGCAACGTCGGTGATCCCTTCGAGATTTTCAATCGCCATTAGTCGAGATACGGAAACAGATGTTGATTATACCTCGAAAAAGCTTCGACATCGTTCGAACGATGATCGAATCAGATAGCACGTACAACGTGATAAGCAGAAGCACCCCTCGACCATGATACATCAATCCCTATTTGTACACAATTTAATCTGACATTTCGAAAGACAGCCTGTGTGATGCTATAATAACTGATTTATAGAATAATCGTGATTTCAAAGTCATCAATTACGAATATTAATCGCGAATATAGGCGACTGTCATTTATTTGATATCGCGGTAATTACGGTGAAACGCTGCACCGATACATTCGCACAAACTGTTTAAATGCCGCGGTTGATTTTACGATGATTTAATAAGTCATAAATCATTGTTGGACGCGTGCGTTTGGGCACATCATCATCGCCCCGCGTGAAGCGCGTGCTCCAATATTTCAACGTTCTAGCCCTGCACACAATGCACATCATCTGCAATGCAAAACGTCGGCATCGGAGTAGTTTCCCCCTCGTAGACGGCGTGTTCGATCTATCGAGAGTAACATCAATAGCGGCCTGAGACGACGCTTTTGTCACGACGATCGATTTCTCGTGTAATACTTCAATGGCGCCGTTTATACGTGCGCAAACACGGCTCGCTCTTAGAGAAAGTGCACGCCGTATCTTCAATTTAATATTTACATAAGCATTGGCGCATACACAAGAAGTCCTCCATGCTCCATGGAATACGGATCGTCGTCGTGAGTAGCGCACCTCTCCCTTGTATTATGTGCCCGTAAAAATAGGTCGACCCCGAAGTCGGCGGCTCACGTCAGGAGGGATCGGAAAATATGGAAACCGAAGGGCCGGAAGATAACGAGATGTCCCAGCGGTCGTTTACGAAAAATGAAAATTGCTATTGTGCGGTATTACAGCTCGAGCCGATCGAATCCTGTAGACAGGAAGCCCGACAATCAAGCATATTGCGGATGTCATGTCGCGCTTATTGTGCGATTTTATTATACATTCAAAAACATTTTTAATTTTTATAGCAATGTATAAAATTCTGAACATATAATACGCATGAAATTTAGAACAAAGAACAAAAACTGACAATTGTTATCCCCATATCGAATTCCGTTGTAAACGTTAACGGTTACCCTAAAATTAAATAATCATGAAGTATTGTACGCACGTTTTGATCCATATTCGAGAATCTGTATAAGTAAACTGGATTAATATGTATTATAAAATTGTATTATATATGTATTATAAAATAACTGAATATTGCACAATTATTGTCTATTCACAATAGATTGTCAAAGTTCTTTTTCGGCGTTCTCCGCGCGAATGCTCTGTGCGCAGTTATTTATCGACTATCGAGCAATATCAAAGATACAGTATATCGATATCAAAAATATTCAATATCGTGAGCTATATGCAACCCAGTTTTCGTAAAACTCTATCTGTATTCTTTCCCGTGGTTATGCGTCCCTTTTATGCATCCAAAATATTTTCTTTTGGCAAACAGAGTCGCTCGTCGCGTAGTCGGTGATTAAATTGCATAAATTCTTTGTTCTCTCTCTTCTGCATCAGATATCAATTCTTTATTACCGTCAAGTATTTGTTCCTACAAGCATGATCAATTTCCGTAAATACGTAAATATATTTTCCTAATACTTATTCGTATTGCAATACGTATCCGACTATTTTATTCTGGAAATGCAAATCGAGCTTCTTTTTTTTAGTTTTAATTAGAAAATCCGATCCGCATACATTTCAGTTAAATTATTCTGTAAAAACTACGTTCTTGACTACAGAAATAAAATGTTTGAAAAAATAAATCGTACAAGCATGGCAGCGTTTTGAATTGCGAGAGGATTTCTGATGAAATCTGAAATTACGTAAAGAAAACAGAGTGAAATGCAATTTCTACGACAAACATAATATTGTATTTATAATAACTGATGTATTAAAATATCAACATCACATGATATATGTTTTTCAGCACAGCAAATTATATATTCTTAAAGAGCTTGCTTCAAAATGCATTGAAAATATAATTACGCAGTTCGTGAGATATTATACCACTCTTGCGCTTGATAGATTTTATTTCATTCTTCTTTGCGGTAACTCGTTCGATTTTTATTTTATCATTTATCTATACGTCAGAAATACTATTAATAACGACAATGCGATATCCATGCCTACGACAGTAAACAGTCTCTGCGATAGACAGGTATTAATAAAAAGTTTGCTTAAAGAGAGAGACAGAAAAAAAGAAGACATAAGTGCACCATCGATCCGCGCGCGATTATGGTCGTTACGCATGCCAAGCTCAGTTTACCCGACACGTGCACGTGTTTCACAAACTAAAGTTCGAAACGTAGCGTATATCTCGGCTTTTAATATATATACGAGTTTTATATATTCTAGAACATCGGAAATGAGGCTATGTGGAGTTCATCAAGTTCAGCCCTGATATAACTCTTTGCTGAACTGACTTTGTAATCCATGTGCAAATATAATAAATGAATACGGATAGAACACGATCTGTAACATCTCAACACGCGTAGCTGTTTAATAAATTTAGTTTTAAAGATATACGAATTGAAAAATATGACATTTTATGATTTTGTCTCCCATATATTAAAAATCTCAAAAATGATATGATCAATATATTATTTGTTTTAAACCTAATAAAATATGACTTTTTCTTTCTCTTAAAGCATATTAAAGAGTTATATGTATATCAGCTACGAGTTGGTTTTGTACAATTTTATAATTTAGCACAGTTTCATTATACATTTCATTTATGCTCTCGCGAGCGTCGCGCGCAATTTACACATTTGATTTATTACAAACATTCCACACCTCGCGTTTGTGTTACTAATTCGCGAAATGATTAATCATCATCATGGATCAACACAACATAGAAAAACACTTCAGACATTCATGTATTTTTTAAATTGCTTTTCCTTTCGCAATAAAGAATATTTCAAGTTAATATCAATATTAATATATAATTTTCTGATATTTGTTTCTTTTTCAGACTTTTGTTTCTATATGCGTAATTACTTTATTAGTCTGTTTAGTCAAATTAAATGGTTTTCTAAAGTTATGTAGAATCTTATATTTACGAAAGAATGTTTCTTTGTAAAAGAAGATACACACGCGTGTACACTTGACCAAGAGAGATTCACATTTCGTGTTTTACTTTAAAAGACCCGCTGATTTATATGTATAAGATTCATCCTTTCTGTGATAGCGTAAGTGTCACATGGTGCGTGACACATGACGGCGTATCCATAATTTTTGTTGGACGTTGTGTGTTATTTTTGAATTTTATGATAAATTGCTATTATAAAACACATGGCACGTGTCAAACACAACCGGGCCTTGAGAGAATAAGATGTTTTATGTACCGTGACACAGTACATAGGTGACCGCGCTTATATTTTCTGGACGGGAACGCCGGAAGATCAATTTTTTGCATTCTACTCGGGTTTTCCATAAAAGTTACGAAAAACATGTTCGCCATTTCAAAAGAAAATCTTTTCCTTCTATAGAAATTTTTAACAAAACTGTGAGGGGAAATACAATTTAATTTGTTTGAGCGAGTAGCTAAACCAACGTGAATGGATAATTGTGTAATCAATGCATCGCCTAAATGGCCGATTACCCGACATCGAGTGTTGCGTGGGAACAGACAATCGATTGTATATTTGCATAATTACGATTCAGCCTATTTGGCCGAACAATACGATGTACGAAAATTCTATCAAACTTCTGATACACAGGCTGAGTTTACATTCGCAACAATAAACAGCGGAATAACGGCGAAGTCAAATAGAAGAAATGAAAAATATCGTTTTTTTCCGCTTGGAGCGTCAGTATTTATCGTATCTGCGTGTGACACGTTACTCTGCACCGGAGTAATGCACTTTGCATTGCAACGAGAAAAGAGGATTACCGTCATAAATATTTTTTCGCTTTCTGAATCTAAATATCGCAATTGCTTTCTCATGCACAAACTGGATACGAAGAATTTATTGCTGTACGAGAATGAATACTACATCATCATAATAAATAGCTTCCGCAATCCTCGTTGAAAGTAATTACTCCATTCATATGATATATCGCGAAATTTAAGAATAGCGGCTGCCCGACTCCAAGAAATATCATCGCGAATCTCGTGTTCTCGAATAAGGTCTTGACTGCGCGATCCACACGACAGTGCATCATGATCGCGGGGTTCCAGGTGGAATATTCGTAATGTTCGCCGGTTGCACGTAGACGGTCTAGCCAGAGCATCTGGCGGGGATCCGCGAGCGCACAGCCGCGGACGGCACCCACGCCTCTATCTTCCTCGGGCTGGCAGCGGTGCACGGCGCCGTGCATGGCGGGTGCAGGTGAGTATTGATCGTCGCGTTGAAATGCAGCAGGGACGAGCGGCAGGCGAACGAAGAACGGGCGAGCGTAAGCCGGCCGAGGTGGTGCACGTCGCGGATAAGTGCGCGCGGACAGCCCGATATCAGCGCGAAAAGCGAGATGAGGGTCGAGGCTCGAGGTGCGTTCGCCGCGTTAGCGGGTAATCTGGGTCGACCTCTGCCCGATGACCACCGACCGGAGCGGAGCAACAGGCGACCTGTAGATTTCACTAGAGGAGCTATTAGGCCATCGGAAGCTACGCCCGCGTGTCCGGGGGCGCAGGGAAACAATCGTTCACAACATGTACCCCAGGCCTCCCCTGTTTGTCGGGAGGCCTCGAGAGAGAAAGAGAAAAAGAGATGCTTCCTGGTATCTCCCTCATCATCTATGGAGACCCTTTTCGAACATGTGCTAGGCCTTCGTATGTCGTGACTATTCGCAGTAAAGAAACTGGATAACGCCGAGCGATAATAGAGGCAGTTAACGTTTTCTCGCGCGTCTGGAGTAATTCTCTTATTTATCTTTGTAAAACACAAAATGTAAAATATATATGCGCTTCGAAGCTGCCGGGCCGTCAAGCATCGATCTTTATTGTTTGCCTGTTTTATTAGTTTATCTTGTTGAATTAGTTTATTTATTTGATTGTTATTCTGTCTCGCAACCGTTATTGCAGTCATATTATTGCAATTAGTGCGTACGTTGGAATGCGTGCCGATTCAAAAAGCGCCCGTCTAACAATCGTTAAAAGACTTTTATGCTGACCAGTTTACAACGTCATGTGAAAAAACACGAGATTATTCGCTGAGCTTTTTGCCCCGTAGATGCAACGCTATGCGCTATGCGGATTGAAATCCCGATGTAACGCGAGTTCAATTTCCGATTCACCGTAAATACAGAAAAACGCACCTTGCGCCGATTGTCGGGCTTTTTGTTCGCGCGAGTAAATATATAGATATCATTTCCTCGTGTCCGTAGCATCGAAATTTGAATTCGCTGAATATTTATCAGTCCTAATCCCCGTCGGTTGTGTGTTCCCATTGTACAGATACCTATATCCATACGTAGTAAGCGCGTATGGGCTACATAGTACCTGCAACGCACTCGGGAAGCTTAACCGATATGGCCCAGTCTACAACTGAAGTTATGTTTGCACCATGTGCATGCCGTATAACGAAAAGCATGTGGTATGAAACAATTTGTCGCAGTTAACGAAAACTACGATAATTTCCTTATTTCCGCTTTTATTTCTCTCTTCAGTACTGCTTTCAAGTTTATAATCCCGCCGAGAATCTCTGCATCAGCAAAGTTGAGTTGAGTTGCTAAATACAAGCGCATGTACAGCGCATTCTCATTAAACAAAAAGTCCGATCGCACTCGTCGATATTTCGCATTCGATTATTCGCAAGCGCGCCTTGTATCCTCGATTTCACGAGCGATACATTACGCTGAATTGCGGACATGGGCGGACGCATACAATTGAGTGTGCCGCATGATCGATGTGCCACCCCTGCCTTTGTGCTCTTGAGACTGTGAAAGACGGGGTCGTTGACGATCGCCTGTTGCTCCCGTTCGCGATGCGACTTGGTGCAACAGAGCCGAGGGAAGCAGAACGCGCTCGCAAGCCAGCCTGCAGCTACTTAGCCACGCGATGCTTTTGTCTCACTGGTATTCGTGTCCCTGAGATTACCATGATGCTAATGCGAGAAGCACACAGGGGGAAAGGGTGTATTTGCCGTTTCTCCTGCTGAAGCTGCAAGCGTGGTCATGAATAAGATATGAAACAAATGTCAAACGTCATGGTTCCGCGGATACATTCGCGTGCGACGATAAGCGAAATAATATAGCGCAGACGTATTCCGAAATTTTATTTAATGAAGAAGACTCCACTCTTGCGGCGGCAAAATTACTTTTCGAATTTGGACTCTTCCGAAACGCCATTAGTTTTATAACTTGGCAATTTTATGAGAAAATTCTACCTCCGAGCATCATCAGAGGAACCAGAAGTTTGTCAATCTCGCTTCGACATGATGTTGAATAATTTCGTTAAAAATTCGTTATGAAGTTTCATCAGGAATATGTGTGCTGGGAAGTTGAGAGTTAAGTTTTAATAGAAAGTTGGTATGTTAATGATGCAGGCAATCATCTGCCGCGAATTATCGGAGAAGGCGAGGCGAAATTATTAAACGTGCCGAGGCCGAAATAGAGTTTAGGCGGAATGATCGCGGGAAAAAGGAACCGAGAAAGCTCGGTCAAAGAGTGTCACTCTGGGAATTGCATTTTTCCTTTGTAACCGCGAGAGTGGCGGGCCGGCAAGCTCAATCGAGAGGAAACTTAATTCGCTTGTTTATCTCGACATTCAGTCCGGAATTTTCATTTTGCATTCCGTTGCACAACGGAAATAACTTCGTGGTTGTTCGGGAAGTTGTCGGATTGTCGTGGAGTAAGATCGTGCCTGCAACAACAACTTGTTAAATTTGCGATTCAAAATTCGATGCTGCAATATTTTAATACGGACAATAGAGCAGACAGAAAAACGTAAAAAGCGGAAAACAGATCTGCGATTACAAATAAGCGACAGGGTGACGCGTCTTACCGAACTATAAAATATAAAAATGCTCGCGCCGTTTCCTTCGTAGTTCGCGATATAAATATTTCCAAAGTTACTTTCGAAGCTTACTCCGAAGTCGCGCGATGCCGCGCGGACGGGCACGCGGAATGGAAGCGGAATTATTTAAGCGATGATAATGTTGACACCGTTGCATCGCTGGGACATCGCTTAACACATCGCGGCGCGATTAATTTCTGACGACAAAACTAATTTAACTTGGGCTATAGCTGCGAATAAACGATTTGTACAGGACGCTTCCGCTTGCCGAGGGCCATGTTGTAGCGGCGTATAGCGTTACAACTACGACACGTCGCGAACGTTACGGTATCTAACTGTAACGTGTCAAGGCCGCGGATTCGTCGCCCGACGACCTCGGAAAACTTGGCTGCTTAAAGTTGAAGCTTTAACGACCGTAGAGACATACGCGTAAACGTTTATCCGCTACGTATGGTCGATATAACACGTGTCGAAACGGCAGGTTTCCACGCGATTAACATTTGCTTGATTAACATCGCACCATTGTGCACGATATACGTACACGTACACGGCGATCTGTGAACGTGGTGATAACGACGGGATTAACGTCGAGCGAAAATTGCGGCGAGAAAATTACGATTATATTACGATTGCGAATGAACGCGCACGTGTTATCTTTGTTAATGCCCTATTATTTTAACTGCGGAGAGTCCTTTAGCTTTTCAGCTTTCTCTTCACAACGTGACTTTTCATAAAGTAAGGGATAACGCGGGGGACGTTGTGCGACCTCCATTTAAATTCGACCTGTTTTCTGCGAGAAAATAACGATCGGGGGCTTTTCCACTTTAGAGTGTCGCTGTATAAGCAGATTCCCGTAATAGAACTACCGCAAATTACGCTCCAAGTTATTTATCTTTGGCGATATTAGAAACCTTGCATTAATCTAAATTTAATAATGTACTACATATAATAAGTAATGATAAAATAACCATATAAGTACATAACTTTGCATTAGAAATCATAACGGGATGCTTTTAAGGAGAATAAAATTGCTTTTATTTATGAAACGTCAGAGATAATTCTTTCACGTTTCGAATAAACGTCCGTACATTAAGTAATCTCGTTGAGAAAAATTCCATTTCGAGGGGATCTTTCCAAGAGTTCGAGGCGGACTTAGTAAATTCGGGAACTCGGTAAATTCGGGTAAACCGTGCGAATTCTCGGGCGTTTATGCACGACAAGCCGTCACGCTACGGTGCTTAATGGAGCGTTTTCGCGCCGAGTGACATAATTGATTTCGCTAAACGTGCGGTAATATTCACGCGCTCCCGTGCTCGTCGCGAATAAACGTTTCCCGAGAACGCGTCGCGCGTTATACTCGCAAATCACGAGCAACGCTGCCGGATCGCGTTAATGACGCCGTTTGCGGCTCGAGCTCGTGAGAGTCCACGACCCTCTTCGCGACACCCTCGAGCGTAACTATCGACTCGTCCGACGAACGAACGGCTGGACCGCACACACGCTCGTTCCATTGCTCGGACGCGCCGCATCACCAAGTGTCCCATAGTGCACTCCCTAGTTCAATCGACCTCGAATCGATCCTTATCGCATCCGTTCGACGCAGCCCCGCTTCTATTCATGATTCCAGCCGGGGTAATTGCGGCACTCTCCCCGTTAAAAGGGTTACCGTGCGCACAATTTCGCGTTCACGTGTAGTAACGCTGGGCTTTACGCGTTAATCGACGTAACGATCGTTGTACTCCCGATGGTCCGTATCGGTATACTTCGTTACGCAGGCCACTGCAGATCGGGAGATACCTCGGTGCAAGAGCTACTTCATTGAGGCTCGCTGTTTTGCAAACAAGTTTTCAATGAAAAATTACATCCTAAAGAGTCGTCGCATTAATGCGATGAATCGTTTAATTTTTCCAGTCTGTCAGTCAATGTCCGTGGAACAATGGGCCATTTTCGAGCTAATCCCATCCTCGCCTAATCGGAACCGTGAAATTCGGAAAGATAACAATAGTATTATGCTGATTGCGCAGTTCCATTAAGCTTCTGCCATTATATGCGAACATGTTCCGCTCGCTCGCTTCCAGGTGGTCCCGCATGCTCGTCGGACGACGTACGTAATCCTGCGGGGAAACTATCGGCGCGACTCACGGGAATATTATTTCATCGAGTACCTCATAGAGTCTCCCTCGTCTCCCGGACGTCCAATGCGTTGCAATCGGATGCACTTCGCGGATGCAGACGTTGCGTTTATTCTCATTTCCAGAATGTCGGGAGTTATTTGAAAATCCATTTTCCGCGCGCAGGAACGTAGGAACGGAATGCGATAAACGGGCAGCTCTTTGCGGCTCCCGGATACTTTCCCCGCTTCGTTTCTGCCAGTTTCCGCCAAGTCCGCCGCATTCCGCGCATAGCGTTTCGTAAATTCTCTTCAATCTAACGTATCTACGATGAAGCGGCATTCGTAGCCGCGTGCGTGCATCTCCTGCAACGTCACGGAACACGCAATATTTAAATATTACACGTCAGCAAAATAATTTTAATATTGCTATTGAAGTACAGCGGCAAGGGAGAAGGAAAGGAAGCAAAAGATTATTTCTCAGTCGCGATGAAAACTATTCGTACACATTCGAATTGCTCTGAATATAAATATATTTTATGCTTTCAAATTTTCACATTTTTTGGGATTATTGATGTCTCTACAGATCCGCTCAGTTATTTCGGCACGCTGCTCGTTATCCGACGCTCGCAGCTACACATAAAATTTGCTTGCTAGCTGACGGGTTGCGCGCTCGCGGATGTGCGCAAAGTTTATTATCGCCCGCGATATGTCCGTGCGATGAAACGGCGCACGGGGAAAGGGACGGGGGAGGATATGTCAACGCGTTGAAGAGCGTATTAGCAAAGTTTGCAAATTACCGATTCGACCTGCTGCATGCTGTACACGTACAATAATGCGCCTCGGGAGTCAAGTCGCCGCCGCGGATAATCCATCGCGCGTGTCCGCTCGGCTGGCTGCGAGCTGAACAAGGCAAATAAGCCTCGACTTTTAATAGGTACTGCCTTGTACTCGCGCACGGGGTCGAGGATGCACGACCGCCGTGCAAACCCTCGATGCATCTGAAAGTTCGCCGCGTAAACAAGCCGCGGTCGGGTTGCAGTTCCCTGCGCGATGCATGGGGTACCGTAATGGCCGCAACTCCACGGTCGTAATCTCTCGAGGGGAACACATTTCCAGCGCAATCTGCGAGCACTCGGCAGTTAAAACGGTTTACGGCTGAAAACGGGTAACGCCGCGCGTTAACAATTTTTCACGGCAATCGCGCAAAAACAAATGCGTCCTGTCGATGTAACATGTGTAGCGCGACGTAAACGCGCGTACGAACGACAGGGCTTTAAGTGAATTAAACGGAAACGTGCACGACCAGCGCACCGTGCACCCGGCACGATTCACCGACAATCGATTTTCTTCACTCGCGTATCGCGATCGTTACCGCGACTATTAATACTGTTAATGGAGGCGACCCAGTTATAGCATGATTAATACGAGAGTCCACGGTGCTTCGTTTAGATTAATTGAATACCTCGCTTAGCGTGATCGCCGCCGCCGTCCTAGCGGATACACCGTATCTTCCCGACCGGACCAGGTCCGCTGTTGCGCGCGGTTCCGGATCCGCAACATCTCGGCTCCACGGAGTCGCGATGTATCATACTTATCCCGGGTGGGAAGGAGGTAGAGACGGGGGTTGGTGGTTCCCGGCTCGGGTCTGCCCATGATTCGTCTTCGGTCGTGCTTGCGAATTTCGCGGGTCATGTTGAATGCGTGCAGATTACCGTAGCGGATCATATTTCATGAGGCGGGCGAGTTCGAGTTAAGAAGGATCAGCTCTCTTCTCTCTCTCTCTCTCTCTCTCTTGAGTTGCTGCGCGATCAGTCACTCGGCTGATTGCATGGCAGATTATCCGCTTATCTAACTCGAGGCCTCACTCGCTCCAAGCCTCCCCGCTGCTGACGTTCTCGTTAAGCCTTAATGCGTTTATATAACGAGTATAATCAACCGTATGCACCATGCAAGCTCGGCGGGAACGCCAGGACGTCGTTACGCCTATTAGTGACCTTTCGGATCAGCCCCGTCACGGGACGGCAGTTTTATTCATAGCTGATCTATGCATCGTCGCACGTGCGACGCGACGCGATGCAATGCTCGATGGCGGTGCCTGTGGAGGTGGTCTCTCACGGTGCGAGCAGTCACGATTTATTCCAGCCGATGGCATTCTCTATGAATACGTTAATCCTTTCACATTTCTGAATATCAAATCGCATTTAAATCGCATTTACATGAAATTTCCGAATGGTTGCAAATATTCGGTAGGCTCTGCGTAAAATTAAAATCGAATGAATTATTCGCAAGAACATTCGAAACGCCAACGTTACGTCATGTCACGGGAGATAGCAAAAAATCAGTATTCTGCTTTTCGTATTTCCTTTACCTAAATCACATTTTGTATTTCCATTTTCATGATAAATATGTAGCTAAATGTCAGTTGCAAGAAGTTTGTAAATATTTTAGAGGGACAGACCATGAATCTAATCTACTTCCATACGTATATATGTATACAAACCGAAGGGAGATACGTCTGACCATATGCGGTCATGTGCTGCTGCGATCTTGTATTTTGCCTTCTCACTGCATTAATCATGCGTCAGTATTTTTATTGGTAATTACTTTTACAAAACAATTGCTACGCTTCCTTCAAAAGAAATAGTAATAAATATTCACGTGCAATATGCAATTGCACGCTGCAACTGCATATTGCAATTTGAATTTTCAGTTTCGTTTATGTTTCATTCAATTTCAAACGGAGCTACGAGTACTTGTAGGCGACCTCGATTGCGCGAACCTCGTTGTGTACAGCGCACGGCACTTTTGTAGAATCGTAATCATGATCGCGCAGCTCTCGCGAGCTTATTCTCTCGCGCGAGGGCGCGTTTAATATAAGTTAACGCGAACGACAGCCGACCCTCGACTTTCCTCCGCATTCTCGCCTGGCAAAGAGCCCCGGCCACTTGACTTTGAAGCAGCAGCTAACCACTTGGTTCCGTCCCGGTTCCGCCGGGTGCGATCTCGCGTGCCTTTAAAAGTTCAATCTTCCTTGCGCGCAAACCCTTATACCTTATAATATCTTTTTACTCCGTTGATGCCCGACTATCTTCCAGAAAGTCGGAGGATTATAATTCTCCTCCGATCATCTTCGCTGCCGTCCGTTAATGTTCCTCGTTGCGGTGATTGTTAAGACAAAGCTTCATTTTCGACGCATGCTGCTCGTTGTGTACGATAACGCTGCGCTAACGATCTCGGTGAAGTAGCTAAACTGTTGCTGAAGCTTGTGTAACGATGTTACATGTATACAGAACTATGTCTACAGAATGTACCCTTGCGGCTAAACAGCTCAAGTTCCTTATCGATTGTTTCGAGTTACGACGAATATGAAACTGTAATTGTCATATATATATCGAAACTTTTCATTAACTTAAATGAGAAATTAGAATTGTAAAAACTTGTTCTGTACGCTTTACGCTGTGATTACTTTTTTAATTCTGCACAAACGCCAATCTTTGTGGCCAGATTTAATTTGACATTTTTATTCCTCGCAAAACCAGCCCTTTATTTATAAGTGTTTGTATTTCCTTCCGGGATAAGTTACGTGTACACAGCAGTACATAATTAAGCCAACAAGGAGAAACAATTGGAAAAACAATTGGAGATCTCGCTGTTCGATGAGACTCCCTTAAAATTCATAGTATCCGCGTAATCCTCGAGAGTAATACGCGATATTACTCGGTTTCTGATCCAAGCTGAGGGGCGCGCAAAGTGGTGGACGGAATACTGACGCGAAAAAGGCAGCCCTATGCAAAACTCCGCGGAGGAGGCTGGAAAGAGGAAAGTTTTGCGCGAGTGGGAATTAGCGTTGCCGCGGCGCGTGCTCGTCGGACCGACCAACTTTTGTGAGGAATTTCTATTAGCAGGCCTGCAGTGGCGCATCGCGCGGATGGCGATTACATGCATTAAACGGGCCGTGCAGCATCGACGCGGCGGCGTCGCGACGACAAAGTTGCTCGCATAAAACGGGATTTGCCCGAACGCAGATAGCGGCCGCGACTTTTGCAAGCTCCCGTACGTAAAGCGAGTTTATTTCGTCCCGCCGCACCGTGAAGTAAATTTATGTGTCTGGCATACATATTCGCGAGAGTGCATCGAGAATCTTTAACTGGTCGCTGTGGGAATGGAGCGACACGGCTCCGCGCCGGGAACGTTCCGTTCCGCGAGATCCAATTATATCTATGGCGACAGTCCTTCCGGGACATACGCGAAGGGTCTCCTCCCGTTTGCATAATGCAGCAGACACTTTGACGTTACTTCCAATCGCTTATTTCCTCTTTAGAAATATATGAGAATTATTTGAGTGAGAAAGAGAGAGAGTTGTTTCGCTTGGGAAACAAGAGAGGCCCTTGATTGCGCGAACTTTGCACTTTGATTATATAAACAGGATCTAATTTGAGACAATCTATTAGGAGTGTGATTTAGTTTTGAGGGTTTTGCAACAGATGGCTGTAGTGTCAGTTTGTTCCAATAGCTGTTTCCGATAACTGTTGTTTCTTACAGTCTTGACATTATCCATGACATTTAGTAGCATTATAGCAATAGATGCAATAACAGTCGTGTTTATATCATCGTAAAAATGCAACTTCCGAAACAGCATTTTCGACATGCGTTGCTTTTGTTTTTTAATCAAAACAAAACTGCGGCTGACGGTTATAGAATTCTTGTGGAAACTTATGGTGATTCTGCCCCATCAATTAAGACGTGTGAATACTGGTTTAGACGCTTTAAAAGTCGTGATACTGATGTGAAGGACAAAGAACGCTCGGGACAACCAAGAAAGCTTGAAAATGCAGATTTGCAAGCATTATTGCACGAAAATCCAACACAATCCACTTCAGAACTTGCCAGAGCATTAAATGTTGATCGTACAACAGTTACGAAACATTTACATGAAGTGGGAAAAATTCAGAAAGAAGGGAAATGGGTTCGACATCAATTATCGGAAAGTGCCATTTGAACATTTGCATTTCGTTGATCGCCAGGCAAAAAAAGAAGAGTCTTTTGTCTCGGATTGTTACTGGGGATGAAAAGTGGATCTATTTTGATAATCCGAAACGCAGAAAATCATGGGTGGATCCAGGCGAACCATCAACATCCACTCCGAGACGCAATATTCACGGTTCAAAAGTAATGCTCTGTATTTGGTGGGATCAAGAAGGTATAGTGTACTATGAGCTGTTAAATCCGCATGAGACTGTCACGGCTGATCGTTATCGACACCAATTGTACAAGTTGAAGCAAGCATTGGACCAAAAACGACCACCAATTGCGAGTAAACGACGGAAAGTGATTCTTCTTCATGACAACGCTCGACCTCATGTTGCGTTATCAGTGAAACAAACACTATTAAAGCTTGAATGGGAAGTCTTACCGCACCCCGCGTATTCTCCGGACATTGCTCCGATTATTATTTGTTCCGGTCGATGCAACACGCTTTAGAGGATACGCACTTTCATAATTTCGAAGAAGTGCGAAAATTCGTCGACGAATGGATCAACTGAAAAGAAGAGTGATTTTATCGTGGTGGAATCCATCTCTTGCCAGAAAGATGGGAAAAAGTTATAGAAAACGAAGGAAAATATTTTGATTAAGGTATTCATTCATTATCATATTTAAATACATGCGTTTTTGAGCAAAAAAAACCCTCAAAACTAAATCACACCCCTAATATTTGAGCTATTAACGTTGGATGTGGTAATAACGAAAAAGCGAACGTTCAAGGATCGATTATACGTCAGACATATATGGCAGTATTGATTCATATAGTAATATTATTTCCCCATCGATTCCTCTCCCCAAAATAGAAAAGTTCCTAATAGGATAAAACAATCGCACGCAGCAGGATAACACCTCTCATCAAGCGTACGTCATGGGAGACGACTTCTTTGTGTCTCAGTAATATAGAAAGTTGTTGCTCATTCCCTTAACGTCTTGCCGCTGTTGTCGATCATAAAGAAAGTTTCCAGCCAACTTTCGTAGCATCGCCGACTTTGTACGATACAATTCGCGACGGAAATGAGACCGACAGGAGCAACAGACGCGAGGAGACGCGATGATGCGATCAGCACAGAGCTACCCTCTTCTCTCCCGTTCGCTCTCGTTCAAAGGGCATAGCACGCGATATTAATAGAGCCTAATCTACCGGCTGGATCAATGCATACCGTGCGTTCTTCACGTCCCGGCAAACTTGCCCGCACCCGCGATCGTGCGCTTCGTAACTGCGACGTTACGTTATCGATTCCGCTGGCCGCATTGCGTTCCGCCGCGCTCAGAATTGCTCGGTGCGTTTCCGCGAGAGACCAACCACCAGGATGAAGGGGAAGCTAATACCATCCGCAGCTCGTTCGTGTAATCGCGTTGAAATCCGACGGCGGAGAACGACGTCGGTCAAGGCCGCTACTTGCACGCCCCGACGCCGATTACGCACGGAGATGCCTGCGATACTTGGACGCTGCGTTTCGATTACGATGTCGGGTGCGTTTGATTTTGTGGTCAGGCAGCATCCTCGCCAAATCCATGCTTCCATTATTTCTCCATAATTAAACGAAAAATATAATATTTATTAGTTCGGATAGAGATTATTTACTTACTGATTACTTCGGATAGTAAGATTAAAACATAATTTTAATTTCGTAATAAAATATAAAAAATTAAATTTAGAATTTTCCTTTACTTATTCCCAAACTGAATATCACCAACGTAGCCCGAGAACTCCCCGAGAACTTTCGTGCCGAACACTCCGCTACATAAAAATGCGAGTGTGAACGGTGCGTTGCGGTTCGCAACCTGTTTATCTTAAAGCTATCGAAGCATCAAGGCGAGAGGCAATCGAGACGAGAGTAAAAGGGGTGCTTCAGGTTACTCATGTTCATTCATAAGCCGGGTCAAGGTCAAGGCCTGCCACATTATCCGCTCTCATGGGAAGCCGGGAAAACGTCCATGGCGCCGCGTCGAACGATCCCCAAAGCGGTACCCTCGAGGAACACGACGAATATTCGGCAATGGATCGCGTGAGACTCGCAAGTGAAAATACGACCCTTAATCTGGGGGCACAGCGCGCCGGGGTGTGAGTTACCGTGTTATAATCAGAGTGGACAAAGTGTAATTGTCCGCGACTACACGACAGTCCTTGAGCCCATTTCTCGTCCCCTTTTCTCCTCTGGTATGAAACGAGTCGGCAACGGCACGAAATACGACCCTCCTAACACTGTAGAAAATGGCCGGTTGAGTGAAAGATTAACATTAAATGTGCAAGTGCACCCTTGGCTCACACTAACATGTAACTTTCATTTCCATTATCTACCTATTACAAAGCGGAAAAATAAGAAATACACGTATGATAATTAATAAATAATTAATAACAAAAATAGTTAAATTTTAGAATACTACGTAAACAATAATAAAATGAGATAATAAAAAATTATGCGAAAGATAATGTCCACTTGTAAATTTTGAAAGGTATCAGTTGAGCGCTAAATTGTAGTTATGTGCAATATTAATTTTCTACCATCGCTTGCGCCTTTTTCTCGCTCAAAGAAAAACGTATTGCAGTATTCAGAATAATTGGATCAACGAATTGGTGCAAAAGAACTCATCGACTAACTTGAAAGGTTCAGAACAGCTGTGGCAATTATTCGTACACGCAATTGATAAAATCGGGGAGAACAAATTACCTTCTTCGTTATCCGCCAAGAACATCGGATTAGTTAAAACGTGCATGCATAATGCGCGTCTTTGACGTAAGCACGCCCGCAATGGAGAGGGGGGAGAGGAAACGTGTAAGAGAGTTGCTTGACTAAAAGCGTGTAAGCGTGTTCAGCGTGTATCGCTATACAAGGTGTCTGACATAAGGCGAAGAACGTCTCGCCCACAGGTAGATCTCGTCAAACTGAATTAAAAAGTCCTGTACCATTTTGCAAACTACGTAAAATTTAATTACGTAATTAAGTAAAGAAAGTTCGCTAATTCAGCGGACGCGATTGGCAGCGAGGGAAGTAGGCATGAATGACGTAAAAAACGGCTAGCCGCGCGCGCGACGCGAGCGTATTTCTTTTTAATTCAGTTTGACGAGATCTACCTGTGGGCGAGAGATTTTTCGCTTTATGTCAGACACCCTGTATATACGCTATATCATGTCTAAAAATAACTTAAATTAAATTAAATAACTTTAATTTATAAATTTCTACGCGCTACCTGTGTCAAACACGTGTCGCCAAATAAATCTGCTTTGATGAACGCATGCACAAAAGCTTAAATCGTTCTTCGTTATTGAGTAATGATATATTGCAAGTGGCAATGTATCATTAATAACATTGCGCAATGGAGAGAAAGCTCGCAATTCAACCGAATAAAAGCTTGTTCGTTTCTTTCGGATTTCTACTCGTTTATTAACTATTATTTAGAACGGCAATGACAATGTTGAAATTACACAATCGCCAAATTATGCGTAACATTGCGCGCTTATAGCGCATCTTCCTATTCTAACAATTCCTTTTAATTTTATACATCATTTTTAAAACAATTCCATTTTTAATACTTTTTCATTTTAGCTTTGTTCTAATTGTTTTAGCAATTTCGCAGGACAGTTCTTTAATGAACGTTTTGTAAATATTATGTTCGAATAAAATAGTGCAGGGCAGGACGTTAAGGTACGAAAAATAACATCTTTAACATGCACCACGCACACCGAGGGTAATAAACTTTGCCCCAGAATTATTTCCGTCATATGTTAATCTCAAGCATTTTATTTACACATTTCCGGCCTGTACCGTTACAGTTGCACGAATAATTACGAGTGCGCCGGTCCGAGGAATGCACTCTTATCGGTCACGCGATTGCAATTACTTCGTCGTTCCAGCAAAAGGGTTGGAACTCGTTGAGATATATTTTAACGCGTATAACGCGAAAACGGATAATCAGATGGGTTCACCTGTAGAGCTACTGAAGTGATCGTGAGGGAAAATATTACCAGCGTTGGCAAGCCAATTTTGTGTCGCTGTTGTTGAGCAAAATACCGAAGTATTAACTGGCACGAGCACGAGTCGACGCGTGCCCATTAGTGGTGCTATTTCGCGTTTTAATGAGTACGTGTAATGCAATAATGCTCGCCATTGGCTTTGTCAGCCATCCTCTAGCCCTACTATGTCGTCATGCTTTTATTTTTCATTATTTTAATACGACGATTTCCATTATCGCAACTTAAATTTATACAGTCGGCTAAAGAGTCGAATGAGAAATCTGCGTGGTGCGATGGATTCGTTCTTTGTCCATAAAAGATTCTTTTGTATATAGTATCCAGTGTATTTTTATCATTTCATCATTCATAGCAGCTTTTTAGTTTTCGAAATTTGATGGAATTGTAATAATGAATTCTTTAAATTGTATCATATACGGAATCCTATTTTAATTAATATAATAACATTTTTATTATATTTATTAACAAATATGTATAATATATATAATTCTTTCATGTGTGCGAGAAAAGAAACTTCACAAGAACAGATATTATTTTTATTGAATTTTTCATTTTATTGAAAACGCGCGCAACGCGAAAAGCCTGAATTGAGGCCGAGTGCAACTCATGTTATATAAAAGGAATCAAATCGAGGATATCGTATATGCGGCTCGATTGCCGAAGCTGATCGTTGGAGAAAAGAACAAAAATGCACGCTCGGAAGAAACTCCGTACATCGTTTCATGAGCTCGAAGGCTTTCTTTCTATAGCGCAAATATCGTATTATGATATTCCGTTGAATCGATAACCGACTATCTACCATCTCTAAATAACATCTACACACGATATATCGATGGAGTGTCATTTTTGCTCCATGAACAAACAAGGAAGGTGCTTGCACTTAGGAGAGTGATAAAACGAAGGATATATTGGAACAATAATGTTAAACATAAAAATATATCATATAAGTGCACTTGAATTGAGGAATTTTGGCAATTTTAATTACAGTCACTTTTTTTTATTCTTGTAAATAATTTAAGTTATATGGATAACTAATTTTGTACATAGCTTTCTCAGAGCTGCACTTTCGCGTCGTTTTGACGACGTAGTAATCTTCTTGCTTATACTTATGACTCTTTTTTTATAGCTTTACTGGTGGAGATGGTGGTAAAATGCATCGTTCCACCTAGCTACGTTTACGCTCCTGCATAAATCCCGGATCCTGTCCATTCCGCGAGATTGCGACGGCGCGTCGAAAGGATTAAACGTCGCGTCGTCTCGCCGAGTTGAGCAACTTGGAGCGAGATTCTCCTCTTAATTGTTCCGATTAAGTCGATATAAAGTGGATTTTCCCGTGTCGGAGCTATCACGAGAGCGGTCCGCCGCATTTGTCCGTCCCACGCTTCATGATTTCCCGGTAAGAACAATTTGTTCGTTGTGTTTGCACGAATCCTCGCAGTAGTATTTTTCGCGTGTCTAATCTTCTCGTTTCCTGATATAATAATTAACAATTTATGATTATGATGCGCAAGACATTCGTAAATACGGCAGCTTACGACGCAGTTGGTACGCTCGCATTTCCCGAAACTTTTCCGCACGAAAAGTTAGGCGGATGTGTGGAGCAATGCTATCGGTCTCGTAGCGATGCCAATAGTCGATACGACATTTCTCAAAGTTACGTCTTGAATCTAGTGGCGCAATATTATCGTCGCATTTCAGAGAACATCCTTAACAATGCTTAATATCTGTAACTTTACGATGTGATTTCATGTAACACATGAGGAGAGCAAAATGAAGATATTATAAATCAGAATAAAATTGTATTACTAAATATATTAATTTTTATATTTATCTTTATAGATAATTAACACCATTTCAATTCTCGTATTTTGCTTAAGTTGGATTCTTTTCTTACACGTGGGCTCTAAAGCCCTAACTCTGACCTTTAACTTACAATTAGTCTTAGCCTGAATGTATTCATCTATCTTTCACTATTCGTTTCTAAGATAAACCAGCTAAAATCAGCTATATTTGCGCGGATCGTCACTCTCTCTCGTGATTCTTTACTCATCGCACGTTATTCTTGTTTCATTGTACGCTCGTCCTTAAAGACGTCGCGCTCGAAGTACCGAAAAGGGTGAAGGTCGCGAAAGGATCTCATGCAAATCTCATGCAAATTGTCGTCCCGGCGCGGAAATAGCGACGACTGCGGCCGCTTTGAGAGAGAGAAGAGCGAGACTGACGCAGCCGTCTTGGAAAGCGTTACGCTCCGACGATCAACCGTCACCTTTTTTCCTCTCACGTGCGAAGGACGAGAGGAATGAAAAGGATCGAGTTAATATGCGCCTTGTGGCAACGTGGAATAATTCCGTAAAACCTTTGTCGCCCTTCGTCACGTTACCGAGCCTAGAGACGTCAGCGAGTATCAAACACGCTTTTCTCTTATCTATAATATATGCTCTTTTCATATAAAATGCAAGATGTGCCGATTGGTTGGCTTGTGATAACGTTCCAAGCGAAAAGACATCGCGAAGTAGCCTTTTTCTTGAACATCAGTGCAAATGATCTGGTTAATATAATAGCATCCGTTTCTTGTGTCTATTTTCTGTTGCTCGTATATTTCTCTCTAAATTTGTCTCGTTCCCATTTCACGTTATTCTCTATGGAATATATTATCTGTTTGCAAGATAAATTCGTGTACGACTTGAAGGATGCACGTTATTCGTAAAATATCAAGTTTTATCCGGCTTTCCAGTGCAAGATATCTTCGGAGCTGCGTTGCTCTCTACGTGGCCAAATGGCCAGGGAAATGATGAGAGTTGCTTCCTCAGCATATTATTCGACGCTTGTATCGACGGAAACTTCCGGTCGGGCGCAAACTTGACCGCAGGCGCACGAAGGAACAGATATGTTGCTCGAAACTCAACACGCGTTTACCTTTCGCTCCGGGGGTTTTCATTTTACCGTTTGTACATCCCCCATAAAGCCACATAGTGTCATATCTCGCGGGAGCTCGCGCTCAAGTGTCGCGAAACTTCGAGAAGAAAGACTGAATTTTCAGCGGTAAACGATAAGAAAATTCTATTCGCGAATATCCCGAAAGAGAGGACACATTTTACTAATTATATATCTAAATAAAATTCTAAAAAAGTTAAATTGGTTTAAACTTTGATAAAAAATAGTTATGTGCACGAATCTTCGTGGAAAACTGGATTTCCAGAAGTAGTTAATTCGCGAATATCACAGAGTACACACGCATATTTCGCTAATTAAATTTTTATATGAAAATCTGGAGAAAGAAAAGTCGCGCAATTTAAACTTTTATAGAAAATAGTCACGTACAATACTTTACTTGATAATTCAATTATCTAACAGATTATCTATTTTTATACAAATAAATCTAAAAAAAAACGTTTTATTATTTATTATGCAAGAATAATTAATATCTCTATACATATGTATTTCAATAAAGAAAGAATTTAATTAATAATTAATTCCCAATTAATCAAAATTATATATTAGAATTAAAACTATAACTTCTCTGTTCTTCTCTGTTTCTTTCAATTTATATTCACATACAATTAAATACGTTTATGATAACGATATACCTTGACTATAAATTCCATTCGGATTAGGAAATGTGATTGTAGGAAGACAAGTAATCCAGGTTCATCGTTCATTTCACGGCAACAAGACGCGACAGATAGGACGGATAGATGTAATATAGGTGGTAGAGAGAACATTGAGGGGGAACAGAGCATGCAGAGACGAAAGGAGGGATGCATGGACCGACAATGTCCTGATACTATGTCCGATCACTGTGGCACACGCGATCCAAAGTGTGCCTCGATCCTGTTTGCATATCCGACATGCTTCCTACACCACAGTGATACGTCAACACCGCTGGCCGAGCGATGCGAGCAACCTCAAACTGCGGCTCAAGCTCGAAGTCCCCGATAGATTCACTGCAATTTGGATAGCGCGTCAGCAGGGTTCGCTTCGATTTTCCGAATGTTTTGCGCCGAAATCGCGCCGGTGGACTCGTGGCTAATTAATTAGCTCGTTAAATCGATCGTCGCCACTGCTCGCTCCATCAGCGCACTTCGCCATATTACTGGATCGATCTTGCGACGTAATTGCCCGTAATCAAGTTAAACGGAAACTGCTTTTCCACGTACTCGATTTTCCGATAAATTTAAAAAAACGAGAAATCGATTTAACTCCGCCTAATACTTGACGCCCATTAAAAACTCATCCGTTACAGTGTCGGCTGTTGTTTGAATGTTGGCTCGTAGCTTTTCTTCAAATGTGTTAATTACAATAGCGATAAACTGAAGGGATATTCGGATTTACAGAGAAAAAAGTATCCGCTCAAAAATATTTGTCGGATATTCGCGCCACGCGGATTTCATACACTTGCGATCGCCGATTGTCCGCGTTCCCACGGCTTTAACAACTTTTAATTACTGCGGTATCAGCGACGAATGCAATTCCCCGGCACCGCGAGCAATAACTCTCTACGAAACCTTCTAACTGCGAATCAATCCTATGAGAATGTTGGCTCGAATACTTAATGAATATTCGACGCTTTAGATAGCGACGTGATCCTATTCTCGTCGTTGTTTTGTGGTGACGTCGCAATTAGTGACACGCCACGTACTAATGGCAATTAACGCTTATGTGCGCCAAGTCGAGAACCTCGTTTATACCAATGTCGAAATGCGATCTGTCCCGAAAATACGTTGCATTAAATTTGCAACACGCTTGCAGGTGACGCGGGTAGATTTGGGACAGGATGGTCCCGAAACAACTTTGATTTCCGTGATGATTATATTCGGGCGTACCCAAAATCTCTGGTGCAATTAAACCTCAACTAAACTAAAGACTGAGGAAAGCCGACAGAAATAAATAGTCATGAAATTCGCACTCGCATTTCCGCGGCAGAGTCCTCTGCGCAATTCTAACGGAAAGTTATAGAAGAGAAGACAAATATCCTAGTTCGAAAAATCGGTATTATGAATGTCTTCTCCTTTACTTCCATCTCGCTTTACGTCCGCACTATATAAAGATACAGTCACGAGCTGGGAATATGAGTGTCAACGGCGCACCATCCTTTCAGGTAGTTTTTATGACGGTCATTGGTTGGTAGCTTACGGTGGGACGCGCTTTTGTTGCATGCACAGTCCGTTATCACAGATTGAAAAGGATATATGTACGTCGTATATATTGTATAATCGTAAAAGCGATGCGCGGCGGTGAACCTCGACAGCTTCAGGGTTGGTCACAGTTTTACTGTGTCTTATGCACTAATGAACCCCGCATTGTTACACCGAACGCTTCGCAAGTGGAACGGCTCAACGACGTCTGTTTGCGCTGTGTCTGACCGCAGTCGACCGCATCTTCTGTGAATGTAATGCAAATATAATCGTGGGCGTACTTGTAAAATTTTCTTGGAAATGTAATTTTTATTGGCTTAAAATATACCGGATCTGTCATTTTCATTTCATATCAATTTAATTTTTAACACTAAATTAAAAGTTTTTTGCGGCATGCATAGTATAGATAAACGTGTTTTCCTCATGCATAGCAAAAAACATTTTATATTCTGTTAAAAACGGTCCTCGTTAAAACTTTTATGTTACAAACGCGCAATATATCCATATGTAAATTTGATAAATTGTCGTTGTTAATTGAATTTTATGTGTTAAAGTTGTTATCAATTAATCCAAATGTTAAAATAACATATTTTATATGCAATAGTAAAAATTACACTCAACAACAGTGATCATATATTAAATCAACTTTTTTCAAACATTAACGCGACATACAATGTCGACAGCAGTGCGACATTATACGAATCGTACAAATAATATTTTCCTTAAGTAAAATTTAACATTACAGATTGTTCAGTTTACATAAAATTTGTTTCCACATGTTGTAAATTTCTTACGAAGTTTATATTAAATTACTTACATAATAATTCATTCATTGTTTGACATATTCGCATTATGTCAATCAAATAACATCAATCTATGAAACACTGAAGTCTTGAATTAAAATTTTAAAGATCAGTATTATAGCTAACAGTGCAAATTTAAGTGTATTGAAATGATTTTTAACAATTAGTCATATATCAACATATATATAATAGTAATTTAATTATTTTGAAGTTATTTGATAATTATTTTCAAATAATCATAAAACGGCTTATTTATTGCTTAAAAATTCAGGAATACAGCTATACAAATGTATTGCATTTTGATCGGAAGTAACAGGTGACACGTATTAAAAGCATGGAAATTTATAGCATCAAATTTTCACGATATGACAGTGCGAGATGTCTAATTCGAGGTTCAGGTTTCATTTCTTTATTCGTCGATGCAAGGGATGACACATCGGATTATCGGATAACTGAAAATAATGCGAAAAGGAGCTATCAATTCTTCACTTTCGACGTCGGTATTTCCTCGCGGCGTATCATCATCCCCATTTTTATACGAATGGCTAACAAGCAGACCATATAAATTGGTTATCGATCGATATATCTATATATATCGATCTATATATTTGCTGATCCTCGATAAGGTTTTATCTCACTATTTTCGTTCCCCTAGGATGCGGATTAATATGATTATGGCTCTAAATTAATTACGCGAGTCAGAGACGTTAATGCGGGATTCTCCACAAAACATCGTCCGTTCGAAAATAGCTTCATCCTAAAATAATGTATTACACGTAATGTTGTAATCTTAAAATAATGATTTTTGTGATAGCTTTGAACCAAGTTTATTTTTTGTATGCAAGATTTAAAGAAAATGTAAGAAGTTTAAGCTGTTAGCTGAGATCCCTTATGTTCTCAGGGATATCTTTTTATGCATAGCTTGGAGAACGTTCTCTTCGCGCTGCTCCCCACTGAGAAAGGCGTGTTGGATAACTCGAGTAAGCTCAGATTTATCGTTATCGCACAGGCTCGTTTATCTCTCTCTTCCGAAATCGAGCTGTTTGATACTTTTGTTTGTCACAGCTTTTCCCACATATATACCAATACCAGCCATCTATGGCACAATGGGATACGGGAATAAAATTCGATCATCCGTGATAATGTCGATCCATCATGTTCGAGAGCGAAGCGAAAGACTGCTACATTTCTTTGAGATTTCAGCTTGTTATTCTCGTTGCTTCGACTACATTTTTGAGAGAATTGTCCAAAATGCAGTTGAAGTCAGAAATTCGAAAACAGAAAGTATCTTTAGATATTAAAATATTAGACTGTTTCTTTTTTAAATATAAAATTAAATAATTTGCGAAAATATTTAATGTATATTTCATGTTTATTATATGTATAATAGTATGATATAATATTTAAAATATGTAAAATGTAACTACTTAAAGAAAGCATGTTGTCAAGATTTTATAAAAAAGAGACTAACATTTATAAAGCTAATGTATCAATATAGTTATAAAATAATAAGTTTTATTAGTCTTTATCACTTTATTTCTAAATACATGTTATAATTTAAACAATAATGAAAATAAAATCATCCTTAAAATGGTACGTATTATCATACATTGTCGTACATGCGCTTTGCTCTTTCAGTTTTCATCTTTGATGAGCTTTTATCATATTACATACCTTTCGCTCACTTAACAAAGCTCGCGCGCGCGAATTGATCGATCGATTTTTTGCACGTTCCGTTTTCCCTCTCGCGATCATTCTCATTCGCTGCTCGTCAGACAATACCTTTATTTCGCCGCTGTTATCTATCTCGTTCGCATTGCTGGTGCTCATATTATCGCTTATTACCGGTCTTTCATCGGTCGGCACATAATGGCGATACATTCATTGTGTTGTTTAGCATTGTGATGCCGTCTTCTGTGTCGTCGATCATTCTCTATTTCGAGTGATTTTATCCTTTTCAAGCGTGCAGCGCGATATGATACATTCAACACGCCGAGAGAACATTCCGGAATCTTAGTCGTCAACAAACGTTCGACTAATCGTTGAGGGTGTATCTGCCCCTACATATCGAATTCTTTCTCCCTTTCCTTCGTCTTAATGATTGTGAGTCACGTGAATCACCGATAAAATCCAATTTGCAAACCGAACCGTTTTCTCGCGATTTGACAGCGTGAAGCGGAAAGTGACGGGACCGAAATACGATGAAAAAGCATCTCAAAACGTCACTTTAAATTTTCAGGTCCAAAATCCACCCTCGATGACGTATCTAGCGTATCACGCTCGACGTGAGTTTCGTCAGCGCTCGATGAATTGGTTATCGATCGATTTTATATTCCGCTGGATGTGCAATCAGCACACCAATTTCGTCGTACATTCTCGTTAGATTTTCGGTACTCCTTCTGCGCCTCGCCCGATCGCGTTTCCCGGAGATATTATACAAGCAAGTATGAGCACGGAAGAGATACTCGCGCGTTCCGATGGAAATCAAGCGAAATCAAATTTTCGAAAGCGGAAAACTCGCTCGCAAAAATTAAAACTGACGACAAAACGCCGTCACGGTGGTTTATGAGACACACAAAGCATCGAAATAATTCCTCTGAAGCTGACAATCTTTGATACGTTAAATATGAAAATGTCTATGTATTACCGTAATATTATTGTGTGTCACAAATATTATTAACGTGGAATATTAATATAATAATTAATAATAATTCCCGCTACTTGTTGCCGTTTCGTTACCGTTGTTGTTGTTTATGCCGCTTACGAAGTTTTAATGGACACAATGAGCATTATAATATTGCGCGCTTACTGTGATTACGTGAGTAAATCGTAGCTGCGCGACGCCCCGATATTAATTAATGTTTGCTCCGCCGTTATTTAGTTACAAGCAGCTCTCGTTATATCCTAAGTAAACACACGGTACACTGGTAATCTGGCCTGTCCTCGAAAGAGGAGCATGCTTCGCCGTGATTGCATAACAACAATGCGGTAAAATGACCTGTGATCTCCGACAGCGTGTTACGTCACGCTACATCATCTCATTGATACATCACGCATCATCAAGGAATATTTTCCGGTAGAATGCAGCCAATAAATGTAATTCTCGTCGACGCTTCAGAATGACAATACTTCACAAGGCAATTCTATGTAATTTTACATGGAGCTCGCAAGAAGACAATGGTTTTATCTCTTACACGCTTGTTTAAAGAAGAGTGTAACCAAAATAATGGTTTTAATAATTTTGCACAATGCTGGACACGTCGCATTGAAATTAATTATTACTCTGATAAAGAAAAGATAAAAAGCAACAATAAAAATATTAGAATCTTGAGAGATTTAGTTCTGTTTTCTCTCAGAGTGTCGCCGCAACTTACTATCGACAAATATCACCTCAGTCCGATTCCGGACAATATAAATAGTGCACTCCATTCTTGAGATCTTGTACATTCAGCGTCTTCGATTGCACGTGTATAAACACTTTGTGCACTTGCCGTACGTACACACTCGACAAACTTGCCGGACGTATTTCTCGAGAGCTATTTCTGTTGTCGCCTTTTCGTTCGGCGACGTAAGTTTGTCTTCCCAACGGCCCGCGAGTTACCTCGAGAAATCCAGGTTTCGCAATGGATATCTGATCCGGGGATCAGCGAGCAAAGGGTTGCACACGACGCTACGAATAAGTATCGTATACGCGAATTCAAGCTTACATAGAATTCTATGGAAAGTCCCGGGCCAGTGTTATCGATTAGCATCGATTAGGTCTTAAAGAACGGGATACTTGAAAAGAAGTTAACATATTTTAATATTTTAACATAGAAACGTTGCATTAAATGCTTTAATAAAACAGGGGAGAAATATAGCTTAAGATCAGAAATATATCTTATAAAGTAAAATAGATCGTTTTTAAAATTTTTACGTATTGCTTCTTCTTCGTATTGCTAAAGCAATTAAATCACTCTTAGAATGACTTAATATTCTTTAATTAACTGACATGAGTGTGTGCTTTATTTAAACATGCCTTCGAGCGGTCGCGGCACAAGATATTATCTTGGTCTTATCTAGTTTCATATCTCGAAAACTGATTTATAAGCCGCGTTAAGAGAACTCACATTTTCTCCTAAATTCTGTCTGAAACATCTCCGCCGCGCAATCTGTCTGAAATTTGACACTTGGTATGCGTTATATTTTGTCGTACACAATGTATACGCGAGTATACGTAACATCGTATCGATTGTTCCTGAAAAATATACGCATTCCTCGCCCACGGAAGGTTGATGTATGAGGCAACGTGTTAAATCTTTAATCGAATCGAGATAACGCGTGCCACGCGCGCTCAACGCACGTTTCTACTTGTTATTCCTATCAGATATGCCGTGATCCGTGATTTGGGCGCAATGGTTTGCGGTCTATTCACTCGTGTCAATGACGTATCAATCCCTCGTATTAATGCCAATCGTTTCATCACGCGAATTCACATCGTGCAAATAATGATGCGTTTAAACAATGACGGTCATGTTCCATTACTACCGTGAGATCAGGCTCTCCCTGTTAAATACCATGTTATAGCTAATTAGATTTTCGGATTACTTGTTCATAAAAACTGCTAACATGCATCAAGCCAGGACTCACTCATTATGTATTAATTAGCCTTGATTAATACTCGGTAATCTGATCTCGTACTCGACGCAATGACGACAGTGTTCAGCGAGTAGATAATACCTCGGTACGGTCAGACGTTAATCATAATTAATGTTGAATTTGATAAAAGATATGAAGAGGTAAAATTTTTTGCAAAAACGGAGATTCTTTTATGATAGATAATACAAGAAATATATAAAACGTAAAATTAAAAAAAAATCATCATAGAATATAAGGCCTTAAATTATTTAATGGAATTTTTTAGACTGATTTCCTGATTATAAAATAAGAGATAGGATACGAAATTAGAAAGAGATTTGTAAGCACGATCTGACGAAAACTTGAAAATCCAGAAACATGTCAGCATTATATTTTCATTTGCAGATATGCAAATTTAATGCAGTGTACAATAGAGTATATAAAGCTAATTAATACATCGGTAGCGCCACTAAAAACTCCACTGGTGATGAAAGGTAAAGAAATACTATGGCTAGCTCACGCAAAAGACTAACTGCATAATTGTATTATTAGTGGCCGCTCGCTTCACCACGATCCAATTTTGTTAACCAAATGCATGGAAATTCGTTTCGACGGCAGCCGACGGGACAGTCGAGTAAGACGTTATCCGTGTATGGTCGGCGAATTGGGGACACGTACTGACCCGACTTCGATATCGAGCAGAATTTAATCTCGGATTTCGGGGATGAGACGGGTTTGCGGATCGCGGCGGAAAAATTCGCTGGTTAACAACCGGTTGATCCGCTCGGAGGAACGCGAATGCCGTCGCGCCGCTAGGGTATTATTTGAGCGGCGGAGAGGAATATTGGGTGCAATCCAGTGGAAGTGAAAGAAAATTTCAACGGCGTGACAATTTCCGCGCCCGTATGATAATCTCCGTCGTAAAATTGCAAAGTACCCCCTCCGTAAAATAACTAAACAGTGAGTTGCCGCAATAAAGCAGATAAGTGTAATTTTATATCGAGTACTTGTACGTAACCCTCTGTTTCATGGAGGTCTTCCTTTTTAGCTCGCAGACTACAAATTAATTCGAGCGTAAAAGCGTTAGTCGCGATGCCTTGTGATTATTAGCTTAAATTAACCGTTAATTTCACTTGACTCAATTAATTCAAGTACAAAAAGTGGTAGAAAAAGTCGTCACAGCCTCGCATCTTCATCAGGAAACACGTGGCGTCCGGAACGGGCTGTTTTCACGAGACTCAGGTTTCGATACGTCTCCTAAATTAATCGGAATAGCTTTGACGGGACCGGCCGCGGTTTTAATGAAATCGAGCGCCCGCTTGTTTATTGATCGTTGAGAGCATTCTCCCGCAGTAACGCAATTTCGCGCGGTAGAAACGCGGGATAACGAGCTCTCGACCGTGTTCGCGTACCTTTGCAAAGAAGACTTTGTTACTTCGCGTATATACAGGGATGCCCCGCATTTATCGTCCTTTCTTTTATCCTTTTGTTTCATTCGCGACGGAAATTTTAGACTTTCTTTAAGAACAGCATCGAGGTTAAAATAAAGCTCGACAGTTCCTAGACAATTGACGATTAAGAACAAAAGATTTGTCACGAATCAAGCTGGTAGAGTCAGTAAAGTGTTACTTCGCGTTTCACTTCGAACGAAATTTGCTTTAGTGAAATTTCAGTACAGTTAGCGAGTTGCCTAATGTTGCAAATTCTAATGCTGAAAATTCAACATAAAAATAATACAAAATGATTCCAAGAAACTTTATGTAACTGTTGAAAGCAGGGATGTATCTCGAAGGAGATAAGTACATGTTTGCACTTGCAACATCCATAGGTACAATGACAGTAAGCTGTCTACAAAATAGACGACAGTATTCTTGGCAGTCGAAGCTAGGCCTCTTCATCATGGGAAGATGATTCTCTTCAAAAGGAGATTAGCGCGTATGGCACCTACTCATTCCCATATTCATTCCACATACGCATCAAAAGCAACGTAATGCGATGAAGCACACATTCATCGTATTGAAGTTCCATCTTCTCGTCGAGATGAATATGTGAACAAAGGCTGATGCTGTACCAATCGCTAAGCTTAATGGGTAAATAAGTTTAAAATATGGTTTACCATTTAGCTACGTGTGGACCAAAGTCTTAACATCTCTTCCGAGGAACAAAACCCAGTTTTCTACACTCGAGTCCCTCCAGCTGCTCGACGTATAAAGAGCGCGGCTTGAAATAAAATTTCTGTAAACAAGTGGACTTGAAACTCAGCTGCTCCACGTAGTTACAAGTCTGCCACTCTACCAGCAGATAGACCATACTGTCGCTCAGAGCAGGACGCGCAGTGCAGAGCTCAAAAGGAACCCTTCCCGTGCCGTGCAATACCTTATACTTTATAACACAGCGCCCGTGTGCAATCTCCAAGCGTGTAATTGCGACCGCTATGTAAGAGCTAGCAGGTGCAATGGGAGAATCCTCTCGCGCGAAATTCTCTCGTTGTTTCCGAAAAGAGATTGCGGCGCCGCTGAACCGTAAGCAGATGTACGGATCGGGACGAGAGAGACTTTTCTCAGAAGAACGAGTACCGTGATAAGTAACGAAGAGAAGAGTCCACGATTCTGCTTTCGTTACAGCGTCGTTTGAAAATATCGAGTATTTCGCCATTTTGCAGCGATGCGTTAAATTAGATTAAAGTTCCAGAGATTTATATTAAAACTGAATTCAAAGAATAAAAATCAAAAGAACTTCCAAGTGAATTTCCAATCTCCATTTTTGAATAAAATTTTGAGGAGTACAAGGATGGGATTATTGCGGTAAATGAACACTGCGCAAATTTGCCTGGATTCGAACATTAGAGCGATATTAAGATCATATTGTATCAACAATTTGGATTAAATAATTCTGGACCGGCATTAGGTAATAATACAAAACTCCATCTACGAATATAGAATTACGGGCATCAATATAGAACACTCATGCGATGATCGCGTGCACCAGAATTAACGAACCGCGATATGGTCTCACGTTGCTGACTAGTTTTAGATTACTCTTTGGCTAATGATAAGTACCACCCGCGATACAACTTGTTAAATAAATTAAACAGTATTTGCCATAAAGAGACATCGACGTACGAGCACTGGCTAGCATCGCGTGCGAAAAGACAGGCCGCTTATTTGTCCTTACAGTGTCATTTGCGGCAGTGGATTAGCTTTCCCCTAATCAGGGTAACGCACAAACGGGAAGAAATAAATTACACGAAATTACCGTCGAATGTCATCGAGATGACTGTAAAATTGATGATCGCGTGTGCGAGGAAAGGCGAGGCGCGCGTTACGCTGCGATCGCGTTATCGAGGTCAATAGCTCGAGGTATTGTGCTATCCATTCGTCAAAATCGATCACGCATCGCGGGCACGTCGCACGTCCGGATCGTATTGGCCATTCTCGTCATGAAGCTCCTGAAGGGATCGTGCTTCACGGTTTGGCCTGTGCCCACCTCAGGGCGATGCCAAGAGGCTGAAAGAGGCCCGTTACGTTAGCGCTTTTTCACGTTCCCCTGGGGTGGAAAAGTTTTTTTGACTCGCCTCATCTGGGAGGATGATCCATTCTTTCCGTCACTCGTTCACGCGAATCAAAAAAAGAAAGACAGTAGGGAGAGAAAAAAAAGAAAGAGGACTGGCTCATCGACTAACTAGCAACTTCTTTATGCGCGCCGAGTGAACCGCGTTCATACTCAGCCATACGAGAGACGGCTATGAATCGTACAATAAAAATAAGTTCTCTGGAAACCAGAAACGACGAGCAGCGGTAGTAAGGGAGGGAAAAGCGAATGAGCCGAGTGACACGGAATGGTAGGTTAAAAACTCGAGTTTGCTCTTTGCATGAATAGAAAAGAGTACTCCGCGATCAACATGTGAACTCGGAAAAGCTATGTAGATATGTCAAAGTTTACTTTGTAATTATCTGAAATAATAGAAAGAAATGTATCGCACATAACACCAATAACAGTATAATGAAAGATTACATAAAAAGAAAAGAAAATTGAAATGATACTACAATATAACTAAATTTTTCGTCTTTAATCTCGCTCGTTCGCTCTCCTTCTTTAACATCTAAAATCAGATTATAAAATTATATAATAATAATTTATGTAAATTAATAACACAATATGCCTATTAATAATTAATAATTAGTAATAATAATAGTAACAATTAATTAATAATAATAATCTGCATTACATAAGATCTAGAAAAATATACCCATAATTTATATCATTAAAAATAACATTTACTGTCATCTACAGAATAATTTGATAAATAAGTAAAATCTGAATCGTTAGAGTCTGCGTCATGTGAGAAGATAAGAGAAACCATCACATGGCGGGAATAAAATCCAATGACCATATCATATTTGTTGGAGTCCCCAGAACGCATTGATTGCGCGGTTTTGTCGAGGAATATTCACACTTATACGAGAGGAGCGTTGATTCATTAGCGGGACGATAGTTTCGCGTTTCCTCTCGAGCAGACGAACGTCGCGAACAAACGCGCTCGCGTGCGCTCGGTGGGACACAAAGATGATAGGCGGTGATGGAGATAGCGACAAGCGAGAAAGCGGGCTGCATTCTGACGTTCCTTTACACGAGACGAAACGAACGTTGACATATGTTGCCGAGCCTCTCGTCCAACATCCCCTCGTCGTCACCCTTTGCGACTGTCCGCGCGTTTCTCGCTCCGTTGCAACGATTGCGACCGCGAGAATGCAACCGCGTTGCACCCAACACACGCGACAAGTTCGTCGCGAATTCGCCTTCGAAGTTTCGTGATGAGTGCACTTCGAATACGCTACGGTGGCATGCACACTCAAGACGCAACGTCTTCATTAGACGTGACGAGTGTGCATCTTGGTCCTTTCTTGATGACTTGCATTTGTGCATAATGTAGTTATGTAGAAACGGAAAACATTTTCCGCGAATTATTTGGACAGAAATCTTTAAACATATTTTTTAATCTCGACTCGTTATTTACTAACAAAATAGAGAACAAATTTTTCTATGTTTAATTATGTTTGTACACGGTCCTTTAAAAAACATTTGAAAACTGTAAATCTTTGGACAGGGTTTTATTTTTACATTTAAATTTTCGGGACTACCGAATATTTACATTCTGACTGCCAAAATTTAATAGTATATATAGGACATGGAAAATTTGTAATCTTCTTTGATTGTCAAATATTGTCAAGTTTATTTAATTAATAATAAACTGTTTTTCCTTTTTAGTTGCAAAATAATACACAACTATACAAACGATTCTGAAACTTTTTCAAAATTTCTACACGGTATGGTTCCAGATCCAGATCTCTCCGTGTCGACACGAACGATATAAAAACGTTTCAATGGGATCTGCTGAAGATGCGCGAATGCTAATGCAACACACACCTTCCGAAGGCTGCAAGTAAAGAAACCTGTTGCTGCCGTCATATGGGCTGAACGACAAAAGTCATCAAGCGTGGAGGCTGCATTTTATTTTCCCCCAGGCCTTTATGGCATCCTTGCAGTTCATGGGACTGTAAGGCGTTTGCAATATTCACCTTTGGTATATACTGACGCACAGACGTATGCAACATTAGTGATCAAAATGATAGTACCCTTAACCTTTTTATCGTAAATAACGATCTAGTAGCGAAATAATATTGCACTCTGCGTTCGTAAAAAAATATTGCTAAAAAAATTAACTGGGAATTTGCACTAGAGATACGGTATTAGTGGAAAATAAAAAGAACCCCTTTCTTCTTCTCTTCTCTGGTTGTTACAAAACTGCAGAGTTGGATAACACAAAATGGTTAATTGTTCCTTTTCATAGTAAGCGTAAGAATTCAAAAGTTACTAATAACTTTGAAACTTTGCTATTTGCCATCGTTAAAGTATTTAGAGATAAACTTCCGACTCATTGCATAAATATTAATAATGGATATGTAGGTAAACTGTGAAAGTTGATTCGATAATGAAGGCTCACCGGCCGATAATGGGCGGAGAATAATTAAAGGGAACAGTGTCGTTAGCAGTGTGTTCGAGTATCGGTTTGCTAAACCGAATTAACACTACGTCCATGCTCCCATGTACGAAATCGTTAGAGGGGTACGTGCCTCTCGTGGAATTCTCATTACTAAAACCCATTAGTTCACTGTAATTTTCAGTTTTATCTGTTAGAGACATGTATCCGGAACGAAGAAAAAAAACATGAGAGAGAGAGAGAATTATTTCGGGAAACCAAATGGCTCGTCGAAAAAATTGAAAAAATAGAGTGCGAGATAAAGCGGATTAATCAAAGAGCGCGTCCATGGCTGCGAGTAAATCGCTAATGTTGTCTATCGTGCATTTGTAACACTTTACATTTAGTCCATTCTGAGAACAATCTAAAATTGTAAGAGTCAATTGTGTGCAATTATGTTATCCATACATTTCCTATTAAAACTTGAAGAATTTACATATAAAACAACTGCAGATATAATCTTTTAAAAAATAATTCAGATTTTTTTTAAATAAGGAAAATTAGATATATATCAAGTCGAGCGGAAAAACAGTCTAGGCTGCAACGTTAATTTCCTTTAAAGTACCTCCTATCTGTGATAAGTTCTGAAAGAGGATTGGTACAACTTCATCGCCAACAACAACGATGCATCCCCGTTGCATTCGCGCTAAAGAGGAGCGCCGCAACGAAACTTTTGGTCGCGGCTTAACTGGCTGCGCGACATGATTAACGAGCCATCTGGAAATGCGAGCAATCGATTAACCGGACTTAATATTTGGGGAAGGAAGCTGGCACGCGCGCGCATACATCGAGGAGACGCGGAATTTAATTTCGCGCGTATAACGAGAGCGGGGTGCAATTACAGCGAGGGCTTTAATTGAGCGACGTGCAACGCTCTTTCCTTTTCTCTCTTCCTCTTTCAGAAGGCCGGCGCGGCGTCTTTGCGATCGCTTGGACATTCTTTCGCGTGAAAGTTTACGTTCTTGAGATTGTGCATTACGTTTAGTATGCCTCCGAACAGCATTTTGCACTCTCGCGAGCTGTCGCGCGTTAAAATGCATGGTCATTTGAATACGGTGCTCTAATGACGTACGTTCTAATTTTTCGCATTCCTGCCGACAAAAATATACGTGATGCTATTTGACATACCATTACTTCAAAATTTATGTCACATATGCAGTAAATGTAATAAGGTACGTTGTTTTTCACGCGTCGTAGGTTGTACAAAGCAGAGAATTGTTCACGCGGAGAGAAATTTCACAGAAATGAATCTCTACCAATTTATTTTAATCCGTTTGGTTTTTGCAAACAACAACGCTTGTCCACTTTGTCCACTCGGGAAATTAATCATTGCTGCTAAATCGTATCTGCACGCCCCCTTTTCCTCATCTGTTTTTCCGCTCTCAGATGTACTTTCCCTCCCGAGAAGGGATGATGCTGACGTTAATTGGTCACGGCATTTCTCCGAGAACTACCCTCTCGGACTAATATCTCTCGCTTGCCGCAAATGGTGCTCTCCAATTGGCGGCGCAAGCGAACATCTCTTCAACGATGAATTACCTCGAAAAATTACCTTCAGTGTAAACTAAGCCGATTGTACGTCTCTTGATAAAACCCGACGTTGAATTATTAAGCTGCGACGGTAATGATCCGTAATTAATTCTTCAGTTGAATTGTTATGACGAATTAAATTCTGCATAATCGGCAAAAGTATAACTGCTCTTTCACGAAAAGAAAGTTAAATTGTACTTATAAACTCTAAAAGTATTATAGAATCTCTGTTGAACAAAGCCGCTCTTAGTGAAAAAGCAGAAATGTCGCAAGTAAGACTTATTGTTAGGTACATTATCAGTTAAATGCATTCAGAGACACAAAATGCCCTCGCATTTTAGACATATTATTTCGGATGGAGGAGAGCTATATTTATACTCCGAAGTATTGCAATCCAGATTTCTAGATTTTTGACGATGCACAACGCGCGACGTCTAACATGATGATAAAAATACGAAATCACAGTTTGATTAACGTATAGAATACTCCACTCACGTACTCCGTACTCGTGCACCGGCTTCCTTCGGACGTAAAGGTGCGCGTCCTTTAAAATGTAGGTGACATCGTAAGTCGTACAGCTATTTCGCTTAAACGTACGGGTTCTCCCTCTTGGATAAGACCTCGTTACAAATTTATTTCCCATGCTCGATACCATGTTACCCAGCACTGCGGATACCATAGATGGTAATGGCCTCATACATTATCAATCTTTATTATCATCAAACATGTGTTATACATAAAGAAATGTGTACATATATTCCCCAGGATAATACGGAGTAGACCAGTGCTGCTTCTTTTCCTAGATAATAAATTCCACCAAAGAATAAAAACCGAAACAATATCTCTGCGTAATTGAAAGTAACATCAAAGCTACGTTCCTATTTAATTCCCGCAATTCTCATTTCTGCGTTTGCCTTAATCTGCTCTTCGACTTTGGAGGAAATCGAACTTAGAGTGTTGATGTTACTGTGCACATGCGCTATACGATGCTCGAAAGGCGGATTAATTACCGTTTACGAGACTTATTTGTCAAATAAGTCTCTATCGACGTGCTGAGCAATCACGAGGCTACGGAACCAATTAAGTTGCAGAACACGTGCAAGCGCGCGCTAAGCACTCGGCTCGATGTGTTACTCGGAATTTTCAAAGTGCATCGAATGATCGGGCTCGATTTGCCCGATCACGTCGCCGATACTTGTTGAATACTCGAAACAGGAATTCGATACCCAACTGTCACGCGCCAGCGGACCTCGGACGACAATAACTTGCCGGACAACCTGCGGTGTGGAGTCATTTTCAGGCAACTGTGAATTCTGTGAGTCAGCAAAAGTCGACGTCCTACATACGGATGGAAGATACAAGCACGAGTACAAGAAAAACAATGAATCTAAGATCGGATTTTAAAGAAACTTTACATTTCGAAAATACGAGAAAGATAGATCGTGTGTGACTTTTGGCTGAACACGCGCTGGCTTTTCCACTGAAACTTTTAGAAGTGTAAAAGGTTTTTGTAACTCAAATACGAATCTTTTTCGGATGAATTGTTGAATATTTTTACAAACTATTTTCATGAATAGAAATACAGGCGCAGAAAATCATTATTATAATAGCGATAGCATTAGTCATAAAGTATCCTGCACATATGACGCATTATATGAAATAGCGTGCAGGCAGTAAAGAGGTCTGTTTTATGCCACGATTTATGGCTAATAATAGTGCAGACGATTTTAAAATTTTATAGATTCACAGAAGCTGCTACAATAAAGCAGTTCAATTTTACATAGAACTGAATACTTCATTAGCTTTCTCTTTGTTTCGAAAACGGGAGAAATTACTCGCATCAGTGATTCGCTCTATTATCCGTCCGTATTAATGATATTTATAGAAAGGCGATATGCCTCCGGGGGTGCAAGCCATTAAGTTCATATGATCTAGCCGTAAGCAGGGATCGGCATCAACGATATTTTCAGTAATATTTTCAGCTTTGATTAACAATTATTTTGATAATCAGTAATCAACTTCGAGAAATTTATTATTAATTGATTAATCAGTAATCAAGATCAACAATTTTTTAATTGCTCAGTTAATCAGTAATCAAAATGAACAATTTCTTAATTACTCGATTAATCAGTAATCAAAATAAACAATTTTTCAATTACTCCAGTAATCAGTAATCAAAGTGAAAAATTTTTTAATTATTCGATTAATCAGTAATTATAGTATAAAATATTTTTGTTATGGCCGTAAGGTATTCGCGGTTCGATGCACCCCGGGAATTCACTCGTTGGACTTGCGCTCTCGTGATTACAATTATCATAAATATTCAAAGATGTGAGAAATCTCTCTCTCTCTCTTTCTCTTTCTTTCTCTCTAGAGTTCTAATAACCACTATCGGTCGCTCGCGCATGTGCTGCGATATCAATATTCATGCAAGTACCGCGAGCTTTGTGGAAGAGCGAAAATATTAGCATGGCTCTAGCGCGCCGAGGAAACTTCATGAATAGCTTTTTAATATTGTTACCGCGTAATCGCTTTATGGCGCGATGCGCTTCTAAAGGTGGTGGCAGTATCTTCGGCACGAAATTTCGGAAGTCGCGGCTCAACTCGCGGGAACAGGCAGGTTGTATGCGAAACAACCAGCGACTTTTCAAGAAGATACCGCCTTGCGAATTTTAACTCTCAAGTTCGCGACAAATACGTACGACGTAGACGAACGAAGTTTTATCCGCGGGATGACGGGTAACAATGACGAATGGATCTGTATGTTTCAGTAGAAAATGGAGCTCCTTATTCATATAAAGTTTTGCCTGGGCACAATTGCCGTTCTTGATTGGCAGTAATCTCCTTTGAGCAAACTTTTTGCAAGAACATCGTTCCTTTACTAATAATCTGTCTTGGAATAATCTTTCATGCAGTGGCATCGAGGCGCAGTTGTACGTAACACTTTGTTGCGAGAAAGATTGTAAAGCAATATCCGATATAAAAAGAAACGAGCACATTTTATTATAAATAAAATTCTTATCGCCGGTATGAGCGCATAAATTTTAATATCACCTCATGATCGCACACCAGAGATAAATCTTTTACAACTGTGCTGCACAACGTGTTACAATACCTATTTGCATGGAATCTTTTAACTGTGAAACCAGATTGGAATCAATTAACAGAACAAATGTTGTTCTGTTGCTGTGGAGATCGTGACTCTAAATAATGTACATATAAAAATATGAATATATACCACATCTAATTTATTTATTTATAGTAATATATCAATTCGCGTGACAGATTATATACATTGACATAATTTTCTTCGCTTCTCAATTATGGAAAAAGTATGAACGTTATTGTAGAGGCGTATTATGATAGAGGCGTATGGTTACTGATATTATTTGCTCAAATTTATTATCACGAACCGACGCGTTCCATTGCAAGATTGCATTGAATGCTATTTTCCCAGGACGATCGATATCGACTCCTGTTCCAATAAGAATTATCGCCGCTCGAGTAATTATTATTACGCGGTGCTCGCTCATAGAATGCAACGCTCATCGACGTCGTTGAATAATCGTCAAGAGAAAAAGCTCGCGAGTCGCACCTCGCACTTCAAAGTCTCTCTCTCTCTCTCTCTCCCACGGAAGGATCTCATAAAAAGGCCCGAGGTGCATTCGCTCAAGGACTGATATCCCATGAAAACACGTTTTTAGAGTGCCATTCGGGACCTTTATTAGAGCCAGCTAGAAAGCTACGGTGTTATGCACTCCTCACATAGTCAATATTTCTCCGAAGGTTAGTGGTAAAAGATAGTATGAATTCATTCTCCCTCTTTCTTGCTTTTTCTCTTTTTCTTTTTACCTACCACATGATCATGATGATAAAATACACCATGTAAATGATTAGTAAATTTATTATATTAAATATTAAATCAGATATTAAATCATTAAGTCAAATAGATTCATACATCAACAACTGTAATTCCGGATATCCCTAAAATTGATTTCTTAATTAAATAATAAATTTGTTGAGAATGCAATTGATTTTTTTTATTAGAGTCGGGCACTATTGAGATCTTTAAATTATGTCAGAAAATCCTTCATGTGGCTGCCCTTAAAATATTTAAAATTGCAGTATGTGTAATAATCGCGGAACTTTCCCTAAAAGAATATCGACTTCAAATTTACCGCAGAATCTGTCACAAAGATTAACCTTGGTGGTTTTAACATACTCTGTGATAGTATCGGCATGCTGCCAAATATTCGTGACGAGAGATTCAATTTCCTTTGAAAGCGTTTTAAAAGAAAGTAGTGTCATCATTCATCGACATCGCAATTCGGTTTATGTTACTTATGCATGTATATAAAAGATTAAAACATTTTACGTACCATAAATAACAGATTTTCCTGCGATATTGCACAGTTGTGAGTACTGCTTCAATCACCATGACAAACCACAAAGTAATATCTTGCCGCAATATTTAGCCATAACTTGTTGGTTTTTTTTTGTAATTTTACATGAACGCGGATTTTGTTTCAACCGCCATGTCGAACCACAAAATGGTAATATTTCAGTGTAAATCAAATATTGAATTATTTTGATATTTCATATATATCGGAAATAGTGTAATTAGAACACGCTCGTCAAATTTATTACATTTGATTCATTATGTTCCCTTTTGACAAACTTACGCTTCATATCTTTGAATCACTTCAAGTGACAAGTTCATCACAGAATCGTGAATTTCTACAAATCTACTATTGGAGATAATATTTGATATTAATCAAATCAATACTATCAATATTAACTTGAATAAATCTATTTTCTATTTGCTGGGAAAAGCATTGATTTAGCGAAAATAATGATTTATTTACTTCTCGATGTACTAGAAATTCAAGTCAAGTTAAATTTGTTTCTATTCAATTATCTTGAACGCGATTTTATAGAACTTTATGTTTCTTTTAAATTGATTTTATTGCACAATTTATACATCATACAGTGGTGATTAAAGAATGATATCCAGACTACATTTTTAAGTCAATTAAAAAATAATTATGATAAAGAATATCTTTCAATAGTAGAATTATTAATTGTCATTATTTATATAATAATTAATTTATATAATATTAATACTTTTATAATTTAAAAATCTCTTAACGATTTTTGATGTATAATATCAAAAAATAAGTTTGGAAAGAGGAATTAAAGATTATAAATCACCATTCCTACGCGGTAATTAACGCGTAATTATAAATAATTAGAAGAATCTAGACATATTATGTGATTATTAATAGAATCATTAATTACTCCCAACATTTTCGCGATCATTTATGATCAAAGAAATAAAACGGTCAACCATTATATCGTGAATCAAGATAACGCGAGTTGTGCGCGAACTGCACCGAGCAATTTAACAAACTGCGAAAGTTACGGGCGCTTATTAACCGTTGCGGTCAAACGAGATCGATCCATTTATATCTCAGATCACCGCCGATTAATCCGGTGATGTAATGCTGATACGTTCGATAGAAGCGCAGGATGTCGTCGTAGTACGACGCAACAGGATACTCGCCGCTTTGTCTGCGCTTTCTTGTCGCAAGGAAACGCAGGATCACCCCGTTCCGAATTACATGAATCGAAACGAGTCTCGACAAGTGATCCTGAGAGACTCGCTCCTAGTTTATCGCAGAATCTTCAAGATCCGAGAACAGCGGCAGCGAAACGGATAATAAGACATACCTGTTACGCCGTCGTGGCGCCTTCGGCGTCGCGATGTCCCTCCGTACAATTTTCCGCAACGTCGGGGATGGTTGTCGGTCTTCAGGGTGTATTTCGCTCTCGAATGTAACAGATGAAAGAGTCTTCGCGGTCCTTCCCGTAGCGCGAAGCACACCTGAACCGAATTCGAATGACAGCGATGCGCGCGGTGGCGAAGACCGACGGACGCGGAAGGCTCGCGTCGCGACGCCGCTCTGACGGTCGTCGGCGTCGACCCGGCCGTAGCGGGCTGCTTCTCGCACCCTCTCTCCTGGTCCACAACCACCACCACCGTCACCGTCGTCGCCGTCACCCCCGGCTGTGTGGTTCGGCGCGCAAGCGTGGCCGCGGGTGAGGGGGAGCGCGCGCTACCTCCACGGACACCTCCACGCACCTTGCGAGGTAGGTAGGTAGGTAGGTAGGTAGGTAGGTAGGTAGGTACCATCGCGTAGGTGCCACGACCTCGAGTGTCGGGCTGCCGGATCGGATCGTCTTGCCCCGCGGTGTCTTTCACCCCTGCGATGCCAGCTTTGGCACCGATTTTAATCCGCGTAGTGGGTGCGTGAAAAGCTTGGTAAATATTTAAGGTGGGACATGATATTTAGTAGTACTTGGTAAATCTGTATGATTCAGCAAATTGGAATTGATGTAATATTTAATTGATGTAAGGTAAAGAGCTATTGCATATCTATAACTATATTTATAACTTTGTAAAATGGATGTATTATTGGAATTTTATTGGTCTTTTTTCCGTTCGCAGAAAAATTATGCACAATTTTATTGCTAATTAATATGAAGAACAAAGTACAAGATAATAAAATACAGATATATAAAAAAATTAATGTTTATATAATATCTCATTTTTTTAATAAAAGAAATTCTTTCTCTCTCGATTTCTATCATTATTATTTCATACTTAATCATATTACGTATTATTATTATTATTATCTTGTCTTATTTTTATTAGTATTATTATTATATAATTAATAATAATAATGTATTATTATCATCTTGTTAAGATCAACGTATGCAATTATTTCAATTCAACTGAATCTCAATTAAAATTTATAATCTATGTAAACTTTGCGCGAGAAGAACAAACTTACGTCAGTTTTGTAGTAAGTGATTCGTCACCGGAGAAGCTCTAAAAATAACACGATGCAAGGGAGGAGTCTGGTGGTGTCGCACGACATCTCGGTTTCTCTTCTCCGCACACAAGCCTACGTAGAAATATAAATAGATCTCCAGTCGACGACTTCGCATGGGGAGAGAACGTACATGCCGGACATTGAGATTTATGTACCTGAATGAAGCTTTCTCCCGTTCCCGCGTGGGCGTCACACCCCCGTACGTCTCGTCATTGACCCCACGCACCCTGCACCGTTACCACGCGTCGCGTAGGAGCGTGAAGCAGCGTGATTCTCGCCCTTTCAAGTTTGCATCGTCTATCAAAATCCACTTGTCTCGCGAAAGGTGACACGTCGGATTGTTATGTATACCGCCGCATTAAAAAGCTCGCGAGGATTGAAATATTCTCGCCATCTAAAGAATCTTTCCGCATTCCTCATTTCATACTTGATCTTTCATTTTATTAGATTTTATTGTATAGTTATCGCTTAAAGTTGCTTGAGCATAATTAGCATAATCCATTATTTAGGCACTAAACTTCCCAAAGTTATAAATGATTCTAAAAATTATATTTTATTTGTTTGAGATTAATTTTCATGAATGTTTTGAAAAGAAGGCTAAACCAATGGTTAAATTAAATTTGTTAATTATTTATCTTGGAGAGAAAAATGAAGAAAATATTTAGATACTCTACACAAATAATTTCATGTCATTGTTTCTTCTTCCGAATAAATATTCGAATAATTCGAGTATTAGCGCATTTCCCAGCTGCACAAATAACTATCATTAAACCATATGCGACGCTTTTACTGTGAATACTTGCTAGAAATTACTCGTTAAAACTAGAGGTTTATTATGCGGAAGCAATCACTTGGACCATTGAGGGAAAGGTAAATCTTCTCGAGTGAGAGGTAATTTTGAACAATTACTTGCTCGCATTATGTACCGTACTAATGAAATTCCTACGTACGAAATCGCGTTAGGATAGTCGAGGGTGAAGTAGATAAAGACAGTCTTTTGCCACGCGCAGTTCGCTTGGATTTGTGCGGTTAAAGTGGATTTTCCGAACACGTCGTTTTGCTCCGAGTATCTTTTCGGGGTCGACAGGATTCCCGCAGAAGGAGGAAGAAGAAGGGGTAGAAGGTGGTCGAGAGTGGATTTGCCGCGTTCGTTGTAACTTTCGTTCATGATTGATACAGTTGCCATCATCCGATTATCTCAATCGTCCGCATTGCGATAAAGTCTGTTAAAGATCAAAGCCATCCTCCAGCTTACGATAAAGTATTACGAGAGGAAAGATCACGCTCCAATCGCATTTCCAATTTGGAAATTACGTAAATTTACGATATGGATGCTACTCGTAATGAAGAGGGTTTCATAAATATAAAATGTTTTTCTCTCACAAAGTAGATTTGGATGGAAACATTCCAGAGAAAATTTTTGGCGAGATTCCATATAGTAATAATAATAATTATTATTAAAACATGATTATATAATTGATAACGCCAAGATTATAATTATAATTATAGCTATAATAACAAAGGTTAAAAACTACCATACTAGTGAAAATTTCTGGCACGCGTTCTAGTAAAAAACTAGTAGAATTTATATTTCACTAGAATACGCAATCTACGTATGCAATTTATTTTTCACCACGCGCATGCAATTTATTTTTCACCTATCACATATATCACATATCAAAAAATATCATAGTGTTTTGCTTATACACTTTGCTTTTATTTTTTTGAGAAATAACATTAGAAAACTTGTTAATAAAAATATACTGCATCAATAAATACATTTTTATTCTGATTTTTTTATTATAATCCATTCTCTATTTATTATAAAAGTGATATGTGCGAAACGCACACCAGTTTAATCGTCCTGTGTTATTGAATTCACGTACCGAATAAAATATTAGTCAAGCTGGTAAATTGATTTGGGAACTTTGGAAGTAAATAACTGCAGCAGTACGTCAGTGCCTTCGACGGCAGCCGTTAAGGTGATGTAACGATTGATGGAAATATTTTTTCTTAGATCGAAAGTGCCTCCGAAAGGAACGAGAGAATGGTCATTTATTTGATTGATAAGAAGTCACGCGGGGGAGGAAAGGGGCAATACAAGTTTTTCCTCAGCCGTGCTATTATTCCGCATTTTTATTGTGATGGAATGTTCATTCATTCCACGCTAACATCAAGTTTGTGTAGTTGCAGTTGCCTCTCAGACGTCAACGGCATAGTGAGAACGAAAGCACAGACGTCCAAGTGATCCGGCACGCGGATCCGCAGCTGCATCCCTTCCCACAATGTCAGCAAATCCGATAAAAATAACATCGTGCATAGAAGGCATTAGGTTTTATCCCGTTAGAACTGTTACGTATCGCGGTCGCGTTTATCCTAAAACAGCCTCTTTTGGAGCAGTCGCATACCGTAAATCATATAGACGGAATCATATGCGGAATTTGCGTGAGCGCCGCCCATTTCGTAACATTACTTCTCTTCTCTAAACAAGAAAACGCAAAGTACAAAATAACTTGTAATATAATTTTGCACAATTTTATTACGAGAAAGAGAGAGTTATTATTATATGTAGCTCTATTGTATTAATTACATGATATAATAATTTCTGTGATAATTCTGTGTAAGTTATAATATTATACTATATCTTTTAACAAATCAGTTTTTGTGCGAGCAATAATTAAAAATGCGAACAATGACATTTCATTTCTCTAAATTTATTTAACCATAGCACGTCACGTCGCTTTAAATTCATTTATCGCATGATGAGTGCTGCATGAATTATTCCGCCTACATTTAATTCCGCCACGCAAATATCATATGTGCGAATAAATATGTGTGCGTTTTCGCGGTCTCACACAGGGCTCAGTAATTTAAATAATTTCTTTCCCATTTCGCATCACTATTAGGTATAAAGCTCGTAATTAATAAAACAGACCATTTGTCGAAGAATTGAGTTTTGAGGATATTAAACACAACTTTCTTAGAAAATTAAATTAAAAGTAAGTACAGGGTGTCCCATGGGAAGTTGCTGAAACTAATCAGCTGTCATTTTTAAACGTATGCAGTTATTGAAAAAACAAAAATTGCGTTGGAAAGAGGAAAGTCTGCAGTTTTTAATGGGTATAAATAAAATTTAGCAAAATGTTTGTATATCAGTTTATTTTATTAATGAAAAATATGAAAAATATTATTAAATCAAGTAAGCTAATGATAAATATTTTCAAAGTGTGCACCATCTGAATTTGTACAAAAATTAATTCTTTTACAAAAACTTGTGAAAACTTTTTCTAACATGTCGTCTTTAATGTTGCTGACGACCTTTTTAATAGCTACTATTAAATCTGACACTGTTTCTGGATTTCCGGCATAACAATGGTCCTTAATGTATCCCCAAAGAAATAAGTCACATGGATTTAAATCCGGCGAGTACGATGGCCATTCTAGCCCCCCCTGGGCAAATTTGGGGTATCCCAGACCGATGACTCGATTGCCATAAACTTTATGGATTGGTTCAAAGACCTCCTGGGTTCGATGTGGTGTCGCTCCATCCTGCATGAAATGAAATCCTCTGACCAGGCCTCTTTTTTTTGCATGAGGGAAGAATTGTGTTTCGAGAAGCTGCTTGTAACTTTTACCAGTGACTGTTGATTCGAAGAATTGCAGATAAATTCCTTTTACCGAGATCGCAGCCCATGCTGTTATTTTTTGTGGATGTAAAGGTTTAGCCAGGGAAACGTTGGGATTTTCTGACCCCCAAAATCTATAATTTTGTTTATTAACATAACCATTTAGCCAGAAATGTGCTTTGTCCGTGTAAATTATCAATTTTGCATCAAGTTCTCCATCTTCAAACATTCCATTTATCGTCTTGCAGAATTCCACACGTTTCGTCATAGCGCGTTTGGTTAGCAATTGATGCGATGTTATTTTATAGGGATGCATTTTCAGGAAATGTTTTAAAATCCTGTGTAACGTTGTTTTGGATCTTTCAAGAGCTTGGGCAGCTTTCCGAATGGAAGAATTTGGATTCTTTTCAAAATACTTCTTAATATCTTCAATGTTTTCTTCTGCAGCTACAGACACAGAAGGACCTGGCAGACCATGTCTACGGTCTTGGATAGTTCCATACTGCATAAAATTATCGATAATTCTGATAAAAATAACACAAAACATTATTTTAATGCAGATTTATTGCCAAAAAATGGAGTGACGTAACGCATACGTTTAAAGAAATAATAAATTCTAACCTTTTCAGCGTGTTTTCGCTCTTAACTTTATGTGTTCCGTATTTAGTACGAAACCCCCTGTAAGCATTGCTATAAACTTTTCCTCTGGAAAAGAAGCACTCGACAAGATAAATCTTTTCTTCCGTCGTCAGATTACTCATTTTGACGCGCAAGGACTTGCATCTACCACAACCAGAATAAAACTGCGGACACTCAGATGAACGACCGTTAACCGTAAGACCCTTTCTGAAGTCATGGAGGGGAGAACCAATCGTTTACTTTCAGCAACTTCCCATGGGACACCCTGTATATGAGCATTCAAAATCTAAGAAGTAGCAGCTTCAATAACATAAACATTTTTTATTACATTGAAAGATATTCTCAAGTGGCCAGATTAATAAATATTGCATTTAGCGAATCGATCAAACAGTTACACTTTACATCAATACATTTTTACTGCAAATATCAAACTGCAAATGTTACCAAAATATCTATTGGAAGATTCATATTATTGTCAAAGCATACGAACTCAATCAAATGTATTATCCAGCATCTAGACGTGCCGTTGGCATAAATTTCGCATATATTGTTTCACTGTAGACGAAATTTTTCGACCGCGCGTCAATAAACTTTCGCAAATATCAAACACCATATCGAGCTGCTATTTCGCAATTCCTCTAACACCATTCCTCCGTATATTGGCCATCGAGTAGTCGCTGGTTTTCCTTCGGTGTTTATCGATTTCAAAGGACTCCGTCTCATGTAGCCCCCGGTCGTCAATATTCCCCCCTCCGTCTTTCGATATCTAAGGGGCCATTGTATCATTACGACGACGTCCTTCGACTCGCATTTCGCGACTCCGTCTCCGGGAAAGCGCTCACAGGTTCCTCTCACCATCCTAAAATCCTACCTTTCTCCGCGGATCGATCGAGACTCCAATCCCGCCGCGCACAGATGTCGTGTATTATCATTTTAGTAATAGTCCTTTTCGCGGGTTTTTTTATCTCCCGATGGAATATCTCACAATCAGCCCCTCAGCAAAAACTCACGCAACAATAAAAATCCGAAACGATCTTGTTCTGCTATAAATTGGGCTATAAATTTCTAATCCGCGCGATCGAAGCGCGACTTTACCGTGAAACATTTATTTATATCATTTCGATTTGAATTTGTACTTTTACTTTTCCAATAAGAAAATATGACGAACGTGTAAAATGTCGCAAAAACATATTTATTTGGCACGCGTGTTGCTTAAGGGACACTCGATTTTCCTCGAGAAGCCTCACAACGCTCACACCCCAATATAGGTAAGGTTTACGACGTATTGGAGGTTGACCGGAAAAAAAGGAATCAATTCGATGGGCATTTTATTTCTTGCGACACGCTCCGCGGGGAAGCCATTATGTATCGCGGCTTTATTACGTTCTGCAAATCACCATCGAGTACCCACGAGACCGACCCTTCGAACCTATTTACGTCCACGAGCGTAATCTTCGACGCACACCGCTTACACGTGCATAGACCACCTCCAGCGCCACTTAACATTATTACCTCAAGTACCACCCACACTGGTTGGCCGTTATGTTAAGAATTGCTTCAGGAAGCAATCTTCCATATTGCCTGGCTGCAGCGCCAAAAATTGCTGCGATTTGTGCGGTAGACTCTTTTTCCCTTTAACGTCCAACTCTCCTCAATAGAATCTTTCAGACAATCGTGCTGCGCAGCTTGCGGAGATTTAACTTCTCAGAAATGGCATCGACGACCTTCGCACTGTCATCGGCCTTGGTATATACGGAGTCTTCTAAATGAAAAATGAAAAGTGCAAAATGAGAAATGAGATTGAAAAAGATAACTTTCAAAAAATAGCAGCGCGGACTTTCTTGTGTGTCTTTAATGAATCATCTCTCGACTTTATTACGACGAACCGAACAGCAAACTTATCCTTCAACGCAGAGTATAGGAAAGTTATTAAAGTAGAATGCCATCAAATCATAAAAAAATAAGAACGTGTTTTTTTAAATTTAATTTTACGAGTTTGAATATTGCACTCTTGCAGTCTTTGATCACGCTTTCATTTAATCAATTTTGTGTCTCGGCTTTTGTCGAAACAACTCTTGCGTAACGTAGAAATATAGTTTTCAATAACGCCAGCTATCCGAATGTCCGAATTACCTCGTAACGAATGGATTAAGATTGGGATACTTCCGAGTTCCCTCAAAGTTGGGCGAGAGTAACTGCGTAACTCGCCGGAAAGCGCGGTCAAAAGAAACACCCACATATTTTCACAAAGACAACACACTTTTCTTTCTTTTCCCTCAACTCGCGTAACGTAAAACAAATTAAAGTCGGTAGAAAAATGCAAAAGAGCAAGTTTTCGTCCTCTTGTCGGAACGTTCGTGCAGTGATGTCGATCAAGATTGAAGAATACCACGTAACGACGTTTATTTTAATCAGAAAGTTTCACGGCGCGTCCTCTCGCGAATATAAAAAATTCCGCTCTATCAATGTAAGAAAGATAAAATGTCCGAGTGCTCCATATTATGCGCGCAATCCTTCCGCAGGGTGCAATTTTTTTTTATGTAAAGTAGTCACAAGCGCAAGAAAAAATTGATTGAAAGTAAGATCGTTGGTTTAAAATGCAAAGGCGACGACGATCGAATCGCGGAGATCTGCAGGAGCCGCGTTCTTCGGGTATCTTCTTTGTGAGGAGAGATGTTCATCCTGACAAATTGCAATTTTGTCTTTAGACGAAAGAAAAGTGCGCACGTGATTTAAGGGAGAGACTTGAAGAATTGTGAGAAGTCGCATAAGTAGGGACCACGAGTCCACCAGCGGATAATTGAATTTTTTGCGGTGCAACGAGCTGCGATAAGATCCTATGCGGAAATTAGATTTTATTCTTGAACATGCTAACGAGATTAAGCGGTCCGCAGCGGGTGCATCCTCGTCTGCCTAGTCGTAATTAAATAAAGTCGATAAATTTTGTAAAGGGAGATTTCTATACAAACACGTAAATTGCGGACATACATTATATAAACTTTTGTAAGATTTACTTTTTTAACAGCTGATTATACGAGTATATATGTACATTAAATTTACCAGACTTTAACGCTTTTACGGACTACCGTGACCAGAGCTCTCGAGAGAAATCTCCACGAAACTTTCAGGAACGATGATACACCGGTAAAACGCTTAACTTCCAAAATGCAGCTTAACCAGTACTCTCATTGTGCTCGAAAAATGTAAATGCGCTATTAAAAGTTCGGAATAGAATGCCAGATGGTAGCATGCTAATGTCATCGGTGCGCCTGATGTCTTCTTAGGAGAATTTCTGTCGTAATTACTGTCATTTACAGTCCACGTTAATAAATTATCACGTCAACTCGTTTGCTTTGACTTGTCCTTAATATTGAAATTAATTATTTTCTCCTTTTTTACAATAAAACCTACTATAATGTTATGTTTTTTGACTTTTGAAGCAGAGAGATATACAAATATTTTATCAATTGTCAAGTCGCATGGAAATCGGTCCTTCGAGTAAGTTTTATTTATTTCTACTGCAAAAATAACAACTATTTATGAACGTTTCTAGTACCGTATTTCTTACAACATGGAAAACGCAAATTCAAATCGAAGAAAGCACTTAAATTTTGTGAATAGCCATATAAAAATTTCTTCCATCAAAAATATTTATGTACTATTTTACTGGATTAACATATACCTACATTTTATGGAATTAAATATTGATAGTATCTTGAATTTATTATAGCAATAATAGCGCACACATGTGTACTATTAATGCTCAAAATATTTCAACTCAACTGTAATAAATAAATGCAATGTTTAAAAGCTATAAAAGCTGAATTATGAGCAATTAAACTTTCAACGTTCCTTTCAAACCATAATTAAGCTTTTATATGCTTTTATATCCTCTTTCTCGCTCTCACGTGCTAAATATTACTCGAAATAAAAATAAAAGAAGCGGATGAAAAAGAAAAGCAGGAGGAAGGTTTTTTGTGCTTCTAGGCCAAGTAAGGATGGCATCTCCATCGTAATCGCAGTCGTCACTGAATCATTCATAATCACGCGATTCTGTCTTAGCACGGCACAATGCGGGACAGATTAACATTTAAAGCCGGCACCGTGTCTTGCAGACTGCTGCCATTGTCGCTGCAGCTTAATTAGATATTCTTAGTCGGGGCAGCGCGGCCATTTAAACGAAACAGACTGATTGATGGTCTCTAATCAACAAACAAGAACATGCTAATCGTCCGTCATCTTTGCTCTTGATTGCATGACGTCTACGTTTGTCCAACATTGGAGAATACCAGACAAGATTTGCTTAACGTAAGTAACGTGAAGATTACACGAAATATATTAGCTTTAAGAATGAATAGCATTTGAATTAAGCTGTTGAGTAAAAAAGAATTTGCATGTATAAAGATTTACTATTAATTATCGTCACTCTATACTTTACAAGAATTTCTAGAAACACAGATTAATTTAACAGATAGGTATCGTCATGAGTATTACTGTTTCCTTATATATATATATATATTTTTTACTTGATAAAAATATATATATATATATTTTACTTGATAAAGAAGTAAATAAAACTGAGATTAAAGAATCCGAGTGGAACGATCAGTGAGTTAGAAATTCATCACGTTTTCCCTTGGCAAACCTCGGCACGACCAGCGCGACCTATCCGTCAATTCCAGGCAGGTTCATACACCTGCCGCCTCGGCAAATTTATTGCTGAAACAATATTGCGTGTGCGTGGCATTGTGTATTTTTCGCTTGTCTACAAGCTTTGCCAAAAATTTGCGCACTTTATTATTCTGCGAACGATTTTGCGCTCGTAGGACACTTTATCATGTCCCTGGGCAGAGTTCCAGAAGAACGAAAAATAAAGGAAGCGTCCAAAATACGGGTATGTAAGGACAATAAGAGAAGCAAGATAAGGACAGACTCCAAAAGTAAAACAACGTAAAAGGAATTTAAATGTAGAGAAATCCTATCGTACTTCAGATTTTCGCGACGAGCTACAAACGTGAGGATCTTTGTGCAAAGACCATGATAAAATAAATAATAAAGTTTAAATGAAAGTTTACTTCGTTTTGAAGCTTCGCGGTTATTAAGGTTACTCACAAAATATGAGAACCGGGAGGGACGTTGATTTTTTAGACCGCGCAATATTCCGAAGTACAAGGCGGAAGATCTTGCGGATAATCTCGAATTAAACGAAAGCCCGAGAGCGAAGAAGATATTTCCCGTGGCAAGTACGAGTCGCAAACGAATGGAATCCCCGTTTCTCCCGCAGCAAAATCAAAGTCCTTCACTGGTCACGTCTCATCATTCGCTGCGAACGAAGTTGCACAGTTTCCCTTAAACTTCGAAGCGGTAGTTAACTCTAATACTGTGAAATTCTCTTTCCCCTCCCTTTCTCTCTCCTCTTACTCTTTCACTATTGAACGAAGGGATCTCTACTGAGACTGTGCTGTGTTTGCATAATTATACATTCTTCTTTTGATACTTTTGATTAATATTAAATTACATTACTATACACTAATATACGTCATAATAATTATTATATAATTATGCTTTTAGATAGAATAATAATTAATAGAAAGAATTTGAAAAATTCTACCATGTGCTTTGATTGCTTGTTGCATTTAAATACAATTAACATCAAGTTAATTTAAACGATACAAGATAAATTTCAGACTATTATAATATAATTTTATATAATATAATTCTATTATAATTTCTTCGTGATCTACATGGAGCATTTTTGTTCGGTCGATGCATGCGCATTTTGACCATGCAAAACGTGTACTATAAATGATATATACCCGCTTGGAGAAATCCGTCTTCGTAAGATCAAACGAGGCACTATCGTACATCGCCGGTGTTCTACTTGGCGAAACAAAAGGCAGCCGTCATCGCGAGTGGTAAACCGTTCATGCATACGTTATAACGAAGCAAGTAGAATATCCATATTTTACGGGCTTCCGCCTCCTTTTTCCCACTTTCTTCTTTAAGCTGGCAAAAGCTTCATCGGCATATCTTCTATGATTATTATGAAAAAGAGTTCGAATGCAAAAAAATAAAATTGTTATTGAAATAAAAAAAGAATTATTTAATAATAATTTGAAAAATGTTTAACTGTTTGAACAATAATAACGATAATAATAACAATGATAACGATGATAAAATCAATCTTATTATATTGTAGAATACGAAACTTACATTTTGTTAAAAGCTCCTAATATTTTAAATCCGTTGTTAAACATTGTTAACATTACTATTACAATACAATAATAATAATAATAATTTATACGTTAATAGATGGTTGTTTGTACGATGACTAAACGTCGTTGGCAACATTCGCCTTGTGAATGCTATTCCTCGCAGAACGTGCGGAAAATAAGGATGTCAATGGGGTGAAGAATGACCCGAGGGTCGACGGGAATAAAGCAAAGTGTAAATGCGTGTGGGCATACGGTAAACGCAGAAGTGATTTTCTGAGCGTTACCGTGCGAAATCCTCTCGTACTCAAAATCGGTGCTTCCCTTTCACGACATCGTTGACCCATTCTTTTTCATTCAGATAACAAATTATGCTCGTGCTTCTTTCTGGATGATATTACGTCGAAGCTACCTTTTTGAGAGAGATGAAAGACGGAACTTTTTCTCATGAAAATTCGTTTTTCCTTGTTGCTTTCGATGCGATGCAGTAGGAAAGACGGTTCTCTCTTTCGAAATGTATTCCTGACAGTATTTGAAATGTTCTTTATTTACAATATACATATATAATCTACTTTATGTATTGTCATGATATTGCGTAATAAGTAATTCCGGATTTTCCAATAAATAAATTTTTTAAATTAAAGTAATAATTGTTATTCTCTAATAATAAAAATAAAGTATATATAATATGTTTCAAACAAAGAAATATAGAAATGTCTTTGGAATTTCAAATAAAGAAATGAAGGAAATATACGGTAACGAAAAGTCAAACGCATAAGCATTTGGATTCTCAAAGCTGTTCGCCACAGAAATGACATGGGAAACGAAAGGCTTCTTGCACGCCTTCGATATATTTTCTTCCGGAAAAATCTCAGTTATACGAGGATTTTCTGTACGTTGCTTACGGAATTTCAGAAATAACATTTTGTCAACCACAATAGAATGTGATTTGAAGAAAAATTTGTCAAATGTATGTATTAAAGCAAATGTCTATGTTATGGAAATATCAAATAAGACAATAAAAATAGTGAACTGGTTATATTAATAATTGTTTTCGTTCTCACGTTTGTTTCCAATTACAATAGTAATAGAGCATTAGTAATAGAATTACATTAGTAATAGAATAGAATATAACAATATATTATACTATACTAATATATTATTAATATATACTCATATATTATTAATTAGGTAACAATCGATATATAAACAACATAAATCAATCATTAAATTTATTTTCCATTATTTTCTATGACTTTTTCTCATCTTTCCCGCAGCATGCAAATATCATATCGAAAGAAGGAGTCATTTTCAAGCGATCCATTCATCGATCCATCCGCAAAATTTATGCAATGACCTAATAGTTAAAAACACATTTAAATATATATTTTATATATTATCAAATAATTTCAAATCAAGGAAATTAGTTTCATTGTATGGCACATTATCTTCACGATCTTGTCGTTAAAAAATTAATGTAAAAATTTTATAGCGTTATTTACAGATGCTTGTGCATGACACAGTATATTTTGCATGATAACAATCATTTTAGTCTGGAGACAAACTTGAGGCAGTTCTTCTTATGACAATGTATATAGCTTTTACTAGCTAAGGCAACACCTTTCCGTATTACCGAAAGGCGAAGTGCAAAGGAGGCAAATGGAGCTTATTGAAATTTTCAGAATCCGATACTTGTACATACATGCATGGGCATATGTGCAATCTTCTTCATCGTAACGAGAATATGATTGTTCGTCTTTTTATGAAAGCCGTACGGCTCACCGCCTGCGACGGTGAACGAAAAAAGAGTTTCCTCTCGACGGGCTTTTTCTCTATCAGGTGGCTCGGGGAAATAATTTATGTGCTCGTGAGGAAAGTTTTGTGTTACATCGAAACAGCTACGACTTTTGCAATTTCAATTCTCGATGTTACAAACGCAGAGAAACTACAATATTATCAAAAAAGAGAGAGAGATACTATACAACAAAATAAGATACATATGAAGACCGTTTCCTATTATAATTGAGAAATAATAATATAGACGTCATCCTATTTGCGAGTTACCTAGTTGCGAGATATTCATGTATTGTTTATAGTGATAGAGCCTTGATAGCATCAAATCGATTCTCCTTTTTAGCTCTTTAGCTTTTTATTAGCTGTATGCAAAAGTTTTAGACATTTTTAATATTTTCTTTAGATGCATAATTATATGCAATACAATGCAGTCATTAAAATATTTGCCCTTATTTTTTACGATTTTTTGCCATCTCTCGAGTAAATTTGGAATTCTTTTGCAAAAAAGTTTTTTCGTATTTCAGCCACATCTTGAAAGTAGTATCCAGTTACAAAGTACTGAATCGATTGGAATAAGTGGTAATCCAAAAGCGCCAAGTAAGGTGAATAAGGCGCCGTGTGCGCAAAAACTTTCCAGCCCAAGTCCAAAATTGTTAGCTGAATACAAAAAGCATCTATAACTTTTCATTGTTCATCGCGTTCACTATTGTTTTTCGAAGTTATATTTATTATCATGACATGACGTTTTATAAACTTTGATGTAAACTCTTCAAAAACATAAAAAAGCGAGAATTAATTTAAAATTTAAATAATATCAGAGCTTTGAAAAGAGAGAAAGCTAAAACTTTTTCATACATCTGATATGTTTAGTATTTTGGCGTCAATACTTCTACCATTATTAAAAACGATATTAAATAAGTATACGAGAGCAATCAACTCAAAATATTGAATAATGACTTGACAATATGTATTAACAAAAACACGTGTTAATTATTTACACACATATTGCATGGCATAAAATTACAATAAAAACAGAATTACTAATTACATAGTTGAGCGTGCATAAATATTATAAATATAATAACTTATGTAATTATGGAGCGACATTTCACTTTAGATTGTTCTTAATAGTTTAGTAAAAAGACACAAAAAATAGCGATGTAAAATACAAATTTATTTGACGGAAGCTCAAGGTAATAATAAACCGGTCTATTACTTCCAGTAGTTTAGATTGTTCTTAATAGTTTAGTAAAAAGACACAAAAAATAGCGATGTAAAATACAAATTTATTTGATGGAAGCTCAAGGTAATAATAAACCGGTCTATTACTTCCAGTAGTAGAACTTCCTGCATGGCCAGCCACGCTTTAAACACGATGCCACGACCTCGCGCGCAAGCCGGTATAATTTATCCGTTCGATAAGCGCGACTGAAAGTTCGGGTTCGATCGTCGTACAACGCACTGCGAGCCGATTCCTGCTAAGTTTTAATTGATTTCATGAGATTGCGCGAGGAGAGAGGCTAAACAAGATTAAAATGAAGTGCCGCGGTCGGGCAGAGCGGCGATATGCCATGTAATTAACGCACCTAATCGGCCGACTTAAGTCGACACTTTAAGCGATGTTGTTGTTGTTTCCCGAAGTCTTGATTGCCAACACTTTTACTAGTCGCGCAAATCCCATGAAATATCCTATTAACGTTTCTTTACTGCGCTCGTAAATCCTTACGATAGGCCACACTGTTATCACGATGGCCCACATATGAGCCGTCAAACGCGACATAACTACGTATAAGTACGTATAAGTCAAGAATGAAGATGTGTAAAAATAAAAATTTCACACAAGTATCATCTCCGCGGCACAAGTGTCTTTTCCCATAACATAAAATTTTAATGTTTTTCTTCTAAAGATAGAAATAAAAATTCTTTAATGTTTCCCTCAAAGAACTATAATAGTATCACTAGCTTCTGCGCTAAATGCTTTGACACAGATCTAAACAAAAATGGATTTTGGCATTTTCGCAATCCATATCATATTTGCTTCCAATATTAAGCCACGATCGAAATCTCATGCACTCGCAGAGCGACTACAAATTTCTTTCGAAGTAGTAGCGCTAATCCATTGTCGAAGGATCAGTTGATACGATCGTTCTGGATATACGCTCTTTACAAAATGTTGAACCAACGATCGTCTTTTTGTACGTTCCGGGAACGTTTAAATGGAGTAATAGAATTGAATTAATCGTCCGCATGATAAAATGTAGCGCGCACGCTAAATTATGCATGTCTATTAGTGTAGCGCGGCGGCACAGAGACTTCTTCGCGCGTGTAACTAATTCATTACTCTCAATCCCCTAATGAGATTACTCCGAGTAGAGTCCGCGCGCGGTAATGTATAACTAATTTTACCGGTATAAACGCGGAACGCGCGAGGGGAAAATCCCTCGCGTATTCTTAATCATAATTCTTTCTTGAGGAATCGCGAGGAATTTAACTTGAGCACGTCCGTCAATGACAGATAAGGATCTTAATTCTTCGATAACAATACACCGATAAATTAATAAAGGCAAGCCCGTCGCAAATATCTCAACTCACCAATTTATCCATCCTCGGGATTAACATTATTTGAATATTTCTCAAAGTTTATATATATATATATATATATATATATATATATATAACTACATGATATATCTACATGAGCCCTGAGGATTAACACTATATACCTCTCCCCCTTCATAACTTTTTGTATAACTATGACCGACGAGAATTTATTTCGCCCGATGAACAATTTCCATACATACATAGTGAAATTATCGTGGAATTTGCACGATCCAAATTTTCATATAGTTGAAAGTTGAAAATAAAATATATCCGCGCGTAACGTTAGCGACTTCTCTCGACGGCATCGCGAGTTTCTCGCGGGTAAAATAAACTACGGCGTTGTAAAATGAAATATGACGTCGTGTAAAATTATGATCGGCGGCGATGGGTCGCGGGACGCTCTTACCCCGTCGCATAGAAAAGCGACAATTTCCCTCGTGGATGAGTTGCCGGCAACGCAAAAATATCTCGCGCAAACTGTGACAATCAACGCGCGGATGCAAATCGGACTCGACTTCATTTCCGAGTGACCACGTATGCATCTGTACACGTAAACACATTCCCGTGCGAATCTACGTCAAAGCGACACACATATATGTATAACGCTCGACCGCAAATCAGAGTGATCCTCTCTGATTCGGCGATTAAGCTATCATAAAGTCTCGTCGAGGATGGCGCCATTCGTTTGCCCTCCGCTTCAAACGTACGAAGCGATAAACGAACGCTCTATTTATTTCTTGAGCGCTCAAATGTTTCTACAATACACTGGACAATCTTGGGAGGAAAACTGGCAGTTTCGAAGGGAATATGAAAACGTTTTGACGAATGAGTGCGCCCCTTAAAAGTCTTGCATTGTGAAAATAATACCGCCAACGCACGAGCGGAACTTTAATTAAAGGATTAAATTCTACCTTTCTTGATGAATTTCGCGTGAAAGTTCGCGACACTTCAGAGGGGTCGCTGTAACGTTTTAAATGGGGAGAATAATATCAATCAAGTTTGATTGGCCAGCAGAATTTTCCTGCGGGAAATCTATGGGGCGATGGACACAAAAATGTTACATTTTATCGAATATCGATAATTTCGAGAAATGCGGATCAATGCGCGAGCAAACCAAAATAAGCTCCGCACCGTCTCGGGCGGCGGGGTGAATACTGCGTTTGCACACGTCATTTACACGTCCACCGCATTTTCGAAACAGCAGCGGAATACGGCTTAATTAACTTGTCAGCGTGCGCGCCGGTATCTACGGCCCATACGGACTTCAGACGCTTTTGAAATTCAACGTGACAACATGTGTGAGTCACGTGCCCTGTGAATTATTAACTCTGCACAGTCGCATAAAGATGTTTCGCAATTCATTATGTCAAGCTTCCGCAAAACAATCCCGAATTTTATTTACTCGCGATATTAACGTGCTTCGATGATTCGCACTGTTAGTCACTCACAAGAACTTCAAATGAAAATGCAATAAAATAATCATTATAGTATGTTATTTACTGAATACAAATATGATTTTATTAAGCATATAAAAGCTCCGTAATGTATTTTTTTATAATGTACTTGAGTTATACAATTAACGTCTATATAAGAATTTCTAACGGAAATGTAAGAATTTCTAATGGAAAGATACTATAAATGTAACAATGCAAAGTTACTTACGCCTACAGTTTTTGTTTCCGTCAAAGGAGAGAGATGCAGCATCAAAATATTTTACAGTTAATTAGAATTAATAATGTGATTTTACATCTGTTTGTTAACGACGTGCTAGGCGCGATAATGACTCATTCACGGCGACCTGTTATCATTAGGCTGAGTTTGGAGAACATGAAGGGCTGTCTAATTACCGAAAATGAACTATCACATTTACAGTATAATCCTATTATTGAACAAATCTCCGAACACGCATTATAGAACAACTATGAGAAAGGAATGACGCGGTTCTCCTACGCATATAGCGCTGTGTAGTCAACTACTGAAGCGATATTGCCTAGCACGAACGGGTTAATGCAATTGCTATTCTACTGGGAACGTACAGCTAACTTAGCCCTTTGCGCTACGGCAGGATATTCTCGAGAGAAGTTAAAATAGATTCCCTTTTAGATTAACTAAGCGTTAGATTAACTAAAACGAGAAAATTATACAACGTTACGCGCTATTTAAAAAATGGTGATCCAAAAGTACGCGCTCTTCTGTTGTAGCGGGAATAAACTCTCCGTTATAAAAAGAAAAATTAAAGTTAAAGATTCTAAAGAAAAATTCAATATTCTGATGTAAGTTAGATTCCCTTCGATTCTTATAGAAGTAGGGAAGTCGGAGTTTCTGTACTTCCAACTGTAATCCCGAGGTTCAATTCCGAGTTTGGAGAATCGCGCATTAATCTCCTTGAAACTCGATACACGCGGAATATCCGTATCTTTATCCATTACACTCTATAATGGATTTTGGAACATTATCCGCCTCGCTGACTGATTTTGTTTTTGACTATTGAAACGATTCAGGCTCATCGTGATAGCTACTCGTTTTCCCATTATGCTTTGAGCACAGAACTGTAATTACAGTAACTGAAATGTAGAACTGATAATGAAATCTTATCAGTAATCGATAGCCATGTTATGCATTTCCTTTATGCAGGTCTTGATATAATATACAGTAAGATCTACAATATTATGCTATATATACCCTTTTATTCAATAAGATTTAATCAATTAAAGTGGAAAAAAGAAAAATTTTATAAAACTCATTTTAAGAACATATTGATTTATCTGCGTGTGTAATTACAGGTTTAAGGTATTTTCAAGATAAATCTGTGAGTGTGAATTTCGCCACATTCCTCCGGATCTTGTTGAACTTTGCCAGACCTCACTACTTGATCTCGCTTAATCCAATCTGAATTTACTGGACCTCACTAGATCTTGTTAAATTTTTCTTGATCTGGCTTGAATTCTGTACCTAGCTTAACTTACTAAATCTCTTTAAGTCTTGTCTAATTTCACCTAAACTCATTGGACTTTGTCAAATCTTTACCGATTTCGTTTACACTCATCGGACTTGACGCAACTTATCTTAACTTTATGAAATTTTAACTGATCTCGTTCACACTCGCAGAATCTCATAGTATCTCGCGGGCTCGACTGAATAAATTACATTATTTCTCAATCTGATTTTCTACAGTTTAAAAATGGAGATATAATACTATTAATCATAGAGAAAAACTAATAAAAATAATTTGATATAATTTCACAATTTAATGCTTTTATGCAATTTGCATATATAAGCATTAAACGAAGTTTAAATTAAGAAACAATATTATTTCTTTTTATTAATTATATTCTATATCTATCTGAAATTCACAGAAAAATATGTCTCTACTTCATCTTTCTTGCGTTTTTATTGAATGAAAGAAAGAAAACGCACTGTTATATAATTCAATTTATTATTAATCTTATACACAATGAGAAACTAATATTCGTAGTAAAATGTACAGAGCTTTATAACTTACAGTATATTTATAACTTATTATATTTATAATAACTTTTATAGAACCCTTGGAGGATTAGCGCACACACTAAGACTCGGATAAAATATCCTCCAGAGTTTTGTCGTCGTGAAGAGGCGAGTGTCCTAACGTAGGATCACTCTCCAAGAATTCACGCAGCTCGGATTCGAGATCACCGGATGGCTCCGTTGCACTCAAGAGAGACGGTGGTGTCTGACTGCTGTGCGTCATACCGATCGGGATTTGAATCGGCTGCGTCGGCGGTTGATTCGCCCCCACAATACTGATATTTTGATTTTGCTGGTTGGCCGGACTGAGCAGATCCGCGTTCTGAATTGGCGAGGGGGCTGGCAACAAGTTCGACAACACCTGACTGCTGCCGTTACTTGGACTCGATAGTAATGAATTGTCGGCTACTATAGGAGGATTGTGGGTAATTGGTTCGACTTCCATAGGCTCCGATCCACCAAGAGGCGCTATTCCCATCGCCCTACGCAAACCGTCCACAGGCGCGATCCCGGACGGTGGCAGTTTCTTCGCTATCTCAGTGAGATTATCAGTGATTTTTTCAGCTAGCAGCACTTCAGCTTCCGTAGCCTTAGGCACATTGGACAAGTGAGCTGGCGGTGGTGCCGACAGTCGCTCGTGCTGAGCTTGCTTCAACCGGCCTAGAATCTGCGACGTGTCATCAAGACGGCTCTGCAGTGCGGCGCGGTCCTCGCTATACTTTAGTTCGTCTTCTGCAAATAAGAGATATTACGTGCAATTAGATATGTGATGCGATAGAATAATATTAAATCGACATTAATGCTATTTGAAGTTCAGTAACTGCTCTGTAACAATATTATGAGATAAAATAATTTCTTGACACATTTTGACAAGAATCATAGTAGTAACAATAATTACGATTAATTAAATGCGTAACGTATATTAATATAAAATATTAATTTGTAGTACGAAAATATAAACTAAATACTTAAATTAAAATGCTACTCTCGACGGATTATTTTTATCAACAATTTCATAATTACCTAAACTCTCCAAAAACTCCACGTCGATACCAAATTCGGAGAGCGTCTTCAGCTGCTCGATATCGACCTTGATCTTCTCCAGTGATGAAATGTTACGATTCACATCCTGCATGGGCTTCTCCAGCAAGGTCTTGATCTTTTCCTCCTCTTCCTTCAGTCTTCGTTTTTCCTCAAGGAATTTTTTCGTCTTCCTATGATCGCCGCCCGTCAGGATATCCAAAAGGTCGTCGACCATGGTCAATGTGTAATCACAGTCCTTGGCGAAATCCAGGATGGACTCGGCGTACTGAACAGCGGTTTCATCGCCGTATGTCTGATAAACCAAATCCGTCTCCTCCTTCGTGAGGTTCGCGAACGTCGAATCGTAGCTGGGCGCGTACGAACCGAACGCGCCGTAATACAAAGGTTTCGCCGGTTTCGACAAATTCCTTCGATCCTCACGAAATCCAGCCAGCGCCCCCGTGCCATGATTTAATTTGCCAATCAATTGCCCCAGCGATACGGGTCTCTGGTTGGTTCCCGGAATGATCCCGTCTCCGGGCACGATAATCTGCAGACTGGTAGTGCCGTCTTTCTTTTGTCGCAGGAAACCCATCTTTGAATTAACCCTTTTCAAGCTGAGCTTCTCTGCCGCGGCTTTCGCCGCCCCCCTAGCCTGCTTCAGTATCTCATCTGGTGTCAAATCATCGGGAATCGCCTCGAACTTACCCAAATTCGCCAATCTCATCTTTCTCTGATTCTCCTTCCTGAGCTCCTCCGCTTCCTCGTTGCGCTCCTCCTGTTCGCGTTCCCGCTCGATCTGCTCCTCTGTCGCGGGCGCGTCCGGATTGTTGGGATCCTCGGTGCCCAGCTCGAATCCCAGCTCCTCCCTCGTGATGTCGTTCATGTACATCAAGACTGGCCTCAGCTGCCGCAGCTTCTCGGGAGTCACCATCTTCAGACCGACGTGCAGCAACTTTTTCGCTGCTTTGTAGTAAATGGTATCGGGATGGTTGTACGTCGTAGCGTTATCGCACATGAGCTTGAAGTCGTCCACGAATTCCTGCAGGTTCTGATAGTTGTTGTCGTCTATCTTCTGTTTTATCGTGCTGAAATCCATAGGATTCGTGATGATCTGCGAGTAGCCGGGCGCGATGCTGTCTGTGACCGGCCAGGCGAAAAACTGCTGCGGATCCCGCTTTTCCATCGACCTCAACAAGTGCTCCAGCAATCTCTGGAGGGGTGTGCGCTCCGCTATCTTCCTGAGGACGCATGTTCTAGGTTCACGATGCGGTGACAGGGAGCTTATGTTACTAACGCCGATCCTCAATTCACCGCTGGACGGTGGTCTAGGCGGCAACAACTGATTGTGATTGGGAATCTTCTTCGGTGGTGGCTCCGCTAGGTTCTCATCGGCGTCACCGACCGACTCCTGACTCGATTCCTCCCTCCGCCTCTTCTTATCCTTGTGATGGTGCTTGTGTCGCTTGTCTTTCTTTTTCTTTTTCTTCTTGAGCTTCTTGTGGCCGACGTACCTATCGTACTCCGTGTCGCCCTGACTGACGGAGTAGTTGAGGCCCAGCTGTTGCTGATAGTGCTGCGACAGCATCGTAGTCTGACTCGGCGACTCGCCGCCGTGCTCGGGCGTCCCACTACTGCCTCCTACCTTCAAGATTAGCTTCAAACTAGGCGGCTTGTCCGTCGTTGTGTATTGCCCCTCTGTTAAAAAAGAAAGAGGACAAGAGTGATTAGCAGAAAATTCATAAAAACAATTATTTCAAGCAGCGCACTAAAATCGTTGCTCTATGGAAGCCATACACATAATCTGTTGTATACATATATATATATATATATATATATATGTATATGTATATTACATGCAATAATGAGAAAACCTTGTGGAGAATTATGCACAGTGCAGGATAAAAGAATATATAGCAACACAACAAATACGACGCCAGATGTATTGCAATGTCTAACTTGCAGGTATCGGAAAGAGATGCAAATCAGATAACAAATGAATTCTACGGGACATTAAGAGAGACGGTGGGGGGTGTGGGATGAACACAGTACCGACGATAATATGAAGAGACTTTATTAACAGGATAGTGACCTTGTTTTCACATTCAACGAACTGGAAGCGAGATGGAAGTAGCTTGACTTAAATTAAACAAATCTCATAATGGAAATATATCAACTATAAAATAATTTCCATCGATTGCATTAATATCGATAATATCTGGAGATAATCGGCAGAAATAATCAGGGAGAGAGCAATCATGAAAATCGAGAATACCTCGAAATAAGAGGTGAAGCAAAGCATGTATGGCTCCCAACGCCACGGTACATAACAGCCAAAGGAATTATGTGATTGAAGTGCAACAACAGGTTCATCTGAACGTGTGTGAACAACTTGAGCACCCTGAGCATGTTGACTCCGCAACGGAGGCAGAGTCTACCATCTAGATCTTGTTGCACTTCAACGGGTCCAACAGACAAAAAATAAAGAGAGGGTTCAGGGCATTTGATAATTCTCGAAGCATAGCTAGCTTCTGTCGTGCAACCAGTCCATGTCCGTTGTTACTCGTCACTTACTTCCACGTCGCGCCTGTCGCTGTGGAACGCTTCGCTTATACTTTCGTATCCACCTCACTTCTATACTCCGACCTCACTCTCAGTTTGTCCGTGGTGAAAACGCAGTCAAAATCCCTGTGCATCATTAAACTATGAGTACGAGAAGGATCCAAATGAAAAACGCAGAGAGAGAGCGCAGTTGGTTTGCTCGCAAGGCTACCAGGAGGGCCTCGGCCCTTCGCTCTGGAAGCATCCTCTCTTTCATTCGGATCCTTTTTACGAATGATATACAAATACAAGAGTCTCGCTTGGTGCAATGTAATGATGCGTCGTCAGCAATGTCTAATATAGCGCATCTAATTCTCGCTATCTCTCGAGAGAGATTACTGCTCGTTGAGTAAGCTTTCTCGTTGACAGATGAAAATGCGGAAGTGAAATTGTTCACCCATTCATCGAACCACTTGCACCGTCGGCAGCGGCACAAGTGGCGACGTTTCCTCCGATAACGATCGACAGACTGAACTGAAAACGAATGATAGAGAAGAGAAAGAAAATTCGAAGCGGAGAAGAACCGCGGAACCAATGCAGCCAAGTATCTCGACCAAACGGGTGTACATGTGTGCTCTCATTCGGCCCTCACCTTCGTGCCGCTCGCGCTTGTGCTTTTTGTGCTTCTTTGACCCCATGTCTTGCGCGTCCGGTATGGTCTCGTAGGGAAAAACGACTATTTGCTCGTCGCACGGCGATCCCTGGAGCGGCGTGCCACAAAACCGCGCTCGATCGTACACAGACAACACAGTGGCGGCCATTGACTACGTCACGGATGCCCCGTTCCGTTTCGCCGTTCCGCTCCGCTCTCCGCAGCGCTCGGAGCGAGAAAAGTGGCAACCTCGGAACACGACCGTCATGGCGGCGCGTCGCGCGCGCGATTCGGATATCGATACTCGCGTCGCGCTCGACTATTTCACGACACGTACGCATAATGCGATTAAAGTTAACGCCGATTTCGTCAATCGGAGACGTAACGGTTCGCACGTGACGCGTTTAAAGTGCAGTGCGCGGATCGATCTCATCCCGACGAGCTGGACTGCTGACACCGATGGACATGGAGGAATGTACTTCACGATAACAATGAGACTTCCGGGGAGTCGGGTTTCATTGGTAAGTAGATACAACGATGTCTCGACATTTACCCCGTTTCGAATTTTATTCTGACAAAATTTCCACGCCGCACGCAACGGCGGAGGCGTTTAATGTCGAGCGCGAAAATACCGCGAGAACGGTGACGGTTGAATCGCGACGCGAAAACCGACATCGCGTTTTCGAGCATGGCGGCCATTGTGCGTCCGTGCGTCCGTTCGGAACTCTGTACGGGCGGAGGAAACCCTCCCTAACCTACAAAGACGTCTCGCGTACCGGCATCCGACGCACCCGATCGAGCGGCGGCACACCGGCTGCCGATCGCGGCTCGCGGATGCCAGATTCCCCTTAAAAAGCTTGTAGGACTCACCTCGCACGACGACGACTCGACGACGACGACGATTAAAGGGACGGCGATCAGCTGTTTCGCGCTCGAAACGCCGACAGATAGTGAGGGAGAGAGACGGAGAAACGCCGTTCGCGTTCCTGCGAGCCGCGGCTCGAAAAAAAATACCGCTCGCTCTCACGCCGGACTCGACGCCGTTGCGGATCTCCCCATGCCTTGGCAAAACGTCAGACTCTCCGATGCGCCGGACTGGCTCGCGCCCTTCTTCCGCGAAATCATCGTGAAATACGAGATGATAAACACCATCGAGTACGATGATAGACGCGCCATTTGTGGGAGGAATACTAACACGAGTCGACAGAAATAAAATTCGCGTCTGCATTATTTTAGCACATCATTTTTCTCTCTCGATTTTTCTTTCTACGACAAACAATTGTCGCGAAGGGTGTACTGGAAGTATAAAGTACTTGCGTTTCGTACACAGTCTTCCAAAAATCTTTTATGTTTCAGAAAATAAAATGTGAATTACATACAGATATATATATATATATATATATATATATATATATATATAATTTGTAATACTTTGTAATAACTTGGATATGGCAGACTTATTATGTATAATTGTGGAAAATGTTTTGTACGGGAAATATTTTGAGTCGACGTCTGAACGCTTCTGCGTCTCTTCGTCTTCTTCTTTTTCAAGAGTACGTCGATCAATAATGCTTCACGCTACATGTCTCGAGCGTGATACACTACCCGCGGCGATTTCGGGAAAGGGATGGCAATCCCTTACGATCGTCGCGGTCGTATTTTTCCGCGGGAGCGGAAAATTCCGAGGCGCGACTTTTTCTTGCGGCGTATCGATTCGCGTGAACCCTGTAATTACCTTACTTCTATTACACACACGTGTGCCTTAATGAAGCGTAACGCGCAGCCGGGAGCCTGCTAGTTACGCCACTGCGTGCGTGCGCGGTGGATGATCGAGGGCCCGCGAAGAGAGGAAGCCGACACTGCGGACGCACAATGCGAGAAAATGCATTGACTGTAATATCGAAGCGATTCTGATGCCAGCTCATTGCTCGCTCCGTCGTCTGAGTCACGTTTCCTTCTCGCCTTGCGTACGCCGCTCTTACAACCTTTTGTTTACATTCTCGGAGCTGCATCCGGCCTTTTTACTGTGCTGCGTTTTTATCATATCGCTTTATAGATACTCTCAGCACACTCTCTCCTCATCCGGTTGTCACCTTTTCCCCTAGCTGTTTTCTAACGATTTTATAATCATTTTTAATTTCGCGAGGGAAGTAGGATACTTTGTGATCTCGCTCTTACGATTCACAATATACTCACTAGCTCGCGTCCCGCGAATTCTGCTCCAAGAATAATAGAATCATGTATCTATTCTCTACTTCAATTTCCTCCTTTGGTCCTACGATCGCTTTATTATCCTTCCTCGTAACGCCTAGGTTCTCCTTTTTCCCTTCTCTCTTTGTCATCTCTTTCCTGCTCGATCGTCTGCACGTTCGCCTCTCTGTCCTTTGCTCTTTTCCTTCTTCCCATAATGTCGCTCCATAGTGCAGTGTATATATACATGTATCCTCCCTTTCGATGCACTCCGTCTGCCTCGTGCGGAGCGTCGCTCCTTCTCCAGTCACTGCCCTTATCCCCACCCCGTCGCTTTCGCGTGCGATAGCGCCGGGCCAGGCCGCGGCATCGCGTCGTTCGGCTGGCGCGCACAGTTGCGCTCCGTAATTTCACGTCGGCGAATGGGGAACGCGCACGCGACTAGCCGCGCGAACGAGCCGTTTCGCTCGCAACGAGAGCGTCACCCGTGCCCACGATTGAGTTCCTTCGATTCTGCATCGTTTCCGTCGCCGAGTAGCGGGGCAGGAGAGGAACGACAGGGGGTGGACCGGCGAGAATGGAGCGGTTTCGAGTGACGCCAACGGACAACGCTGTGCGCTACACGCGGCACTCGGCGACAGTACGCGATTGCGGTGAGTGCGTTTGTTTTGATGCCCGCGTGCGTGCGTGTCATCGCGGCTCCACGTGCTCCCCGTGATGGGCGGTGCGGGTGCCAAGCGTGCTCGCGCGCGAGCGCGAGCTTCTCTTGAGCAATACCCTCTACGAAGGTGTATTTTTAACGCACCTCGTGAGTCGCGAAAACGCGAAACCCACCATGTTGCGCCGCGCGCGGACCCGCGCGCTTACCCGCCGTGTAGCTTGCGGCTACGTCGCGTCATTCTTCGAAACGCCGGCGACGCGGCGCATGGCAATTGCAAGTTGAAACCCTAGCGCCATGTGATATGGTTCTGTCTCTTTCCCGAGCAAGTAAACAAGGCTGATAGCGTTATTTATTTATGACAAAGTTTAAGAGATGTTTATGTCAGGTATATATATTGATATATCGATTGATATATCGAGAATACGAATATAGTAAAGAACTAACGGAATAGAAGAATGTAGTAAACATTGTGGAAAGCGTCATAAATAGAATAAACAGAAGAGATAGGCGAAGCTATGCGTAACATACCATCGAGTATGAAGACAAGAGAAAGAAAAATAAACATGAAGATAGCAATTCTATTCTGTTTTGTATCGACAAAATATCGTTTTCTAGACAATTAAAATTGTTCCCCTTATAATTTTGTATAAAATGAGGATATCAACAGTTGTACAATAAACAGTTCGAAAAAACAGAGTTTGATGACCGGAGTAATTGTGAACATATTATTATTATCATTGAAAGAGATGCCGAAATTAAACGAATATTAAAGGAAATTAAATAAATAACTTGCGATAAGAAAATACTAATTATGACGATCAAATTAGAAAAGCAATGTTGCACATTGTTACAGAATAAATACTTGACAGGACAAGAGACGTATTATACAACAGCGAAATCAATCAGTCGTGACTTAATAAAAAGATGATCATTAAAATATCTATGGTAGCATAACATTAACCTCGTACCATTATTCATGCACTTACAACAACAAAACAATTAATACATGTTCTATTTTCATCCGCGTTCTTATCAAATAACACGAAAGTGTACAGACATTCACGAGACATTCCATGATAGACAGCAGCAAGTAATTCCGCCTATCGCTAGTCACCAGTTTATCATTGTCATGTATTGCTTTATCGGAACTCATCATTGCAGGCGAGATATGTATTTCATTTTTTTCCTTTCGTGGTTTTGCATATAAAATGCTTAAAGACTAAGGTGTGACGTATGCGGAGAGGTTTTCATTCCAAGGTCGATCGATCGATCGTCGTCACGGTGGAAATTAAGACCGATCGTGTTAGAAGTTAGCCACGATCAATACACAATGTTTCATAAGCACCTCCCGCATCAAACCTTAAAAATGTGTTCTTCAACATACGCGTGAAGTTTACCTTGAAAATTTATTGCATGATTATAATTTCTTATTACTTGGCTAAATTTGTTTATACATTGATATAAATTTGATTTTAATACACTCAGATAAATTTAATAATTTAATAATATAATATACTTTTTTAATGTGAAATGAGTTATTAATTTGAAAACAGATTTACGTTAAGGATTAATTATCAAAAGATTTTGATATCGAGAATTGAGAGCAACTAACGACCTACAATTTATTTTCAGAAAAAGTTATTAAAAGTTTTAAAGTTTGTCCAAAAATGTGTTCTCTTGAAGTACCACATAAAGCATATGAAACATAAAGATATACATGAGATAACATTGCGAAGTTCAAATTGCAATGGCTTCGCCTTATCTTTATTAAATATCGACTCATGAAGCCTTTGCTTCATATATTTCCAGAGTGAAAAAGTAAAATAAAAACTTCATTGTTTGAATCACGCGTTAATGTTATGTACATGAACTTTATTTAATAGGAAAAATTTCTGTCAAAAATATACAATTTCCTTCAGATAGTTTATGATCGACTTAACGAGTTTACGTCTGCTTGCCTCATATTTTCTCGAAATTCCCGAACTGTCTTTGGCCTCGTGTGCAAAGCCCGGTTATTTTTGTCAGGGAAGCGATCATCTTAGACGTACTAATAAATGACAATTTAGCGTTGTCAGTACTTCCGCCTAATAACATGTCTTTTCGATTTCATTGGCGGATCGGTCATCGACATAAATTAATGGTCGAGACATAAAGTGATACTAACGTTTTCAATGTCCACTTTGTACCGTTTTACTACCCTATGCTATTGTATCATCCATATGCGTAACACGCGTAATGAATAAATTCTATAACTGAAAATATAAATTAATAAAAAATTAAAATAATAAGATTTCTTATTGATTTTTTGACATTAAAAATCGTCATACAGAGATTGCGTGATTTATCTCTATGTTGTAAGATACAGCTTAGTTTTAGAAGCTGTGTTTAAATACAAAAAACGCATGATATCAGAACAATATTTGGTAAACGATGTTTTACGCAATATTACTCTGTTATTATTGCTGCATGACGCTGGAAAAAGGGAACAGTCGGCATATTGGTTTTTCGCGTAACTTATTAGAAAAAGTCGCGGTTGTTCTTATAAATTGATCAGCTTGGATGGGACGCAGCGAACTGCAACGAGATAAATGCCCGTCGAGTCGAGTCACAAACGAAATCGCATCAACGCGAATCGATACAATGCGCCAGCATACATCAAACAGTAATTGTCGCCACGGCAATAACCGGAATTATTGCGCGCAGTAGTGTTTGAAAACGCTTAACGCTCAGATGCCCTGGATTAAAATCAAATGTATATTTAAAATTGACTAAAGATTTTGAATATTATATACATTTTTAATTTAATGTCGTGATAACATTTGAATTGAAAATTTTTATCAATTTTATATTTCATTTGAGAAATCACATTTAACTAATGGGCAATAACAGTAATTGAATAAAAATTTTAAGTAAAATTTGTAAGAGGAAAACAGTAATTCGTCACGCGTGAAAATATTTAATTTTTTATGAAAATATTTATACATAATTATCTATTTCTCTGTTTTATCATTCTTTTTGTTTTTTATCTAATAATAGTGTTTTGAAAGAAAATACCAACTGATTCCGAGAATTTTTAAAATCATCTTCGGGCGTTATAATATTTAAAATTTTATGAGTTCGAGAAATCTTATCGTTTGACGTACGATAGCTATAACAGATATCGATGTTTAACATCCTATTACTGTTTGCTAGATATTTTTCGACGATGATTCATAAAATCAAATATAAACTTTTCGATATCTCTCTAATGATTTCATAAACGCGTATTGCAATAGCGATTGCAATCAATATTATTACTATTGTTTGTGTATTGTAACAGAGCATTGAGAAAAAGGAAAAGAAGCCTTCTTGGAATTTTCAAATTTTATTTATGAACCTTATCTTTATCCTTTTTTATAAATTTGATATTGTATTTCATATACATGTGGAAAGTCTTAATTTTTTTATATATGCTTATAAATGCTTGACTGATCTACACACATTTATCAAGCATGATACGTGTTGCACGCATCCGCAAATCAAGTTCAACAGGAGTATGATTAAATAAATTGTCCAAGTCATGAAAGTCTTATCTAAAAGATTAAAACGCAACGATCCAGGCTTAGAACGTTTGCGCGACTAGCGTCTGGCTTACGCCGCGCGATTATGCGCGTCAGTCTGATTCTCCGTAAAAGCCCGTTTAATTTGGCACGCGATAAACATCGCGCGAAGAAGGCCACCATCATTCGACATTCCGTGACTGCAGCTGCAGCGGTCGTGTCTCCTGGAATAACGTACGTGAAGCAACGCGAAACGACGAAATTCGATCGATTTCGCGAATTCGGTGCGAACCGATTAAGCGCCGCTTTTAGCGTCAAAAAGAAAACGCCCACTCGTAACCTTCGACCTGTAACCTTCGCATGAGAACCACTCGGGAACCTGTCGGTCCGAAGGCCGAACTTCGTCAATGAGGAAACTCGCCCTGGCAGGGCGAGACAGGATTGGTTCGGAGGACGTAAGGGGAGGTTGTGCAGCTGCATCCCCGTCTGCTACAAAAGCAGGATCGAGTGGTGGTCGATAATCCAGCAACCCCACCCTGCTACCGTGTACGTGCCCGTATCGGTCTTGTGATCCTTCTTTACGAAAACCCGCCGTTCTCCGCTTCCATCCGCTTCTTTTTTGATAAACTAAGTATAACAGATCATATCTTTATCGTGAGTCTGTGTTAGACTATTTGTGAAATTTGAATTAAAAGTCTACTCGAATAAAATCAAATATAACGATTTTTATAGGCATGATTTATTTTTCTGAATGGTATCATTTTTAATTTATCGTAATCACTTTCCAATTAGCTGTGTTTATCAAACTTCTCGCTTAATGATTTGTCGGTTGCAACTAATATATCATGACTCAATGTTAATATTAAATTGTATTAATTATAGCAAAGTTGATACTCTTGCTGTTCATGTTCTGATTGCATATTTGACGCTAAATGCAATCGGCAAACTTCGCTTTGCACCCTGACATTGAACTCGATGTTCATATTAGGCGACTGAAACTTCAGCTTAACTTCATACTTACGTACCGGCTACTATGTACGCGCAAGGTGCTCAATGAATATACATACGCGCTGTCAGTATCACGTGCGTACACTTCCACAGGACAGTTTCCACGTGAATGTCACGTAAGGCACGTGGCGCCCTCGAGCAACCAAAGCTAGAGGATGCGACTGCCAATCAGAGACTTTTTTACCCGCACATCACCCCGAAATAGGGGATGATTTTTATATGGATGATATTAAAATGTCGTCTATAGAATGAATCTTTTATCCTTGAACGATAATTTTCATATCTTATTCGCGCGTCATTTGTTTCTGCGAGATAATGTCAAATTAAATCCTTAAATACTATAGCAAAATTATCTTTAAAGTAAATTTCAGAGATTTGTTGAGAAAAACTGATAGCAAAAATTGCTAATCTACTAATAGAATGTATAAAACAATACGAAAAATTATTTTTAATTTTTTCGTCGGTTAGCCTGTTTTACAGAAGATATAAATTAAAGTCTAATCATGTTAATATTAACAATCAAATTAAACATTCAAGCAGTAATGGTAATTTTTTAAAGAAATAATACATTAGTATTATTTCTATAATACTTTATATCATGTTAACTTACAAAGTTTAGTAAAGCGAAGGAATAAGAACGATACAGTCATAATTTTCTGCAAATATTTCATGAATGCTTTCATGAAATGTATTATGCACGAGATGGTGAAATGTCAAGACAACTTGCATCATAAAAGACAGGCGTTTCCAAATGTGACACGATATGTCAACAAGATATTATGTATAAACTGACATTTCGCCATTCTGGCGTGCTGCCAGTAGACATAACTTTTCCTCAGAATGCATATCTGAAATGATGCTCAAATGCTTGTTCACTCTACCAACAAAGAGAAGTCAAAGAGAAGAGAAGAAAGAGAGAAAGACTTGAAAGTAAGAGAGAAACAAGAGAGATATACGAAGCAGAGATAGAAATATAAACCTTAGCATCCGCTAAACTGGCGGTTGAATAAGAAGAATCTAATCTGCATTCTGAGCCCACATATTTTCTGTATAGAATTTTTATATTTACTACATTAAATATTTCTATATTTTCTATATTTTTGTACATCGCTTGTTACATCTGTTATCTAAATAAAAATTCTGAATTGACATAAATTAAATAGGTATCTCCAAATAAAAAAAAAAATATTTTACTATCTTATCCAAAGAAATAGTCAATCCCAAGAAATATCCCAATTATTTAATCAAAAGCTTAATGTGAAAATAGAAAGTAGTTACGTTCCACCAGCTGATCAAGATAAATGATATCTTTTATTGACGCATCGTATTTTTATCGAAGATAATTCTGCTTTTACAATTTTATCACTTCAGTTTCCATTTGAAATCTCCTATTCTGCTGCTGAGTAGAATCGAGATTCCGATACGAAAACCGATTTCAAAATCCGTGCGATTGAAATTCCGAATAATCGAACATACGCGAGGAGAGCTTATCGTGTCGATCGTAATGCGCGGCTTCTGCGTCGAGAGAGCTTAAGAGCGGACAATACTGGTTTGATTCCAATTCCTCGGTATATCTCGTTCCACGAAAAGCAACGAGGCGGCAGCCTTTCATTCATAAAGCGGATCTTCTCATTTTGGTGGGAAGCGAAGCGCATTTCGACGCGCGAAGCGCGCGCTGCCGCGATGCTATAACGAAGAACGAGGACCTCGCGTGTCAATTGACATTTATTCCCGGCGATACGTCACGACGAATTCCCCTCACAATACACAATAGCCGAGGCTAGAGAGAGAGAAAGATATAGAACTCGGCGTTTATTCAACGCGGCTAAAAATACGACTAACGTGTTAAAAGTCATAAAATTCCTGATAACAACCTTCGCAAAACTTCAAGTAAGGATTACGTAACCCGTATCACAAAACCGAGCATTTTAATTAATTCTATTGTATTTCCAATACTAATGGCGTCTACAGCAATGCGACGTCTTTGCGTATCTCGTTGCAAAACCACAACAGAGGCTTTTTCCGGGGCGCAAATCAGATTGAGCGTATCTTTAGAACGATCTTTAGAATTGGGATCTGAAATGACGTCGTGCGCCGCGCGCAAGGAATTCAGTCGGGGTTAAAAGGTTGAAGCGTCGTCGTAATCCGCTGCGACGAACACAGGCGGAATTGGAGGCAAAAATCCAGTCAGTTGAATCACCCTGATGACATGGCTGGAGCAACGCGAGAGCTTTAACCGACTCGCTGTTGCGCGCGTGTGAAAACAATAACGCCGTAATTAGGCCAATAATAAAATAATCGTTAGGCTGCATGCGCGTCCGTCTGTCCGTGTTTCTCTCTGCGTTGTCTCTCGCGTGTGCATTTAAGTGCTGAAGATGTGCTCGTTGGTATCAGACACGCTTATGCAATCGCGTAGAAAATTTCAAAAGAGATTAAAAACGCCGCGAAATTTTTTGTGCCGAGCCTGCAAATGTGTCGGCAGCAATTAAGGTATATTAAATGAATGTGACGTCATTTCATCACTTTGGGAATTGGAATTCTACTCGCTTGATTAATTGTTCTTCCGCAAAATGTTCTGAAAAATGGTCAAATTATTTTAATTATTATTTTTATTAATCTTTTCATTTTTAATCGTTTCTTATTTAAGTACTGTTTCCATTATTTGATTAGATTAAAAATTAAATTTACGCTGCCTCGATAAAATCGTCTACATGTTGATCAATTATTCAAAATAGTTTGATATTTCTCTCATTGATTTTATCCTCTTTTCATAAGTGTGGCATCGTGATAGAACTTATTAACTAGAACGAGACTATTAACGACTATTAACTAACTAACTAACGAGATCATGAAGCATTAGATAACGTGGGTGGATGCAAGGATGAAAATTCTCCTGGACGCACTCGAGGCGCGATCCCGGACTTCCGACAGTCGATATAGTGTCGGTGATTTATCTCGCGCAGAGTGCTCTGGTATCGCTGATTCCGATCGACGGAGGCCTTGGAGGAGTTAGCCCAAGTTAGCTACTCTATACAGGGTGATCTCGACACGTATCGTTCGAGGGTAGCCTCCTGTATTTTTCCTTGTATTATTGAAAATTTGAAAAAAAGAGAACGAACTATGATTCTCTGTCCACAGATGATTACAGATGAGCAACTAGTCTGCAAATAACAGTCTTATACATATCTTAACAAATTTTTTATCTAAACTGTAAACTCTTTAATCTAATTTTTTTAATTATTAGATGTAAAACAATTTACAAAGAAAAGCTTAAGATTCGATTTTTTATTAAAAATTCTTGGGCGAATCCAGATTTGCCGCAAATCCGCGCTTGCTTCTGGAATACGTGGCTGGCACGCGATTTCCGCAACATTGTGTGCAACATTAAAAGCGATGGTCGCATTTTGGGGTTGAAATATATATATGTGTGAGAAATAGAGAGAGAATTCTTCGCAGGAGGAAGACCTTTTGCGAAAAAGGTGCTGACGTTGTCGTCTGGCTTAAGCTCCACCCTGTGTGGCTCGGGATCGGTCGATGAAACCCTGTGTACCCCACTTTAAACTATCTCCGATGAAAATGTATTATGCAACGCACGCGTACTCACCGCTACCGGTTAGCTCTTAGGCCAGGCTTTAATATACTTTGTCCTCCTCGCTGTCCTCGCCTGCGACAATGTCATTCCACAAAACAGTACGTAAATGCCTTTTGACGTTAAATATTTTAATCGTAAAACAGCACTATATCTATTTCCCACATTTTGCCGGATATATTTATGATCGTTTATACTCGTACGCTAGCACGACGCACGTTCACAGATATTACATTTTAACGTTCTGTAGGTGGAAAGAGCGTGAGTTTATTAAAATAATATCCGTCATTAAAAAACAATAAATTTCTACATTATATTCAGAGGAAGGGAAAATTTTATATGCGACTGATTCTCTTCATGTTAAATGTCACAGAGGGAGAATACAAAATACAGAAGAGTTTTGATATGTATCATGCACATGACATACGAGTAAACTTATATAAATATGATTAACATCCACGTGTATTCATATCGCGTACCGAATTGCAAGTTCATAAATCTTTCAGACTGTAAATAATATATTTTTGCGGTCACGTTTGCCGTTACGATCTTAAATTAATATACGACAGTGAAATGATCGATGCGCTGGGAGAAGAGTCTGCAAACTCTCATTATCTTGAAAAATAATAAAAAATATTCCCCGAGAAACCGTCACCTTCCCTGGCAAGTTTTCCTGAACTTTGCAGTTAAAACACACGGACACGATATTTTCCAAAGAGAGAAGAGCAGTCTCGCGATAGCTGCATCCCTTCACACACGACATGTGGAGCCACCAAGTGTAGCCTTGATACGCGCGAGATTACAAGCCGCTTCATTTACGATACCACCGTGTTCTCCTCCCGTTCTACGAATCAGCTACGGGATGCAGCCATCCTGGATATCACTCGTAGCTTCCCTTTGATTGCAGAGATTACAGGACAGCGTTTGTTTGACGGCATCGTTTGCGTCGCCCTTTACACGTGGCGGGCATTCATCAGCGTCGATGCATGGGAAACCGGCGCGCGGATCAAACGCGCGATTTCGTTTTGCCGAGCAATGCAACTCGTTCGAAAAATCAAACGCCACGTCGGAAAGGATACGCGTCACGCGCCTCTGATTCGTCTCCTCCTCTCCGGAGAACGCGGTAAAGCTGAAATAAACACAGTATCATGCCGGCTTATCTCTCGGTTCTGTAAACTTGGAAAAGCTGAGAGAATACACGGCAAAACGTGTTCCAAAATTAAAATTATTTTGAATTATTCTTTAAAACGAGGGCAGGACAATAGTGGCATGACAGAAGTCGCTTTCTAACTAGCGTCATCAATTACGCCGTGCGGTTAATAAAACACGCTTTTGGCAGCGAAATTGAACGTAGTTCGCAAAGCAAATATCGTGTTACATGTACATTATCGCGCGAGCATTGTTTAATCATCGTGCTCATCCAATATCCTCTAATTCGTTTCTGTCCCTACCGAGCTTGTGGCAAAACAAATATTGGCATCGTCGATGCTGAAATAATCTAATAATTCCAACTTCGCCTCCTTCGACCTGCCGAGTGTAAAACGCATTAAATCGGATTTACACGCCTCGTTGTTGATGCTTGATTAGCTTTTTTTGGGGCCTCACAGATAATAAACAATTCAATATGGATGTAAGAAAGTTTAATGCACCAAAATACCGCGTTGAATAATATATACGTACATTAAATGCGACATTTAATTAAAAGTATAACAACTTAGACCTTTAAAAAAAAATTAAATTGTACATTTATTTTACATAAATAGTAATAAGAGCAGCAGGATTTTATGTAAAAATCTAAAAATTATTCATAAAAATGGACTGATAAAAGAGACGCAAATTATACGCCAGTGGATATAAATTAGTTGTGTGAAGCTGGCGTACCATTTCGCGGAAAATCATTAATTATTGAGAGTTCTGGCTCCCTTTTTAATAGTTCTAGAGTTCCTGATAGGTTAAACACATAGTTCTGGCCATTAAAGCGAAAAAATCGCAAAGTGAGACGCCAACTTCACGCAACGTCTCACTTTGTCCTGCGACAGTTTCCGCCATAATTCCGGCTAGATTTTAAAAGATCTACAGTTCTACATGAGTTCTAGAAAGAGTTCTAGCGGAAAAAATTTTTTTCATCTTTTTATAATTATTAAAGCTAAAAAATGTTTAAGGGAATGACGACTGGTTAATTTTAGAGAGTTCTGTGCTTTATGAAATATTTCTCGTGTAGTTCTGAACATATTTAACCATTTTCCAAAGAGTTCTGAATGCAAACATTAACAATTATTTAATAAAAAATTTTTATCGTCCGAGAGAGACGTATCTACGGAGATATATGTGAGACGCTGGTCGATTTTCGAGAGTTCTGTGAAGACTAAAATATTTCTTGTGTAGTTCTGAACGTATTTAACAATATTCCAAAGAGTTCCGACCGCAAACAGTAATAATTATTTAATAAAAAATTTTTATCGTCCGAGAAAGACGGATATATGGAGATATGGGTGAGACGCTGGTCGATTTTCGAGAGTTCTGTGAAGATTAAAATATTTCTCGTATAGTTCTGAACGTATTTAAGCGTATTCCAAAAAGTTCTGACCGCAAACATTAACAATTTTTTTATCGTAAGAGAAAGACGTATCTAAGAAGATATATGTGAGACGCTGGTCGATTTTCGAGAGTTCTGCTTATTCTAAAACAGTTCTCGTATATTATTCGTATAGTTCTGGCCCAGAACTATGTGTTTAACCTATCAGGAACTCTAGAACTATTAAAAAGGGAGCCAGAACTCTCAATAATTAATGATTTTCCGCGAAATGATACGCCAGCTTCACACACATCATAAATTAGCATATATATTTGCATAATTAATTCGGCGCTATAGAGTCAACAGATAAAGACATATGAAGATATAACTGAATAAATTATAGAATTCAAAGTTTCGAGACAAAGAAAAACGTCATAAAGATCTTTTTGTTTAAGTTTATTTGAATGAAAAAGATAAAAATGCATCGCCCACATGTTTGTCTCAAAACGTATCAAGCAGAAACGAAACTTGTTATCGACTCGTATGCATATCATGGATTCTCATGACAGTTTGAATAAAATATACAGAAATGTTATGTTTTCATCCAGTTCCAGTTTATTAAAATCTTGAATGGCAAACAAAGTTTGTGAAAAAAATGTAAAATACTTTTTAGATTCATATTTTGTGGTAAAGTTTGTTTCTGGATTGAGAGGAAATTAGTTTTCTATGCGGGGTTGAAATTAGGGGCGCGTCAAATTGGTGATGAGGGACGTTGAATTTATTAATCACACTATGACTCTTCCGGCATGAAAATTTATGTAAATTACAGATTTCTATAGCTGTGCTTTCGAAAGTTGAGTAATTATCTAATAAAATAATGAAACAAATGGGAAACAGTAATGCGTCTTTACAAAATATAATTCACGTTATATTTAATTATAATAATATGTAACAAATAATTATAAAATAAAATTGAGCAGTTCTAAAGAAGGAAATATTTCCAAAGTCAGGTTTAATATCATTGAATAATTATGTTTAAAATGATATCTTTTATTAAACAATTAATTAACATTACTATTAATTTTATACTTATACAAGCAAATACTATTAATATATAATAAATAACTTGTTAATTGAATTTTTCTGGGATGGAGGATAGAGGAATTGAAGTTTAACATTGAATGCAATTGTTTTTATTAGAAGCAATACGATATTTCTCTCTGTGAACAATTAATTAATGGCACTGTTCTTTTTTTCTGTGACAGACCAACCGCTTAATGGTACACAATTGGAGCATCTGGTGACTGTATCTACGAGTGCGTGTAAGTAATCCACAGCATTGAACAACAATCGCATTAAAGTCTTACGCGCAATAAGTGCGAGGCGAACGTTAAGAAAGCTTTAATTATTCATATCATTAAAAGATGATGTGGATTGCATTCAAATTTCTTTGATTAACTCGAAAGTAAGATAAATATTTTAATTACCGAAGACATGTATAGATTCCAAGTATACATTGAATTATGTATATAGATCTGCATAATTATTACTGTTTTCGATATTAATAAACAAGCATAAAAAATTAAAGAGGACATAGTGCAATACGTACATATATTGTTCAACAGTACATTCAAATAGAAATCGATAAAATTCTTAATTTTCTTGTATGATAAGTTCGATAAGAAATGATACGATAGCAAACTTGATAAATCAATTTGAAAGAGCTTTCTACATTCAAAGAAAAAAATATTTTGGAATAATTGCAACAGTAACTTCCAAAATCGCATTTTTAAGACTTGATCACATAAACGGAAGATTGTACATGTACCCGATTCCATTTTTTTTTACCCTGAAGCCATTGAAAAATAGTTGACGTTGAAAAAAAGATAACATCACCAATTTACAAATCGTACAAGCGGAGACGATGCTTGCTCACTCGCGTGAAAGAACGTTGTCTCGTTCGGAAAAACCTCCGGGCGCGAAGCGCTTATAATCCGTGCGTGTAATCGGTGCGGCTTCGAACTAGGTCGAGGAGACAGACCCCGTTTCGCCTCACACTCGCGAATTTATTGCTCGCGGCCGAACAACAATCGATGATTCGGGTCAGAGCTTTGCGTCCCGCCGACCCGGAAGTCGGGTGAAACGGCGCAACCGAAAATCGGCGCACATACGTCACGTGTTCACATTATACATTTTATCATATACATTATCATTTCATGTATTACATTAAATTAGCAAAGCACGTGTACGTGTGACAATGTGTTGCCGTATTATAAAGAAACAAAGCTCATGTTAATGAACTTCAAAATTAAATTCTGCGAAGAACTATAGTAGGCAAGAGAATATAAACGAGGAAAACGAGATTTACTCTTCACAGTCTTGCGTCATAAATCGCATCAACTGTTAGGTAAACAGTAATTAACGACGGTCTGTCGTTTTAATCGTGCAATTGCAAACGCATGGCACGAATGATTAGTGCGCTTAATAGCTTGGCAGTCAAGGTTGATGCATAATCCGGCGATTATAGTGGTCGTGTCCGCCTGGACTTATTCGATTGCTACAGACTTATTCTAAATGAGTTTGAATCGGGTGTATGTGTATGTATGTAACTATAGCCACACATTTTTTAAATAGATTCATCATTATAAATTATTGCAATACAACATATTTTTTGCAATGGATATTTATGAAAATATATATGCAACAGAATCTGATAATCAATTCTCGGAAGTCAAGCATGTTAATTTAGTATTAGAAGATATGTATCAGTAATGAATATAAAACATGTAGAAAAGGATAAAAATAACTTTGGAGCAGTTAGAAAAATATGGATAAATTGTATAGAGAAGTCAAACAAATAAAATCAAAAAGAATTTATATTATATATTACATATGCCATTTCTTGCAAATTATTTTCGAATTTCTAGATTTTTATATGCAAAATGTTGATTATTGCCCAAATTGATGTTTTTTGAAACGTTGTATATTCGTTGCGTTCGTTTAAATCACACGAGTGCATTCCATGAAACTCGATGCAGTTAATTCGATAACAAGCTTATTTCGATAGATAATTCCTACTGAAGCCCTCTGTGTTTTAGTATTAAACTGTAACAGCGTGAATTTGAGGTGCTTATTTAACCGATTTTTTTCATTTTATTATCGTACAACATTGTCTGGAAGATTGCAAATACATCCAATAATTAATCATGAATATTTAAAAGAGATAGTGTGCGGAAAATTATCGCACGAGTAATTATATCGTTGATTCAATCGTCATTAATGCATACTAATTAACATATTTTTGCGAGTTCTGAAAAAATATAGTTTCTTTACCATATAAAACCAGTTACATAAATGTAATGCACATCTTTAAGAATACGATTATACGTACTATCACGATAAAAATTGCTTATAGGTAAGCGACAAAAATACCTGGACACATATCTGTTCTTCGATATTCTTTTTTGAGCGCAAAATAGTGTGTCCTTTTATTAAGATTAATATAGACTTTATAAATTTAGACCAGAGATAAATTCGTCGAATTGCTATTTCAAATTGATCCAATCTTTTTATATGACGCATTTTGTCAAATACATCCCGTAAAAACACGCATCATCCGGTATTTCATCTTCTCGGTAGCGCGCAAGTCATATCTCTCTCGCCCGAACTTTACCGAGTCTTTATGAAGAAAAAGCCAAGCGACGAGAAGGATGATGCACTTTAGTCGTCGCCGAGTCGCTTATTTTGCGAGAGAAATACGGAAACTCACGGCACTCGCATGAACGCGAGATTAATACCAGGTTAATATTGCATGGTGTGGATTCTCTCGTCGCGCAAGAGCTTATTTTTTTCGATAACGCACGCAACTGCGCTGCGCGCGGAATGATCCTTGAGCTTTTCTGACATTTAATATCCTGCCGGGTGGATGAAACGCTCTCATCCTCCGCTTTTTCTCTACGGGGAAAATAAACGAAGCTGTATCGTGCACGATCATTCTTCCCGGCGTTCTCCTGTTTTTCCTTCGTTTTGCTTTATCGTGGATATTCCTCGCAGCTTTTTTCCGAGTTCTGTGAAAGAACTCGCAGAATAAAGCTTATTAGTTTTTTTAATCTCGATGTCCGATATTAATTATGATGCGCATTGTAATTGCATCTACCTGTGTAAGTAGCTCTCTCGTAAAAATAGACGCATAATCAAAAAACTGTCATCGTGGATGCTAATTATATCAAGGCCTGTCAAGTCAAGGAAAATGGAAATCTTAATTTTACGTTATAACAGATGTCATAGCTTGCGGATATAAGTATAAATTGGAAAAAATCCGGAACACGTGGACGAAGTTTTCTGCAAAGTTTTCTCGTAATAGTCCTAAGTTTCAATCCTGCTTTTTTGTTTCTATCAGTACAAAAGTTACAAAGTCTTGCAAATTACAACGTGAACATTGTCAAGTAAACTCTTCCATAGCAAGCGCAACAAACTCGTCACAAGTAAGATCTTTAATCTACTTTTTATTACATTTCGGGCATCCGTCCTCCTGCCGAAGAAGAGAAAATAGGATACGGAACGTTCGACACGAAAGTAACTGATTGAGATGGATCATCGCTCATTTATCGATGACTTGTCCATATTTCTTGTGTAGCAGCACTTATAGCGATAAGCCATTTAGCGATAATACTAGGATGGATGTATGAAAAAAAGTATAGAAAGTAATAACACGAGAATGTCAAGGCGTGGCGCCATAACGTTCGGCATTTTCCATCCCTTCGCACGTGCCCTTCGCTCGAGGTATCTATGAAGTGGAAGGACTTCCAATTACGCTAAAGCAAGGCTTGCGTACTAGCTTGCGTATTTTCGATCGCGGATAATAGCACGTCGCTTCGTCTTACTCGCATGGCTCAAAGGTAACAAACGAACGAAGGAACGAAGTTCATTGTCTACGACCTTATTCGAGTGCACGGGGCGTAGGCGATCTCTCGTTCACGGAAATGTAGGCCTCGGCCTACGGTTAACTGGAACACGGCACGCAATTTCTATCCTAGACCTTCGCGAGGCCCGACACGAGCGAGGTCCGTCCGCCACGTCGTTATCGCGCGAGATCCGCAGACATGAGTTGATCTTGATCCCTGGCAGCGCGCATGTCGTCGCGGTGCAATATTCAAACGCGATGACGAGTAGCGGCATTTAATCGTGCGCGACACGTCACGTGCATCGTTCTCACGTATTATCGAGTTGGTCCGTATGCTTGCACGTGATATTTCCGAGGAATTTCTTATCATTCGCTTTTACTACCGAGAAAGATAAGCCCTTGGCGATAATATTATGGTTTATGCATTAATGATGGAAAAAAAGAAAAGGAAAAAAGTAAAACGTTCTCAGGGAAGTATCTATTGTAGACAGCAACACGAAACGTTTCGATTTTCTCTCCTTCAAGTTGAAACACTCTTCTTGAACTTGAGTATAAAATTCCTCCGACAATTAAGTTCAAATTTATAAAAAAACTCAGACACTTTCTCAATAGAATTCTCAATAAAATCTCCCTACGATTTACATAAAAAAGCCGTTTTTAACGGATCACTCTGTATACTGACGGGCACACATCTGTCATAGTGGACATTAGGCGAAATGGCCAAGATCGAATCGTACACAAAGGTGGTACCGGGAGGGCTATAGCATGCGCGATGCAAATGACGCATAATCGCGCGATCCGATCTGGCCGATCGATCCCTTCCGATCGTGGCGCGTGGCGAGGAACGTAACGCGGATAGCCCGTCGCGACCGTCACCGTCATTCTCGACCGAGTCAGACCCTGAACTGGAATCGAGGTTCATTGTCTGTGACCTTAGTGCGCGCCTGCTATGTGCAGCAGTCTTATTCGTGGATGCGGAGAGGCCTCGATTGTTAACTGGTAGCGGGCATGCGATCTACCTACGTCTTTTCCTTCCCCGTCGAGGGCGTCGAGATTCGAGGCTTGAAGGGTGGCCGAGAGAGCCTTTCGAAAGAGCCTTGGGCTGGGTCGCGTGACTCCTTGGGGCATCAACTCGTTCTCAGGCGGAAGTCGAAAAATTGTACCCTTCTGAACGTGCTTGCCAACATTAATCAGGTCTCCACACCCTTAGAATGTGCCAAAACGACTGGGAGAATAAATAAATTTTGTATCGGTAACGATCAACTTTCACTGAAAGTTTTCCTTAACATATAATAAATTATTTCTTGGCACTATCAATAATCTCATTTATTGCAACTGCTAATTTGCTATAATTTGAATTTATAAGCCTTTTACAATTTGCGCCGATTTGAATAATTGCAACTGAATCTCAATACAACACAATTCAAGAGTGCTGTTTTGTAATAATGTAGAAGCTAACTTGAATGCATTTGCACAAGAGAGCAATAAATAAAAAAACAAAATTCGAAACAGAGAATTACGTTAACTAAAATATTTTACTATTTATAACAAATAAATAAAAATTTACAACAACGTAAAAAGAACGAAATAAAAATAAAAAAGCATAAAAAATAATGTTTTTTGGTTCCAAAATTGAAAATAGGATAAATAATTCTGTTTAATCAGTATTGCGTCGAGAATTAATTACAAGCGGGACAAACGTTCCCTGCACAGAGATCTATCCCTAGCCGCTATGAATAAATGCACATTTTTACGAGGAATAATTTTCAATGTAATATTCTTCGTGCATATTAATAAAAGATCCATTTTGTAAACAAAAGCTTGAAATGTATGAAACTGAGGAACTCATATAAATGAATGAGTCGGAAACATGAGAATAGTTTCAGAATATTAATCGAATCTCGTCATTCATTTCCAAACATCAATCACGCGTAATTACTCGTTCCTACCAAGCGGTAACGAAGAATAGCTACAAATTAAATAAATGTATGAAATTATCGAATGCTTAACAACGGAGTACGCGCGTTACAAATTATCGGTTTGCCTATATTAATTTATAACGCTCATTACTTTTCTGCACATTATCAATTTATAATCAAATTGAATTTTGATCTCTTCGAAATACTCCGTTATTTACGACACTGATACATTTTTTCACATCAATATAAATGTCGTGTCAATTACAAGGAAAAGCAGAGTAAAACGAATGTGAAAATCTCATTTTTAAATCTCGTTTTAAAATCTGCGATAAAGTTAAAAACATTTTGCGTACGTGAATTGAATCGAATTGGTCTTCTCTACTCGTAATCGAAACAGAAATGCCAGACAGTTTTTCTCTGAAAATGCCATAATGGTTATACATGAAATAAAATAACGTTATAATTCAATATCGAAAAAAATTTGAGAGAAGTGACATTTTTTTCTATGTATCTCATTTGAATCAAATGAGAGAACATTTTGATTATTGCTTATAATTATCGATCATAAACATCATTAGGCGAGGCTCGGTTGTTCTCTTGCACAAAGCAGCGTACGTACGACAGTAATCAGACGGACGACTCTCTCGGAGCGGCCATTAAGGGCGGCGTGTGCAGGTCGCAATCTTTGTGCAGACAGAAGCACGTCGTCAAGCTAAAGGAAACCGGGGTTGCAATCAACGCCAGCGAGAATGGATCCACGATCCTACACGTTAAATTAAGGGTCCCGGAATTGTGGTCTACACGTATCGGGTACATATGTCAAGCACTGTGGGTGGTCCAGCGTATATTCCCAGAGGAAACGGGGACGACGGGGCAGCCACCGCGGAGATATTGAATTCCATGTGCGGATACCCTTCTGGGACGAATCGTCCCAAATGTCCCATTAATTGCGTCATAATTTCATTTCTGTGGCGTTTTCCCCTTCCTGCGATAATGCGCCACTTGAAAAGTTAATAGAATGAAATATTAGATAGAGAAGAAGCGTACATTTTACGCTCTTCTTTTATCAGGAATTTTCAAAAGGAAATATTTAATTTTATTTCAATGCAAATATGCATAATGTATACGAATTTTTAGACTGACGAGGAAAAATCCTGTCCGATTAATTTTTAAACAAGAACGAGTTATTTTAGCTTTCAATGTGAGATGCTATTTTTCGCAAAGTGCACCGTTAAATGAACGCTTTACAACAGCATGAGCCATACATTTTTCCGCAAGTACAGGCAGGAATTAAAAGATAATCGTTATCGCTGGTTGCTTTTCTCTCTCCACTAGATTAAATATCGCCGTTGAAACCATATCTCCTCGAGTTCATTAAAAACGTAGCCTCCGGATGTTCGGCGGTTAACAGGTGAGCCATCCGGCTCGGATTCAAGTACGTACCACGGACGATGGTTCGCCTCGCCAAATGGCAACGGAACGCGTTAACAACCCGCAGGCCGCATCTGGCACGTTATACACGTAGGTGGTTGATACATATATATCGCGCGCAAGGCTCGTATGTGCACACACACGTAGACGTGCGCGCACACCTAACGTATCCACGGTCGAAGAGAGAGCTCCTAACTCGCCGTTAGCGAGTCGAGCGAGTGGGGTGGCGAAGTGGGTGGCGGGTTAGATGGCGAACGGGTGGGTCGGTCGTCGGCGGGTGGTAGCCTACCTAGTCGGGTAGTAGTAGGTGCGCACCCTACGCGGCTACCAGGTGAGTGGGGCAGAGGCCAACCCCCGTCACGACGAGAAACGTGAAAAACCACTTGTGCGTGTGTCGATCCTGGTCGTCGCGTCGTTTCCCGTTGCTCGTGGATAGTTCGTCCTGACGTGCCGCTCGTCGCGTCTTCTGGTCCCCAGGAAGAGAGTGATCTCTCTTCTTCGCATCCTCGTCACATTCGTGTCTCTCGCTCTCTCCGGTCTCCTTTTCCGCTTCCGTCTCGCACCGGCCGAGCCTCCCCGGCTCCCCGAGGTGTTCCCCCCGGAGGGCGACATTCGCCAGATCGAAAGTGATCTACATCGGGCTGAGGGCGGACATAGATCGTCGTGAAGTGTAAAGCGCCGACGGCGCGAAAGATAAAAAAGGGTGTGCGTTTGAATTCGCTCGCGAGGTGGTCGGGTGAATAACGTTCAGTTATTTGTCACTCGTGGGGCGAAGGTGATATTTTCTGTCTTCTTCTCACTGACGCAAATCCAAAGATTCCTCTGAACGGAAGAATGTTTCGGGTGAGTCGAACATCCGGCGAGCAAAGTATGGTTGTAGACTGAAATGCAAAATGATACAAGATTTCTATTTGAAGAAATAGAAATAAAGAGATACAAATTTTATTATATTTCAGTATGGAAATGAGAAGTTGTTAATAATCTTGAGAATAAACACGGTTAAATTTACTATCATCTATAATGCATGAAAAATATTAATAAAATAAAAAAACAATAGTAAAAGGTATGATTATGAAAAATAAAATAAAAACTTGAAGAGAATAAACAAAAAAAGCACAGAAATAAGTAAAATATTTTATATGCATATCATTTTGCGCTTCAGTCTGTATTTAATCATAAAAAGGCACGCACGTAATATTTGATATTTTATATCGACTTTTGCATCACTTTTAATGGTTTTTATAGAGAACTAATATTATAAAAGAATATAGAACGATAATTATTAAATAGATCAATTTCGATTTAATGCCTTTTTACCACAGTTTTCTTTCTCGCCAGGATTATCGATACATTCCGATGATGGATTATGTGATATCACTGAGCGGATTATAATATTGTAGATCATAATGTCGCTTTTATAGCAGAATCTAATTATTTTAATTCACGGTGAAAAGATTTTTTGTGCAATCAAAGTTAAAATCACGCGCGTGATCACACTTGATTGTATGTTAAAGATATCGTATCGTGAAAGTGTAGTCGATAAAAAGAAGATAGTATGTAAAATCTTTTATCGTCACTTTGAGCTCAAGAAATAGCCTGAGAACTCAAGTAGATTGCCTCAATTTTTGTCAGAAAGACTACGTGGCATCGACAAAAAGAGTCATAACGAGAATTCACTTGTCCCTGAACATTTCTAAAAGAATGACTTTCTTCCCCGGGACGGTCCAAATAGATTGCCGAAACGATCCTTGGAAGATCACGTGACGTCGATAGTAGAAAAGGCAGCAGCTTCATCGATCCATTCCCATTTCGTCGAGCCTATCCGGGGGTAACTAGGCTGTCCTTCCAGGATCCCCGATGGACACGATCCGCTTGTAGATCTTGAAAATCTGCAAAAGATCTCTGAAGAGAAATTTTGGGAATGTCTCAAAACTCTCAGAGCAAGTTGGAAAACATCTCTACAGAACATCATTCGTATGACCGGAAATAATCCAGAGTGTAAAATCGAATGTTTCCAAAACTTTTATTAATTGTAAAACTTTGATTAAAGTAGAGTGCAATCGTTAATCTTGAAATAAAAGAATATTAATATATTTGAAATATGAGCTGGATAGATGTACCTATTAGATGTAGGTAATTATTGTACAAGCGTAAGTCGGTGGAAAAGCACGACGGCGAAGATAATTTTACACCAGGATAAAAAAAGCTCGTAGAATTAATGTCACGCGATGCGTATGCTAGAAATGCTCTCGCGGAGTACACTGCGATTTACTCTAATCTTACTTTATGCAGTCACGACATGAAAGAATCAGACTCCGAAAATAAATGAGGTGTTATGGTAACGAGCAAAATTAATCATCTTCCTATTTTTGAATGAAAGATCTCGGCTGATTATCCGATTGTCTGATAAAAACAGCACGATGCACCATTTCCGACACAACAGTACCAAAATAATGCGGCATACAGAAAGTGATAACGGAAATAAGTAATAAGATAACTAGACAAAAATAAATAAATATAAAAGATAAATTGTATGATGCCATATAAAGGAACATTATTATTTAAGAAGGTAAATGTTTACGTGCGAGAAAGTAGATCGACGTACAAACTTAGAAACAATCGAGGCAGACGAGGAAGCAACGGGGAATGATACGAAAATAATACGCGACGTATATACGGTGTACAGTTACTTTAGCCTACACGCTGTGGCAGGGGGTTGATTCACGAATCGATGGCCAATGCTGAAATCGATGACACCTATACCGAAATAGACGACGGAGCGCGCGTTAGCCCGCGCGCGTGTTGCTCAGTTAATTAATCAGGAATCGCGCGATGTCCCCGGCTGTACGTGGCGATTCACAGACTTCCACAGATTCGTAACACTCGTTACGAACGCGACACGAATGCTACAGCGACTTGTTGCACGAACGCGCGAACCTGCTAATTTATTAATTTTCCGCGAATTCTGCATTCACGCGCTTCCGCTTCTTTGTGCGGGGCATTGCACTCGTTGCCGCGCGATTACCTCTTTTGCTCTTTCCGTAACTGGTATTACCGCTACGAGTATCGTTTCCGGTGCATTTTATCCTTATTGTTATTACCACTTCTCGCAGTCGGTTCCACCGGTATCACCGTTCTTGCCGTTATTGTCATGTAATACCTATCACGGGCTCTACCAGTGCACAGTGGTGCCGCAATCGTTATATTATGATAATGGAACCTTGCGCTATTTCTGGAAACAACGATGAGACACGTTTCTCCGGGATCATAATTCACCGTATGACGGCATGGCGGTCCTGCTTTCGATCTTTCGAACTTACGGATCGTTTTATCCGCCATTTATCATTCCCGGGGAAAGGGAGGTGTCGCTGTCAATTTTCAGTGCCAGTCGCGAGACTTTTTCGATTCGCTCGGTCGTACGGTAACGTTTTTCCTCTCGACCTCGTTCGGAAATCGAGAGGAAGAGAGCGAGGGTGGAGAGAGCGACGGGAGACGTACCGCGTGCAAGGCCTCGTTTGTACGATAATGCACAGTGTCACATGCGGGATCGATGTTCCGCGTAAGCGAATGAAACCATCAGTAAAAGCCGGAACCGAAATGACCGCTCTATGTCGGTCTTATCCGCGTGATGTCCGCGATTCATAACGCGCGGTTTCCTCTCGGCGCGGTCGTGTAACGCAATTACGTACACTGATACTGCAACTGTATGGCTGGTCAAAAGGAAAATACGAATGCTTTTGCGTTTCAAATCGGATTATCGTGGCAACGCTACAAGAAGTGCGTCCCGATTAAAGTCCCGAGAAAGTCGTTTTATCGTCGTTCGTGACGGAGCGTGAAAAAGGATAAGCTGCTACTTTATTACAGGCGAGGGAAACAAAGTGCTCGCGAAGGGGAGGAAATATATCTGATGAATAAAACGTTTTAATGCTTAATAACACGCGATACTTTACAGTCCCAGCTCGCGAGTTTTGCTCACCGCTAATTAAATATTGGGGCCGATTTCTCGTATTTCCGAGTCGAAAGTCACGATGTTACAGTGTTGCGCGCCGAACACTTGTTGTTCACCTCTTTGTATGTAGGAAGCACGGTTTACATAATGGTGTAGCGTGTGATACATGCTGGATAAGCGTTACGTTTTATCGACCACTGACGTGTGATAGAAATAGCATTGACTCTGTTTTTTTTTCTTTCTCTCTCTTATAATGTTATGCCGTTCGCACCAAATGCAACGTAAACCGGCAGCACGCTTTGCTAATCAAGCAGATAAATTGGTAAAAGACAAAAATTCTGAACGAATGAATGACCATAATCCGGTCCATAAACTGGACATGCGTGCATATCATTTATTTTAAGTGTCATACTATGTCATTTACTTAAGTTAAGTCAATTTTATCCGGTGTCATTTTACTCGGTTGTTTTTATTGGTTTATTTGCAATTTTGTTTACTTCCTTTCCGCGCCTCGCCGAGCGAGATTCTTCATTTTTCCACACTAATTACCACTTTGATTTAGTTTTTCAAGCTTCCAGTCCTGATGTATTTATTAACGCTCCAAGAAACAGAATCTTGTCAAGTCATGAACGCCTACTTATGTCCGTTACATAACATTAGCAAATCGAACTCAACGAAAGCCAATTCAACAACAATCAATTTTGAAATGTAGTAAGAATTAATGAAATTCATATTTACACTTTCAAGCAGAATTCTAAATCGAAAAAGACGACACCACGTGATCTTCCAATCATTGATTATACATGAATTTTATTATTATTTAGTAACTATTGAGTATTATGAGTAATTATTTAGTTTTCCTGCTTATAAAGCAAAATAAGTACTATCAAACTCATACTTGCATTATATAATATTTATACCATTACATTTTCCTGACTAATTAAAACGAGTTCATGTAAATATAAGCGATTCAAACAAGTTTCTCAATTTCTATAGGAACATCTTTAGTTGTAAACTTTGATCTTCAATAAAGAGAGATTAAAATAATAGGAAAGATATAGAAGGAATATCTCTCTTATAATGTCAGCTTTAAAATTACAAGTCATTTGACGAATATTCCGTGAGACTCCATCGCGGATCCTTGGATTTGTCGGAACCGATCCGGCTGACCATCAACAGCGCTTTCTACTAGATCGTGCAACCGTGCGTATGCTTCCAGGATTAACGATCAGTTCAAACGACTTTCCGCTGATCGTAATTGAAGGGCTGAGAATATTCCGGTGTTTTTCGGGCGGAAGAAGGGCGAATATTTTTATCTTTTGTCGAGATTCCCTCTCGTTTTTTGCGCGTGCGAAAAATCCGACACAAAAATAGGAACTGTCATTTGATAAATCGATCGCGCGCTGCCGAGACCGCCGATTGAGGAGACAGACTGGCGGATGTTACTGTTGTAGTAGTGCTCGTTCACTCGTTGTGCGTGTGTGCGCGTGTGACAATACGATCTACGTGAACCGTAGCAAGCATCATGAGTGCTTCCGGCGCGATCCCGCTAATCCTGGCGAAGAAAGAACAGATCGTCGAAGGTAAGTAACTACGCTCGTTTTCCTTTTACCACGCTGAAGTTATTAACCTTCCAAGAAGGAGGAGTTATCATAAAAACGATTCACTCGATGAAACCAATCTCGTTTGAAACCATTCTGCATGAATTACGAAATCGTTGAAAGTCAGCATTAATTTATTATTACAAACGAGCAGTAGTTGATCGAAGTACTAATCAATATTAACGGAAGAGTCTAAAGGACATCCCTGTACCGATGAATGATTTATTTATTGAAACCAATTCCATCAGAAGCTATCGTACATAGATGGCAATATCCTCGGAAGTTTTGTCGTCAATTTATTATAACAAGCGAGCGATAATCGATGGAAGTATTAATAAATATTGACGCAAGCCCGATAAACATGTATATACCGATGTTGCAATTTTTTTTACATAATTTACGTCGCGGTAATAATGATTACATTACATAATCCTGAAGTTAACGATTAGGTAATTCTAAGAGAGTACTGTTATTATTACGCTCATATACTTAATATATGCAAATTCCACATAATGCGGCGTGAAACGCGCTGTAATAGACACGCGCGATCCTTGAGGAGAAAATAGTTCGTCTTTAAATAGATTGAACACTAGATAGTCTTGTGCATCATAGATAATAATATTCGTGAATTATTCAATTGATGTGTTACTTTGATATATTAAGTGCCACGTTTCCTGCCGCGTGTAACATTTTCAGTACACATCGAAACTTATTTTCAGACTAATTGTAAGTATTTTTCATTAGATAAAGTGCAAGAAAATAATTACATGCTCTATGATGACGTTTATTAGTTTCACTATTTACTCTAAAAAAGAAATTTTCAGCTTACAAAAAGCGAAAAAATAGATAATTGTTACATATTTATCAAACTCTATAACGTGTATCGGTTTTGGTACAATGGCCAGAAAATGACAATTCAAGAATGGCTTGGGAGGGAACGTGTTAAAAGATATGTCAAGAAGTTATGTATTCAAAAAATATAAAGTGCACAAGCTTTATGTTTATGGAAAATCTCTTTTTTTGTAATAATTCCTTTTTCGAATATCTGTCAATAATATCAAAAAAGAAGGGAAAAAATATTTCAAGCTAAAAATATATTTCTACTAATAAACAAATCCAGGGAAAAAGTTTTATTCTCGAAATTACACGATTGCAGGATTACAATCTCATAAATCTCATAAATCATAAATCTCTTAGGTATCTCAAACTGACATGGATCGAATGACGCCACGGAGAAATCTCTTAATTGCGTAAATGCGTTGATTGACGTGCAGCGAGCAATTAATCGATCCGCGTTGGCGGTTCGTGAAAAAAAGCATTGTAATCAGTTTGGAATTAATTTTACTGACGAGCGATCCATTTCTTTTTCTTTTTGCATTGTCCGCATAGTTTTGGGCGCGAATTTGGCACGAAAAGTTGTTTCGCAACGTATTCACGTGCACATCTTTATTGCACGCCTGCAGCGGAAAATTCCGCTCGTGCTCGCGATGATTACGGCTATTCTTGTCCACTTGGATTTCTTGGTTTAGCATTCGTGATTCCAAGAGAAATGGATTCTAGATAGGAATCAGCGATTGCAGATAAGCGAGTTAATGTAAAAAGGAAATGCCTGGCATTTTCTCTTCCAATTTAGACGATGGATATAGGTATGTAATAACTTTGGCGCACGAATTTTCTCGATTAGTGATGGTATCGTTTAAATGCCGACTCTTTTAATTTTCGATCTGGTTAATATGTAAGATATGAGTGAGAACTCTATCTGGAAGGACTCAAATAATTTCCATATCTTTAATTCAACGACCAAATGTAGCAGCTGCTCGTGCGATTTCAGACAAATTTATCGTTATATCAAATTTCAGAATCAGAAATCCTTAGAAATTAATTTTACTCACTCGGAGTTCTTGTTTTAAAATAACTGTGAAATTTGCTAAATCCTTGAAATTTAAAATGCAATTTTATTCAATCGAAAGCATTTGTCAAGCTCATACTTCCAATGCGTCAACATTTCAGTGACAGTTTAATTACGCGCACCATAAATCGATCTAACGGGTTATAATTTCGATTCCCAAGCGTTAAACGGATCGATGGATAGTGGACTGTGATAACGATGCTCTTATCGCCGATGCTACATAGCATAAACTCGTTTACTGCCTTACGTTCTACGTTCAGGTCGAAGCCGGCATTGTACGAGCAACGATATGTAAATGCGGACCGCCGGGAACAATGCCGGAGAATCCCCGTGGATTAACCCTATCCAGAAGTAGCTATCTGTCTGGTGATCTCTCGCGCGGAATGAACGCCGCCTCGCCCAACCGTTGAATTTTCAATTGGCTTCGTCGTTAATCTCGATTAACCTCTTGGATCCTAGTAAGAAGTCTCGGAAACTCGGGAAAAATCTTGCTCGGATATATTAAAACCGTCACTGGATCCAGAACTGTACTAGTATGACCCACTTTTACCAGATCAAATTTTAATGAGAGATCGATCCTTTATCTAATTTGCGATCGATCTTTTATACGCACATGTTTAATGAAAAAATAAATTAAATTACTATTACCTATATTTTTGTCTGCTTATCAGTTTTTATTCATCATTATATTATTAAATCATCAATCTAATTTACTGTCATTTATGGGCATACCTGTAGCATCAAACAGTTGCCTATTCAGCATTACTTTATCTGTAAATTTCAATACCAGAGTATATATTTTTCTAAGTACTCTGCTTTCGTGTACAGTGCGATGGACATTAAGCCTATAAGAGTTTTCCTCTTCTTTTTTTTGTTTTTACTTTTCTAATCATCAATACTTTGCATAAAATGATCAAATAATGGACATTTTTATATATGATAAGAAAGAGAAAGAGAGAGATCATTTAATATATATTTTTGAAAAAATGTATTAACTGTCACTTGCTTTCTATAGACAATTTATTGTACTTCGCCTTTTATAAATGATATAATTAAATGATATAATAATGATATAATGATAGGATTAACTGCACCTACTTATAATATTCATACTTATCGATTTTTGTAAAGTAACACAATTTTCCATTTCTCTTCAGTTCTTTATGTTTCTCAGCTTATAATCAATCTATGTCGGAAACAGACGAACAGAAAGTTAACTTCAACACTCATTTGAGGTCGCAGCCGTTTGGTAGAGCAGGCAATAAAGTACCGCTCAATGGTACATCGATATTTCAACGAAGTAACAAACCTGGACGGAGAGTCGATCGAGTCAGCCGTAAACTGTCTTATCCTATTTCTGATTCTCATAGTCGGCTTCGTTTCACGGTTACACTACTTGCGATTGGGCGGCATAGGCATGACAATGGATGTTAAATGGCACGACAGTTAATCTCTAAAACGACGCGGACTTGTAACAATAGTGCCGTTGTGCAACATGTAAATAACCCCCGTTTCTAGTTTTAATCGCGATATGACGAGAAGAAGTGTAGAGATTTTTTTACTATGGATTATCTAGGAATGAAGATCAGGTTTTATTATAAAACTTACATCACTTAATTCCTCTTTTCAATTAATCGTCTTTTAAAACCTGAAAACTAGTAATAACTATTTTTATCTACATCTGCAGTTTACTTTAAAATTACAATTTATGATTATATAATTTACATTACACAATAAACAGATAAGATAGATGAAAAAGATAATAAAAGAAAAAACTGATTCGACGATTCGCGATGATGCATTGTTGGCCAAAAAGCTTCGCTCTTTCGAATGCACATACAAACATATGCGTGTACACACCTACACATCTCACACATATTATCTTTTTCTCTCTTTATCTCCTTCCCTCTGCCAAGGTTTTCTAAATTCAGCATTTCTCGAACAGCATGCATACAGCTTATTGTTAGCAGGGCGTGCACGACTTTTCGCACATCTTCCAACGACAGCTGTGATTTTAAAGCTGCTCAAGACACTCGTGTTACGCAATGCGATGGAGAGGGTTATTACATTCCGCTGGAGAAGTTTTGACGCCTCGCAAGTACGATGTAACGCGACAGGCAAAGATCGGTTATTGTCACTGACACAAGCATCGGCTTTTTGAAAAGTACGGAGACGCCATTCTCGTGCTCGCTAAGCTTCCTTGCAGCGCGAATACGACCAATAAAAATGAATAGACGAGGGAAGACAAGTACAAAGCTGCGTAGAATGCGAGCAAATAGATGCGAGCATTGATGAATTAGAGCTGCGAATGATATTGCGTTTATCCGCATGCTACAGGAATTTATCAGTTATCAACCTTTCTTCATTGTGCGCGAATAAAGCGAAAAAATAATATAATAAAACAATAGAATAACAAAATGGTAATAAAATAGCGGGACATTTTGTAGTTTGTGCGTCAGTTACGTGAGCAAAAATGAACATTTATCCTTTGTAACTTTTTCTCTTTACTTCGTGAAAATGACGGCAGAAATATACGGTGAATATATTTCTATAAAGCGACGACGAGCGTTCCCGTTCTCTTTTACTCGCCCTTTACTACCGCGATGGCAATCCTTAACGAAGTCAGCAATTAACGATGCCATTTCGAGGCGTTCAATCGTTAAACGGATCGCGGCGCGTTTTGCGCGCGTCTCCGAAGCGAGAGATCTAACGAGCTTCGAATGTCCTCGTCACGGCTCGATATTCCCGCCTTTACGTTCCATGTAATTTCTCAATGAAGATCAGCTTCAATCGAGCTTTAGAAAATCGTCATTATTTCTAAGCATCTGCTGCTAGTAAAATTTAATGTGAGTTTCAGAATTATAATAATATGTAGGATGCGCATTGCATTTCAATGATCTTTTTAAAATGGAACGTCGAAAATGAGGCCCTTAACGCGAAAACAGGTTTAAAGTTTTGCTCGTGACACCCGAGACCTCGGCCTCGTTATTCCGCAGCTTCACGAGCTTCACCATGGAGCTCGTTGAACGGGTGAAACGTTGGACGGGTGAAATAGCCCGGCGCGTACATGAAGAATGGAGGTAAGGGCATCCGGGTAATAGCACCATTTACGATATCTTATTTAATAAAATATAGCATGTCAAGAGGAAAATGCACAGTACCTTGCTAATCTCGTCAGATGAATGTAACAACACTATTTCTATTTTGGTAGAAAAATTACAAACAAAAATCGAAAAAAATGTTTGCGTGAAAAAGAAAACCTTATACAGACGTTAAATGAAAATGATCACTCTCGTGAAACGTGTATTGTTTCGCTCGTGGCTACCAATTCTGGATTGACGGCAGTCGGGAGTTAAAGTTGACGGATGTGCACGGCGATTCATCCGTCGCGGTCGGTTTAAAGTCCGTGACAACTGTCTCCATTGATAGAAAGAGACGTCACCGACAGAGACGACGGTGAGAATTTAATTGAGAATGTAGAGATTCATCGTACGTGTGTGTCGGGGATAAATGTCCGCAGATGCACGTACGGAATGAAATTGACAAAAAGAGAGAGAGAGAGAGAAGCGAAAGAATGTATCGAGGTAATTCATGCCTTCGCCGTGTACAAGGTCGAGGAAAATCGATAGAGCGCAGACAACTCGGTAACGATGCCGCGGAATGATAGCGACCGTGGCATGACCAGTGCGACATTCTTACTCATATCGCTTATCCTTGCGCGGCGTTAAGAGGGGAGCCTGCTTTAGAACGTTGAAAATAAGGTATAATTTTACGAATTTGTTTGGAGAAACTATACAGCGGATCGTTATAAAACTTTGATGCATTTATTAGTACATGTATAAAGATAAAAAAAATTATTTTTTTATTTGAATACATCGCCTGTAGAGGTCGTCCTGGAGGCATCTTAGTGCAGCCGGCATTGTAAATTGGTGAGCATTCTCCTGCCTCCAAATTTCATCCAAACTGAAAAATTGAAATATTTTCTTGTTATTTATGAATTCCCATCGTCGATGAACCTTTAATATTCATAAAAACATTAAGTTAAACAATTATTTTTGCATGAAAAAGTTCAAAAACTTTGCCTAAAAATCGTACTTTTGTGTTCTAAGCTCCACCATTTTGACACTTTTCAACTTTTTTCTTCTCTTTGGTTCATCGACGATGGGAATTCATAAATAACGAGAACATATTTCAATTTTTCAGTTTAGACGAAATTTGGAGGCAGGAGAATGCTCACCAATTTGCAATGCCGGCGACGCGGCTGCACTAAGATTTCTCCAGGACGACCTCTACAAGCGATATATTCAAATCAAAAAATAATTTTTTTATCTTTAAACATGTACTAATAAATGCATCAAAGTTTTATAATGATCCGCTGTATAGTTTCTCCAAAAACAATTCGTAAAATATACCTTATTTTCAGCGTTCTAAAGCAGGCTCCCCCCTTAAACGGCCAATGATAAAAAGCGCCACCGTTAATACCCTCGCATATTGTAACATGGTAAAAGCATGCATGTACCCAACTGTTCGTGAAATATTTATTAACGAGCTACGCTTGTTATCGGCGCATTTTGCTAATTGCATCGATGAAAAAATGTAAATGCGTCATGCAAATGTGGATCCGCAAACACGTTCTTTCCGAGTCATAAACCTTGAAAGTTATGCACAAGTGAAACGGTTCTGACATTCGAACAAACTGTCAGACGCGCATTACTTGATATCCTTTGCATGAATATAAATCGTAGAAGTTCCACACTCGAAATGTACGAAACTTTGAATTACATCGTAACAAGTTTTACAATATATATATACATATATATATATATTTAATGGATTAAGAAATGTTCTTTCTCTCTCTTCTCGGGAAAGCTTCCGAGGAAAGTAATCGTTCCTCGCAATTTTATAATATTTAACATACTGAAATGCTTCAATATTTATTTCCTCCCCCCACTAAAGCATCTACATTAATTTTAATTCATATACTATTACGTATACCGAATGTATACCGCAAAGAGGAAAACACTAGAAAGCAGTTATGTAAATATATAATTAACATCAACGCAGGAAAGCTCTTTAATCCACGATTGTTAATAACATTTCATAATTACTGTAGATCATAAATCGATTCGGAATTTATTATAATTACTGTTATCACCATTAACGCTCTCACGAAGGATTATATTCCCGGGGTCGGAGACAAAGTGTGCACAGGGGAGCAAAAAATATATCGCTGTTTGCCGCGATTGGCGGTACATTCGTACCTGATTGGCCCAATTTGTCAATTTACTCCCTCGACGAGGGGCGCCCGGATCGGTCCCGGCGCCGACCCGATTTTCGAAGAGGGCATGCTGCGCCGGATATTGCCGGGATAATGGAGCAGGGTGCGGAGAACGCGCAGGGGACGGCGAATTTTCACCGAAAGCACCCCCGCCGCCGACCTCTGACCGGTTTTTCCGACGTGCACGAAAAATATGATCGGCACTCAAGGATTTATGTGCGGCGATGTTGTACTTATACTCCGCTGACTTGGGTTGCTCTTTTCAAACTTTCGGATGAACAAAATATTCGAGACTACTCTTTTGATCAGGATCAGATTTTCCAATAGACGCTGCAAGCGCAGTTTTTAATACCAAAAAAGAAAAATGGGGGAAAAGGATACATAATTCTTTTACGATATTAAAGTGAAAGTAATTATATAAACTTAATTTGTGATAAAACTGTTGAAATGAGAAAGCTTTTCCTTAGCTTACTATTTCAGAATGAAAACACACACACACATATATACTACATATGTAGTCTTCGTATTTTAAGACTTTAAGTAGTTAGATAGTCGAGCTGATGGCGATATAATGGCGATGTAATGGAAGCAATTTTCGTCAGGTAAAGACGATGTGGTGTAACGCTCCGAATCAACGCCCGTTTATTTTATCGCTTTGATTATTCTTTCTCTTTTCGACACTTCCTGTGTTCCATTCCACTTCAGACTTCCTGTCGTCTATTCAATGCCGCGGTTATTTTCGTTGACTGTCCGACGCTCATTAATGCATGCGATCGATTGCGAGACAACCTCGACATGGAATAATTCATTACTTTTACAATATTTAACATAATTCGTTAATTTCAACAAGACAATATTTAAATGTACAATCCGCCAAACATTTAAAAGGCATTGTAAAAAAAAGTTAAAACATGTTTTTTTACCGCAGCAGATAGCACATAGTGAATATAAAGTAAATATAAACTTGAACGCTAGTTCAATATTTCTACTTTCTTCATCCACAGGTTAACTTATATCCTCCGACATCGTGGATATAACACTCCACATTGGAGAAATACTTATTCGTGATCCTAGAAAAATACCCAGGGGTCTAATCAGCACTCGAACTCTCACATTTCTCGCTGTAACATTCACTGTGCGACGGTAATGCGATTTCCCAATGATAAGCTAAACACAGCGTGAAAATAACAAGTTCAGAGTGAGGGAGGGTTCGAACTTAGGCGAAAGGTCCAGGATTAATGTCTTTCTTTCTCATCCACGTCTTATAAAATGATTATAACAAAACTAGTCGAAAAACGAGAAGAAAACAGATGGGACGGATAGAAAGAGTAAATCCTAAAGATAAGCCTTAAAGCGGATAAAGATTTATCAAGCATGCTGCTCTGTAAAAATACCGAACGCTAGATAAAAATCGAGATGAGAAATGAGAAACATGTGACAGACAGTGTACATTATAAAAATCATAATCGTACTTTATATATGTATAAAATGTTGCAATATGTATAATGTCAATTAAATTTAAATAAGAAATATATATATATTTCTTACAATTATATATGTTATATATGTTAATTATATATTAATTATATATGTTTGAAAAGAATGTCCAAAAGTTTTCGAATCTCTTTAAAGAAAGTGCGCGCTCACAGTGGGGGATTTCCTCATCTGATCTGGCACCGATTCCTAATTTTGGGGAAATTCTCCTCGACTGATCTCGCTTTTCTCCGTTTGCACGCTCCAATTCTCTTCGGTCCGTCCCACGCCATTGTTTTTCCCTCGTTCCGTAGGGGATCCGCTGCCCACTCTCGTCGCCACTATTCGATTGACCGTTTATCCCGTTCGACCGTTCCTGCGAACGTTGCGATCATAGATATTGATACAAAGCACCCGACGCGCACGTGGAGAAGCGAACAGAGTGAACACCCCTTGATCTTCAATCCTTGATCGCGTCATCACTAGCCTTTTTTGACCCTTCGTGCTCCAGGTTCGAATTGATATTCGCATGCTTGCGCTGAGATTTTACTTTATAATGCTATGTAGAATGTGTGTTTAACGTTATCTTTTGCCGAATTATCTCTACATGAGAAGTCGAGATGCAAATTTCTTTTCAGATATTAAATTCCACTTCTCTAATTTGATCTCGATTCATTTTATTTAAAGAATTTGCGAGATGTAATGAAATATAATAGAAAAAATCAATATTATTTCAGATCAAATTTTTGAAAACTTAAATAAACAAAATTATATTTAATAATGTATAATATGTGGTTTTATGTTTTGTTGCGTCTTTGTCGTAATAGAGAAGTTGTGAGATAGCGGTTTTCGTTCTTTTGTGATCATGAAGGCTGCGATGAAGTTATGAATTTTCCAAGCCAAGTTTATTCCATTAAGTATCAAAATATTAGCACTTCTCATATTCGCGAAAGGCGTAGTCATGCAACACTGTCGCTGCAACAGCAACAACTTTCCAGATTGTTGGCATCTAACATTAAACGTAGATAAACAAGATGTAATCCGCACACAGCATCCCACTGTCTGATAGATAGTGTAGATCTTGCGGATAAGTTCTACGACCCAGATACACGTCAACTTCTCCAGGGATCGGTCGAACTTAGGTGTTAAAACGTGAGGCCAATTGCGTCTTCCGCCAATCCCTTTTGTACCCGAGGTTAAACAATACAATGCACGAATTATTATCAAAGTCAGATCAACCGTATCTGACAGCTTTCAGCATAGATAAGTTTACTTTGCAGGAGACAGAGATTAAGTGCTTGCAATGCTTAATAGTTGCAAATTACGTCTTCGTAACTAATGAAGGTTCTCCATCAAGAGGGAACGCTGTACACGGACCTGAATAAATCATGATCATACAATGAAAACATTTATCCTTTTTAATATTATTTGATATAATATTTATAATTATTACGTAATTATTATCAAGTATTACTCAGAAATATTATTATAATAGATATAAATAAATCATATAGAATTGTACTTAATTGAATAATAAAATTATTTATATATATATATATATATGTATGTATATAGATTAATTATTAAATTAATTACATTTCTATATATTGGTAGAATATTAATGTACAGAGAAGAATATTAGCGAGAAAAACATTGCTTTATAAATTCATACGTTTACAATATTTTCAAGAGGTATAATAATAGGAAAAAGTGCATTTTAATTTTCAGTAATACTGTCATTAATGACCCAGTCCAATTTGTTACATGAGGATCTACACTTTTTTCGATGACTCGATGAAGACCAAGTATTCGCAACGACACACGATCCGTCTGCTTGAAGCTGTCTGCCTCGCGTTGACATGACGCGAGTAAATGTGCTCGAAATAATTAACAGCGCGTAAAATTATCGCCGGCGTTTTATTTAGATCAGCGAGCTTCGATCGCGGGTACGATGATTAACGCGCGAAAATAAAAGCAGGAAGCGTATAGCTGGATATACTCTCGCGCTCAAGTCGGGAGTCGATAAACGAGAATCGACGAGTGATCGTTTCGCTTTACGCCGCAGGATAATACCCATTGGTCCACGGTTGTATTCGAAGAATGCACGCCGGCCAATATTTACTGCCCTGAACTGAGCTTTTTTTGACGACTATCGGTCATGATGATTAATCAGCTGCATGCCGTGTAGAAAATGTAGAATTTTTGCAGCAATATAAAAAATTGTATTTGCTTATTAATGCTAATTTTTAATTTGTTATATAATATATTAATAATTTATTATTATCGTGTCACTATCAACACTACTGCTAATTACTCTTCTAGTTTTTATTATATTTTAATAATAATAGATTAAAAACGTTCACATACTATACGTACTTTATTTCTAAATTAATGATATTTTATTAATATGTAATTAAGAATTTTTTCTTGTCAGAGTACTGTTGAAGTGCTTATTCTTAATTTATATTTTATACATGGAATATTTAACGATACACAGAAATGCATTGTTTTCTGGAAACATGTAGTTGCAGCAGAAAAGCTGAGATTCCTAGCTGAGAGATCCCAAAGTTTTTCGTTTCCCTTTCTCGATCGTACTGTGATATCAGCGACGCGTTACATACATTTTTCAACAACCGTCCGCGTGTCTGGAGTCAGCTAAAACCGTTCACGGCCACAGGCGGGTATTATCGATGTCCATCAAAGCTGGCGGGCGTCATATAACATTAAACCGCGCTGGACGATTCTCACGCTTATTCCGTCAAATATTTAGTCCTGTCGTAAGAGAGAAGGCATATCCTGTCGAGTTTCGTGACATTCTTGGAACAGCGCGGGACCCACCGCATACATGTAAGATTAAACGGCACTGATTTACGAGCGCTCCTCGCGTTTCTATCAATTTAATATCAGCGAAAACGTTCTGTCTTTTTCCTCCCTTGGAAAACGAACCGAGAAAAGAGAAACGTCTGCACTTTGTATCTCTTTGTAATGAATTGTTCAGAGCAACTTCAGTCTTTATCGTAATTGAATTTCCCTTTAACTCCGCAACAGTACAGTGAATTAATTATAAATGTAATCAATACAGAACGAGAGAATACATTCATTCTTGTGTAAATATTTATGTTCACTGCTTCCAATTTGTCATATAACAACGCAAAGTTAATAAAATGAGGAGCCGTTTTGATAAAATTTTCATTTTAATCGATATGCGCTCGCGCGAAATGGAACGTGCGTACTTGCCGTATGCCCTTTTATTAAAAAAAAAATCCGATTAGATAAGCTATTCCCAATCCAGGGAATTCTCCCGAGGGCACTCGGAATAGATATCGATTCTTCAGGTATCGATTCTCTCCCACACGATCGCTGTTATTTCCGCTGTCGAAGAGCAGAGATACGACGGGATTACATCTCTCAGCGATAGGCAATAACTTTAATCCCATTTGGACTCCTTTCACTTCATCTCGTGGTACGTGGCATATTACGTGACAGCAATTAAGTTTTCACTAGGTAATAAATTCGACTTCGCAACTGGAATGTTACGTTGCATGCCGAATCCAGATTTACTAAGCGAACTTTGCGCATATAACATTTTCGAAATGCCGCACTAATCGAGAAAATGAAACAAGGATGCTCGTGTCAAAATGTCATGCTTCATTATTTTATATTATATTGAGTCAGTCAAAAAATTCGATTGGATTTTTAATTTTTCATATCAATTTACGTATAATGCAGGAAACAGTATTGATAATGTCTATATCATAAACAATTATGGTGATTGATTGATAACAACTTGATTGATGAATAATTTCTCTCTATTATTGAATGCAATAAAGTAAAATTTAATGCAAAAATCGGACCGAACTTTTTAACTAATCCAATACATACGTAGCTGCGAGTATGCAAAGATCTCGTTAAGTGATAATTTTGGAGAGCCGAATAATTGAACATGTTTCGAGAATTGATGGGCTAATTAGACGAAATCATCCGGGTCGTTTCCTCCTCTCTCTAAACGAGATTAACAATACACGAGTTATATCTCGTGCACACTCGTCCGAATATGATGCTATCACGGCCAATTTCGGATGAGTAATGTTTCAGGTGATCCATTTTTAAATTATCATTTTGCCGCTTTAACTCTATGACCTTACCGTTTCATCTCTATTTTTCATTTCATTTCAACTTTGCAGTGAAATATTTTACAGTTATGTATCGCACTATCCTTTCTTACAGTGAACCTACTTATTTATCTTGTATCATTGTTTTATGATCTCAACGATCTTAAAAATACATCACAGAAATTAAGATAAATCTACCGAGCTCGCGCAAATATGAAGCATTTGCTTAACTTGTTTAACAACTCGCCATCAACATTAATCTAGCATTAAAATGATTAATAACACGTCGATGCAAAAGCTCGCCCTTTTGCAGGATCCTGAATCATTTTTTATTTTCTGATAGGTCAAAGGTTATCGTTGTGAATAGAATCAGCAGCGGTGCACGCGAATTTTGGGAAACGCCTCGTTAATTAATAATTGAGAGGAAGGAGAAAGAGAGAGAACAGTAGAAGCGGGTTGTGCATTGACACGTGTTTAATCAGCACATGGAGTCGTGCGAGGGAATCTTTTATATCTATATCTGCCGGATGTATCGGCAGACAGTGATAGATTGCAATTTGCGGTACACTAGGGACATGAAAATTTCACTTGTTTCTGAATTTAGCAAAACCTGAACGTTATAGTATTACCAATAAATGTAGATAAATATAAATAACATTGCATTGTGTGAAAACGATTTTTTAGAACATATAAATATCGTTTAAAGAGCGAAATAATCGCAGCAACAAAACAAAATAATTCCCGTTTTTGTATTAATATTTTACATGAAAACTCAATAAAATAGCATTTATTTCACGTTTTATTATTTATGCAGAATTGCTATGTAATAGCTTGGATTGCATCTTATCAAGATGTACATATATACATATACATATACATTCGAGTGAGATTATGTTGTTAGTACGCCACATACACCTAATCCTAGAATCCGGTCGTGGATTCCGGGATTAAATCTATAACGGTTGTATTAACACGCGCGCGACTTAATTCGCGAAGTGGAGAACAGGCGGCTGAAGTCTCTCTCGATGCCGCTTTTTATTCGTCGAAGAGCACCGGCGCGCCGAGTGCAGGCGATAAACCCCTTTCACAGATGTGCGGTAATCTCCTTGAAACGTGGCTCGCGTCGTTGTCGCGGGGACCACCCTGTACCCGGGGAATGTACCGGGTGCACCGCATGGTAATAAAGTATATATACATGCGGATTGGAGACGCAGACTCCGCTGTATCGATTTGCCGTTCGGAACAGAGACGGGAACAGCGGCTGAGCTCGCCACCGACGAAGACATACGACGAATCGAACTATTTGCTCTCTCGAATGAGTAAATCCTTCGAGTACGAGTTATTTGACAGCGATTTATCCAAGAGATAGCTTAACCACATGGGTAAAATGGGGACCGAAACCCGGAGGGATCAACCTGCTTTGAAAAAAATACGGTTTTGCTTAGATCCAGAATACCGCGCTTTGTGTTTTCTTGGAGGCCAAAAATAAAATGTCATTTAGACCGATCCGATTATATTAGATATTTGTTAAGTTTAAAATTGATCAGAAATTTAAAACGTATCTTATCACCAATTGCATCGTCAAATTTTATTTTATTGGCTCTCGAGTGTCGTCAAGTAACTCGAGGATTTACCATATTTATGATGACGTCAATATGTGTCTATATCTTTTTTCTTTAACTCGCTTCCGCGATGCACCGCATCGCAAAGGACATTTGCGTTTTTTTTCGACGACGACAAGTCGCGATTTTAATCGGGGCATTCCACGAGTACCTTAAATTTTTTCTCGGTTTGCGTCGACACGTTCGCTTTGCACAGATTGCGTTCATTGTCCTATCTGGTTTAATCGGTCAATTAGGATCACTGATCGGTGACGTGTCGGTTTTGTGGCCGACCTGTACTACTGTTAATTAAGATTACATTCTCCCATGATGCTATTAATCGCATACTCGAATTATTTATCGCAAAATGTTATTTGCTATTGTACATAGGTATTATTTAGCTATTACATTCATATAAAATTCATTTTATTCTTTATATAAAATAAATGTACTATATTTAAAATATAATACTCTTTGATAAATTTGCATATTAATTTAAATAAAAATTTACACATGCAAAATTTACATGTAGTTTTAACTTTGAATGATTGTCCGTTGCAACTCTTTTTCAACGTCGAGCAGTTAGATGATTTAATTATTAAAGGTTATTTTTATTGAAATACAATTTATTTCAAATTATCCGGGATTTAATTTCTGTTTTGCTCAAAGAATTTATCAAAATTTCTGAATTTTCATCGATGAATAATTTCATAATCTCATTTTGCCTCGTCTTCTCGAGTTATATACTCTTGGCACTCTAGATGAAAGGACATCCTGCATAATATGCGTATGCGACCGAATTGCGCGTTTTACCGTCACCCGGTTGATGCAACACCATCCGTGCAAATTGCCATGAGGGAGCGCTTATTAAGGACCTCGGTGCCCGATAATCCGTCCCTCGCAATTTCCAGTCGATAATTCACCGTCGGCCTCACACATTTAAGCGACACATGCGACGGACCGTGTAAAGATGCGGCAAAGTGGCCGGCGATTATAATTCATCTTGTAATCGTCAGTACATGATACCGAAATTGTGTACAGTTTCGGTCTTATTTCTATCTGATATCGTTCATCTTATGGTTTTACTTCTACGATGTAGTTGACTCTCTTTTTTCGATTGTTATTTAAAATATCGCAAGAGTTATTTTGTATCAATCTGAAAAGTTCAGCTGTTTTCTTAACTTAAGCCGAAATATATGCATCTTTTAATGAATTTATATATACCTATCAGAATCAGATTTAATTTATTTTATAATTTATCTTATGACTTGAGCAATAATGTACATCAAATCAACTCCTTAGTTTTGAAGAAATTTTTAAGCACGTTTTAACTACCTAAAATCTGTAATTGAATCGTTCCACAATATTCAATATTCAATTTTCAGTACCTGAAGCTAAAGTAGAAGTTCTTAATCACTCGAAATTCGACATCAGAGAAGCGATTCGTGGAACTCGCAATGTCTCCTAATCCTCCAAATCCGTGAGATTTCCTTAAAATATTAATCGCCGATCTTCAAAGTAGTTAAAGACTACCTCTCTCAAGCTCGAATTGAACATCGACTTACCAGAAACGACGTACAAACAAAACTAATCTGGATGATGAGTAGATATTCTTTAAACCTTTAATGATCATGTTCAATTTCGTTTCATGTCACACACACAGCCTCCGATCCTTCAAGTTGTTAATCCCGTCATTACGTCGTCCTTTTTTACGGATGAGCAGCTCCAACGTGTTGTACATTAACCATGCAGATCGAAAGCTAGCCAGCGGCCGTCAGTGTCAATGTTGTTTATCACTGGACTGCAATGTGCACGCATACATACATACATTTCATAGACACGCGCGCGCGCGAGTATCTGACATACTGTGCATACCTTTGACCTAGATAAGGGGAAGTCGATGCGATTCTTATCCCGGGTCCATAGCCGCAGGGCGCTTCCTACGGTGTTGAACTTAATGGAGCTTGAATACGTGAAGATGAGGACGGTCTCGGAGCCCGGGGCGATCTGCCGGAATTTTCGCCAATCTCAACCGATCCAAAAGTCGCCGCGTTAATTCTTATCCGGCGTCGTATAATGGAAAAATGCTGCGGTGGTATCAAACTTCAGATTTTATTAAAATCCCGGATAGAACGTGACGTCGATGTTTTGTCGTGACTTTGCGCAATGTCGAGCGGAATTCCCAGAAAATACCACAAGATGGAAGATTAGAAGAAAATTTTAGCAAACATTTCATGATTTACTACGATCAATGAAGAAGTTAGAAAACAAATATTTTTGATACACAGGTATCTTTCGATACAATATACTGTGTTTTTTAATATCTATATTGAATACCGAATACTGATATGAAAGGCATTAAGGAATATCAAAAAATTAAATCTACATTTTAAAAATAACGTTGAAAATATCGAAAACGGAAGACATGACCGAAGTATAGATTATTCCTGAAACGACAAACAAAGAAATAAGAAAGGGATTTTATCTTGATAATTTCCGATACTGCGAAGACTGCTCTACCCATTCCGCCTGCTTGTGTTGGTCAATCGCTTAAATAAATAAAAGTTACACAGAAACCCTTTCGGCAGTGTTAACTCTATCACTCGACACGCGGTTTCTCCTCTCTCCTTCTCTTGTAAGAGAGGCTAGTCGGGAGAAAGAGAGGGTGCGAAGAGGGTGAAGAGGTAAGCTTACCCCGAGTAATCGGGGTAGCGCGCGCGCGAAGCGGAAAGTAGGGCAGTGGGTGAGCGCGCGCAGCGCGCACCCTCCACGCTTGCGTAACGTAACGTTGCCCCGGGTTTTACGTCACCGTTCACCCGGGGATGACGTCACCCGGCCGGTCGGTCTATACCCGCTACGGTGTCGGTGTTCGAGCCGCCATAAACCCGCGCTTTCGCGTGGTTCTCCAACCCCTCCAATCCCTTCCCGGCGAACTTACACTCTTCTTAATGACGTACGACGTCGAGTGGCAAGACACCCTCCTCAGAGGAGGGAAACGTGGAGAGGGTTAGTCAAGCCAGCGAGTATACCTTTCTTATGGATCAAGAGCGCGGGCTGCACGATGAGAGTGTGAAGTATAAATCTACAAGGGGCTCTGGATCGGAATCGAGCAATGTTCCCTGACACGAGACTTGACGGTGGATTAATCGGGATTAACGGCGCTTTTTTCTCGTTTATTTCTTATTCAAGATCTGTTTGACCATTATCGGAGATGGTTTTTTCTTAACGAGAATTCCTACGACTGCGGCCTCTGTAAACTCGAAACAGTTTTTCTAACTAACTCTTAAATTGAAGTTCTCTTGTAGGAGCGGTCGTTTCAGATTATGAGAGGATTAATATTCCATTATTTAGTTTTTATACTTCGGACATTGTTTCATGTTTTATGGGACACTCCTCTTAGATTTTTAATTATGTATAATATGGATATTTATGTATAATACGGATATTTATGTATAATACGGAAATTAATAAATTTTTGTCATTAATTCGTAGATAATGAGTATCATAACACTGATTAAACGAGGAAGTTCCAACGAAAAAATTATAACTGCGAAGTAAACGAATATTCGAATATCGATTAATCGTTCAATGTTCTACCTGGTTCGATTTGATTTAAAATTTAATCCATCAGTTGTCGAATAATCTTTCATTCACTTTTTTATTAACTGTCTATTACTCAAATAAAATCACGCCCGGACTCTGTTTATTTTCCACTGTTGTGCGAGTGAGATCTCTCGATTCTCATGCGACGCGCTACATACAATATTGGCGCTTTTATTCACTCCGTTGGCGCACTCGACAAAAATCGAACAGCCAACGTCGCGGCTCGAGTGCGAGAGTCCTATTCGTAACGCGTCCGAAGTCTCTGTCCTACATTTTCCTCGTTATCCCGAATACTCCTCAGCGGCGCGGCCTCATACGAGCATCGTGAAGGGTGGCCAACACGGTAACGCCCCTCGCGGGTTAAGTTATAACCATCTCTCTCTTACTTACTTACTTTCTCTCTATTTTTCTCCCGAGAACAACCATAATATCCGTTTTCTTCCTTCCGCCAATTATTTTTCGCAGGCAGCTCGAAAGCAGAATCTTGGACGACCTTCTTGTTTCCTTTCTTGTTATTATTATTATCTCTCTCCTCTGGTTCTAATAAAACTTCTTCAGTATAATTAACTGCTATCGGGATGATTTTTGTTCCTACTCCAAAAATTATTTCGTGTGGTACTGAAAAGGGAGATTTGAAGGGAAGAGATTCGTAAGCTTAAATTCTTTATTATTTTTGTAAGCAGTTGAAAGAATTGTGCAATCGATAATCTCAAATGTTAAATAAGTTTTTTAACATTGAGAACATTATCTCGCATCATTGATTATTAATTGTTACAAATTGAGTATTTTGTACAGTAGCTGTGAAAGTAATAAAAAGTTAATCACTTGAAGACAATGACACGGAAGAAAATAATCTCGCATCATTGATTATTAATTATTACAAATTGAGCATTTTGTACAGAAGTTGTGAAAGCAATAAATAGTTAATCACTTGAAGACAATGACACGGCGGCGCAGTTCGCGTGGAACATTAGTTTAAGTGGAGTAAACTTTAAATAGACGCGACTAGAGTTTATGGACGAATTAATTCCTGCACGCGTTTCACTTAGCAGAATTACTCGACATGAGTTGCACACAGATTTCCTCTATCGATTTATCTCCCTCTCTCTCTCTTTCTCTCTTTCTCTTTCGCTCTCTTGGGATAATCTCCCAGGAATGCAAATTGCACACAAGCTAACTGAAAATTAACAGCACGAGTTTGACATTAAATAAACTACGATGTGACGCACATGATACATATACAATATTATACATATACTATCTGATACATGTATATTACACCGATATGGACCTGCCACTTGGAAAGAAAGTAACAATTTCAAGCATAGCGCATTTGTATATGGAATATACATTTTTAATATGGAAGGAAAGTGAAAAGAGACATAAAGAAGAATCTAAATAAATAAATACAAACGAATTGTTGTAACGTATCTTTAAAGTATAGCCGTTTTTAACTAGAAACAGCTGCACACACGTCGTCGTTTTAACTAATTCTGAAAATCCAATCTGTAACTTCGACTTTTTTTTTCTCTGAACTATACGAACAAACGAAATAAAAAGTGGTACAAACGATTCTATATCGAATCACGTTAACAAAATTGAGATATCTTGTGTGTTACGCGCTGGCCATTTTGTAACTACTTTATACCTTTTTGTTCTTTGAGACACAAACGAAGCAAAGAATGATATAATTGAATACAAAGAAAGCACGAACAAGTTACGTTTGATACTTTTACTATCTTCGAAGTCAAGTGCCGAAATTCGATTTGTATTTTATCGATATGTGCGCATTAACGTATTTTACCGGCCATTATATCATTAATATGATCATTTATGCGCGCAAGTTACATAAGCTAATGTAAATTTAATACGATAAAACTGACATTGATATTCTTTACTTGATGAATTGCAAATACATGACGTCGAATATGCATCATGCGTATAATTAAAATGTAATACGTTACTCAATTCAACTCAATTCACTCAATTTTTCACGTGGCATCTATCTCTACATTAGCTCTAATGTAGACAATATGGTTCGTATTACACATAATATTAATTTATACTGTTATGCTTTTTTATGCCGATGTAAGAGAATAACGACGAGATCGGTAATTACGGTAACGTCGTGTATTTGGCGGGTAGAGCGAACTTTAAATTTTCCCTCGGCACGGGTCAAATCGTCCATAATCGAATTAGTTCGCCCCACGTGCTCTGCAAACTCCTGTCGAAAATTACGAAGGTCCGCTGCAACTCAGTCAACGTTTCCAATATAACTGCATCGCATGTCGTATCGATCGTAGCGACTATCTCTATTCCACTTGTGACTATTTGCACTAAGGATCCTTCATATAATCTTGATCAGGTCTTTATCTATTTATTATAATACTAGATCGTTGCCATTGTAAATTATCAGTAACCGCCAGTTGCGTATCGATAAAAATGTGCTACCTTTATTTTGTTAAGAGTTAAATCAAAATAAAAAATTTAACACAGTTTGCTTATGCAACTTATACAACTTATATGACAGTTTATAAAAACTTCAACATTGCAGATAAAAATAGTAGACATTTTCAGACAAACAGAAAGAGGCTCAAGGTTTCCTTTTTCTGTTACAAAGTTTACATAAAATCCGGTAAATAAATCATTTGCATACACACACGCGCGCGCGCGCATGCACACACAAAATAAAAGTTTACCTCAAGTTATTGAGTCGCTTCATTTCTTATACACGAAAATGGGAACAAAAGCTATGGGAAAGGAAAACTTTTATTTGAATTGCTCGGTGCAATATGTAGCAGCTTGATGGCTCGGAGTGAACCTTTATACGGTTTCAAGGCGATTCACCATCTTTACGATAATTTCACGAGAAGTTCCGGCAGAACTTTGCCATCGCTTTCATTATCTCGCTCCAGCGAGCGTTTCCTTATCTGGCGATTGTGCCGTGAGAGAGATGTGGAAAGTCAGTAATAACGTTTTTACGAGTGCATCATGCGAAATACATGTATAGGTAGTTTTATGTGAACATAAAGAACGCATTCTCTCTCTCTCTCTCTCTCTCTCTCTCTCTCTCGTTTTTCTTTGAAAAACACGCCATTCATTGCTGTGTGCACATGGGCCAGCATATAACACCGCTTTAATTAAGCCGACAGACACGAAATTTGCAACTGGGTTGCACGTTCGCAAATGTGCTCGAATATATTCACCGTGCAAATTTTAAACTTCATCATTGTGTACGAACTGAATTCGTTGATTTGTGTCTGTACATGTATACGACCGAGAAGTCAAATTGCTATTATATTATAAATATAACAATTACCTCACGTTGTATCAAATCTACTCGCGAATTTTCATATTACCATTATTTTTTCTCACATGCATACATCAAGAGCTCTTAATTTCTTACGCTTATTATCTGTTGATCTTATCGATTAATTCAAAGTTACCCTGATCCCGAGTTAATTTACTTTAACTAAAATTAACTTACTGGAATTAATTAGATTTAATTGGACGTTAAAACTTAGTTCGTCTAAACCTGAAACTTTAACTTTGCGCATTATATTTATGTATGTGTCAACTTCTCTTTTGACTATGCTATTTTTCTTATCTTACTTAACTATTCCCGATCTTTGAACTATAACTTTGGATATCTTCAGCGAGATAATTTCTCTGCAACGGCGTTGTCCGTTGTAAGTGGTACGAACACGCCATGGTCAGACCATGATATAATCATACGCAAAACCGGATTAATCTGCTATGCTCTCGACTGCTTTATAAAGAAGATACACCGTTCTGTCGGCAATCGATAAACGTTTTTCGATGCAAGTCAAATTCCCCTTGAGGCTCGGATGCTTCCGATTATTGCTGAATTCTCGTATTCGTATGGATTCTTCCGCCATTGGACTCACCGATTACGAGCGACGAGAAGAAGAAGGAGAAATATAGGTGGTTGGCTTTAAAATTCATAGTTTGACGATGGCATAGCGGCATAACGCCTAGAAAAGACATCGACATCGTAGCATAGTGAAATTGCAGGCGGTTAGTTCTCTCTGCTACGTCAAATGGTATAATAAAATTACAGTGTAATAAAACTGCGCTTTCTACATTACCCCGGGACAGCTTTTCCAGCGCATTTTAATTTTAGTGAAATAATTTCCATCTCGTTTGTTGTTCTCGCATACATCATTACACAGAGGCGCTTACATTACAAAGTTCGTTTCTTATTTGAGATCAAAAATAGTAAATTTGTTATTCAACACATTTATGTATAATAATGATATATATTTAATTATTGTATAATCTCTTTTTCTGTGAAAAATAATTCTAAAAAAAGACTCGAAAAATATTAAATGATATATATTTATAAATTAAATTACATAAAATACATACTGAAAATGCTTCTGTATTTCAGAATATACGTTAACCAAAATTATATGGAATACACGAACGTAATCTTATACAAACAGTGATATCTATGTTCGTTGCGTCATACAAATTCGTGAACAATTTCGCATAACAGAGCGCTTGCTCTGAATACCTGATAATATATCACTCAGGTTTCCTTTGCTTTTTTTTGCACGAAGCCCCATTTAAAGCTGGCATTTCGATTTAAGGTCGGCGTTTAAATTGCGGTTTACATGTACATTTTGTAGGTGTGAAGATAAGCTGTCGTAGTGAAGAAACTAACGGTGTTCCGTTCCTTTTCGTGTTCGACGAATAACATCCAGAAAAATTGCGCGGGAAAATCGGGCGTCACTTAATACACGATACTCGTGCTTGAGAAGATGATTTATTCCGCCTCCAAGCACCCGGCAATTTCTGCTTATAATGTCAGTAATTTGTGCACCTTTCTTGGTAAACTTCCGCGAGCATCAAGCGATTACTGTTATGCACTCTTGGATGCAAATTGAAATCCGACGACAAATTAAAAGCATTATTTTTTAAATCTCATTTTCTCCGTCCCGCGAGGAAAAACTGGGTTGTCAGTTTTTCTGTGAGATTGTTTTCACTTGCAGTCCGCCGTTTTTCCTTCAGGAGACGAAAACCGTGACCCGCTTTCGCGTATCACGCACATTCAAATTCGATTCGTCTCGAGTCTTTGGCCAAAAAATACTCCTTGCCCTCCGAAAGGGCAGCCTCAGCGACGTCGAACAGCGCGTGTGGTCCAGTAAGATAACATACACGGCCGAGCGGGAGAGGAGGACGGCCGATAAAAGCGGCGGCGACCACGTAACGGAAAGGAGGAAAAGAGAGGAAAAGCGGACAACAGGCGGGCGTTTGCTGAGCGGTGAGATGAGACGGGAACGAGGACGACGGAGGTGAGGGGGAGGGTGAGGAGGGAGGCGTGGACCACGGAAAAGGGAGACTGAGAGGGCATCCGCAGGACCTACAGATGCAAAGGGGGCGAGGGGTAAGCGAGAGGGACATCCCCGGGGCGCGCAGGCGCCGTGGCGAGAGTGGCAAAGCGGGTGAGAGCTGCTCACTACGCCCGGGACACCTCGCTCGCGGTCCTCCGCGGGTGGAAGCGAGAGGACGAAGGGGGATACACGCCGAGATGAAGGGAGACGGGAGACACGCCGTGGCCGCGGGGGCAGCAGAGATGGAGGAGGAGGAGGAAGAGGAGAAAGAGAGGAGGATCGCCGGGAGGAGAGGGCGTAGAAGCGTGTGCGCGCGACGCAGGGGGATGAGGAGAGAGGAGCCCCTGGAAAAGCCGGGGAGAGCGCTCCTTTGCCGCCGCTGCCGCCACCGCCGCCGTCGATCCCCCTCGCAGTAGCGCGCGCGGCAGTCGACGTTTTCCGCGAGGGAAAGCCGCCGTCGTGCGAGTCAGCATCGGACGATCGTTGCACGCCAGGGCACGTTGAAGCGATCAGCACGCGAGATAAAAAGAGAGAGAAAAAGATAGAGAAAGAGGGAGGGAGAGAGAGAGAGAGAGAAAGAGGAATGGGGGGATGAAGCTGGCAGCGCGCGGCGAATGAGGGAGAATTGGTCCAGGAAGAGACGCGCAAGGGTGGTGACCCGTGACTCCGCAGCGCGCCAGCAGGAGCAGCCAGTCCGTTCGACACATCGCGAGCTTGTACCACTACTCCGCGCGTAACCCCAGTAGCAACTCCGCGCTCTAGTCAGCCGCGGCCGCTGCGTGCTCTGCTTGGACGCGCGCGCTGCGTTTCCGCGCGTCACTCCTGCGGACGGTGCGGTCCGGTTGTCGTCTCGTCGTCTCGTTGCCGTCTTTTTGGTCGCGGAATCGCGTTACGGTGACGATCAATCGCGGCAGCAGCCACTAAGCGTGTGCGGGGTGCTTCCGGAGGTCCGTCCGAAATCTGCTGGAGATCGGTATCTCGATTCTCGGTGGATATCTAAGACGATCAACATCATCGAGGATCCAGACGCGAATCGAGGGGTGAATCTTGATGGTTGGGTGCGCGTGTGTACGTATTCGGTGAGCGGCCGAAATCACGATCGTCGATCGGCGAGGAGTACATTCGGTGGTAATTACGACCGACCTACCGACCGACCGATCGATCGAACGTACGTACGTACGGACGCCAGCGCGCGTGAATCCAGCCGAACCCAGTGATCTCGTGACCTTGTGACACCGCCTGCGAGAGAAGAGGGAGAGGGAGAGATGCACCCGCTGAGAGACTGAGAGCGCCCGCCTCGCGGCCGTACACCGATCTCGCTACCGTGTCGCGCGGCGCGCGTCGGCTCCTCCCAGATCGCGAGAGGGTTGGCGAGAAGAATCGGGGCAGAAAAGTGAGTCGCGCGCGGAGTGCGGCGAGTCGTCGAGCGATCAGCTGCGCTCCGACCGCTTCACGAGTCTCGCATTTTGATCAGCGCCTTCGCGGGATTTTAAAAATCGAGATCGGTTTTTGAGGCCTCGACGGTGCACATTCCCACCAATCGAATCGCTATTGTTGGAACAACCATAAAAATCGGCACGATCGATTGCGAAGTGTTGAACGATACAACTGCGAAAAGAAATCGAGAAAACTGTAAATCTCCCGACCGATCTCAATGACGAGCTTGCGATCTTTAATGTCCACTTAAATTGTTGGTTCTTTTTTCTCGCGAGAGGATAGATCAGCGAATCCTTTGATCGTACGGACGAAATCCGGAAGAATACTCGCAATTTCAAGGAGATCGGCACCGCAACAGCCGATTCTCTACTTAAGTCAGAGTAAAAGCACGTTTTCAGTCGTTTAAAGCTCGTATCGAAGTGATCGGTTTAGACGAAAAGTCAAGGAAGAAAAATATCCCGCGGGAACGGGAGTCTGCGCCGATCGGAGGAAGCCTGCGAGTCGCGCAGGGATCGGAGAAGCGTTCACGGCACTGAGCTTCGGGTGGCAGCTGGAAGAGGGGGCCTCGTGTTTCCCACCCCCGACCGGTGGAAAATCGAAGACGTGTCGAAACTACCATGAGCGAGGGCACGCCGAAGTCGCAGACCAAGATCGTCGTGCCCGACGGTTCGCCAGCCCGTCCGCAAGCTGGTACGCATCATCGCATACTCCCCCGACACGTCGCTAAGTCTTTGGTCTGCTTTGGTCAGCTTCGAATTGCTCGGGCATTCCGCGCGCGCGAAATATGCTCCAAGTTTCCACATAGTCGTTGCATAAATATACGTAAAGCACAAATTCCCAAGTTCATAATAACATTTACAAAAACATCTTCGTCTTTCGTCATACTGAAGATTTGAAAAATTATAAAATATTTTTTAATAAAGACGTAAAAATGCTATTATATGACAACAGCAATAGAGAATAGAAAACAATTATTTGCAATATTAATTATATTTGATAAAGTAATCGAATATTTAGTACTAGGAAATATATTCTAAATATTAGTAATCAAATTTTTATTGAGAGAAGTGATTAAAAATTATATAATTAATACATATGTTGTATATTTTACATAAATAAATGATTAGCTTTTTATTTCAAAAAAATTTGGCAACACATTAGAAAGTAAAAGGATTAGTTTTGCCTGAAAATTTCGCCAACGCAACTGCAAGTAAGTCATTCGCAATTGCAGCAATTGATCGTCGCGGCTTTGTCGAGTACGCTCGTGAAATATGGGGGCATTGGGAGAATTACAATAACGAAGTATGATCGCAACTTAAAGAGGAACTCTCTCTCCTTTTGTCGTTTGAGTGAGTGGCGAAGAGCGTCACTCTGTCTTATTTCGTCTCGTCCGTTAATTGACTCAAGGTCACCCTTTTTTAGCCCGATACTAATTCAATTAAGCACAAGGCCGCGAGGTGAATCGATAGTGCACACGAGAGACGGAGACAAGACGCGTATATACACATTCACGGAGTATCTCTGTGTTTTTAACGTCGATAGCTACTACCTATAGATCCGATTGTCCGATGTCCAGCAAAGTGAAGCTTCGTGCTTTCATCCTTTTCGCGTACTACCGAGTGCCAATCCGCGCACAGAACTAATCAAACTTACAACTTTATACACATGGTCGGCGTCGGAATGACCGAGACATTTTCTGCTTTGATAAATAGAATGTAACTTTCTTATCTACATGCTTTTGTAAAATTTGATACATAACAATCTTAACTTAACAAAATTCAATAAAATACATATTAATAATTAACATTTTAATATTCTGGTTAAAGAATGATCAACTTTAGATTGCTCAAATAATGCTATCTGGATATGGATTAACGTTCAGCACTCAGCAAGAGTGAGGAAAACCTGGTGAAAGGTGGAATGAAATATTAATCTGTAACTTGGGAAACGGTGTAGGGTAAAGTCTTTCTAGCCCAGCCCTTCTCACGTATCACGCGTAGTTACACCGCCATCAACCACTCGAAATATTTTGATATTGATAAAACCACTTTCTGAGTAAAGTGATTCTTTATTATGGTCTAAAATATTAAAACACTATGCAGTATTTATATTTCATGTTTGGTTTGATTCTTGTACTGTATATTCCATCAAAATGGCCTTACATTTTACTGAAATAGGGCGCAAATAGACATCCTGAAGCATGTATCGACGAGCTTATGAGCGAAAAACTTACAAATGAAGGTTTTTGCATCACAAATCGTAAGTCGTCGATTTCTCTTCGATAAAAAGCTTAAAATTTTTTAATTTCAAAGGCTGATTACTCGCGAACCTATATGACTGTCGCAGTTAACTAGACCGCGGTCAAAGGCCATCTTAAAAACTGGCTCTTTGTCATGGAAGTAGAGTCCGTTTTAGCATCCTTTGCACTCGCAAAGTGGACGTCGCGAAAACGACGTCAGCAACTAACTTTGCATCAGACTCGCTGCATCACACGTGACGTATGTACGTGTGCAAATGCACGGGGTGCAGTGGCGTCCTTTGATCAGCAGAACGTGAAGCATTGCTTCGAATGCGCGACAACGATGGCGATCAAAGGTCAGAGTTCGTCACGGGCGTGATCCGAGCGGCCTGAAAGGTGGCTACATTCGATTCGATCACAATTTAAAATCCGTTTTAATGCAGTGATTTTCGAGCGAGAGGAAATGATCGTGACAGTTCTTGGTCTTGGACGTGATAGTTCTTTTTTCCAGCATGCTTTCTCAGATTGGAAGGAAGTAATTTGTATACAATTCTCATGCATGCAAATCACAAAAAACGCGGAAAATAAAATTCAATCTACTCAGTTTACTGCTCTGTACAAAACGCATTACGTTAATGTCATAAATACCAAAACACGTTATAAGAAAGATTTCTTTCAAAATTGAAAATATCTTTATCGTCATTCTTTCTATATAATATGCACACGAAATAAGAAAACAAAGAAATTAATGTTTTTAATGAATATTTTTGAAGAAACGAGGAATAAGTTATAATATAAATAATTTTTATTTTTATTATAAATTTATTTTTAGTAGCTTGGATTTTTTATTACTATTACATCAAACATTATAAGATAATGCGACATCGATTGATTACATCATAAAGTAAAAATAGCAGATTTCAAACTGAGGAAACACTTTTCATATACAAGTACCTGCTTTTTTTTCTCTGTCGTGTAAACGACACGACAGTTTGAAAACTGGCTAGCGGCTATGGACGATCCACCCGTATCCTTCGGTCGGTGTCAGTTTCACGGTCTACACACAGTCTGCATTTGAAGTACTTGACCGATAGGTACATTTCTGTGGCAGAATACATAGAAATTGAATAAAAAACGGGATGACCGCAAACCGCGCAACATCCCGAGCGAGGAACGCTGAAACGCTGAGACACGATGAAGCACGAAGCCATCAAAAGCACGTCTGTTAACATTTCGTTACAGGACACACAGCGTGCTGCAATTTCCATCTTTGATTCTGTATCTGTTACGACTGCCGTGACATATTTGCAAATCGAGTAACGTTTGCAAATCGGAACCGTTGGTGACTGATGCAAATCATCACTGTGGATAAGATCAAGTAATCTAAGACATACATAGAGATCTTTCTGTAGCAATTATGCAAAAATTTCAGGACGTCCGTATTATCTCGTGATAAATGTAGAGAACATCCTGGGACACGAGTTAACACGAGACGTAATGAAATTTAATCATCTGCATGCTCTTAACAATCGCAAGTTATGCTCTTACAGATTTAGCTTACATTTTGCGAGAAACATTGAAACATTCTCAAGATTGATTGTAATAAATATTCACGATCTTTATCGACAAAAAATCAATATTTTATTATAATCTTTGCAACAATTTTTATATTTATCTTCCGCAAAAATATATTTTGCGAAAAATAATTGTAAAGAATAGGAATTAAGCCAGATAGTTAAATGAATTTGACAAGTAATAATAATGAGAATACTTTACATTACTTTTTCGTTTTACATTATCGTCTCATGTTCGATTTTATCATATTATATGTTGCAAAAACGCATAATTGATTACCAGTATTGATCGATACCCCACAAAAATGCATTTACTTTATGTGCATCTTCTCCGCTTGCGATTAAGTTAATCGCATACTATGGATACAGATTGACGTAAAGCATTTTACGGTGCGCCTCTCATGATTTACGTGCGTCCGTCTGACCATTGGCACACCTACATGCGCGTAATCATGATTGATTCATCGAGCGATGCACGATGAAATTTATGCGTCGACCTCCTCCACTTACGATCCACCGTGTAAACTCGCATGGCGAAACTGTTTGCACACAATGGAGATAACGGCGATTGCCGAAGCGTTACCATCAATTTCCAATGTTACGTCATTCGGTGAAAAACACATTTCCAACGTAGCTAACAATAAGATAAAATGGAAATTGTCAGTTCCACATTATTAAATCCCATTGTTTCGCGCCCGCAATGTGTCCTGCAGAATATTTCCTTTATCTTTTACAAATCACTGCAAGAAAATTCTTAGATTATCTTTTTAAATCAGTATTAATGGACTGTACCCTTTACATATATAAATATATTGAGAACGAATAATTAAAATAATTAATATAAGAAAACCTGCAGAGAATAATTGAAAGAATAGAACCTTCTTCCCTTCTCCATGGCAGTATAAGACAATTAATTACGATAAAATAATAATTAATTATTTTAATTATTACGAATAATAATTTTCTGTATTAAATTACTTTATAAAATGCAAGTGTGACTTTATTTCTAATTGGATTTGAAATCTCGTATGTTATTAATCTCGTTAACTGCATATGAATTCAAGTTTCAAGCGAAAATTGAAGCTCTGCAAATATGTCGCGATAAATACAACTACGTATATGTCCTGCAAGTATCAACTCTTGTTGACACACGAGTTTCTCGATTGATGCATGCATCAGATCGGATGCTGCGACGTCGGCGTCAGTGCGGTCATGCATCGTCAGGAAATTACGTCGACATAGCGTCGATGTGTTCGAGCGGGCAGTTGCGCTTCCGCACGAAATTCATGCTCCGCTTGTTCGTAATTGCCGATTATTTAAATTTCACTGGATCTTCCTCTCTCTCCCAGTTAATTCTCTCGTTATTCTCAACCCATCAAATGAATGATTCGTAGCTGTCTTCGACAACTTTTCGAAATCTGTGTAAAGATGTAATTTTAATTTGAAAGTCAAAAACTATGACTTTTCTATTTAGCAGTAACCAATATTGAGATATTTATAGTTCGATGAATTAAAAGAAAGAGAGAAGAGCTAAGAGTAAGTCAAATTAGTAAGTAAAACAAATATGTTAACGATTAACGAAGAATAAGAATCTTAATGATACCATTATAGCTTTTCTAAACAATTTGTTCGTTTTTGAGATTCGCGGGAAACTTAATTACCATCGTGATAACTTAACGTTAGATTATAGGCTTTAACATCTACGAGCTAGTGTTAATCCGTCGTCGTAATTTACAAGCGGACCAAAGCCAAGGCGAGATAAGGAAGGTATAAAGATAATCGCAAACTCTGCCAGCATTAATCACGTTATTGTTTGCACAGTCATTTGTTATTCCTTTGCTTGTTACAGCAAAATTAAACGCCGTCAATCAATATATAGCCTCTATAAATTTTGATAGTTATAAACAAGAAATTAAACAGTATTTGAAATTAGCGAAAAAGTTGATTTGACATCAAAATTTGCCAAAAATAAAGAGGAAAAGGGAGACAATAATAGAAAAAAATATTTTTTTGTAAAACGCAAAACGTTAAAAAATAATAGATAGAGCGGCAGAAAATGTTTATTTAATATCATTTTATGATATTACTGCTAACAATTACTAACATCCAATTATAATAAAATTAATTAAAATTACGGTGTAAAGTATAATCGGAATTGTTACAAACTGATTTGTTAGTATAATTATTAGTTTATTTAGAACAGAATGGAGGATTCAGATGAATATTGCTCGAAATCAAATTTTCAAATGCACGATATGTTATGCTGCGCGTAACCTGTGTTATAATTCCGGACCGAATTATGCATTCGACTTGAAGATGCAATTTCTCTTACAATAGTATGCAACTCCGCCTGCAATAATAATGCGCGCAACTCTATTCCCGTAGCTGATGTATTTTACCGCCAAGTGAAATATGTAATACGTATTAAAACGCGCGGTGCCGCACGTGCGAGCAGAAACACACGTGCCATCGAACGTAGATCAATCGGTGGCCAATAATCGCCAGCCGCCGCCCACTCGATAAAGTTACTGTATCGCGTGGAGGTAATTGTGTGTGCCATAAGTTTGAAATATGAAATTCAATTCGACCGTCGACGTCGCCTCCGCCGAAACACGCGCACGGCTGTTTAACTTTCTTTACGGGCACCAGAGAGTAGAATTTATGAAATTGAAACGTGGACAGGAAAAATTTCCCGCAGACGATGCGAGAAATAGAGACATTGGTAAACATATTCTATTGGGTCAAAAAGTCAAAAAGTGTATTTCGAATTTTGCGTCAAATTTTATTTTACTGCATTCAGTGAAACGAATTATTCATCAATCAGGTCTATGATTATTCTCTATAATATAGACATTATCAACATTGTTGCCTGTATTACGTATGTGACGTATCATAATGTATGGATCGAACTTTTTGACTGATCTAATATTTCTCCATAAAGAGCGACATGAAACTCTATCACTGATTTTATATAGATATTCGGTTGCCGTTGTGTCACGGAATGTCGATTTTTTGAAATTCTTCGAAACATCGTTAGATGTTTAAATGTTCAAACACCTGATTATTTTTACTTCCTTCACTTCGTGTTTTGTTTAATTTCCTTTTTTTTTGTTTTTGCCATTAAGTGCAGATCATAATTCCACTTGCGCAGCTGCTCCAATTTACTTAATTGACAAATTTAATACAACTTCATGTTTTATTGAAGCACGGCGAACAAGAATGGAATAAATTAGCAAGAGGTGGATCGCGCTCTCAGAATATTTAACACGATTATGTCGATTGCAAGTTTTAAGGAGCCGCTTCTTGAAGAAAAGTTACGGAAGACAACGTATCGTGCTTAATTAACGTCATTAGTTGAGACGCTTCTCGACATTCATTAGCTTGATTTTTTGAATCCCCGTTCGGGTGATTGGAGTATTTGCCTCGGGCGGATTTTGCATATTGATACGTGCATAATTATGTGTCAGTTTAGTTACAGCTGAGGTAATTGAACCTTCTATAGACCACAATTGATATTTTTACAAAGTAAAGGGGGTACGATTTTTGTAAAACTCTTTTTTGCACAAAAAATCATATTTAACACAAAATAAATAGATACACTTGTCATGTTGCTTAAAATTATCACGTTGTCGCATATAAAGATAAGCTTCGAAGTTATGCATTTTCCAGATATTCAATTATTTCTGTATATTATTCTGTTATTTGTATCGCTTTGAAAACATCGCTTCAAAGCAATTCGCAGAGGTAATTGAATACATGGAAAATGCACAATTTCTCGTAAAGAGTCTGCTTTCATACAAAATACATCGGCGGTAACGTTTCGTAAGAGAGGAAAGAAATAACACTACTGCGATACCTTTACGGAAATACGATAACATCGATACGAGGTATTTTGTGAGATAAAAGGCACGCGATTCCGTACATTATTTCACGGAGGACGATGCTATCACGTCGGGGCGACGTAAACCGACCTGTCTTCACCAGACACCGTCGTCTCGTCGATGCATCCGAGCTGTTAATTTTCGCAGCGACGCGCAAAAGGACGAGTCGCAGTTTCGATTTGCGTCGCGACGCATCATTCCAGGCTGGCGCCATCATAAAGAGAACAGGGCCAGCTATTAAGAATTGAATCAAGCAAGGCACATCAAAAAGAGAAAGATCAATAATCTTATGCAACGTTCTAATCTATAATTAATCTATGATAAATAATGATACATGATAAAATTAAAGGCGATAGAGAAATTCGCAGTTATTTGAAAATTGCGTGTTACGATAGGAAAAAAAACGTTGTATAGTTACAGGTATAATTAATCCGCATTCCGTATTCAAAGCGGAAAACGCTTGACATTCAAAGAATTACGTTAGACAGATAAATTGCATAGACGAACAGGAACCGCAAAAGAAAACGCAGTTTTACGTAATGCAACCACTTTGAGAACAATTCTTCGAGAATGAGAATCATCTCGAGACGGAATTGCGTCGGGCGTTGCAGGCGATTGAGGTCCGGTTCTCGTTAATTCTCGTCACGAGATTGGTCCGAACTTGCCAGCGTTCGGCAAATGCTGCGCGTGCAAGTACAAAGCAACCGGAGCTTCTATTCTCCAGACACAATGTTCATTCCGCTCTGGTTGCTTACGCAGCTTCCTTACCCAGCTGTGCCTCCTTATTCATCACGGTGACGAGTTCTGTTCCACTTTTCGAACGGTTAACTTTCTGTTGTATGGATTAACCCTTTGTCGTTCTTTATTGAGTCTGTGTATCGCTTTACGTGTAGATTTCTCTGTGGCATTTTACAATTAAATCTCCGCATTTCTCGAGTATTAAAGATGAAGAATAAAAAATTTTGAAATATCTCTATGAAATACTTCAAACAACGTGAACTAGGACTTACCAATATTAAAACTGAAAGAACGAAACACGTTGGTTTAATTGTGATATTGATTTGAAAAAAAGATTAGTCTCTTTGCAAAACCTAAATATTGAGATACAAGTATTATAAAAGATTTTTATATATTATTTTATAAAAATAGGTTATAAGATTTGTTAAAAAAGATGAGTAAATTACACAGGTCTGCATGATTTTGCGTTTTGGATTGCAAAGGTCATTTCTTACGTAATTTTGTCCGCTGAATACGAATCCGGCCTTACAATTTCTCTATCACGTCAAGTTTTCGAGATAATTAGGTTTAAATAGCCAAAAATGCCGATTTTGACTATATTCAACCGATTATTACTAATAAAGTAATTTTATTTCAAGAAATTCTCAAAAGGTATCTTAATGTACAATTCTTCCCCTTTAAAAACATATAAGATTTTTTATTTTACGATTATTTTTGACGGAGATACTGAAGTTTATTGATATTGAAGTCTATGAGACTCATAGACATTATATGTGACAGTCTATTTCTGTAGCATATATTATTATGAAAAATTAAAACCAATAAAATGAAAGAAAATATAGTACTTTATAGTACACAGTGAGAAAAAAATGAAAGCACAAAGATAGGATTCTTTAGAAGCTATTTTTATAATACTATATACATATACCAACTAAACATCATTGTTCACATGGTGAAAATTTTCTAGGAAATTTTACTGTAAATTTTTTAATCAAACTTCCAATGTTTTTACGTTGAATTTGCGGATAATAAGAATTTCAGTATGTCCCTCAGTTAAAAGAAAATGACAGTAAAATGTCCAAGAAAATTGTACTTAAAGTTATATTTTTTAAATTTGCATATCTCTGTTAAAAGTAATCGTAAAATAAAAAATCTTATATGATTTTGAAGGGGAAGAGTTGTACATTAAGATGCCGTTTGCGAATTTCTTGAAATAAAATTACTTTGTTAGCAATAATCGGTTAAATATAGTCAAAATCGGCTTTTTTTGGCTATTTAAACCTAATTATCTCGAAAACCTGACGTGATAGAGAAATTCTAAGGTCGGATTCGTATTCAGCGGACAAAATTACGTAGAAAATAGCCTTTCAATTCCAAAACGCATAAAGTTTTTGAAATTTTGCAGACCTGTGTTATTCATTTATTATAATATCCTAATATACAGAACTTACAAAATGATTTTTTACTAATCTTTTACATATCTTACAAAGGAAACTCTGTCATAGCGATTTCCAGCGGTCTATAAGACATGTAATAGGTCATCGAGCGACTAGCTGATATTGACAATCGTTGGAAAATTTACGGTCTTTCGAGTCTTATGGTCGTCATTTGCTGGCACAGTCTGCAGGTTACAGCCCCATCAATGAGATATTACGATTATCATTGCCTGACCAAAGAACATTCTTTTACTTACGACCGTGTCATGAAATATTACCAAGGTGGTTGTAATTCTTACTCTGTTTGTCCCGATTATCCTGGATCGATTTTGGGAATAATCCGGTCACTTAATTCACCAATTAGTCTCACGTCCAGGCTACATGTGTGTTTGCATGAGCGTGATGCATAGCCGCGTGCAGACGACACTCGATCATAATTATTCGCTCACATGTATGGCAAGAGTAAGAGAGAGAGAGAGAGAGAGAGAGAGAGAGGGAGGAGTTATTTATTATAATCGGATAATCATAAAATATTTGACATATTTTATGCAGATCTGTATTATTGCATTATGTGGAAAATAATTATACTGAATTTTCGTCGATATTTTATCTTTGGTGTTTACGTGAATAAAATTTTTGATAATATTCAGGATATAAATTGTATACAATTTTTATTAAAACTGTTTTTTCGCATATCTCTCTTTCTTTCTCTTTCTTTCTCTCTCAGATAATAAAGTTATTTATTATCTGAGCACGGGACGTCTAGTATAAGAGAACCTCAGGAAATATTCTTGAAAGGGAACTGCATTTTTCGTGACAGGGCTATCGTATCGCTACGACTTTCGCTCTTGATGCTGCAGCATCTGTCAAAGAAATGCGGTTCGATCAGGGACATGTGTATTTATTCGCGATATATTTCTCCTTATCGCGATCGCCCATGGAAAAATGACGTTTTTCGCCGCCTTCGTTTTTTCCTCTCTTTTTCTCTTCTTTTCGCTGGTTCGTTCCATCCTCTCTTTGATGGTCCTTTGATCGTCGCACCGCAAAATTCTTTAGCGTGGAAATACCACGGCCGAACCTACTTTTTTTATTAAACGGACAAACTTCTTCTGTGCAAACTGTATATAGTAATTAAAAATTAATGCGGTCACGCGTCAAACTACGTTCGCGCAAAGTCTCTTTTACGGATAAAAGATCCATTTATATTCCTGTGCAAATAGAAAACTTAAGTGGTTTAAAGTATGGTTTAATGTATTACGTAAATAATTGTACATGCATATATATTGATAATCAGTCTTAATGCTTTATTTTGCACAACTTTCTACTCGCTTATCGCGTTACTGAAGATTGAAATATATTCTTCTTTCTTATTATTAACTTTCTGAAGTATTGAGACCACTGATATCGATAGATATTGGATATCGAGCTTTTGATATACCAGTATATGATACCAGTATCGACATTCAAATGGCTAGGTGCCGTAGCCAGAATTTCCGATATCCCATTTAATCAATGAAAATAGTGGCCAGTGTAATTGCTCAAATATGAAATATAATAGAAAAATATATAAAAATATATTAAGAGAAAAGATAGAAATAATAGAATAGAATAGATGAAAGTATATTAGCGAAAAATATTATATGTTTTTTTAGAAGAAGAAAAGATTCTATGGAATCTTTTGAAGAAATGAAATATTCAATATTATGCCTTGGACAGCCGGCTATTCATTTTTCTTTTAACGCTTCATTTCGTGACGTTTGGTGTCTCCCAAAAAGACAAAAATCGACTCGCGGTATTCCGCGCACGTGTCGAGATCTCTCGCTTCCGATCACGTCGTTCTCACGGGAGCGGATTTCGCTTAAAATCGCTGTACCACGGTAACAAAGTCCGGCAGCTGCTACCGACGAGATCGTCTTGCGAATCACTTTAGCGCAATGGTGCGCGATTCGTGACGTGGAGCGAACGTAATGCGGAATACGACGACGTTATAAAATAACATCGGGCACAGTGAGATGATGCTAGGGGTGAGGAAAAAACTCGCGAGACTTCCGTGATCCACGAGGGATCGAGATAAAAAGATCAGCACAGTGGTAGACCAACCGTGCACCCGAGAAGCATCCAGAAGTGATCGAGACGCATGGCTCTCGACTTTTCCCTTCGGATGCGTCCTCCATTCCAGCATTATCTAGTTTTCTGCTACGTCTGCTGCGTCTACCTTCTTTCTACACGTACACGGGGAAGCCTTGGCATTGCGTCGCACGCGAAACCATCGACCTACTTCGCGCCGTTGTTCGTCCTTGCGGTGTTTCTACGTTTTTCCGTTACATCGCCGATAAAACCAGCGCGGCAATCTCGCGAGGTAAAATACGATAATACGGACCGTAGATGGAATAACGGCTTTTTCTAACGGTAGAATTCGTTCGCCAATAAAGTCACCGTGAGACTGTTAAAATATGACTGATGCTTGCGTTTGATGGACGTTAATAAATGGTCTTTAACTGTGCTTTCATCGTTTTCACGTTTTTCCGGTAAGTTACGTCAGTGACTTTATTAAAGTAAAGCGAGTGGAAATTACGCGAAGTAAGATACAATAATTTAGATGGAATAATGTCCTTTTACTATGATATTTGGGTTTAATGAAACTGTTAGAAGAAAGTATTTATTTTACTGACGTTTATTAATTTCGGTTGATGTAATATTTATTTGTAAATTAAATTTTACAGTAACCAGAGAATAGTTACAAACTCCAATTTGCATGTAATTTCATCAGTGAGAAATAGTCGCGATACTCCATTTACTCGAAGGTCTCAATTACCCCGCTCACCCTTACAGGGTAAAGCAGTATATTTTCGATATAAGATTGTAATCACACTGAGGAAAACTCAATTTTCCAGGCCATTAGATGTATCTTACATACCTATAAATATTTCTAAATACGTATTTTCGACGTCAAACAACGATAAATAATTACAATAACTGTTGAAGCTATCAGAGACTTTTACATTGCTGTTAATTTATTTAATTTGCGATGCAAATCCATTGCGGGGGCGGGCGATTTATTCCTTCAGGGAAATATCAGTAATAAATTCACAAACGAAGAGATATGGTCTTGTTTACTGCCTTACTGGAACATCGCGTAATATCTGTCATAATGCATTTTATTGGCAGCATTATTCGCGCGCACGAGCGCGTGTGTTTTGGATTGAATTTGAAGCAGATTACGAACGAAACTTGCGGCTCTGATATATCTGTAATCGTTGAAGCACCTCAAGTAAACAAGGGTGAGCAAAGCCTTTGCTCATGACTACCAAGTGACTACCAGTACGCTCGCCCGCTCGTCGATGACATAAAAACGTTGCATAATCCGATCGTTTCTTATCCTTCTTTCGGCTTCATTCTCGTGATCGTATTTTCTGGATTCACGCATTAACAAATTGCTCAATTAATATGCATTGAATTTGGAAAAGTTTCATTCGCGATAAACTTCTCACAGTTTATCCGCTCAAATACAGATGTACGACTGTTACTTTGAAAGAAGTATCTCCAACTTCGGGATATGATCGATCAATCAAAAAAGTTGGGCAAATTCTGTATTCCAGTATCGCGGTCTGGTCTAAGCCAGATAAGAAATATCTACCTGTTAAAATGAACGTCTTGATGGAATACCGCGAAAGAGGGTCGAGATTTGCTGAGAGAGACGAATGGTCCGCGAGGCTGGAGCTCTCCTCGCGAGACCAACTCCGAATTCGCGTTGATTCTGTCAGGTCGATTAACGATCGTACGTGCCACTTGGGCCGGTGCCATTTGTATCGTGAAATGCTATGTTGGAAGCTAAGCTCCTTAACGGCATCGTAATGTTGTTAGATTCACGCCAGTACCCGTTCATCTCACGTATGAAAGACGTAAAAGGGAAAATATAAAATACACAAATATTGAAATATTAAATATTGTAAGATATATGCAAGCGAAATCATACATAAAATATATAAAGAGTGTCTTATTACAATAACTTTACTAAATTTAAGCACGAAATTAAAAAATAGAATAAGTCGCGTGTAATTATGGATCTGTAAAAATTATTTATTTGAATTATTTATTTTAAATATTGATATCTGAATATTTATAAATATTATTATTGCACACATGCGTTTAAAACTGTAATGCCGTTGCGACACGTTTGTCAAAACATAAGAAAAATTAATGTTCCCACGGATCTAACATATAAGTTGTCCGAAAATGTGCCTTTATAATTAACTTTCAACCGTTATTAAAGTGTATTACAAGTAATCCAGCAGGCAGTCTTAATTATTATAACTCTTTCTAAGCGTCCTGCGAATTCTTAAGTATCTTATAAATGCCTCTTCAATTAGCTTGATTGTTATCGTAGATTTTCCTGCGATAATGAATATTTTCCTTCACGGTTCATAAATCATAAAATATCAAGTGTTTATTAATTAAGCAAATTGTGTGACACATGAAACAAATATGATAAAAATACATTTATTAACACGTCAGGGCTAAATGCAAAACAAAAAAGAATAAAAAGATTAATGTTGTAAAAATAAAATAAAAATATATTATATTATATAATATTAAGTATTATTATATTATATATTTACTAATATTAATATGCAGAATTAAATTGTATTCTCCATTTTCTACAAAGGAATGTTTTAGATTTCTTGACGAGTTTGTCGAAATGCTTTCTATAGCGAAGATTTCAAGAAAGATTATTTTGAGGCTTGATATTATCTTTTAGTCAATAACTTCGTCAGAGAAAACGGCGGGTAATTAATTGCACATTCTTTCTGTGTTTTCAGGCGATGGAGGCGGCGCCGGCGGAGATGGCGATCCTATCGTCAGCACCAATTCCGAGAAGAAATCCGGATATGAAACGAATCTGTACCTCTACAATGTAAGTACAAGAAAAGTCTTGAGAATTGAATCGTTCATATATTTCTAAATGCATACCATCGAATGAGAAAACAAGTACTTTTACTTTATGAAAGAAAGATGTCTTATTTGCTTAAAGAGGGAAAAAATTGACTCATGAATAAAATTCATGACGAGATTTATTAAATCTTAGCAAGTTATATCATACTCGTTAATTGTCAGTTATGTTCTTATACATTAAATGTTCCCAAAATATTATTCATTCTGATATAAATCATAACAACATTATTATGTAATAATCATTATAATGACAATATAATTATGCATAAAAGCCGCAATTTGCGAGTGGAACTGCAGCCGTGCAAATTGTCTCATGTATAATGTCAAATTATAAGAGAATCACAACCAGAAGTAATGAAATTATAAAATTGTGATACAAAATTTATACAAGAAAATTCAGCTATCAGTTATAATAAAATCGATCAATGTTCCTCGATATCTCGCGTGTGCTATAAAACTTGAGGAAAACAAGAGAGACAAGAAACTTTATGGCATAAAATCGCAGGCTAAAAATTCTTCCCTGGATTGTCGTTCTCCCAAAACGACGTTTAAATCTCTTGGGGGTGCGACCCTTCTCTCTCTCTCTCTCTCTCTCCCTCTCTCTTTTCTGTCTTTCTATCCGTCTCTTGCCCTCGTTTTCCTCCTTGGCAATTTAACGAAGGACTCTACTACTTTCCCAGCCGTAAGAGAGCTTCCGCCGGCCCAGTTTCCTTATCTGCCCAGCTCCGTTCAAAACTGGGGGCCATTATCGAGCTATGAATCTCGCGAGGCGAGTATTGTACCCCGCTCTCCCATCGAATCCGATAATTCGCTCCACGACGGACCACTTTAACCCCTTTCGTTACTCTCATATTTCTCGTTCGAATATCGTATTTAAAAGAAAAAAACGTAAGAGGATGTACTAAGAAAAATGATTTATGTAAGAATAATTCGTTCTTTCATTTCCTCGAATATTTTCTGATAAAGAAAAATTTAACAATTGTAATCTTAAGAGAAAGAGAAAGAGAGAGAGAGAGAAAGAGAAAAAGAACGAGTATAATTTTGAAAAATAGTTTGAATTTTTATATTTGAATAGCATTTCAAATACTTTCTATTTGAAATTAATCATTTCGTTTACTTTGTAAAAAGTTGTAAAATTTCATTAAAATTATAAAGCAGGATCTTTTATCGTGAAGATTTAACTGAGATTTCGTGAAAATTGGTGTAAATGCTTGTTAGTGAGCGATGTGACGCACGAAGATAAAGGAGGATAATTAAAAAGACGCATCACACGCGCACGACAGGTAGATCAGAGATAGGAAACGTGTTGCAATTTCCTGAAAGATATCGTGCATCACAGCGGACACCTTCGGCCTGAGTCTGCGTCACGTCACGTCACTGGACGCCCTTTATGTGTGTGTGAGCACCCTCACCCATAAATAAATCCGTATTCTTTGTATAATAATAAGCAGAATGCCGGTCGCAAAAATAGTCGTCGCAAAATTAGATCGACTACGCGTAATATCCCGGTAACGAGATTGTGCAGCGAGAACTTACACGACAGAGAACCAACAATTTCCATAGAACGTCCCAACAGAATTACGCGACACTTTTGCCGCAAAAGTTTGTCAATAAAATTGCAAATGAGCTTGCGACGTTCCTCTCGGCATAATAAAGAGCCTTCCTTATTATGGGATAGAAGTATTATGGGATCGCAACGTGCGAAGGAGGGTTGCCATTCTTGCTGCGGGATTAAATGTGTAAGGATCGATGATTGGTCAGACGAATCGGCAATCATGAAGACGTTTTGAATGGCTTCCATAAAAAGAAAAAACCTAAAGGCGATCGGATCAAAGTAAGAAAGATATCTATGCGTACTATAAAAATGGCAAATTTCTGCACGTAATTGGGCGAAAGTAATGAAAATTCTATATCCTCAAACAATCGCGATTTGTAAATAATAAACCTGTATCTCTTCAATTTCGGATAAAGTATTCGAAATGCTACATTTAAAAAAATTCAAGGAAAATCATATTATCATTCATTTACTTAATAAGAAATTTATTACTAAAAAATTTTTTAAATTCATTTTTATTTGATATAAGGACGATACTTTTCTTGGGAATCCCACAATGTAATGTGGAATATATGGATAAAGGAAAATCGATTTGAATATTTTCATAGGAGGAGATGGAGGATCGGCCACGGATTTCAACGTTGCTCAACAACTTGGCCGATTATAGCAACACCATCCCCGCTCCAACCGACCCGGATAGACCGGCTGCATCCGCAGGAGGTGGAGCACGGATGGGTACGCTCATAGGGGTCTATTTGCCCTGCATCCAGAACATCTTTGGCGTGATCCTCTTTATCCGGTTGACATGGGTAGTCGGCACGGCCGGCGCCGTTCAAGGCTTCTTCATCGTGCTTTGCTGTTGTTGCGCGGTGAGCATTCATCCTCAGGGTGTAACAATATGAAAATTTGAATTTTAATCGTGTGTTACGGAGACAATTAAAACATATCCAGATTTGGAAACTTTGGAAATATAGAAATCTATGAAAATATAAAAATCTAGAAATATAAGAGAATCATAATAAACTCGAATTTCCAATAACATTGAATTAATTTAATTCACATGAATCAATTAATTCGGAATTAATCTTTCCTTGAAAATGCCAAATGCTAATAGTTTTCGAATTTTAAGCTGAAGCTTTTGCTAGTCAAGTTTTGCTCACGGATTGCAATTAACTATTTTTCATGCGCGCAGACGATGCTGACAGCGATTAGCATGAGTGCCATCGCCACTAACGGCAAGGTACCAGGTGGTGGTTCCTATTTTATGATATCGAGAAGTTTAGGACCTGAATTTGGCGGCGCAGTGGGCATGTTGTTTTACACCGGTACTACTTTAGCCGCTGCGATGTACATCATCGGTGCCGTGGAGATTGTTCTCGTAAGTACTAATTGTTCAGTAATATCGTATTAACCAGGCCTTGATTACTCGCGCTGAATGACTCAACTCGTGTAATACTAGTATATTCTACTCGTGGGAAATGAAAGTATCGTGATAGTTAAATTGAGATTAATCAGTCAATTTATTTTAAATCGTCGTCTTCGAATAGTCATGTAAAATATGCGAATGTAATATTGTACCATAATCTTGTTGTGTTTGACATAAACGTAATATTTATTATATAAAATATTATAACTTTATGAACTTCATAGAATTTCAATGATCTCGGGATATAAACTTCTTGTATTCCTCTTATAGACTTACATGGCGCCGTCGCTCAGCATATTCGGTGACTTCACGAAGGATGCCAATATTATGTATAACAACTTTCGAGTATACGGCACTTGCTTGCTGATGGTAATGGGCTTGATCGTCTTCGTGGGCGTGAAGTTCGTTAATAAATTTGCTACGGTGGCACTGGCCTGCGTCATTTTCTCCATCATCGCTGTTTACGTGGGTCTCTTCGTGAACGTCAACGGCAACGAGTCCCTAAAGTACTAAACTAAAAAATAATAATACTAATTCTCTCATTACGTAGTTATCATGCTGGGAATATTATTGCAATTGTAGCATTGTAATGATTAATGATTGTTACAAAAGACAAGAGAGCGGATTAAAGGGGATCGCGTATTTTAAGAGCCGAAATTCGTGTTTCAGATTGTGCGTGCTCGGCAGAAGGCTAGTGAAGGACATCAACGTTTTAACCGATTGCAATAAAAATGTCAGCGGTGTGTTGCATAAGCTTTATTGCAGTAATGGCACGAGATGCGATCCTTATTACACCGAGAACAATATTACTATCGTCAACGGCATTCGCGGCTTAGCAAGCGGAGTATTCTTAGGTAGAATTATAGCTTTTTTTCTGATTACTAACGAATAAATAAAACACTAACGAATTTTTATGTTATCCGTATCGTGTAGAAAACATATGGAGCAGTTACCAAGAACAGGGTCAATTAATCGCTTATGGAAGTGATGCCAAGGATATTGATGTCCTGTCAGGATCGACGTACAATCAGATTCAAGTCGACCTTACGACAACTTTTACTATTCTTATCGGTATATTCTTTCCTTCTGTCACAGGTGAGCGATTTAAATCGATTTACTTAATAAGACAATGTTGAAAAATATTACATAATTACTGAACTAATATTTTTATCATTATTATCTTATTATTATACATCTTATTTAATATTATAATATAAATATTATTAAACACACACACAAATAAAGAAATATAATTCTATTATAGATTAAAAAATATTAATAATGATATTAATTAATTTTCAGGCATTATGGCGGGCTCTAACCGATCCGGTGATCTGGCGGATGCACAGAAATCCATCCCGATCGGTACGATCTGCGCCATCTTAACGACCTCCACCGTCTATCTCTCCAGTGTTCTCCTCTTCGCTGGTACTGTTGACAACCTGCTATTACGCGACAAGTTCGGCCAAAGTATCGGCGGTAGACTAGTGGTGGCAAATATGGCGTGGCCGAACCAGTGGGTGATACTTATCGGTTCATTCCTGTCGACACTGGGTGCCGGCCTCCAGTCCTTGACCGGAGCACCGCGATTACTGCAGGCGATCGCCAAGGACGGCATCATCCCATTTCTGGCGCCGTTCGCCGTGAGTTCGAGTCGGGGCGAGCCTACCCGCGCCCTGATCGTCACTGTGATGATCTGCCAATGTGGCATCCTACTTGGCAATGTGGATTACCTGGCGCCGTTGTTGTCTATGTTCTTCCTCATGTGCTACGGTTTCGTAAATCTCGCGTGCGCTCTGCAGACCCTGCTGCGCACCCCCAACTGGCGACCGCGTTTCAAATACTATCACTGGATTCTATCCTTCCTTGGTCTGTCGCTGTGCATTGCCATCATGTTCATGACCAGTTGGATCTACGCACTGATAGCGATGGGTATGGCTGGCTGCATCTACAAGTACATTGAATATCGCGGCGCCGAGAAAGAATGGGGCGATGGTATCCGCGGTCTGGCGCTCTCTGCCGCTAGATATTCATTGTTGCGACTTGAGGAGGGCCCGCCGCACACTAAGAACTGGCGCCCGCAGATCCTGATCCTCGCCAAGCTCACCGACGATTTAACTCCCAAGTATCGCAAACTCTTCGCCTTTGCCAGCCAACTCAAGGCCGGCAAGGGTCTTACGATCACCGTCAGCTGCATTGCTGGCGACTACGCACAGAACTCGGGTGAAGCGTTGGCGGCCAAGCAGAGCCTCAAGAAGACCGCGGCGGAAGAGAAGGTGAAGGGTTTCGTCGACGTTCTCGTGGCTAAAAACATCGTTGACGGGCTGAGCTCATTGGTGCAAACCACCGGGCTGGGCGGACTGAAACCCAACACGGTGATACTAGGCTGGCCGTATGGCTGGCGGCAGTCGGAGCAGGAAAGAACCTGGCGGGTATTTCTTCAAACTGTCAGGAGCGTTACGGCTGCCAAAATGGCATTACTAGTGCCTAAGGGCATCAATTTCTTCCCGGATTCCAGCGAAAAGATTATTGGTAACATCGACGTTTGGTGGATCGTGCATGATGGTGGTCTCCTGATGCTGCTACCGTTTCTATTGAAACAGCATCGTACCTGGAAGAACTGCAAGATGAGGATCTTTACTGTTGCCCAGATGGAGGATAACTCGATACAAATGAAGAAGGATCTGAAGAAGTTCTTGTACGACCTGAGAATCGAAGCAGAAGTCGAAATTGTCGAAATGGTAATCTCATCAGAACCTAATAGAATCTAACAGTATAATTGAAACGATCTTTTGGTAAGTACAAATTTTGCGTCTTGGTTGACAGACAAATACGGACATCTCTGCGTATACGTACGAGCGTACCCTGATCATGGAGCAAAGGAATCAAATGCTACGCGAGCTGCAGCTGAACAAGAAGCAGTCCTTAGGAGTGGTGAGTGTCGAGCGCGAAACACGGGGGGCGGGGAGAAAATCGCTTATGAATAAATATTGCCATACACGTTCTGCAATAAAATAAAATACAAAATAATAACATATGGTGACGGTGATACTGATCGGTGTGTCTGTTTGTTGCGTGCTCGTCACGGATAAAGGTGCAGACATTGGTGGACTTCAACGAGGTACCCGCTGAAGAAAAATTACCTCTGGTTTGTCAGATGTACCCCGGAGATCCATATTTGCCTCTTTCCCGTCATCGTTCCATTGCACCGACGATTTTCTTACCCCTGATCCTGCGACGTTACGTAACAATCACATTTTTCCTATACCATAATACGTGCAACGAAATAATGTCATCAGAGAAGAAGCAACTGGCGCGGGTCACGACTCGATACCTTGAGAATACTTGATTAAGTTTTTGAAAAATTAACGAGCGATTAAAGGAAATACTTAGATATACTTCTCTATTGTATTTAAGTGCCCGAAACGGTTCGCTTTTTCCTGCTGCCCGTCACAATCACGATCTCGGGACCTTCTCGCATCCATCAGTTTCAGCTTGATTGGCACGATCGCTTACATAGATAGCATACACTTGACGGTCATATAGTGCTTTCATGCTAGATTATTAGTCGCCTCTCAACTGGCTGTTCCTTGCTGCTCGGGATAAAATGTTAATCGCATCTGCCACTCACTGAGGTTGTCGTTACGCAGGTACAGGCAATCGTAGACCATCACCACAATGTGGACGCCAAAGTACCGACGAAGGTGAGATTCCAAGAGCCGGGTGTGCAGAACACGAATGTCACCGATGACACGAAGGAGAAATTGATGCAAGAGACCGATCTGAACAGCAAGGAGTTGGAAGCTACCGAAACAAACGAGAAAGAGGAGGAGGCGAAGGAGGAGAACAACGATGAAGAGACAAACCTGATCGGTGGCTCGCCTAAAGCAGAGAACAAAGAGAATGCAGAGAAGGAAGCGAAGGAGAACAACTCGCCGGAGAACAGGAGTCAAAGTCAAAGTCCAGAAGTTAAGAAACCCCCGATTACACCGTGAGTGTGTTTCAGTGATCTTTTCTTTTTGACTGTTATATTTTTTTTCTGAACATACATATTTTGTTCCAGTGACGAGGGTGACGTGAAGCGTATGCATACGTCATTGAAGTTGAACGAGGTGATTCGCAAGATGAGTAGCGAAGCTCAGTTGGTCATTCTAAATCTTCCTGGACCGCCACGGGACACGAGAATGGAGCGCGAATCGAGCTGTATCCTTTTAATTATGACGAAAACCTTACTTTATCTAGAAAAATTGCTCGGTTTGTCTGGAAAACACGAATTGTTAATCACAATTTAGCACAGTAAATTCGGAAAAAATTGCGAAATAAGTAGAATAAATCATTAAACTTCCTTAACCGCTGGAAACCAGATATGGAGTTCCTCGAGGTGCTCACCGAGGGCTTGGAAAGAGTATTGATGGTACGGGGTAGCGGACGAGAGGTGATCACTATCTACTCGTGAACTGAAGCAACGGGAACTGATGCCGCTGCCTTTCAGAAGCAGACCTCTAGTTTACTTCTCAGTGACCTAAACAACATCACCCTAAGGAACACGCTACTATTGTGCCATTGTCTGCGCAGTCACTTGCGTCCTGCGCCCCGAGAATCATTAAGAAGAGAAGGATGAGAACAGTGGTCGTTCACATCGGACCGGAAGAACAAAGTTTTATTGAAATCGACTTATCACACGGACCCCAACGACCGAGGATGAAGCCAAAAAACGATGCCAAAGGATAAATTTCCTTGAAGCGGTTTTCTGAATGTCAAAAAAAACAAAATGCGATTTCGTGCGTCCGTTATACATGCATACCAAAGCGGTGACTGCTCAAGTCAAACGCGATGATCTATTTCTACTCGATTAGGCTCGCTGGACTGCGTCGTTTACTTACTTTCCAAAGATCCGGACATCGGCAGCGATGTCCGCGACACAAGTTCTCGAGTAAGCGTTACTTTCATTCAATTCCTTGCAATCTACAGCTAATACTACGTCTAAAGTGAAAAAGAAACTTTAAAATAGACAAACGACAAAAGAGAGAGAGAGAGAGAGAGAAAAAAAAGAATATGAGAATCAAAATTTGGTCCGAGGCTAAGGTCGAAGCATCTACGAAACCACTGCCAGACTACTTTCTAAATGCTTCGCGTTTAACCAAAGACGCGAGAGGCTCATTTTTCTACACGCATTGTCGTTAATAGGGAAAGAATAAGAATAGTAGAAACGTATCTATAATTTTATTGCTTGATAGGTGAATCTAGAGGGTAGCCTAGGGTAGCGCCGACTTTTATTATGATTACGTATGTGTATTTGATAATAGAAAAAAAAAAAACAAACGGCGAGAGCACGTGGCGAGTATTATTGCATTTTCTCCGGGGACCGCGGGGCCCCGCTCTCTTTTCCAGTCTCGCGCGGAAAAACTCTTCACACAGCAAGCAACGTACACGTTGTATGTATGTACATGCATATACACACATACTCATGCGCGCGCGCGCGCGTGTGCACGCGTTTGTATTGTATTGTCTTTAAGGCCTACCGGTCCAAGATACCACTACCACTTCTTGCTAATCGATAACACCAAGTGAAGTTGAATCGCGTCGTCAGGAGCGTAACCCAAAAGACTCAATGCCAAAACGCGCGTTCGGTCTTTACCGAATCTCATCGAAGGATATATATATAAATAGCTTTAGCATATTTAAAGTGACTCTAACTGCATTAAGTGTCGTCGTGTGTTTGTCACATTTCGCGCGTTGTCCTCGTTTCCGGCCGCGCTCCATTTTAGACACTGTCTAATATACCTAGTTAATCAGCGAGCGCGAGGTACAGGTACAAGTCGGTAGTTGCTTTTCTCATTCCTTTCGGCGGTTTCGAAATTGGCCTTTTTATTAGATTATCGACGAGTCACCAAATTGAATCCGGCGCTGGTAGAAAATGGAATGGTTAATTTAATTTAAACCAGTGAGATCCAAATTGATTCCAATTTCTGTAAATTATTGAAGCGATGTTACCTTCCACGCTCCATTGATCAAGAAAAGAATTATATTTGGACCGCTTTTGTTCTTAAAGTGATCACGTGGTTTAAAAAATTTTTAAAGTAAATTTTACTGGAGCCGAATAACTTGTTTTTCCTTCGAACTTCGAAATCGATGAGTGAACAATTTAATGAAAGGATGGGGAAAGGTATAGGCCGCAGGACTTATAACACGTTTGAGATGTAATATTTATCGATATATTACTTATAATCAGTGTCTGTGAGCAAGTTATATTGTACTAAGGATTACGCGGATTACCGTACCGCAACTTGTCAAATTTCTGAAAACGTTTCTGCTACTGGCGAAACGACCGAAGCGACAAGAGTTGACGGATATTTTGATCATGTACACAGGATGCGCCAGAATTACCGCGTCTTTTTTCAGTCACAAATATATAGATAGAATGCAAAAAAATTATTTCAAAACTGGAAAATCGATGATTTTCTCAAAATGATTTCAGATTCAAAATTTAGAAAAATTTAATTTAAGGAAATAAACAAAACAATCATGATTTCTGAATTATTTTTATTTTCTTATTTTAATTTTAAATAAAATGCATCAAGTAAATTTTTATCGAGGAAAGGTCGACATCATCAGAAACAGATGGAAGCGCGATAATTCCGGGGCATTTTTGCGTACATATATGTACATTCACATTGTTCATTGTAAAGTGCACGCATTGTCCTGCAATACCAGTAGCTAGAAAAGATAAAGAGGTGGGAGAAAAATGTGAAAGCGTTAATATTATACTCTATGAAAGTGTATCGGACTAAGGACGGTCGAGCGCGAGCCGATATCGCCGCCGACCGGCTAAGTCTAGACAAAGAAAAATCCATTAACGGGAGAGAGAAGAGAATCCTACATCCGCACTGAGTTGTTTCACATCTATATCCTTATGACATCGAATGCGGATTTGAATCGTGTACTTTGAAATCAGAAAAAAGGAAGCACATGAGAGAGAGCATTAAGCATTCCCTGATTGCACAAAATAATTGTTGGAGAGGTAGCCAAAATGCTCGTTACGTCAGTTCGATGCAAGCAATACGTATATGTATATCTTCATCGACTACATCGTAACAGGCGAAATATCTAAAACAAAATTAGAATATGTAAAGATCTAATACATATATAAACACACACACACACATACATACAGTATATTATTATATTTTCTTCCTCTACCTCTCTCTCTCTCTCCCTATATATATGTATGTATATCTTTCTCGTCCACGATGTTAGCGACATGTATTTTATAATTTTATTACGTTACTTACCGATTACATATATTTTATGTGTACTTATCTTACTCGATAGGCATTGGCACTGCATAGTTTATACGAGACATGTTGACATTATGAGAAAGTTTATCATGATTACGAGTCGACTGTTGCCGATAAAAGTCACCAATATATAATTCACACGTGTACATAAAAGCGCATAGATAAAGAAGAAAGAGAAATGTAAAAAAAAATCTAAAGAGACAAGAGGAAGGGAGCTAAAGGAGAGGAACGAAAAGCTAGAGGCACCGCATCCCTTTTCATAGGTCGAACAGTATTGCAGTATATTCTGCTGCTTTAATATTTTACTATATCGCGTATTTACGTTAAATGCACAATGACCACAAGCACACAAACGTATGTACGTGTGATATATATATATATATATATATACATAAATAAATAAGATACATATGTATATCTGGCCGGTGAGAATGAAAATGGTGCGAGGAAGTTTCAGAATCTGAAAAAAAAACTCGCGAGGTGGATCGCGCATCTGGCCGTTCCGCGATCCTTCATGTTCTCCTTAATTTAATAGCGAAGTAAGTTTAATAGTTATACTACGTGAGCACGACTTACACCGCTTTCATTCTATTCGGCTCTCACGCACGTTATCCGGCAGCGGCGGAATGCGTCCGGCATCCGCGGTTTATGTTCGCGCTTTGCGGAAACAGATCAGTGCTTCGAAACGCGTTCCGGATATTCTTTCTCCACTACCGAGTCCACTTCGCATATATAATATTCTATATATATATATTATAGAAATTAGATCGTTAAGACTGAGTGAGTAAGTGTCCTGCGGTGCACGCACGGTGAAAATATATATACGCGATCTCTTGCGAATGAACAAAAATGCGCACAACATTTTGGCTATAAAGGAGTTCTTACATTGAAAAATTAGGAGAAATAGCATAGTTACCTTGGATGTTTATTAATAAAAGTGGAAATCGACCCGCGTTGCGATCGCTTCGTTTTTGCCCATTGACGGCGAGAGAGAATATCTGAAGTATGTCGGAAACATTTTTCTGTTTCTGCAACATTATTTCGAGCAGTGACGCAAAAAGTGGGAGAATGTCCTCGCAAGTTTTGTTCGCCGACATCGCTCGCAAAGGATTTTGTCCCTTCCCCATTTTCGCAAGATATCCTTAACATCTTTGCTACCACAAAGAAAAAAATAAACCTTCTCTCCGCCACGGAGTACGCTACATTTTCTCCTTTTTATACTAATAAAGTAAACTTGATTTGTTTCTATAGACGTGAAATGAAAGACACACTGTCACACAGCCCAGGCAGCACATGTTAGCCTAATATATGTTTCTTAGACGTATCTAATGTCTAAGAAACATAAAGTACCATTTAAGAAACGGTTTAAATAGAAACCGTTTTTAGACCTAAATTTTAAAAACGTATTTTTCACGTTTCCACAGAAACGAAAAATGTGTTTTATTAAATTGATTTGAAATTATATAATTAATATGGAAAAAATAGTAATTTCTACTTACTTTGCGAGTATTAATTATTTTTACATCATACGTTTCAATGTACTCGATTATGGAACAAGAGACAAAAATCAACACAAGTGTGTGTGATTCCCACCCCTGATTCACCAAGCGACCGATAATGGCCAGGCCAGACGTGACGTTCTCGCAAGTAACATTTGTGTTATCACCTTATAAATAACCATCCGGAAAACCGATCCAATACTCTTTTCTTCTTCTTTTCTTTTGAAACTTTTGAGATCGCTATTACTTGAAGTGATATTTCAAAAGAGTGAGATTCCATTACACGAAATTTAGAGAGTAATTCATAAAATATAAAAATCTAGTTTTTTTACAAAAATGTGACTTAACTCTGTCTATCTTTGAGGCACTGATATATAGAATTGATAAATATTTTTCTGATGGTTTCTGAAACGTTTCTCCTAACGTTTTTTCGTTGGACATTTTTCTTCTAAATAAACGTTTCAATAAAACGGTTATGAAACGTTACGGCAAAACGTTTATGAAACGGTTTTGAAACCAATGTGTGCTGCCTGGGAGGTGTGTGACACTAATCTAACACGAATAATTGACACGTATATGACTTATGGTAGCGAACATGTTAGCATGTTCCGAAAATAACCCTTAGAAACTCTAAAATATTTTGATCGTTGGGAACAAGTACCCGAACGAATCTCAAAATGCTTTTAAGTTTCCGAGAAAAATCTCTCCGAGATATTGCCACTGCACTTTGGTGGTGACTTTGGACATAAATTTCGGGCGATGGAGGTACTCGGCTGTTACGAGTTAGCGTTGTGTAATACCTGCAGGTGCTTGGCATTCGTCGGAGTGCATATATAGTGCGGCGTTTGCGGCGCGTCCCGTTTAAAATGGGACCGCGCCCTGGATTTAATCACCTCTAGGCTGTGAGATGCGAGCTAAGCAGCAGACAAACTTGCTCGAAACCTCAATCATATGTGTCAAATCTACTTTTAATCGTATATCGTGTTACCGATTGATCCTTTTACCAAAGCTCCTCCTAACACGTGAGAAACACGAGTTTACTTCTCGCTCCAGAAACTGCGACGATTTCCTCTGACCTCTGGGACTCGAATAAAAATTACGACTTTATTGACTCCCATACGGAAAGAGAAGAGAAGGAGAAATATTGATAGAGAAATAAAGATGTTATTAAATATACATACAGAGCGGACCCGAAGCGTGAAAATCGGTGTCGATAAGAGGGGTGCGTCCGCACGAATTTGGAAGCAATTCTATGTCGTGGTTTTTTTGCATCTAAGTATCGCGTTGAGTTAAGCTCCAGTTCGATTTTTTAATTTCATTTTACATTAAGCGAACAATGAGATTCGATTCTTTATATTCATTCTCGTATCGATGTTCGAGCTGTCGTACTTAGTTCTAACGTTGAGTAGTTACGTGTTTATACTTAGTTGGAATATTTCGAAAAAGTCGATCCCAAATTCGTCGAGATGCATCCCCGATACAGATTCCGCCTTCCCGGTCCTATATATACTATATGTGCACAAGGTGTCTGCTTTCTCTTGACAATAGATACTGCACGGTCAAGTAACTGAAGAGGAATGCGTTTGAGAGAGAACGAGTGAAAGATAATTTTGCCGACGGAGACACGTAATTTTAACGAGATTTAACTGCGACTATATAGTGACGTTGAAACTGTAATTACTTGGTATAATAATATGACGAGTAAAGATTGATCAGATATGCATCGATCTCGTGCGTAGTTTGTGTGCTTAGTTAATTCTTGAGATCTACATCGATTCACGGAACTTATAGCTCTCGGCTGCTCGTAACTGTCGTTAGGAGGAAGTGCGATTGCGTGACACCCTGTATGTACATATGAGATATGAGATATAATATATTTGTAGATACAAAACTTTTAGTCTCGTCTGGATATAGTATATAGAGTCAATACTGTGAAGAGCCTGTAACTTACCTACCTATACCCCTAGATAATAGATGATATACTTGTAACTAATTTACGAAAAATTAAGTATATGAATGAAGAAATATGCGAGAGATAAAATCGATTAAATAATAAATAAATGATATATATACTACGACTAGAATGCTGTCATAATTTATCCTTTTCCTATATATATATTTTGAATATTTTCTTATTAAAAAATATATATATGCATATATTTTTTAATCCTATAAAATTATTTTATTTAAGAATTATTCTGTAGAAATTATTTTTCTTTCGTTTCACATTGAATTCTTGCGCCAAGTAGAGAACTTTTCACATCGCATGAGAGATGGCGTTATGTGGTTCCTAGTGTATATATATATATATATATATGTGTCTATACGTGTGATGTAATACGACATATAACCTCACTTTTAGTTTCTGAAGGATCAGGATTTATAAAGTACTGTGACTGTGTAATAACCAGCGAAATCATGTCGCGGTATAACTTTTACATTATTTTCATCAAATTTCATGTCTTGTAATGCATGCATCATCGAATGGAGTAATACTATGTGTCTTCAAGAATGAAAGTTTCTGACAAGTGCCAATTGTCATAATAATGATTTTGATACACTGATTAATAATGCATAAAATCCAAAAAACAAATTTATTAGTATAAAAATATTAGATTTTATGTCATTTAAATACATATGAATTTTTTTATTGTATAAAATAAGGCCAGTTTGCATGTACAATAGTCAGTATAGTTTGCACCTGTGATTCAAAAGATATGAGGAACAGTGTTATATTTTTATACAGTCTTTGCAATACACTTACGTGAAGGAAATAAAAGAAACATTTATCTTGGAATAAAATTTAATTATTTACAACCAGTTCATTATAATAACTTGTCACAAATTGTCACAATTAAATTTATTATTTAGAGTGCCAGATGTGATACAAAACCCAGCCATGGATGGGGATAGGCCCATGTCCATAGAGCGCCGTATGGGTCGCGAAAGGGAGCGACTAATAGGAATGACGGATGAGGAGCGAGCATGGAGGAAGAAATGGCTGGACGCTCAGAAGCTGGCACCTGAGGAGCCGGTGGTTCCGAAGGATTATTACAAGACGTTGTACAATCCACTCAGACGATTCTACAGGGCACCTATGAATAAATTTCAGAATGCGTTGGGGCCGGTTGTGGTAATGATGCTAGCGTACAAGTTTCACTTGGCACTGCTTGAAAAAGTTACCAGTGTTGTCTTTCTTTTTTTTACAGGGACAGGTAGGTGCACTTGTGCTGCGAAACATAATAAGCAAAACTGTGATGGGTATCATTGGAGTGTATTGTATCTATTATCATCTCAAGTATCACAGAATGGTAGGACGGAGATTCAAATTTCAAATTTACCAAAACTGTTCTGTTTTTCTAAAAATTCTGTATCTCGTATCTATATCTTCTATTTCTATAGGACTGGACGAGGAAAGGCGGATGGAAAATTACGATGTCGAGGCCCATGATGTATTCCGACACCAAGGATCTGAAGGCCCTGTATAAAACGAAGGGTAATGAATTTTATGTAAATGGTTTCGATAAATCCCCTATATAAATTTTGGAGGAATGGGCTATCTTTCTTGTATAGTTGTTATTTAAGCAACAATAAATGTATAGTAATAAATACGATATTGTTGATAAACATCATTAGCAATAAACACAATGTTATCTATTTCGTGAATGTTGGTTGATGTACTATTTATTCTTCACAAGATAATCGAATAAAATTGTATGCCTTTATTTCACATATACACATTATCCACGTAATTAAAAGTTAAAGCGCCTATAAAATAACTCATCCATCAAAATCCAGCATCTGCGATGTGGCAATCAAACTATTATAGTTTAAAACTCCCTTACATAATATAACTGCTTAGAAAAACAAATTATCATTCCATAGGTGGTATGATAGCTTGCTATTCTGCAAATAATTGCAAAGTATTGCCATTTCATAATATCATATTAAACGATGCTTGCCATTCTGTAGATATCAAGCATTAACTTTTAAAAAATTAAGAATTAAATATAATTAAATAGCAAGGTATTCATATCGTGTTCACGAAGATAGCAATATCGATTCAGCTGAAGTCGTTACCAACCTGAAGATAGCGTAATATATTTCTTTACCGACTGTGCTTTTCAAATACAGTTCTAACTAGATAGGTTATGTTCTCCTGTGTACCGGTAAACAGCGGCAAATAACGTCAACGTTTTATATCCATAATATGTCTGAATTACTGTAAAACTTCTTTTATTGTACACCGATCTTTTCGAAATGGCTGAGACTCCGTTAAGTTTGAGTGAGAAAACATTTATTTGTCACGGACTCGATGTGAGTGTTATGACAACGATGCACATGCAATTGTCTATATCTCGCATACGCAAGTGTTCACGTTGTAAACGTTGATTTGTTATTTTATCTACCTGTTAATCATCACATTTTCATTTTTTGCTAATTTTACCATTGTAGTAATTGCATTTTATTGCACAAATCTTTATTAAATCCATTATACATTCTTATTTTATTTTTTTCATATATTTTAAAATATTTCTTTCATTATATTATAGAGTCGCATTGATTTCAGCTTGGTCTGAGGAACGATGGTCGATCTTGGTGTCAGTACCGCTCAATTGAGCTCGAGACCGGACTGATGCAACCTGCGCATGGCTCAGCGAGGCTACGTATAGGCAATATCACGGACGTACTAGTCAGCGTGAAGCTGGAGATCGATACGCCGCACGCTGAAAGACCAGAGGAAGGCAAACTCGACTTCTTTGTCGACTGGTATGCATCTTGAGTTTCGATTTCCGACATGGACATCGAGTGTCACTTCTATCTTTCTAGTTCTGCCAATGCTACACCAGCATTTGAGGGCAAAGGCGGGGACGATCTGGCGACCGAGATAAGTTATATTCTTTCAAAGGCTTACCAGACACCCAACGTCTTTGACCTGAGGCAGTTGTGCATAATACCTAACAAGAAATGTTGGAAGCTATACGTAGACGTTTTGGTAAGCGTTATCGGGTGATAGAATGTCGCTTAAACATCTACCTAAATCTGCTCCTCATCTCTTCAGATCCTTCAGTACGGTGGAAATTTACTCGACGCAGTGGGCGCTGCGGTGAAGGCAGCATTGTACAATACCGAGATCCCGAAGGTGATTGCGGCGACGCTCGATGCCGGCGAGCCAGATATTCAGGTGTCGGACGATCCTTATGACTGCATCAAACTGGACGTCACGAATTATCCGGTGATAATAACAGTGTGCAAGGTACGTTAATTGTGATCTTTAAAGATATTTCTATTGTATATTCATGATATAAATTAATTAATAGATTAATGTTAAACTATTTAAGTCTTTGCCTCTCTATTTTTCTAAGGTACGTTCATCTTGAAAGCGATAATTAAACTTCCTAAACGTATGCGAAATATTTTTTACAAAAGAATAAGATGGCCCGTGTGATTAATTCTGCATTTCTCTTTTGTGCTTACCTGTTTTCATCATTGTCGTCAGATTAAAATGTAAGGTTCATTTAATAAAAATTAAACTCGTAAAAAATCGTAATTTCTGTCTCCCACAGATTGGGGATAACTTCGTGGTGGATCCAACGTTGGAGGAAACATCATGCAGTGTCGCTAGTCTCGTTATGTCTGTGACGCCAAACGGCAAAGTAACGTCTGTAGTCAAGCTGGGATCCGGTAGCTTGCTGTCCAATACCTTAATCAAGATGTTACAGGTAATAATCTCTGTGCATATCAATTGTTAAGCGTCGCGCAACCGATTACACGAGCTACAAATTCAAGTTTTACTTTTCCAGGTAGGAAAGGACATTAGCCTCAAACTGAATGAGACGCTTATGAGAGAATTGAAAGAGGAAGATAAGCTCGGCCGATCGAAGCCCGTTTGTGGCTTTCTCAGATAATATATATATAATTTTTATCATCGACTAAAAAACATAAATATATTTTTTCAGATTCCAAATCAGACTTTCTATGCGCGAGATCCTCATGATTTAATTATAACTATTATTATTTACCATGGCGTAACGTTTTTTCAAACTTTTTTCGCTCGCTGAGCTTTCCAGCCGCCAATAAAATCGTGAAAATATTTTATTGCACATTGCCAATGGTGTGTGCATGCTCTAAATTATAATAATTATTATAATAATATTACAATAAATCTTTTCTCCATATTTAAGTTATAGTAAGCCTCGCTGTTATCGAATATACAGAGCAAAAAGTTCGAAAAGCGTGACGCATCTTGGAAAATAAGTTTTTTTTTTGTCGAGAACTGATAAAGGGCATTATATATGCATGTGCTGGCAGAATATAATAAGTTACTGAAATGACGATAATCAAAACCACATGTATAGGTTTCAACTATGTAGTATTTATCTTTAATTCAATCATTGTCCCGTCGTCTAATTCGGGTAAGTACATAAAAATCCCTTAAAATTCTCGAGAATTTCTCCGACTCTGAAGTTTCCCTTGTAGCAGCGCTCATTTGCCGACTTTGTGTAATTTGCCTTTTTTTTCGCTTCACTTTCGAAAGCGAAATGCGTTTCGCCCGAGTGATGTATGGAGTATGATTGATCGCGAGTAGATTATGATTATCATCATTACCATTACCGTCGTCGTCGTCGTCGTTTGCACACTTCAGTTTCATCTCGACGGGCGGATAATCGAGTATCACAACAACCAAACCAAAGTCGATAAATGACGCACGCGTATACGCGCGCATGACGTGTGAAAATGGCTTTGCTCAGGCGAATATACATAAAGTAACATTTTGCCCCGTCTCCACAAGAGTTAACATTGAGAAAAATAACTTCTTACGCGATTATTTCATTTAGCATTTCTTTCTTTTACAATATAGGATATCTTCAATAACTTATCTAGGATATCCTTATGGCTGTATAAATATCCTCCATGAAGTCAGTTCGTTATATATGCATATGCGGGCGGGAGAGGCGGGAAAATTTGCACGAAGCTCGAGCTGTGATAACGAAATCAGTTGTTTCTTTTTTTTTTCTTTTTTTTCTTAACGATTCTTAAAGAGAGTGGCTATTACAATGATTATGTTGAAAGTAGTGCTGAAAGTAGTGAAAGATATCTTTTTTTTTAGTTTCTTATAAATATTCTGTTCTTATATATATACACAGTAGTATTTGTTTTTCTCCTTCTGCTTTACGGACCTGTTTTAGTTTGTACAGAGGTCCTAATAAGTAACTCTTATAAGATAATAGTTAGAATCGTTCTCTAGTGTGTAGTCGTGTGTGTAGTTACAAGTTCGTTTCAATGTATCTGTACATCTAATATCATTGTGTGTCCGAGATAGTCGGACACGCGGTTTTACCAGCGGTGACATCGTCGAGCGACGTGACAGGAGCTTCTCTCTTTCTCTCTCTCACTCTCTCTTTCTCTCTCTCACTCTCTCTTTCTCTCAATTCGCAATTTAAAAACAATTCAACGTGACGAGAATCGATAGGATCGCATTTTCACGCGGTCATCACGAAGTAAAAATCACTCTCGCGTGTAAAATAACACTAGAGCTGAGTGCATCGCGCGCAATTAAGTCAGACATTAATTAATAAAATACAGATAAAACGTCAATCAATCTTTTTCTCGAGTTTTTAAAATTATTTCGAAATTAATTCTGATAAAAATATTTACCCGCTAATATAATTTCTTCTCGCATAAGTTAAAATAAATAAAATAAAAGTAGCAGAAATTTGATGAAATAATAAAAATCTTGGAATCTTTTTTTAGAAAAAGGAGTCTTTATCCTTTTAAAAATATCAGAAAAATGACTCAATTGTGCCGAGAGAGATTACGCATTCGTGTCTGCGACTTGGTAGAGCAGTTTGCGTATTAAAATCGATAGATCGATAGATCTCTTATCGAAGATCTACAACAAAGGAGGAGCAATTATATTTACGCGCGTAAGCGTCGACGGAAATTTGTGTTCGAAATTGCTATACTTGGCGTTTTTCTCTATTAAATTCTTCTTTTTACATGGTCTACTATCGAAGCCTGCTTATAGTGAGTAACAAATAAGGATCGGCAGCACAGAACACTATCTCATCCTCCTTTTCTTGCCATAATTACAAACTAAATCTTAAACTACTGCTATCTATGAGTTCGTAGATGACTGTTCTCAAATCGTCAACACATGTATCGTTAACACGCCGATTTTGCGTGAAATTGGGGTGTTTCGTCGGGTCGAAACAATTCGTCGGGAGATTCGCGGCGTAAGGAACGCGATACCCTGAAAAAGCTAAGTGAATAATTCGTCAAGTAACGCTAGAGACCGCAATAACGTGATACGGTAATCAACGTGTCAATCGCCTACCGCTATTTAAATTGAAGCTTAATTCCTGAACCTCGAGTCAAAACGATTGCTCGCATTGATCTGATCGCTGTTACGAAGAACAATCGCTAAATTCTAAACCGCAATTTTTATCAACGATTATTTACGAAATTATTAACGCAGGAGAGTAATTAAATGTCCTTTCGAGAAGGAAGTATTTAAGCACCTCTCGTCCATCGAATTATCGATCCCTTAAATACATTAAAGCTACGTTATTTATGTATAACGTCGGGCGCATGTACACAAGCATACACAGGGTGTCTCGGAAGTTGCAGTCGAGTTTTTCAAAGTTTAACTGAAACTTGGTCTTTTTGATTTGCAATATTAAATAATTTTGGCGCAACTCGGCTTCTGAGTTAAGTACCTACTAAAAGTCATCGAACGTCGACTGAACAACAAGATTTATGTATATTATTAATGTATATATACATTTTCGAAGCCAAATTCCCCAAAATCCTTTAATTCTCGACAGCTGCATATTTAACGATGTCTCGAAACAATCAACTGTTTCAGATGAGTTGCATGCAATTTCTAAGACATCCTATGCATATAAAACAACCCATTTTAATGAATGCCGCGAAATATTTTTAAATCAAATCAAATCAAATGTGGCTTTATACTTTGTTTGCCTCGATAAGATATTATATGGAAAAAGGTACGTTCCACATACAACATGAAATATTTCACCGCATTAATTATAATGGGGATTAGTTTCATCTTTGTAGAGATAATTATATATAATTGTATTTATATATATATATATATTTATATTTATATTTGCATTTTTGTGTTCGTATTTATATGTATTTATGTTCATATTCGTATTTATATTTATATATGTTCATATTTATATTTGCATTTGTATTATATATCTCCATATATATATACTTACAGGCATCTATGCATATGTAACATGCTATATTGCGTACAACAAACGTATGTTAATCTTGTTCGAGATAAAGGGATGCATCCTTCGCGGATCACCCTTCTAGATCGTGAAAACTGAACCACATTTATAAATCGGTGCATCAAAAGTGATTTCAATTTCATGTGCACACCTGCCGCGAGAATAATTCGGAAAACAATCAAAGCAGATGGCAATCTGCAGATCTCGATCACTCGTCGATCGATAGACTAGAATTTAGCGAACTAAAAAACAAAGAAACAAAAAGGAAGAATCGGTTCACACTCGCTCGACAGCTGTGAATAATCGACTATTTTATTTATTTAACGTTTAATTAGACTTTCGCAAGTTCAAAATTCACAATATAATTATATCATTATCTCTATTCCCTCTTATATATAATGTGTCCATGTCATTATTATTACGTTATTGTTATTGTTATTATTATTATTATTATTACCATTATTATTATTATTATTATTATTATTATTATAAGTGTCACTTTTCACACTCGGTTAATTGATTGCACGTCGTGAGAAACAAATCCTTTTTTTTCTTTTTCTTTTCCTTTATTATTAACTCTTGTCTTGCACTCGGCGAAACGTAATTGCATAACTTCCCTAAAATTCACCACACTTTAACCGCAATAAATAATGTGTGTTACTCGCTTAAGTAATAATAATAAGTAGTTTTACAATCGGCGTGTATGTTCTCTCTCGCCGCACGAGACGATCCCTCGCCGTGTATACACCCTCATCTCCGCGTTCCTCCCTCCCCCTCATCTCCCCTACCGTAAACGTACGCAAACAACGAAGATTCAAAGAGAGCTACAAACAAATTCCAGTAATCGCACAGCGGATATATAATACCTATTATGTATATGTCGATTACGTGTCATCGGCACATTGTACAGAGATATATCTCGTCGCGCCCCGTTCGCTCTCCGCTCATATCTAACAAGTTTTCTTACACATCCACTTCTCTCTGTCTCTCTCTCTCTTTCTCTCTCTGCTCTCATACATCTCTTTCGTTTCTCTCGCTACCAAGCACCCTGCGATCGGAACTGGAACAGTAATTTCGAGTCCTCTCGATTTCGAAGCGCGCTGTAATTTAACTGATAACGGATGCCTATATACATCTATGTATGTACATGTATTCGACACGATTCGGCGACGTATATACGTGCATGTATGTACTTTAGTCCGCGGCAAGTCCCGAGTATGCACCCGGAAGGCGGTTACTCCGATCAAATCTTGCCGGATGCTCTCGCGCATCCGCAAGTCTATATATGTACGTACGCGGGAGGATTCTGTCTTCTCTCCATTCGGCTCTTCAGCTTCGATTCGAGGAGGATTATCCCGTTCTGTCCTTGTGCCCAATTGCGTAAATGCGCGCGCAGTTGGTTCGTGATAACGACATTGCTCGCACCGATATCGCGTAATTCGGGATACTCGGCCCGCCGAGTAGCCACTGATTAAACGACGCGATCGACATTACAGTACACGTGTCCGTCTACGCGAAAAGAGAAAATAAAATACGCGCTATCGCGTATCAATGTCCGCAAAACGAGAGTATCAACATTTATTGAAATACAATTGTTATCGAAAGCACCGAATGTTGTTTAAATCCTCCTTCGCTCTCGCAGCTGCCTCTAATTAATCCGCGCGCGTATTTATCGAGTAGACGATTGTTTAATTTAACACCAACGCAGGAATTAATGACTTACAACGACGATGAATAGATCGTAGTGACATTTCGTGCGATTACTGTTACAACGTTCAAACCCCCCGCGGCCCTCCGAATTTCTCGCCACCGCGGCTCTTGCTTTCTCTCGTTCGCAAAACAGTAAGCGTGGAGAACCGAGAAGCAGATATTTTCGATCGCGTGGGGTGTGACGTTCGCTCTTGTTTGCAGCAAAATCGAATTTTGCGGATTTCGCAACCCCGTCGTCACTCGGACCACGCTCTAATCCCCCAAGATGAGGCGCGTCACGCCAATTGCACAAACAAACGCTCGAGGCAACGCGAGGCGCGCGCGCTAACGAGGTCCTGAGAGTCATCCGTGAATTCTCGCGACCATGGCGCACCACGGCGTTAACCCGTTGGCGTTCACCCACCCCCTCTGAATCCAACGCTCGCGTGCTCAAGATATAACACTATGTACTTTTTTTTAGGGAAGCGTACCATTTGTCACATTACTTAGCGCTATTTACAAGGACCCCTCGGAGTTTTGTTCGAGCGAGCGAGAGAAAGGAACATCTTGTGCGAATGATCGCACGAGGAAAAACGCAGCTCGGAAGAGACACACAGAATGCCGTGTTACGCAACAAAGCGCGGCGTGCGCGGAGGCACTCGGCGCCAACCGAGACGACTCGTGACAATCTCGCTGCAACAATCGGAAGTAGAGCTATATGAGGTAACGTCCGTACGCGGGGCCCGCCAACGGGTTAGCACCGTCGTCGAGTCGACACGCGACACGTCGAGGGTCGATCTACGCGGACGTTGAACACGATCAACGGACTGCGAAGACCCGGAATCGTCGCCGCGTCTTCGGCCGTAACGGCAATCGACCGGAAGTTACACCGTCGAAACCCGGTTGCACCTTGAGCTTTCTCCTCTTGGCGACTCTCGTCTGTCGCTCGATCGATCGACTTAATTAACAGGGAATGGAGAATCAACGCGTTTCCCGAAAGAAGTGGCAACGTTAACTATATTAATTTGCAACATCCATGATCGTCTCTTTATTAATTAATGCGTCTGGTTAAACTCTGCTCGATATCGTGAAACGACGCTGATGATGATGCTTCGGCAGGCGAGATTATCCGTCCGTGTGCATTCAAAACTGATAAGAAACAGCCAGTTATGGATCACTCTGTGATACGCGCAAAATACCTTCCTCACGGTTTAATGGTGGATTCTGATTGATCCAAGGTGCAACCGGGCCCAAGGCTTAGAGCAGATCGGCTCTCGTCCGTGGCCCACGCTCGCGTTTCTATATAATTAACAATATCGCCTATAATATCTGAGAACGCGCGGACGCAACAACGGCGGCGAGCCGACTACACATCGACATCAGTCGTTTCAAACGACTGATCGGATACACATCAACGAGTTCTGTTTTTTCTTTTTGTTTCTCCTTACCGAAAAAGCCTACGAAAGTGAGAAGAAGGTGAAGAAGTGAAAGCACGCTGATCTTAGAACTTCCCAGCAGCTCTGGCGGATTTACAAGGCTCGGTGAGAGAATCAATTATATTCGCTTACAAATAAACCCTTACTATGTATATCGACACACACACGGACAAGAATATAAACTTCTGCGGCGCAAAGCAACCTGGCCGACGCACGGTTTCCCGCATCGCGTTGACTGTGCGGCTCGCAGAGAAGCCTCAGCTTTAAGGCTCAACTTTAACGATAGACTCGTCGATCAACTTTGAATAATTCCCGTTTTTTCCCAGCTGAAATGTTGAAGATACCGAGTTCCCTCTTTCCTTTTCTCGATAAATAATCTTACTCTTCGATTGACTTTGCTTGGATTTTTCCAAAGACTTTTGATAATAATGGTAGCTTTAAAAGCAGAGTACTTAGTTCTTCCTCGAAATTTTCACGAGCAGACATTGAATTCGTTTTTGTCGAAGGGTCTGTCGTTAAAATTAAAATCGAGGAGACATCCTGCGCACCCTGTCTTAGCCAGGATCGTCCCGTGAAACGACTGTCGAGCTCTATCGCAGCAATAAGTTATTCGTATTCGTTAGTTAAACCGCATTAAGACATAATTGTCGGAGGTACAGCTACGCAGATACTTTTTTTTTTAAATACACTGCGCGAAAGAGAAATGCGTTTTCAAGTACATTGATATAATATAAGAGCCGCGTTAAAGGCGCATAAAAATATTCTCGATGCTCCTCTTGGTTAATAAGGGACGGGATGACTCGCGCGACACTTTGCCGATGATCAGTGAAGAAGAAAACGAAAACATAATCGAGAATGGCAAGATGATGCAATTGCAAATCACGACGGAATAGATGACGGAAATATGTATATGTATACATATACATATATGTTTATGTATGCATCAATGGGTTTTTAATGTATACGTGTACGTGTCACTCGTGTACGTGTATTGAGAATACAAGCGATTTGATCTTGCGATCACAACTAAACGCCGTCTGTTCACCCTCTCTTTTCAAGAGACACGGAACTTCATCGTTACGATTAATTCGGAGCGAAAAGAAAATTGATTAATCAGAATTAAAGACTCGGCGTAAAGACTGTCCGCGCATATATGAAAGCCGCAAACTTGCTCTAAAAATGTCTAGATGTCTGAGTAACATAAGTCCTAAATTTCCGTACATGTTTTAGATCTTGACAGTCACGCTTAAATTAGTATCTTCGACTCCAAGAAGCAAACGTCACGATAGAAATTCCGCGAATTCCAGAAATTACAGTCGTTCAAGGTAGTTGTTTCTTTGGGGATTTGCTTCGTCAAGATTCGTGTAATTAACAGTGGCTCCAGATTGGTATTCTTGCCTTCCTCTCGCATCTAAAGCGCGGAATAAAAGGGCTTTCTAAAAAAATCACGCAGAATGTAACATGACCGCGAGGATGTCGATGACGAGTTGAAGAAGAACAACAAGGTGATATCGTGATGATAACGATGATGGCGAGGATAAACAGTGGCGATAATAATGACGATGATAATGCGTGTTCGTTATGTTCATTGGATACGTGTGTGTATATGTGTGTCTGTGTTCGTGTGCGTGTGCGTGTGTGTAACACAAAGGTATACGTAACAACAGCGCGTCTTTATTATTTGGCAGTGTAAGGCATATAGAGTGCTTAAGACTAGAATAAGGTGCAGTAAATAGGCCTCTTAAAGCCTGTTTCAAACGAAGTCCTATTATATTTATACTATATACGGACCTAAAGAGAACTCTGCTTTACTTATACTCTTTTTTTTCCTTTTTCATTGTTAATTCTCGTAATATAACCGATGACGATGTAAATAACTTGACTTAGGTACTTCGAAGACTCGAAAAACACGGTTTTCCCTTTCTTCTTTTTCTTTTTTCTCGTTTTACTTAACGTACTTTTGTGTGTTCTTTCTCCCTTCGTCATTTCTCGTCTCTTTACACACTTTTTGCACACTCCTTTCTGCTCTCAATATATCGTTTCTTCTCTCTCACTCTTTCTCTTTCCCCTTCTTTCTCTCTTTCTCTCGATTATCACGAAAGGGCGCTCGAGGAACAAAACTGCTAAAAACTACAAAATACGGCTACTGACTTCATGGAGACACGACTTCGTACACATGTTACTCGCTATTTTTTATTATTTGGCAGCGGTTTTGCACTTAAAAACGTAAAACTTACGCGACGAAGTATAATAAACCTATATTGCCAACGTTTACGTCGGGGTCCGGTGGGCGATGGCGATTCGATCATAATCGCGTAATCGTGCGATCGCGGAATCCTGCACCTTTTCTGTTATCGCTCTTATCATTAGTCACTTCGCCAAGAAAAGCGATCCCTGATTTTTTTCCGTTTACTTCTCTTTAGCACCTTTTTCTTTTCTTTTTGTTTGCTCTCCTGCAGCCGTAAAGAAACACGTTTCGCCGCAATCACGAAGTACGGATTATCACTTTGTAATGATATAATTTTACATATATATATATATATATATATACATATGCAATTTTTTATGTATATATATATATTTTTTTACGCGTACATGTGAAACCGATAGGTCCTGAGAATAATGTAGTCACAGGATGAACGAAAATCTCTTTTCGCTTTTACTGCTTTTTTTGTTTTTCTGGCGTACCCAGAAGGGGGCGAGCTGTGTATCCCTCTTCCATTTAGGTCGCTTTAGGTCCCTCGGCGATGAAGCGATTGAGACGACTTGTCGGTTAAACGCGGTATTCTCGATCCTAAACGTCACCGTCCGCTCTCGCGTATGTCCGTCCCATTTTTCCAAGTTTTTTGTGTGCATGCGTGTGCTTTCCGCTCGACCGTCGTCCTGCCTTTATCGGTTCTACTCTCTCTCTCTTTTTCCCTCTCGTTCGCTATATTTATACATATCGCTAAAGCACGTGCGTAGCGCGTGTGATTACGCCTCCAAGAATCTTGATATCGATTTAAGCGTAATAATGGCAATGTCATGGCGATCGATTCCGTGATCCGCGGTCTTCCGGCAAAGAAGAAGAAGAAGAAGAAGAATCGGCGCGACTACATCATAATACGCGTTCCCCGTACCCTCTCCCTCCTCTTGCCCCGTTTCACCCCTCGGGAAATAATACTTCTTTCGCTTCTTCTCGTGTAACTTCGCAACGCGGTAACGTTACAGAACAATTTGCACACTTTTTACACAGATCTGTTTCTCGCGTTTGTCCTTCTTCCTCAAACTCTCCTCTCTCGGTAAGGCACCCCCAAGTGCAGAGTATATTCACGGAAGTATTAGAGTAATACGAACTAGTGACTAGATCATCTTTAAGTCGCGTGCAAGAGAGATTGGGAGAGCGACAAAGGGAAAGAGAAAAAATCGCAAAGAGAGAGAAGAGGAGAAAAAGTGAATTCTCAGGGAGAGAGAAGAAAAAAAAGAGTAAGTATAAGAGAGAGAGAAGAGGGGGAGAGAACACGTGGTGAAGAAAAAAAGAGAATCACGAAGCCGAAGGAGAAAGCAACGAAGGGATAAAGATGTGAAAGAGGAGTCAACGATAACTCTTCAGTATGTACATCAAAGTACGAAACTGTACTTTATCCACATTTCGAAATTCTAAATCGAAGCCCTTTCTCTCTTTCTCCCTCTCCCCTTCTCAGTTGTCATCTTTCTCTCTTCTCTTCTCTTCCCTCCGCATTTTGCGTTCCTCCCTAGTGCGGCCATCGTCGCGCATCTTCCACACAGCGGTACGTCGAGGAACAAAAGGATCAACAATACGCACACACGCACACACACGCGCGCGCACAACACGCACATACACACGATCACGAGAGAAACACAAAAGAGAAAGAAAAGAAAGGAGAGAGAGGGAGAGAGTGAGAGATTGAAAGAGAGATGTAAGGCGGTACGGTGAGGAAACGTAAGGGCGCATACGTAACAACTGAACTGCGTGTGGGAGGCAGTGGTGCTTGTTACTTTGGTAATATATATATTTGTTTTAAATTGATGTTTTGCACTTCCGGATCCGCGCTCGGTGACGCGGTCGTCGATCTGCGACGATGATCTCGCTGATTCCTATCATGCCCTGCGCCGTGATCGTCTTTACTGCGAGGGGATTTTTCCCCTTTTGGGGACCGATGGCAGAAGGGCTGCATAATCCCCCCTCGCGCGCACTCATTCGACCCTAACAACCGCAAACGGGCTCTACATCCCCCGTTCCTTCTCTCTCCCCGTACCCCCTCTCTCTCCTGTACTGTTTCTCTCGATCCCGCACTCGTCCTGCGAGCCCATTGCTCCCTCTGCGAACAACCGACGGCCACGGGGAGGCGACGAGAGGGTGGCAAGGACGTCGCCGTCGCCGTTGTCGTCGTCATCGTCGTCGTCATCGGTGTACTCGTGGTAATAGGCGTCGCTATCGACGACGCGGTGGCGTCGCCTCTAAACGGCAGTCTCGGTGTGACTGTGACTCGAGAGCCTCTCGACGTCGATCTCCGGTATGGTGAGCTCGTCCGGTATGTTGTCGGCGTACTCGATGCTGCTCGTCTGCGAGAGTCGCTTGCTCAGGGACGACTGCTTCCTCAGTACCTCCGCCAGGGTGGTGGTGCTGTGCTCGCCGTAGCGCGTGTCTAGGCCCTGCCGAAATGCGTTCACTACGCGAATCTGCAAATTGGAAAGCCGGTACCGGTCGGATCAGTCTGTTCTATCAGGGACGAGTAAGAGGGGTCGACGGCGATGATGATGAGCAGGCACACGCAACAGCAAGTTGCAGGCTGCTGACACACGCACTCGAGATAGAGAGGAGAATGGTTCAGGCGGAATTCATAACGCCGCGACACTGTGTATATATATATGTATATATATATATATATATATATATATATATATATATATGCACAATGGATACGTACAGATGCGGACTGTCCGCAAGACTGTCGCCGTTATGTCCCATGAGTTTTTATCGCTTTGGAGTCGATCTTTCGTTATCAAATTAAGAATCTTCACGATTTCGTAATTGAAAAATGAAATCCATCTACGATTCATGAAAATTCAATTCTCGAGAGTTCTCTCGTTATTAACATTAAATATTCTCTTCGTAATTCAGCAATCAAATAATCAGATAAACAGTCTCCCATCAATTAAAATTTCTTTGAGAACGATTTGTAATAAAGTCGACTTCAAACACGTCCAGGAGGCTTTCGTTAAGGGATAACGCGCCAGTCTTGGAACACCCTGTACAGATATTTGTACGTATAGCAACGGCGAGAGAATGGAATGGGGGGATGAATCGGATCTACAATGCAAAGTTTGTTTGTCAACTCCATTTCGTTGCCCAATCCTCATTGTTTAATTCTTCTTTGGTTTTTACCGATTAATTATTCAGACTGAATTTAACGAACGATTGCATTTATTGCATCCAATTAGATAAATGAATTTACCATAACAACCGATTCACTTCGAGATCCCCATTCGCTTTTCATCCCGCCATTTCGAATACGTAAATACGTAAACAAGACAGAAAGCAGCGATGCCACAAGATATCACATAACTAGCGGGGCTTGGATCGCCCTGCGGAACAAGGCATTGTTATAGAACACAAAGTTCGGAGCAGCTGCGTCGGTATGGCTGATAGGAAAGAGTGGTCTGTGAGGATTGCGTGTGAGGTATCTTAGCGATTTCGGCATACTTACTTCGAGAGAGAGTGAGAGAACGATCTTCGTGATCCGATCATGTCGTCAAGGCGCTAAAGAAACTTAACACATTGGGAACGGGCGACGCTATGGCGAACATGGTGTGTTTCCTCGGTTAAATGCGAGATTAAACGCCCGAGAATATATACACGTGTGCCCACACGGAAAGGCACGACTATAATCCAGAAAGAATAAAGAACAATCATAATTTTGTATCTGTTTATATCTATTTGCAATAATCTTGGTATAATTAATAAGAAGAGGACTAAAATTTTGGGTATTTTGTTTTAATTTGCAACACGCAAGATTGTAGAATTCTATTTAGATCTCGCACACATTATCTTCACACCTTACTTTACTTTATTATTGAAAATTTAGGAAATGTACAAAACTGCCTTTCCCGTCCACAAAATGTTAAGCCCACAAGGTACTGCATATCGCTCTTCTGGCATCAATTTTAATAACTCGAGGTGTCAGGCTGTACAGGCTGAGCTTACAATTAGCAAACGTAGGAATCAATAGTAGGCACGTAGTCAATTCATTTTTGGCGGCGAATTTCGGTAATCTTCGAGTAATCAACTTTGGAAACCGGGTTTATCGCATTAATCGTTGAAGTATGCGAATTTCTAATATATTTAACGATAATTGCGCTACAGTATTGACCGAAGCTAACAGGTCACTACTATTGTATTTAATTACTCGAAAATCAACAGCCGAAATACCACATAGGCTGACAATAAATAATCTGAAATCTCATTTAAACAATAAAAACGAAGTATGACAACGATAATTAAATAATTTAATGCACATTTTCTGCTGTTAGCCATTTGTGACACTTGGCCATTATCTTCGCTAAGCAAAATTCGATTGTGCATTCGTCAAGGAACATATTCCTACTGCCGATTACCACTCTTGCAAACTCAACCCAGTTCATGTTTGTTGATCGTTCCGCTTCTAGTACTCGCAATTCGGCTGAAATGAATTTTTGCGGCCTGCAAAGAAATGCAACGTGCGTACCGACGTCGCCGCTCTGCAACTATGCTTGCAATTTGCCGCGCAACACCGCATGCATCCATCGATACTATAGATTATCAGACGAAACGGAAAAAAATTCGAAAAAAGGATGTTCACAATCGAGTCCCGGCACTCTATTCTCAAGTGTCGTCGACGGCTTTGAGGAACAAAGCTGCTGCCAGCCGAGTTCGAAATCAGAAGGAAAAAAAAAAGAACGATTGCGCCCTTTCTTCTATGCGGATATGCGAACGCGATAGATCGCCAAGCTGAGTCACGTGACTGGCACATGCGCGGCCAATGATTTACAGTTGATCACGATGATCGAGGAGTGCATCGCACGCGCGATCCGCATTGTGCATCTGCCGACGAGTTCCCAGCAACGCCGTCACTTCCTTCGGGGTTTTTGCGCAGCAAAAAATTCACAAAGATTCACAGTGACGGTCAGATCTGCAGATATATAAATTGCGATAAGTTGGAACGTAATTATAATTTATAATGAGCAAACCTGCCAGACATATCGCATCGAATTAAATCGAAAACACTTATATCTGAGAAATTAAAAACGCTTAATCTGTGAGAAATCAAAGTTTTTAGAATCTGTGATTCTCCGATTTATCCTTAAAGATGAGGAATTCATGTCGTAAAATAAATTTCAATCAATTTTTCGTGAACATCAACAATCATCAGGATACATTGAGCATCATTTCAAGGAAGTCATGCCGAAGCTGGTTGTGATTCGTCGACGAATGTGGGACGAATCGGCGCGGACATTTATGCGGTCATACAGAGTGCGTCTTCTGTTTCTCTCGTAGCGTCGGAGAAGCCTCAACAATTGAGAGAAAGACAGAGAGAAAGAGAGACAGAGACAGAGAAAGAAGCATAAAGATGAAGATAGAACAGATAAGCAGACAGAGATAGACAGACAGACAGACAGACAGAAGAAGCGAGAGATGAGGAAAGCGAGCGAGAAGAGTCTGGACTTTCACTGGATCAAGCAACGTGATGTGGTATGGGAAAGCTCGTTGCGTCAGCTTCTTCCGAACAAAAGCGACAAGAAGCTGCGGTTTGCGCCAACGGCGAATGTCTTTGAAGTCTCGAAAGAGATTGAAGATCCAATATCTTATTAATTCGTCGTTAGTTCGTATCGAGCATCAGCAATAATCTCGACGGGCTGAATTTTCAATATTGTAATTCCGCTGTTTCCGATCGGAAGCACATGCAACATTTTTGCACGACGAGATTATATCCTCGATCCTCGATTCGAGCCAACTACTTGATCAAAATTTTGTCCTCAATGGCAACTGATTAAATAATGAATCCTTCGTCAAGGAATCGCGTTAGGACGCCAGTTCAGCAATGACGTGTCGACGTGCGAATCATGCGAAACGCAAAGGGTCGACTGTGAGAAAAAGCTCTGGCCTTACCTCTTAACTCCACCCTGTATACATATTTATTTACATCGGGAAATGGTAGTATCGCGAATTGAGAGTTTGCGATCCTAAGCAGCGCGCTAATTAGGAAATTCAAGCGAACGAATGCCTGTGACGCAAAACCAACGCAGCAAGATGCTGCCAGACTCTGGTGGGTACTTCTCGTTCCTCTATCGAGAAGAGGACTCGTATCCATTACTCGATAGACATCCACCTTCTTCTAAATTCCTGTTCGCGAACGCGTCGAGAGGATCGATGCATCTTCTTGCGGCTTGCTCCTATCGTGATCCGCCTCGAAGAGGCTGGCTGCTCGAGATATGCACAAATCTGGCAACATGTATCCGAGATGCCAGAAAGAAACAGGATGCACTCTGTATGCGGGGGTACGCTTTGTCGACGTTCCTCGTGTGTGAGAGAGAGTGTACAATAAGCGGACCAGGTCATCAGCATCAAAAAAACGAGAAACACGTCAACGGCAAGCAACTCGTGGAGAAACTATCGAGCATGACACCACACGACACAAACGATACAAAAGACACAGCCCAGTGTAACACGAAAAAAAAAGAAAAGAAAAAAGAAAATGGAAGAAAGAAAGTGAAAGGATCTAGGCTACGATCGGCTGCATGCATTTGGCGAGTTTGCGTGCCCGGCAAAACGTATGCTTGAACGAGGTCGAGGCTACCGTTTCGAAGACTCGCCCCCGCCAAGAGAGAGCCACCTCATGGTCGACAGCGGGGTATGGGGATGCAAGCTACCCCTCGTTCTTGACTCTCTTTCCTCCTTTCGTCCCTTCTTGCGCTCTTGCCTGGACATTCTCGCTGGCACGTGCTCGCTCGCACGCTTTTACGTGACTCTCGCCCGATCTGACGGGCACAGGGTTGGTAGTGTCGTTGCACAACATTGAAGAGAGGATACTTACGCAATGAGGAGGGTGTTACCACTGGCGTTTCGCGGCGACGATCGCGGTTACGATCCCCGAAGAATACATCCTCGGGTTCCCTCTGGTCTCGCACGCGCGTCTTCTTCGGGCGCGCGTGCCTTCGTGCTAAATACGGGTCTGCTCTCTTTTTGCGTTTGCGTTTGGCTCGGAACAACATGCACGCTACGCCAAGTAATGCGCTCTGCCGATTATACGTATTGCAATGGACGACGACTCTCTCAACGGAAAAAGGCGGTATGTCGTATCGAGTACCACGTGGGATCAGGAACGGATACTTTAGGATGAATAGAGAGCGAGCTGGAAGAGCTTGGATGAAAAGAAAAAAGAAGAAGAGAGAAGAGAGAAAAAATAAAAGCGAAATATGGAAAACGGTATTCCTGAATGGTATTCGGGAAGAAATCTTCTGATCATCCGTCTGTTCTGGAAGTTAATTTGAAGAGGGAACGTACCTGTTCAGGTTGACTTCCGATATCCAATAACTGTATTGCATTGCCGATTCAGTGATTCGCGAGTCTACAAGGCTTGTGATAATCAGCCATATTTTTCGTTGTTAATTATTCTGATTTGTAGAGAGTGACTTTAATCATCAAACAAATAATTTCTATTTGCTGCAGTAATATAAAAAAAATACCGATCAAATTACGATTTTGTCGTCTCCATCGGGAAAGTTTTCGTCTCGAACATTCTTCTTCGTATCTCTGCCCTCTCTCGAGAGATCTTTTGTTATCTTATTTAGCGATCGAGATATTACTAAAACATCGACTGATTGATCGGCAGCATAATGCTGAACGTATAACGTTCCATCGATCTTCGTCGAGTGTCTGAAGGACTTTTTTAAGGGAGTAAAGACGATAATATACTGTAGGGCAGAATGACGAGAATATACACGAAAAGAAGACACGTAAAGAAAAAAAAAAGAAAAAATACGCAAGATATCCGATGTCGGTCTCCTGTCTCTGGAGGACCTTACCCCATGATGAAATCTACTCGCCAACGATAATACCATCCACGTATACGTATACTAGTATTGAGTAATTGCGCCTCGTCAAGATCTTCATTTCGCAGCTGACCATTGACGAGGACTCTCCATTAAGATCTTTTATCAATATTAAGTTCTTACAGTGACAAGAAGCTCGGAAACGAGCTTACTCACTCATATAACATCACTCCATCAAATTGTGTGGCGACGTAGAATTCAATTGAGAGTCTTCTCGCTAAAACACTGAATTAGTCGGTATCAAGAAATAAAACTGATGTACTCCGGGCCGAATTCAGCTCATTCGATGCTATAAATACGGAAGAGAAAATATCTTTCACATGCACGCTTATTTCTACTACAAGTACAGAGTCTCTTTTGTGTGTCTACTGCGCCGACATCTAAACTTGGCAAAATAACATCAGTTTTAATTTCTGATTACAAACATCTGTTTCTGTAATGTACACGTCGTGAGAAATAACGTGCTGCAGTGTGTAAACTGCGAGTGAACAAGCAAACGTAATTGCGTTCTATTTAAATTTAATTCACTACGTTGGAAGTCCTACGTTCTTGCATCAATGAGAATCGATCGATAAAACGGTGGAGTTTCGGACGGGGAACGAAGCGTTTTTTTCTACGCAACGTTTAGTCATCGCTTTGCAGGATGCGACAACGAAAGCACGTGCAAACTTCGCATAGTTCGCGTCGTGATCACTGAAGCTGCAGCTACGGACACTCGATCGCCACGTATCTAACACACAACTACACAATAATTTGCAGCGACAAGGTGAGGCAACAGGTCAGGCAAAGCGTCTTTACAACGCCATAGTTCCACGTTCAGGGATGCATATCGCTGGCATCGCGTCTCTCTCATGCAACGGTATGCAGCAGGTGTGATCGTATCTCGGTGTGATCGTACTCGGCGTGAGATCGCGCGCAAAACAGACCCTAACGAGTCATCCTAATTGCGGTCTAACGAGATCAACTCGGCTCTCTAACTGATCCGCGCCGCGGGCACCTCGCCAGTGTCGGTTTTCATTTGATGCGGCGATCTTCTAGACCGATGATGCATTGGAAGCAAGAAAAGAAGAGTTGAAGGAGCAGAAGGGGATCTCTGGGATTACAAAGTGCGGGTGGTGCGACATGCATGTCGAAGGAATATACGATCGTGATTTTCATAGTGATCGAAACCGAAATCCAATTTCCGATGTTACGAATGGAAGAACAAATTATTGGATCTTTGTCCATCGAGCATCGACTGATGACACTCATCGGGATAACAACGGTTTCGATCCCTAATTGAAGAAACGTGATCGGGCGGGATCAGAGCAGAAAAGTAAGATAACAGACACACGACGAGTACACGATGTTCCGTAAAATTACGAAAACACAGGACTCCGAGTGCGGCGAGGAGTGAAAGACGAAGAGAAGCGGTGAGGATTCAGAATAGAGCAGGGAGAGACAGACTTGTACCACCGGGGGGCTGACTTGAATCTCACGAAAAGCATTCGAATTTCTTTAACAAATCGGAAAAATGTATGTATTTAATATCACTTTTTTTTCAGGATCGATTCCTGTTTTCCACATATTCTACTCGCTTTTCAAGATCGTCTTCATGTTTGACGTTCAACTCTGCATCGTAAATGTTTCTTCGAGATTCCTCGCGTGAAGAATCTCGTAATTGGAGTGGCGTCTTTCCGGCAAAAGTAGCTCACTATGTCAAATAAAATTAGTGCTGTATGCCAACGAAAGCCGCTACAAGCAACATTTGCGCAGAGAATGTAGGCTCGGAAACCGCTAATCCTTGCCGCACCTCGAGTATCAAGAACAAGCTTGGAATACCAAGGATTAACACAAACATGTACCTTTCCTTCGTACTGATGCCGAGGGCAGGAAAGGCTGCCCAGTCCAGTAGTACAAGCCGTAATATTATCCTATTGTAGAACAGTATAAAGTAGAAAGCGGGAAGTATACGTAGATAAACAGAAAGATCACGACAGAGGAGAAGAAGAAAGAAGAAGAGGTAGAAAGGATAGAGAGAGAGAGAGAGAGAAAGAGAGAGAAAGAGAGAGAGAAAGAAAGCGAAAGGAACGTATAAAGATCTCGAAACGAAAGTGGATCGAATCCAAAATTTGTAAGAACCACTTTGAATACATAAGTCGTACATAAAGCGAATCTCACAAATTATGATTTTACATCGCGCTCTCGTATCGAATACTTTACACAAAAGGAGAGAAAAAGAAAACGAAGAGAGAGAGGAGGTGAGACGTGAATAGAAAGGAGAAAGTGAAAGAAGAGAGAGACGGTCAGTAAGAATAAGAAGCGTGTAAAAGCGTAGGATTAAAAGGCAGCTGCGAGCGAGCAAACGGGCGAGTGACACAGAGAGCGAAACGGAAGAGATTGAGACAGAAAAGAGAAACTGAGAGAAAACAAGAGATAGAGTAGAGAGAAAGAAAGAAAGAGAAAAAGAGAAAAGATAGAGCAAGAGAGAGGAGCGCTTACAGCTTGGTCTGTCGAACTCTTGCTGTAGGGTACCGGTATCAAACGTTCCTGCAACTCGCCACCTATCACCTTCAAGAGTAAAGGATAACATAATGGTTACAATAGGGTGGAACGATCGGATCGCGCGTGACCACTTCTTCAACCCTCAAGCGATATACATTTGCTTCTTGCCAAACATCGGCGACTTAATTCTTTTTTTCTTTCTTCTCTGTGACGTAGAAGTACGTTTATATTTTGATTTGATCTCAAATTGAATTAGTTAATCAATTACTTAACGAGCGCAATATTGGTGTAAGAGTTTTAATTTATTCTCGAGACTATCGAGAGACAGAGAGAAAAGAGAAAAAGAGATGTATTCGACATAATTTTAATTTCAAGCTCTTGCTTTTTATAATATCGATCATAACTAATTAATCTTTACGCCGATATCACACGTATATCGATAATCTGTTGTAGGATATACCAATTTACGTTATCGAATGAAAAATCTTTAAAAACTTTGAAAAATTTCTTGTAAAGTCTCATAATTGTTTGCGTGATATGAATAAATATCTTTAACATGTATATGTAATATTGTAATATTTCAAATTTTAATATCTCTTAACTAATGCAATGGAATTTTATAAAAGTTAAAACTTATTTTAACATCGCGGGCCTACGATCATATTATCAAATCATATTAAAGCGCCTATATTGTACGACTGGATTGTAAATATTACATTCCATGCAATAATATATATCGCAATGTAACGAACGTTACAAAGTGAGAGTTCAATTATGCTTGGAATAAACATATCATATATAGTGCTACGTATATCCAGAATTCATTTCCATGTTATAAATTAAAGTACTTATACACTTGTTATATTTTAATGAAGTTTTGAAATAAACATGCTTCTTCTCTCTTTCTTCTTTGTTATAAAAATATCAACAATGTTTCGCACACAGTTTTTCATCATTTGCTTTCTTTTCATATATTCTGAAATTTTTTCATATAGGTCCTTTCCATCACATCGGTTAAGGATCAGAACAAAATTTTTCACGCGGAACGCGAGCTTGAGGGTTAAGGGTGACATATTCTCGTCGGTTTGTCTCATTGAAATGCTGATGTTGCGCAAGTAATTAGTGTGACTGTAAGAGTAATCGGATTTGATGGTGGTGTCGCATTTTCTTCTCATGTCGGTTTCAGGACTCTCCCCGTTCAAAAAACACCGTTGTATTTCCGATATATCTTAAAAAATTTTCGTTCACACGAATCGCAATTTTGAACTTCACGAAACGCATGAGATAAATTAGATAGCTGAGTTTTACGGAATAACGCTGTAAGGGATCTGTTGTTTCTTTTTTTTTTATAAGCCGAGCCGCGCATCGAATCTGTTCGACTAGAAACTGGTTGTGGAGCCAATTGCACCGATATTGCTCTTGAAAATTTCGCAATATTCTGCATTCAACTAATTACATTGTTAATCTCTTCAGTTGCGAAAAATCGTCTCCAATATTATTAATACAACAATTGTTAAAATGTCTGCAAAAACAATAAAATTTGCAAATTTATAATTTTATACATTTTGAATTTTTTAAATAATTACAGTACATAAGGCACACATGAAATATTGCTGTCAGAATATTGCCACATTTATTCCAATTGACACAATCTTTTTCGTCTAAATTATATTACGAAAAGAATCGAAACTGAACGAAAATAGAAAAATGTCAATTTTTCTAGATTAGCTTTCTTCGAGATTACCGGTGCAATTTAGTCTCTGATAAGGGACAAAGTATGAGCGAGAGTGCCGTGCCAAAGTGAATCAATATACAGACAGACAAGCGCAAAGACGTAGAGAGATATACAGAGAGTCGGTATAAGTCGGTGAGCAGATGGAATTATGGAAAAAAGATGTGCATAAATTGTGGTCGTTCAAAGTAGAAGGTAAAATTGATATATAGCCTATCCGTTGAATATTTCATCACGCAAGATTCTTAATATGATAGAATCCGCAACGATCCGCCAAAATGTAATATCAAAACGAATTTCAATAAGATTTTTGTAACTAATCTAAAGTAATGCACAAGTATTAGCATATTTTCTTTTGTCAGCTATTGTAAATTTACAATTCAGTGATTTCGATTCGAAGAGTTATACATATCCATCGATATTAGTAAAATAATAATAAGAAATCGTAAAAAATTAGCGCTACTTTAATATCGATGGACTAAACCTACAATAAATATTTTTATCGATGATTAATGCTTTTTTATATCGAAATTGCGAATGAATTTATATTATACAAAACGCGGTGCAGGTAAAAAATGTCAGCAAGAATAAACTGGCGAAACAGATGAGTACCACAAAGACAGATTACATTTTGACGGACACTTTGGATTAGAATAGCAAATTACGGAAATATAGAAAATTGGGTAATAATAATGACATAATTTTTGTCGTTAATCGTTACTGTGCTTCAGATGCATCAATAAGAGACATCATCGAGAAGATCATGTGCGTATAGTAGTCAGTGTAGTAAATCGAGAGTAATGAAGATTGCTATCGGACAATCGAAGGATCGACGCAAACGTCCTGTTACACTTGTTTCACGTATATCAATAATCGTGCCTGATTCAAAACCTGGCTCGAGAGTGATCGACATCGCCGGTAAATCAGTCGTGGTCATTGCACGAATTTTTGATTGCGAACGAACGCATCGCGTGACAATCGCGATCCTATTACGTAAATGATCCAAAATGCGATCGTCGAATGAGATTCTGATTCGAATGAGATCGCAGTCTAAATCGATCGTGACGTACTTTCTCGATGCAGCGTATTTTCCTGCCGGCCTAACCGACGAAAGCCGATCGGGTAAAGAATATGCGTCGTCCGGAAGTGTTCCAAACGGATTGAGACAATCTATTATAGGAGAATCGAGCGCAATAGCGTGATGCAGGAGGGAGGAGAGCGGTTGGGACATGATTCAGAGTAATCAATCCGGATCCATGAGAGAGAAAAAGAGAGACAAAGACTCAGCAACAAGCCAAAGCGTGGAAAAGATTTAGCATCGCTTTATTGACCAAGTCGATCATTGTGCAGCTTTTTTTGTTCTTGTGAATAACGTAATTACGAGTCGAGAGAGAGAGAGAAAAGATCTTGGCGGGACCGATAGCTCCCGGTCCTCTATCTCGCACACACGTTTTATTCTCTTTCCCTTCTCTTCCGTTTTCTACCGAATCTCGCACTTCGAATCCCGTATTCGTCACTTCTTTTTTTCTTGTCTTTATTTTGTTCACCCTGCAATCAGCGTCGCGCAGGAGAGACTAAAAGCGAGTCGTATGATTCATCGAGGGTGTAATGCGACGTACCTCGGTTGCTTTTAGAAGCGGAGGGGGTGGTAAACGATAGTGAAACTTAAGGGAGAAAAGTGAAAGTTAAGAGAAGGGAACGGGAAAAAGAACAAACAAGTACACGAGATTGATCCGAAGATACCACCCTCTCCGCTGGTCTCCTTCTATCGGACTTGTTATTTGATTAACGTGTCTTAAACTTTATTTTATATAATAACAATAATAATAATTAATAATATTAATAATAATAATATATATTCCCTATGCGTATCATTAAATCAATAGTCAACTATACATTTTTATAATATATTATATGTATATCTGCTATAGAGTTCTCTTCAGTAACAGATTAATATAATGCGTCGATATTAAAAATCAGGATGTCTTCTCTCGTTTGCTACAAATTGCGATTCGACACGGACCCACAGCCTGTGCGAACCTATTTATAAGTCTCCAGACGCGCGTACACATTGCTACATCACGCGTGTCTCGCCGCAAATCATAATCGCGCACTCGCGCGAAGCTGCGATTGTAAATGAGATTCTTCGTTATCGCACCGGTCGGAAGGAAGCCGATACACGTGTGCATCGGAATCCGCAGGATCGCGCCGGAAGTAATAGCCGGCGGATCGTTCGAATGCGTTCGAACACACTGGGCGCGCCGCTTCGTGAGCCTCGTGGGGCCCGCATTACGTTTGCCGCGAATAAAATTACTTCATCACCATGTCATGAAATTTCTTGTCTGCTTCCCGTCTTCTCTAAATTTAATTTCTTTAATAATTACACATTAAACAGAACAAATTATCGTAAATATAAAATATTGAATAAAAAATTAAAATTACGGGAACTCAAAACAATAAAATTTAGATCAAAATGAAAATTTGGAAAGCTTTGAAGTCTCTAAATAAGAAAGGCTAAGAGAATCATTATTAGATATATCATGCAAGAACATCATTAATCAGTTACAATAGCGAATTTATTGAATTCCGCAAGGAAATTCCTAGGACTTTCGGAATTCCTAGACTTTCCGAATCAGGTAGCCAATTAGCACGAAGAATTGTCACGCGAAAAACGTAATTCAAGCCTTACACGCGGTTGAGAGCGAACGGAGCTCTAATTCGATGCTATTGAAATAACTGGGGGAGAAAGAAAGAGCGGCATGCGCCAAGACTCGATTGATGGCCCACGTCGTAAGGACTGTCCCTGTTGCGTCGAGAGATTATTTCTGAGACTGAAGAGAATTACCGAACCTTTCGGATCTCTCTCTCTCAAGTTCTACCATTTTGGAATATCCCGTTGCAAATCCAAAGTTATAACAGCCTCACGAAAAAACGTTATAAGAGAAATATTTTCTATCATGCGAAAATAAGTGGAAGAATGTTTTGTTACGAGACATTACGTCTCTAAAACACTAAGAAGAAACTTTGTGGACACGCTACGTAATCAAGACGGATATCCCGAGAATTTCTTGAGTAGTTTGTCTTTCATTTCAATTATGCATTGCTTGCGTACTTTTTAAACAATACTTCACATGCATGATTTTTAGGATTTCTGGTGAGTATTGCATCACTTACACTCGCTCAACGGGAGCCCTTACGTCGCGTTATATTGGGGCAGCCGGAACGTCGCAACCAGGAGAAGACCTACGACTAAGTTTTCACAGCTCCTTCTAATTCTGTATTGTGTTTGCATTTTTTCTTTCTTTTTTTGTATCTTTATTTTATCTTCACGACGTGTATTTACGCGCTGGCAGTAGCAGACATATTTAAAATCAACGACAATTAGTCAGAATAATGATCTCGATACGGTATAGGTGTAATTAAGTGGCTGATTACAAAGAAAGAAATTAAAAAACTGGAAAAAAATATTATGCTCGGTAACCACGTTCCGTTTTCCGATGATCGAGCTTCGCATATTTCGTCGATCCTCAAGAGGAAGGGAAAAGATACATAGAGGCAAGATAATTATGACACTAGGATAATTGCAATGATTTTCAACAGTAAAATCAATGATTGCCCTTTTCCATAATGTTGTAATGTAATTTTGAATAAACAATTTATCACTTGTTAATTTTGTACAGACTAGTGCAGTCAAGACTATTCTAGCATCGCAATTAATCTCTATTACCTCTACAAAACAGATTTTTTCGCCCCTCGAGTGACTTTGATTCAACTTGAGGAAGACACATCAAAGGGAGAGAAAACTAGAAAGAGAATAGAAAAGTGATAGAGAAGACGAACGATAGAGGAAAAGAGATAGAACAAGATCCGATGATATTAAGTACAATTCTTCGTTCTAGCTGAAGGATATTTTCCTCTTACGGAGAAACGAAACGTGGTAAGACAATACCAGCGGGGGTTGAAATCGACGTAATACCAAATTAAATCTTCGCTACGCTATGCGAAAAAAATGCACATCACATCGTTTTTGTCGTCGTCAGGTGAGGATCGAGAAACCAAAATGAAGCAGTAAACTGCATAGCGTCAGAGCTTGAATTTCCGTTACGTCGGTTTCGCTCACGCGGGTACGAATTTACGCGGTGGCGATTCGTTCCATGGAATGCCGGTCGACGCGTTCTTTAAAAGGCGCATTCGCGATCCCTGCAGGACAGTATTTACTTTATACTTTAAGTTATAAGATTCATAAATAAAAAAAAGAGCGACGAGAGAGAGGATATACACGTAAAATTAAATAAAACTTACATTATGTAATATCGAGAGCGAGAGTGCTTCTCCGTCTCTCCGTCCGTAACGACATCATCGTACGTTGTCGTCGCGTATATAACTCGCCGCTCGATCACACTAGACGCTGTCGTTTCCGGCAACGAAGAACATCGGTAACGAACCGTCCTATATAACTCGCGGTCACATTATAATTAATTTCCTTGTTTGTCAGTAGAACGTTTAGACAGACAGTGTTTGTCTTTCGTTTTTCTCCTTTTTCATTTTCCTTTTCACACTCGAACGAAAAGTGGGGACGGGATTCTCTGTCGGACGACGCTTCCCAACATGTCTCTGAGCCCCCGCGATTCGTCCCGAGCAGTCGAGAGAGAAAGAGACAGAGAGAGAGAAAAAGAGAAAGAGAAAAAGAGAGAAGAGAGATAGATCGGTCCTGACCGTCAGGATCACTGACAGAGTTTTGGTATTTCGAAGAAAAGTAGAACGGCAAGAAGACACACAGACAAGAAAGAGAGAGAAAGAGATAAAGAATGAAAAACAGACAGAAGGAGATGAATGATGCTCGAGGATGGTCATAGAATAAGGAAGATACATCGGAAAGAGGATTCGAGACGGAGAACTTGTGATCGGTGCCGGGTCTATCATAAAATGGATCTTTTTTTAGGTCCCACGTTTAAGGAGATGCGGTCTTCTCTGTAATGAAGATAAAAGTGAGATATAGCAAGAAGTTTTATTTATCGATAGATATTCCACTGGTTATCTCCCCAATGGCACATTTAAAAGTTAGATTAAAGTGATTTAGGATGTTATATAAATTGGTATATACATTTTAAATTTATATATTTAAGAACACATTTTGTGAAAATTTTGTGAAAATTGATTATAATTGGATGACATCTTTATCAAAAGTTCTGCGCGTTTCCTTTTCAGTTTCAAGTTTAATTTCTCTCAGCTTCTCGCCCCAGGTCTCGAAACGCGTAAAACCAAGTCCGCTTACGAGGGTGACGTGAGTAAAGTCATAAGAATAAACGAGATCGAGGCACGGTGACGAAGGTGTAAGTACATTGAAGCCCCGAGAAGAGAAAACCATTCCCCGGCATATGAGCGGGATGATTTTCGAGATGCGAGGTAAATATAGATTTTTCGGATACCTTTTGGACTATGGATCGCGATCGAGCAATGCCGAAACGCGCATCTTTTGTTCCCGAGACAGGGATGGTCGCATTTTTTTTATTGTTAGTCGCATTCACGATGGGTAGTTAGAAGTGTTAGTCCGCGAGGATTTATCTCTGTCGAGATAGATTGGCGTTAGTGACATCGTCGTTACCTTCGACAACCTAGGTCATCAATTACAGCGCACAGTCATCAAATGAACAGACACATTCACATTCAATCCCAAACAGGCAAGCAAACGAGTGATGGGTGACCACTACTGACCATCAAATTGATGAATAATTGAAGATGATAAACAAGGTTGCTCGAAAAACAAAATATTCCACGCAAATCAATTCTTTGAGAGTGTCAATGTTAATAAAAAAAAAATTGCAAATTGTAAAAAAATTTCACATGTTTTCGGAAAAATTGATCTCTTTATTATTAAAATAAAACAATGCTTTTGTAATTAAAAATGGAAAATTAGTGTTGATTTTCAAACATTCTTTTAATTGTCCATTACTGATCAATAGTGCAAATAGGTAAATAGATAGGTAAATTAGTAAATGATTGTGTAAAAGAAGTCAGTTGATAAGGGAACAAGCACTTAAGCGTCGTCTATATTTGTCAAGTATATGGATAAAATACTATTTTCATGACGAATAATCATGCAATCTCTTTTCAATTAATAAATTTAGTCAATTAATATCAGGCGTTGCACGGGCTGTAACAACTTACACAACTAAACGGAATATACAAAATCTTTTTATTGAAAAACGTGATGATCGTGCGTTCAGAAACATCCCATAGCAACATTTACAAGTAATCTTCTAATTAACACTCCATTTAAAACTTGTGTAGATGATGAAAATGATATTATTATAAATATATCGCAAATTGTAAGTCCGATAAAAAAATTGATTATCTGATTATCGTTAATTACTCTCACGAATATCTCTTCAAAATATTCTTTCGCGATAGTGATATTCCACGAAAGTTAAAGATTTCGTTCTCTTCCGGTTTTTTCTTTTTTTTTTCTTTATATCACAGAATTGCGTTGCAGCCCGTCTCACCGTCGTTCAACGTGGGACATCAAAATGCTTAAACCTAAAATTACAAAAATAGTACTTTCATCCGGTACACAGAAAGTCAAGGATACAGGAAAGAAGCGGTATAAAGCGGAACCCCTGTATACATCTGACAGTATATATACCCCATGCACGAGAACGTGCCATTCGCAAATCATCGCGATGATCCGCGTCCTACATAGGACATAATATATAATACAATAATCTGATTAGTGAAATATCCCCATCTGCGCAATTGTCCCCTCCCTCTGACATCATGATCACCGCACCGTTAAGTACACCATAAAGCCCTCGATTTCAACGCAATTTGCGAATGTCGCGCCATGTTCGTGTGTGTAGGCGTATAATTCAGCGCGTTTCGACTTCGTTGAGATCAAATCAAGGTCCGTCGTCCCCATTGAGCGAGTGGTAAGAAGTTCCCGGCAAGGGTAACGTGTGGAGGAAAGGGATACGAGAGAAAAAGACAGATAAAGAGAAAATGATGATCAGAGGTACACAGAATTTGGTGAGCAAAAACATGTAAGTACGTTCTAGAAAAAGAGAGACAGGAAGAGAAACGAACGATAGATCGAGAAGAAGAAGAAAAAGAGAAAATACGGACGAGGGATGTGTCCATATCTTTATATGTTATATATATATATATATATATATATATATATGTTATATATAACATATAAACGATAATTTTTCTCTTCACTTGTTGATTGAATGAGCGGTTGCAAGATCGCCCAAAATCTCGCGGATCGTGCGAGAATGCGACTGTAAGGAGAATATATACAAGTCCCTCTACATAGTAGAGAGAGAAAGAGAGAAAGGAAGAGAGAGAGAGTGAAGAGAGAAAAAGAGAAAGAACTGATGAGGGAAGGAATTAGGACAAGGAACATCGAACCAAAGGACAAGACAAGATGGATAAGAGACTGTTAAACGACGAAATTTCTGGTGAATCGACAATAGTGGGGACATTCGACAACGAGATAGCAAAAAAAGGGAAAGGGACGGAAAGAGATGGAATGAGACAAGTTACGCAGAAGGTGAAAGAAGTCTTTAAATGCTGGTCTCATGCACGAGCTTAGTCAACTCCGGTAGGACCAGGTTGTTGGAGCTTAGAAGCAGGGAGTTTCCAGTGTTGTCTCGATTGCTGCTCTGCGCCGTATGGTTGGGGCTCAGGGGCTGATTGAGGGCGTTACTGGAAGGGGATCGGTTGTCGGTGGCGGTATTGATAGTGGTGTAATGATGGTTGCACGCGTTCGCCGGCCCGGTCACAGTCAGCAACAACGGCGAGGCGGGGCTGTTGAGCATCCTGGAGTATCCTCTGTAGTTTGTCTCGTAATCCTGACTCATCATCGGCTCGGCACTCCTATTAGAGGACTTGTAGGCGGCGTTCTGCGCGGTGGTGGTGTTTGTCGGGTCTTCGTCAATGTATGTGAAGTCAGAGAGTGGTCGGGGCCCGGTGTGGCTGCGTGAACTGCGCATACTGTGTAAGCTGTGTAAACTATGGACAGAGCGACGCTCCTCCAGATCTTCCAGAGTCGACTTGAACGCTCTGATTACTCGAAGCTGCAAAAACAGGGAAGGACGTTCTATCAGGAAGCGAGGAGGCAAGCCAGCAACACACAAGCACGCCGTATAATTCGTATTTTTTTTTCTTTTCTTTTTTCTCGCGCGGACGTGTATATTGGCGTGTCCCTGGTCTTTTATCGTGTGTCCACCATGTCGGCGTACTCTGGTCTTGTCGTTGTTCCTGTAGTGCTATTGTCTCGTGTTTTACGTGATTAGACAGATGCTTTTCTTTTACGTGTTTTTATCTTAATATTTTTTGAATCGCGAATGTTGTCTTTTTTCCCCCTTTTTCTTTTTTTACGTCTGTGACGTGGAGTTTCTTCGCTTGTCGACTTGGTTGCATTTCACCCGAATTCGTGAGCTAAACAGGAGTGACAACTTGTGGATGTACGAAAGGTAATATTTCGGGATTCGACATTTCGCAGTTTCACTGTACCACCGAATAATGCAAGCTAAAATTACGGATTTTCAATTACCGGAATCACATGCGCAATCTACGTCACTTTTATGCGTACCTACCTACACGGCGATTTTGGGTTCGTGGTGAAGTGATCGTCGGAACGGGGACCAAACACAACCGAATGCGGACGACGCGCGGACGTCTTCACAGACGGGAGAGCCTCCCTTCGTCTTTTGGACGAAGAAGTTAAGGACGCGTCATCATCCCTTGCAATCTAAATATTTGGCTGGAGTGCGATCGCGAACGAGGAATAGATCGATATAACGCACTGTTTCAGCTGTTGCAAATGAGACCAAAGAGACTAAAGCAATAATTACCACTATTAGTTTTCGTTTATTTACCACCAATATTTGATTTGAAGAATGTCGATTAATGTTAGGGACAGCTCAATCATAGTTAAGTTTTAATCTTAAATCTGATTCGTTTCAACCGTTTTAAGTCACAGTGATAAAAATGTTGTTTAAGTAAAATAGAATAATAGAGAAAATGGAATAGTCATCAGAGATTCTTACTAAAATACTTAAAAGATCGATTTTAACTTCTGGTCCAAATTTCATTACTATATCGGTCAAAGAAATACGTAATCTATTAAAATTATCAAAGTTATTCGCAAAATGCACAACTTAACATTGAATTGACTAATTCTTCCTCTACACCATCAAAATCCATACTAAGCCGCATTTTATTTTTAACAACATATTGAAATCTCTCGTTTTGATCGTAACATAATTAAAAATTTCTATGAATAGTGATATTCATCGATAAATTAATTACAGCAACATTTTTAACGAAACGGGTTACCGAATCGATGACTACCCCTCATTAGCGATCGCTCTGCGATTGGTTTTAGCGCAACAGACAACGAGCGGGATTTCGCGGCTGCGGGGGGATGCCATCGCGAAATTCAAACAGATCCGCAATAGTTACCCAATTAGGAATGGTCCGCAACAGTCCTGAACCGTTCGCGAGCGAGTCTGCCGAAGCATTCGCACGCTCGTACCGCTCCTCTACGGCTTGGAGTGTCAACAGAGTATAATAGGAGTAAGACAGAAGCTTAGACAGAGAGAGACATAGTGTGATTGGTGACGTTGGTGTATAATACGAGTAAATAAAGCAAAGGAGCACTAACGAAGACAAAACGTAATGCATGTTCGTGACAGAGAGACAGGGTGGATCGGTTGTTCTTCCTAAGTATAGTCTTTGCTAGATGGCTAGGTCACGCATGTGGCCGGTTCAAAAATTGTATGTTTGTACGTGTGTGACATCAACACTTAACGCCTTCTACGTCTACGTCAAGTTCCATACGCTGTGATCAGACATGTTCTTTTGCTAAATTCGGAGAGAGTCGGAGTATAGATGAAACAGCTTTTCGTTGCCTCCCTGGGAATTGGTGTTTAAGACTTTCTAGCGTCTAGAGAGAAAAAGTTAGTAGTCAACGCCAGGTCAGCCGTAAATGGATTGAGAGCTCCATTCGTTCGTCCAAAACAGGTAAGAAAAGACACATTATCTCACAAGGAAATTATAGATTAGATTGTTGCAGAGTAGATTGTAAGTAGTTAATGTCTTTTCTTTACATCCTATTTTGAATCGAAGTCGGTTTCGATCTGGCTATGACGTCTTCGATGTTGGAACGCGAAAAAGCTTCTTTCCTCGAGTCTTCGCGATCGTGATCGCGAGTGATGCATGCCGACAATCGCGCGACAATTAATACTCGATCAATATAAGATTCTTTCACAACAACACCGATCATAAAGGGTGTAATGTGTTAAACCCTCTAATTGGCACTCGGTACGAAACAACGGCGGTGTTAGATCTCGGGCAAACAGAAAATAAAATCGATGCACAAATCGGCCAACCGTGCACACCACACACACACGCACACACATACACATACACACACACTCGCACATTAACAAAGAGGAAATAGGGATATCCAAACTGGTGCGACGATGGTTATTCTCTTCTGTGAAATGATTTAAACGTAAAACATTTTCCATTTCTTTATCAAAACTTATATTAAATTTTTACGGTAACGCTCTTATTAATTTCTGTCATTTATTTTAACATATTAACATAACTATTGATATAATTTAGCACATCCACAGAAGAGTTGTTTCTCGTCATCATTCGCTTGCCGACTCGGTCATTAACGAGAGGCTTCGAACGATCATCGAGAGTGTCGAGGTTTGCGTCGAATCATGAGAGATCAAGTGAAAATTAATTATACACCCTGAACTTACGATGGAGGCATGTATTAAATTATAGACCACAAGAAGACCCTTGTCATTTTAAATTCATTTATTGACTTAGAATTTAATTTGAAAGAAATTTTGCACATAACCGAGGAAAAATGTTAAACAAATTCCAAACATAGAAATGTAGGATATGAATAATAAATACATCATAAATAAATGCGCAAAGGGAGTTAAAACATATATAATTGAATTTATTAATTAATTAAATTTTTTGATGGATCGATTAAATCTGCCGCGAACGAAATTCATTTTCAAAGAAATTTATTTATTCGTACAACGGTCTTCGATAATCTGACGACTCGTGTCCGCAAAACCAAGATAAGGACATCATCACGTGTGAGGACGATAGTGTGCACACGATGCAGCAATACTAATTCATTCAAGTTTGCAACCCTTCCTATTACGTCACAACAAGACACACCATCGAGATATTGATCTACGACTGACACGTTACCTCAGTTTTCAAGGGTTACTATGACATCGACCTGTGACCTAGAAAAAAGTCCAAATCGACGTACGAGCCGTTTTCTGGCGCTTTCGCTGCACCATGAAAAGGCCCCATAGATACGGGAACCGGTAGAAGCAGAAAAAGCAGAATTTCTGTTTTTTGAGGGAAAAACCAAGCTTTTGTTGTTATATTCGCACTGATGAAAGTTGGCGATCTAGCACAATCTATCCAAGAATGGAAGAATCGACAAACGAGTGAGCGATGCTACCAAAAAAAAAAGTATATCTTAAAGGAACACGTATACGAAACGCGACTGTGGCAAAACGCGTTTCAGAATCGGCATCGGAGATGTGTAAGCGTGACGCGCGTCTGTAGGGTGCAACTACATGAAATGTCAAAGCTGTATATATCTTGCATTTATGAAAATATGATAAAAAGAATCTATATCTTATATGACAAAGACTGCATCGATCCAAATGTCCACATATATTTCTAAAAATTTCTGCAATTTTAAAGACAATTTTGGAATCATTATAATCTTCGTCTGACATCATGATCAGTGAGACAACTTTAAAAAAGCTCAAATATTATTTTTCTAATTTATTTTTCTGCCATCTTATATTTAGAAATAATTAAAGGTTTCAAATAAGATCCAAATCTATGGAGAGTTACCAATTGACTCGCAATTAGAAACGCCAGAACGACAGATTTAAGATAAAATAATAGAGAAGTTTGACTGTATCTCCACGTGCATTATCACCTCTCTTTAAAGTCGTTCGGGCAAAATAGCATATGTCAATATATTCTTTCCTCATATTTTTGGAAGCATTCCACAAAGTTACATCCTGTAGATCAACATCAAAATTCGCGCAGAGAATACCCGATAGAGTACAGACGTACGTGTGAAATACGTTTTCGACGCACTTGCTTACGTATCGGTATCCCCAACACCGACACAGACCACATTGGAATTTTTGCATACGAAGGGGCGACAAATGGAGGAGATGGAACAGGGGGAGGGGGCACGGAAACACACAGCACACTCAGACACTATGCTACTGAGAAAGAGAAAGCACGGACGGGCCGGTGGTACTGCCGGGTAATATCGCGGCCCACCGACCACGACCCGCACCCCCCAGCTACACAAAGAAAACACATTAGTGTGACGGTAACACTTCGTTCAATGTATTGTAATCCGTGCATCTCGAATCGTCGCCGCCGTGACATCGCACCGAAACACGCGCGACGACACTTCTCGGGGAGACGAGAGAGCGTCACGACGATCCTCGCCGTCGTCCTCGTCGTCGCGTTCTCGTCATCATTGTCATTATACACGAGCAATAGCGATCAGAGTCGGAGTCTCCGTCGTCATTAACAGTTTCGAGGATCGGTCCAGAGCGATCCAGAGCAGAGATCGGAAGCGCTGGAATCGCGATGAGTTTGGCTGCCGGCGAACGCGCAGAAAGCTATTCCCTCGCGTCACCGATCGTCGCAGAAACGTGGACGTGGAGATAATTTTCGCGCGCTCACCGCACGGGAGTCCCAACTCAACGAAATCGCGCCGTATCAAACATTTGATGATACTCGATATTCAGATAAAGGGAGAGAAAGAGAAAGACAGAGAGAAAAAGAAAACAGAGCTCAAGACGGCGAGACGTTCCATCGTGCACGCACACGTGTTACGTACGTCGACGATCCGTCGTGTATGACGATATATAGTAAGGTATAAATATATATGCGTATACACGCGTACTGGCGAGTTTCTTGATGATTATAACAAAACGTATTATAGTGTACGGCAGGCGATCATCTACATGAGCTACGTACTTGTTTGTACTCCGACAGGATAAGTGTGGCGGCGGGCAAAACTGCCGCCCCGTTATACCTCAGTCTCTCGAATGGGTTCCGCTGGCTAACAAACCACAAATTATAACCATCAGTCTCGGTTCACGCTTTTCTCACCTTCGCTAATAAAACACTACTTTGCTTTTTCCTTTCGTGGCTTTTTTTTCTTTTTCAGCGTGCGCGTAATTAGAAGCTCTTTCTTGCCGCGGATTGCATCGGCGTTCGCTGTGTCATGATTTTCTTTACGTATTTTCTCTACTTTTGTCCGTGGTTTTGTGCCTGTTTTGTGTGTACGTGTATGTGTGCGCGTATGCGTAGGTGTGTGTTAGATTTTTTCTTTTCCCTTCTACGCGTGCATGACACACGTGTCGACGAATAAATTGACACGTGACGCGTGGGTCTCTCTCGCTTTTTCACGCTTTTTCATCGCTTGTCACACTGAAATCGTCCTAGCGCAAAAAGAGAGCAGAGGTAATTTCTCTCTCAACCGAGAGAGTTCTGTGAAAGATCAAAGGAGGAAAACCGAGTGCGACTGGAGTCATGGAATACGGCAAAGTGCGCACATCATCGCATTCAAGTGTCGTGTCATGCAAGCAATTCGAGATTCGACTGGATGTTACCAGGAATTAACGAGTGAAAAAAGACACCATTTAATCAGACACAATCTTCGGAACGGAAGGTGCAAAACGATCTCAAGTAGCAGCAAATCTTTTAAATATTTAGAATAAACCATCATTGAACATTATTCTTACGTCTATTCTCCTTCCAATAGTATCCAAATGTAGCTAACAGTGAAAAATATTAAGTTAAAACGCTAAATAAACGCAAAACACGTTAATGTATGTCCAAAGAGGCCCAGATGACTGACAAGAGGAACAAAACTGTTTTACTAAATTTTGCAGCTCCCGTGTGTGACACTCTTATCGAGAAAAGAAGTTAAAATCCGCATTTCGCCGTCGACTCCAGTCGTCCAAGTAAATACAGATTGAGAGAGTCGAATGGAATCGAGTGCTGCTTTAAATTTTGAGAAAGAGATACGCGTATTGTCGACGATTGACATATTCGTTCATAATTCGAGTAGCGGGGAAAAAGAAAATTCAAGTAGTTGAGAAGGGTATAATCGTGTGAGACGGGGAAAGTTGTGTGAGACTCGACAATCGGAATATCAAAAGTTCGAACTGCCAAAACGCAATCGAGGAACGCGCGGTGAGGCGCGTCCTCCCGGAATGAATGTAGAAAAAAAAAGTAAAATTTGGCAAAAACTTGTCGTTTTGGTGTCCGAGCGTTGTCGCTCTCGCATCGATACAGAACGCACAATGCAATATATATGAATATACATATATACATACACACTGTGCACGTTAAACGCAACAGTAATAAAATACATGTCATACGCGCGCACATCGATATACAACGGTACGGTAAATAACATCGTACATCACTTGTTAATCATCACAGCAATGCTCACACTGCAGTAATCAAAAAAGGAATAAAAAAAAGAAACAAAAATAGGAGGCACAAGGGAAGCGATGTGTACACCGCGCGTGTACGCGTGTCAAGTGAAAAAGGTCCGGCCGACCGAAGCGAGTCGTATGCCGGAAATGTGAAAAGAAAAACGATGCTCACACAAGAAAGCGAGACATAGATCGAAAAAAAGAGAAAAATGAAAGGAAATTGTCGAGTGTTATGTGGCTAATGTGTTTAGCGGGCCGTTCCTCTGAACATCAGTTAACGTTAACTGGGGTCCAGCTGATCCTGCGTTTCCTTTTTTTGTCAGAAGAGACAGTAACGTGATCGGAACCGGAACTGAAGGCGAGACCGGAACCTAGAACTGGGACCGTAATTAAAATGAGGGAATCGCCGAAACCTCAGTCAACTTTAACTAACATTTCTGGGGACGGCGTTGCATCGAGGAACAACGGGTTTAGCACACACCGCAATTAGCGCCATTACATCTCTGATCACGTATCACTCCGAAAGCTGCGCGGCTCGCAACAGCTCGACCTGCAGCTTAGCCGGCTGACGAGCACCTCCGAACGCGCCAAACGCACACATACATGTACATGCAACACCTTAGAGGGATAAGTGAGAAAAATAACGGAAAAGAAAGAGGAGAGGGACGAAGAGGCAGAAAGAAGAGAAAAGAAGAAAAGAGGGTGAGAAAGAGAGACAAAGAGAAATAAAATAAAACAAAAGACAACACGGTGGAGAGATAATTAGGAGAGAAGCGTACGACGGGCAGCCAGAAACGGTCGTGGTCGTAAACGATGTCCATCGACGCCAAAGCCGTCAAGTGTGTGGCTCACGGGCTGCAGCAACAGCAACCGTAACTTCAAGTCCAACCACGTGGGAGGGTGGTCGATCGGTCGATCGGTCGGTTGTTCACACGTGAATTGGCAGCGTGTGCCGAACATGCGCTCCATTAGCTCAGTCGTCTCGCTTGACGGAGACACAGAGGATAGAGGGGAAATTGTGACAAGTTGTGAAGCGATACGATCGGATACGTGCGATCGTATGTTGCAACACAGGATCACAGAGAGAAAGAGCAGGTGCAGTGGTGATATTCAAAAAGAAAAGGAAAAACAAGAGGGGAGAAAAGAAAGAAAAACAGGAGCGATAATAGCTGCCGCAGTGACAATAATTATGGCGATGCAAATTACTCGACGCCAATATATAAGTATATATACTGGCTGCTGGATTTCGTTTTACGTTTTGTGGAGGATAATTTGTAATCAACCACAAAGACACGGGTGTCGCATGTAATATAATATAAATATAATAAGCACACGGGCGAAAAAATATTAATCGAAACTCGCAGTCCGCAAGCACTTACTTGTTAAACAGAATGCAGACATTGTGAGAAGTGTGTAGAGACAGATAAGTAGTAGTAAGTAGAAGGCGAGAGAGATAGGTAGGTAGAGAAAGAAAGAGAGAGAGAAAGAGAAAACAAAAAAGAACACAAAAGGCAAACTGAAAAGGTCTGCTTGTAGGAAATCATAATACATAGTACATATCGATCAGAGAAATGTCGCAAAAGAATCATAATGTATCAGAGAAAGAGAGAGAGAGAGAGAGAGAGAGAGAGATAGAGATAGAGAGAAAGAGAAAAAAACCATAAAAATATATACGTATAGATAAATATAGAGAGAAACGGTTAATCAGATTGTATTATCCAACACGGTCAAACAATGATCAAACTTGCGGATGATAGTGGACTTGCGGACTAACCATGTAGTAATCCTGTGAAGGGGATCTGCCTGTCACAGATACATTCTGCACCAGAGTTCTATTGCTCGTCTGAAAGTAGGTGACACATCCAGTTTTACATCATTAGCTTCACGTGACATTTCGTGTGTTGTATTTTCTTTTCTTGTTTCATCTCGTTTCTGTCTTTCTTAATTGTCTGTTTGTTCAATTTTTTTCCTTTCAAGTTCGTTTAAGCTTTTTAACGTGAAAACGTGTGCTTCTCGTGACTCTGACCGGACACTTAGTCGACCGACGGCTGTGCGATACACAGACAAAGTTACAGAGAAAAAAGGGAAAGAGAATACAAAGTGAATAATAGAGAGTACGAAGTGTAGCTGTAGAGTAGAAAAAATTGGTCGATAGACAGAGAGAAAGAGAGAGAAAGAGAGAGAAAGGAAATAATATATACGTGTCGTCGCGAATCCTAGCTGGACTAGAATCTGTCGTACGCAACGCTGTGTGCAACTCGTGCGTTCGCTTTCAGATTTATCACACCGTGACCGCGGCTGCAATGCAGCTGCAACGGACAAACGCGGTGTCGTTCTCTTTTGTCACGCTGCAGTCCGTGCCGCTACATTGATAGGCAAAGTGATAGACAGATATTTGACATTACTGCAAAATACGCTGCGCAATCATCGTATAGAGTGTTATCGGGTGTTTTAGGGATTCTTCGACGAGAAACGGATCGCAATAACATTAATCCAGGAGCGCTAAACGTCGCATAGAGCACGATCGCCGATTGACATCAATGAATTTCTCAATGAGAAAGTACAAACATGAGGGTACAATGAATTTCTCTCCTCGTCGTAAGGAACTGTCTCGCAACAACGTGCCGAATTTGCGATCATTGTAAGAAGTTAGTTGTGCAAAATGTTACGTCATCGTAGAAATCTTTGCGTATTTTTACGCATTGAAAATATGAATTTAAAGTTTATCACGTTTTTTTAACAAGTCGTGTATCATTCGTGGAACAATCAATCAATCTCACATTTTTAAATACTTATTTTCGTAAAAGAGCTTACAGAATATTACGCAAAGATTTTTTAAATGACTTGATAAATGTACATTTATGAATATTATATACACACAATTTGTGATACACAATTTGACATTAACGAGAGGAAACGTGATCCGTACAAATGCACTGTCATTCGGCATCGTCTACTTTAAATCGCGACAGTAGAGTCTTCCGCTTCAACGTGAAATCGATAAGAATAGCGGCAGCAGCTAAGGCCGCGCTAAGGACAATAGCTAGTAGATGAATCTTTTACGCGTCGATCTTGTGACAATAAAAGTGTTTCGTCGACTAATTACGAGTTTCGTAAGAAGCGGATTTATATACCATTACGTACAAGGAGAGGAGTACCTACTTACACGAGTTTCCGCGCGCGAATATCACGTTACGTAAGAGTCGCTCGTTTAACAGTGAATGAGCAAATGTGTAAAGACATCCGTAAAAGAGGAGTGACAAAGTTTCAGCGAAGAAAGTTGAACCGTGCTGTACGTACGTAAGTTGCTTTAACATTATCTTGTTTAACGTCGCTCGGAAATCTAGAACGGTACTTCACAGACAATATACGACAATCCGGAAGAGCAAATCTCTCCGGTGAAGAACAGCCGAGTTCGTCGATCGGCGAAACGTAAATGACTGACTCGGGGAAGAGTGGTGCACACACTTTGGGGTTTCGGGAAAATCGTTGAAAGCGTCTGACATGTAATCTCGGGGACTGGGTGTAGAGCAAGGTGTTAGATTGGGGAAGAGAGAGACAAATAGAGAGAAAGTGAATGAGAGAATAAGAGAAAGAGACAGAGAGAGAAAGAGAGAGAAAGATTGGCTGAGGACTGCGTGGACCACTGCTAAGTTGGTTCTGGCTGTCTGTGGAGAGCTACGTGGATGCAAGCTGTACGGGATGAACGTGTATATATGTAGTATATATATCATATACTATACATATACGTACGTATATAATACGTGCTCAGGTCGAAAGCTCGTCGACACAGGTAATACCAGTAATACTCTCGACGAAACTCGTCTTAATCAGAAACCGTGATGCTGTTGATTCTCCCTACGCATTGGTCACGACACTCGCGATCTTCTCTAAGAGCTGAGGGAGAGTCAGTATCGTGTGATCTGCGAAATTGGGGCAAAGCGATGATTTTACCGTCCGACTTGCAAGAGAAATCAATCACAAAGTAGATCAAAATAGCCTCTGAATCGTTCGTAGAATTACATCTTATTTTAATCTACGTTCGGGTATTCCGACGAAAACAGCGCAATTCTTTTCAACTTCTTAAGAAGAGTAATAAAATAAAAATAATTATTCTTATTCTTTATCTTTTTCAGAATAGTCCACATTTATGCGTACATTTTGATCACAGCTGATTTCCCGTACAAACCTCCGTGGTAAATGAGACTTGGTCCCAATTGCTCTACCAACTGTCTCTCCTACATCTCCGGCGTACGGGGGAGATACGGGCAGAGAGCAAGCAATAAATCTGTGAGTCTACTACGACAGGTCCTCTATGTGCGTCGGCCTATCGGTGCGTCGTTCTCGTCGAAGAGTCGTGCAAGCGCGATCAGCGACGCTAGTCGAGTCGTCCAGGTGAAACGTTATCGCGTTACCGTCTTGTGTCGTTTCTCTCCGTTCGGTCGTCTTCGCACTTTTTATTGCGCGGCTGATCGGCCGGTCGATCGTGTCCCGCAGATTTTCCCTATCTGAGAGGATGATTTTACAGATTGGACCTAATCTCTTCTTCTTATTGACGAAGAATAACGCGCAGAATTTGCCTGTCTATATATATGTATATGTATTTGTACATGTATACCTGTGCACATATAATACCTAATTAGTGGAGAGAGAGAAAGAGAGAGACACGTCAGGTAATCCAGATCCCTGAAAGAGAGAGAGAGAGAGAGAGAGTAACACATCGTTCTCGTGCCTCGCGAGAATTTTTCGCTCTCTCCTCAGCGATCGTCATCCGCGCGCTCTCTCAAGATTATCTCATCTCTTTAACCACATACTGATCAGCCCACATACCGATTTAGATCCTTTTAATCGTTGTCGAAGCACGGTTTTTTATTACCCACGATCATCGTCGATGTTATGGATCGATCGCGGTAGGAAAATGGTGGAAAAATACACGAAAAACGCGGCTCCTTCGCACGGTTACCGTAGAACTCAAATGAAAATGCAAACCAAGGTAACGTCAAAACAGAAACAGCTCATTGTTGTTGTTGTTGTTGTTGTTGTCATCGTCGTAGTTGTAGTAGTAATAATAATAATATATATATAATATATATATATATATATATATTAGTAGTATATGATAATAAGAATAATATAATAGTAGTGAATTTGAGTTAATTAAATTTTTGTACAGTGGTGATATACTATATATATATATACGATAATAATATAATTAGTATAATTGGGCACACGCGCATGTTCGACGTAGATATAAACGCCGAATGGTCGCGTGCGCTGTTTAAGAAGAAAATAAGTAAAAAGTAGAAAATAAAGAAGATGAAAAAAAGAAAGAGTCCTAAAAGTTAACGTTAAAAGGACCGTATATGACTCATGTGGTCTTGCCATCCGAACCTGCTGAATCCGGTGGTCTTGTTGGGTTTCTTTCTGTTTTCGTGAGAGAGGAATCGAGAGAATATTGATCTTGTTGAGAGTGATGAGATAATGAGAGAATGAGAAAGAGAAGAGAAAAGAAGAGAGAGAAAGAGAGAGATAGGGATAGTTACCTGTGTCTGTAGCCGTGTAAGACCACGGATCCATAGAATTTGTCCTGCGCGCGGCTTTTTATCCGAGTCGGGGTCGAATTTCTCATCTCCTAGATTGATCGCGCCGATATCATCCGGCTGGCCGCGGCCCCATCTGTTTTTGAAAAAAACATGAAACCATTTCTTCATCACTCGGATTCTCCTGTTAATTGAATGGAAAAGAATGGTGTGGTGGTGGTATATTGTTTTCGTTAAACTTTCTTTCGTTTCGTTTTCGCGGCTGGCAGAAGTTTCGCAGCGCCGGCTCTCTCTCTCCTCGGCGCAACTGCAACTCAACACCGTTTTCCATTTTCCTTTCGCTCCTTAGCGGAATTCCTAATCTACTAACAATCTGTACTAACGCTACGCGTAAGTCGATGATGAGTAAGAGTTATCGATGAGTGCTAAATGATGATAAGGCTGAGTGAATGACGATGATGGCAGTATTGATAGTGTGAATGTGCACTTGAGGATAAATGGTCAATGAAGATCAAACGTGTGATAGAAGAGTGTAAGAAATACAAAGCGTTCGATAATAGGCGCGTTTGCAGATTAATAATATCAAGGAGTTAAAGAAAAAAAACTAATGGCTGAAAAGAAACGAATCTCTTAAAGAGAATTGCATTTTGCAAAATGTTGGATAAATTTTTTTGCGGTACACAGAATTTTAATAAATAAATATATATATATATATATATATATATATATATATATATACAACTAGAATACGAGATACATGGTTAATCTTCATAAAAACAAATTATTCCAGCGATTAAACGAGCTAATTAACGAACGCTCTGTATGTATGAGCCAATGAGGGGATGCATTGTGGTGCAATGAGTATATCGTGAACAAGAATATATGTATATTCTGCCATGATATGCAGTACAAGATGTTAGTATAGTGTAAAGCATTAGAGGGATGAAATTTGCCCTTTCTCGGTGGTTCATTTTCAATTATCTAAGTATCGATTGTGAGTAAGCGCAGTATAAAAATGCAAGAAATGAGTAGGAAGAAGAGAACAAGAAAGGAAGAGAGTTACGTGTAAGATTATGCACGCGAACGGCAGAGTTTAAAATATCGGTTTTTGCATTCAACGTGATAATGCATCATTCGCTCGACTCGCAGCTTTCTATCATATAAAACGCGTTAATAAGGCCTACGTTAATACAATCCGCACGAAGTAAGAAAGCATCATTCGATAAGAAATTCCTCTTTCTCTAAGTTGTAAGTTGTGTTTCCGTTTCGTTGGTTTAACTTTCGCGCACTCCAAGTGCCTTTTCATTGTTTTTCATGGTCAATCGTCAATTTTGCGTCATGTCGTCGCCTTGGCGTAAAGCAGGTGCAATTTCCCCTTACCTGTTGAGTGGCATGAGCGCAAAATTCGCGTCATACCACCGCGACTACGTGTCGCCTATTGTCGCTATTTTTAGACTTGCATAAGCTCGCAGCGCGTGACGAGCAACACTCGTCGACGTGGACGAGACAGTAAATGTGTAGAGTTGGCCCATAAATTCACACGTTATTTATGTAGTTACGTGCGACAAGAATTCATTTCTAATAGGAATGAAACAGGAAAACTTGCTATTGAGTGGCAAAGGATTGTCAGAGATTACTTAACATTAACTCATTCCTTCCAAAATTCTTCATAAATTCCTTACAAATGCGCGCGAATTTAAGGACCAGATCGATTTCTCTTGATCATTGAGCAAGTTCGTCGTCAATTTTCGTCATCACGTTCCAATCAATGCGAGACACGACGGATGTACATATACGGGACTTTGCCCACCTACGAAACGGCACACACACACACACACACACACACACACACACTAAACGTGAATAGCTAGTAAAACATCCCGTTTACATTAGCGTACCATATTCGACGGTAAAAGCTACGCGAGACACTCCCTGTAACTTTCGGTTAGCTGACCCTTCCGCTGGTGTAGCATTAGTGCACTTGACTCACGTATGGAGAGTGGCGTGCAAAAAGCGTATATATTTTCGACGTGATGCGAGATTAACTCGCTTTGCGCATCTCCCGTGTCGCGCGAAGCGAGATTCTCGCATCGGCTACATTTCAGCTGTGCTTTTCTCTTGCGAATGAAAAGTTGTTAGCTTGAAGAAAGGAAGAAAGGCAGTATGTAGAAAGTAAGAGACTAAGGTAAAAAGAATAGTACAAGCGAAGAAAGAAAGAAACCGAAACCGATCGTAGAATCAGCGAGTCCAGCTCTCGAAGTCGCAAACAAATGCAAGTCCTTGTATTCTTCATTGACAAAAAAATATTTTTCCATGCCTGCAGCATCGAAAACCGATCACGCTGAAATTACATTGGTTTTAGCAACCGATATCAGTTATAGACGAACAGAGACAAAGAGACGGGGAGAAAGGAAGGAAAGAAAATTGCGGTGACGAGAATGAGCGAGAACATGTGCTGGCGGATATGATCATGTATATGTACGTGTATAATGGATGAGAGTACGGAGAGTGTGTTGAATAAGAATAATAAGAGGAAAAAGACAGAGATTGATGAGCATAGAGGAGGAACAAGAAGAAACCAAAGGGAGGAAATGAGAGAAAGAGAAAAAGGGTATGCTGGAAAATGCTGGAAAATGCTGGAAAATATTGCGTAAATCCATCGAATGAGAGTGTGTGTGTTAACAAGCGTTATTAATTGATCGTTTCGAATTGCTTGTCGCGCCGATAGGAATTGATTATTGATTAGTTGCATTATTAAGTGGTTAAATAAGCTCTCGTCTTCGCTCTCTGTTGCTTTTAAATACGCCTCATTGAATAAAGATTATGAGTTACGTTGAATTTTCTGGTGCGAGCTGTTTGTGACAGCTCTGCCATCGCCGGTCGCTCGACCGCATACACAAACAAGTACGTAGATTTCGAAGACGATGTGTATAATCATGCAACGTCAAAGCCAAGTTACGTACAAGTTGGAGGAACGAGGAAATACCCGGGATGGGATTCATCTGAGCGTGCGCGATCGTTTTTATTTGATCACAATCAATTTCGACACAAATAAACAAATAAAAAGGGCGCGTTCGAAACGATCTCGGCATAATTCATCAATACTGCAAAAATCATCGATGATTGGACCAGGATGTGTGTGATCGCGAGGATGACGTATGATCGTTGATGACTTGAGTAATAAATGATTCTCAAAGCAGAAACATCCATAAAAATTTTATTATAATTTTGTTAATAATTTCTGTCAGAAAAACGTGAAAATTTCATAGATATGACAATTGTAAAAATTTTGCAGATTTTAATCAATGATTACTTTGTAATTACAAAAAACATATGTTTAATCTGCAATTACAACAATTTGTTTATATACAAATACAAATTTTTAAATATTTTATAATATTCAAATTTTATAATACGATTGAATATTTTCAGATATTTTTGAATATTTTGAATATACAAACATGATCAAATATTGTACGAGAATATTTGCTCATAATTCTTTATGACCATTCATTCAAGTTTGCAAAATTTTCAATCGCGAATCAAACAGAAACAATCACGTGAGCTTTCAAATGGGTAACAACATTCTTTGGAAGTTGACATAAAATTATTACTAATCCTGTGATAGATGTGTGTATGTATATGCATATATATATATATACACACATACCGATCAGCACGAGTGAGTTCAAGGTTCGACATGCAAAGGCAGCTAACGCTAATGAGACGAAAACCTAAGATGCTAATTCATGTAATGATAAATTATAGCGATCGTCAGATAGAAATCGATTGCTTTAAAGCATGATGATTTGAGCACAATGTTGATTTATCGATGGTGCTGTGTTCCCAGTGATCACAAAAAAACAATTCACACGTCAAAAGAATACCTCTCACTTTTCACACGCTTACGTGGCAATCTTTACGTAGCAGAACCATCATAGTATAAAACAGCAGGACTTTCAGTGGCAGATTGTTTACGAAATTATTATACGTATGCATATGCTAGATTGATATCATGAGATTTTTATAATAAATAAAACTGACTGATGTTACGTGAATATCAATGTGACTATCGTTCTAAATAAATTTGTTCTAAAAATCAATTACTTGCTTCGAAAGAGTCGCATTCGAGTGTTGAGTCAACTGTTCATTTCTCTTTTTTGCTACAAACTCTAATTTTGTGCTCAAAGATCAACAAAAAAAAACGTGTGTATGTGTTTGTGAGTACGTAATTTTAACTTACGAAAGAATTTTGGGAATTCGGCGTGTAGGAATAGTCGTAACTATTTGGCCCCATATTAGCGTACCGAATCCGAAGAACAGGCACCACAACCACTGGTCTAACGTGAGCGCTTTGGTGCTGAATGCCATTCTACCGTATTGTATGATGATCACCTAAAAAAATACGCATGATGGAATTAAAAAACTTTGTGAAATAATACTGTTCAAGTAATCAAGTTAAATGACACCTTGTTCCTCAATTGTAACGTGGTATGTGTATAGATACAAATAATTTCACGCAATGACTCTTTTTCCCTGCCAGCTTGGCTGCATCATGCTTGTAGTAAATTAGCGTGTTTCGCTCTCATTAACCCATTATAATCAATTAAATGTTACTCGAGAGTGACTTGTGAGCGCAATTAAGTAGTGTGTTGAATTTTAAGTAACGTTAAATAGTTTTAAATAACGTGAACATGAAAAATTAACTCAAAATTTGGAAACAAATTTTGACAATTAAAAGTAATTGATTAAAATAATTAAAAAAGAAAAGCAAATCTTGTTTGCAATATTTAGTTTTGTATAAAAAGATCTTCACAGATTTTGAAAATATAGTCTGCGCAGTATAAATAAATTAATTGATAAATTAATTCAAATTATTCAATATCAATCGTCGAGATTACCGCATGGTCTTTAGATAATATATAATTTCAAATTATGCAATAAATAATACAAGCTCATTTATATTTTGAATCAAATTCAAACTTTATGAAAATGTAGAGTATCGATTGCCATCGTTTCGCATTCTTTATTATTAGTAAGAAATTGATTCTAAATTTCGCGTTAGAGCTAAAGATACATTAAAATCGTAGAACACATGAGATATCTAATGAGATATATCGTCGTTCTTAAGGGGGTATTCTAGTGTAGCATGTCAGAAAAATCGAATTTTTTTGGCATATTTTGCAAGTATATGGTATGGAAAATATGTCTGCGAGAAGATTTAGCCCGATTCGCAAAATTAACAAAGTAACAGCACCTAATAGAAAATAACCTCTGGCGCGCGCTCGGCGGTTGGACCGTGCGGCACACAACAGAGCATTGTGTTAGTATTTTAGGTAGGGTCGGAAGATCGTTATTCTTTGAAGGTCGTACATTTGAATTGGAGCCTTTGTATAGTACAGGTTATATAGTACAATGAATCTCTAAATTCATTGATTTGGACTTTTGCTCCAAAACATCTCCATGCTGGCGTGAAAGTTGTTGAATAGCAACATTCTTGGCAGTTATAATTTTCAATAAAGGATTTATGCCAATTTTCAAACTTATGAACGTGATGGGAGTTAGTATTGGTCAGCAAGCGGTGATGTACGCAAACTCCCGGAACGAAGCTCGTATCACCCGCTCGGAGCGGCGCTCCACTAACTTCTCTCGAGATCAGAGAATGAATCGCAGGGAAGAGAGATCAGCTCTGCAGGACTTCTACGAACAAGAGGAATGTCCCCTGTATGGCCCTGGACTAGCCGATTGATCGTAAATAACATTATTTCTATGTAATCAGTATGAAAAACTTTAAACGTGTTTTTCTCGAAACCATGTTTTTCAAATTGGTTCCCATATCTCAAAAACCAGTTAATCAATTGACTCAGGCTTTTGCACACATCTTCAGTATATGTGTGGCTATAGCCCCTACCACAATCAAGTCGAAATATTGTTTTTTGGAATTTCTACAGCCCTTCAATGGTGAAAAAAAATGGCACAAATCGAAACTTAATTTTCTCAATGAAGTCATGTTTTAAATTTTCAACATTTTTTTTCATTCTGGTACCTGCTATAGCCACACTCATACTAATTAAGAATCTCTTTGGTTTTTTTGTTTCAGATTAGCAGAACAGCTGAAATCATGGGAACCATGGACCAACTTTTTTTTTCATGTTCTTATTTAATATCATGTGCAGCGCTTATTTATAGTTATTGTCTAATACAAAAATTTGGAAACATACACCAAATATGTATGAATAAGCAGGGAAAACCCTGCCTCAAAAAACCTTATACTTTTTTAAAAAAAAATTCACCAAAATAGCATACAAATTCCGCTTTTACACTAGAATACCTCCTTAAACGTCGATTATATAAAAAACTAACATCCGATAACTTACTTGCGAGAAACACGTGCCGATCCAAATCGAATAGAAGATGGGGTTGGTGGTTATTCCCTGGAAGACATTGCGTTGACCGTGAATTTTCCTGGCATTGAATTCGTTGAAGAGAGTCATCATGACGAACGTATTGAAGATGACGGTGAAGTGTTGCGTGGGCCCGCCCCCCTTCGCCGCCACTCCGCGGCCTGTGTCGATGTCGAACATCATGTCACCTGGGATAGTCGATCAAACGGGCAAAGAGAGGATTAGAGCATTCTGTCCATACGATGAAGCAGTTTCAGTGTGGTGGAGAAGTGACACGAGGAGGCAAAAGAGAGAACGATACTCACCGGCGAAGAGAAGCGCGAAAATTATGGTCAACTGATAAAAGGCCTGACCGAGAATATTTTTCATCATTGTCCTGGAAATGAGTGGTTTTGTGCGACCGTATGGTCTACGTAGGAGTAGATCGGGCGTAGGCAATTCGGTGGCCAAGGCGAGGGACGCTAACGTGTCCATGATTAGGTTTACCCACAACATCTGCACTGCCTTGAGCGGTGAGTCCTGCACGGCACAAGCACCGATGAAGGCGACAATCACGGCGACTACGTTGACGGTTAGCTGGAACTGCAGGAACTTGGCGATGCTGTCGTAGACGTTTCTGCCCCACATCACCGCTTTCACAATCGACGAGAAGTTGTCGTCCGTTAGTATAATGTCGGACGCCTCCTTGGCGACGTCAGTGCCAGCAATCCCCATCGCAAAACCAACATCGGCTTTCTTCAACGCCGGCCCGTCGTTCGTGCCATCGCCAGTCACTGCAACGACTTCGCGGCTTTCGGACGCCTTGCTGTCGATAATGCCCTTCACTAAAGTGTACTTGTCGGTGGGCGACGACCTGGCCAATACTCGCAGTTTCGGCCACACTTTGTCTAGCAGGTGCTGCTGCACCTCGCCGTTGCTGTCTCTGACTCTACGGTTGAACTCCTTGCCCTCCAGGATGAGGAAGTCCTCACTCGGCTTCAGAATGCCGCATTTCAGCGCGATGGATCGCGCGGTGTTAATATTGTCACCCGTCACCATGCGCACGGTGATACCGGCCTTTTGGCATTTCCTGATCGCGTCCGGTACCTCGGCACGTACCGGATCCTCGATACCAACGATGCACAGGCAGGTGAGGTTGTTCACTAGATTATCCTCGTCGTCCCAGTTGGGCTCGTTGTCGATGTGAACTTGATTGATCTCCGCCTTGCCAGGAACAAAGTCGCGATAAGCGATGGAGATGGTGCGCAGCCCGTTGCATGCCATGGGTTCGATCACGTTTTTTACCAGACGCTCTTGCATGTCTCTGGTAAACGTCTCCAGATGACCTTCGCGACCATATATAAAGGCACATCTATAACAAGATTCATCGAATCTTTTAATTCCTTTTTTCATCACTCAGATCAGATCAGATCGGAAAAAAGAACACTGAAACAAGTTAATCAAGAGACGCGGTAGTGTCTCGCGCCAAGTGTACGCGCAGCGCGAGACCGCACCGTCACTCTTTTTTACGCGTTCTACGATATTACACTAAAATCTGGCTGGTATCTTTCTTTAGAAAGCGCGATGAAACTTTTGTGCGCTTTATAAAAATTGTTGAATAAAGATACTTTATGTTTCCTTCAAAGACTTTTCTTCGTTGTTTTTAAGACTTCAAAGGGGTTCTTCTTATAAAGAAAAAAAAATGGAAAACATAATGAGCGTTTAAAATTGTGAGATTTTTTTTATACCTGTTTTGTGTTTTGGATTAGAAAAAGATTGAAGATAGGGAACTGTACTTACTTCTTCATGATCATCTCGGAAGCGCCCTTGGTAAAGAGCCTGTATCCACCACCTTTCCTGGGAATAACGGTGGACATGCTCTTTCTTACGCTATTAAACGTATACACCCGCGTAAAGGTTTCCTCAGGGTAGTCATCCCGCACGGTTTGATATTTCTTGCCCAGGGCTAACACGAATCCAAGTAAGGCACATTCGGTTTTGTTGCCGACCTGCATCGGCAATTCGGTAGGGTCCTGCGACTCCATTATTCGCGACGTGTACGCCGAATTGATGGAGATGGCCTGTATAATCAGCTCGCCGATATGGCTCGGTATGTCCGAAAAGTTCGGCGTCGTCTTGCTCATCTTCTCGCATATGTACGATTGTACTACGGTCATGCGGTTTGTAGTCAGGGTGCCGGTCTTGTCCGAGCAAATGGCGGTGGCGTTACCCATCGTTTCGCAGGCATCCAAGTGGCGCACCAGATTGTTGTCCTTCATCATTTTCTGCACGGGAATAAGCGGAGGAATGCGTTAGGTAGGAAAAATAATAGCTTATGCTGATATAGAAAGGAAATCCTTTCTGTAATCACCTTGACGGAGTAAGCGAGCGACAGGGTGACGGCTAGAGGAAGACCCTCGGGTACAGCGACTACGAGCACCGTGACACCGATGATCAGATGTCGTACCAGATCACCGGCGTACGTGTTTCGCCACGGCTTGGCCTGGATGACGAAGGTCGTCACACAGAACTGTATGACTAGAATGACGACAGTAAGTACCGCGATGGTCGAGCCGGCATAACCGATCTGTATGGCGAGTTTAGTTAGCTTGGCTTGCAGAACACTCTTCTCCTTCTTGCCACTCTCCGCGGCGCTCGGGGGTGCGGACGTGTGATGGTTCTCGCCACCCTCGTGCTTACCACCGCCGCCGCCGCCGCCGCCGCCGCCGCCGCCACCGCCACCGCCACCGCCGCCGCCACCGCCGCCGCCGCCGCCGCCTCCGGTGACATGACTGTTCCCGGTAATCTCTACCGTCTCTTCTCCTTGATTTATAAAGATGAGATTAGATTATTGCTTCATTGCAACACGCTGACCGAGACTCGATCGACACGTATAATCAATCCCGAATCGCGTCTCGGCGAGGATTCTTTTTTTACTCATTGCCGATTGCCGATTGAGTCTCGGTCGTTACATTTAGAACAAATATATGTTGTTAGAAGCATCCAAAATATAAGAAACCGAATGCTATCTGAGTTAATGGATAGCCAAAAAGTTTAATGAGAGATGACCATTAAATCAGATGGAAGACACAACAATTCAAAGAAACACAGATTAAAACCATGGATATTTATCAGTACTAAAATGCAGAAAACAAGAAACTATGCAAGAACGAGGTAGTCGCTAATGTGTCAAATGCATATAAACCATTGCCAATACAAACACGCAAAGATCAATACACGGAAACACGGAAGCATGGATAATGTAATTCTGTTTGTTTCACACTCGGACTTTGGATAAAGGGAGTTCTGAATAGCAAACATCGCATTGCATGTCTCTTAAATAATACGCATACCAATTTGTGTGATTATCTTCTCTAATTAAGCGCCAAGATTTTCACGACTTTAAATTAATATTAATACTTCGAAGCACGCTATATCTCAAAGTCCGAGCACGTGTTTACGTCCCTTAAATCTTTATTCGATGAAAAGGAGAGTACTGAAAACTTTTAGCTTTGAAACGTCACCAATGCGATAAAGAAATATTCCTTTAGTTACGCAACATTAGTGCAAAATTCGTAAGTGATGCAACATAGGAAAGAAAACTTTCGTTGCAGAAATGAAGAAGATGAAGTGAGAGATAAAGATAAAAACTGAATGCTGCCTTGCGGACTCAAGACGATCAATCAATTCCTTGGCATTAACAACGTATATGTGTACAAATACGCATAATTATACGTATATTGAAATAATAAACAACAAATATGTATATATATAGATAGATAGATATTATATTCAGAATTATTCACCTGGTAATGACTTCTTCTTCCGCTGCTTTTTAGCCTCTAGATAAAAAAATACATGCAAAACGAAATTGATTAGCAATCTATCTGAAAATATATATGCCAATGGTAATAGGTTGCGTCATTAAAAGAATTTACACTTGTGACTGTTTTTAATCTTTCTCTTTCTCGTCGTTATAACTTTTGGAAAAGGATACTTAACGCTAACAAATGAGGTAGATACATCCCAGAAGGTCAAACATAAAGGCCTAGAAGCGGCCATTGCTTCTATAATAAATGGATAAATTCTCACTAGTGTAAAAGTGCATAAGAGTGCATTCCTGGGTAACATATCAGAGAAATGAGTTTACCTTCCAGGTTGTGCAATAACGAAAGACATACAGAGGAGCATGGATCATTAAAAAAAGAACTTATGCTTTTGGTATACGCCTTTCTATATATGTAAAACGTCCTAAAAGTGATGTGCTTTTTCTCGATTATGAATATTGAAACTTCGATTAATGTATGAAGGACTCTTAAATAATGATTACACTCTATTTACAAGATCTCATATAAAATTTCAGTTTTGAAATTTATATTCAAAATTTAAAAGTGTTATTCGCCAAAAAGTACATGGCTTTTAAGACATATTTTGTATAAATTATTTCAAAATATTATATAACGATAATACTTTTATCACTTTTGCAATCATCGAATGTAAACTTTTTCGTATACACATACCAGACAAATATAAGAAAACATTTTATACAGCAGAAACATTTATAGCTATGTGGGGACAAAAACACAAATGACTTACAAATATAATTAAATCATAGCATTTCGAGAGATCTGTATCGATAAGGGCACATTATCCTCGATAATAATACGAAATCTAAACAAATGTGTAGAATATAAAGTCTAAAGTAATAATAATAATTTAATAAAATTATGTTGAAATGGTTCCTCAATGAATCATAGTTTATATAATCTATCAGATAATACATTCAGTGTATAAAAAAAAATGGAGGGAGAGAAACTCTTTGTTAATGGAGGAATCGCGCTATAAAATAATACTGCTGTATCATTGCAGTTTCATCGTATACATTTCATTTTCTCGAAAAATCAAAAGTATTTGTCCTCTAAAGGGAAGTGAAAACGCAGGTCTTCTATAGAGCCAATTAGTTAATGAGTTAATAGAAATACGAAATTCACCTGCAAGTGCTGCAAATGCAATATCGAGGGCAAAGAACAGGGAATTAAAAACTGGCTGTTGTAAAATTCATAATAAAAACCGTTCACACCAATTCACGTCAAAACCATGCGTCCACTGCGATTCGTCTACACTCATTTTTAAACATTTCGTAAATATCATGCGAGGATATACTTTAGAGTACCAACAACTTCTATCATAGGCACATTTCTATAAATTCTACTCGCTATTCATACCGGCTATCACCGGCTCTTCGATAAAAGTTTTCGATAGAGTTTATTGATGAGAATAAGAAGTTGCTAGTAGAGAGATAGGTGTACTAAATCTTTAGAGTGAAATTAACGTGATAAGTCGATCTCAAAAATAATCTGACAGAACCTAATGAAATCTTGAGAAACATGTATTGTATATATGTATATATGTAGAGGAATTACTCCAAGAATTTAGTAACCTCTCTGTGCAGATGTGATCTGTATAGATCGTCATTCAAAATGATCGATCAACGACCGTTAGGTCGCACGTACCTTTCTTCATTTTCTTGATTGCCTGCTCGCGTTCATCAACAGCAGCGCCCAGCAGAGTAAAAATAATACCCGCCTGGGAGTTAACACCTACTGCAGTAACTAACATTTTCCCGGAACCCTCCATCACGTGCGTACCTTTTAAGCAATACAATATATTCTCGCTACAGTTTTTTCCATTGCATAGGATAGGAGGATAAGTACTTTTGCAAGTATCCCTTACGCGGGAAATAATTCAGTAACGAGAACTGTTACGATTCGCACAAGGCTCTCACCTGAAAGTACCATAGGATCGAACATTTCCCCTTTCTTTACATGATCTGATTCTCCAGTCAAACTGGATTCATCCACTTTGAGATCGTTGCTTTGTATAAGAATACCGTCTGCAGGCAACAGGTCTCCATATTTTATCTGTATTATCAAATAGCTAATTTAATGTAAATTTGCCTTCCTCTATTACATTAATTCTTAATAATACCAGGCATATAAGATCAATACAGTTGATGATTTACTCGGAAATCGTGCATAAAAGATACTTCATGAATGCTTCACGTACCTGACAGATATCGCCAACGACAATGTCAGACACGGAGATTTGTTTCACTTCTCCTTGCCGAATAACTGAGAACTTGTGCTCTCCTTCTATCCGACTTTGAAGACCCCTAAACTGCCTCTCCTTGGAATAGTCATTAAACGCCGTCACTAAGACTACCACAATTACAGAAATCAATATAGCGAGTCCTTCAATCCAACCATACTTCGCTTCGTCCTCATCTACTAAAGCTGTTGGAGATTACCAAAAACGGTACGTTACATAACGTTTCCCTTCGATTAGTAATGTCTTATGCTACTTTATCATTATTAAATGAGAACAAGGAAAATGTGGCAAGTTTACTTACGTTTTTCTTTATCATCAGCTGGATGATAAAAGCTAAGACCTAATGAAACCAATGCTGCTACTTCTAGGATGATTAACGTGACGTCTTGCAACGCTTCCCATACTAACTGTAAAAATGTTTTCGGTGGTTTTGGAGGTATCATATTGGAACCAAAAGTATCTCGCCTATGTTGTATGTCCGCTACTGACCCACTGAGACCTGTACAGAGAACGTAGCATTGTTTACAACGTCTTCTTCAACGTGAGGAAGGTAAGACGGAGCGAGATGATCCTACCTTCACTGGGTGAAGTATATAGCTTTTTACAAATCTCCTGCACACCACCGTAGCTATTGATTTTGTTGACACCTTCGCGCCCCCGGAGCTCCATGAGCTCGCGGAGTTGCTTAAGCGTGACACCATATTGGGCCGGCCGGCCGTCTATCGTCGCCATGATATCTCTGTCGCCTCCGTTGGCCGAAGCCAACTACTGTTACGTTTCCGCAAGGCTACCACAGCTCGTATTATTCTCTGGCGTCGTCGCTGCTCCACTGGCCTCCAAGCGAATGGAGGACCAACGGCTGAAACACATGATACAAGTCTTTTAGTAATCAAATTTATAAATTAATAATAAGTCCATAAAAGTCTTACATTTATAAGTTTTAAAAAAGTGAGAAAAAGAGATATATATATATATATATTTTTTTTTTCCCCCTTTTTGTATACTCATTCATGTGTCATAGGAAAGATTGTGTTCGTGATCTTTATTTACAATTTAAATGATCATAACGCCAGCTGTCTAATGACCGATTCGACAGCTAGACAGATTTTAGAGGAGGGATTAAATCGTTAGATCTACCGTGGAAATACGTGTAGCGCACATTCCTACACTGACAGTCATGTGTATGTACGCACGAGGCAGCTTCTCGGGTCAACTCGGTGCTCCGTTGAAATCGAAACGTGGACGCGATCAATTATACGCGCGGCCGCGTGTCATGAAATGAAACAGGTATCCGTCATCGACGACCACGGCGACGACGACGACGACGATGATGATGATGATGACGGCGATGACGACGACGACACGCGGCACGCTTGTGACGGACGCTCTCGTCGCTTATGCAACGCGATTATTGATTCCAGGGGTGTGCAGCGACGTCGAAAGGAGCAACATCGCTTCGCCGTGCTGGTCCCTCACCACATATATATATACACACACTCACACACATGTATACCACGTCGACCTACACCGTGGCGCTCCGCGTTAAATGTCAAACTCCTTAACCCGGCACCCGAAATCCGAACGCCCTCCAATCGTCCGCATCACGCAGGGGCGACGCCGAACGGTGCGAGATCGCGACGCGCCTCGGGGTCCGTTAACCCTCCCGAGGAGAGTCGAAGGGCCGAGGAGTACCCTGGAGTACACTCGCCCTTCCGTCGTCCGTCAGGGCAGCGCGAGCCGGGGCGCTTCGCAATTGAGGTTATGCGCGCGGCGACGCAGCAGGCGGCCGCGGCCTCCACCGCTCGGTCGGCAGCCGCGCGTGCGAAATTCGCGCGGATCGCAGGAACGGAGCGAAACAGCCGCGCGACCCGACCGCCGCGAATACGGCCGCTGACGGAAAATAACGACGGGGATGGACGACTGTCACTCGCCCGCTCGCGCCCGCTCGATAAGAATACAAACACGACGTTCTAAAAATAACAGCGCGCATCGGGCAAAAAGAGAGAGAGAAAGAGATACAGGCGCATTTACCTCCTGGCGAGTGTCTTTTCGTGCTGTTCTCGAAAAGCGACGAGTTTCGAGAAAATCGACTGTACGTCTCACCCGTCTCACGCTGTCCCAGTCATAGCTTCATGATTTCCCGTTGTCAATCAGTGACGTGTAGGAAGAGAGAGAGAGGAAAGAGAGAGAGAGAGAGCGTTATCGCCGCGGCAGACAGACAGAAAGCTCGGCAAGGTGTGAAGCGCGATTCCCGATCACCACGGAATGTTAAGTGAAATGAGCCATTAGCAAAGTGATAATCGATTCGTGTTGCCCTCTAGTAGATCGCGAGCGTAACCTCTCTTTCTGTTCCTTTTTTTCCTTTTGAATCATGAATTTATTACGTGCATCTACTTTATTACGCTCTCTACACGTTGGTTTGTTAGTTCTACTGGAAGTGTCTCGCGCTTCCTGCATTTGAAACGAAATGCATGCACGTCCGAGAAGAAGGAAGAACAAAAATATGAAAACTGCAAGTTTAAATAAAAAGTTTTGCCTTTTTTAGTTTTGTAAGGATCCAAGATCGGTATTCATAGTCCGGTCTTATATTAGGAGCGCCTTAAACATTATTTGGAGATATTTCTCAGTCAATCAGATCGCTGTATTAAAAGTGTCACCTAAAACTGTCTCGTTATAAGAATGGAACTACGAATACCGCCCTAAGCTTATATATATTCATTTTATTTTTAATCAAAACGTACAAACAAATTTATAATTTATTATTAGTCTCTGTCACGAGTGATAAACCTTATTCAAACGAATCGGCAAAATAATAAATTTTTTATGACACGTTAAAAATTAATTACAAAATATAATTAATATCGGCAAACATACTGAAATATAAAAAAAATCCTAGCAAATTTTACAGAATATACGAACATTAATTTTTCCGTAGCTGCAAGTTTATCTTTGTAAAGGCCAATAATAACAATACAATACAATAATTTGATATAAACAAGAAAAGTATTCTGAAATTATCTTGAGATAATTTAATGTTAAAAAGAGAAAATTAATCTTTAAAATAGAAAGTAATTTCTTTCTGAAAGGACCGATCTAGTATGTCAATAATACAGAAGTATTAACTGTCTAGCGAGAAAGCACTCTCGCTTCGTTTGCACAATGAAAAATCGACGGCGAGACAATCAGAGACGTCAAGACGCCGGACGTCACGACACGGCGCGACGCGACGCGACGCGATGAGACGCGACGCGTTTTCGTTCAGAGAGCACGCAATCTAATTCACTCTCGCGGCAGTTTACGTAATTTTCATCCCCGGCACGCTATTTTCAACCAGTAACAATCAGCGCCGGTCGCGGGCGACCGGTTACGGCCGTGAGTTCCTTTTGCGATATCCCGACGAGGCGTTCGGGTACTTTCGCTACCACGCGAATATATGCGGCATTCCATTTGTAATGCGCCGTTTATAGCCATGATGTATAACAACTGAATACGACAGTTTAGAATAGTGATCGTAAAAATAGCAGAACATATAATAATAAAGTAGAATAAATTTTGTTTAACGTTTTTCAATCGCATTTTAATTCTAATAGAAGGTCAAGATTCAACGCATTAAAGATCGAAATTGCAACATAAGGAATTGTATTTATATTTAGCGGTTTTTATTTCTCTAAAATTCTAATGTTAATTCTAGAATTTTATTAACCAAAAATTGAATATAATATTTTATTCGTAATAAAATTTAATGCCACAAATGGATTATTGTCCGTTGTGCATGCGTGATTAATGTGGTAGCGCTTTGCAGCAAATAATGAGACGTGAAAAATTGCAGTAAACAAAAAATTTAACGCGTGAAAATGTCAAAAGATACTGATCACAATGCGTATTAAAATCTTATTGCCAAATAACCAGGGAATGATTTCTCGCGATAAATCTAATCAACAAATTGCGTAACGTAATTTCCCGTTCATAATCATTCTTTTTTTATTACAATATGTTGAGCATTTGGCATGCGGGCGGAATTGCATTTTACCGTGTGCGTTAAACCGCGTTCACGTTAGAGCGACTTTTATAGCGCGATCTTGCCATCTCGCAACTTGAAATACTTCCAAAAACCCGTATTGTTTCGCAAAAATATAATTTTCTATAATAAACTTTAACCCATCTTTTACTGCGACAAATATGAAAATAAGATATATATATATATATCTGATATAAATAAAATAAAAATATATAAAATACTATAATAACTTGTATCAGACAAAAAAGAAGATTTACAAAGTTAATATTAACGATAGCCTCGCATTGTAGTAAAAATCGTATTTTATATGTAGTAAAACTCATAATTTATAAATCGAATCATATGCATTTACTTGTTAATTTTTCAATTCAATATTGTCTCCCATCCTACTTTCTTTTTAGCCTCCGTGTAAGTGATGGTACGAAAGATCGATATCACGTTCAATGAGAGGACTGCGTTAAAGTGACTCCGTAAATTCCACGTATGCGCAAATGACTCAACCTTTTTACATATTCCATACTCAATGATGCGACGCCTAATTAGATTCCAGGACGCAATCTGCGTATCCGACATAATGCGATAAATGCGAACGGCGAACACAGGATCTTATCGCGCGAAGAAGGTCTCGCCGGCCCATTTGCTTCGCGAAGAATGTCGGATTACGCGTAATTCTATGACGTTCTATGCAAAGGAACGCGGAGACCGTTGGCGTTTGGTTGGCGCACTTTTACGAGTGACCGCGGCCACACGAGGAGCGTGTATCGTCATTAATACTCTATACTGTAGTAGAGGCCGTAGAGGTGGAGCCACGAAATGATGTCACCGCTTACGCACGTTCATCGAATTAGACCCCGCGCGATTTTATTATCCGCTCAGACGGCTCTCAGCTAAACGAGTTTAATCGCTTTTGCATGAGCCGCTCTCATTATTCATCCGCGTACTACCGTCACGTAACGTTAATCCTGTTCGGCGCGATGTCGTTCTTTTTTATTAACTCGCCCGCCGCCGTCGCCGGTAAGATGAGAAATGTCCACCGTTCCCGTTAAACGTCAGATCCTACGTGAGACCCCCGGAAATTCGTAGTTCACGGGGCGCCGAGCGCCGCGGAAAGTTCAAAATTTCATGAATATTAATAAGAGGCCAAAACGTGAAAAAAGAAAGTCGAACATACATGAAGAATTATAACCCGGATTCGCCTCCCGTATTTCATTCATCATCAGATTCAGCCCATTGTTCTCCTTTTCTTTCCCCTCACTATGAATCTTCCCGCAAAATGTTTGAAATTTCTTTTTTTCCCAATTTTTTCAATTTTAATATTTCGGACGACTCCATCGTTTTATGAAGAAACTTGATCAAATCGATTTAGCCATGATGATAAGTAGAATAAGAATTATTCCATGTTGAAATATTTATGTTGAAATTTTGCAATATATAGTTCTTTTTGGTATTCACCATATATTTTAAAACATTTAATTTTCCTATAGTGTATTGTTCGACATTTAATTTTGTGGAAAAATTATGCGACTCTCCAATCTCGCTATTGGCGGATTAATCATTTGATCCCAAGAAACGCGACAATATCTCTCTTTCTCTCTCTTTCTTTCGTATTTGTTTGTTAATACGAGCAGAAAGGAAGCAGAAGCGCGTTCCACGGACGCAGAATAAATAGTAACGTGTCACAACTAGTCATCGGACACGTTTGCGGAGCACGATAGAAGAAGAAGTCAGCGGGGAATGATTCATGAATGCAAAGAGCGTCCTACGCAAACACGCTCTCGCTCTCTCACACGCGCGTGTTCTCCGGCATTCTGACACATCGCATACACACATATACGATCCGCGATGGTCATCGCGGGCATCGTCATCTCATTGCCGTCTTCTTATCGAAATCCAACCTCGCCTTTTAACGTCCGCGAGACACGCTTGGGGCACCTGGGGGGACGGAGAGGAAAAAAACAGGCATGTAAATAAATATTTATGACACCCCTTTAGCGGCCGGTATCGGTCAACTCGCCCGCCAAATCGATAAACGTCCACCGCGTCGCTAACATTCGCCCGTGCGTTCGCGTTCACGATACGGTCGTTAAGCGAACGGTAATATTGTCGTCAGGGATGACGCATACGTTTATTTAACGCTTTCGCGGCTACGCATCACGTGCGTGCGCGGTGTGACATATTGATTCGTGAGTATATACAAAAACAGAGTAGGGAAAAAAACGCTTTTTTGTGTGATAACAAAATTGTATACAATGACGTTAAACTCCAAATTTATAGCTCGTTATCTCGCGAATGGATAGCGTAATTGAGGAATAACCTTTCGTATCAATCCAATAAGAAATCGCTTAAGCAGCAAGAAATGTTCTAATATTTTTACGTATCTTTTTACAGACACTGCGTATCTTAATGTGCAGATTTCGAGTTGCGACTTTGTCTCTTTGAACGCGGAATGCGTGGCATATCTTGATCTACCAGCTCCAATCAAAATTATCCACCAATTATCGATATTTCTCGAATACTGGTTCTTTGTTTTTGAACCTAACGACTGCTTTTAATGATCGTCAAACAACAAAAGTCGAATAGAAACAGGAGGAATGATTAGCGCTGTAGCTCGTTTGATAACTGAAATTTTTGGAGCCTTGGTTGGCCCTCCGTTGCTGACGGCGAGATGTTTTCCGAACGCGCTGTACCATAAAATTATGATGGTGCATTCACACGCACAATACAGCGTGGAATGCATTTGTCCCGATACAAGCACTCACACCTTCATTCATTACGCTTCTTGCTTACATCACCGTTTTTATTTAACTTTTAGAGTTTCTTCTGACGTGTCTCAATATGTTAATGAATAGCTTGAAGAAAGGATTATGAATCCGCGATCTCTTGATCTCTCTTGATTGCAGTTCTTCAAAGAATGCAAGACGTTCTATATTTATAGTATTTACGTTTAACTATTTACGTTGACAACATAACGCATAAATTTACGACATGATATCTTCTTTCGATGAATAAATATATTTCCTAGAGATACTAAATTACGTAGTTTTCGTAGAAATGTGCAGCTACTTTGTACGAACGAATTCACACGCTGCAGAGCGGGAGGCTTGAGAATCCAACTAATGATACGCGATTTTTATACAGCTCTTGCATAACGCAGGACGGAATTCCACGAAGGGTTAAAGAATCACGTGTCATTCTAATTGCTACCCACTCCGACGTAATCTCCGCCCACGCAGCAACTGCAATAATCGAGATTATCTCGAGCGCTCGCAAAGCCGTGAATTCGCACGGTTTCTTTTTTTAATGTCAAGATTGCGTCGCATACGTCAGCCGCGCTTGCACGACACCGGTACGTAGCGAGTAAAATGGCACGATTACGGCGGTTCAATTATGTTTTCGCTGAATATAGACGACCTTCGAAAAACGCGAGGCAGTCTTCCTTGAACGCCCGAATATGACCTTGCCGAGATTTTTGTTGAAAATTAATCTCTCGCGAGTTGTGTCTCTCGCGCGAACTTTTTCGGGCTGATCGTGCAGCTCGCTGATAAAATGTATGAATCGGGCAAGTGCGCGAGAGAAATCAAGTTTGTTGCTCTGTGGCTTGTGTATTAGTGTGTGCGTGTAGGTGAACTCATTAAAAGTGAAGTTTAAGTATACGAGAAAAGGTCTCCTTCGTGCCATTATGTAATCCCATGAGAGGTTTTGTGGATTTTTCTAGGAGGATTTTCCTTCGGGGAAATGAGTCGATTCACCCTTACCAAAGAATTTTGTGGATTTTTCCGGGGGAATGAGTTAATTCGCTTTTACCACCACAGTATGCGGTATCGCGACGTTACACGCGCGCGCTGATCCTGCGCCGAGTGCATCAGCGCGCGCGGAGGCCGAAGCAGCTCACCCAATAGAAGCGCCAACTATTTTCACGGCGAATTCTCGTCCGCGGAGGATATTCTTCGTTAACAATATCGCGTCACTGATCGAGGTCTTCGGCGAAGCGCCAAGACGTCGAAAATTACTTCGCGAACGGCCGAGCTGAGATATGGCAGAACGCGAAGCCACGTACGAGGAACCAGACGATAAAATATAGCGCAGCTAATGCACAAGACGGCGAAACGGAGCACACGCGGTACCAGCGAGAATATTTACTCGCAACGCGATGCGTATCAACGAGACTTTTACGGCGTTTCCCATCGGGGGCCATCGACGTCAGGGCTTCACGTAAATTGGGAGGCACGTGAATCAACTAATTCGCCCGGGCCGCTATTAATTCACTGCAACTCACTTCGTTTAAAAGGCAGAGAGGATTTGGTAATTACGAGCCGTACGCATCGCAGACGCGTAGTCGAATTTTATCGCGCGTGCCATCCGCTTGTTCGATGTCACGCACGAATGCGTCACGCAGCCGGCAGCCAATCCGCGGTAAATCCAACGCACGCACTGGCTTTCCCTTTTTTTTATTCATCCGTAATAATAATACGTACACGCACCTTCATAATTTAGCGGGCGACTCGGCCCTACTATCGATCGCGCTTACCTGCTATCGGAATCGCACGGACTAGCTACCCGCGACACGAACACGAGGCGAGTGCGTGGCCGACGCGCGCGACGATCCTCGCAGACGTCGTCGCGGACCGACCCATCCGCTCGGCGATCCCACGTGGAACTGCGGTGCGGATCGTGCGGATGCCGTCCGTCCGGAACGCTTCCGCCGTATCGCACGTAATCGGCCGCCGACCGACCGACGCGCGCAGGAGCGTACGCGCTCTCTCTCGGATCCCCCGTTCATGTCGATCAACTTTCTTTGAGCCGAGACCCAAGACAGAGTCTGGTTTTACGATTGCTACGCACAAAAGGACGGACTTCGAAGTTGCGCACTCTTTTTAACCGACTTTGTTGGAACTGGGTTCGCTGATCGACCCCTGTTGATATCATCGTGCGCTACGACGTTTCAATTTTCAGTCCAAGTCATCACTCGTCTATATCCGAGATCATTGTTTTATTGTCAACAGCTTTCACTTTTCAGGCTGAGCCTCGTCATTTAGTCTAGTCGTAAATACATCGCTTAACAAACGTTTTATGCTGATGAAATCGGTATAGAATATTTTCAAGGGTTGAGTCGATTTACTGTATACTTTGTTATAGTTTGAGATTTTGTTTCATAAATTTCGCAGGATTCATGAAACTTGATGAATCATGCATACATCACTGTTACAAATCATTAAATCACGAATGAAATAGGCATGACAATATGCATAATGATACACAAGTAATATTTAATCGTGACGTTAAACTGGAATGTGGCATTTCGACATGAAACGAGCCGACCCATACGGCACAGAAGCTTGCACCAACATTGCAGCAACGTTGCAACGTTGCGAATTGCAATGCAACAGTACAAAGACATTGCAGAGATATACATCCGCAAAATACCAGCACACTTGTAGCAACATGACATTAATATTTCGGAAACATTGCACAATCAAAATTTGTAATTAATTCATATTAATAATTCACTTTATTAAAACATTGGAGTCTTCCTATCCTAACGAGATTCGTCCAAATCTATTCGACCAATGATGTGTGATGACCAGAATCTGAGCTCGGTAATATATATGCGCATGCGGTGTTTGTCTCTTTCGACTATCTAAAGAACATGGTGGTTGTACGACGCGAGCATCATTCTAAAAGAAAGTAGTTACGTAAAAGAAAAAGGTAAGTACTTTTTTATAATATTATGTCTAATTATAGCACTTGTGTGCTGTTAAAATCTCGTATCTATTAATTAATTATAATAGAGAATCACTCTATTTGCCTACCTCACGGTTTATATTACTATAACCTCAAAATTATGGAAATTCATTAGAAAACTGCATATTAATAGTTGTAATATTTTTAATAACTTTTTCTGTTATAGAAGCTGTTCGTGAAATACACAATCATGCCACTGATGCAGAAATTGCTGAATGCATTTCCAAGTGGCTTGCTCAAGCTCCGGTTAGGATTGAGAGATTTATATATTTATGTCATTTTACATATAATTCTATACATACTTGTAGTATGTATATTTTTATGTAATTTTATGCTAATATATGAATTTTAATTCCTATTTTATTTTTACAGGCAACAAACAAAAACGAAGAAGATTCAATTATTTAATTAAAGGAAAAATATTTTAACATAATTAAAGGAAAACTAATATCTCAAGAAGAGGATTTTTAAGTTTTTTTTTATAAAGAACAGTTACTTTTTTATAACAAAAACAGAGAAAATGTTTATTTCATTTTTTATTACTATTGTTATATTACATATAATTGTCTATTTATGTTAATAAATAAAAATATTGAAGTTATATAAATAAAAATATTTAAAGTACATAATAACGAATAATTATAATTATTGCAAATTCATTACATTGCAATATTATTATGACGTTTCGTTGCAATGTTCCGAAAAGCGGACATTTTCACATTCCTGCAATCCCATAGCAATGCTGCAGAAACATTTCGCAGTGAATTTGCAATGTTGCTACGTTGCGGTGGAAGATTCCTGCAATATATATGCAATCTTTTCGTGCTGCATGGGGAAAAACACGTGTATAGATAGAACAAATGGTTTTATTTTATCTGCTCCGAATCACTTCCCGTTTCCCTATCTGTTCCTTCTCGATATAATTAAATTTCTAAACTCGGAAGTTTGAAATTGGAGTTCAAACAAGATTACAAACGCATAAATGTGACAGGCACATGAGAGCTTGCGAAAATATGAAAATAAAGAAATTAAGCAAATTTGTCCTGTTATGTATCCCAAGCCATCTAGATAAAGATAAAGCAAATGTCAGTCTATTTGCTTGTCCATCTATTTAGCCCTTCCCCGTCTCTTTCCCGCTGCATCATGCACCAACGGAACTGTGCCGACGCACCGTCGCTGGTCAACGTACGCGTGCCAATCGCCAGCCAAGCAAGGGTGGAACCCCCTCGCGACCCCGTCCCTCCCCCGTCCTGTCGGCGGTGTCGCTGTTGCCCCACCACGCGCGCGCGTGTAACGTAATCGCCGGTAATATACGCACCGGCGCGCCTCTTTTACGAGACGAGAGACGCGTGTGCGGTATCCGCTCTCGCGTGCTATTGGATTCTGCGGTGCGGGCTCCGTGGTGTTTGTCGGCCCGCTCGGAAAATTCGCGTGCGGTGTGTGCGTGCTGTTGCGGAAAATTGTTCGACCAACCCCTCTCGCGACGCGCGTATTGACGCGGCCGTGAGTCACCGTTCCGCGGAAAAGGCCGACAAAGTCGTCGCTTATTTTCACGAAATATCGCTGTCCGCGAGCCGAGAACGATCGCGAGCCCCGGGAGTACATGCTCTCATGTTCGGTTTTTAAATAAGTAAATAAATCATTAAGAACAGCTTATTTCTTTCGCGCGAGCGATCTTGGGCCTCAACCGACTGTCCTTTCCTTCTTTTCCCGGGGTTGAATCAGATAGTGACAAGGGGCGAGAGAAGATCGGTCGTTAGCGACGTAAATTTAATCAATTTCGCGCGTACCTCCGCTCGTCACGACGCCGTTTGCGAGGATAATGATCGAGTTGCACAGTCATCCCTCCCCGTTCACGTTCACGCTTTTGTGTTCCGAGAGAGAGAGACGAATTCTGCCGTCTCGGAAACTTTTCCTGTGTCTCGCTTTTCAGGATGGCAGGCGATTGCCCTCGTAATGATATAACCTTCCCATGGAAACAGCACAATTTTATCTTGTTGATAGAGAGAAAGAAGACGAGAGACGAAACAGAGAGAGGAAGAGAGTTGGAGAAAGCGCACGAGGGAAAAGCGAATCGGGAGGATGGGTAACGAGCAAGATGGAGAAAGTGCCCGCACAAAACTGCGTTATCTCCTCGGTCCCCGTCCTTTCCCGGTCCCTCGAGAGATATTTCGGTTGCGTCTGCTGACGTCAAATACGGGAAATCGTCCTATAAAGCGAACGCACGCTGCACGTAATCGGAGGACACTTAGAACCAGAAACGACACAGGATGAAAGGCTCGAGTTACATGTTAATTGCTTTTGATGGGGGACCAGAATAAAATGGAGTTATCAACAAATTAAAGTGTTACAGGAATATCGAGGAATTCCGCTCGATCGCTTCAAAAGTGTCGCTTAGCTCTTAATTGGGTCGTTACGTCATTCTCAGTGATCCGATCGAGGTGTGCATAGTTCCGAAACTTGCTCGTTTCGTCGGATTAAGTAGACCTTCACCGAATTGCGAGTGTGCAATCCATGAACTACAGAATGGGTTAAAGTCATTTTTCCAACTGTGAAACTAAAAAAAAAGAAACTTAACTAAACTTCAAAGTAAACAGATAAAAATATGCGAAAGCTATGTATTGAAATATTTCAATATTAATTGTTAGACCGTAACTGAAAAAAAAACCAAATCATCCCACGTATTAACAAATAAGAGAAGAATGTTTTCTGTTGTTTAGAGATAAATATAGAGCGATAAATGTTTAGAAATAAATAAACATATCTGAAATATTTAGCGTGCAAACCAACGGGCATGCGAGTATAAATATATGATGTTAAACGTTCCCGTAAACATTTATAGAAACTGTCCGATGATATGAGCGATGATATAAATGATACCAAAAAAATACTTGAAAATATTTAACAAATAAAACATGGACGTTTCGATACGCGAACGTTTGTCGCGAATTAGCCAAATTAATTCTGTCTGGCTCTTCGACGCGGGATCCAAAGTTCCATAAACCCACGTAAAAATATCGCCGAGTTTTTACACGCGAGTATTAGCACGCGGGGATGCATTTCGCGGAACAGCAAAAGATAAAGTAATTCCATTTAGCAGGCTCGCTCGCGATTAAAAATAGCGTCCCGCTGTCTTCGTGCGCGCGCGATCTACTAACTCTCTCGACTGGCGCACCCATTCGTGCGCCATTTGTATAGGGCGTACCAGAAATCCCGTTCTTAATTTTAATGGTGCGACCGAGCGCGTACAGGAGAACGCGATATTAGGCTCCTGCTTATACTCCGACTTTCGTATCATTAAGCGAGACGGACGATATTTCGGTAATCCTTTATATGTTCAAATATTTTGAGACTTCTCGAAATCTCTCGTGAAAATTCTCAAACTATTTTTTTACACGAAATACTGTAAGTGATTTATAATCTCTTTTGTATAAACACCATTCTGAATGGACACATACAATTCCATTAACAATCGATGCGCGATACGGAAAGAGGTAACGAGTAGCGCGATAAAAATCGCGATAACGTACATATCATTTCGTTGCACAAGATAAATGATGGCGATAGCGTAATCGCGTAATACGATTTTAATTAAATCATGAAAGAATCGTCTCCCTATCACGCGTATTGGGGAACAAGAAAAATCTGATGCTCGGTCTAATCTGGTTTACATCGCGATAACATCGGTTATCGGGTGCCCATGAAGAGGCCGAAATTACTGACCGTAATCCGAATTATTTTTTGATGACCAAGATACGTGCCTTTTAACGCTCTCTTCCAAATCAACTTTCTCGTTCGTTTATTATATTCATATCAAAAATAAGATTATTGATATCTTGATAGTCTGATTTTCATATCTCTAAATTTGCATTGCTATGAGTATTTGTCTACTTTAAGTCTATTTTGTATCCATTTTATTCATTTAGAAATATCCTAAATTAGGAACATCTGCTTACGTAATAATTGCGTCCCTCCCCCTTTCATGTAATTACAATTTCATTTGGTTTGAGGAAATATTTTTTACTTATATCATTTATATAACAATTCTAAAACAGAAAACGTGAGTAATCAAGTTTGCTTCGATTCAAAAGTCTGATTTAGACATACGTGTTGAATTATGTACTAGATTGCTGCAAAAAGTTTTATATAAAGGTTTTATATTGTATTATACTTTTCAAAGTTAAAAAAAAAAGATTACAACAAAATCGTTATTATTATAATAGTTTCAATCAGTTTCATATTGTTTTCTTATTTAAAACTCTTCCAATTTCATCAAATAATCCGAAATTTTTTATTTTAACACAAAACTTTTTTTAAAAAACTTTCGCGGATAGATTTATCAACTTTTATACTGTATAATGCATTCCAGTTTGCAAATACATACATGTATATGGACTGGAATATGCAAGTATAAGAGTTATAACAAATCTATCCGCAAAAGTGTTTTTAAATAAGTTTTGTGTTAAAATAAAAAATTTCGGATATATCAAAATCGAAGCACCTATATATTATATTTCGTAGAATCGCACGCTTCACAATCCCCACTCTTCCAATCACCACTCGTTGTGACTCTTACATCACAAGTACTCCGTCCATGAATCGTCATCGACAGCGTTCATTTCCCGTGACTAATTGCGGCTGTAAACGCAAAGAGCACGGCCGCATGCTTTATGATTACGTTAACAAACATCGATGCGATTTACGAAACCGCGTTGCGAATCGTTGATTCGCATTTTACACCATCTTCATCCAGCCAGATCCGCGCGTGATGATCCCGCGAATGTTGATCACACAAAGGACATTCGAAACTGTGTTTATGTGTCATGGAAAAGGGCGAGACTCGCTGGTAGTGTGTGATTAATATTAATTAATTAAGCGCTACCGTCGCCGCGCCGCCGCCGCCGCCGCCGCGTGACAAATCGTCGAGAAAAATTCCCGGAACGAGGTGTGTTCAAATCCTCAATGGCTTCAAGCTACAAGCAATTAATAATTTATTTGTCGAAACTGATGTCTATGCCAGATTACACGTGACACCGAATTCCGAGATCCAGTGTAAATCGTTTACGTCGTCATACTGATAGATAATTGACTCTGCAATTAAACTCCGACGTAAGCACTGACGTATGTCCGCACGTGCTCCTGCTACTCGAGATCACTCGCGCTACAGCGATCTATTTCCATCATGTGAATAGGATCACTCTTCGCTATCGTGTACATTTAATCGTGCGTAGATTCAATTTGCATTGTATTATTATGTTGTGACCTTAATCGCGTTATCTGAAATAATGTAACGTCGAGTAAGAGTGCATATTGCACCCTTCGCCCGGTGTACAGTGATAGCGTCATTTATCACGTCAAGTGGGTATAATCGCGCTTCGTTATTAAATTATTGCTCGAATTTTATTTATTAACAACTATTGGTATCATTAAGAGATATTTTATTAGTAGGGAACGATATAGCGGTACGTCGGGGAGAACATAAGACGTAAGAAAAAAAAGTTCATTCGTAAAAAGAGTTATAGTCGCCAAGGTAGAACGCCAGTCATCGATCTACACTACTGATCTATGCGCGTTGACTTACACTACTGCAACGCTAAAATTAGGTCAGGACACATTTCCAATTTGCATGAAGATGCGAGATAGAGTATCACGGGAAAAATGTCATTAATAATAGTATAATGTGATGTAGAGAAGGAATCTAATGGGCTGAATTGCTGTAATACATCCCATGAGATATGTAAAAGAGATTGCGCGAATGCTACTAATATCGACAAACAACGATAGCAAATAATTCTTAACTGTTACGTTCTACTTTGCTGTGCTTAATTTTTAACACTCGGGAGAAGATAACTCGCATGCGAATATCTCACGAATATCAGCATTCTACACCTCTCTTTATGCTTTATGCTCATTTATAAAATATACGTCTCTCGCACTTCACTTTGCCACCTGACCTTTGGCTCTTGCAGTTACAAGTTACTATGACTACAATTTGCAGAACACCATACCTTTCCCGTGACTTTCCCGTTTTATATCACCCGCGAGACTCGTCAGGTCCAGAATGGAATAATTGTTTCCCGTCGACAGCCGGAAACGTTCGAATTATCCGATTTCGTCGACAGCCAGTCGAAAACGGGTACTCGCACGAGGACTGTTAACCGACGTTAAAACGATTACGCGCGATCGGTCGACGTCTACGTGCGACGACTGCGTTTGACACACAGGTGTAGATCCGTAAAAGAGCCGGTAGATTCACGGGGCCACGGCCAGACTACGGTCAAGTTCTATCCGATGACTGCGGGATCCGGTTTACGGTGACGGCGTTTACGGTTGCACACGCGGGCTTGGCTCAAGAAGATAAAGTGAGTTCAGCGCATAGAAACGACCTTCTTTCAAAACGCGAGCGTAAACGCGCGAGCTGCCGCGCTGCTCGAGTCAGCAGATAAAAGACCTGACAGATATCAAGATATCAGAGACCGCGCTATCACATCGCGCCGTGCTCTGATAACGCGCTAAAATAATTGTCATGTAAACTCACCGGCTGTCGCCGTAAGACGCGGTCTGACGTCAATCGCCGAGCATCGACAAACTGGCGTCTGTACGCGTTGCGCGGTATTAACGGTACCCGTCGTACGAGTGATTGAAAGCGCCTGTAATTTCGGTAAAACTCAGATCCCGATGGCCGTGCACGCGCGAAAGTGATTCCCCGGTGTTTTCCCGTGATAACGGAAACGTGACTCTCGCTTACCGTATTATCTGCCCACCGTTCGCCGAGTACCGTAATCGAGCTCGTCGGGATCACGCTGTCTCTAATCCGCGTGACGGCTACACTTTTCCCGATATCGATTCATTAGACATTGATGTTTGGAACAATTTATGTGTACGTGTTAAAATTAATCATCTAATGTTTTATTTATAAGTATCGAGAATTCTATTGTAAAGCCTGATAAGTTTTTTTCTGAAAAGCGTGTAGATTTCATGTTAATGTTATTTAAGAAAAATGTAACGCTTTGTTATTACGTATCTCATATCTGTTTTTTTTTCTCTTTCTCTCTCCCTTTTATTCATTCAATTATATTCGCTCTAAAAATTGACATATCGATATGCTAGTTTGAAACCTTTTTTACAAAATGCTGCGCGCTTCAATGTTCAAAAATACTCTTTTTTTATATACATTAAATTTCCACGTTGAACAGAGATTTCACAGTCAGCGTTTCCACATTTATAAATTTACAGCATTTTGTATATCAATATTCATGGATATCTCTCCCAGGGATTGACATTACTCTTGAAGTCTCGACGTCGATATCTCCACTTGTTCGCAATTGCAACCCACCAGGAAAAAAAATCGACGCGAGAGGGAAAGAGAGAGAGGGAAATCCTGCTTCGAAAATGAATCAGCGTTATCTGCTTCGGGAAATGCAAACGAGCCGCTTATCGTGGCTCGCGTGCGGCAATCGTATACACGCGAACGGATTCTTTCTGCGATGCGAACGCGGAGATGCTGAGGACTACTTTGTAATAACAGTCGTCGGAGAAATTGCCGTGTACTGCACAAATGCGTGTATCCGCTGGATTCATAATGGCAGACTTTACCGGAATGAGGAATCAAAGAGAGGCACAACGCGGCGTTTTTTTGTCCTCTTTTTACTCTCCGGTAATTTGAGAAAAATCTCAAACGCATAATTTGCTGGAAAAAAAGCGATACTGCTGTCGACACAAAAGACAAAATCAGATGATGCTTTCGCGATTATTCGTTATCTTATCGCGAATTATGCAACGAGGAGCCAATTTATTCGCGAGTGCGTGTAGCAATCTTATGATAGCCCTGTTCGGTCTCAAAACAACTCGAAACAATTTTTCAGGACAACACCTTAATCAGCGGCACCTTGCTTATAATATAGATTTCTTTATATTTCATTTCGATGAACTTTCCTTCCTCCTGGCTATTTCCTTCTGTTCTATTATTTTTGAGAGACGATACATAGACTGTCCACGTGTAGTAATAACACGGCTGACGTGCACCATTCATCACGGAAAAATAATTGCGAGGTACATTATTGCCACCGTGCAGTAGCATCGCGTGTCAGCGAGCGGCAATGAAATTATGCAACAAGACGAGGCGGGGAGGTGCCGATCGTTGTCGTACTTGAGATGCAACGCGTCGAACTTTGGCGCGCGCGAAATTCTCCTGAAAATTTTCGCGAGTATTTGATTAACATTCGCAACCCGTCCGAGAAACGCGTCTCGGCTTTCAACGAGAAAGGACGGGCTGCTCGTGCCGATGTCGTAAGTAGCACGAGATTACAAAAGATCATACAGCCGAGAGAATATCGATCGATAGAGCGTGTATATATACATTATAAATGCATGCCGATAGTCGAGGAAAAGACGCGTTGGCGAATAAGTTCAAGATTTCCTCGGACACTAGCGTGGCTTTCTCTGGCACCGGTGGAATTTTCCACAGCTACAACCATTGTTTAGTAACATAAATATTATAAATAACCATTAAAGAAATAATAGATACAGCGATAAATAATTGTACGCGTGCTTCTGATTGTTGCATGTTTGTTACTTTATTTCTCATGAATCCAACACAAATTTATTTAATTAATTTTATAATTAAATAATTTCTCATGTTTTTCTATTCCTCCCTGCTCAGGCATGGTATTTTCAAGAACTTTGGTATCAACACAAAACAGAATTTATCCAACATTTTTGAAGACTCGAAAGTCACACAGCCGACTATGTTAAATAACCACAAAGATTTAGCGACAGAGGCCGGCTTTTTAGAAAACAGTGGCGCGCGGTGTTAACGATGTAAGTATGTAACCGATATCGGATCGATTGACCCGAATCCCGACGGTGGAAAGAGGATAAATAATAGTCGCGACCTGATTCTACGATAATTCCTATCGAGAGCGACACGACGACGGCAGCGTTCGCGGCCCTTGTTTCTCATCGACGGAACACCTTATTGCGCGAGGCGACCATATCGATTAATCCTTTAAAAGGTCATGTCAATATAACGGCAGAAAATGCAATATGCATTGACACGATGCGGCTCGAAGCTTGACAAAGAACGCAAGGAATATACATCTCGATCTCATTATATTCCGCAGCGGCAATTGTTCACGAATAAAAATCTATTTCAACGTCAGCTGATACGTAGAATTGTGTACGTAACGAGCGCGTAAAGGAATTTTGATTTTAATGTACACCTGTCATTTAAATCGGTGCACTGATTGGTGTGAATCGAGATATCGAGCACGGTACTTTTAAAAATAACGAGTGATTGTAAATTTAGATATAAAAATCTGTGCTCGACTCAATAAAATGTAATTTAAAAAGAAATCTGATTTTAAAATCAAATCTAATTTAATCTGAGCATTAATTCTCACGAATTAATGAGCATCAACCGTGATTTAATTTGAAGAATGAATATCCTAACAAAATCTGAATATAAATAAAAGCAAAAAATAATTTTATTTCAGAAAAAAAAAGAAAAGTTATAAAGTTATAAATAAAAGTATCGTTAAGAGAGGAGAAAAGTTATTTATTACGAGAAGAAATGTTTGTTACGTGAAACACTATACATTGTAAAAGTAATATGGAATATAGTATTAAAATAATATCCGCTTTATCTAGATTTGATGTATCGTATTTTACGGAATGCAAATGCTGGGTAAATTATAATTAAACAATTTTTTCACAAGATTTAATGATACCAACCTTAGCAGATCTTAGTTTTTAACATTATGAAATCACAATGTTTCATACATTCTTATACATATGCAAAAACTTAATCTACATATTATATTACTTTGTAAAATAATCGAAAATAAAGAAGGAATGCTTTCCAATGTAACAATACACGTCATGTTCCATCTAATTTCAATGATACACAGCCCGTCCAAGCTCATCGTGAAAATTTCAGGCTGGGTATAGTCAAATAATAAAAATCATTTAAAGTCGCAACTAAATCCATACGTAACATTACGTGACAAAGAAAAATATTTGCACGAAAGGAAAAGTCACTCATGTCGTGACTCGTGCTCTAATAGCGGTGTATTTTAAATCTCATGCCATCAAAAACAGCGTTCTACACGCAGCCAAGGCACGCAATAATAAAATAACATTTGTGTACATAGAAAACAATGCAATTTAGCCTTGAGCCTCTACCTCCTCCCTCTGCAGCTTCTCGTCCACCAACGAGGGGGCTTCTCATCTCTCGCATATGAGGACCATACATCACCGACAATGTCAAAAGCATATCTTCGCGCTATATGCCTCCCAGTTGACGCAGCTAAATTTACCGAAACATTTCCAGATCGCAGATGCGAAGTAATGTAAATGTCAGAAAAATAACTTTGAGTGAAACGAAGGGAAAAGAAAAAAACCTTTGCGCACAACGAAGGAAACGTTATCGGACCAAGAGAGAAGAACAAAGCAAGGAATTCCAACTAAGGCTAAAAATATTCCAAGACACAACGAAGAAATACATTCCGGACTTTACATTGGCGAAAGCGGAAGCTATTTATCAATTTAGACCGCCTTCTTGTAAAGTAATATACAGTATCTTTTTGAAAGTAAATTTTTTAATGTTTCCTTGTTATCCGGAATATTATCTCCCTCATTCTTCAAGTGAGTGTATTCCATTTCCGTTCTTTATTCGTAGAAAGACGTTTAATGTACCGCTGGAAGCAACCAGTCCACTTACATGTTGCAAAGGAAACGTGAAATGTACAAAATACAGGAAATGTGCTCGGCTTAGATATCGTTTGTACATCCAATTAACATTCTCTTATTATCGATAAATGAGACGAATAAAAATGTAATGCCTGTACGATTAACGGATTTTTATCGCGTTTCCGTAATCTTTTCTACACAACGCGCTCTTTGCGCGAATGCTTTTTAATCGGCGTATACATGCTGCACGTGCAATGTGTTAACAGTTAACGCGAGATCCTGTCGGCGCCATCGGCTCTTCCCTATTTTTACACGCATCCAGCCACGACGTGTAAAAAGTGAAGGATATAAATAACATCACCTATTTACACGTTAAATTGAATTACATGCGCATGTGTATCGGTACAATAATGCGAAAAAAGCCCAGCCGAGAATAACTCGCGAACGAGGTGAATTATCAGCTTTGAAAAGTTTTAATATCAAGGGGAAAAAAATACGTATATATAGATTACATATGCATCAACCGCGCCACTTTGCAAGGAGGCCGAGAGAGTGGCGAGGAGTTTGCGACGGCGTGTGCGTACGGAAGAGAGGAGGAAAAAGCAGACCGAAGAAAGAGCGAGAGTAGGAGGGAAACAGGAAAAATTCCAGTTATGATATAGCACCGCGATATTTAAGCAGGCTCGCGGCGACGCGCACGCATTGCGTGAAATTAATTTCTATTTTCGGAGGCGGCCGGGAACGTGCGTAAAGAATTTAGAGCACAGGGTATACGTAATTCCGAGGTAAAACCAAGGCGCGCGGGAGCGAGGATCCCGAATCGGATAAGCGGAGACGAAGTTTAGCGGGATCGAGAAGAACGATGTAATCGAGAAATGTCCCCATAAAAGCAAATTGAAAATTTATGTATACATTGATATCACTTGTGGCATCATTTTATGTTTATCATTATACAGAAAAATCTCCACGTAACGTTCAGCTGTCGCGGTTGCAAGAGAAATTGAATTTAATTCCATTTTGCTAATATTTTAATCGATCGATTTAATTCCATTTTGTTGTATTAATTTTTCGATCTAATGTGAAGATTTAAATAAGTATATAAAATTCGATTGTTTTTCAAAATCGTGTATTTATATAGGAATTATATAATGTGTCTAAAATATTTTTCCAAGATTTCATTCAACACGTTTGCCTCGAGCAACTTTTGTAAGAGAAGTTATTCTTGCAAATTTGGCAGTACGATCGATCGCGACGACAATGACCGATCGCACGACAGCCCATGCAATCTCTATCGTTGAGAATGGATCGACTGGATGCGTTAACTGACACGAGCTAATTGATTCGGGTTAAGTACATTGTATTTTATCCACGTGTGCGATATATCAGATTACGGAGGCAAAGTGTAAACACAATCAAGCGGCGAGCGAAAAGGTCGACGCAAACTAAATTGAGCGATCGGCTCGGAATTCATCGTTTATCGATTGCACTTTATCGCTCGATCCTCCCTTTCCTGCCCTTTCAACAGTGTATCCCGCTGCAATAACAAAATCCTTGATAAATTTAAAAATTCTCCGCGAGAACGTTGACGGGCGTTTATCGATCATTCAATTCCTAGCTGATTAGGTATCGTTCAAACTTGACCGTGAAATTAAAATATTTTTAAAAAGTATCTAAAATTCAACAAAATATGGACAATCCATGTCAAGGGATTTTTATTTTCGATTGCTCATGATTCAATAGTTATTAACATCTGAATATTTCGACGTCAAAATTTCTTTTATTATTTTATGTGGGAGATTCGAGATTAAACAAAATGAGCCGCTGCAGGCGCGATACATTCTCGTACATGAGAACTTTCTATCGCACTGGAGATATAATAATTTCGTGGCGAGTCGGCATCGGCAATTTATAGACGCGGATGTAATTTTTGCTAAAGCAGGATACGGAGCGCGGAAGGAGACACGGACCTGGCTTCATCTTCGGCCTGGCATGATCGATTCACTGGTTGGTCAATTATTCAGTGTTTCGGTCGAAATTGAAGTTCCACATACATACACACTACACACACACACACATCGGCCTTCGCGGGTATTAACTTCGATTAAGGTCTCATCCGAAGCAGGCGCCGCGAACGGCAAAATAGATGATATTATTAGTAACGGGATTAAAATAGCGGGGCCGATTAGAACGTGTTCCCTTGATCCGGGCAAATTTCGCCGATGTCGTAAATCTCGGGGAGAATAAGGAAGCTGCGCCGAATTTTAACCCCCCCTCAACTCGATCGTTGCGTTTTCGGCGGCGCTATAAATGGCATGAAATTTATGCGAGTTTACGTTTACAATTATTATACATATCCATGGCATTTAACATTGAAAGCTGAATTAGCCGTAATTGGTGCAACGCGCATGATAAATAATGAAATTTCATTACGTCCACACGCGCACACAACGTCGCAAAAAATATTTATAAAACTACACTCACACACAAAATGTTCCGAGCGAAAAAGTCAATATTTGCAGGGTGGCGAAAGGGCAACGCGCCGTCGATTCGTCATCGTTTTCAATTGTGACGCGTAATCGCGAAAATAATCGTGTAAGCGGCACAACGGTGACGTATACGACTACATTCGTTGGACAATGAAAGGAGGAACTTGCATGCACACACGCGTGTGTCGAATACTTTTAACGCAGTTGCTAACGCGTCGCAACTGCGCTAACAACCGCAGCTCATTAGCAAGTTTGTCATCCGTGACTGAACGTGTTAACCACGTCCATTAACCCCACAGAAAGCGGAAACGTGCGCCGCGCTACGAAAACCCGAAGGAATTCCACCTTCGGATATCGATTCAAACCCCGGAGAAAACCTACAGGATGTTCCAACGTTGCCGGACGCGCCTCGAATTTTCCAGCCAACGCGAAAATGAAATCTAAAGGATATCCGACGATTCCGGGACACCCTGTGTGTGTCTCTCCACTTTTTCGTCGGAAGACGAGCGAATACAGGCCCCGTTGCGAGGTATATGCGTGTATTTTTGTGCTCTTATTGGATATTAAATATCCTATGAAGCGACGACTTCGATATCAGTTCGTAAGGAAAGGTCAAGGCAAAATGTGAAACGTCCTAACAATAATTAATGCGCTACATGTGCGCCAGTGCAGAATGTGCGTGAGGGCGAAATTTTCAATGTCTGCCAAAGCGCGTCCAGAAGAAGAGATTCTCGTTCAATTCTCATTTCCCGTCGACGCTGATCGTTGCGAATTACTGTTAATTACGGATGACTGCTTCGGACGACGCAATTTATCATCGGAAAAAATGTTTCGGGGAATACGATAAGCGAATCTTTAAAGCGCATCGACGATCGCGCAATCGAGCATTTATGAACGCTTCGCGGATGAAAGGACCGAGTCTTAATCTTTTCAGGTCTCCGCTCGATTAAGTCTCCAGAAATACTCGAATCTTGTCTGAAGAGATTTTTTTAATGTTTTCGGAGATTTATATATCGCTTCATAGATCTAATTATATGTCACCTTATAATTACTATCACTAATGATATAAATAATTTTGAAAACAGAAAATAGCTACAAGCAATTGCCTTCTGCGATAAAACTATCACATAATGCTTCAAAGATCCGCTTATCGTGTTCCCTGAAATATTTCTATAAAGCATAACTTATCTTCTGCTTCATTAATTATTTTATTTAATAGTAAAATTGCTCATAGCATTAAAATTGCTATGATATTAAACAATTTAATTTGTTATCAATATAATTAATAAAATGTACATCCATTTGCAGCAGAGGTTGGATGCCGAACAGAAGAGTTAAATGAACCGTTACTAGTGAATCTGCTTGTTTTAACGTTGCTCTCGATCACGATATTTCGATCCGGAGGGAAGACGCGAGAGGAGATAGTCATCGAGTTATGCCGTAAATTCAGAGTACCGGCCGGCCGTACGGAAATTGCGGGGTAGTATCCACAGTATTTTTAACCATCGTCGTCTGGTGTTCGTCGCCGACCAACGAGATGAAAAATTTGACTAGGTGGCAGGTACGTAACTTTTAATACTCAGAGGGTGGCCTGGAAGGGGGAAGAGGACGAGGGGGTCCGGTACGTGTGCATATCTCGTTGGGGGATTAAAAATAACTAAGCACGTGTAATGTGCTCTTCCACTGTTTGGCGACTGGAAATACATATATATAGTCACACCGCACTGATAACACTGTCTCTCTCTCTCTCTCTTTCTCTCTTCCCATTTTTTCCCCTAAACTTTTTGAAGCTTGATTTGAACGTTCTATTCAGCCGCAAACAAATATCGATCCCGATATCAACGACCTATATTGCAGAAACTGTGTCGGACCTTCCGGGCTCATGTCAGCGAATGTCTTTTCAACGACAGAAAGAGATGAGTCTAAGAGAGATGATGATTTCTCTCATTTCCAATTAGCGAATATCGAGAATCATTTTGACGAAATGTGGAAATAGATATTTATGGTGATGAATGACAGAGATTCTCGTGCGGTTGCAAATAGATAAGAGAATCGTTTAGGATTTACCTAGACAAGTAATGATCATCATTGGCGAATGATACATGAATGCATTATTCAATTTATTTATAACCATCAGATGTTATAGCGGACTGTATTTTTAACTGGTTCACAGCCCGATGACGGAAAGAGATTGCCCAAGTGTGTTATTTATAATCTACGACCACAGAACAATAGCCTAACATAAAACTTTCTATCGAAACGAACGAATATCGCTGAGGATGATGTCTAAGTATATAAATGTACAAAAGTACTGGATTGTAACAAAAATCCGTTTTTTAATTTTTTTAATGACAAAAAATGACAAGGTTTTTTTTGAAAAGATGGAATCATGAAGCTACCAGAAAGATGTTAGTAGAACAAGACGACGAATGTAGTTGAATAAATATTTATGTATATTATAGATATCTGAAAAACATATTTTAAGCAGAGAATAATAAAGTGTGTGAATTATTTACCGACTTTCCGATAACGCATATCAACTATGACGTTCCTGCATCCGGAATACGCGACCTGTACGAGTTGCAACTCTTTTGCAAAAGTTTGAAACAAACTTTATACACCTACATACATACAAATCAAGGCTGATGCTTTCTCCGTACACGATAATAATAATGACAATTCGCATTTGATAAAACACTATACAATCTCAGAAAGGAGGAAATAATCTGTCGTAATCTTAATTTCTAATAAAAGCAGAGTATTAATCGTAACATCTACTGCACTGAATAATCACACAAATTTGGAATCGTCGAATAGAACGATCAGTTTCCAAATGGAACGACGATTAATCGATCAAGTATGATGTATGTAGCTCATCTCTGCTCCATAGCTTACATGAAGCGTGGGTCTGACAGCGACCGTCTATTTCTACTTGCAGCGCTCAGCTTTCCATCTCCCGGGAGCGAGACGTGAGCCCGCGGTTTAGGGTCTTACGTCGTGCAATTCTACATCCTATAAACAAACCGGGAACACTTGTCGGCAGTCGTTATCCCAGCGACGTTATTAACCCTTAATCGGTCTTGGTGTATTTTGGCTCGTGTCCCGAGAAAAATTATTCTTGTCTCGCTCTCGCATCGTGACAGTCGATTCTGCCTAATTTTATAGCAACCTGGCTGTCAGTTATTTATAAGGTATCTTATTTGGTGGTTTATCTTCTTAAAAAATTCATTCGCTAATGATATTGTTCAAGTATATAGTGTGTACTAAAAGTGTTTCTATTGCATAAATCTTCTGCAAATATCATTCTGCTACTGAAAATAAATTTTAATACTGTTTCATTTTAATATCGTTTGGATTTTTGAGATAAGCTCTGACGGTACAGCTAATAATATTAATTAACGAGTTAGCTATAGCTTTTTCCCGCGATTACTGTAACATGAAAACTTAGAATTCAGAAAGGTATAGAACAAAAGTTGCCGAGCAGACTTAATACATAACTGCCGGTAAAAGCACGTTCTAGAATTCTAATACAGTACTTGGTAGATTGTTTGAATACAAATTAGCATATGCATTAGTATTAGTAGCTCGCAATACATACTTTCCGTAGCTTTCACCCTAGTATGTAAATTTCCTTGATAATCTTGAATTTTCAGCGCCATGCGGGTCAGCGATAAGAAAACTCTCGTGTTCATCGCCTGTCCGCAATCACTTGTACCTTCTCAATAGAGCAGTCATCTCTATCATGGGGTGTCATAATTTTATTTGACAGCGGTGAAGGATCCATTTCGCCAGAAATCTGCGCGCGTTACTCAACGGTAGACACTCGGTAGTGTTCGAATTCCATTAACTGCGGGACCTGCACGGTAATCCGCCAAATATTTTGATACCTCACGACGAACGGAAAAATAAACGGTCGCCGTACTCGCTTCGCTAAATCGCCGCGGACGAAGAGAAGAGAAGAGAAGAATAAAACGATTTACAATCTTTATCCTTTTTACAATTCAGAAGGTTATCCCCCTCATCCTAATCTGATTACTTAATTTTCACTCCTTCCTATTCTTCTTACCAATCATTCTTTCTATAATTATTCCCCCATTTTTAATACTTAATATTACTAATTTCAAAAAATTTATAGCATATTCCTCAATTAATCAAACAGGGTGGATACTCCTCCTAATTGTCTTCTCCCCAACTATCTGAATATTTTATTTCTTATTCTACTCCCTTACTCTTTTTCTGATCACTAACCTATTTAAAGCCTTTAAAATTAAATCCTCCACCTGATTGAAATCTAATATTTTTATAAAATTCCTGTTAATATTTTCAATAATAAATATATCTGGGCTTCCTCCGTTCTCATTTTTTATTATTAAGGGATATACAATCTTTTTACTTATTATGGAAACAGAACTTAATATTATGTCCTTAATTATATTATTTAGGTCCTTATTTATATTAATCTAATTGTTAAAATAACCCTAATATCTACTAACATTAAATTAACCGCGCGTACGGTCGGACGGTCAGACGCACGCGGTTCGATACCAAATTCCGACCGTCGTCGACAGCACCGAAATAACTTAACGACCCCCCTATTTCACTATTTCCTATCCGATGCGAACGCATCGGATGTTCTCGTCATCGCGGTGATACTTGTACCGTCCGGGACGGCCTCACATCGTCAGGCGATCGTTGGCGATGCGCGCGGAGTTCGCACGTGCGTAATTATTAGCGACCCTCTATCGATTCGTGGCCGAGCCGGTTTTGTCATAGCGAATGAACGAACGGACGAACAAACGGACGGACGGACGAGCGAGCGAGCGAGCGAGCGGCTGTCAAAGGTTGGGTATATTTCCTCGGCAAGTGAGTCTAGGTCACCCGTATCGGGTCGATACCACGAAAGCGGGACAAAGGCGAGTCTTCGACTGTGCCTCACGCGTATTACAGTCGGAGCTGACCAGAAGCTGGTGCTCAGGCCGTTCGGCAAGCGAAAAAAAGCTCAGTTTCTCTCTCTTTCTTTTTCTCTCCCTGTCACTGCCGAGACAAGAAAATCTTCCTCGAGGGAGACCCTCTCGCACTCTCGCGGAGGGATCGGTGCCAACGGCAATCAACGAAAGACTTTATAGACATGCACGCGACGCAAAGGCGTGGAACCGATCGCGCGCACGTGAGACACGCGATACGCGCGCGTAAATTAATCAAGTTGATGAGATCGACCTGCTCTGTCCTTCTTCGCGCGAAGTCGAGGGCTCACGAGAGCTCCATCGCAAAAAACGACCATCGTAAAGTCAAGTGTCTAACGTGAATCTTGACGTTATTGACGTAAAAAGAGGTTTTAATTGCGCACAAATACTAATGAAACGTAATCGAGGAGGATATCAATGTCACGTATTTCCCATAAAATAACCAAATAAAAGAAGCATAAAAAAATCTCTAGAAAACAGACATGTATATACATATACGTATATGTACATATGTATTGATTGCGGGGTCTCTCTTGTCCAGTTAGGTTCACGTTCGTATCGCGTGACGACTCGAGGTTTCGAGGATTAAGGGTGCTCGTGATCGCTCGCCTGGACGTAGGGGAATCTCGCCGTGATTTCCGCCGAGAGCTCCGAGACCTCGGCGTCGAGCTGAGCGGCGTTGTGTCTAAATTCCGGCGCGGCGAGACGCGGTCGCACGTAACAGAGCCATCGACGAGGAAATTTCGCGAATCGTCGACGCGGAGTCATCAGGCACATCTCGTGGCTGGCGGCGTACACACGACCGGTTACATCCCTAATCGAAACGGTTTCCCCTCGACAATGCGCCTGCCCGATCCCGGGGCACGCGTCATGTAGGAGAATCTCTCTCTCTCTCTCTCTCTTTCTCTACGTCCATCTCTCTCGCTCACTCTCAGGGTCTGCTGGCAGGTCTGCTGGCACTCCCGAAATAATGTTCGGAAGAACGGTACAGCGCAGGGGAGAGGAAACGCGAGGGAACGGAGAGACGGGAGGCTGACAGGGGTAAACCGTGATATCCAGAGGAGGAAGATGAGAAAGGAGAGCGGAACAAGAAACGCCCGGATCGAGCGCGTGTTACATAATTTTCGTAACTCCACGGAGCGGAGAGGGCGACGTAGGCTGGTGGGGATGGGAGTGGACGATGGTCGGCGATGAGGAGCTCCCCGAGGTGCTGCGTGCGAAAGAAAAAGAGAAAGAGGGTGGAAAAAGAGAGAGAGACAGAGAGAAGGAACGATCGGCAGTAAGCGAGGGAGGTATATTATGCGTGTGTGCGTGTATTATACGTGGACTGGTAAATGGATGGTTGAATAAATGGCACGGGAGAGGCAGCAAAGAAGGGATGAACGAAAGGCTAATGGAGAAGAGACGAAAGAGAGAGATAAATATGTTTAAACAGAAGGGGAGGAAAGATGCGACTATTGCATGAGAATAAAAAGAGAAAGAAAGTGAAAGAGAGATGGAGGAAAGAGGAGAGAAAGAGGGCAAAGAGTAAAGGAGGAGGAGGAGGAGGTGGAGATAGCGAAGGCTCGTGTCCTAGTGGGCGGAATGGCGAATCAATCCCCGATGAGGGGAAGGGGCGCACGAGGGCGCGGGTGGGCGAGGAGATGGAGGTGGCGGCGGAGAAGGGGTGGGTGGGGGGTGGCGACGGCAGTGTGGCGACATGCTACTCACCGTGGACGGTGGCAGCAAGATGTCTGCGAGGTGTCTCTTCTTCCTCGACGGTGGCAAGAGAGAGGAAAACCCGATGTCACATACGCCGCTTCATCGGGCCGCTGTGCTGCCGCTTAATACCACTCCGCGCGGTGCTCCTCGCCCGCCTTCTTCACCTTCTGCCACTAAAAATAAACCCGCTCGTTCTGCCGTGCGCTCTTCTGGCTGCCCCCGCGCGCGCGCTCGCGAGCGCTCTCCCTCTCTTCCCTCCCGCCCCCTATCAACCTCTCTCTCTCTCTCTCTCTCTCGCTCTTTCTCTCTTTCTTTCTTTCTTTCTCGCCCTCTTGCTCTTTCTCCCGTTCTCGCTCGCGCTTTACGTCTTGTAACGCGACCGACACATTTATTCGCGCTTTCGGGGCCGCTCTCGGACACTCTCGCGCACCTCTCTCACGTTCCGCGACCAACCGACCGACCGACCGACCGACCAACCAACCGCTCGATTCCCTAGAATCGAGGAGGTGGCACTGTGTCGCCGTTCGCCGCCGCTTGTCGCCGCTACCGCCGCCGCCGCCTCCGCTACTGCCGCTGCCGCTACCACCACCGCCAACGCCGTCGCCGCCGCCGCCGTCGCTACCTCCACCACCACCACCACCACCACCAACACCACCACCACCACTACCACCGTCACTGTCGAGCTGGATGATGGCGAGGACGGCGCGCCGATGGCTGGTCGACGATACGGAGCGGCACCTCGGAGAGACGGACCCGCCGTCAGGTCTCTGTAGACGGAGATAGCGAGAATAAAAGAACGCGAATGAAGGGAAAAGCGGAAGAAGCCCCATGAAGAACGAAGAAGAGAGAAAAGAAGGAAAGGGAAGTAGCGAACACGAGAGCGAGACGCGATAACGCAAGAAAAAGGAGAAAGATACGAAGAAAGGGAGGCAGGCGCACGCACGTACTCGTAGTTGTGCGCGTGGCGAGTTGAGTTTGGTCTCGCGCTGCACCGAAACCCGGTATTCAACTCCGAGAGGTCGAACGGCACGCACGCACGCACGCTCTTACCCCGGGGGTGCCACCACTGTCGTCGTACCGAGAGCGCGGGACTGTCGCGCTCGCGGCGCACTTCAGCTCCTCGTGGTCCCGTCGACCCTTTCTCCCACCCTCCGGTGGTATCGACTGCGCCGGCGGCGGCGGCGGTCGGAGACGGTGCGGGGCGGCTTTTTCTCCTTTCTGCCCCTTTTCGTACGGGTAGAGCCACAGCGCCGACCGCTACCTGGTGCCGACGGCAGTAGCGCGCGTTATCGCTGGCGGCGACCGGCGGCGAACCGCGACGCGGCATCCGCGCATCGACGACAATTGACAACCGGCACAAGCAGAGCCGACGAGGAAGAGGACGAGCGCGACGATCGTACCCCGGGGTTTACCGTACTTCGCTTTCCCCGCTGGTCTATCCGTCGCCTGCTGCTCCGCTGGCCGTCGGTCGTGCGCGCGCACCTCTGCGTACACGTACGTAGACGCGTGTACGTGTGTGTGTGCACCACCGCCGCGACAAGGACGAACGACTCCGGCTCTATCTTTCTCTCTCTCTACCTTCGCGTCTGCACGCGCCTTCGTATGCGGGGTGGTTACGCGTGTGCGTCGCCGCGTGCGCGAAAGTAAACGGCGGAGAGAGAAAAAAGGAAGAAACGCAGAGAGAGAGAGAAACACAGGCGGGGAGAATAATCGAGAAGAAGGGAAAACTATAGAGAAATAGACAGACGGGAAAGAACAGAAAGAAAGAAAAGGGAGAAGAAGAGAGAAAGAGAAAGAGAGAGAGAGAGAGAAAGAAGAAACGCGGATAGAAGAGTGTGTAAGACGGGGAGGGGCTGGGGGCCTTGGCCTGTCCGAAATCGGGTGCAAGTTCGTGCACGGTGTCAACGGTACCGCGGTCGCCGTTAGACTGCCGTGCCTAAAACGGGGAGATCCGAGATCCGAAGTCACGGGGAGTATATCGCACTCGTTCACTAGCTCGCTCGCTCACTCAGTCCGGCGCTTTGCGCGCGCAAGCGCTTTTCCGCGTCTTTTTGCGCTATCCAACCTTGTGACCCACTACCCCCGTCGTCGGCGCGTCCATGCTACCCGCGCTGCACGTTCCGTTTCAAAAATGCGTCTCGCAGTCCCCGTACGAGGCGAACCCAACTTTCGATAATTTGAAAGTAAATGGCGCGCTTTTTAACAGCTGCGAAGTTGCCTATTTCATAATTTGTTCAGGAAGCGGAATGGTTATAGCCTTTGACTATATACCTATGGACTGCTAACCATTGACATTAGAATACATAGACGGAGTCTTCTCAGAGGGGAAGCTGATAAATGCGGTAAGGGGGGTAGTGCATGAACTTCGGGTAATTCCGTGGTTAGCGGTTCGGTTATGTTCGGCGTTGCATGACAATTCCATCGACATCAGCAATTCGCAATGAGATTTTTATGAAAATGTTTGAAGAAAATTTATTTTTGACAAATCGCGAACGCTATTTTAATAATTTTATATGTATGTATTAAATAATAAATGGAAATAAAAGTGTTTTTTTGCTTTATGAAGCTAAACCGTATTTAGAATGTGTAAAAATTTGCAAAAAGAGAAGCACTTTGAAAGGTAAATAGAGTTGAGAACTCTTGATCTAAATACGCATATATATAAAGAAATTCAATAGAATATAAAATACAATATAGAACACACATACTTGTAAATTTATTTATTTATTTATTATTTTTATTATTTTACAACTGTAAATATAACTATATAATAAAATAATTGGCGTCATACCTGTTCCATTATTATTTGATAATAATGTAAATCAAGTCAACAAACCATTTAGTTCGCTTTACTTACTCAATAAAATGACATATAATTTCTTATTAACATAACTATAACCTAATCTAGGTTTCAAATAATTTACTTACAAGTGGAATGAAAACTTTCTGTTTGCAGCTTTTTCTTTTTCTAATTGTTCAGAATTTTTATTATTTATACGATTATTGCAGCCAAATACACAAAACTCATGTCACTGATAGAAATCCAAAAGGTCATAATCACTTTAGATATCAATACAATAAGCACAAGCACAACATGTGAGCAGGAGCTCCGTCAACTGAACCATTAGCCGAACGTTAGCCGAACGTAACCGAATTCGACCGAAGTTCATGCAGTTCCCCCAGTTCCCCCTTACCGCGAATATCAGGCTCCCACTCACCTTCTTCGATAGCTAGGGCTCCGTCTATGTATTCTAATGTCAATGCTGCTAACGTTGCCACTTAGGTAATGTAAAAGACGCGATCCAAGATCTCAGCGCACTCACGTCCCAACGGCCAAGCCATGAACTAATAGTCGTACACTGAGGTGCATAAATGACTTCCTTTTTCGGTGTAGATAGGTGTAGATAAGCGCAGCATACATTCGACCACGCAGATGGCGCGCTTATCTACACCATTTACACCGAAAAAGGAAGTCATTTATGCACCTCAGTGTACATATACCTTTGACTGAAGCATTTGTTCTGTGGTTTCATGACGCATGGGAGGTGTTATAAGTGACAAATTCTAAGTGAAAACAAAATGGTTCGTTATTGTTGTATCAAATCATGTACAATCACACGATACAAAGCCAAAACAGGAATACACAAATCGTCTCGAAATACAGAATTCACACTTGGTTCCTTAAATTCTCTGCGATTATCGGTCCGCAATTCCGATGGTTGACGATGCACAGATCCTTGAATCTGAAAGGTTTCTCCTTACTTACTTACGAACGGACGTCGATTAATCATTGAGTTCATACCTCATACAATAACGAGCACTACAGAAAAAATAATTAATATTTACAGAATAGAAAATAAAACACGCATTTCAAAGAATGACTTTGCACGTAATAAGAAATATAAATGTCCAAAATCTTTTTACCAATTTTGACGCGCACGTATTAGATAATGATTTATTAGAAAATCACAAACATAAAATGATAAAAACAATAATAGAGTTTTATTTAATAATAAAGTTATATTGGTTTGGCAAAGAATTGACACGTAACTTACATGTAAAATATGTCCGTAAAGATTTTACAAAACTAATTTTGTTCAAAGGGCAGTAAGTGTAATCTATACAGGGTGTTTCCTAAGTAAGTAGATAAACTTAAGGAGGATATTCCTTGGCTTATTTTAAGAAGAAAAGGTCATATAAACATATGTCCTAAACTGCTTTGTTTTCCAAAAAAAAGTACATCACTGTTTTCGTTCACTTTTCGTTTATTATAGAACAGTTTGTATTATTGCAAATGAAACAAATGAAAAACAATAGTAACCAAAGAGAAAAATTATAACGAAAAAGAAAATAGTAACTAAAAAGAAAAATAATAACATCACAGTAACTGCTGAAAATGTCCACCTGCAGCCATGATACACGCCTCAACTCTCCTTTTCATTGATTGACGTACACGCTCAAAAATACCTGGAGTGTTACGTATTCTTTCACATCCATCTATTATGCGATTTCTGAGATCTTCATTTTGAATAGGTGTAGCGTAAATTAAAGATTTAAGCTGTCCCCATAGAAAAAAATCTACTGGATTTAAGTCTGGGGATCTTGCAGGCCATAAATGGTTTGGTCTTTGAGTACCTCGACCGATCCATCGATTGGCAAACTTCCTGTTCAAAAATTGACCATCCCCACTCCATCCCCACCGCTGTTGACTCGTACTGCAAAAGCACACTATCCGAAAAGTGAACGAAAACAATGATGTACTTTTTTGGAAAACAAAGCAGTTTAGGACATATGTTTATATGACCTTTTCTTCTTAAAATAAGCCAAGGAATATCCTCTTTAAGTTTGTCTACTTACTTAGGAAACACCCTGTATATATATATAAGCCACTACCACTCACTGACTCATCAACGTGCAGCCCGAACCACTGCATCTATCGACTTGAAATTTTAAGGGTATATTCCTACTAGTACGTAGGTGCTCACTAAGGGTGGGTTTTCCGAAATTCCACCCCTAACGGGTGAGAAGGGGTAAAATGTGTTTTTATTTAATTCTACACATAATATCGCGGGTGAAGCCCGCGTGACGGGGGATGCTAGTGTATAATAAAACTGATTTCTAGTCTCTTAAGATTACGTTTTTATTTTCTTAATTTTTTCCTTTCAAGTATACTTTATTGTACTACATTCTCATGTACCTAATGCTTTATTGTAAGTAAGAAAAGAATTTGAAGTTATTTTGCAATTTAACATGAAAAGTGCAACAATTTTACTGTTCAAAAAGCATTTTAAAAATCATATTAATACAATGACCATGAATATTTTGTTTTATATTGTAGTATAAGAGAATGTGAATATTATATTCTTAAAACAATGTTCACGAAATATATGGTTATTAGTTCTTGGTTTGGCCGTTGGTACCTGATGGCGCTGAGATCTTGGATCGCACAATGGCTGCCCATTAGCAGTCCATAGGTATATAGTCAAAGGTTATAGCAAATTCTTTTTTTACCTGTGACATATTCAATTCGAATCGAAGCTTCTGTTTGTCATTCTGTTGCTGCCGAGTTTGAATTCTCTGCGTTAAGAGAGAATCTTAAAATTAATCTTATTAAATAAATCGAAGTATTAGAAATAAAAATAAATATAAATCAACATATTATTAGAAATTCTCTTGTCGTTACATTCATCTTTATTTAATTTAATCTCTCGCCTTGGTGTTTCTTTCCATTTCAGACTTTTGCAAACTCATATCACACTCCGAAAAAAATATGTTTCGCTTAAGTTTTAGTTTCATAATTACAATTTTAAGATATCGTTGAAATACTCACTCGTAATTCGAAAATTTGATGCTCCTAAAATATTTAGCTTCATTACACAAATATAATGTGCAAAAGAAATTCGAAGCTAAACATGGGTCTGTTCTGCAGCAACTGCATTCACTGAATTCAAACTAAAGCCCGTTATACATGACGCGTTTTCCACCATATTGCACAGTTCCCATGTAACCTAAACTGCCATCTAGGCTCACGGAGCGGAATGCGATATGGTGCTACATACTACATATCCATAGCTCATGTCCGAAGAAGAATAATAGCTGATGTTAGGTTAAGTGATTGTTTTTGATGTGATGCTTAGCGAATGCACGCAAAGTTAAACAAATAGAAAGGACGCAACTGGTCCCGCTAAATAAAATATTAAATATTACTTTATTCTTGGTTTCCTTTTTGTGATTAACGTACATTGCGATATTGAATGGTATATTTCAACATCTTGCCAACAATGAGACACAACACTATCGTTCTAACGTTCTCCACCTGCCTTTTCCTGTTAGTTTCCTAAAATTATTCTCACCTTACATTACTCGACGAAAAGAGATTCTCCCCAAGATTTTTCAATTACTTGAAATGTTTTTGTTATCAGTGTCAGGGAAGAGTTATTAATGGCACGTCTTTGATAAGGTTTGACAAATTTATGTCACCTATGCACGTTATTGTGACGCTTATGAAGCATCAAAGATGGTTACCGTACAAGATATTGGTCTACAACTTACAAAATCAGTGAAAGAATTAGCTGAATGGAACTTCCCCTTCTCACAAGTGCGTAAATCTTTTTCAATGGTACGACAATACGTAGCGCCAAAGTAATGACGTGTAAAGCAACATGTGATACTGTTACAGACCTTGGAGAGATATTGTTCCTTGTTTAATACAACGTCGAACAAGAGTTTCGGCGAAGCCGGACTCGTCCTGCAAAGCTCTACAGCCGTGTACGTGCATAGAGTCGACTCCCTCTGGCATAAAATTGAATATTTTAGAGATATATTCTCGACTTACGAGTACGTACTTCAGTGCTATCTCTTACAGATATAATTAGCAATTATAAATAATTTGCATCACATTATATTTTCCCAGGCACGAAGAAGTGACGAAGAATACCACCAAGAAGAAGGATAGGAGGTCGGATGTGCGCTTCCAAGAATACAAAACCATCATCTTTGACGGTGACCTAGATAAGAATATCGATATCAAAAGAAATCCTGCGATGCACGATGCTGTTAAATCAAAGAGCCGTCGGTTCACTCAGTTGGAGAAAGGTATCGCGCAACATATCTCTACTGACATTTGCGATGTAAATGGAGAAGCTATTGGAAAGAAATACGATTTTCAGTGAGTAGTAAATTATCCTCGCGCTTTCCGGATGATAATTTGCGCCGTAATACACCCGAGAATATTTATTGAATGGACTTTTATAAAATAATTTCGGGTGAACAATGTTTACAGATGCAATCAAAATACAAGTACGGACAGGGTGGTGCTGGTTAACGAATTTGCGTCTCAAGGTAAGCTCCCGGGTACGAAAACGGACTCAGCTGAACATCTCACAGATTTATCTACGTTTCAGATTTCTATTGTCGCGATGACTCGGCTCGAGAAAAATCCCCGCTGAGCTCGAGTCGCTCGCGCGTTTCCGAGTCTCTGGAATCTTCGTTCAATACTTTAGTAGCAGATTCCACCGTACACGATGACGAGAATAATGACGACGACGATGAAAATAACGATGATCCGGCGGAAGATAATTCTGAACTGGTCTCGTCGTTCGACTTGAGTCAACAAGATCTCTGTTTATCTAGGAACACCAATGACAACACACCTATGGAGACGATGGACACTTTGAGTGATACTTGCCACAATGTGAATCTCTCTTTGAGTGAAACCTGCCTAATTACACCTAGCACTACAAACTCGCCAATAGCAACGACCATCGACAACGCCATTTTGCCGAATAATAAAACTTCCGACACTATATGTATGAACAACAATATCAAGAAGAATTTAGATGTTTGCAGTCTGCTAGATAGCCCACCCGAGTCGATACATTCAAAAGAAAGGTATTCTTGATACATTTTGCATTTTTAAATATTATTTGATATTAATAATATTATTATTTAATATTAATAATATTTGATATTTTTGACATTAACAATATTGTTTCTATTTGACACGTTCGTTGCCGCTGTGTAGTTAGGAAATCATCCAACCGCACATTTACTCAATCCTTTTTTATTTTTGACATTTTATTTTGACAAGATAGATATTTTTGTCTTTATCATTATGGAAATGAAATACGAAAGAAACGCTATCATATATATATGTCGTACGCTAGTCAATCAAGTTGATCGGTATGTGATAGCGTGGTGGCGAGTGTGTTAATACAAATAAAACACTCTAACACGCGAATGTTGTAATTAGATAATTACGCGTACTACAAAGCGACGCTATTTTAGAACCTCATCAACGGATGATTCGACAAATTTACAAAACGATGCAAATGAGGAGCAGTCGAACGCAAAATTGCACATTGATGCTATAGAAAGTACTCCGAATCGTAATAGGGGAAGTAAAACTCGAGCGCGTTCTACTGTCAAATCTACGTCGAAATCGGTACGTAATATATTTGTAAACTTTATTATTAATTAAGATGTTTAATTAGAATTTCTTGACAATCTTTTACTTAAAAATTATCGCTTAAAACCTTCACGCTAGTAATTAGCTTAGGAACATTATTAAATTATTGTTTATTTTTAGTTGAAGCGAAAATTGTTGGTGCCGCAGAAGCGGAACGTGAAGAGAAGAATCCTCGCGCATACCTTCGAGGAACCGAATCCCTCGCATGCAGGTAAATGTCTATTGCGCGTCTCGGAAAATTATCGTCCGATCTATCGATATTAAACGATTGCTCTTTCAGATGGACCAAATATGTTCAAGCAAAATTTGCGTACCTGTTTAAAATACATACGGGAACACGATCCCCTGCAGTACGACGATGTGACGAACGTAACGTTGGACTGCTTGGGATTCCGATTGCGCGTTAACACCGAATCCGACGCGAACGCGAACGATGATGTAACGACGACCTCAAATGACGACGCGGCCTCCGAGTTTTACAGCCCGGAGCCTGTCGGCGTGTCGCCTCCGCCCGACGAAAATTTCTGCGACACCTGGTTCCGATCGAACTCGTCGAGTTTCTTGCCGGTACCCATTGACGCTCGATAAAAAATAATGCGTAACTGCCGATCGCAAAGTGCTAATAAACGAACGAATTGCGTCATTCGCAGGAAAACGTTGACCGGTGGCACGAGCTAATGCAGCCGAAACTGCGCGAGGCTGAACGAAGGTCGGCGTTTTGCATTCGCGATTACGCGTCGCGGATCATGGAGACGCTCAAGACGACGGGACAACGAAAACTGAACTTCGACGCCGTTGTCAAGACTGAACGCGCTTGCGAAGTGGCCAGATACTTCCTCGCATCGCTGGACTTGGTAAAGCGCGATTCCTTAAGACGATTTTCGAGACGCGTAATTGACGCGGAATTTATTACGCGGAATGTGCTCTCTCTGCAGGCCTCAAGACAAAGCGTGGACATAAGCGTGGATAAGAAGCTCGAGCATAATATAGAGATCCGTCTACCTGAGGAGGCTGGTCAGTGTTCTTCCAATGACCAAGTAGATTAATGTGCTCAATAAAGTGATAACGATTAATCGGCTCCAGCTTAAAGAGCTCTATGTGTTCTCTGTGAATACGTGTATTATATGTATATTAAAAAAGAGGGAAAGAAATCGGATTCGATGTACCTTAATAGGTCAGGGCGGAAGAGCCCTGTCTGTACTGTGATACTATGCAGCTATGATGATAAGGATGCAATGTCTTTGAACAAAGATAACTTATATCTGCATTAAATACTTTTTTTCCACAGGTTAATCGACGTGTCCGTCTTTTCTCTCTTCCTCAAGCTTCTAGCCGAGCGATAATTATAGAAATATGTCTGACGGCGGCTGCACAATTCATTGGAAATCCATACGTTTCCAACGGGTTGCGAAGCTCCGGCTTCATTTATTTAATCGCACGGCAGTTCACTGCCGCCAGTCGGGCGAGTCGTAACGAAGGTGTTGCGGCGAAGCCGAGCGTTACAACCTGGGATTGATTTTTTTTTTTAATTGAGACCGGAACGCGTTCCATTGACACGCGCTCGTCTACCGCCCGTATACCGTGGATAATACTGTGGCGCGGAACAAAACGATGGATCGTGCATTCACAAGCGTGCGCGAGAGCACACGGACGACGCCGAGCACGTCTCACACGTGCAATGTATGACAATTGGCAGTGCCGCGATACACAGAGAAATGCTCACGCATGCGTCTCATCGGAGCCGAGCCGACGACGGCACCGGCTCACAGTTTATATTAGTTTACATTAGGGCAGGCACGCCACGAGACGCCGCGTAAATTGCGTTTTCGTTAACGCGCTCGCGATTCTACCCCGGAAAGAATCGCATTACGCGTGCACCGCATTAGCGCACGCCGCCAGATATATCGCGCCGGACCCCGAGTTTTTCCGGACCGATGAGTGTTTTTCCGGAAGTGTAGTTGGCATTTTTGAAAAAAAAAAGTATCAGCCTCGTAACCCGGATTTGACGCGTTACGAACGCGCGGCCCTCGAAAAGGCGCGGAGGAAATGAAAACGCGCGGATATCGCAGAAGTTTAATATAGAGTCAATGCCACTTGACGATTGAACCAATCAGACGAGACAGATCTATGTACTTCTCTCCCCCGATCTTCTCTCTCGTGGTGCGGCAGATATATTCAATTGAAATAGCTGCGTTCTGCCGCGCGCTGTGTCTTTGCGTTAATATACGCGTCGGAGTGTTATCTTTTATATATGTGTCTGAGTTAGACTAAAAATCTAAAAAGCAAACAGGTGACCAGACAATCTATCTCTCATCCGGTCTTCCTAATTATACAGGGTGTTTCCTCTAACTGTAGCACTTAGAATATCTCTGCTTCCTTTGATGATATGAAAAAAGTCAAAGGACGAAAATTGTTCGATTCAAAGAGACTAGTTCTCGCTGAATTCTTTCTCTCATATCTTCAGGTGTTGTCGGAATATCGCGATAAACTTCATTTGCACGGAACATACTCAACGAATCATTTCCTGATCGCTGGATTGGACGTGGTGGAAGAATTTCTTGGCCGGCTCGATCACCAGATCTTACGCCTCTTGATTTTTTTCTTTGGGGACACCTAAAAAATGAAGTTTATCGCTATATTCCGACGACACCTGAAGATATGCGAGAAAGAATTCAGCGTGCGTGCACCGCAATTACTCCGGAATCTCTCAAAAACGTAAAACAATCGTTTATTCATCGAATTCGAAAGTGTATGGAAGTAAACGGTGATCATTTCGAACATCTGTAAAAAAGGTATATCTTTGTAGTTATACATACAATAAATAGAGTTTCTTTTCCTAAACGTGATTTTTGTGGTTCAAAGTCATTTGAAGGTCAACATATTCTGTATGGTTGAATTTGTTTTTTTACAAGCTACATCATTTCGTTAAGAAAAATATACCATCTCATTTAAAAAAATGTTCATGACCTTGATATCTTGTGAAAGGTCACATTAAAAAAAATAATTTTCTTACCGGAGTACTAGTCTCTTTGAATCGAACAATTTTCGTCCTTTGACTTTTTTCATATCATCAAAGGAAGCAGAGATATTCTAAGTGCTACAGTTAGAGGAAACACCCTGTATAACTTGATATTTGATCAATATAGTTTTTTAATTTATCTATTTTCTATAAATTGTCGCATTTTGTAGCACGGCTGTAGATGTGACTTTTGCAAGGATATTTAAACAATATAGATCGACATGAGCAGCAAAAGTGCGTTACTGATACAACGTTGGATGCTGCAACCGCGCGTGTTGCTCGTTCTTATTTTGCTGCAATTTATCATACAGTTTTTTACGTCTGTCTATCTGTATAAATACGTCACGAACGTGGAAAGCGATCTTCGCGTCGTAAAAAGTCAATACCCACCGGACACCGTGGCGATTCCGCGACGAAAACGTAGCAGCTCAGTGCCGACCGCCGGAGACAATGCTGTTTCTGACCTATCCAGTAGAGTACGTAAACATTTAATGTATAGTAACTGAAAGAAATTGCTCGTAAAAGAGTAAACAAATTAAAAATTGGAATTCTAACTTTCGAAACGTGACTTTAGAATTTTGGAATTTCATTGTATCGTAATGCTCGTATTAAGAGAGAAGAAGATTACATCTTAAATCTTGTCAAAATTGTGAAATTATGTTAAATAACAAAGCTATGTATATACAGAGCAAAAATGATATTTGATCAATTATTTGAATTTTACAGTAAAAGCTGTTTCCTTACTCTTTTTAATTATCGAGGATTTTCTAAAAGCCAAGATCTAATTTTCTGATTTAATTTCCTTAGAGTATCTTACATCTCTCTTAATATCGCGAAATTGTCCGCACCGCTCGATTGCAGATCCGAGAGGATAAAGAGATACAGGGGACGAAGAAGATAACCGCCTCCCCCATTATGGTATCTGGCTCCGCGTCTTCGCCAACGGCGGCCGGTCAGGATTGGGTCTGGTTGAATGCCGACACGCGGATACAAGTTAGTTCTCTGTGACTGTTAGAACTAGTGCTTACCTGTCCGCGATGAAGCCACATCCAAACATTCTCTTCAAACTTGTCGCGAAACTTTGAGTTTTGTCGCGATGCGTGTTTCTCCTCGACGAACTCCATCATCTATATAAAATATCACACGTGCAGAATATTTTGACAATGCTTTAGATATATTTGCGTTAGTAAACTGAAAATAGATCGTGTAACTACATGGATATATTTGTATTATTTCTGTTATTATTTTAATATAAAAAAACAGAACTTGAATTGGAACAAATTAAACAAGATACAATTTAAAATCTTGCTTAGTAAAAAAATATCTGTAAAGATAATATCAGAAAAAGTAAGCAAAAATTTTTAATTTGAACATTTAGAAATTACTAATTTTAGAAAATTATATTGCAAATTTCATATTATAAACGATAAAAACAAAAACTGCTAATTTCATTTACAAGAGTATATTAATAGACTACAATATAATAGAGAAACAATTAAAAAACAGAAAATTTTAATACACAGTAGGATAAATCGTGCTATAAAATAAGTAACAAGTACAAAATTTTAATATAATTATAAAACGGCATCACACATAATATCCATACCTGCTCTGTCTGCTTCAGTTCGATGCAATCGAGAACTTTTGTCGTTCGTCTGCGAAATACTGCCCGCCAGGTCTTCCTGGCACGCCGGGAAATCCGGGCCCACGTGGTGAACCAGGACTACCGGGTATTCAGGGCGTTATGGGACCGACGGGTCCATCTGGACCACCTGGTCATCCTGGTGTCAGAGGACCCAAAGGTGACATTGGACCACCAGGTTTCGACGGAAGGGATGGTATACCGGGTGAGCCCGGTTTGGACGGCATTCCGGGCAGAAATGGTTTCGACGGTTTACCCGGGGCTAACGGTAAAGCGGGCATCAATGGATCGCCGGGATTGTCTGGAAGAAATGGAACAGACGGTAAGCTTACATGTAACATTTAAAAAATGCATGCTGCAATCAAAAATTTATCATAAAGGAAAATACGAATGCCGAAAATAAAAATTCGATGAAACGCTTCTCTTGCAATAACTGTTCGTTTTCAAATCAAATATCTCGTTTTACATTTATCACAATAATCTCGTTTTACATTTGTCACAATATTCTCATTTTACATTTGTCACACTTTTATACTATGTATTACTACGTAATAAGAGAGAGATTTAATCCCATAATTTGTCACATTTAATTGTATTCTTCCAATTTCTCGAAGTTAATATTTCGTTTCTCTATTCAATTTTTCAAGATCTGTACACAAATTTTCTAATACATCGCTTATAATATTAAAAAGTATTTGATTTCGACGTGAGTAGAAAAGTGCGAGCAGCAATAAATTTTGTAATTTTACCACCTTGAGTATTTATTTAGGAAGACCCGGACAAATGGGGCCTCAAGGACCACCAGGTCTTCGCGGTAAGTAACGATATTCCGATGGCTGTAGCTTTTGTTTTACAAATGAATGTTTTATACTTTAGGAGAGGTAGGTCCACCCGGCCGGCCGGGAGCGTCGGGTAAGGATGGCGAACCAGGTATACAGGCATGGAAGGTGAATATCAATGATCACAGTCTCACTGATATATTAATACCGCCATCCATTGTAGGTAAGCACGATCGATGAGAAACAATATCTTTTTTTTATGCGAGTAACCGAGTTTCACTGCTAAAATTACAGAACCGTTTTATTCTTTCTTTAATATTAACGCAATAATATCGTGCAACGCTACGTATCCTCCATGCACACATTCGCGTTACTCATAAAAAGAAAAAAACTTTACATTGTAAATTGGGCATTGCAGAATTTACACCGCCGTTAAACACAAGCAACGTGATTTCCGTGCAAGAAGGCAGTAACATACGGCTCAGATGTATCGCGAGTGGAAAGCCACAACCTATTATACAATGGACCAAAATAGACGGTTCCATGATACCCATGGGTACCTGGCGAGGTATTAATCGGATCTCCTAATTCACAGTAGTATAAATAGCCACGGGATAGGATTAACGAGCTCTATTTATATAAATATCACGATTTCAGTGAATTCGGTTAACGGCAGTACGCTCAATATCAGTGTAGTGAACCGGGAACATATGGGCGTGTACGCGTGCAACGCTGATAACGGGATATTGCCGGCAAAATCTAAAAAATTCAATCTTCAAGTAAGATGTAAGCATGTTTCAATTTTATTTAAAAACATGATTCATGATTATACGTAAAGATGTAATTTCATTTTTCATTTATAAATTGTTTTAAATTTTGGATATATTTACGATAATATCTTTATTTCAGTTATTTTTACTCCACTTATCATGCTTTAGAAACCAATGTAACATGTTTTCTATATCGCATTAATCGTAATATTTTTTAGTACGAATATAAGCCATGACACATTTAATATATTTTTAAAAATATTTCATAAGTTTCTTGTAGCCTTTAATACATCATAAATCTTTTCCAAGTTTCGACATAATATTAAATATTATGTCGAATATAATATTAAAATGCGAAAGTAATATTAATCAAAATTGATTGTTACTTTCGAAAACGACATGTGCAAATAAAACTGAAAATCGATTGCGTTCCAGTTTCGCCGTTTATTCGTATACGCAACAATATAGTTCTCGTACGAAATCAAAGTCCAGCGACATTAGAATGTGAGGTAGAGGCCTTTCCTGAAGCAATAGTATACTGGGAACGTATACTGGGCGACGGTCGCCGTATAAAAATAACGGATAGACATAGAACAGAAGTTTACGACAAACGCGATAATTACAAGGTAGTTTCAAAATCCATTCTTACATATGGATTTCTGCAAATTTGTACGCTCGTTACATTACTTTTTAAGCTCTTCTTGAAGTTTTGGATCAAAACAAAAACTGCTTGATAACTATTATGATACAAAGCTCCAATAATTTAGAGAATTACGTTTTGCTGATACGTTACTAATAACAGTTTCGCAATACATGAAATTGTCTTAAAAAGTTGAAGATGAAGCTGAGGATTACGAGAGTGACTGCGGCAGAGCATGGGATTTATTATTGTGTGGCGAGAAACGATCTGAACGTCACCAAGGGATCCTTTATTGTAGATGGTTCGTGTTACCTCGTTATTTGCTAATAGATTACAAAGAGACATTATAGAGAAGTCAGTATCTATAATTAATTAATTAATTAATTATAGTACAAAAGATACAAAAACATTATTCACATTATTCTCCAGTTTCATCTAATATTAAATTAAATAAGCGATTTTATTTTGTATTATACTATAAGTTAACGCTTTCAGACAAAATTCATACTTTTAAATAAATTTAAAAAAACTCGCGCAATTTATCGCTCACACAAATAAAAAATAAATAACTTTTATCTTAATACAAAGGGGGCTCGTCCTGGAGAATAAAGAATAAGAGACTTTTTAAATCACCTAAAATGCCTATTTCTAAGAAATAATACCATTACTGAATTTGTTAATTAATTAATGATAACAAATAATATTAGATGACTTAAAGGATATAGAGAGAATGAAGTTAGGAAAGGAGATTCATATTACGTATGGCCAACCCATGCCTCCGAGTGTCGACCAAGAACAAGAATTATGCAAGACGCAAGAAACGTGCGTAATGTGTCCAAAGTGTCCATACACGGATATAACAAATGTGTACGTGCAACCGTTAATATCTAAAGATATCAACGCAACGCATCCGCCACCATCAGTAACTGGTATGTTTAATGATTTCTAATTAATATATTCTGATAGTTTCTTGAAATAAATTTATTACTTTCAAAAGAACATGATGCAAAAGATATAGAAAAATATATATACAACATAAACGCACATATTTTCCATACACGATTCGAAATATACAAAATGAACGTAAATCTTTTATCTTTTTGAATTTTTTATCAATAAAAATGCGACAAAATGAAGTAAAAATAATATAGCAATGTGGAATATTTTCTATGAAAGAAAATTATTAAAAGTCACTTTTCGTCATTTTCTAATCATTTCAATCTTCGTTTTAAAACTGAAGATCAAAAACTGGCGAAAAATGATATTTAATTAAAATACTTGCTCAATATATTTCGTTTAATTTTAACTCAGCAACGAATTTTCTCTTATTCATATTTTAATTCATTTATTCATTATTTTAGTTCACTAATTTATAAGCATGATGAATCAAGTACAGTAGAGAAAAACTATGTTAATGAATGAAAAGTGCAGCATGACGCTGCGGAAATATCGTAATTAGCGAACTTACGACACTTTTCAAACGACAAGTGCTCGTCGTTAAAAACGATAAAAAAAACGAAACTTTTCCAAGTCGGTTCGCTAACTTGGAGACTCGAAAGTTAATATAAACGACGTTGGTAAATTCACAGAAGGTTTGATAGAAGCCGTGGGAAAGCCAGTGCTGAAAGGAAATATGGACGACTATTACGGAAGTTGGATGCACGACACATACCGTCACGATATGCCAGATAGACTCTGGGTCACTCGCAATAATGACACGTTCTACATCTATGAGTATAGATCGAAGGAGAATTTCAAGAACGAGACGCCTAATCAGATAAAGTTGCCCTATTCCTTTCAGGTCTGGAGTTTAAAAATTATAAATAATGAGGAATCTGCAATTACAGTTTTGCAATTTTCGAAGAGTTATAAATTTCCATCAAATTAATGATAAAACAAAATATATTCTTCTCTGGAATGAACATAATGACATTTTGATATTCTTTGAAAACGAGAATTGAGCTCACGATCAATATTTTTTAGGGCAATGGACATGTAGTTTACAACAAATCATTCTTTTACAATCCTCAAAATCGACCGACGGTTTTACGATTCGATCTTTCTCCGTCCTCGAATAACGGATGCCACCAAATACCAAGTACCAAGTATCTTAACAAATGCGAAATACAACTTCCGGACTTGAATGTCAATACTCAAAACTTTCTATATACACACAATTTTACTTATGTAGATTTCAATGTAGATGAAAACGGTAAGCTAATATTAAATATAACATCTCCTACAAATATTACATATAAAAAATTCATCCTTATTTTAAATAATAATGCCAAAATTTAATTAGAGCATTTCAGATTAAAAAATTAAGTATTACAATTAAAATAATAATTGTAATATCTATTTTATAATTAAAAATGTTATAATTATTTTAATGTTTATCATTATCATTATAATAAATATATAATTATAATCATATTACAATTATTATAATGATTTAGGTTTATGGGTTATTTACGGATTATCATCCAATAATACGGCAGTTGTGAAAATAGACCCTGTGGATATGACCATGCAGTACGGATGGAACATCAGTATCAATCATCATATATTTGGGGAGATGTTTATCGCGGGAGGCATGCTCTATGCTGTACATAGTGTCACTGAAGACACTATGAAAATACGGTAATATGAAAAAGATTATGTTTAAAGCCATGGAATATCAGCAATAAATATGCAATAAATATGCTAAAATATTCTTAAACGCTCTCCGTAATATTCGGAGATCGTTTAAGAATTAAATTCCTGGATATTTTACAGTATGTTCTCTGATATTTATTACTATTATTCATTATAGACGTTATTTGTCTTTACACATGTAGAAGCATTTTTACATAGAAAATATCTATTATAAATATATATTATTTCTCGATACATATGGACGTTCAAAATAAGGCCACAAACAACTGTGGCGAATGATAAGCGATTGTACTTTCACAGCATGACTGCATCGTTTTTGCTAATTGTTTTATCATTATTACTTAATTTGACCCAATTCCCCAGGTTCGCTTATAATTTGTACAATAACACTACGTTAAATATGCACTTGTCGTTCACAAATCCGTACTACAAGACCACGGCTGTTAGCTACAATCATAAAACCAAGGTACGTGCTCGCCCGGCGATACCTTTCACCGTTCTGTTACGGCATGCACTCGTCCAAGTGTACTTTCCATTTCAGGAACTCTACACGTGGAACAAGGGCAACCAATTGGCCTACCCAGTAAAATATCGCGAGGAATTAGCAGGAGTCAACTGAGGCAACTAAGAAAGAATTGTCCTCGGTACGGTGTACGATGTACGATGTACGCTTGTACATGGAAATGGAAAATAAGCATTTATCGCATTTATTTATAGCGGGAACGTTAATTAATCATACCTAATGCATAACGAATTCTTCTCATTATTCTTCGAAATCCTGAGTGTCTTTTTATCCTGTATGCGCGCCAAAAATAAAACTTGAATAATATCTAGTAACATGTGCGCAATGAGTAATTGTTTGTCGACCAACATAGAATTGTGTTTAGGCATTAAAGGCAAGTCACTTTTTTCCACACATTTTCTCGTAGTTCTCATGTAAGCCATGAATATCATATATAATTATAATAGAATTGTATTTTTAAACGCGAGATTATGTATCATAAATAAACATAATAAAACGGAAGTACTATACGAGAAGTATTATACGAGAAGTAACATATTGTATAATTAATTATATTATACATATTATACATATGTATTTCTAAACGTAAGTTGGTGCTATAGCAATGGTTATCGGTGATGTATCTTAATGTATGTATCTTGTATTTTAATGTTATATTTCCAACTCAAACAATACTTCCTTCTTTCTCTTCTTTCAAACTAACAGCGTTTAAAGCTTTCTATTTTTATCATTAAAAGATAATACCTTCATATATCGCATTATTAAAAAATTATTCAAGGCTGAAACTGTTAAATATTCAAGGTTGAAGATGAAGCAAACAATGAATCAAAAGCAAACAAAATTATATTTTCTAGTAACTACACTCTTTCAATTTATTTTAAGTAAATTTATTCTAAAACCTTGAAAGTGAGCAGTCTATTATATCGAAGTCTACGTATCGAAGTCCATCTCAAGTATTTATTGATAATTTGGTAAATGATAAATTAACTCTACCGCTATTTTTCATGAAGTTATTAAAATTATTGAAGTCACGCGATCAAACGCATCCAGTCATTTCCTTGTGCACGATCGCGAGAACAAAAGCGTCTTCTTTTCTTCTTTAATGAATATCCAACTCTCTTGGAACACAATAACATAATGAAACTTAAAGGCACATCAATGGAATACAAGTAACCGGGGAGTCATGATTATTAGGACGCTTCGTATGATAGATCTCCACCTCCTATTCGTTTAACGTTCCCACATGGTAGGAGAGCGTCGAGTGCTCACGAATATATACAGCGACTGTAAGCCCGAGCGCGACAATCTCCGGCAAATCCAAACGACCGTAAATCCTACCAAGTATCTGTTCAGTTAACGATAATCGCGGGTCAACAGCGATCGTCAACACTAATTTGGTCTACATAACATCTGTCACCAATCTGTAGTTAATTACCAATTACAAACATCGCTCAAAGCATCGTATAGTGTTTTGGATAGTGCATCAGCTATGGGTACGACTGTCAGTACTGAGGGGTAAGTCAATATGGAAGTGAGAAGAGATGAGAATCGTTTATTTCTTCTTCATAGCGATTTTCTTGTTACGTAAGTCCTCATCGTCGCTCGATGGTCACTGAGATCATTTAAAGTATCGCGATCGAGAACGTAAAACATGTTGTGAATTTTTTTCTTTTCGACGTGAAAGCGATCCTGATTGACTCTCGATTTGTGATTGGATATATCTGCGAATTATAATTCGCACGACTGAACGATTTAAATGGTGGATTGAAAATGTGTTAGTAAGTAACATGTATAATTTTCAACAGAGGTGCAACAGAATAGCTTATCATCCTGCAACGAAGAGGAGTAAAACTGATATCGTTTGTCAATCTGCTTATCTCTTTCGCAATCTCTTTCGCTCTTGTCTTATTTATTTATGCGATATTTATACTGAATGTCATCATCTTGTAATGTTAAGTTATGCGATCCTAATGTATTATTCAAGATCCGCTTTCTGCATCTTTATTTCTGATTTCTTTCAACTATTTAATCGTTCGTGAAAACCGCTTACATGAAAGATACAAAGGAATGGTTGTGTCTGAGGAATAAATTTCGTAAATGAAAGTATATAAAAATGTCATAGCTATTTGCATTGTTTGTAATGTTGCGTTGTGATTCTAATGTAAAATTGTCGCCTGCAATATTATTCAATCTCTATTCCCCTGTTTCTTATTTTTTTTACTTGTTCTTTTTCTGCATCGTCATGAAACTGACTTGCAGAATAAACAAATGCGAAGAAGAAGTAAATGTAGCTGCGCTTGAGAATGAAGTTTCTCTGTAAATACATAACAGTGACATCAGCTTATGATTTTACAAAATTGATTGTTCCTTGCGTGATCAGAAAACATTAAATCTCCTACTTCTTACGTGCAAATTGATGTCTCGCTTTTTCTCCCAGCACCTTTCAGACACAGAGAATGGAAACCTAACTCACGTTTATTTAACAACACTCAATTCTAAAACCATATTAAATATTAAAATAAGAAACGATCACTATTATCTACTTGTATCAACAAAATTTTCGAAATGTTACTTGTTCTAAAAATAAACATTTTAAATTTATTATCGATAAAAGAACGTGATTTTTATTAACTCAATACTTTGTTATCTTTATCAATAAATCAATAAATCAATAAATCTTGTGCTTTCACTACAAATATCTGTTTATAGTTCTTATTTTAATTTTCAAATAACAAAACTTTTATAAAAAAACTTTTAAAACTTACTCTACTTATTCTACCTTAGTCACAAATTTATTTTTCGGTGCAACTCACATATAAAGCAAGGTATGAAATAAAGGATAAAAAATTCACTTTGACATCGTGCTGACATTAATCAGCAATATATTATTCAATGATTATTTCTGCACACGTTAACTCAATTTATGTTAAAACATGTGAGATTTCCATTTGAATTTAATAACAACTATATCACCACTTGGCAGCTAAAACGAAAGAATACATTAAACATTAAGCATTTATTGTTAAGAATATACATTAAACATTAAGCGTTAAGTATTTACTTTTCTTGATAAAATTTGTTATCTAATTGATGTTTGACCGCTGTATATAGGAAAAATAGGAGGATAGCTTACAAATCGCTCTAATTTCGTAAGACTACTGCGCGTGTCATAATTGATAACGTTAATTATGAATGTATAATAGACTTAGTATCAAATGCTTTAGTATCAAACTGACACTAAACTTATTTAATTGAAAAATACTTTAACATTACTATGAAAAGTAACATGTAATAATAACATTTTTTCCTCCACTAATCTTTCTGTACTCAGAACTTTGAGGAAATAAATCCAGTTTTAAATCCCTCATGCTAATTTGAATAAAGCACGCAGAGGACAGAAAGAAAGGTAGTTTAGTGAGCTAAAAACTCAGTTGGGCTTTTCAAAGTCAAGATTGCGTGACACTGTGTAACATCAGCTTCCATTATTTCTCTTTTATCACTTTTAGCGTACATACAAACATCAGTTCTTGTTCACGAGTTATGAAATAGCACAATCTCGTTGAAGTTAGATATGGTCAGATATGGTAGACGTGTGCTATCTCGACGTCATAATGTTTGGCGTAATAAATTATTTCCGGGTACAATATCAATGTTACGCGTAGATTTAAATATACGTACAGCAATAAAGCCCCTTTGCAATAATGTGCTAATGATGTGCGCGAGGAATCAAATACTGCGTATCCGTCGATTGGCCAGTAACAAGATGAGCACTAAGCTGTCACTTATAAAGAAGAAAAAATTACTTCGTAATTTGTTAGCTACATCAATAACCGCTGACCTTGCCATGTGTGCTCTTATAGCGACTAATATCACGTATAAATGACACAGCGTGCAAAACATGAAAGCATCACCTAGTATACTTATGTAAGATCATATAGCTGATTAGGCTTGTGGTAGTATCAGTCAAAAATAGATTCGCAAAACAATCACTGAGTCATTACAGCTCTACTACAAAATTTTTACACAAAGCATTCCGGATACATCTATGATTTATGACTATTTTATTCAAGTAACAATGTCGTTTAATACAATTAAACGCAACGTTTTGTATTAACAAAATCTTTTATTAAAAAGATTGAAAAACGAAAAAAATGCTTGAACTTCTTAATGAATAATAAACATCGATTGTCGAAGTGCTTAGTCATACAGATTTTTAAATTTAAATGTCAACAATTTTTTATTTAGCCTTTTTATCAAATTAAGAAAAAAATCGAATTTGTTAGACAAATTTGAATAGTTTCTTTGTATTCTTGGTGCTTCTCTCTCGCGCTTCTTGGCATATGCTATATGCTTACAATTGCCTTAAAAAAATGTTAGATAACCGTCAAGTAATAAATATTTTAGATAACAAAATAATAAAAATATTATCTTGTATATATATATAAAACTATGATATCTAGGAGACCAGTTATCGCATTACATGTCATAATATCTTTTATAACACTAATAATAAGATAACATTTTTATTATTTTGTTATCTAAAACATTTATTACTTGACGGTTATCTAACATTTAATACAAATTTTAATACAAATTTTTTCATATCATATATATATATAAACCTTGTTGTTTGATCTTGCGTATGAAAATTATTTGTATTAAAGTAGAGAGAGCGTGACCAACCAACGTGAGCGTGACTAAAAGTCCTAAAAAAAGAATATTAAAACGATTACAAGTATAATGATCTGACCTACTGACTTACTCCAATTGCTAACTAACTCCAATTGCAAGTAACGGATTGTAAGCCGTTGCTTTACACTCACTGCAAATTCTATAATACGTTAAAAAGTATATATAGTATATAGCAGTGTTGGGAACGTTACTTCAAAAAAGTAACGCGTTACCGTTACCGTTATTTTTCGTAAAAAGTAACGCGTTATCGTTACTCGTTACCAATTTTAAAAAGTAACTCGTTACCGTTACCGTTACTTAAAAAAATAACGATTCGTTACTTTTTCGTTACTTTTTTATAAAATATTTAAATAAAATATGTACTTGATTAAAAAATTTAATTATTTTTATTTTTACACAGTTGGAAAATTTGTGTTTTCTTGTTAAAAAATATGCCGGTTAACATTTTTGTGTTAAATATTTAACACATTCATGTGTTAATTTAACATGTTGCTGTTGTGTTAATTCAACTCAAGTGTTAAATTTGTAAAACAACTAAAAAAAGTGTAAAAATTACACATTGTGCACCTATTTTTTATTTTACACAATAGATATGTTCTGTATTATTAGTGACAAGTTTTATCTCTTAAAATTTACAGAAAACTATGTTAAGAGTAAAGATGTATGTAAAAATAACTTTTTTTTCTAGTTAATTTTATCATCAAAAATATGTTGATTTTACACAAAATTTATTTCAAATTACTTCGCAGTTTGCATTCATTTTGGGTTAAAATATTAACATAATATTAGTGTCACCATTTAACATATCCATATTATGTTAAATTAACACAAAAATTTATGTGGACCGTTTGGGACATGTGATATCTGTTAAATTTAACACAAATTTTTCACCTGTGTATATATGTTAACATTTTATTCATATATACATATATGTATATATATTATTTTAATAATAATAAATTGGTTTTGCGAAACTCTTGCACTTATAATTGCACATTGTTTTACTTAAAATGATAACACTAAAATTAATAAGTAATAAAAAGAACTTAATTAGTAACTAATGAAAAGAACTGAAAGTAAAGAGCTGTTGCCTGAGTGGAATCTGTGCGTTCATTCTGCTGATTTATTAAGTAGAGATAAAAATTAAAATACCGATAAAAGTAACGGTTAAATTCGTTACCGTTACTGTAAAAATGTAACTACGTTATCGTTATCGTTATCGTTACAGACAGCAAAAAGTAACGATCGTTACCGAAAAATAGTAACGGTAACGGTAACGACGTTACAAGTAACGCGTTACTTCCCAACTCTGGTATATAGTTTACGTAGTTGCAAAAAGATCTGCGCATTAATCTTCTGACTTAAGGAATTATGGAATTCAAATGAATAAATTTAAGAGATTCAAACTTTTAGAAAGATCTTCCAGAAAAATCTGTATTTATATGTAAAATCATAAGAAAATGAAAAAAATTAACTACTTTTTTAAAGAATAGAAAAATAAAGGAATATAAATATATAAAAATATATCAATAAAAAATAGATATTCTTGATCTTTTTACTGATAAAAAAATTTATATTAAAATATATTTGCTTTTCCTATTCTATTGCTAGAACGCGTTATAGAGCATTATACATAACAATTTTTATTAATTTACTGATTACACTGATCTCCTAGATATCATAGTTATATATATATAAAACTTGTTGTTTGATCTTGCGTATAAAAATTACTTATATTAAAGTAGAGAGAACGTGACCAACCAACGTGAACGTGACTAAAAGTCCTAAAAAAAGAATATTAAAACGATTGCAAGTACACTACTGTTTATAAATGATTATCCAAACAGCATAAATTATAGCGTCAATGATTTGTTGTAAAGATTAATAGAAGTTTTATTTCTGTATGTATATCTTAATCAAATTATTTCATCTGTTTATATTAAAATTGAGAATTGGTTGCTTTTATTAGAGCTCGAAGAACAACATATTGTCAAGTACAAGTATACAAACTTTATCTCATTATCTTTTCTCTTGTTAAATAACAATGCAAGATCTTGAAATAATAAAGTAAAAATGAACCGTCAAAATTAAAATATTTGTTTTCACAAAGAGTTTGAAATGGATTTTGCTCGTTACATAACTCATTACGCACGTTTAGATAATGTTTGGAAACAATTAAGATATTTTCGTTACTTTGCAAACGAGTGAAAAGATAATTCTGGCCAAACTAAAATTGCAGAAATTTTATGTCATAAATTTTTATATTATAGGGAAAATCAGTTATATAACAACGGTAAGTTAATTCCGAGAAAAATCCATACCAGCTGAAATATATAGGTGAAATCGCCATCGAAGATATACATACAAATAGATATTATCGTATCAGTGATTAGTCATGTGTTATGAAATAATTGCATAATTTATATAACTTTGAAAAGGAAAGAAAAGTCATTCCTCATATCGCCTAAGATAATTACCTATTATCTTCCTTATTCCTTTATTCCTTAGCAACATCGATAATCGTTCGCTAATAATAAAGGTGACATAATTTTAGATAATTCTAGACATAATTTTAGTTTGCGTATGTTAAACTACCATTATACAATACACACCTAAAACTATCTGCATCATATTAAATATCTCTTTATATATATACAGGGTGTCTCAAGTAGCGATCGAGATTGCTAGCTAATTATTTTACCTTTCTATAGTAGAATGAATCTCACATTACCTATGTTGCGAATAGAGTCATAGCTTGCAGCATTGTAGCATCTCTTCATATTAATGAAACAAAAAGGAAAATAACATGAAACATTATAATATGACAAAAAATGAGTATTATCAAAACTATGAGTATTATGTCATCTAATAATGATAGCCAAATAAAAAATGTATTAAGAATGCTATGCACGAATGATAGGCGATATATACAAGTTTCATGTTTTTTGTTGTAAACTCATAAATCTTATAACGCGCCAAACACAGTCGTCTGACTAAGAAAATTGTTTCTTTCATAAATGTCGGGTCTGCTGCAATATACGAATATTAAAAAACCGGTTTAAAGGAGACTACAGAATTAATTTATATGCAAAAAACCGGAATTCTGATATGACCTTTTCCAACATCATCTTTTTACTAATTTCATGAATAAGACTTGTTATTGATTGTCTTCTTTCTGTCTTGTTCAATCTAATCAATCTGCTTTATATTCGTCTACTCAAAATTGTGAAAAGATTTTGTTATCGCAATGAAATGCTTTTCTAAATCTTTCGTTGACGCTAATGTTCCTTTGTGTATATGTGTATCTTAATACTTTGGACGTTCTATCTGTGCATGTTGCTTATGCGCAGTTCTATTATCATTATTGCATAATCATGCAATATTATAAACTGCAAACAAAACTTACGATTAGATTTATATACTTTTACAATGTGCTTACATTGTTGTTTTGAAAAGGCATATCTTATAAAGAAGGTTAATATCAGCGGATGGAAGATACCAATACGTCGTGCATCACATTTAACGAATGACACTGCTAACGAATGCGACAATGTAAGTTTAGTTATATTTATTAGTATGTGTTAGTAAAGGTTGATGCACATCAGCCTTACGTTGCGATCAACTACATTATGACATCGTTAAACAAAAGCTCAGCGTACAATTTTCGTGCAGATTTTCAGTTCTTAATTAATTAATTAATTAAATTTATTGTAAAATAAAATTATTAAATTAAGAAATTATATTTATTTTTATTTGTAGCGCATTGTATTAATCAAACAATAATTTTTATAAACTTTTATTTTTTCATTCTATTGATACAGAGGCAGTAAGATAAAATTTGTAACATTTCTAAATTTGTAATGAAATTTTGCACGAAAAGATTTTCAAAGTTTTATCAGACATCTGATCAAACATGTATGTGTTATTATAGGGATGCGAATGAGAAAAACTCTATTAATTTCTCGATCAATGGAGAATCACATGCGGGTACGTATTCTTTTAAGATGTAATTTGCTTATTTTTATTATTCCAAGATGATGTAATTAAAATAAGAGAACTTTGATTCTAATAAAAAAATTAAGAATTTTTACAACAAAATGTTATAAAAAGATGATAAAATGACAAGATTTAATTATGAAAATCTAATTTTCATAACAGCTAGAAAGAGCCAGAGGATTTAATTATGAACATTTAATTATGAAGGTAGAAGTTATTACATCCAGTTGTGAAAATTTAATTACGATAGCAATAATACGTTCAATTAATATTATAACGATAAGTTTTTGGAAATGATAAAATTACAGCCAGTATTATATTTGTCGACGTCGTATGTATAACTTTTGTGTCCATGTTATAAAATCGTGTTATAATCGTGTTTTCAGTGAGCGGAGGCATATCGGCTGACACATCTCTCAATGTCTACATTCGTGATTATGCGAAATTACGCGGCACAAAAGCTATGTGTCACGAAGGTGGCTGCGGTGCCTGTATCGTGGCCGCGGAGATCAAGGGCAAAACAATAGCTGTAAATTCCTGTCTCATCCCGATATTAATCTGTGATGGGTATGTCTGTGATATAATCGATATATTTAGATATCCATATAATTCCCCAAAGTTTATTTTCTTAATCTTCAACATTAAAAATCAAATTTTGTTGAATATATTCTATTCATATTTACCTAGATTGTGCGTGTATCTATTAGGTGTGCAAATTAATGCGATGATTTTTTTGAAGAAATTTAGCCTTTATTACAAAAAATAAGAAACATGTTAATGTTCAAATATTCGCCATTATTTTCTAATATTTTTCTCCATCTATTTGACAAATCGTCTCTCGAAAAAAGTAAATAAAAGCTGAATTTCTTCAAAAAAAATATCGAATTAATTTGCATACCTAGTAGTTTATTTCTCTTGAGCTTTACGTAATTATGTTAGTTTTAATCAATATTCTATGCTTTTTTCATATATCTATCAAATAATATTGCAGGTGGGCAATCCATACTATCGAAGGCATAGGAAATAGGAAAGACGGTTATCATTCGATTCAAGCAACGCTTGCTGAGAAAAATGGCACACAATGTGGTTACTGTTCTCCCGGCATGGTAATGAATCTTTACAGGTATGTGGCAAAGAAATCAAATAAAATTACCATGTTACAGATAAAACAGATAAAATTTGACAGATTAAAAATATGTGTACATATTATTATATACATGCATAGTATTTCGCTTTGATGTATATTATAAAATGTACACTCACGTATTTTTATCGTTGTAATTTTCAGTCTCGTAAAAGACAAAAAATTGACTATGCAGGAGATAGAAAACTCTTTCGGCAGTAATATCTGCCGATGTACGGGCTATCGGCCGATTTTAGATGCGTTTAAGGGATACGCAAGCGATGCACCAGCGTCGCTAATGAAGGATATCCATGATATCGAGGTAATAAAAATTCGAAAGTTTATCTCGTTTGGAAGAATATTATTTTCATTTCGAAATATTGAATTGCTCAAATTTTCATATATTCTATAACAATTCTATATAATTTAAATAATCATTTAATAGCTATACTTTCTGCTGTTACTTTTTTATTGGGTCGTCCGGAAAGTTCGTGCCGATTTTGAAGGAAAATTCAAAGGCAACATTTTTTTATGTCGATAAATATTTATTGACTTATGTATGCACCGTTTTGTTTCACAACCTTTGTCCATCTTTCACGCAACTGGAAGATTTCATTCTCCCAGAACTTCTTAGGTTTTTCGGCGAAAAACTCCTCAAGGTGGTTTTTTATGTCGATCAAAGAGTTGAAGTTCTTGCCGCTAAGAGAATTTTGCAAAGACCTAAATAAGTGAAAGTCTGAAGGTGCAATGTCTGGTGAATATGATGGGTGAGGTAGCACATCCCAGCCAAACTCCAACAATTTTTGTCGGGTAGTCAAAGAAACATGAGGTCTGGCATTGTCCTGATGGAACACGGCGCCCTTCCTATTAGCTAATTCTGGACGTTTTTCCTGAATCGCTGTCTTTAATTCGTCCAGTTGCGAGCAGTACTTATCTGCATTTATCGTTTGGTTGTGTGGTAGGAGCTCATAATATAGGATTCCTTTCCAATCCCACCAGACACAGAGCATGACTTTTTTTGGATGAAGGCCAGCTTTCGGAGTGGTTAATGCTGGTTCATTTCGCTTACCCCAGGATCTTTTTCGTTCTACATTGTTGTAAATGATCCATTTTTCATCACCCGTCACTAATTGCTTCAAAAATGGTACGTTTTCGTTGCGTTTGTACAGCGAGTCGCAGATGGAAATGCGATCCATTAAATTTTTTTCGGCTAAATTATGCGGAACCCATACATCATAGCGACTTACGTAACCAAGCTTCACTACATGATCGTGGACAGTGGTTTTCGATATTTTCAGTATCTCTGCTAATTCACGTGTCGTGTAGCGCGGGTTATTCTCGATCAGTGTCTTGATTTGGTCATCATCAGTAGTAGAGGGTCTGCCCGAGCGTTCTTGGTCTTTAAGGTTAAAATCACCAGCTCTAAACTTAGCGAACCACTTACGTACGGTTCTTTCAGCTAAAGCGCCTTCTCCGTAAACAGAACATATCGAATTTGTTGCTTGTGAGGCATTTTTGCCTTTCCGGTAATAGAAAAGCATCAAGTGTCTAAAATGTTCTTTGTTTTCTTCCATCTTGAAAAGAGTACAAAACTGACACGAATCAATTTATCTGAAACAACTTTTTTCCTAAAGATGCGTTGAAATGTCACCTTTAAGCATATGTATATAAATCGTATGTTTTCAATAACATTGATATATTCAGACATGTTCCAACGCCATCTATTAAAAATCGGCACGAACTTTCCGGACGACCCAATACTATTTTCGCGAGTATTTTTTCTATCATATAGATTGACACTTGATCTAATAATGTGCGTTATGTAGGAAATTTACAAGATCAAAACATGTCCGAAAAACGGAAAGCCATGTAAAACTAGCGGATGTTGCGTTAAGACATTATTTCCAGTTAGAAACAGTACACTGGATATAAAGCTGGAGGATGCAGAATTCTATAAAGTGTATTCGATTGAGGATTTGTTTGCAGTATTTCAACAGAAACCAAATGCTACATATATATTAAACGGCGGCAACACAGCGCATGGTAATGACAAAAAAGTTTCTTTTTTTTCCATATTTTAGAAAAATTGATTAATATAATAAAAGACATATTAATTACTAAATTTATGTTAAATTTTGTTTCTTTCAAAAGTAATAATAATCTTACGATATAACAATTTCGATATATTTATTCAGTATATTTCGATATATGTTTCGAATGTCAATGTATACAACAAATGAGCTCAAGATATTTTATAATATCGTTAATATTCATCATAAAATTAAACGAACAAGCAGAATCTAATACTAACTTTGGTATTTCAGGTGTTTATCGTGCGGGCAAACACGACCTTCACATCGATATAAACGATATCCCAGACTTGCGCCGCATCGAGAAGACCAATGACTCTTTAACCCTGGGCGGAGGTATATCCCTAACTGTGGCGATGGAGACCTTTCAGAAATATTCTTCCGAGGCCGGATTCAAATATCTACAGCACCTGGCTCATCACATCGATTTAATCGCGAGTGTACCGGTGCGCAACATGGGTAGCATGGCCGGAAATCTGATGATCAAGCACACACATCATGAATTCCCGTCGGATTTGTTCTTGGTGTTGGAAACTGCCGGCACTCAAATACACATCCTCGAAGGACCCGGTCGCAAGCAAAGCATGATGCTACGAGATTTCTTGGAAATCGATATGAAGCATAAGATCATCTACAGCTTGGTACTACCGACTCGATCCGCCGACTATGAATATAGATCCTATAAGATCATGCCAAGAGCGCAAAACGCACACGCTCACATCAACGCCGGTTTCCTCTTCAAACTGAGCGGCGACGGCAAGGTAATGGAATTGTTTAAATTTACTTGAATTATCTCACTGTCGATTTTTCGCTCACCATGTACGCAATATTTCGCGCGAAGGTGCTGGAGAAACCTAACATCATCTTCGGTGGCATTAATGAACATTTCCTCCACGCGAAGAACACTGAGGAGATGTTGGTGGGTAAATCGATCTTCGACAAGCAAGTAATGAAAACCGCTTTGGAGACGCTGCACGGCGAGCTCCAGCCGGATCACGTTCTACCGGATTATTCGCCAGAATTCCGCAGAACCCTCGCTGAGGGATTATTCTATAAATTCGTATTGAGTATTAAACCGGAAAACGTGAATTCCAATTTTCGCAGCGGTGGCTCTATTCTGGAACGAGGACTTTCTTCAGGTACATGGAGTGACCAGTCTTAATCTGCTTTCAACAAATATATTTCACCCGTGATACTCATAAAACTATTACAGAATTTTGTAAAATTTAGTTTAATTTTAATTTGAATTAATTTTTTTATTGTATATTTACAATTTCATTAATAATTGAATATATTTTACCTTATTTATGAACTTGTTTCATTACAATTGAAAGTTCTAAAAAGCATATCATTATTATAATTATAATAATTATTATTATCATTATTATTAATTTGATGCCAAACAGTTTTCATATTAAGAACTAGAGATATGAATATCCTGAGTTGATTTATTCTCAAAAAATTGCGATAAATGAAATGTTTGAATTTACTGTCTTAATCCAGAAAATGGTCATTCCAGGTGTGCAGGATTATGAAACAGACAAGAACTTGTGGCCGGTGAACAAACCTACGACAAAACTGGAGGCAATCCAGCAGACGTCAGGCGAAGCTGTATACTGCAATGACCTACCGCCGTTCCCTCGGGAAGTGTTCTGTGCCTTCGTCCTTGCAAATGTCAGTAATGGCAAGATTGCGGATATAGATGCGAGCAAGGCATTGGCAATGAAAGGCGTAGTGGCGTTCTTCAGCGCCAAAGATATACCCGGCAAGAATTTGATGACAGCGGCCGCCAGCCAGGAAGTAATGATGATGGACGATGAAGTTCTGTTCGCCGAGGACATTCTTTACGCGGGGCAACCAGTCGGTGTGATCGCTGCCGAGACGCACAATCTAGCAAATGAAGCTGCGAAATTGGTGGATATCAAATACAGCGAGTCGATGAAGAGAAAACCCGTGTTAACCATCGAGGACGCGCTTGCTACGAAAGATGAGTCCAGAATTTTGCAGACCATGCATGTGGAAGCGAAGAAGAAAGGTGAAAATTCTTGTTCGAGATAAAGTACCAATATAAATAGAAGATTTTCTTATAAATATATAATTTACCAATTATACATGAAATCATTCTCCATTATTTTCTAGGAAATAATACAAAGCATGTGATAAAGGGTGTCTTTCGATGCGGCAGTCAATATCACTACACCATGGAGACGCAATCTTGCGTGTGCATTCCCACAGAGGACGGTATAGACGTCTATCCATCGACACAATGGATAGATCTCACTCAAGTATCGATCGCGAATGTTCTCAACATCAAAAATAATAGGTGAGTCTAATTTCTTTCTATGATTCTAATTTCTAGTTTAAGTTAATTAAAAGTAATTTAATCTATTAACACACGTTCTCAATCTTTTCATTTAGTGAAAATAGCAAATTTAAAGATTCAAATCGTAATAACTATATTAAAAAACTGGGCTATCAAATCTAAGCTCTCAAATTCAATATTGATTTCACAACAATAAATTGCTATTATTTAAATATAATTAATAAATGTTACTTAGAGTAAAGATTTACGCAAAACAATTTTTCATCTTTCTTGGACGTAAATAAATTAACAAATTGAGAAAAATTGGAGAAGGTACGTTTTGCAAAATTAGATTTTTACAAGAGTCATTCACAAACTTCATTTTTGTAGCATCAATGTCTACGTGAAACGACTTGGTGGAGCATACGGAGCAAAGATCTCGCGTAATTGTCAAATCTCGTGTGCCTGTGCGTTGGTAGCTCACAAACTTAATCGCCCTGCGCGATTCGTCTTGTCGATCGAGAGCAACATGCAATCTCAAGGCAAAAGAATTTCTTCGCGCCAAGAATATGAAGTCGGCGTGGACGACAATGGAGTTATTCAATACCTCAACTCGAATATTTGGGGCAACGCCGGTTGCAACTTTAATCAACCCCATGCTTTCCTGACAATAGAGCATATGCACAAGCACGTATCAATTGCAATATGACAAGTAATACAAGCAGAAATAGTAACAAAATTAAGTAGATTTTTAGAATCAATTTAGAATTAAAAGTTAAATAGTTAATACAATAAATTCAAATGTAATCCTCGTCATTTGGGTCCTTGCGTGAAATTGTCATTTAAAGTATAATGGTTTATAAGATTAGACCTATTTACGATTGAAAAATGAATTATTCAGTAAAGCGAAAAAGGATAAACGTTAGAATATTTTAATAGCGCCTTCGTCAGTCTATATACGTGTACATGTTCAAAATTATTTTCCATTTAACAGCTGTTACGCAAACGAGTATTGGACAAATACCGGATTCGAAGTGCGAACTGATACACCATCCAATACATATTGCCGGGCACCAGGCTCCACGGAAGGAATAGGCATGATCGAGAGTATAATGGAGCACATTGCGCGAGTGTTGAAAAAGGACCCGCTGCAGGTCAGGCTAGCGAATATGCACAGCGATCACAAGTCCGCGATGGAAACGATGATAAACGACTTATCTAAATCGGCTGACTACGAGATGCGGAAGCGAGCTGTCGAGACATTCAACAATGAGAATCGCTGGAAAAAGAAGGGAATCGCTATAGTGCCGATGCAATACCTGTTGATGCATTTTGGTCCACACAACGCTGTGGTTTCGATTTGCGGACGTGACGGTACAGTTTGCGTGACGCATGGTGGTATTGAATGCGGTCAAGGATTAAATACCAAGGTAAAGAATTTAGAGTGTTCCTTAACTGAACTTCCTCTAAGTATTTAATTCTTTAAATGAAATGTTTAAAATCTCTACCATTTTTTATCGTTCTATGCAAATACGATAGTATTAATTGGCTATTATTTTCTTTGCAGGTCGCCCAAGTAGCAGCTTACACGTTGGGAATCAGCCTAGACTTAATCGCGGTCAAAGCCAGCAATAATTTAATGACACCCAACAATATGGTTACTGGAGGAAGTGTTGTCAGCGAACTCTGTTCATATGTGAGAACTCGTTCAATCCACTTTTATGTTTCGAAAAATGACTGCAGGACACAATACTCACAATTATTATTATTAACATTATTATTATGATTAATGTGAATTTATAATTTTATTCGATTTCAGGCCACGATGAATGCTTGTAAAATGATTCTAGAGAGACTCGAGCCTATAAAACAAAAATTAAATAATCCGAGCTGGCAGGAGCTCATCTTGAAAGCGACCTTGGAAAATGTAGATTTATGCGCACGTTATATGTAAGCATCGTTGAATTATATTCGATATAAATGTATTATACAATGTGTGTGTGTGTGTGTGTGTGTGGCCTGCTATTACATTTTGGTGTTCTTTCGATCTTACAGTTATCAATTTTATGAAAAAATTATCCCTTTTGAAATAATTAATAAATTAAATCAAAGGCGTGTCTGAAAAACATAGTTTAAATGTTCCATCCGCGATTTCTATTGTCATATTGCTTTCAGTTCAATCGAACTAGAAAGAAAAATCAGGGAGGGAAAAATAATGATAATTCATTGTTACTTATTCATCGTTTGTACTTACCTCGATAGGCACGTGCCCGAGCACGACAGCACACTCAAACCCTACCCCATTTACGGTGTAACCATCACCGAAGTCGAGGTAGACTTGTTGACTGGACAGCACATTATCAGCAGAGTGGATTTAATGGAAGATGCTGGTACGAGCTTGAATCCAGAGGTTGATATCGGTCAAATCGAAGGATCTTTCGTGATGGGAATAGGATTTTGGACTTCTGAAGATATAGTGTACGATCCTAAAACAGGAATACTAATGAATGACAGAACATGGGTACGTGATCTTTATTGAGCATCGATTATACTAATGTCCCTGCAAATCCTGTAGAAATCAAATCTTATGAAGTAGAAAATGTTCATGTAAAGAATACATATTGTTCAATATTGTTCAATTTAAATTATTATGAATATTTAATTTTCATAGAATTATAAACCACCAGGAGCAAAGGATATCCCCGTCGACTTCCGCGTAACTTTTCGTAAAAACGCACCCAACTCAGTCGGTGTCCTACGTTCAAAAGGTAAAAATAGCAATCCTTTAAATCTGTATTTCAGAAAAAGCTAAACTTTTTCACACACACATACGCACACACATACATAACATTAGAAATTTTCTACTAAACAGTTTAAAAGTTCTTAAAAAGTTCTTAATAAAGTTGTTTATGATGATATTAAAATATAAAAATTAAAATATAAATAGAAAAATTTTTTTGCGCAATTTTTTTACAAGTTTAAGTTTTAAGTAATGATTTAATTAAGAAGAATTAAATTCTATTAAACAGAATTAAACCGTTTCAAGATTTTAAAAAATTCCACACACCACTTTTGAAAATTATTTAAAATAAAAGAAAACTCCGTTTAGAACGCGCGCAAGTAAAATATGTATATCAGAGTTGAAAGGATTAAATAATTGATTACTAATTGAAAACTAATTGAATTCTAAAAATTCCTTTGCAGCAACCGGTGAACCACCATTATGTATGACTTTCACAATTCCGATTGCAATTCGTAATGCATTGAATTCCGCTAGAGCAGATGCCGGAAATAATGATGTTTGGTATCCCTTAGGTAAGTTTTAAATAGAGCAGCTAAAGATTATAAGCAATACATTCTGTACATGATATTGTAAAAATTCAATATCGCCTTTATTGAACTTTATGATTTGAATTAACTTTTATTTCCGCATTTAATGCAAACCATTCAGTCATTATTACTCAACTTAAAAAACATCTACGTTAATAATGGAATTTTAATAATAAAAATAAAATATTTTATAATCATGCAATGACATATTTTTCTAGTTTTTTCTGCAACATGATTTAGCAAACGCAACGCAATTTAGCAGATGTTTAAAAGTATTCAATAAAATTTTCATCTACGTTAATAATGGAATTTTAATAGTTTTTGTTCGCGAAAAATTAGGAGTTATTCCGCATTATGTGGAATTCAGTTTACGTGATCTGTGAATAGCTGAATCATTCGCAATTCAATCTAAAGTTCAATAATATATTAATATAATATGTACTAATTTATCGTTTATAATTTTTGCAGATGGGCCATTCACCAATGAACGTATTCTTCTAAATAGCTTAACAAGCAAGGACAATATGGTACTTTGAGAACGACAGTAGACAGATATTTGCTTACGAGAAGAAATTAGTGCTTAAAATTATTATATTCTGTAATTATTGTCTCTATGTTCACTGCTTTTTAACCAAGATGGATTGAGGCTCTGCGCAATATAATTTACTTCCTTTGTTTCATCAATACAAGCAATAGTTTTGGGATAATAGCGATACGATAGTAATTTAACAATTAACGGATTTCTAACACAACTAAGACACAACTATTGTTTTATGGTAAATAATTTCAATAAATATTCTCTATTAAACGCCATTGATGTGCTACATAGTAAATATTACAACAACATATCTGCGGTGTATAATTGATATTAATGATAATACAATATAAAGTATATATCGTAAATAATAATTGTAAAATAATATATAATGAAATATAAGTATATATAGCTCTCTCGAGAGACTCTACAGTAACGATTATTACCATATATACGCGGACATCAAACGTTAAACACGCCGACATCATTTGCATTATTTGCACTTGAGGGTGGGTGAAGAAGGAAGTAAAAAAAAAAGAAGGAAACGGAACGAAATGAGACTATGGCATGCTCGGAGATTTGATTCGCAAAATTAATTAACGCACAATCGCACCGACGCGTTCGCCGCGAAGTGGAGGGAAACGCTTCCTGGAATGTGTTCTCTTCGCGGCGCCACCCACGTCATCCTCAAGACGTCCCGTCCGCTCGAAATAACGTCGCCTATGTGAGAGATGCTGTTCACGTAGCATCTCACACGAGGAGAAAACATGCCAAACTTAACTCTGCGCGCAGCCTTAATAATTAAAAATTCTGAGCGCGCGCGGGGGCGTAACGAACATACCGGACATTAAGCATAAATAGCGGTTTTTCTGGAAGTCGGCATAACGCCGAGAAGATCAATCGCGTTGCAATGGGTGAAATCTGATATCTGGTAAAGGTGAATGAACGTATCAGAGATCCTTCTTGCGCAACGTGGAAATTCAATCTCTTCAAGATTAAGCCGACTTCCCCGCCCGATAAATAGCTCTACGATGCGAGAGTCTGCATTTATCATCGCGCGTTTTCTTCGCCTTCCTCGTCCCTCAACCAACGAGCCGTGAGAGGACGTGTAGACGAAGCGAAGATTCTTCAAGCTTAACCAGCGCACTCGGAAGCAACGGAACCACCTTCCTTCGTACATACTTCTTTGCCTTTCTCCCTAATCCAACAATGTCGCGAGCTACTTTAAACGCTTGTGTACGCTATAGAAAGTAGAGCGGTCCCTTTCGTTATTGTTTAAACAGAGGATAGTGATATATATTTCGCGCTTGCTTTTAATCGCCGCCAAGCCAAGCGCTGCGTGGTCGTACGAGAAAGCAGGCGGCCGTGACGACTACAGTCGTTCGACTCGGACGAGACTTTAGCGAGATAAAAATCGCAAGATATTTCTACGAGCGATGCTAAAAGGTATTTTCTTTCTCTATTTTTTTCATCTATTACGGGACAATTATGTGCAATAAAAAAAATATTGCAACGAATGTTACACGCGTATTCAAAGATAATACAACAAATATGACAAAATCGTATTGCTATTTGCGGCTGCAAATGCACAGAACCATATCTTACTCTCTACAAACATATCTTTCGAAATATGAATTTCAGAATGATTGGGTTCACGAGAATTTCATTTTCCAATTCGTTTTCATGACTTATCTTTATAGGTAAGAGATCCAATTGAAATATCTGTTCGGATAAAGTTAATTAAGAATTGAGATCTTTCCATTTACATTTTCAACGTTTTAACATGAAAAGAAGCTATTCGATATCTCGCTGCTCAATAAAGCGGCGATTTTGACTGATCTTTTCAATATCTATGTCTTAAAGAAATGATTCTGGCATTAATTCACGCTAAAAGTATATTCATGCAATTTATTTAAAAAGCTCAATAACAAAAATAATTAAAAATTATACAATAAAACGGTAATTCGCGCTAATTAAACTACCTAACTTATTTCATTAAGTTTATCTCAGTCCCATCCAAATCGCGACTTTAGTCGCCACTCGGTTATACTTCGCGTGCCACAACACACGGCCATATATTTGTATATATATATATATATAATTATATATTTTTTAATATATATATATATATATATATATCATCTTTTTCGCACTATCTACGAGTCTCTACGTATATTCTTTCATTTCTTTTTTTTTCCCTATTACAGCGAAGACTATGTTGATTTGTGTCCGTGTGAGTGTGTATATACCTTAAATATACGTCGCCAAAGCATACTCTGACACTATGATCGCCATCTACTATTCTTCATTCTCTCTTTCTTATTCCCCACGACATTTGTACAACGAGAAGGCATTGTCGGCTCGTCATTGCGCGCTCACACGATACCGGATCGCTCTGCCCTGTTATTATAATCACTTAACGGCGGCATGCGAACACCGCCACTAATAATAGGCGTATCATATCGAGCAATGATAATAATTAGTACACTCTACGCGAACACGCACACATCCACCGCGTAACAACGTGTTTCGATTAAGAAGTGAACGATTTTCCGTTTTCCTGGCAAACACGTGCGCACTTGCTCCAGTTTCGTTAAATTTCATTCTTTTTGTAACATTGACTTACTAATTAATTAATCTAGAGCGTGTAATGATCCGGGCAAGCTCTTCTCTTACAATTGCTCATGAAACTTGATCAAACGTTTAAAAACTTTCATGAATTTGTTTTCGATAGTATTTTTTCGATAGATAGAAATGAAGAAAAAGTAAACAGATATACGTAAGAAGAAATTTTGTAGCTTCCGCATGTCTTTCAGCTTATCTTAAAGAGATAAGCTTTAGAAAACAACAAATTATGTATGTATTTTTAATAATGTGATGCTATAAATAATTTTTAAAGCACTTGATCGGTTTCGCGAGTCAATGTGTACGCACGTGTACGGATATACACATGTACGTGTATGCATGAGTGTCGAAATAATTTTCTCGATTATCGCCCCATCATTTTTATGACGCCTCTCTCTCTCTCTCTCTCTCTCTCTTTCTCTCTACATACATACACATATATGTAGAGATATATACATATATATGATACAAGCATAGAAGAGATTACGTTAAAACTAAATAACAGTAAAGTCCTCTCCCGGAAATTTCACACTCTCTCTCTCTTGAAGAGAACACAAGAAGCGCGACAAGTGATCCTTGAAGCAACAAGGCATTTCTATTTAACCATGATGAGAAAATTCACTGGGGATACGATGGGCGCCGATTTTTCATTCTCGTTCTTAATTCGTTTTCATCTCTTGGTACGATATCTAGTTCGTCATATCAGTCGGCTATCTTACTCTCGATAAATAAGATCCTTTCGATAAATATACTAACAATGTACAGTATGTACTCTTACGCGGCTGAGAGGCTTTACATAAATTACCCGGGCCGGTAAAAGAGATTGCGACAGTAATGTCTTACTAGTTTACAGCGAAAGAGATAGAATACAGTTAGATTATCTCGTTAAATTTTTCCTATAATACGATTATAATATATTTGTAATATTGTCCAGTTATGCACGGTCTCCGGTAGCTTTAGACGACATCAAAACTCGAACGAGAAAGAAAAATGAAGAGAGGCACGATCGAGAGATACTGTACAATGAGAAGAACCGCGGAAGAGACACTTGGAGACTGGAGAATGATTAACGTTTTTTAATCCGGTGCACGAATGACCGTGTTGAATAACCGAAAAGATTCGTGCGTATTTTGATGTTAAAAATATCGCACATCATGCGCATGCGTCCTTGATACAATATTGCCGCGTCAATTATTACGGTACATCGAAAATGATTCCTCTAAATACATCAACGTTACACAAATTCTTTTCGCTTATTCTAGAAATAATACTAATATTATAGTAATATCGATATAATATATTAATTACGTTAATATTAATATTATTCAAGGGAGAATTAGCTTGAACAACATATCGACGATGATACAATAGACTCCTGTCATCGTTCTAGAGCTACCAGTGATCCGATGAAGAACTCGCGCAATCTCTGTGCGGTCGAAGCTCGACTTGTAGCTACCGATTTACAGACTACTAACTTGTCCCCGCGGCGGCCGGTTACGCTCAGAGTGAAGAGATATCTCGCGCGCATTCATATTAATATTATACAAAAATACGCCCGACTACGCGAAAACTATGTGAAAACAAAAACTCAAGCGAACGAACGAACAAACGTATTAAAACCGGAAATGTACATTGACGAATGAAGGGAAGCGATTCGTTGATACCAAGCGCGGAGATAAATCTAGTCGCTTCCTCCGCCTCCTCGCCATCCGTATCTGCATCCGCGCGCGAACGACGTTATTAATCTTTCTCACTTTGGGGCAGCTTTACGCTGCATCCTGATTTCGTTCAACCGACTTCGAAAAACTTCTCTCCACCTCATATTTATTTATATTATATATTCGCACATGTATTCGTACGCGTCTGCAATGAAAATGAAGATATTGACGCAAAAGAAAGTGAGAAAGATTAATACGGTGCGTATATTAGGAAACATCAACGGCGATAGAAAATATTCGTGAGCGGCATAAAAACTCAGTATTTGCAGTACTATGAGATACGTCGATATCTAACGATCTCCTTTGCATGAACGTTGTATCAATTCTACCGATGTCGATTAATATTAACTGCAGCTGATTAAATCGTTTATTAACATTCATATTAACAAGATTTACAATGATTTGGAAAAATAATTACAACGATTTAGAAATAAAAGATCGATTAATCGACATCGAAAGAATCGAGAGACCGTATCGGAGGCAGCGCGTTAGGGGAGATAAGTGACAGAAAAATCGAACGGGAAGAAGTAGTGTAGGGACAATACTAGGCGAAACTGCGAGAGCATATTCACGCGTGCGACATCCGCAACTGATAATGCGAAAAGCACTATCCCGTACGTGTACGTGTGTGTGAGGCCCCGACGAAAGTATCGCGTTGCGCTCTATCGAGGGAACCGTATCGAAGATCTCGTTCACCGCGATTGTTCTGTCGTTTGCGGGGAAATCGTGCTCCATATAATCCTCACAATTATAACAACGAATTTTTTTGTAGACTAGTCGTCGTTATATCGACATATCGTCATTATAAATTCTTTCTCTCCCTGCCGTCTCTGTTTTTTTTTTTCTGAATTCGTTCCAGCGAGCAATCGCGGATGTATAATCGATCCGATAATACAATATATATATATATATATACGCTAGATCGAAAAATGTTCACTTCCTCGTGACAACATTTATAATTTAACGAGAATCATGTGTGTGTATTATTATTATGTGTGCTCATCGACTAAATCTCAAACGCAACAGGATATTGACTATAGTGATAGTACCGTACTCGAATCACGTAGATTCACGTTGTTTCGTGTTCGTAATTATGTTGCATGAGCATCGTAGCCTTAACTCGTTTAACGTACTTTGTTAACTACCTAGTTAAGATATATCCTCGAAACATTATACAATTAAAGAACATTTAATGAGTCCACCTATTCGTTTCATTATTATCTCTCCCTATATATATATATATATATATATATATATTCATATATTTTGTTTGTATATACGTGATAGTTATCGTATATCTTTTTATCGTGCTTAATATTTAATATTTCAACGAAAGAACACTTCGAAACTTTCTTTCCCCGTCGTATTCCGAAATCACGAGTCCGTACACGCATTCGTAGAGAATAATAATATATATGTATATTATATTACAATAAGGAGATATGCCCGATACGAATTTCTACAATATATCGTTTTTTCCGCTTTGCGCTTAACCGGCTCTTGTAACATTTTAATAAACGCGGACACTGATGAACCGTGCAATCGTCAGCTACGTGCATATATAATCTAACGCGATTACGTTTAGAACCATAACGAACCACCGAAGTGTCCTCGCATTCGATAATGCGCTCGTTACTAGCTTGCTGTCGGACATACGATCCCTGTACTCCTCTCTCCTCCCCCCCCCCCTCCGTCGTCCGCTCTGCCGCCCGCTTTCAGTGTAAAAATTAATCGTATCTAAATATATATCGCTAATTACGGAAATCTTTCATAATCGAACTTAGAAATGCATCTTCAATAATAGGCTTGCTCTCGACAACATCAACGAAGAAAAACTGTTGACGCGCGTACTATCGGCGCAGTACTATCACAGTTAATCCTCACCGGGAAAATTCGCCGCACGCAGCACGTTCGTGTCATTCTAAACGCAACTCGCGTCCGAACAACTCTCTGCCTAAGCTACATAATTATGCCCGATTATGCGGATCTCAAGGCAAAAAAAGAGGGCCTTGCCTACGCGTGCCTTCCCGTGAGCATCAGTTGATACCGGTTCAGACCCTCGGCTGCGATCTGTCCCCTTGCCCTCTACGTGAAACTAAAAAGGGACGGACATCCATCATTGAACACAGCACTTAAGTTCGCGGCCAATGCTCCCGGGGACGACGACGCCAAGTCCGATAACGCATGTTACGCATTCGGCGAGCATGTTATAGGAAGTATGATACAATTTGCCGATCGTATTCACAGTGAGACGATTTTCGAGTGACAATCAAATAAGATCTAAGATTGATCGGGCCATACCTAATGGAAACAAGCGGGACGCGTTACTTTTTGTTCTTTTTCTTCTAGGCATATTACACGGTATTTACAAAACGTCGCCTCCGTCTTCTTAATTCCACTTGGGATCCTGGAACAGTCATTCGTATTTTCTTTAGTACAAGGATGCAACGTTACGTCTATCAGCAGAGCATCGCTCGCGACTTAATTTATATTTTTATTAATATTTTTCCAGCCACTAACGATCGATGTTTATGATTACCGAGACGGTTAACTTTCGAATGGTATATTCTTGGCTGCAAGTCAGATTGATGATAATGCTGCGTACATAATAAAGTGCATATGATCGTGTCTATATTTCATTAGTTGTTAGTAATAAAGGAACAGCCAGGCTTTCGATCAAGAACCCAATTTTAGAGCTTCTATAACATTTGACAGAATGTAGGACAAAGTTCTATCAATTTTACGTTATGCATGAAAGGCCTTGATCAAATTTAATTGAGAGCATTATAATTAATTGTAATAATTATATTTATATGCAACACATAAAACACTAGATAGAATTCTGTCCTGAATTATAGATTGTCTAAAACTGACTTAAGAAGGTTAACAATTCGGAAATTTTGGTCGAATGTTACGTGACACTTATTATTAATCACAAATATATAAGTGACAATGATTACTGCACATTATTCCTCCGGCACTGAAGGAATATTTATTCACATCTCTAAAAATAATAATAGAGAGATCATATACGAAGCTCTCAGTATTCAGTAATTTTACATAATATAATGAAACTTTGTTATTAATATATTTAAATAAAACTGCAAACGTGTAATAATCACAAAGAAGAATTTACTATACAAAAGATTCATATGCATACATCCATATGTATGTACATACATGCAATAATTTAAATCCCGACAAGAATTATAATGTGCACAAGTTCGAATAAAGAATATTATTACGAATAATATTCAATTTATGAAATAATATATCAAATTTATACAATATTTTGCAGCAACAGATCTCTAAGTTTTACCTGAGACGTCTAAGCGAAACTATTCCCGGAAACCTGTTGTAAAGAAAACTCAATCTCGACGCAAGAAAATTTATTTTGAATCTAATAACATGCGTGGAGTGGATTTAAGATATTCGTTAGATTAGCCATTCCTATCCCTATCACTGATCATCCTATGTTGCGCCTCGAGATCCTCGACAACGGCAGAGTGAAGGCGCAGAACGGTAAATGAGGATAGGTACCTAATCCCTTCACAGAGCACCGAAAGGATCGAGTTGGACAGCATTGCCCTGCGGCTGAGCTGCTGCAGCGGGTTGAGGTTGAGACTGAGGATGCTGCTGCTGCTGCAGATTAGGACCGGCCATCATGGGACTCGCACCTGGCATGGCCATCATGGGCGCTGCTCCGCCCGCAACCATCATACCGCCACCGGCGGCGGAAGCACCTGGGATAGTACACATCATCGGCCTCATACCCTGCATACCCTGCATGCCCATCGGCATACCTTGCATACCCTACAGACACCAGAGAGCGAGAGAAATGAGACATATGTACAAAAGGAAGCGTGTGCCTGCGAGATTTTAACATCTTCCTGAACAATAAGTAAAACTATCGATTGATCGGTCGACTATTACTATTAATTTATTAGATAAAAATTGTACGACGTGTACCTGAAAAAAATGCATTTACAGAGCTTCTTATTTGATCTTATAGAACATTTTGTAAGTTGCATTAGATGATAGAATTACAGCCAGAAGAATAAGCTAAAATATAAACTCTACAAGTACACTTTTTTCTAAGCAGATCATTTTCTTGATTCCTTTTTATTTTTGAAGGATTTTATCACAGAGAATATAAATTAAACTATTCTATATATATATATATATATGGTACTTATATGTTACATCAGTGATAAGTATGTTTATAATATCACATATTGTTCGTACATAAATCTAAGACTTATCTACATTGTCTACATTACATTAGAGATTATATGTCTCAAGCAAATTACAGCCAAATATACATATGAAAAAATCTTCCATAAAACCAGTTTATGTGCAAGGGTATAAATTATACTACGACGAAGTATCGTTCACTACATTTTCGAAACGTGCGCTAGGGATACATGTCAATGCAAAAGCACACAATGCGAGACGCGAGATGAGGTGTCGAGGTGCCGAGCCGATGACCGTTTATCTTCCGACGTCACCTCGCTTCGCCTCGAGTAGTGGCAACCAGCAATGCAATTTGTACAATGATCATCATTATTGACAAAGTGAGTTAGTGACAATTCATGTTATCACACACCGCTCTCGTACGGAGACTTGCGAGGTGAATTCCGACGAGTTTTGGCGCTTCATCGCGTGAGACACGGACGTTCTGCGATCGTGAGACTTACCATCATCGTGGATTGCGCGGGGAATCCCATAGTGGTACTGGTTGTAGGTAGCAGTTGCGTCATTCCCTGGCCCTGTAACACAGCCAGTAACATGCCATATGCCGTGCATGCATCAGACTCACCTAAGGAACGCTAATTGACATTGAAAAATTGTCATTACGATATTACGAGGAGCGCGCGGAGGAGTCCCACGTGGTCTAACGGTAAACTTGCACACATTTCAACGTGTCTATATAGATATATTAGGGGTGTAATTTAGTTTTGAGGGTTTTTTTTGCTCAAAAACGCATGTATTTAAATATGATAATGAATGAATACCTTAATCCAAATATTTTCCTTCGTTTTCTATAACTTTTTCCCATATTTCTGGCAAGAGATGGATTCCACCACGATAAAATGACTTCTTTTGAGTTGATCCATTCGTCGACGAATTTTCGCACTTCTTCGAAATTATGAAAGTGCGTATCCTCTAAAGCGTGTTGCATCGACCGGAGCAAATAATAATCGCATGGAGCAATGTCCGGAGAATACGCGGGGTGCGGTAAGACTTCCCATTCGAGCTCTAATAGTGTTTCTTTCACTGATAACGCAACGTCAGGTCGAGCGTTGTCACGAAGAAGAATCACTTTCCGTCGTTTACTCGCAATTGCTGGTCGTTTTTGGTCCAATGCTTGCTTCAACTTGTACAATTGGTGTCGATAACGATCAGCCGTGGCAGTCTCGTGCGGATTTAACAGCTCATAGTACACTATCCCACCAAATACAGAGCATTACTTTTGAACCGTGAATATTGCGTCTCGGAGTGGATGTTGATGGTTCGCCTGGATCCACCCATGATTTTCTGCGTTTCGGATTATCAAAATAGATCCACTTTTCATCCCCAGTAACAATCCGAGACAAAAGACTCTTCTTTTTTTGCCTGGCGATCAACGAAATGGTTCGCAATGGCACTTTCCGATAATTCATGTCGAACCCATTTCCCTTCTTTCTGAATTTTTCCCACTTCATGTAAATGTTTCGTAACTGTTGTACGATCAACATTTAATGCTCTGGCAAGTTCTGAAGTGGATTGTGTTGGATTTTCGTGCAATAATGCTTGGAAATCTGCATTTTCAAGCTTTCTTGGTTGTCCCGAGCGTTCTTTGTCCTTCACATCAGTATCACGACTTTTAAAGCGTCTAACCCAATATTCACACGTCTTAATTGATGGGGCAGAATCACCATAAGTTTCCATAAGAATTCTATAACCCTCAGCCGCAGTTTTCTTTTGATTAAAAAACAAAAGCAACACATGTCGAAAATGCTCTTTCGGAAGTTCCATTTTTATGATGATATAAACACGAATGTTATTGCATCTATTGCTACAATGCTACTAAATGTCATGGATAATGTCAAGACTGTAAGAAAGAACAGTTATCGGAAACAGCTATTGGAACAAACTGACACTACAGCCATCTGTTGCAAAACCCTCAAAACTAAATCACACTCCTAATATATAGTCAGAGCTGAAAGTTTATGGAGATTACACGTGTCGCTAAACACGAGCTAATTTATCCATTCGCGTAACGGAGAATTTCTACGAAGATGCGAAGAGTGGAAACAATACCGTATTAGGTTACAAACAGTCAATCATCTACGGAACTACGAAATGCACGAAGTCTAAGTGTCATGGTGCAAGGATAATCGGGAATATTATCAAACATAACAAGACATAACTGTTCCTCGGGATGCGTGGAGTCATGTGTGCGTGTGTACGTGTAGGTTTCGTGTACTGACACACAGTGGAAGCGTGCTGAAGATGCTTCACGACAGCAAAACTAAAGGAGGAAACGTGAAGGCTCACCATGGGTCGATATCCAGCGCCAGTGGTAGCTGCCATTGGCTGCGGTGACCATCCACCGGCCGGGCCCGTTTTCGCGGCGTTTTTCGGTGAGTTCCATTGCATTCCTCTGCAAAACAAAATATTCATTGCAAATTGCATAAATCTAGTTCCGACATACCAAACACTTTTCGTGATTATGAATTATTTATAAATTTATTATTGTCACATATTTACATATTTCTATAATTTTATTTATATAAATATCTTCCTTTGGGCATATTTACGAATTCCTGAATAAATTCCACAGTTTGCGTATTCCTTGTACATAAAAGTATGCATAAAAGTCACTCATAGATAAAAATACGTGACCGTACACTTACTTGACTTGTTGCTGAGCGCTTTTATTGATGGTCAAGTTCTGTGCGAGGCTAGCAAGGCTGCTGTCCAGATCTCCGGTCAGTACCTTGCCGGTATTAGCTGCGCTGACCGGTTGTCCCGCGGCTAAAATAACATGAATTTCAGATATATTTGTACAGACATATCAATACCGCATTTAAATCCTACAAATTATCTACGTTAAACAACGCCTTGAATAGTTAAAGCAAACAGTGATACTTATGTAGATTTACAGAATTAAAAATAATTTTTGAAATAACATATTCTCTAAAAGGTGAAAATAATACTAAAGAAACTTGTAAATTTAAGAAAAAGTTTTAATCGTCATCGAAAAATGTCTAACAAACAGCATGCAGAACATTTATCTAAACATAGTAGCGCAAGCTCGTGCGTTTGCACATTGCACACTAACGAACAATAGTATACAGATCATAAGTTAACTGAAAGAGAAACAATAATCAGAGGTTATCCTATGTTCCGTGAATGATTAAGGAGAATTATGTAATCGTTTATCTTTCTCCAATGATTTTTACGATCTCTGCGGTTATAAATAGCATAGGCACGCTTATCTACTCATGCAAAACTGCTACAAATACATCACGATTATCTTACATCCTCACGTGCTTAAATGTAAACGTTGTAAGCATCTTATCTCTTGGAATGATTATTAGACGAATATTGTATATATAACATCGAGCAATATACGTGAAGCGTGAAAGGTGCGAAAAAAAATCTCAGATCATACGAAAGTGGATAAGACGTTTGATCTGAAAGATATCTAATAAACGTCCTAATTTTCCAGATATCCTTCAATGTTTAGTTTCTAAAACGTCTCTCGCACAATACATAATATTATAAACAAAAGATAAAAAAAGAAAAATGAGAAAAATATGGATTCGGTAGGAAACAGCGAGTACGACTCTCATGCAGTTGTTAGCGTGGTTAGTCTAAGCATTCCCGTCACCTGACATCGGCTGCTTTGCCGGCGAGCCGTACCCCACGGGGACTTGGGCTTGGGTAGGGATACCGTAGCCGACAATCGGTGCGCCGGTCATCATGGGTTGTCCGGCTGCATCGTTCACACCGAACATACCTCCCGCCGCCGCCGGCGGCATTTGTTGCTGCTGCAACGGCTGTTGTTGGGCGGCGGCAGCCGCGGCTTGTTGCTGCTGGACCATCGGTGCCGGGCGCGACGGAGACCCGCCCAGTGCCATGCGGATACTGTCGTTGAGATCATCAAAAGCGCTCTTGTTGGCCGAGGAGGCACCCGCTGCCGCCGCTGATACTGTCGCCGATGCCGCCGCTGGCCTACCATGTGCTGCTCCGCCGCCGACGCCGACGGTCGGAGACATCGCACGCGGTGCGGCACCGTTCGCGGCGGCAGCGACGGCGGTCGCGGGTGGCGGTGGTCTAGGTGGCGGCGTGGCAGTGGACGATGTCTTGCCGGCGACGTTAGGCGCCACCACCTCGGCCGCCGCGGCATCCCCGTCGCCGCCGTTCTTCAGCATCCCGGCAGCAGCGGAACCATCACCCCCGAAGAGATCCGCCCGACCGGCACTGAAGAGGTCTCCGCCCGGCGCGGCCGTCGCTTGCATCGACTCATTCATCGCGCCGCCGCCAACAACGTCGCCAGCATTCTGATCGAACAGCCCGAAGGCACCCGCGTTTGCTGCCGCTTGACCGCCAGCTTGACCGAGGGACGGGAAATCAGACATGAAGGGATTAGGTACGGACGCGGCCGCTCCTGGGGCGCCAGCTTGCGCAAAAAGTGATCAGGGTGCATAAGTTAGCTTTTCTTTTCCTCACTTACGCGTTTACCGAACGGGATAATGTACGATCTTGCAATTACTATACTATAACCCGTTAAGATGTTAGTTAGAGAGAAGAAAGAAACGTTCCGATGCAATGTTAACGCATTATTAATAATATTCAATCGCATTCTTTCATTCTGCCGCGCATTAACGTTGCATTCTGAATGCACTCGAAAGATGTATCAAATAATCAGCGTTCTGCGATTGCAGGACCGCTGTTTACTCGATACATCCTCGTCCACAGCGTTAAACAGCACGTGTGATTGCTCAGGCGTTTCTAAGTATATCTAAAATATAAGATGAAGTATGATGCAAAAGTATTATAAAAATGGCCGCAAATGTTCTACGACAGAAAAAGAGAGATATACAATGAAGACGATGAAAACGAAGGAAAACGAAAGTGCACAGAGCCTCAATCTTATAAATGCGCCAATATATATATATATATCTATATATATATATATATATATATATATATAATCTTTGCTTATATCTAATCCACGATAAAGCACTTACAAGATTGTTGATCTTGATTTCCGAATACGGAGGAAAAGCTGTTATCTGTAACAAAGTTATTATTTGCTGACGGCGCAGCTGGCGCGAAACCTAAAAAAAAAGGGAAAGAAATAGAAAAAAAAATGGAAGAAAATGAGAACCAAAAAGAAAATATCATAATCAAGCGCGGTGACGGAGGAAGCAGCGATGATCGACGGGTATAATGGCCTAAGTTCTCGTGCTCACCAGTACCGTTGGTCATCCACATGTTATTCTGCATTTGAGCGGCGGGTTGCGCACCGGTCGCCGGTTGCGGCGCCCCGAACATATTTGCGAATGGATTACCGGCCAATTGCAGTAAATCGTCCGACGCTTTTTGCGGCGGCAGTTGCTGCAATAACAATCATTTATTTTATTCCGATCACAAACATCGAACCGGCAGTTAAATAAGGAGCGAACGTACCTGCTGATTTTCGGACGCTGCGGCGCCGAACAAATCCACGATCGGTTGATTAGCATTATTGGTTGGCGAACTGAGGAAGGGATTTGTGCTACTTGATGGCGATTGTACTTTTGCCTGCAATGCATATGTCGAAGAATAACGTTATGTTTATTCCATACTCAAAAATTGCGACGGTAAGAACTAAGATATACAAACATCGGTCCTTAAAATATTCAAGAATTAAAAAATAAATATAAGATAAGTTAAGAAAGAATTTTCGTTGACTCAAGTACGTAAAGTGCACGAGCACTGTATACCTTGTATTGATTCATGGCAGCTTCCTCTTCCGCGAGAGCTTGCTGTCGCATTGCTTCATCGATATGGCCGTTTCCAGTTTGGTCGAGCCGCGTGTTGCTGGCTGCTGTTCCGAACGCGGTACTGGTGGAAGACAGGGCGGACACTCCCGACTTTACATTGGTTCTATTGCTGCTTTTGGGCGATGATAGGATGTCGGATGTTGTGGTGTCGATGGACGGAAAGAAAGGACGGACAAGAAGAACACGGAAGGTCCGTTTTCAGCGAGTTCGTAAAATGTGGCGAGAGAGAGGAGCGTAAAGGAAAATTGATAATTGAAAACAAAGGAGAAGAGACAAACAAAAAAACAAAAGAACAAACGGTGTAATACGTATAGATGTAACAATGCGTAGAAATGCATAGTGTGCATTATCACTCACACGCTCGTACACACTCTTTCACACTCTTTCTGTTCTTTCTTTCGCTCTGGCTATTTTCTTTTCACTTTCTTACCATATCTTCTAATGTACACATGCATTTTTATTGGCGTCCTACTTTCTGTAGTAAAAATAGCATCAACTCAATCTAAATTATATGGTATATTAACTAAACGTTCTCTCCAATTATTTGTATGTAGCAGACTACCGATAATACTGCACTTGCTACGATAACAAGCTATCTTGTACAAATAAATACATCGAAATTATGTAATTCTTTGATAGTATTACAGAACATCGTTATATCAAGATAAATCATGTAATGAAAAGTGCATCTCAATAATCTATTAGCACGACCCACAATTTATTTTATATTCGACAGAGTTTGTTATTATAGTAGCCACAACAATCAATATTATCTCATCATTTTTTTATCACACAAATTTTAAGCAATAAAATTAAAGTGTTATAATTTTTCTATAGCAGTTAACAATAATTTCTAATCGCAGTTAACAGTAATTTGTCATAGCGTGCTTAATATCCACTATAAGCTATAGAAAAACTACATAAATTATCTAGACACATTGTTCATTCATGCAATATCAGCGATAAATTGGATAGCGCAATAATTATAGTCATGAATTGTGGTAAAAATATATACACGCGCGCGCACACACGCACACATACATGTACATACATAAAAATCAAATACCAAATTTAGGAAAATATCATGAGTATCTAAAATGAGGAGAAGGATATATTTCCAATAATAACTGAAATACATGTATTCTATAAATATTAAATGTAGGAGGAAATTTTACTTTTATTTGCGAGGGATTACCATTGGACAAGTTTGGTAAATCTGACAATTATTTAAAAAGATAATCTATCGGAGTAAATGACTTTCGGAGATAACTTTAAAGATTACCCTCGTCTCTCGGGAGATTTCTTAGATACACATTTATTATTAAAAAACATGATAAATGTTAGCACTTTATGCTAGTCTAAAATAATTAATTGGAAAACTAGAATATTCAAAATGTGGACTCACACAATCCTGTGTCATATAATTCTTACATGTGCATGTGCGATAAATGTTTCCAATGTGTAAGTACTCGTTTTAAGAAGCTTATAGAGAGGTGTGTAGAAGAAAATGTTTCTGATTATCGAACATGAAAGAATGCACAATGAGACAAGAACGGTGGACTTTGGGAGAAGTATATTAAGAGGGAGAAGTATTATATATATCGATTTTGATAGCATTCAGTATTTAAAATTATCCCTATCGTTATGTGAGAAAATGACGTAAATGAATCAAAGAAATAAAGAAAATTAACATACCTTGCTGACTGCGTGGGCGTGTTCGCGGCGGAACCCTTCTTTCCTTCCAACGAGGCGAGATGTTGCTCCAACGCGTCCAACAAACTGCTCGGCGCCTAAGAAGAAGAACCGTTTGTCAGTCACTTATAAAGCATCAACTTACAATTCTCCACTGAGGTGCGAGACAAAATTATCAGCTGTGCACATTTGATCTAGAAAGTATTCTCTTATGCTAAAACGCATGCACTTGTAATTCAGGAGATTTCGTTAGCTTATCGCTTTAAATGCTTTTCAAGCAGGGATCAGGTAAGGGAGTAATCGCGCCACGTATAATCCGCTTCACAAAATCTCCTCGACATAAATAATCGCCAATATCTATGCTGTTCTATGCTATATATAAACCACACTAATTCTACCTTCGTAGATAATCAGTGATGTTATTACCTGTCAGTAATGTACAAGAGGGAAAAACAAATGGTTATTACTTTATCGATTAGCTATGGATAATCTCTTCGCTAACTCTTAACGATTCTTGAAAATTGCCGATAGATAATCAAACAGACCGTTATCGTTGACAGTATGGCAGCGACAGTAATAAGATAATGATAAATGATTCATAGCGCACTCACCTTCGTCAGATCTGGTATGTCTCCTTTATCGATGCCGACATTCTGCAAGAAAAAAAGATAGCGTTAAGGCGCGTGATTTAACTCGACTTGCGCACTGTCCTTGCGCTCAAAGCACGTGTGCAACTTACTTCCGCGACTTTCAGAAATTCTCCGACTCTGTCCATGCGTATGAGGAACTTCTTGTAGAGATCTAAAGCGTCCCGGCATTGTTTCTTGTTCATGTCGAAATATTTTTCTGGAAAATCACGCGGAAAAATCGTTCCGTTAGAGTTGCAATTACTTCCGTAGCTATTATCGATCATTGAGTACGCGCTTGATTATGTGATCGGAAAGGAGAGAATGCTGAATGGCGTTACCTAACAGATTAATAATGCCGTCGTTATAACAGGCGAATAACCGGATAAGATCTCGAAAGAGGAGCATGAAGGCCATGTTTATGACGCCATTCGTGAGGTCGTTAGCCGTGCAATCGAATTCCAGCAGTGCGTCGAGTTGCGACTGCAGTACCGGCAAAGTTTTCAGAAGTTTCTCGGCGTTCATTGTGCGTAGAGTGCCGTCTTCCTTCCTGCAACGATCACACAACGATTAATCCTTTCATTGAAAATAGAAGGATAAAAATTCTCTCTCGAAGCAGTAGGGAGCTATTTCGGATACACGTACCCCCTTTTCACTTTGCAAAAGTCGAACGCCACCGTCCTGTAAGAGAGGGCCTTCTCGTTGAGGTACTTGGCGTATCGCCTGATGAACGGCGACATGTCATATCCTGACACAAGAAAAGAAACGGCAATTACTCGCTTTTGTCCATATATCGCGTGCACAATGAAAGCACTAAATAGGCTACTAAACAGCAGCACGCAACAATGCATAAAAAGTGAAATTAGAAAGCCGGCAGTGCGCCGGTGCGATTGCATTAATTTCATAAAGTTATGTAAGCATTCGTGCCGGAGCCGATATTGAAAATTAATTTTCTGCTACAAAACATCTCATTAATATATATATAATTCTATTTTTTTAATAAAGAATTTTCGATACATATTGATTAGTACATGCATTTGTAAAAAATAAGTCCTCAACGCGTGTAATGAGTTTTTATTTTTTTAATTTCATTAAAGTCACACACATGGACACACACACAAAACTGTACAACACTGTTAACGAGCTTCGTTAAAATAAAACAAGATAAGACATGTTTTGTGATTAGAACTCACCCACGCGTATTCCTGCTTTTTGCCCAAAGAGATAGAAAGTTAGTCCAGGTTAGTAAATCGTACACAGAGATGTACCAGATACATGGAAAAGAGAAAGATTCGCCTTTTCCATATAGCGATAGCTGCACAATGCGAGGAAGTTAGCCAGACAGAAAGCTTTCAATTCGCCATTGGAAACGATAATTTCGCGTCGCGTTTTAAAGAATCCGTATTTTGTTATTCAAGTAAGTTAATTGCTGCCGTCCAGTGTTACATTCCCCGATCGGTGAATAAAATTAGGTCTCTCGTAAATACGTTCTCGGTTTACCGAATGGAACCGAAGTGTTCATAATTAGCGATTCAAATTGGGTGTTGCAATTTTCCGTGCGACGCGTGCATGTTAAATCGGCTCGCTCGAGTATTGATACATTCGAGTTACTAGTGACCGGATACCGGACTTTTGCGAATGAAAGTGCGGAAAGCCGTGCATCGTACTGCAATAAATGCGCCTCTCGCAATGTTATTAAAAATGAACGCATTAATCTTTCGCTTTCCAGATGAACAAATGGCATTTTAAAATTTCACATCACGGACTGTTATAAGATTAATTCTGTATCTTGCAGGATATCCCATAATTAATAGAAGATGGATACATGTTTGTTATAAAGTTAACACTCAATTCTCGTTAATATAAAAATATTGTACCGATGTTACATATCAGTAGTACTATAAATAATAATTATTATTTCTAATAATTATTTCTTTCCTTGAATTAAAAATTCAATTAATCATAAAATTTTCTCTAAAGATTAATTAATAATTGAAAGATGCGTGCATATGTATATTTTACGTTCGATTTAAAGCGAATTTTATTACACAATTTTTATTTGAGACTACATTACTAAGATAAAATATCGATGTTGAAAAAATTTTGAGCAATGTCAATTTCAAGAATGTCAAGATCTTTAACGAACAAAAATTCCTCCAGACTAAGTTTCTTTACATATTATCATTTTTTATTAATTCCGAAACACTTATGATATCCTGGCGAAATTCCTTTAATACGATTATTAACAAAATGATCACCTTGTACGCCGCTTTTGTCAAGGAAATTGCTAAGTTGAAACGTGCTGTTGCTGGAGGCGAGGTACTGCGTAAACCTCTGTAAATAGAAAAGTCATTTCAAAACATGTATGGACAAATCACTGGTGAAATAACAACCGAAAAGTAATTACCTCATTGCCGTAACACATCATGTGATGCACTGTGATCAGAGCTTTAAAGACCACCGTCCAATTTGTGTTCTGCGAACGCTCTATCAAGAGGTTGGCGAGCTGCGGTATGGAGACATTTGGCTCGTTGGTGCAATGGATTAAATCTGAAACGAGAGAAGAAACATTCCATTTTTAGCGAATGCGAAATTATTACGGAAATATTTGTATTTTCGACGACGAGAAAGAAGCGGTCATTACGCGAGTGCGAAACCTCGTGTTATGAGAAAACCACAATAAGGCACTGACCTCCACCTTATAAGATTACAGTGTAATTTACATACGTATGATTCACAATACTGCCGACGACAACGCTATTGTATTTGCAAGAATCTTTCGCAAACGTGTCACGTCGTTTCTCTCAATTCCGGATTTCAAATCCCAGTCTAGGTAAAAATTGATTTATATTCGTTCGTTAGTTTTACGGATACGGACGTTCGACAATTATACGTGAAAGTGCGAGGTAAAAGCGGATTAATGTTGAGCAAGTATAATAAAACATGGTTATCTAGCGTAGCTTTATTAAGTATAATTAAAAATCATCGACCTCTTTTCATCTCGATACAATGAATTCTAAGCTTAATGCGAAAGAAGAAGTATATAATTACAGACAGACTTGACTAAGACGGATGCAATTGCTAAAGTAAACCGACTGATTTTACTTGAAGACTTGAAAATGAAAGAAAGAAAATCCGGTTATGCTGTCGAATGAGTTTGATCGTTCTAAAACGCAGGTGGGACACGAACCGGACATGATGTTATTCATCTTTAATGTTTAAAAGCAATTGCCATCATAATTTTCACAGAATATTTAGATACTTGGATGAGTCAGATATTCAAATGATTCTAAGAAATTAAATGACTAAAAATTTACATTATACAATTCTCTTCATCATTCTTTTCGCTTCACGTGTTACCAGTGTACATCTATATAATATGCAATAAGCTAATAGTTTAATAATCGACGCGCGATTTGTGTAAATCAGATTATTCTGAATAATCTGATTTACACAATACAATACATGTAATTTGAATTATGCAATGTACTATAACAATTAATCTTGGAAACGCGAGTGCAACATTATCATTAACGTAACAGTTTTTCCATATCCATAATTACATCCGCGCGACTCAATACATGAAATTGTAGAACTTTGTCCTGGATTCAGAATCGTCTGTAATAGATTTAAAAATCAACGTTTTTAAATTTTAAAGCATTTACAGTTCTGCTCCCTTCGTCAACGTGCCTAAAAATGGGAATAGCTGATGCTATCGATTTCCACTGCTCGTTGGTGACTCTGACCTGCATGTACCAAGCTCAGAGCTCGCATGTGTATCGCATATCATTGCGAGAGCTATGAAGGAAATACACGCCAACGATAATGCCAATCGTGCGCGAGGACGAATCCACGAAGTGGACGATGGCGAGTGACGATCTACACGACGTCAATCGCGATTGATTGACGAAAGTAGCAACCACGTCAGGAGAGGCGATAATATCATGTAACAATCGCGTCGTTGCTCGATTCCAAACGCGACGACGCTTAGCATCGTTATTAATACGGGAGTCATATTCGCAAAATTTGGTTTACATTGTAATATGCAATGGAATGATAAGTAAATATGAATACTGAGTTACTTTTTACTTGGTGTCGAGTAAATCTTCCTCTAAGCGAAAATTCTAGTTTCACTCTTAATTGTATCTTCTTTAATAAGGAAAAATCAACTCCAAATTCAATAAGTAAACAAGTTCTCTCAATTAAACAAGTATTAAAAAATGGTACAGTAGAGAACACCTGTATAAATAAGATACATTAACAAATAGAGTGACACGTAAGAAATTTCAATACGTTTAGCACGCAATTAAATGCATAAAGTAAATATTTAAACGCATATATGTAAGTAAAAGTTTCAACGCGTGGATATTTAACGATAAGCGTTCTTATCGCCGAGTGAGTCTGCGTTGAAACAATCATGATATCTGTTCAGTGTTAATGCAAGATATACTCGTAATTTGCTAGGCATCCTTACTTCGCTCCGGGGAGAGGCCACGTCTATTTGATCATCGCGAAAAAGACGGGAATTAAATAACGTTTTACCGCGAACAGTTTCCCACGCCTTTAAAGCATCTCTCGCTCGGCCGACCGATGATCCCGCAATATCGAAGTCACGACGAGAGGGCTTCGAACGAAAGTGCAGCGCGAGCGCACGAGCGGAGGGGCACCGGATAAATGCGAATAAAGCAGTGAATCAGCAGCAAGTCTCGGATCTCCGTCCACTCCACGAACTGCAATATTTCCTTGCGGTCGTTGAGCGATAAATACATTGAACGTTATTGCAAAACAATTCTATAATTGAAAATGTGATATTTTGTAAAGTGAAAAGCATAGTAATGATTTTTATACGTTAAAATGATTACATTAATTTCTGTTTTAATTAAGAGTAGCAGACGCGAGTCAGACAAATACTTTTATCTCATACACAACTAACTTTTTAATTTGTTATATTAATTTAATTTATTATAAAATTAAATAAATAACTAACTTTATTTTTTATGTGTTTTCTGATCGAATACGTCGCTTGCGCAATATAAAAAATAATAAACTGGATAAAGGAAGTAAATATAAAGTTAATATGGGGTAAATATAATAACAGGCTAAGAGAAGAAAGTAAAATCAATATAAAGTAGAGAAGCTAAGCACGTCAAGAATCCGTCAAGCTTGCAAGTTTAAAAACTCATTTTAGCCGTAAACAAGAAATCCTGAGTCCAGGCAGCAACTGGAGAAAATTGCAATTCGTAATAAATGTAAAAGGTGCATACACGCGAATGCAATGACTACGATCTGTCTCAAGTAACGCGTTGCTCGACCTTGCGAGGCTTCCCATTCTAATTATACCCTCCCAAACACGGACAGATTTAGCGGCCAAGAAAGCATCCGCGTTGGCATTGTCAAAAAGCAGACACGTTCTTCGAACGTTCATTCAAAGTCGAGGCTGGCCAATTCATGAAAACAATGCGCGTGTCGATTTTTATCGCTTCGATGCATCGCATGTAGAACAGGTGCGTGAAACAAAAACGACAAATGCCAAACGGAAAGCCAATTGACTTTTGCGAAATGACGCATTAAGCAATAATATTAATATTAATAGAATATTAATATACTAAAGATTACTGCAAAATATTTGAATATCAAATATACTATAACTGCTAGGAACAATGTAATATCGATAATTGTTATATTTTATTTGGCATTTTTATTTTTGTGCATTAATATTGCCAATAAATATTATGATTGCGATTGCAAATGCGAATATGAAACATTTGGAAATATTTATCAATCGTGAACGAAATTTGTGTGTCGTCGACATAACGAATGTGTGTTCAGTGAGATTCAGTTCAGAGCGCAGCTGATGACACACAGAGAGCTTTTAATAAATCCTCCGATAAAGCCACGCGATTACTAATCGCTATAGAGGATGTTAAACGCAAACTGGTAAAAACATAATCACTATCTTTAAACAAGCTGAAGGGGTGTGCACCAAATGACTGACTGCATGTGTATCTCCAGACACGGACGGGGGCGTGTACGATAATGCGTTTTGGCAACACAAGCGATTACAAGTTGCAAACTGCAAAAACCAGTTTGTATTAAATAGAACATTGAGAAGTTTCTTCATCGAAAATTAAATTATGATATATAGAATATCATATATGTTATAAGATTATATCCAGATTAAAATATCTAAGATATTCAGAGCAAAATCATAATTTACTTTGGCCCAGGAAAGATTTCAAGAAAAAAGAATTTTATTTATAAATTTTAACGTCACAATATTACACGATCACAATTTAGAAAAAAAAAATATACATAAAATACAATATTTCAAAAAATAAAAAATTAAACGAGAATATTGCATTTAAAAAATAGTTTCATGTAATATTTTCTCTTTAATACATTTTTATGTACTTGACATTATCGTTTATGATTTTCGCTATTTTTTCTTGCCTCGGAAAATAATTTTACGTTGCATACGACCACGTTTATGCAAAATTGAGAACGTGATCGATTCTTCTCCATGAATCGACATGCGAATATTGCATTCTCAAGGTCGCAGACTCGTCCTCGGTATATTCAATTTCTGATTTCTTTTTTTCATTCGTCGCCTGCGTCTCAGCTTCCTACTCCTCATTCTTCGTTCCCTGTATCAATGATCTCCGGTCCGAGATCTTTCACGCGCGCAAAGTACGCATGATGCATATATAGATAGCACGCTGGTATATGTAAATTTAATCGGGCAGCATGATATATACATCTATTCCGACACGCTCAAATTCCCTCGCACTTATAATGAAACATTCTTAAATATTCGCATGCCGTAAATTGCATTGTCAAAATGTGGTAACTTTGTAAACGCGGAACTTAAAGCAATCGTGAAGTTTCATCTATCTAGTAGACTATTTACCTTGGAATTTTCAATTATAATAATAGAGAGTTTGGCTAATATATTAACTGTATTTTAATTTTATTATGTAAAATATATATTAATTTTACATCATTATATAGCTCTTTGCTAAAAAACAATTGCTGGAAAGATCTACACCAATGTAAAAAAAACTAACATAAAAGTGTATAAAAAGCTTTGATTCCAGTGTTGTCAATGACTTATTTATTACGTGAATAAAATGTCCATTTATTGAAATACATTTAAACGAAATATGTATGTTATATAGATTTGGAATTCCCTTAAAGAAATTCCCGGAATCCCAAGGTTGACTTCGGTCCGGCTTTTACAATGGTATTTCAGTTGTTCGCTGCAAAAACTCTCCGATCAAGTTTGCATAAGCATTATTCGAGTTTGCCTTCAGCAACAGGATGCACCGTCCTATCCGACTAAGAATTTGCGGATCGTGTATTCGATCGTATCAACGTCAAAGAGGACAACGATGGCGCAGATGAAAGCGACATGGGTTCTATACATACGCGATGATAACACACGAGGTATGCGTGAATAAATTCCATTTTGAAACAAGTGGAGCGAAACAAGCAAGGAGCGATCGATTGCAAATTTGATTCGACCTGTTCAGGCGATCGTAAATTGCAAAACGATGGTAGCCTCGTGTGCGTATCGTGATACAATCGATGCACCGCGAGCAATTTCTATATCCATGCGGTTAATATATCGTATCTTGTTATAGTAAAGTAACAATATTTTTCTCATCTTGTGAAGCGAGAGTTCAAAAAAATGTCTATGTTCTTATACGATTTCAGTCGAACAACTGATATTAAAAGAGAGAAATTTTATAGAAACGCAACCGCTGCTCGCGCTTTCAGAGATGCCTTTCGTAACTATGAGCGTGTATGCCGAGAAAACAATATTCATTGAATTATCTTGTGTAAAAGGCGCACTGCTGTTTCTCCGGGCGAAAAATAGAGGTGCTATCGATTGACCTCTCGTATGTGTATTGATACACGCTGTTCTACACAAAGAGGGAGAACATTGACCGTGAGATGGCTGAATAACTTCAATCCTCGCGGTCAATATCGAGTTTTTGTATACTGAGACTTTCAATTAGTTCGTTTAAAGGTCGTGAATAATGCTGAGCGCGACTTAAATTACACCTCGACGATATCTTTTAATTGGCACAATAATTAACTGTATCATTTCGCAATTACGCGTGTGCACATCGCAAATGTCCGTTCACCGATATTAAAGTGGGAGAGTTACGAGACAACGATAGACAAGAAATAAATATCAGGTGTTGACTACTAACAATTTCGAAATACTCTTTTATGTCACGCATTTATTCTTTGCACGTGTGTGTGCATTTTTGTGTTTTTTTTCTCGCTTTCAGTTCGTAAATTTTGATTATGGCGACGTCGATTAGCAGCAATCTCGGCTAATTTTCTCTCCTGGTTTATATTACAGAAAGTGTTATCTGGCGAGGAACAGTAAATTGTTAATTCGGTGTTAATTAAACGAGATTAATTTGTCGGGCTAAACAAGATTAAAGGTTCACTCTCTTGCAGAACATTAGAGCCCTACTTTTACGCGACGTCGTGTCACGTTCGCAGCTGTAACCTGCGAAAGCTGTAACACGATGCCAACGTCTCTATATCGATTGATCCCTCTGAAGCGTGACACGCTGTCCAGCGGAGAGAACGTTGACCGTGAGGGACGTGAATGACTTTTAAGATCCATTTTCGCCAATTGTTAAGTGCTCATCTACGTTCGTGACCATGACGGTACGACAGTGTCATCGATTTAACGTGCCGAGGTTGTACGGCGAAAAAAAACATCGATCTTGAGAGACACAGTCACACAGTTATTTCGGTTTTTCATTCCGGTTTTTTAAAAGCTTCTCTCGGTTCTTAAAAGCGTGCAAGAATTTTTTCTATTAGTATTTTTGAGCGTTTTATCGCTACTATCGTTTTATCAGACTCTCATGTACGCTGATAAACCGACTGCAACGGATGTGAATGAAACAAAGCTCTTTGATTTAAAATCGCGATATCCGAAGTGGATGAGTATGAAGGCCTGTACAGGAACAATCATTGTCATTGTACGAGACTGCGAAGCCAGAAGAGATGAGTGAGAGAGAGAGAGAGCTTTTCTAAGTTTAGATATAAGTTTTCTAAAGTTTAAATTATGCAAAACTTTGGGGTACAAAAAATCAGGAGATCTTCATTGAATAACATCATATTCAAATCAGAAAATAATTCTTCATAATGCTTTTAAATATGAAAGAAATAGTCTCTTAAATTTCTGACTTATACACGCAAACTAACACACGCGTGTGCATTTCACGGATGACTCACCGTAAAACTATCCACAGTGTCGAATGATTTAGCACCTGCATGCATGTGCTTCCACTTACAAGTTGCAGAATAACATTTATTGTTCTACATTCGGGTAATCTTCGCTACAACATCCAGTTATCATGTAGATATACTGGTGTATATCGTCCTTCTATCTTTGTGCCACAGAGTGACATTGACTGTTCTACATTCAAGCTGCTTTATGTTCGGTGCAAAAGACTAAGCACGAGTGAACAACACTTTTGAAACAACGTGGAAACGACGACCATCAGACGATGCGTTTTAATTACCTGACGGATACGTATCGCGGGATTTGATTGTTAGGAATCATTTTCCCGGCGTATATTACGGTATAATTGCGTCCAATTATACTGATATGCATAAAGTTTTATAAAATAAAATACATGTAAATATTCACGTGGAATATCGCGCAAAGTTTACTTGTATAAAAATCGTGTTTCATTATGTCGTTTTATGTCGCATCGTGGCTTTATCAGATAGCATTGCTGCGGTCGTAATAAATATACGCAGTGACCATAAATATTGGCTTGTATTGCTTATCATATTCCGCGGGTTTTATAATACAGGACATATTTCGGTGTGGAAAACTGATGTATCGCAAGCCAAGATTGAGATTGATTTAATTTCTATAAATTTCTTTGATATAAGCTTTATTATTGCAAACTATTGATAAACATATTATAGCGATCAGCAATTTTCTATAAATATGGAAAGTTATGTTCATTTTTTTCTACGAATAAACATGGAAGCGATTCTCGCATATTTATCGTATCGAAAATCAAACTCTATTTTTTCATAGTCCCTATTTTCAAAAGAAATATATTGCACATCCTAAACAGATTATTATTCAATAATTTTCCACACCACGTGCGGGATAAACGTTGCCGTTTCATGAGACTATTGATCGGCCGGTAGTGGCTTTGTGTGTCTGTGGCTTGGCGAATCAGTAGTACGAAGAAGTGCCTCACGAGCAGGCCAGATCTTTATTAATTCCTTGAAGCATCGGCACAAGTCACGGATCCCTGGATTACCACTTTCTTGCTATTGCACTCGCTAAATTCGTTACGCGAATCCCTGAGGATTCGTACGAATTCGTACGACCAGACAGTAATAATTCGAAAAGGTCGTAATATAAGCTAATAGCGTATGGAAAGCTCACGAGAAAAGTCCCAACGCTACGCGCTAATATCTAGGCACGATGAAAGAGACAATCGTGTCGTCGTAACTATAAATACGCTTGTGCAATCCAAAGTATAATGCATAATATACGTTATGCGATATTTCATATTTTAGTATCACATTAAAATTAATGATTGAAGCTTTGACAAGCTTTATGCAACTTTACGATGAGAATGTAGTTAATAATTTGCATATTATAAAGTTACTTAATCAATAAATAATTTCACAATCTTATTGTAATTGAATGTAAATGATTTATGTGCTTTACTGTACATTTCCATACGGTAATATAAATTGTTACTAATGTACTTTAGGATATGCAATTGATAAAAATTCATATGAAAAATTCTATGTCTTTATTTCTACGAATTATCGCAAACAGAATTTGACTAATGTAATAATTGCATAATTGGTAACGATATGTTTAAATTAATTTTAATAAAACTTAATTGTTAGTTACATATATATATATGATTATATTGCAAAGTCACATAAAATATTCACAATTATTTCTAAGGATGACAAGCAAAATCTTATATCTTCCATTCTTACATTTTCGAATTATTGAGTAAGTATTTATAGGTAACATTCCAGTCGATAAACTCTAGATATCTATCAATAACAATGAATTGACGAAAATCTGTGCTCATAAGCTGGTAGAACTCGGTAGTAAATATTATTCCATGATATAATTAGAAATAAACATGTTATATCTGAGAAGATATTAGCAAAAGGTAGTAAATAGCCAGAGAAGCGAATCGGTAATCGAATTTAATGTGAAAAATGTTGGAACGTATCTGTTTAAGTAGCGACAGATCAGAAATAGACTTTTTGGCACACCCAGCACGTCTATAAAATGTTCCATGCAACTATACGCCAGTGAGATCGATAATTAAATGGAACTTGAGATTCGTAAGGTTTCGCAACTTATCAGGTCAAAATAAAACTGACGACGATGATTCGTGAACTGTATTTATATATTTTTATTAGAAATGTATTTCACGTTTGCAAGACACATTAATAACTTATTTGAAAATTCTTTAAAAGAAGGGAAATAAATATAAGGAAGATATGACAAACTCTTAAAATATGAATTTGTGAAGGATATAGAATAAAAATATGATATAAAAGATATACACAACAGACAGAAAGAATGCAAATATGTATTCTTCCACCAAAAATTAAAAAAACAAAAATTCTTTCACCTAGTTGAAAAAAAACCATTCTATTTTAATTCAATTTAAGCTAAATTTTAGGAGAATAAATTAAATTTTAATGAAAAACAAATTTTACCCGCTATGTTATTATACAATACGTGTATGCTTTAAATCTTGAACTGTGGTTTTATGTTACATTTTAATATTATATTTTAACATAATTTTAAGATTTAATTCGATTATTCTTGTGTATATGAATCGTAAACTCGAAAGGGAGTTAATTCTTAATGAAAAGATTTACTGTCGAACCATCAAAGAATGACATCATGCATAAGTGCTTATTTTACTTGCAAATCGCGAATCTCGCTGTGAACGATTCACCGTTAATTCTTCAAACGGTAGCTTCTTTTGTTTGATAACAGCAGAGATTTATCAGATAAGATTTTATCTGACGTAGTTCATTAATTCAACGTCAATAATTTAATGTGCAACTTATAACGACGCTTGTAATATCCCTATTAAATAATTATTCCGACAATGAGTACTGCTTCCGTTAGATGGAGAAAGAAGTGGTAAGCCTCAGTGGTAAAGGCGAAAGCTAAAATAGATGTCGATCGATTTTACTGAATGCGAAATGGGGGGTTCATTGAGATACGTGTTTGCTGAGGTCAGATCGTAGGAGGAAAGACGAAGAGAGATAGTGACCCGACTATCGAAGTTGTTGTCATCCGTTCAAAGATATTTTGTTTGCTTTATAACGGAAGGAAATTACCAGCGATATGTAATCGTCAAATGGCCGGCATGACTAACGGCCACAGCTACCGCGAAAGAGGATCGTCACCTTGAAAATTACTTGTTCGTCGAATGAGGAAAGACGCGCCCGAGGTCTTCCCCGTTAATCCTAAACATGGTAATGTACACCATCACGTGTACACAAGACGTAGACGTTTACACAGTTAATGTGTAAACGTTGAAATATATGATGAATACAAATTCTAGCAACAATTTATACAGGCTTAACTCTACGCACTACACCTTACACGGTTTCTTTCTTAATTTTCCCCTCTAAATTATTGTGTTTGAAGACACGTGGTTTGCACGATATCGAGGAGTGGCAAATATAGCTTTATAGAGAGAGCTTTTATTATATATGTAAAATACATATTGCCTATATATATATATATATTGAAGTTAAAGTGTGTAATTAAAAACTACATTATATTAAATTAAATAAAACTGTAATATGAGTCATGAAATTAAAAAAATGCAATTCTGAAATATGTGAAAAATTACACAAGAGTTTAAATATAATAAGTTTCGTTATAATATTGCTTTCTACCTTAATCACAGTAACAGAAGAAAGAAAGTATTTAACATGTATGAACAATTAAACTTTTTATTCGATTCTTTCATGCTTAAAGTTTTTTATCGTGTTTCCTTTACGTTTTTTTTATTTACATACCGCTAACATGCGAACCAAGTGAAGACCATGTTACAACCACTGTTACACTGTGCCCTACCCTCAGTTTAATTAATTACTACCCTACTCTAATTGGGGCTAGTTCCGACATAAAGTTCAGGGCACTATTGAAGAGAACTTTCAACCCCTCGGACAGATTGTTCAGATCGATTGTTCTCCAGAACAATATCAAACAATCCATATTAAATTATAGGCTCAGATTGGAGGAATCGTACACTACAAGAAAAATATAATGATTTTGTAATCACACCTCGATTATTCAATTGAATAAGTAATTATACTCTGTATAAATACAGAGAAAGTACTTTCACATTTTTGTTTCTCCACATAAAGTACTCTGAAAATTTTATCATATACCGAGGAGATAAATGCGATAAGGATAAGTGTATCAAACATATTTGGCTAGATCTGCGGAATCATTATTAACATACGCAACGTTCTGATCACATCTCTCTCAAAAACAAAACATACGAGCTACACGATTAGACCACTTTCGTAATCATGTAGTTTGGATGAAACAAGAAGTCACTTTCGAATTATGTATAGCAGTGACATTTACATACGGAATGCGCGATCTTTACGTAAAAGCGATTGCACATGTAAAATTCATATTACTCTCGATAGAGAACCCGAATTTCTAAAATCGAATTCCTGCTTGCGAATATCGCTCGTGAACCGAGTAAGACTAGTTGATTAATCGGTACCGGTACGACTCCATCCTTTTCCACGCTGCACTTTCTATAGTTTTCTGTATTTTCCTGCGTTTCCTTTCTCTTTCAGAAGGGATGAGCTCGTCTCGCTTTTAACGTATAGCAAATGCGGGAAAGTGTTGCATGTAGAGAATTTTTACTTGTGTGTAAACTTTAATGCACATTAACGATTAATGTGTAATAATAAATAATACGTAGCATATATTAATAATAATTTCAAAACACTGCAATTATAATTCTAGTAATAATAATCTGATTAAAATCTCATATTCTTTCTTCTAGTATCAAAAATAGCAACGATCGCGCGTATTGGAAAAAGTCCTCTCCAAGAATTGAATATACGTGGAATGCAATCTGTTCTTTTTCGATATCACACCTACACTTTTTTTTTCTCTTTCCCTTCTTACTTTACAAATATACGTAAGCATACACTCGCTCAGTTCTCAACGCAGAAAATGCAAAGGCTAAAAGAGATCGACTACAATAGATTCCTCGTCCAGAAAAGATTCACACGGTTCCTGCTATAAATAATTACATCGCGCGATCTTTCGATACCACCTCGTATCTTTAATATCGCGCTCGTATATCTTTCACTTGAAAATTTGCATTCTAGGAGCGTGATAGAAAGCTCGAGATAAAACTCGCATAAGAGCAAAAATCCGTTTTCAAGAAAGTACTCGTTTTCCGATAAATCTCAATCGCTCCAATCATTAATTAAAAAGAAGAAAGAAGACTCGAACCGACGTTTTCACGGTTGACTCCGTGCAGCTATGCTTTGTCGGAGAATTGGTTAATGTGCCGGGGTTCGCACGGGATCAGTGGGGAGGCGAGTCAAGTGGCAACGGGTCACTCGCTCACCTTCTTCAACGGCGGCCGATAGAAAAGGTGAGCGGACTCGTCGCGGTTGACTCACGATCTCCCTACGCTGGTTCCACGCGTGCGGTAGAACGACCGGGCGACTGGAGAACTGGAATATGCACGGCGCCCTGTCACACGTTTACGCCACATTGGAATCCACTCACCAGCCGAAGCGTGCTTGTATCTTTCTCAGATTTGCATTTGTTAAACGCGAGCTTCGTAATTGTGCCTTGTGGTACTGAAAAAATACGCCACACCGGTCGCGCGATCGTCGAACGGGCCGAAGAGCACCGGCAACGGAGCCGACACTCGATGAACGTTATGAAAATTGTATCGCTTCCTTTACTTACAGTCGAGATGCTTCTTCTTGGGGCCGATCATCTCCTCCGTGGTGGCCTTGCAGACGGACTTGGCGAGGCCCTGGCCGGCGATGCTGTGCCTCGCGGCCAACAGCCTGTCGTTGATCGTCTGTCCCGCCATACTGTCACAGAGTATCAGCAAACTAGCGGCTCACGTTCACGGGGATTTTGGAAACTCCGCGCGGGCTGTTTACTGTCGGACGCTCTCCTCGTGAAGAACGAGCGGCGAAGGGGTGACGCGGCTGGCGGAGCACGGTGACAGCGACGGGGACCGTCGGTAAATTCCGATCGCGAGGATCGAGCGAAGGCAGCCGTCTTCGGCGCGACGCGGACTGACGGGCGGATGGGAGCAAGACGACCGGGGGCTCGGCACTCCAACCAACTTCACAGCGCACACGATACGGAGCACCGGAGCACCGGACGACCGACCGACGCGAGAGCGGAGACCAGGCGCTGACCGCGCGAGGCGCCCGTGACGTCCCGCTCACCCTGATGCTACGCTCGGAGCGGCGCGCTGCCTTCCGGTACCTCTTCTCGTCCTCCTCCTCCTCCTCCGCCTCCTGCCGCTCAGCCGGTTCCTACGCTCGCGTCGCGCGAACGATAGCCCGCCGCGAAATCTCCGCGTTAACCAGCAGCGGAGCCAAGCAGCTCGCGCTCAGCTTCAACGGCTCAGCTGGACGGCGTTGCTCCGGCCGACGGCGACAGCAGGCTCCTTCGGTCTGCCAAGATGGCGGCGGCGCTCGCTGCCGACCGATCATGTTCCCGCCCCACCACGCCGCTCAGCCGGCCAATCGCGGACGCCCGCCACGAGCGTTCAGCGCTCCCCCTGACGTCACTCCAACTTGGCGCGACTGCGTTCAGAAAATCGAACACGGTGCGAGAATGACGTTTGTCCAGATTGTACTGACAATTCTTAGTTTTCGATCGATGCGATGCCCATTTCGCTCGATTGGACGGAAGGATATTATTTTTACTGAACAGTTACAAGTGATATCGATAACTCGTGGATTTTTTCCTAGGCCGTTGGAGCATCGATTGAAAATATAGCGTTGGCGTCACGGCATGGTTACCAACGTGAACTAATTCTGCAGTCAAAATTCTTGAAACTGTCCGCGGATTTTATTATTTTATTCATATGATAAGTTTGATCAAATATATACAACACGTTCCATTGAGACATGATTTTTTAGAAAACTTAAAGAAACGAAACAGAATAAAAATGTTTAAACATGTTTTTTTATGAATATGCATTCTTTGATTGCATGTCCATAAGTATATTTATTCTTTCGTCATCATACACACGCGCGCGCGCACAGCAATGCTTGTGACTAATTTCTGAGTTCACCCGCTCAATATTTGCTAAGATGGCGTTAGTGCTTGACAAATTTTTCAAGTCACGCAAGAAAAATCTTTAATACCTTTTTTGAATCAACATCCGATTAATGCGACAGAGAAGTTTTGGTAATTATGTACTTTAACGGACCCAGCCCCGATGACCTTGACCTTGACATATGTTGTCAAGGTCACCCTCCTGAGTGACCTTGAAGAGGTTTTTAGTCGTCGCTCGTTGTTTGTTAAAAAGTTATTAACAAAGAAAGTTTAATGATTTCGCACGAATTTTTAGCTGTCCACGTGAAGCAAGAACATGATACTGACGTATATTACAAAGGTTACCTTCCCGAACAACCCGCACTAGGTTTTAGTCGTCGATCGTTGTTTATGAAAAAGTTATTAACAAAAGAAATTTCGAAAATATAGTAGTTATTTTGAAAGAATATTGAATATTGAAAGATATAAACGACGAATATGTATATGAACGAAGAAAGGAAAGTCATTTAAAGCAGTGAATTGTTAATATATAGAATAGTTTCTTTTAATATAAGTACAAAGTATTCTTCACTTTAACCAAAAGCACAAACAGTTAAATACAAAGTATTCTCTGCTTTAACTTAACCTAACCTAACCTAACCTGGTTAGGTTATATTTTCCGAAACTGGAGCCCCGGACACATACGCCCGTTTTCAGCCCGCTTCGCGGGAGAGCGGGGGGAGGGGCAAAGCGAGCGAAGGGTGAAACCTAGTGCGGGTTATTCAGGAAGGTGACCTTTGTAATATATGTCAAACTCAAGTCTTTGCTTCGCGTAGACAGCTGAAAATTCGTGCAAAATTATTAAACTTCTTTTGTTAATAACTTTTTAATAAACAACGAGCGACGGCTAAAACCTCTTCAAGGTCACTCAGGAGGGTGACCTTGACAACATATGTCAAGGTCAACGTCATCGGGGCTGGGTCCGTTAAGGTCACGGTCTTACATACAGGTCTGGAAACTACCTCTAATTTCAGTGGTGGGAGTATGGCCGCTTTTTGAAGACACATTTAGTTTCTAGCATAACCACTACTCGTCGCTGTCATCGATGTCCGCAGATAAATATAACCTGAAAAACCGGAGATAAGAACCCACGTGTGTTCATGACTCTTATTGAAAAACGGTTATTGACTACAAAAGTTATCGAAACGTTTATTGAAATGACGAAATGGTGTGCGGTACCAAATTGCAAGACCGGCAGTAGAACCGAGCAGAAACGTTCTTTATTTCAGGTGTCGAAAGACATTGTTACTTGGAAAAAGTGGGAAAAAGCTATTACCCGCAAAAATAAAATAAAAAGATAAAGGACAGATTTAAACATAAAATCCTGATGGAAAAAATATAATAAAATTTTGCTAAAATGTATTTGAAAATCTCTATCAATTGATCCCGGTTCATTATCATTTCATCATAAATTTTCAAACTTTTGGAATATTAGATATAAAATTTATAATAAAATACGAAAATTTATAATAAAATATAAAAATTTATGATGAAATGTTAATGAATCGAGGTCAATTGACAGAGAGTTTCAAATACATTTCAACAAATTTTATTACATTTTTTTCCATCACGGAAGGATTCGTTTTTATTCACACTTAATTTTGAGAATAAAAACTCAATTTTATTTCATATACATATTTCACTAATTCATTTATAGTCTTAAATTATTTAAAGCGTTATTAATTTATCATATTGTTTTGTGAAGACTGCGAGTGGAATAAAGACAGACAGATATTTCCCCGGCCTCTGACGTCCCTCGTCACCCTGCGAACATCGATCGCAACGCCTCTAGTGGCTACTAAAGAAATAAAAAGTGACACACAAAATGATCCATCTTCACCTCTGAAGTTTCCAGACCTGTATATAAGACCGTGGTTAAAGTACATAATTACCGAGAATTTATTTAGAAACGAAATAATTTTATAGTAATGAATTTTTTGAAATTTTTGCTATTGAGCTCTTCCTTAGCTACATTAGAACAAGTTGTCGGTCTACTAGGCACGTAGAACAATCTATTATAAAATAATATAATAATACAAGTCGAATATTATATAATATATAATATAAGAATACATAACAAAGTTATACTGCTGTGATTTTCGATTAAATCAAATTGCATATAATAACAAGATCATTATTCAAATCGTATGCAGGCGCATGCGCGCATGAACGAATTTATTTGTAGCCTATTATAATTAAGGTTATACTTGCGTTATGTTACAGAAAGTCATGAAACATTATTAAAACACCTTTTGTTCTGTCTAATGGCAAGACGGCAGACTGACTGGCCATTGCATCACTTCTTACCATAGGGGATGCCATTGACATTAGAATACATAGACGGAGCCTTCTCAGAGGGGAAGCTGATAAATGCGGTAAGAGGAGTAGTGCATGAACTTCGGGTAATTCCGTGGTTAGCGGTTCGGTTATGTTCGGCGTTGCATGACAATTCCATCGACATCATCAATTCGCAATGAGATTTTTATGGAAATGTTTGAAGAAAATTTATTTTTGACAAATCGCGAACGTTATTTTAATAATTTTATATGTATGTATTAAATAATAAATGGAAATAAAAGTGTTTTTTTGCTTTATGAAGCTAAACCGTATCTAGAATGTGTAAAAATTTGCAAAAAGAGAAACACTTTGAAAGGTAAATAGAGTTGAGAACTCTTGATCTAAATACGCATATATATAAAGAAATTCAATAGAATATAAAATACAATATAGAAACACATACTTGTAAATTTATTTATTTATTATTTTTATTATTTTACAACTGTAAATATAACTATATAATAAAATAATTGGCGTCATACCTGTTTCATTATTATTTGATAATAATGTAAATCAAGTCAACAAACCATTTAGTTCGCTTTACTTACTCAATAAAATGACATATAATTTCTTATTAACATAACTATAACCTAATCTAGGTTTCAAATAATTTACTTACAAGTGGAATGAAAACTTTCTGTTTGCAGCTTTTTCTTTTTCTAATTGTTCAGAATTTTTATTATTTATACGATTATTGCAGCCAAAAACACAAAACTCATGTCACTGATAGAAATCCAAAAGGTCATAATCACTTTAGATATCAATACAATAAGCACAAGCACAACATGTGAGCAGGAGCTCCGTCAACTGAACCATTAGCCGAACGTTGGCCGAACGTAACCGAATTAGACCGAAGTTCATGCAGTTCCCCCAGTTCCCCCTTACCGCGAATATCAGGCTCCCCCTCACCTTCTTCGATAGCTAGGGCTCCGTCTATGTATTCTAATGTCAATGGGGGATGCGCCGTTACGTCTCACGCTAGTGCCTGGAAAGTGACTGGAGCGCCAAGCTGTCGTACGAGACGCGGCGATGCGACATTGGGTACTCTCGGAGCGCGGTTCAGTCGGGTTCAGTGCGGCGAAGTTCGCCGATGGGAGCATCGGTCTCGCGCGTCACTCGATCACGTCCGTAACGCGGTAAATCTGCGTGCAATTACAGAATCGTCAACCCGACTTGCATTCCGCATTCCGAGAGACTCGTCCCCGTCTGAAGATTCTGCGTCTCACGGTCGCCGCGATCAGAAGGATGACGACGGCGGTCGACAAGGAGGAAGCACGGAAACGCTTGACGCCGTTGCAGTGGCATGTGACGCAGGAAAAGGGCACGGAGAGGTGAGGCGCGTGCACGAAGGGGCGCGAAACCCGAAGTCAATTTTAGAAGCGGATGTCGCAATTGCGTGGATGATCCGGGCTCGCTTCGCTCGTGACGATGAGAACGCGACGGATCGCGGAAGTTAATTTTGCGCTACTTGTGAAGAAAAAATTAAGCGAACGATTCCTCGTTTAATTTGTCTCCTTATTGCGCGCCAATCGAAGGACGTTTGTCGCCAAATTTTCCGTGCTATAATTTGTTCGAGACAAAATTGTATATCCGTTCGATGACAAAGCCACGTTATCGCAACCGGCGCGTTTGGTTTCCTCCACGATGGTACTCGCTGGTCTTGTAACAGTCGCCGAAGCATCGTCTGTTGCGAACGTGATTGCGTAACGGTGATAATGGGTCAAATTATTCTAATTATGTTGGTGACACAAGCAAGTGCGCGGTACCGTGCTTCGTATCTGCACTTTGTTAGGCAACTTCCGCCAATTGATATTTAGAACTGTGCCGTCTAAATCTTTAAAAGAATTTACGAGTATGCAAATATTTATATAAATCAGAGCAACGCATAAACATGTTGATACGCATATTTATCTCACAGTTTCATGAAAATTTGAACACCTGATGTTTAATGCGGCTTATCGGTGTAAAACAAATGCAAATAAAACCGCGTAATTGACGACGCTCCTCTCACTGCGGGACACGTCATAAATTACAGTTGAAGAACAAAGTTTACGTTTCCGCGCGTTAAACAATTTAATCTTAGACGCGGTATATCGAAATAACTTTTTTAAGAGCGTGTGCAGAGCCTGGCTTTGAGCCGCTTCACGGCCAACGGGTTTAAAAATAAAGTACGTGGCACAGTTTGGCCTTCTTTCTCGCTCTCGCACCACCTTGTTACCCCCGATTCATTCCTACGCTTTATTTTGCACAGGCCGTTTACTGGTTGTTACGATAAATTCTACCAGAAGGGCACGTACGCCTGTATCGTGTGCGATCAGGAATTATTCTCTTCGGACACCAAATACGACAGCGGATGCGGGTGGCCTGCGTTCAACGAGGTTTTAGATCAGGGACGCATCAAACTGACTAAAGACACCTCTCACAGTAAGCAATTCTAGTCTCAATCTGTCTTCATTAACGTAGTCGTCTTTTATGATTATGCTCTCGTTCTTAGAATGGCAACTCACAATATACACATCTTACTTTTATTTTATCATTGAACATTGCACAATCTTTAATAGTACGCAGGTACATTAAAAAAAAAAACTTTCTTAAGGAGAAGAAATTGTAACAAGATTTAATATTTCCTGAATAATCTGTCAATTATTATTTTTAGTTATCAATACCTGCGTACTATTTATAGAAGTAAGAATCATAACGTAAACGACAATCATACTTTCACGTAACATTACTGAACCTATCCTGGTCATATCATTCTGTCTGCACTCCTTTGGTTTTCTTTAAAGTAGAAGTCTTTTTACATTTCGTTTCTTAAAGAACCAAAATAATATAACACATAAGCCATAAACATAACAATGATTATAATTTAATTTTTTCCCACTTGAGAATTTTTATGCCTCTTTTTAATAATAAATATTAAAATTTGGTGCACAGAGATATATTTAGCATAGTGTGTGTTTAAAACTTTTCTGAGAGAAACAGGATCTACATGGAATTTATACATTATTTTATTGTGTATGTAAAATGTTATCTATGTATTAGATAAAAATTCCTGTTCTCCTCGATTCCTGCATGCAGTTGCTTAGAGTGTGATTGTGTTAGACTTACATCACTTTTTATATTACACTAATTCGCTAGTCGTACATTATGAAACAGTTATTGCAAATATAACTAAAAACCAAGTATATTTGTCAATGCTGTTTTAATATGAAATTTTGTATAGTTGATAAATAAATATAACTTTTAACAATTTGCAATTTAATTACTCGAAACTATTAAATAAATACTAAAAAATATTTTATTTGTGAATTTGTAGCGTATTTAAATGTCGCTTCTTATGATATAACTTGGATGTAATTGAAATTTTGTTGCTTTTACATTGCAACGTATTATCATTATAATTATGACAGTTGCAATAATAACAATATTTCATCAATTGCAAGTGTATCGCAATGGTCTCTCTCGCAGCTAAAAATACAAAGAAATATTTTTGCATTGTACGGCTATTAAATAAATAAAGATATAAGATAATAGAATAAGTTACAATAATTGCAAATGAAATATAAAGTATACAACATATTAATATGGAGCTGCATTATAAATGTATTGCTAATAAACAAGCGAGGTAGCTGAGATTATTATTGAATAATGAACTAAAATAAAGTCAATCGGTGAAAAACATTTTCTGATTAACAATGTACGCATCTCTCTTCATTATTATTCTTTCAGTGTCACATAAATGTTATTTGTTCTCCCAAATCTATTTTCATTTTTAGTTCAATCTTATTGATCCAAGACCTTTAGATCGCTTTTGTTACTTCTGAAAAGTGTATCACGAGAATGGTGTCGGTCTTTCGTCTAATCACACTCTATTGTTCTTTCTCTTCTTGCTCTCCCTAACCATTCCTTGGTCACTCCTTGGCTACTACCACCACCGAACCACCACTTCACTCTCATCATCGAAAAACAAACACCACTGAAAATTGCGCGCCGCGTCGATCATACGCCAACTAGTCGGCGGCAATCTACTACTGCTGATCGCAAACCCAGATAAGGTGCGGACCGAGGTGACCTGTTCAAAATGCGACGCGCACCTGGGCCACGTGTTCAGCGACGGGCCGAAGCCTGCGGGGAAGCGCTTCTGCATCAATTCCGCATCTATAAACTTCCATTCGGCGGGAGAAGAGAAAAGCTCCGTGTAAAACAAGCCCGCGTGCAAATGAAATTTTGCTTCCGATATTTACAGAAAGACTCGTGTGTGTGTGTGGGAGTTTTATCACGTGTTACACATATTTTAAATACCTCCGATTTTTACTTGTACAAAGTACATTGTAAAGAGATAGAATAACAATGTATCATTAATTGTTATTGTCAAGTTTTTAAATAGAATTTCTGTATAAAAAAAAGTGGAAGTTTCGTCATTGTAGATCGTAATAGAAAATATTTAAATATTTTACCACTCCTGATACGGTGAACATTATCTACGTCGACTACCATATTTGTTCGACCTATTGCAGCATTTAATCGTATACAACTTTCGTGTATACTGCGAATATTCCTGTCCATGTTGTAGCTTCCACCAAAGTCAAAGTATGCTATTCACGTGGAGATGGCACGTTTCCGACTTTCCGTACGTGATGAGAGGCTAACTCTGTACTGTCAGTTCCCTCGAGTCTCTGTATTGTATACCTCCTTACTGTCAATATTACAAATCGATATGTATATATTCGTACCAAAGAAAGTATAATATCTGCAATGAAATGTATGTATCACTAGTTGTATGCACGTATATTGTATGACGCGAGAAAATGCAATATCGGAGAGGCGATAAATATATTGAACCAAAAGATATTATTTTTCCAATGTTATATAAATCGTCATAGTGTGTAATGTAAATACTGTACTCCAAACTAATATATTTAATGAGGAGCGAACGTACAGTGGCCAGTGATTTTGTGGTTCCCTTAATTAATACTGTTAGGTAGGAAGGGCGTTTCGTATGAATAACATGTTTGTTATAAAATGTTTCCTTATATTGTAACGTTTCAAAACAAACTGAAAGGTGTTATAGTACAATATATACGCAAAATTCTAGGCGTTATTTTTACAATTCATTACTCCTCTGCTTTTGCATTCCTGCGTTCTGTAAATCTTCACGTCGTCATAAAAATTTCAAATATTACATTCTTCCTGAGAGACCAGATTTCTGCCGAATGATTTTCAATAGCGCGATAAATGTGTTTCTCTCTCTCTCTCTCTCTTTTTACAAAAGTTAAAGTCGAATGAACCTCCGTCGAGAAGGGTCAAAATCGAAGTTCTTTTTTTTCAATCTCTGCAGTAAAATAGCGACTTTGTTACTCTATAGGCCTACTTCTTTCTTTCATTTGGAGATCACAAAGCATTTTCAAAAACATCATAAAATGCTAAAAAAAAAAACATTCATACACACACTTAACATGATTCACATTATTAGGAACCTATAGTTTTAAGAACCTAAAATGACGATAATACACATGCTTCACATAGCGAATAATTAAATGCAATTGGAACGATCATCATGATATGGATGCACAAACGGATGCAAAGTTGCCTACATCTTTTTCGGTTGTGAAAAATTCGCCTGTCCGTATCTTTCTCAAAGCTTCCTCGTACATTTGCTATATATTTGCGATTTGTTTGTCAATGTCAAAAATAATGAGTACTTTCGTAGTGCATCACTTATTATTAATTACGATAAGGCATGTTTGGTACAATTTTTGTACTTTTGTTCGCGCGATAAAAGGATTATTCGGTACGTCATTAGCGAACGTGTCTACATGCTAAGATGCGTTTCAATCGGGGGGTATGCATCCATCAGATGATTTCTCATGCAGGCAGTTTTGCATCCCGCGCGAACCGATTCGCAAATAACACTAGACATTAAATAGCTGCTAGTATATTAGCTGCGGTACTGTCAAAATAACTGCCGCGAAAAAATATGATAGAAGACAAAGCTCTTTTCATCGATCCGAGATATTTGTGAAAATGCAGGACCCCGCTTTTTAAGTGCTCCTGATCGTCAACTATATAACCCTGGATCGCACCGTTCTATTTTTTTTTCTTTTTTTTTCACGCAATCATACTCTTCATTCGTTAATACTAAAAGACGTGCGCACGTTACTTTGTATAACTCTCAACTTGTCACGACCCGGGCCGATTTTAGAGGCAGGCGCTGAAGTGAAAATTAATGCGGAGCGTTCGTAACACGTTCACGGAATACTGAAAAAGCATGAATTTAATATATTCTATCTCATAGTCCCTGATTCTTTTAAAGATAAATTGCATTAAATTCTGTCAGCATACTGGCCCTAAATTCGGTTGTAAGCATTAATGTAAACTGAGCTGCTTCCTCTTTCTCTCTCTCCCTTTCGCACTTTCTTTCTCTCTATCTTTCAAGTACACAATCAAATATTATTATAAAAATCTAATCAGGCTTCTTTAAAAATGATACTACAGAAAAAGAGAAGAAGAAAAGTAAATTCATCGAATAGTGAGTACGCTTCAATCATGTGGCTTTTCATTATCAAATAATATACGGGCTCTTCCTTCTCTCACTTTTTTTTTCTTCTCGTTTCGTATGCAATATATAAGTGTATCGTTAATTTCTCGGTTTATAACTATCGTATTTATATATTCTCACATGATTTCCGTTAATAATATTAATATACGAGTCCTATACATACATATATATAGATATAGATAACAAAAATCCCACCCTCTCGATCGAGCTACACATTTACCACGCGAAAAACCGAAAATCAAGATTAAGTGGCATTCGTGAGCTTTGGAAACTCGAAAGCGAGGAAGCGGAATAATGTCAAACTCGTTATTCGAAAAAAAAAAAACAACAAATGTTCAATGCTTTTTTCTCTTAATTTCCGACTGTTTCTTTTGTACTTGCCACTGGAATTGGAAGTTCATAAATAACTGTGCCACAGCTCTGACATTTCAAATTCTTGACACTTTAAACGCTTGTTTTCGCGTGACTAACAGTCTCGATCGAAAGTAATTAGGGAGACATATGAAAATGAAGAGAATAAAAAACGAATACAAATCTAACAGTCACGATATCGCCTAAAATAACTAAATACTTGCAAGTTTCGATGACACGACGACGCTCTCGAATAATGTATAATACAATATTAATAGGAAAGACATATCTTAATAATAATGTTCGATGCAAATACAACCATACATACAGAACCACGAATTTCGTTTTTATACGTTAAACTCAAATTCACTATATACGTACTTGCTTATTTGTTTCTTCTCCCTCACGATGCTATAGAACGAAATATTACAAATCGTAATACGGTGGTTCATATAAGAAATCTAGCGCGAGTTTTTTTTTCTTCATGTCTCTAAACAACAAGACAGGCACTTTATAGTGTCACAAAATGCTCCTACGTCTGAACCTTGCCTTCAAGTTTCATCGATCGTCCGTTCGTTATTCCTTTTTCGCCTTTTTGTTCTGCAAGACACGTTAAAGACAGTTGCGTTGGACTTACAGCGAAGAACACACGTGAACGTGGACAAGCACTGTCCTCGGAAAGATGTTCTTATCAACTAAGTAATAAACTTCAGTAATAAGTTCGACGTCTTAACGTGTCTCTGTTTCTCTTTCCTTTCTTTTCTTTAATGGCGCGAATGAGAAAAATTACTCATTTCTTGCCCTAGAAATCTAAGTTAGCAGCTTCAAACGAGATATGCAATTTCTTTATGCAGTCGGTTTGCAACACTGGTATAAAAACCGATCTCTATATATTGAACGGCAACGGAAGTCGCGGTGTTTCTGTTTGAGAAATTTGCTAAAATGATTTTTTTTCAATATAAGAAAACTTGATCGACAACAAATAAATGTTCAGCGATCAGAACGCGATTACTGGATAAACAAAGTTAAAAACTGGTTAGGCTGTTGCTACCCAGCCATCTTCGCACTAACCGGGCCAAAACGCACTGGAAACATATTGCTCTGCTTGACCGTAGCTTCCATCAAAAAATATGAGTCCGACACAAAGACCAATCTTCTTTTTCCTCTGTCTACTATCTCTCCCGTTAAACGATGACGATATATTAGAATAGGTCCTATGCTCACATTTGTTTGTGGTATTATCTAGTAAGTTTCTCGCTATAAATAATATGCGCTTCTTGCTAGCTCCGATTTTCCGAATTTTCTTTTTTCGTTAGAGTTAATAATACTAGTCTCATATTTTTAGAAAATAACTGACAATTGCTTGTATTTCCTCGATGACGATCCATCGGAATTGCGCCAGGAGCTCATCTCAGGCAACAGCGTACAGTAAAGAACCGTTCCGTTTTCTTTCCCGTTTTATTTCCTCTGCGAAGACTAGGTTACGACTTTCCCGAGTCCATTGCACTTAATTGTAACTTGGATTTCAATCGAGGAAAACAAGATCTCCGCCGTCAGATCGAGCTCATAGCTCCTACTGATCTAACTTTGTGTTTCGTGCTCTCGCAACGTGCGAGAATCGAGCATTTTCTTTAAAAACTCCGCAACCATTTTGTTTCCGATACCTCATCACAGTACCGAATAAGTTCTATCTATCTAACTACCTACCTATCTATCTACCTATCAATATCTATTTACCTATACGATCTATATGCATATGTAATGGATATATGCATACGCATGTGTACATGATATGTGGTACGACGCCGTATATTATTCAGAATACATCGCATACGATATACACATGTGCATGCATATACATATATCTATATGTGTATATTTATATATTTATTTATATATATATATATATATACGTTTATATTCATTATTTATTATATATTATTGAATTATTGTGCCGTTTCCGTTTTGGGAGGGTGATTCATTATTTCTGTTACCTTTTCCTCGCATCATTCTTACACTCACGTTTCACGACTTACAGCCTAAAGACGCACCGCCGTCCCTTAATGACCCTTAGCAGCTTCCTTCGCTGCCATTATCAAAGGTGTTAACGACGCTAGTGGCCTGGCTAATTTCAGAAAGGGATGCTGCAATGCAATTTAAACACAAACACGTTTCCGATTAAATCAGTCCGGGAGAAGTGCGTTGACTAAAAATACACGTTCTACGTTAACGATAACGATTCACCTCACCTTTAATAGATCGGAAGCCGCGGATCGTTTCTCCACCTCGACCTCCAAGCACTGATCCAGGAAATCTTGAAATATACCTGACAGCTTGTCCTTCTCCTTGATTTCCGGCTTGCCGTTCGTCGCGATCAGATACAACGCTCTCAGCGGGTTCTCGTTCAGATACGGTGGCTCCCCTTCGATCATTTCAATTGCCATTATACCCAACGACCATATATCAACCTGCGAGGTACGTTGCAACAGTTAATCATACAACCTCAATTTTTACTCGTTTCTTTTTTTAGTTGTTAGTAATTAAACGCGTCTATCTACCTTAGGTCCATACTGCTTCCGCGTTACGACTTCCGGCGCCATCCAGTACGGCGTGCCCACCATGGTCGTCCGTTTGCTCTGCTCCGGCGAGATTTGCGCACAGAAACCGAAATCGGTGAGCTTCACCCCGCCGTCCAGGCCCAGCAGGATGTTGTCGGACTTGATGTCCCTGTGTATAACCTGATTACAATGAAGGAACTCGAGCGCCTGCAGCACTTCCCTGCACACCGCGGCGATTTGACCCTCGTCCATACAAGTCTCGGTGACGACGTCGGTCAAACTGCCGCCCGGCAAATATTCCATGACCACCCAGAGCTCCTCCCCAACTAGATAACTGTCCAAGTAATTTACAACGTTCGGATGCTTGTTCTCCCGCATTACCAGGATCTCGTTTATTATAAGCTCTTTCTTCGGCTGTTGCGACAGATTCATCTGTTTTATTGCAACCTCCATGCCGGTGGACGTTTCTATTGCCGTATACACCGTTCCCGAGGCGCTGCAAAGCCGACAGAATCGATATAATTATGATTCGGCGCTCGTTTTAATAATGGCTGCTGCTCGCTTTTTTTTGTTTTTTTTTTGCTTACCCCTGTCCTATCTTCTCCATCTTCGTGTACTTTCTATTGGGGTCACCCACGCTGACGATTGTTCTGAGCTTCTCTAATATCTCGTCGTCCGACATTTTCTTCTTTCTGGCCTTGTCGCTTTGCGCCGGTCGCGTTTGATCGGTCGTCGTTGACGTTGGCGTCGCTTGATTCTTATTTCTATCTAACTGCGACTGTTGCTGTTGCTGCATGCCGTTCCGTTGCGGCGAGCCTAGCGCAGTCGTCATCGGAGGCGGTGGTTCCTCTTCTATAGGTTTCGTGTACTGCGCGAAACGTTCCAGAATTAGCGAAATGCCATCAGGCTAATCGCAGATGCGCGTTTCTAAGTCATTGCGCTTAGCCGAGAACTTACAATCGACTTCGTGCGTTCCGGCCGGGCGGAGATCGGCGGCGGCGGTGGCTCGTCCTCCTGCTCCGAGCTGGTCGCGCATGCATCCGTCGGCGTGCTACTCGGGCTACTGCTGCTGATCCTGTAACGTTGCCGTTTCTCAGAAAATATTTAGACGGCGAGGGAGCATCGCAGCGCGTGAAAGTGTAAAAGACTCACCTGCTCAACGAATGCTGCGAATGAGAGCTGCCGGATGCCTGGGACATTGCTTGGCCACGAATATTTCCCACCCCCGTGCTGATACCCATTCCCATACTCCGAGGACTACTCGCTCTTTCGATCGGAGCTGAAGGGGTATTGTACTCTTAGAGATATTACATCATCGTTAGTACGGTTATAAAAGTCGTGTTACAAGTCTCTCTAAGTATTGACAGATCTGCACTCACCGACAACTCCGACCATCTTGGTCGTGGTCATGTATTTCGAGCCCTTCGCTTCTTTGCTGCTGCTATCGTACCAATTTAATACATCCAGCACAGCCTGCGGGTTCTTCTTCTGCTCCTGCTTGCTGATGTTACTGGACATGAGCAGTCTCGCCCATGCCTCCGGCATACCCTAAGAAAGAGACGCGCACCAGTCAGACACGGCAATCATCGTGCGTACAAAACAGATAAACTGGCAAGGATTTCAGTTCAATTTTGTGGCAAGTATAACACACGTTATATCTAATATATCTAGAGTACACCTACTACTAATTCCAAACTTTGACTTTCAAACATGCAACTACGACGTGTAGAAGAATAAGGATTGGGAAACATTTCTGTGTCATGTATATTTGTAGACATTGACAAATTCCAGACGTGACATATCAATCAAATCTGTTATTTCTGTAGGTTTCAGACATCTTTCTCACGTTTAAAATCTGAAATATTTAATAAAGATGTTTTAGTGAATTTTTTGCGGGAAAACTCTGTTCCAGGATAAATGGAAAATATTTTCAAATTTTATATTACCCAAATATATATATATATATATATATATATATATATATATATATATATGTTTTAACAGGTATATTTATGTAGTTTCAAAGATTTAATCGCTATTTAATTTTCTATAACGTCATCTAATTATACGTATGAGTACATGCACAGTTTCAATTTTCAAATCAACACGATCACGCATGTAAACAAAATTGATAAAATTTGATCAATTTAGGATCCCATCCATTATGTCGGAAATCATTCTGTAAGAAAGAAATGAACATTGTTGTATGCAACGTCGACTAAAGCTTATATCAATCTACAGAAGCGACTATATATATATATTTCGATGAAACTCGGTACGTACATATTATTAAAACGAAAAAATAGACGCCCAATGTTATAAAAACCGCAACGGAAAGAAAGTGTCGAACCACGTAGTGTATATGTATGTACAACATAAAGTACAGGTGCAGACTAACTCGTTATTAATTTACTTACTTTCAGTGGCAGCTTGGAAAGAAATACGTGTCTTGTTAGTTTAGTCATGTGAAAATAATAAAGTATAAGAAGCATCGGACAAAGTACCATTCTCGAAATCCTCGAATATATGTGAACCAGTGTCTCATATTTCATTTCGATCAGGTACGGAAGATCCATGTGTGATCCTCACACGTATATATATTTATACAATATATATATAGGTACAATGATACAGAGATATAATAATACAATGCCAATAGTAATCTACGATAATGTAAAACTCATCTCTCTTTTTCCGCAATCTCCCCCATAGATAATCCGCACCGTGATACAACAGCGAAGCGGTAAGCAAGTGCATTTTGAACAATAGTGTAAATAAATAGGCAACTAGTGCGCGAATTGCGGACCGAGTACCTACCGTGAATTCGCCAGTGACAGCGTCGAATCCGACGTGCACGGTATGCTCAAAATTCGTAGGATAGCTGATGTTGGGTTTGTCCTTGTTCTCCTTCACTTTCATCTTGCCTTTTAGCGTTTTCTTCTTGCGCTCGTCGGAATCCGGCTCCTTAGGTAATGGACGCATATCCACTGGTAGATTAGGCGCTGATTCCCCCCTAGAAGACGTAAGTAAAATTATCATTAATGAATTAATCATGATAATAAATAATAAAGTAATGTTTAATTACATATATGATATATGATACATCACATGGCTTTGCCTTATCATTTTTTGACAGCATCACATAGCATATTAGACACATACAGATACATAAATACGCATCCTAGAGATATTTTTTGCTATAACGGACATTATTTAGCAAGTATATAAATCTATGTATAGATGTACCGTATGTAATGTCTCAAAACTATTTATGGACAATGTTAGAAATTATATCTGAACATCTGTAATGATGAGAAAATCAACCAAGAGGTATTATTTTTAGTGACTACTAGCTTAATATCTATTTTTGGAGGACGTAGACTTTTATGAATATTGCACAGAGAACACGAGTGTTATAAGCGCTCAATTTTAGATTGCGCGTTACATGTGTGACACTTTTTGTTTTAATGAACTGTAAGATTATGTAAATTCTTGCCTCTACATAATCTAACAATGTAAATTGCAATAATTTCATAATGAGCTATACTAATATTGATTGCTACCTGAACGGTCTTCTCTCGGATATAAAAAAATTGTCCAGGATGAATATCGTATAACACACTGTATGCAGATTTAATATAGCGCAGATTATTCACGTCTAGATCAATGCAAGCCTGAATACTCACTTGCAACATCGGATTCTGCCTTGACAAACCAATTATCGATGCCTATATTAGACAGATAATAAAGTGGAGCCGTACCTGTTTGATGTCAATCGAACAGGGGGTGCAGGGGGTTTGTCTTCCTCATCTGACATGTTGTATCCGCTTCTGTTTCTTTGTTGCCAGTCTATCCTCCGTTGCTGCGTCTCTATGCCTTTAATTGAACCCGCGTTTCGTCAACGCGCGCGTCGATGTACGCTTATATGTATCGCGCCTCGTTCTCGCGACTTTCACTTTCAGCCGCACAACCTCCTCGTAGAGAGAAGCCTCCAGCCCGCCAGCAACGACGACCACGACGACCACGCAATCAAGAAGAAGAAGAAGACGACGACGAGTTCTCAGTAGCGTTCGCGCGATTCTCGAAAGGCACACCCGGTAGGTGGATTCGCAGGTGCGGGTCCTCTCGCCGTGGCGAAGGCCACTCTCCGCGAAATTATCACAGAGCCCTCGACACCGGCTGCGGAACTCGAACGGGACGAGTAGTCGTGGCGATCGCTGGCGGTACGAGCGATCGGTGCGGGGGCCGGGGCGACTTCCTCGTGGGTGTCGCTTCTCTCGATCGACGAGGAGGGACGCCGACTGGCTGGCCGATCGCCGTTCTATCACTGGCGCTCGATCGAGGTGGCCGCTGCTGGCCCGTCGTCGACGGCGGTGTCCGGCGGCGACACGGCACACGGGTCAATGTCGCGGTGAGCACAGGGTGCATTCGAGGACGACGGCGGGCAGAGAAAGAGAGAGAGCGTTTCTGAAGCGTGATTCACGCACGGGTGCAGACACCCCGCCGTATCCGCGGCTCTTTCCTCTCCTTCCCTCCCTCTCTCTCTCTCTCTCTCTCTCTCTCTCGTTCGGCCCGCTCGCTCACGCGCGTGCGCCCTTTCCTTCTCCCTTTCTCTCCCTCCGTCCTCGCTCCCTCGAACGTCGAGCGGTGACGGCGACTTCTATCGCGCGCGAGCGCGCTCACTCGCGAGTGAAAAGCGTGACGACCGAGTGGAACATATATGGCACGCAGTGCCGGGTTTGGATCCACGTGGCCCCTGGGTTGTGGGGGTTGTGTGCGATCCGTTCCCTTTGCAGAATAAAATTGAATGTCAGAGATGCATCGTTTCCCTTAAAACGGTAGGACCTGTCGTAAAACAAAGCTCCGGATTACACCTTGTTTGTTTATATGTATATAGATGTATATAATTGGATCGAATGGTGTCGCTTCATTGATACATCTGTGATTTTTCTCTAATTTCTTCATTGTTATTCCCCTTCTTCCTCTTTTCCATTCGTTTTCTATCCTTTTCGTTTCAATTTCTATATCGATTTCGAAATTCCTTACGATTTGTTTCAGGGGGGTTGTGGCAGCCCTTCGTCGTCCTTTTCGCTCCACATTTGTGATTAACATCGCTACATATATACGCGCATACACAGAGGCACGCGCGGCGCGCGATCACATAAGTGCGCCTGGGGTGCCGTTACATGGAGCGTAACTTGCGTAAGCGTAACCTGCGTAACCTAGTAATTTTATAGAAGTTACTATAAAACTTACGCCTAGTTAGTTTACGCTTTCTACGCCAGTTGTCAATTACGCCGATCCAATTTCTGGTGGAAAATACGCTAAATGCATGGTGTGCGACAGTGTGTGTGTATCCTTTTTTGACTCGCGATCGCCGTGCCAAAATTTCTGAAAAAATGGATCAAATTCGGGTAATTTAAGAAATGCGTCTAAATTCTATAAAGGACTATATTCGCAGCTCACTTTTATCAATAAATGCGTATATTTATTTATGATATTCTATAATATATGTAACGTGAACTATATACTAAATGCACGCATTTATCATAAAAGTGAGCTGAGAATATGGACCAAAATGTTTAAATAATGCATTTAATTACTTGGATATAAATCAATACATCGGTTGCACAGTATGACAAAAGAATTTCAATTTATGTCCGATAACTATGGTACATTCATTTGCATGTCTGGACTATTTTCAACAGCTTACTGCAGCTTATACATTTTCACTTATGTATTTCCTTTTTAAAATACAGCATAAATGTGGGTATTGTGGGTGGCTCTTTAGCTTCGCCACAAATTTTATTGATCATAAGTGCTTCAAGCAGTACGTTGAAGGAGAAGACCACATCAGCATCGATGAAAACCATATCGTAACAATAAGTATAATTTGTTGGCAAGAACCGCTAATACAAGATTAGAATCCATGTTTAAGAGATTCCAGGTTTTTTGTGCTAGACACGCGTCGTCAACCAGTCAACCACTCCGTATACTTTATTTAGGTTATTTTAGCATACTCGTACATACATTACACACATATATTACGCTTCAACACATTCTTACATCAAAGTATCTATTTCACATGACGCGTATTTAGCAATACGCTTAAATAATAACAACCAATCGATTTATTTCTGTTGTATTGTACAACAGAAGTCCTGATCTGTTATTGGTCAGGCTTGTTACGCTTTATGCGCATTTAAGGGGAAGCTGGAGTTGCTAGTGAACTATTTTTTCACTATAGCGATGGTAATTGCAGTTTCGAAAATTCTCTTTATTGCTTGTGCAGAATAAAAAATCCTTTTCCACAAATGAAGTATAGATAGAAAGAAAGCCCGCTCTACAGGACTTTATATTCAAAATGGAAAAAAGTTAGAAAAGACAAATGCAAGTTTTTAACTTTTTTCCATTTTGAATATAAAGTCCTGTAGAGCGGGCTTTCTTTCTATCTATACTTCATTTGTGGAAAAGGATTTTTTATTCTGCACAAGCAATAAAGAGAATTTTCGAAACTGCAATTACCATCGCTATAGTGAAAAAATAGTTCACTAGCAACTCCAGCATCCTTTAAGGGGATCCTGGAGTAACCAGGGAATGTTTTCGCGATGGTGCTGCATTTGCACAATAAAATGCTTTTTATAAAAATTTCGCAATTTGTGCGCACAAAAGTGAGGCATTTTTGAATGAAGACAGAATAAAGGAATATGAGGCGGCTTTTAGAAATGAATTTAGAAGCGTAAGAGAAAAGAAAAGAGTGTTTGAAAAGCTTGTATGTATGTATAAGTATGTATAAAATTTTCAAACACGCTTTTCTTTTCTCTTACGCTTCTAAATTCATTTCTAAAAGCCGCCTCATATTCCTTCATTCTGTCTTCATTCAAAAGTGCCTCACTTTTGTGCGTACAAATTGCGAAATTTTTATAAAAAGCATTTAAATTTTAATTTTTGTATATGATGTGTGCAATTGGCAACACTTTTCACTAGGCACTCCAGGATCCCTTAACGCAAAGTACGCGCCATGTAAAATGGAATTTTCAGAATAGCGTACATTCTAGTAATTTACTAGAATACGCAGTGTGCCTATTCTAGCTACTCACTAGGTTACGCAGGTTACGCTTACGCAAGTTACGCCAGAGAGAAGCCTGAGAGCGGTCACGCTCGCGTTTTAGCTGTAACGCCTCAAACGTGGACATTGAAGTGATTGAAGTGATTCTGTCTTTATTGCTCACTGAATATTGAATAAAGATAGAATGACGCCGCGAGCGTCGGGAGCGTCAAGTGGAACGCATATGTCCACGTTTGAGGCGTTACAGTTACAACGCGAGCGTGACCGCTCTCAGGCTTCTCTCTGGTTACGCTCCATGTAACGGCACCCTGAGGGAGCGTCCCGATTGACCACAGCCACTCACAGCGACCAGTGCCTAGAGTTTTTCTACTGGAGCAGCCAATCAGAAATTTTTATTTTTACTAAATCAGCCAATTAGCGATAGTGGTCAATCGGACCTCACCTCCAGTCTGCTGCGAGAGCGTCCGAGAATTTGCCTCATTAAAGAAAGGAATTTGTTATTATATCGATTATTATATCGTATGAAGTCATAAAAATATTTGTTATTATCTAGGAATCCTACTTTACAAGTATAACGAGAAAAGAAATAATGTAAATATTTTAGTTACGATACATACATACACTGACCTATATTACATAATAAAAGCACGCTCATATCGCAAACAGTATTGCGGAGTTACCTTATTCTTAATAAGTTTATGTAAAACTACGAAAATCGATATTAATAAAGTGTATAAATATCGTTTTTGCATGATTTATTTCAAAAATGCTTGTATTATTTATAGAATAACGCCATATTGCTCCCGACCGAATGGCAGAACCAATCAGATTCGTTGCTTCAGCCTTACCATTTGCTTCGACTGGCCATTCATACGTCTATCAATAATTCCTTTATCATCACTCGTATTTGTGAATTGTGATATCTATGCATTACTTTAGTTCAGTTTGTCTTCAATATTATATTAGGAAATTAATATTGTACATATAATAAGACTTAATACGTACGTGTATTATTTAAGCAGAGTAAACGAATGCGAATAATATATTAAAAGGTGTACAATACAAAATTCCTAGAGGCTCGATACATAGCCGAAGGACGTTTTAACCTCTGAGCAATTTCGCTCTTTTTATTTCGAATAACATTTAAATTATGAAAGAGATTACAAACGTCATGTATCTATCGCGATGTTTTAGCTCAAGTCAACACAATTATTCTCATTATTATTATTACATTGTAACTGCCGTTATCTGCAGATTATGTCAAGCCCGGAACTGCACACAATGCGGAGTTACGAGGAGGTGTTAAAGCAGCGGCAAGACGATGAGGGACACAGCACCGCAACTACAAGCGAACAGGTAGATAAATCACTTCAATCAGACGAAAAAAGCACAATTTATCTTATTAAATAACTCGCATCGTGTCTTACTCCAAACACTATGACTACGCGTTGCAACACGTTGTTGAAGTTCCATCGTACGATTTATCATCGTTACATAAATCTTTTCAGGCTCGTATTGAAGAGATTGTACTTAAGTTTTATCAGTCTTGTCACGGAGAGACCGATCCGGTTTTGCTTAAATACAAACACATTGACCATTTAAAGAAATCAATCGCATTTTTGAGGGAGACATACGAGGTATCTGCTTCCCATCTAATAATACTGAACAATGCGTATGTATTTACCGAGCGAGTGTCTTTTTTATAATGAAACTGTAATCATATAGTGCTTGGACTCGAGCAGACCATGGCTGTGTTTCTGGATATTGCACTCATTGGCGTTGTTAGGGGATCATTTAGACGATGAGGCAAATAACAAGGTAATACGCTTCCTGGCCAAGTGTCAGTCGCCAACGGGCGGCTTCGGAGGTGGTCCAGGACAGTATGCGCATCTAGCTTCCACTTACGCCGCTGTAAATGCATTATGCATCATCGGTACACAAGAGGCGTACGATGTGATAGATAGGTAAGGTAGATGCCAATTAGATAACGGTGAGGCATAATTTCGCTCGTTGTATAATACCGTTTGGAAAATCACCACACGCATCTTGCATGATATTTTTAGAGCGCTGTAATTTCAGAAAGAATTTGAAGCGGTTTTTATCGTCGTTACGCGGAGAGGACGGTTCTTTCTGTGTGCACGAAAGCGGAGAGGTAGATATACGAGGGCCGTACTGCGCTCTCGTTGCCGCCCAGCTGACAAATGTATATACCCCGGATATGTTCAAAGGCACCGCCGAATGGATAGCCAAGTGTCAGACGTGGGAGGGTGGTTTCGGTGGTTGTCCGGGTATGGAAGCCCACGGCGGGTATGCGTATTGCGGCTTGGCGGCGCTCGTAATGCTCGGGAGAACAGAACTCTGCCGTTTGTCAGAGCTATTGGTAAGAGTCCGCGTTGCGCTTTGGTTGGTTCAAGCGCGGCAGTCCTCGATTATAAGTCCCTGATCTCGCTTCTCAGAGGTGGCTAGTGAATAAGCAAATGCGTCTGGAGGGCGGCTTCCAAGGACGTACGAACAAGCTGGTGGACGGTTGCTACTCGTTTTGGCAGGGCGGCTTGTTCCCGCTACTTCACGCCATTCTGTTGAAGCTAGGAAAAACTTTCAACAACTCCGAGCACTGGCTGTTCAATCAAGAGGCCTTACAAGAGTATATATTAGTCTGCTGTCAACATCCGTACGGCGGTCTTCTGGATAAACCAGGAAAGTACGTGAATCTTCATATATTTTTCTTGCAATCAACTTTGAATGTAATTTTGCGAGATCAATTATGTTAATTAATCGCAATTTTTCTTTTTTTTTAGAGAACGTGATATATACCATACGTGTTACACGCTGAGCGGACTATCGATTGCACAAAATTCGCCAGCGTCGATTGTTATCGGACGGAAAGGTACAAATCGGGTGGAGGCGATTCATCCTGTTTTCAATGTAGAATATTCTGCGGCGAGGAAAGCAGAGGATTACTTCTCTACTCTACCAATACCTGATTGATGCGTCTTAGCTATCGAAAATGTATACTAATCACGTTTGTATCATGTTTTTCCTAAAAAATAAAATTCCAATTACAAGATGGAATTTGTATCGACTTGACCAAATGACGTGATGTGCGAGTAGAAAGTTAAAAACGCGTATGTATAAGATTCTACAGTTGTGTAAGGAAAAAAAATTATTATAAGGTACGTTGACTTGTGGGTGAAATATGAAACATTTTTTTCTATCTTAATTTTATTTTGTGTTAATAAAATCTTATGGAGAAACTAATATACATATGTGACATATATATATATATTTATTTATTCGTCTTATTAAAATGAGCACGATTTCCCCATTTAAAAAATTATTTTTCTTTAGAATGTCGCACGGCTATAGATCAAACGCGCGAATCATCCTGCGAATAATGTAAACACGTAGTCGGAGGTTTCTAATGATGAAAAATCTATATTGCAACATACGATTTTTTAAATTTATACATGGATATATGTACATATACATAATAGAATATAATTCTGCTACTATAATTACTTACGTATACTTCGATATCTATTTGAAGAGATACTAAAAATGCAGAAAAATACACTTTCTTACTTCAATATAAAAATGTAATTCTTCAATCGTTTGATTCGTTAACTCGCTTAATGTCGAAATTACTTTACGGAATAATTAAATACGCAGTTTTGTCCCCACTTTTACGACGTGTTAACGTCACAACATTTAGTCATCCTTCAATATTTTTCGCACGACTATAGGCGCGGCAAGAATCGCTACGGTGAATAGGACAAATGATGGATAAAGATGTATGATCTACGGAGAAAATTGGTCATACCTCGTTTTGCACCGATTATTGCGATCATCGCGCAAATTATTATTGACTAAGATCAGTTCTAAAAGCGGTATCACTCACATTTTTATAGCACTGATACACTTTTGTAGTGCCCATTTCTAAAAGAAACGTTCTCAAGATCAACAATTGCGAAGAACTGTCACTAAAAAAATGCTACAGAGAATACCCTTATTTATATTCCTACCCTTTCGTCTTACATTTCTAACGATTACCTTTGTATGGACACTAAGCTTTAGAGAGAGCTTAATCATCTTTTCTACAATCTTAAAAATTCACAAAATAACATCTACGAAAGAAAAATCACGCCTTTTGAACAATCATCTCCGTATGCTGATGAGCACAAGTTACTCAAATGTTCGCGCAAACGAGGATTGTGATAGCTTTTGTTTATCGCGATATTAATGATTAATATGAGTGTGATGAATAGCGCACGTGCATGATAAATGCTTAAAAATTGCAGTCTTCCGGTCATTATTTTGATATAGCCGATTATCGCATGTAGTTATACGCATGGCTCGACGTAATTGCCCGGGAACAATCCGGTTATTCCGTCCATCACTCCCTCCCACCATCCGTCGTCGTTCTTCTTGAGCACGTAGATCACGGAACTCTCTTGGAAACTCAGCTCGTCTTCCTTGTCCGCGTAATAATCGTAGATGGCTACCACTGTAAACAATTTACGTCATGTAACAAAATATATCTTGCGGGACGCTCAACGACACGACAAAAAGCTGAAACTCTACCTTTCTCGATGTAATTTTTCGGCACCCACCCGGGCAAATCTTCCTCGTCCGGCACAATCGGCATGATAGCACCGGAGGACGGCGTTGGTCTGCCGAACTGCGGATGTTCCTCATGCTCTGGTGGCGGTGGCGGCGGCAACGGAGGACTATTCGCTCCACTGCCACGACTAACTTGATGCGATAATCTGTGCGGTAAGGTATGATGCCCGCTGTACTCCGCCATGTCGCCGCTTAGTCCGACCAAGGGTGAAGGTGGAGCTGGTGAAGAGAAACGTTCAGCAATGTAGTGTAAATCATCAAATCGGATTATACAACATTAAATCTGCGTAACATGATTTCTTCATTGAGATGATTACACGTAATAAATTATTTATTTATTTTTTCATCATTTCTTGCTTACGAGGCATACTGTTATGCTGCTCCTGCACGTAACCCGCGGTGACGCTGGGCGGTGCTGGTGGCGGTGTCTGCGGATGACTCTGCAGGGGATGCACCGTTCCCACTTGCGGCAGGCTACCATGATTGATGGTGTTGGTGTGCGCGTTGTGGTTGGCGTTATGACTTGCGTGGGACGAGTTATGAGCGTGCAACGGCAGCGTGCTGTATCCCGGGCCGCGGTCTCGCCTGGGATGACCGAGCGGATAGTTGGGCGCGTAATGACTAGGAACTTGTGGCGGGGCTACTGCCGGTGGTGTCCTATACTCGCGCGATCCTTTACTCAACGTTCCTATACACAGAGAATTCCACGGGTTATTTCTTGGTCACATTCTTAACCAGTCCGACATACGTACGTGTAACATCAAATGTAACAAGGAGAAGTGGTGTAACACTTAGAAGAGAACCGGAAGAAAGAAAGGACACACATGCAGCTAAGAAGCGGTAAATACCTTTGCGTTAGTGAAATGATTTTTAATTTTTTTTTATAACCGCAACTGAAAAAGTACACCTTTACAAGTTTGTGTAGTATTCGTACCATTCTTACTACTTACGCAGGGTGTCCCAGGATATCCTGGGGCACCCTGTACATACAGAATGTTTAGTAATTGATGGTATAATTGCTATAATTGTTAATTGTCCATTTATTTATTTAATAAGCTTGACAATGATAATTATACATGAATGAAATATCCATACAGAATAATATTTAAGTTTAAATTAAATTTAAATTTATATATTTACATTTGCAATGATTATCAAACATTCTATATGCTACAAGTATACATATGTGCGCACTTCTAACTCTTACCAGTTCTTACTGTCTGAGGTGGTGTAGGTGGTTTGGTAGTAGGAGCGGGTCCTACCATAGCAGCACCTAAGCCCGAACCTGTGGAAGCAGCACCTAAACTCTGAACACTGCCCTGACTACCTCCCCTCTGCTTGCTTCGTGGCGTACCACAGTTGCGTACACCATGCCCAATCTCATCCAGGATCGTGTAATCAATACTCTTTCTAACGTACTTAATTGGTTTTTCTGGATTCGCGGGAGCGATGATTTTATACTGGCGCGTCGTCATTTTGTTCGCTGTCAGAACGCCGATTTCCCTCCTTGCAACTTTCTCCTTGTGGATCATGACCGTCTGAGCGATGTGATTCATCTGACTCTCCATCTCGGCAAGTTGGGACGTCTGCAGGTCCAACAGTTGCAGAAAATTGTAAGCCAAGGTGTTTATTTGGTACGCGACACTGGCCAAAGACTGCGTGGTGTAATTCTTGGTTTCCTCCAGCGCGATTCTCTTGTTCTCCGCCTGGAAGTAGTTGGCCTCGCAATACTCGGCGACCCTCTCCAGATTTGTGTGGCTGTCGGCCAGATTATTCCGCCCCTCTGGAATCTCATGTCGAAGGAGCGCTGCCAGTTCTGCCATGACCTCGGAATCACTGCCAACTCCTGATGACATGCAATAGGAGCCTGATCCTTCTCGGAGACAAAAAAAGAAACGATATGTATTGTACGCATTTCGCATGCAAGCATTATACAAATGTACACAAGGATTACGATTATCATATTAGTTTTAATATAAAGCACACAATTGCAGAAATAAGATATAAATTAAGGATGACATTTACAATTGATAGCGGTTTTTAATAAATTACTCCATCCTTAGAAGATCAGGTTATTATGATTGTTCTCTCGTACAAATGAACGAAAGGCGTTAATTTCTAAAGATTATCATACTCGGCACTTTCTACTCGGAGAGAACAGTCGAAGCAAAAAATTAGATTATGACAGGGGCGGCGTCGAAAGAGATGCAGGAAGCAAGATGGATACTAGCTACAGGAACGGTATTCTGCTCGCGGTCGTGATCAAGGCGACCAGGAAACGCACAACGATCAAACAATATAGAGACAATGAAAAGAAAGGAAAATCAACTAACGGTACTCAGCCATATTGCAACTACCAGCTATTACAGCCTCATTAATTCATAATTACCGAAACTCCCGAAATATTATACAAAAAAGCACACGAAAACGTAAAATGGCTAACGCGGCACACGACGGCGCGATGCGCGCGGACTGAACGATAGAATCGCTGCGATACGCAACTGCGACGATGCTATCGATATATCAGGTCTGTTCTTTTTCGTTTGCAGCTTTCCTCGTACATTCAAATCTCGGAGATTAATTACGTATCATTCACCGGAATAAAAGTTATAAAAATAAACAATATAATGCTAAATGCTGACCAATAAGGACATCAGTTAATTTTTAATGAATTTATTTGCTATTGTAATTCTCATGTCCCTATGTCCCATAACACACAACTCCCTAGAAGATATTTGTATATTTTTCCCTGAAAAGGAGGACAAATACACCCTGTATCGATTAATTTAGAATTATATATCGCAATAAAAAGACATCCCCTAAGAAAAACCTGTTCGATTCCAGGCGAGGGCCTGAACGTTTACGTTACTTAATATATATATCGCAACGATATATCGATTGTAGTGAGATTCGGCGAGATATCGCGCAAAGTATGTACATACGTACAAACGAACACCAATTATATCGTAAATGCATCATGCTTTCGATTCGTTCGAGCACTACGCATCCTCGTGTATATAAGTGTTTTACGCGAGAGATATGGATTTTTAAGTCTCCATGATCGTTTAGTCGCATATCCAATTCCGCGTGGTATCGTTCGATCATTTATATCGCTGTTCGTTGCAGCCAGCTGCGTCCAGGTTCCATCCACCGTGAGTCGTCGACGATCGAAGCCGGCGCGGGTAAGTCCAGTTTTCCGAACTGCGTACGCGCGGAAAGTGCGTCTTGCGCTAAGATCGTCGCAATTCCGCTATTGATCAGCAGGCATCGCGTAGCTCCAAGCACTGAAGCTCGGTCGTACGCGGCGTTTTCATAAATCTGTTCGCGATTATACGCAGATCGACAATTCTGCCGACAAAACGGCAGCTTGAAGACTCGACCTTTACCGCTGCACAATGCTGTACGAAGGGCAATGCGAAGAATGACTTGCGATGCAACTGCTGCGTCAGATGCGTCTAGAGATTGACTCAACCGTAGAGATCGCGTGTATTTTCAGCCTCGATCATTGATACCAGCAAAAATGGACACTCTGATGAAGGAAATAGAAACGATGAAGCTTAACAGTAGTCATTTCGATGACATTCTATTGTCACCGTGCATGGAGTCGACGCAAAAGAGTTTCGCACCACAAAGAACGATTGGACTAGAACGTCAATGCGAGGAGGCGGATTTTAAGGAATTCAAACTCATCATGAACAGAAATCTGTCTAGAGTCCAGTCCATTCTGAACGCTACCGTGTGGAACTTCCCTCTGAAGCAGAATATGCGGCAGCGACCTACAGAAATGGCGAGGCTTGGTATCCATTTGTTGCTACTCTTTGGTGAACACAGCGAGGAGAATATTTGGAACACGGCCGAAAGCGTCTTTATTACCAAACAAATAATCAATCTTTTTTGTAAATTGTTTGAGTGTCAAAGCATCCCGCAGTTTCTATCGGGTCATGAAATTTTGAGTAATCTGCTGCTGACGCTTAGACCTAAGTTATTAAAGGATACATGGAAAACTTATCCATCAGCTGTGGCATCTTACAGGTGGATCTTGCAAGAAGCAGAGGTACTTATTTTTCTTAGAACCTTAACCTACGCATCGTGAGATTATTGATCGATATATAATTATTCCGTTTGCTTATTGCAGAAACCAATATTGTTTGATCACATTAAGGATGTCTTACCTACTGCATTACTCCTCCTTGACGATTATTATCCTGACAACGTAGTGATAGGCTTAGAATGTACATACCAGATTATACAGCACTCTCACATGGTAATTCCTAAATTGTTTCGAAGAAAATGTTTATATACTTTCAGCTTTTATATTATGTATTTACTTGACGCGAAATTGCCTTCCAGAAAAAGGGATTTATAGACTGCGGTTATGCCAAAGTGATCTATCATGCTCTGGAAATGTTGTCCCGCCAAAAAGAAGTACGGTACATTGTTCCTCTGTACACTTGCATGGCTAGTCTCTTAGCCACCATGGAACACTGGGACAATACTATAAATCTATTGGAGGTAAGTTTAATTACGGGCTTAAATTATGACTAGCTGCAGTTTAATCTCGGTTTAATCTGTTATTGCATTCCCCTTCACAGTGGACAACGCGCGACGACGTCCTTTCCATTTTGATAGATAACATAGAGTTCGAGCAGAATATCGAATTACGACACGCGTACATGTCAAGCCTGCCTCAACTCATTACAAATATAGGCTGTGCCAAATGGTGCGAAGCGCTCGTTCGCGTGCTTACGGAGTCCTGCGGACATCATACAGATTTGAGGACGTTGAAGGCAACGTTGGAGGTGAGGCACTTAAAACACAACATTTTATAACGCATAATATGAAATTTATAACGAGCTTGTCAATTTATATTTGTTTTATATTTTATTTAGGCCGCAAAGACGTTTCTTTTGATGTTTCACCTGCGAATGGCGACACACTGCGCACCGCTGTACACTGCATTTTTGAAGTTGCATTCCGACCTGACGGAGACGCCGGTGTTCGACCGAGCAATCATGCAAAATCTGGAGGATTGCATCTGCATGTTGTATCAGATATCGCCAGATGTGGGATGTATGGTAATGAATGATGATCGAATACGTTCGATATTTAACAGTAGTTTACCGGTCGTGGGCCAGGATGGTGATATCAAGTATTTCGAATAATTTACGCCGCGTGTCATTTCAGAGTCGTGTATATAATGTATATTCTATGTGTATAATGTGCAAGAATGCCGATAGAAAGCTATTATTCTCGTATAAACCTACGTATTACATAGAGACAAACGAAATGCAATATGTACTTAGATATTTTACTTGTAACGTAGGGATGTCGATGTGTGTGGTTTGTGTTGTAAAGTAGGTTGTCAACTTTTCGTTAGATCATATTTATTCCAATTGTTTATTCCTCGTAATGCACACGTAAACGTGAAGTCCGAAAAGTTGGCGTGTATATACTTTGCGTACTTTGCGTATATTTAAAATCTGTAATGTTACTTTTATGTATATATTACTCCTTCAGCAGAGTTGCGAATGGTGATCTTAATTTTTACGAATAACCAAAGTATCGTTTTGCAAAAACTAGATTTACATGACACATTAAAAGTGTATGTTTGTATATTTTGTTTGTGTATCTCCCATTTGGAGATTGTATACATCGTGCGGGCACACAAAATGCAGAGAATATCTATTTGAATTTCTTTTATACTGTAACATAAATGCATCAAGGAAGAATTCGTTGGAGTTTCATACAATGTTTCATGAGTTTACGAATGTTGTATTTACTTTATTTCTCGTGCAGACATATCATCGCTATTACTTATCGCATCGTGTTGTTACTTGTGCCCTCTATGGGATACAAATTCCATAAATTGTCTAATATGTATCCAGATAAGCTAATTAAATTCATTTAAACTTCTTAATCTCAATCTTTCTCTACTTTCAGTATAAAAAATTATACGTTAGTTTTACAAAGCTTTATTATTTGTACTTTCACTATAACTATTTATCATTATTATTATTACGTTTTAATATCGATCGATTAGTTTAAAACTGCATACATTCAACAGGCTAAAAATAATACATTTATGTTTTATATTTTGTTTTAGTCCGCCGTATGTGAAGGACATTGAAAAAGAAATGTAATTATCGGGTAGCGCGTGCGCGCACGCGTAAGAAATTTTCAGAGAACGGAATTTTTCAAGCCGATTTCTACTATAAAATATTAATTTCGTTATCAAACCAAAACCTCCAATTATCAAGCCTAAATTGGAAAGGAGAAATAAGAATAAATTGAATTGATGATTCATTTCTGATTCGGACAATTAATTTATTTTAAATATATTTTGAACTTATCGTTTGCTCTTACCTGCCGACACGAAATCTTGAATGCGCCATTTAAATCGTAATATCAAATTCATTAGAGAACAGAAGACGAAGGAACTTACTAATATCACTTTGAATTCAAGTATTACAAATTTATTTCATGAGATAAAAATAATTACAGTGTGTCTCGCTAAAATCGATCAATATATAAATTTTCGTTCTCGAGGACGTGCAGAAATGCGCAATTGGGGTATTTGTGTAAAAGACATTGCATCCTTGACTCACAATGCTTTTTTTTAATCCTTTTATAACAAAATTTATTTGTTTCGCATTAGAATTTTATACATAATACGGTATCGCTTACTTTAGATAAGAAGAGAAAGAAAATTAACAATAATGTATCGTACAAGTGCTACGCGCACTCGCGGATGAGCCTGTAGCAAAGAATCACCAAATCACGAGCGTACGTGATACAATGACCGTGCATCAGTATTATCGTGTGGCGATTTGAAGTGGCAGCGTCACTTTTATAAGTTACGACATATCTATCCAAGAACTAGAAAGAAAAAAATCTAAAAGACGTCTAAAGAACCTCCGCTTCCTAATGTTTTTACGACGTCTTTTAGGCACTTGCGACGTCTGCGGTTACAAACGACGCCGTTTGTAAATGCTGCTGTTACTAGACAAAATGTCAAATTCAAGTTTCGGTACGCGAAAACTACTAGCGCTAAGCCAATAATTTTTCGCGATACAAAATACTTCATATCTAACTTACCATCTTGATGTGACAGCCAAAGCAAAGTTTATTTAACTAATAAATCTAGTCGCGATAATTCGATTAAAATTTTTCACTCAACTTGAAACAACTGAATACCGAATACGTGATTATTTTATGTACAGAGAAATGCATCTTCTGAGTGTTTTCATGTTCCTGTTACATGTAAGTTTTAGTAATGCATGAATATTTCTATTTACGGATAGTTCTATTTGGATATCTAAATAGTTGATAAATCGCGCATTCCTCTAAATGGTCAGTGACGATTAACCGCAAGATGTCTCAACATATCGAGCCGACTTTATTCTCTATGCACCAAAACGTACAATCCCAGACAAGCTAATACTGCGTACTTGAACTTAGGATATTCATTCATGTATATGGTGACCATGCCGACATACGGTAGGAAGCCTCTCGCTCGTCCAACAACGTCTTTGTGCGTCAACCACAGCTGACCAGGCGCGTATAAGCCTCGGTCGTCTACAGAATTGTTGTCACCTTTCGTGAGGAACTTGACAGTGTTATTCTGGTCACCCCTAGAAATTTTACGTATCGTTTAAGTTACGCCCTGTCAAATTGTGTCTCGTGTTATCACAGATTATGGCGTTGCGAATATTTTTACTTTTCGTGGAGCTTAAGTACTCTGTGTACAATAGGAATGTCTCTGCCCTCGACTTTGAAGACCACAATCTCGCCCACTCTCACTGGTTCGTCTTGATAATTCGTGAGGAAGAGCAAGTCACCTCTGTGAAATGCAGGTTCCATGCTACCGCTGTAAGAAAATTCAACGTTTAAGTTAGGGCACGATTCCACCTCCTGAATATAGTTTTGCTTGAAACTTTTTTACGCCTTGCTATAGTTCTTGCCTCTACCGTAGAAGCACTCGATAAGAAACACTTTTTCTTCAAAACTTAGCGCGTTTGTCGTGACACTTGTAAACTGATTTATATAATCTCAAATGAAATTGACGAATCTCAGGTATCAAACTCTAGTGAGTAAAATGGTCGTCGAAATCAAGAAAGGATAATGTAACCGTTTATTTTCAACGTGATGGTCCCCTTGCATGAAATTCTAAGAGAAAAATTCTAATACGGGAATATCGAGGCTATTAAAAATGATTTTTAAATTGGGAGCAATTGGAGGACACTAAGAACCGCTGAAATTCCGCGCTCTCGGATTAAGATAATTAAGAATTCACACATAAAATATGCAAGCTTCAAGAAATCAATGATCGCTCCTATTCTTGGTCTAATCTGTTATATGATTGCACGTAAGAACAGACAGTATCGATTTTAAACCCGTAAAACTCTCGATACGGACGATTACACAGATCAAAGAAGGTATTTGAGTACAGAAGCTAGGTTAGGTCGCTGTCATACCTCAACACCACGACAATGGGACTCTCGCTGCCGGTGACGACCATCAAGCCCTTCCATATCATAAGCGCCGACGAGACTATCATGCCAAAGCTCAGTACTTGATACAAAAACTGAAAATTGAAGAATACATACGTAGTTACCATATGCGACCATCACTGAACGGAGACGAGGACAAGCGCGTGCGACAATTTACCTGGCGTTTATTCATACGCCGCACATCGTCGAATATCGACTGCAACATGGTGAAATTCTGATAAAGCTCGATGGTGACGGAAACTCCTTCTTACTTTCGTTTACTCGAATACAACCGGCTCTCGATAACGCCGATCGCCTCCACCGTGTGCGACCACCACGTCACGTAAACAGCGCGAACACGGAGCAACGAATCAATAGAGCCAGCGGACGGCCGCGGTGTCAAACTTCGATTACAAGCGTGGAAGCTCTCTCGGTCTGCGGCGTAGGATTATTATGTGGGATTCACATTGCTTCTGCCAGCCGATATCCAATAAGAGATTTTGTCTTCTGGAAAGTGACATCTTTACTCGCATAGAATTTCTAAATATGAAAACAGATACGAAAGAAAATTAATTTGTTTGTTTGCATTGCACAAAATCGGTATATGATCGGATTGTTCCAGCTTTGTGCGTTCCTGTATTGCACATGCATAGGACTGCATAACATAGCGTGTTGCACTTTTTTTTAATTCAATCCCTTATTTTTTGAAACACCATCGATGCAGTTCCTTATTTCCTATGAAAAAAAAATTAAAATATTGTAAAGAAAAATTGTAAGTTTAAAGAAATATTTTTAGAGCATTTGCAATAAAAATAAAGGACTTAAAAAAAGATTAAAAGGATTAAGTTTAATACACACGTGCAAAGGAAAAATACTTTTCACTACTTGACATGTTGTATGCGCGCGCAAAGACGCACACAAAGCCGACGTCAGCATGCATACGCTTAAATCGACAAATAAAAATCCGGCGATACTGGTTATAATCCAGAATTCGTAAAAAAAGAAGGAATCGACTCTGTTAACACTTGTTATCATTTATGCATAAAAAATGGTAAGTTTAATGTAAATATTAAATAAATATTAGCAATATGTGTACAACATTCTTAACTCGATAATTGAATTTGCATCACATTGAGTTTGATATAAATATTATTAATTATTTTCATGTTTAGATTGCGAGCATCACAGAAAAGTTACATTGTACAGGTGTCAGTGCACTAGTCACACGTACTACTTTCAGATGGTTGTCAACGTCAGCTTCTGTGAAAAGTAAGAACAGTCTTCCTGTCTATATAAAACTTGCAGCAATATTATTAACCTTTGAATTGCCTGAAAGTTAGACACTTGCTGTATGCAAGAGAGCTATAATCGTCATGGCGTACAGTTTTCACAAGTCATGGCTAAGGTCACTTATATGTTACATAAAACCAAATAAATAATTGATGACAACTGCCACAATTCAAAGTTTTGTTCCATGCTTATAAGCACCGATAACAGTTAAAAGGTTAAAATTACCTTCTTCCTTTTTGTGTAAAGAAAATCTAATAATTATATGATATAATTACAGTGTAATATGTAATGATAATATTACACATAAAGTAGACAAGTAACAAATATTATAATTAGAATATTATAATAATGTATAAATTTTTAACAAATCATGCTCTTGTATTAGAATAATAATATATTTTTATAGTATTCCTACATTATTCTTGAAAAAGAAGAGCCAAGTAGATTCTTAGTAGCTTAACTTTTTATGTGTATAATTTCAGCATCTCTTAAGGACACAAAAGAAACAGCACAAGCAGACATGGATGACGATATTCTTACAAAAGAGGTACGTTTGTGCATTATTATGTCTAAGAATATCTTAACTTATTAATTTATTATAAATCAATTACAAAAGCATCATGTACAATCAGATAGGAGACAGTGGGGTGATAATTTTAAATCGGCCCAAGACACTGAACGTCTTAAATATGCCTATGGTCCAAAAAATCTACACCGCTCTCAAAACCTGGGAATCTTCGAAGAAGCTGGTAATAATAGAGGGTACAGGTGAGAAAGCGTTCTGCGCGGGTGGCGATGTCAAGGCACTTGTCACAATAAGTGGGCCGAAATCAACGACTCTAGGGGAAGAATTTTTCAAGAGGGAATACACGTAAGTTGTAAAAATTAAAAATCCGGTTAAAAACAAATTGTGATGTATACAAATTTTCGTATATATATATATATCAATCGATAAATTATTTCCTGTTATTTTACAGTTTAAATCATTTAATTGGAACATATAAGAAGCCTTACATAGCTCTCATTAATGGAATAACGATGGGAGGTGGTGCTGGATTATCCGTACACGGTAAATACAGAATCGCCACGGAGAAAACGCTTTTCGCTATGCCAGAAACAGCGATAGGACTGTTTCCCGATGTTGGTGGGACTTATTTCTTGCCACGGCTAAAGGAGCATTTGGGAACTTACCTGGGACTGACGGGTTTCAGACTGAAAGGTATATCATAACTTCGATCAATGATTTCAATCATCATTTGCATACATTTTTATATAAATATATGTTCGATTAAGGTGTTGACGTGCTTCTTGCTGGGATTGCAACGCACTTTGTACCGTCGGAAAAGCTGACGGATTTGAAACGTGATTTGTTGATGTCGCAAGATGATCGAGACGTCGAGAAGATCTTGAATAAATATCAACCAAAATTAAATCATGAATTCGTCTTGGCGCCTCGCATATCGCAAATAGAACAATGTTTCTCTGCTCCATCCGTTGAAGAAATAATTGAGAGGTAAAATATAAACGCCCAAGTCAATTGAGTTAATATTTTCCTGCTTGTGATACAAACGTATATTTTTTTTCTAAAGATTGAGAAAAGACAATTCGGAATGGGCGCAGAAGAATGTAGAGGTGCTGCTAAAAATGTCCCCATCTTCTCTTAAAATCACCAAGAAAGCGATCGATGAGGGAAGTAAAAAATCTTTGGCAGAATGTTTAGAAATGGAATATAGATTAGCATACACCGCTTTGGGCGAGGAGAGTGATTTCCATGAAGGTAATCGAGAGAAGTCTAGTTTAATTAATCTTGCAATTTTTTTCTTCTTGAATCGACAGCTTGATGTTCCAATGTAATTTCAGGTGTCAGAGCTCTCCTGATCGACAAAGATCAGAAACCGGTATGGAAGCCGGCCACCTTGAAAGACGTCACGAATGAATACTTGAATAGACGATTCGCGATACTTCCTGCGGAGAAAGAATTAAAACTTGGCTGTAATAGCAAGCTGTAAGAATATTAAAAAACCGATATTAATTGAATAATGCTACAAAGCAAGTTCTTACAGATCCTATTTTTATATTGCAATTTTGAACAAGTTTATATTTATATTTGAAGTTCTAAACTTTGTTATTTTTTTATCTGTTGTGCTTCTATACATGTTGACTTTGCCACATCTTCTTGTAATAGATAATATATATATTTTGTAAGTTAATTATCAATAAAAAGCATTTTGTAAGCAAACAGTGGAACATACAACTATGTGTAAAATATAAAACAACGTATTTTATTCATGTAAAATAACGAGGAAAACATTATATAAGTACTTATAACTAAGTACTATCACAAAATGTATATTTTCGTATTTATAACTAATTTTTATTTTCAGAATTAAATTCAGATATGATCTAGCATTTGTTTAAAGTGCGCCGTACAAGTTAAATTCATTACCCAAATTATCTTCCCATAATTTCTCATTTCTGTTAGCTTCGACCTCTCACCAATAACTTAATTTACAAATAAGATTTGCACATAACTGAAAATCATATTTTGTGTAACATGACATTTTCTAACGACGTGTACTGATTTTGAATCAGTATCAACTGCGGAACTGAGACGCGAAACTTCACGATTTCCTACCTAAAAACGAAGATACACCAATTTCGATAAATTTTTCTAGCCATCGCCAAAAAGAACTTTGAAGATCTTTCGTAAATCTGCGTGCACTTTTTAAATAATGCATTTCAAAGCACTTATATGAAGCATTGGCACAGATATATGGAATTATATAAGTAAAAATCAAACGTGAAGCAGCAAGTGAACATGAGATAACATTTAGCAGCATTACTTGACTCTAGTAATTGTGTTACATTAATCGCGCGGCATAAGTATGCGTAAAGCACCGATCGATCTAATTTTCATAATTTACATACTTGTATGTTTTTAACTTTCCAGAAAAAAAGTCGTAAAACATACATGTTATCCACTGCTAAGTATAACGCATTGAACAAAAAATAAATCTACAAAACATTTGGAATTCTTAAATAGTTTATTAGTTTTATTTATCAAAAACGTTTTTATTTTTCATTCTTCAGCACGTGTGAACGATAATTCCCCTAGTGTGACTTGCAAAATGATAGGAAATGATTCCACAGAACCAGTACGGAGCTCCAAATATTCATAGAATGGGACTTTTTCCGGGATGGATGGGACTTCACGTGTTAACGAAAGAAATTAGCCCTATCATATATGCGTATATGGTGTTCTCAAGAACATTCTCCCGAGAATAATAAATCTTCTGTCTCTAACTGTAAAAATCGTCCCGCACCTCGATTACTGCTTAGTTGTTTTTTTTCTTTTTCTTTTTTTGCGACCAGTGAAACGATAATCCTCTCCTACTGCTGAATTCACGTGAAAGATATTACAATTCTGGCATCGACGCCGTTACCAGTGGAAAGGGAAATGTACGATGAAACTGTCGAAAAAAATCTGCCCGTTGGATTTAATATGTTCAATCGATATACTGTGCCAGCCAGCGGAAGCCTTCACCATACCCTTGTCGCTTTAAAACTGAGCACATAAACAGCTCCAGTGGACGGCCAGGTATTTCGCTGCGAGCAATTTTACCCTAAAAATTAAGTTAATTAATTAATTTAATTAAGTTAATTAAGTAAGTAATTAAATTGATTACATTTCTCCCTGTATAATACAGAGATTTTGGTAAAAGTTTCGAACTCTGCCGAGTTGTCTTATTAATGTAGCTTTAAGGAAGAATACATGACCATACCTTTCCTGTTGTTTGTCCGTACAGACTGAAGAAATTCCTGAGTTCATCCTCAGACACTGCAGATGGTTTGTCGATTTTATTACCTAGCACGAGTACCGGACACGCGCTGAGCTGCTCATCGGTTAACAACGCATCGAGCTCGGCTTTTGATTCTGGTAATCTTGTTCTGTCGCTTGCGTCAACAAGGAACACTATAGCATCGACAGCTGGGAAATAATCCTTCCATACTCGACGCGCTGAGTGTACAATTTTGTAGATATAAATAAGTACAATTTGTACGATTGTAATGTTTCATGTACATTATATAGTTGGCTTGCATACCTTGAGTATGACCTCCAAGATCAAAAGTCGTGAATCTCATATTTCCAATAGACAACTCTTCAGATGCTAGAACACGAGACAAATAATTGAAAATTGAGTCAACATAATTATTTCAATTGTGAAATTAGAATTAATTTTAATAAAAGACTAAAATCGTCTGTTGTACAATAACTGACGGAATAGTAAACAGTCGTTTATTAAAGTACACAAATTTGCAGGAATACCAAATAGAAGTAAATTAATTACTTGGATGCAACGTGGGCACGTGTTGAGCTAAACGGTCATCTTTGAGCATGTGAAGCAGCGTGGTTTTACCTGCGTTATCTAAACCCAAGAAAAGAAGCTTGCCACTCTTCTTCCATAATCCTGAAAACAAAGAGGACTATAAGCAAAAAGTACAAGTTTACTCAGAAATAATCATGAACAAGGTATAAACATTACATTAATACAATAGGAAATTTTCCATGACGAGTGACGCAAGAGCTGTAGCAGTTTGTCCATGTGATTGGATAACAAGCTGTGTCATTCTTTTAACAACGACCGAAACAAAGAACAATGGGAGAGAATGTTTTCTAAGGTCAAACTAATACTCCACATTAAGAATTTGAATTTTCTAATCAAGTTCTGATCCGTTAGATGCGACTCGCTGCTCCGTATCAATTGCAGGACTCGTTGACGATTCTACTTACCGAGATAATTAAGCACCCCGGCGAACCAGTCCCAAATAAACATATTTGCAGTGGCGAGGGTACTACGCGTTGTCTATCTTGCTGCGTGCGCGCGTGTTAACTAACGAATGACTCTGCAATAATGTAAAGACGAGTTAACGAGATCACCGTCTGCCAGCGTGATCGACCGACCGAGCGTACGCCGAGCGCGCGCGATATGGCCGATTCTTTTAAAAATCCATTCACGCGGCCTCAGCACACGCAGAGCGCCGGGAGTGCAGCGAATATCAGGAGCTGGTGCGTCGTCGTCGTCGGAACGATGCTCGTGCGCCCGCACTTTCTTTCCTCTTGCCTGCACTTTTTACATCACGCCATGCACCCAACTCAATTTTCTCCCCCTCTCGAGTCTTTCACGTCAGATTACGCGCTCGAGTAATTTTACACGCGAGAAGTGCAGAAAAGTGCAGTTCAAGAGAATTGGCAATACGCAGCGATCATCTGCGACTCCCCCCTATGCCATATGATTGATGAAATGATCCTGCAAATCGCACCGACGACGACTCACCAGGTCCCTCCCGTGCGCTGACACTTAAATAATTATTGCCTCTCGCGGTGTCTGCTCGGTGTCACCACTGAGACGCAATATTAACGGCCGCTCGGAAAATCGCGCGCGTCACGTGAAAAGGCGATAATTAAAGATCTCTCGCGTCAGCCCCAGCGAGCATCTTTGACGTACCCACTGTAAAAAAAGCGTACGAAGGCCGCGGGGACGGAGAAAAGTGCTTTTCCTCCCATAGAAAGAACAGCTCGACCTCAGAGCCCCGTTGGCTGGCAGTTGGCACTGGGTGACGTCTACTTCCGCTCGCCATGTTCTCCGAAATAATGCTGTCTCACAGGCGCGGAATTTTAAACATTTTTATGTCTTTATCTTGTGTTGCTCTATATATTTGCCTCTTTCCCTCTTTCTATATATTCTATATTATGTAATAAGATATTTTTTGATAAACTCGTCTTTAGAAAGAGCAAAATAGCTTTTAAAACATTGAGAAAAATTCATATTTGTGTACGGTAATGTGCACTGAAAATATTTCAAAATGAAAAAAATTAGAAGATAATAAATAGAATCATCTCAACGTAATATTTTATATATTATAATAGAATTATTATAATATTTACGGGAGAGGTGCATAAGGTATAAATTGCAGTATTTTTTATTTAATGATTTTATTAATAAATGCTTGAATGGTATTTTCATATAATTCTGACAAATTATCTATAATTTCATACGTGCCAAATGTTGTTATAAAACGAAAAACAACGTATTTAGTATTACCTTTTATATTTTAGAGAAGATTCATTCCCTCCCTATAAATGCTTTATGTCAGAAAATCTTTCATTGGAAAAATAAGTTTTATTTTATTATTGCGTTTTAAATGTATGTAGAAAACAACACGAAATCAATGTGCAACTATGTGAAACATCTTAACATTATCACTCTTCAAAACAAATTATTATAATGTTTGAATCGTTAAATATATGTATAATTATTTTGTATCGTAAGAGAATTATTCAGCTTATGTTCATAAATATACTCAACGTTTCCTTAATCATAGTTTGTCTTATAATCCTTGTAGTCTTTTCGATACATTTTCTATGTACTGGATTTATCAGAAAGTCCGTTTTGATTTTCTTTTTAGCAAAATTTTGTATTAATTCCCAATACTATGGTCAAATTTTGCTAAAAACAAATCGAGACGGTCTTTCCGGTCAACCTAATACTAATAACTAAATTATTAATTATTACTTAACATTTAGTAATTAAATTAAAGGAAAGAACACCGTACGTTTATTACAAAAAGTTAATAAAATGTATTCTATCCATTCAAGTCTTTTGTAACTTAGTTGCATCGAGAGCGTTTATGTTAAATAGTACAGACATCAATTATTACATTATTATTTACACTGCAAAACTGAATATGTCCATTTTAGAAAAGGAAATAAACTGTACATATGTTTGCATTATCAGGTTGTAAGAGATATAAGTATTTCATTGTAGTATATCAAAATTTGTTGTCATTCATACATGTATACGTACATACATGTTTACTTGAAGCCTTCTTTATTCTACGATATCGCGAGTCTCCTAAATAAATCGCGATCTATGAATCTAGAGTGAATCTAGAGTGAATCTTGATCTTTATTTTGAAAGAGCAAAATATACTATGATGGTGGAATCCCACTCAGCTTGCTGAGCGGTCGAGTGTGCACCTTGCCAGCAGAGTCGTGCGTCACGGCATTATTGCTCTGAAAAAAATGTGAAATTCTTTTAAGCTACAGTACAATGTCGAAAACGTGATTTAATCGCGTTGCAAAAATTAGATTTATGAGAACAGTTTTGTGAAGCGTCTAGAGTATCGATAGTGTAAGTCAAAGTGTGAACGACGACTCAAATGGGGATCAATAAAATGCCAATTATTAACAAGTATATTGGACCAAATAATATTGCCTTAATTAATTTTTATCGCATGTATATCATTGTTTTTTTGGTTTATGTGAAGAAACGCGTTTTCCAATCAGGAGTGGCGCTTAATAATTTACGAATACTACTCAGTCCAAGCTTAAACTATGAATAAACGGAGAAAGTTTAACGATAAATGAAAATAAAATATTATTGTGTTCTCTTACAACATTCTCGAGTTACTTCCTGTTTGAATCTCACCAGGACTTACACCAATCCACTCTAGGCCCTTCATAAGTCGGAGTTCGAATAGAACAGAAGTCTCGGCATCACCTCCTCTCGGTTTGAATTTCCACCTGAATTACTGACTCTGTACGCGGGCGGCTGGGAGCACGTCCTCATGTGCGTCGGCCAATGCGATTGCTGGCAGGGATAATCACAATAGGCCGTGTTCCAGCAGCAAAAAAACCTTGCTTCCTCCCCGCATCTGGCGCACCATTGCTTCCGCTTGGTCTCCGCGATACATCGGAGTTTCTCTTCCTCGGCTTCCCTGCGCGTCTCCTCGATCGAGCGCAATTTTTCCGCTTCGAGACTCGCTCGCATCTCACGCAAAGTACGATCTAAAATTTAAGGTGTATCGCATAAAGTATTACAAAGTGTTTTTTTTCCAAAGTTTATTACACATATTAATGATGAGAAAATTCTTTCTATAGTTTTTATGAATTGTCGGGATCTTTTAGACAACAATAATCCCCAGGCTATTTCCTACGAAAAAGAATTGACGTACCGCTGTTGTGCTTCAGCTCGGCCAGCTGTTGTTGATGCTGCCACTTCATATGCTCAATCTGCATGCGCAGGAAAAATATAGTCGCCTGGTGATTGTCGGCCGTGCCTTTCTCGCCGTTGACATTAGCCGCTTCCTTATATGCTTCCTCCATCAATTGAGCCATCTTTTTTGCCAGCTCGTTCGCATTGTGATGTAAACGCGCGCTGATCGGTCCTGCCTCCGGAGGTAACAGTTCATAGCTCAACGACGTGTTTTTCTTAGTCGGCGAGATCTCGGTAGATTCGCCGGAGTCCGATAATGGACACTGAACGATCTCAGGATTTGGTTTGTTGCGAAAGGTTTTTTTAGCCTTATTCTCTTTTCGCAGGAGCGAATTTTGATGCGATTCCTTCACGGGTAGCGCACTCTGGCTACCTTGATAATTAACCGGCGTGGATTGTTTTACGAGCTCGGTTTTCCCATTGTTCACCACGAGGAGAAATACAGATTTATCTGCCACAGCGGGTTGGACTTTTGCGCTCGATGTTGACGAGGGCGGCGACAGCGTTATGTCGATTTCCGGTATTGCTTTCTGAGCATTCGTCGATTCCCTGTTGCTATTCAATAATGATACCTTGTGAACTACCCCGCCCGAGTTCGACGGCAGCTGTTTCTCGTTCTCCTTGCTCGCAGAGATGGATTTCAACGCCTTCTCGGCGTTCATCTTATCAACCAACCTCGTTTTCGGTTTGTACACCTTATTATTGTTCTTCTGGTTCTTTACCGCTGTCTTCGACGCGTTCTCCAATTGAGAAAGCGCCAATTTCGGATTAATGATATTCTTTAGAAGAGTCTTTTTATGCGTTCGCGTTGACTGTTCACCGGCCGATGTCACAGGCGTAGAATTTTCCACGGGCGATTCCTCCTTTCTATCCTTCAAGGTATCCTTATTTACACCGCTATTAGGACCCGTTGTGCTACTGTTCCCAGTGACGTTACCCGTACTCGAAACGTTTGATCGAAGCGTTAGCTTTGTGTTCTTCGATTTATCACTCTTTACGGTTTTAGTTTGAGCAACTTTAGTTACATCCTCAACTTGGTTCTTACTTAATTTGCTATCGTTATCACCTAGCTTAGCCTGCGAATTTGAAATGTCCTTAACGTTACCTAGTTTTTGTACTTTTGACGCTGTGGCACCACTCTCCTTTTCGTTCTTGTCACTACTCGCGTCCACCACCTCGGCCTTATCAATCGACTCGTCGCTCTGCGATTTCGACCGAGCCGACTTCGACAGGGTCCGTTTTCTCGAGATCTTTTTTTTCGAAGCTGTGGAAAGCTCACCGGCGGGATAGTGCTTGTTGGGCTCGAGGGGATCGTAATTCGGTAGTAACAGCTTTATCTGCGTCGGATCGTTTGGATTGTATTGTACCTTGGGCGGAGCGAACTTGAACTGGCCGAACATGAGCGCCAGCTTTCTGCAGTGTCGAGTGATCTCGCGAACGCACTCGTCCATGTCCGATTTCCGTTTGCGGGGTGATGGTGCGGGCGGCTCCTCCGAGTACAAGTAGAGATCCTTCGGTGACACCCAAGCGCGATCGTGCTCGCCGAAGAAACGCACGTCCACGTATCCCTGGGAGTTGAGGCGAGGCATGGCTTTCGCCGGCCAGAACGGAAAACCCTTCAGCTTCGCCCACACCAGTGGATGTGGCCGACGACAGGGCTCGATGAACCAGGACGGCTGGGGCCTCGGCAAGTTACGACCGTGCGCATAGCAGTCGGGACACGCCTCGATCTCGGAAACTTCTTGACGCGCCATCTTGATGATCTGCTTCGCCGCGGTCGTCAGTTTCAACGTGTCAGTATAAACACCGCCGCCTGCAACGTTGCAATTATTATAAGTGCTTAGTGCTAACTCTAGTTTGCCCGGCAGGCAAGATTCAAAGCGCGAGCTTTCACGTACATGTATTAAACACGATGCAATTATGTTGGATCCACTTTGCGTCCGCCATAAATGCGTCGGTGCTACCGTACAACTTGGATCGCACGTTCGACTCCAAGAGACTCAGGTCCATCGGCTTGATAACGTAATCCAAATAAGTTGACACTTCCACGAGATCCACTGGCTTGCAGAATGGCTCGGACTGTATCGAGTTTCATTTACAATCAGAAACACGTATCGATAAATATTTTATGCAAAAGAAAGAGAAATTGCAAATACCCCAGGATAATCGCGCAGTATCTCGACCACGTGCTTGAGCAGCATGCACAACTGGTCGACGGATAATTGGGCCATAGCCGTGGAACGTGTCTCGGCATTTTCGGCCTTCAGGATGGTCACGCATTCCCCGCATATCCACTTCTCCAAGGACGGTGGCATACCGCCTATGCATTTACGATGCCACGAGCGAGGACAGGCAGTGCAGTGAGCGTTGACGCCTTGCTTGTGACACCTCCAACAGAATCGATCGCTCGCGTTTTTCGATTTTTTTCTCTTGCTCCTGGTGCCTGTGTCTTCTAAAGATTCCGTTGAAGCACTAGAAACATTAGAAACCTTTTTGTGTCTAAGATGCATAATATTTATAATATATTAATTTGCATGGATTATTTCATAGGAATTTATGTGAATTTTCAGTGGAAACGTGTTGTTGTTCTAACCTTAAGGATTTCTGCTTCCGTTTCAAAATAGATTCCGCCTTTGTTGAAGAGTCTTTACTCTGTTCATTTTTCACATTCTCCTCACTCGAGTTTTCAGTGTGTAATGATGAGGCATCATCCTGTGCCTCCTTTTTAACACCCTTATCAATTTTCTGTGATTTCAAATCGGATTTATTTTCACTTTGTACATCATTAGCATCATCTCTTTGTACACTTGTATTCTCATCAGTTAAATTTATCGGCTCCTCTTTGATAGCATTATTCAGTTTATTGTTCTCGTCAATTAGTGAAACCACTGCTGACTTCTCTTCTGTTTTCGACTGTGCAATTGTATCTATTTTGTCTGCGGTAGAAGACTTCACGGAATCTTTGTTGTCTTCATGGGACGCCATTTTGGTCATTAGCACCTTCAGAAAATATTCACAGAAAATATTCGTGAATGAAATAATTGAAATAAAATCATAACAAATACTGGAAAAGAATGTACATTGACCCAGATACACGATTCACACAGATCCATACATACTATCTTTTTTTTAATAATTACAGCCACATTATCAATACCATGCATCTAATCGCAGCTAAAACAGCAAATTAATGAAATAACTCTCGCACGGGCAAGATAGATATATCTCGACAACGTTATGCACGGACCCCAAGAGTGCAACTCGCAAAGTTTTTGTTCATAAAACTTATAGTAACAATCATGACGTGGTGGCAGTAACGCAGGATTACATTCGACGCATCTAGATATCTGGATGCCTAACGAATTGCTATATTTCGTAGCGCTTGCTAGAGCTCACGGTGTTGAGCTCTAGAGCTCCACGGCTACTGCTGCTTGTAGCAACACACATATGCACACGAGCTGTTGAGTGTACATCAGAACTTTACCTGAGGGGAATTTCACGCGCGCGATGCGCTATCGATTGCGGCTGGCCGCGTCAACGCATTCTCGATCCCGCGCCGCAGACCGAGCCGCCGATGTAATAGACCGTTTACGTTGGTAAGTATCAAGCCACCCCGATAATCAAGGCATCGGTATCACTCACTCCACACCGGAAAGTTTTCCTCCGTACAATGCCAGCCTTGCCCGCCGCCGGTGGCGCCATCTCCCGATGATATCCTTCACGATCACTGATCACGTGACGCTCTGTCTTGCCGCTACTCTTCCATTTATTGTTTGCGGTCTCTGTTGACAGAAAAAGAACGTGTAACAACTATATATATTTTTTTAAATTTCGTAATAAATTCTAATCGATTCCTTTCAATGGCAGCTTTAGCACTGCTTTCTGCTCTTTTTCTCTCGATTATTCACGGAGTATTAATTGCAGAACGTCCAACACCGCGGAAGGACCGGAAAATAAAAGTATCACCTACCGTTTCTGGTAACGATGTTACTGCAAACGCTTCGTGCCTTCTACGGTCGCTGCAACGATTCCTGGGACGAAACGTCACATCGTCGATAGTGGCGGAAAACGAGGTTACAGGTTGTTGCATGGTCGCGTCTACAGGGAACGCTCGATTAATTGCAATACGTACTGTTTCGCTCCTTCCTCCAGGAGGCAGTTCGGTGGACGTAAAGTCCGTTGTCCTGGCGGACATCACGTAACCTTCACGGGAAATTTCATCCTGATTCTGCCGTTTCTGATTTTGCCACGTTATTCGATCAAGAGCGTTTCCGTGCGTGAACGTGCAAAATGAATCACCGTATTAACACCGTGACATAAAATTTCCTCGATATCGGTAACAAGTCGATTCTCTTCACTTACGGGGAAACAACAAATCGAAAATATCGTTACCAATCCTCCAGCCTCCGATAGGTTATGTTATTTGGTCACGTGGTACGTTTATCATAACCTAACTCTCTCGTTCTTTCTTTCTCGCTATAGCTCGCTGTTCTCTATCACCGAAGGGCGATGTCAAATAATGAACATGGCGGATTATGGATCGCATAGATAGTAAACAGACGTATAACAGCTGTAACTCCGTCTAGTCCGATTTGAAATAAATGAAGTATATTGCCGATGGCTCTGTTTCATGATCACTCGCTGAGGTGTGATTAATCTCGAAGGGGAATTAAACTGACGGAAGAAAATCATGCCTCGAAATTTCCGTCTTCGTGACAGCTGAATGAGATAACAGTGCTTAGGTTATGTCGCCCTGTCGAAGCACTCGCGCTTTAGCAAGGAAGTCGTCGGCCGCCACGTAGAGAGCAGAGAAGAGTCGTGCGATGGGTGATCATATCGGTGATAACATATTAATCCCGCAGGTCGACAACGTCGTGTTGATCGACAGGAGCGATGGCAATAACAAGAGCATGGATGGGACACTGTGCATCAGTGGTCACCATCTCATTTTATCTTCGAGGCAGGACGACGGACAAGAACTTTGGGTACGCATCAATTATCTGATATGGCATGAGCTGTACATGTACACATATATATATACATACATGCATGTATGAAATATCAGATAATGTTTTGTGATGATTTTTTTAACAGCTGATGAACCGAAACATCGACGTTGTAGAAAAGAAATTGAACGCTCAGAGTCCAGGTGGTAGCATAATATTAAAGTGCAAGGATTTCCAAATCCTACAGTTAGACATTAGTTCTACCAACGATTTAATCAATGCCATATTATCTATAGAGAAGCTGATATCGTTAGGTAGCTTGATCCCATTAGCTAATTTAATAACATTAGTCAATAAAATTATGTAACTCTCATTTACCTTGCAGACCAAACTTTACAATATCCATTCTTCTATCGACCGCAGACAACCAATAATGCTATGATACAAGTGGAGGACGGGTGGACAGCATTCGCACCAGTTTCCGAATGGTCCAGGTTACTAGCGGCGCATGGGGACGAGTGGCGCATCAGTTACTTAAACAGAGACTACAAAGTTTGCAATTCATATCCGTCGGCAGTGATAGTGCCGCGTCAGATAGACGACAAGATCGTAGTAGCATCCACCGGTTTCAGGGAAGGCGGAAGGTTCCCTGTTTTGTGTTACAGACACGAGGGAGGAGTTAGTAACAAATTATATACTCATCAATAAATAAAAGAAGGTATATTTATAATATTTGCTCAAATATTCACAATTAATTACAGAGTATACTGTTGAGAAGTAGTCAACCATTATGTGGTGCAACTGGCAAAAGATGCAAGGAAGACGAAAGACTATTAAATGCAGTTCTAGGTCCTGGAAGACGTGGGTAAATATATCAACTTTTTAATCGAAAGAAAATCGAAAAAATCATTCGACTAAGTTGTGTTACACCAAATAAATTTTAGCTACATAGTGGACACGAGATCAATTAGTCAGGCGCAAGGCGCAAGGGCCAGGGGCGGCGGCACGGAAATGGATGCAGCTTATCCGCAGTGGCGGAAGGTGCACAAGTCAGTGCCTCGGCCGCACGACCTGGCGGATAGCTTCTACAAGTTGATAGAGGCCTGCAACGACATAAACAGTTCCACCTCGCAGTGGCTGTCCAAGTTGGATAGCAGTGGGTGGCTAGCCGCGGTACAAAGTGCTTTAAATGCTGCTTGCGTAACGGCGCAGTGCTTGCATCAAGAAGTCGCGGCTGTGCTGGTGCACGGTGTGTATTTCAAATATTCATGGATTAAGTTATTGATAGAAAAATTTAAAAAATATATATATATATAGTTTTATAAAATTATATCTGATTGTTTTTCTCACTCAAGATGTTAATCATGTAATGACATTGTTACACAATTTCTGGGTTACAGGTAGCTCAGGCAGAGATTCTACATTAGTGGTAACCAGCTTGGCTCAGGCGATATTAAATCCCGATTGCCGGACGGTGCGAGGACTTCAGGCACTCATAGAACGCGAGTGGCTGCAAGCGGGCCACCAATTTTTCAGCCGAACCCGTTGCGGAGCGTATCAGTCTTCGAGCTCGCAAAATCCGACGCACGCGCCGACATTTTTGCTTTTTCTCGATTGCCTGTACCAGTTGCACCATCAGTTTCAATTTAGCTTCGAGTACACGGTGGATCTGCTGATTAAATTGTACAAGCATGCCTATTCTTCCAACTACGGCACATTTTTAGGTACGTAAACCGTTATTACGTAAATTATATTTATATATATTAATTAATTTAAATAAGTTAAATTTTTATATTTAAACATAAGCATCATCCTAACAGATTAATTAAATTATTGTCAATCATTGTCAATTAGATTAATTAAAATTATGACTCCATCCAGGTGACTCGGAAGCGGAGAGGATAAAACTACGGCTGTCCGAGCGAACTTACAGCCTATGGTCGTACATGAACCAACCGGACGTTTTGGAGCAGTGGATAAATCCATTGTACGAGCCGAATTCAGGCGTGATCTGGCCTAGCGTCGCTCCCATCAGCATCCAGCTGTGGAAGGAATTGTATCTCGCGTACACGAGCGCGGCCCCGTGGAGCGGCATGCTCTCCTACGCGAAGCAGATCAAGCAGAATCATACGGCGGTGCGTAAGGTGGCCGGACAACTACACACGCAGATCAAACAAGCGTTGGAGGAAATTCGATCGAACCCGGACTTGCTGCGGGACGACGCGGACAATCAAGAGGAGCATCCCCGCATAGCTCAACTGAGCCTCGAGTCCCAGAGTACTTGATACCGATTCTAGGGGCTGATGAAACTGGACCGCTACTGTTCAACAATCTTGTCAATATGCCTTCAATTATACAATACCACGCTAGTTCGTAAGAATTAATGGTTACCGCGAGAATACCTGCCACGGATGCCGAAACCCCCATCAGAATGAATCCTCGATGTTAATTCTTCTTTCGATAAAATCGAATCTATTCGTTCTAAAATCTCCGGCTCCGGCGATCTTGCAGAGCCGATTTTATTAGTTGTTGGTACAACTTGAATATTGTATATGTATAAAAAGCATTTTACCACGTAGTCGAAGCTACACACATCACGTCAGAATTACGTCACGGCGCTATACATTTTCGCCTGTGTAGTATAAAATTCGCAATACCGGAAAGAAGTGTCGTGTTCCGCGTAAACGATTCAAACAGGGCGAGATAAATTGTGATATTTTTTATTTCACGATCCAGATTATTTGTATCATACTATTCGATTACAATTAACGATCACAGAACATATGTAATAATAATAATAATATGTTGTATAATAATATAAGGAATTTTATATACACACACGTGTATATAAAATTCCTTATTACATAATCATAATTAATATATATGCAAATCTCTCTACACATAATTTATTTAGCCAATGGTGATTTAATATAAACGAAAAACAGATGGACTGTGCATTAGAAACCCACCATTAAAGAGTATACCCAGTAAGCAAAATGTGCAATCTGCCAGCAGATTGGCAACAGATTACTGCAGAAGTTGATAGCAAATTGGCATCCGTTATGTCCGCGTTAGGATAGTGATCCGCCAGCAGAGCCTGCTAACAGACTCTGACGGCAGATTGGCGGCGGAAACCGAGCAGGATCTGTTAACATTTGACGGCAGATTGACGGCAGATTGACGGCAGAAACCGAACAGAATCTGCAGCTTTTGGCCGTTCATATTCACGATGTATTAAAGCATGTGTTTACTTTTAACACACTATAAATTGGCATTTTATATTACCATGTGTTAAAAAAACGCATTTGTTTGTTCGTTAAATTAAAGTACATTTGGCTTGATGCGTCTTTCCGACAGTTCGTTGCATAATCTCTCTTATTGTTAATTTATTCTAATCCGAAGTCCGAACTTTGCTTTCGAACTTCGGATTGCTCGTGGCGCGCGTGAACCACATGGACGTTGTCCATGGGAGCCTCTGCGCCGCGAGTGCAAAAATTGATAACTGTTGGGCTAAATCTTAACATCGAGTAAGAACTCGACGCGTGCACCGCGTAGCGGTGCGCAGCGAGAACACGTTCATAGCCGTGTAAATTTGAATACTGTCAAAAGCTGCGGAGCCTGCTCGGTTTCCGCTGCCAATCTGCCGTTAGATCCCGCGCGCGCGGATCTTGCTCGGTTTCCGCTGCCAATCTGCCGTTAGATCCCGCGCGCGCGGATCTTGCTCGGTTTCCGTCGACAATCCGACTTCGAGCCATGTTTGCAGATTCCGCTCGGTTTCTGCCGCCAATCTGTTCTTAGATCTTGTGAGCAAGCTGTTACATTTCTGGCACCAATTTGTCGAATTAATCGTTAACAACAACTTCCGTATCAAATTTGCTGTCTTTTGGCTGGCAATAGTTGATAGCAGATAGTCGGCATCATCTGCTTTCGGCAGACCTGGCTGTCCGGGTAATCGTGCAAGGGTAAAACCGACGGATTTTTCTTTCGAGCGACTTACGAGGAGAGAAGGAAATCTCGCTGGTGTTCGGGGGTACGAACGAGTTTTTACCGTTATTCGGTAAGGATGGCGAAAAGAAGGGAAGGGAAGGGGGAGAAGAGAGGTTAAGGGCGGGATTGTTGCCGGTGCCGCGATGGCAAAAGGGGGAGAAGGTTTTGGAGGGGAAAGCGCGGCAGGTGTTCGCGCACAAAGAAACTGAAAGGGAATCCCACGGCCATTGGCTCGGCACTCGGGAATGCATCGAGTTTCGCGCGCGTCAGCGCGCATTCGTGTTTCGCGAGCAATTTATACACGCGTACGTACATGTATACATGCATGTGTTACATCTCATTTTAATACAGTCATAAAATAAAAAGGAAAACATACACGTTGTGAAGAAACCGTCAAGAACGGAGCTTGAAAAACAAAGGACAAAATTTGCCTCGAAGCCGGTAGATTTATATACAAGCAGGCGACTATAATAAATAAAAATAAAATAAATAAGTCATGCAAAATTCATTTTTTGGCAAAAATGCTCATTTTTGGAGCGTGTTGAAAATTTATTACGATTGGCATCGTTCACAGTTCTCTCTCTCTCTCCGTCTCGTTTGAAGCGCAACGGGCGGGAATTTGCGCGGGCTTCGACGGGATTCGGACACGCGAGAAGCGAGAGGGAAGCTCGAGAGGCCGGTAAAATTCCATCGGGTTCGATCTCCGTCGCCTTACGCCGCATTTCCAGCGTTTCGCGGGCGGGCGCAGGTAGGTCGTTTTATCGCACGTCCGCTCAACAGCCTGAAGTTGGCCGACGAAACCGAGCGTCCGGAAGCTTCGATGCTTCGACCGTGCGAATCTGCGAGGAGAGACATCCCCAAGGATTAGAGCATCCTTCAACGCGTTCGCGACGACGCCATTTGGGCATTGTGCGCGCGGGCGCGCGCGGAGATTGTTATACCGGTTTCGAATCTGCGCGATGGAGATCCGTGAGAAATCGCGACCTCGCGCCTGCGACCGTTACCTCGCGTCACCGCTGCGCAACTTCGGAGCGTAGAACCTTTCTCTCGCTCTTTCTCTCTTCCTCCCTCCCCTGTCTCTCTCTCTCTCTCTCTCTCTCTACCTCATTTACCTCGCGATAACGTATCACTGATTTCCAGCAAGTCCAAGGGGAGGAAGAGGCGGAAGAACAGGTGCCGATCACACGCGCGCGCGCGCCGCACGGATCCTTGCCCGCACAGGTCCAGTATCCTTGGATGAGTGTGGATCTAGTCACGCATACAAACGTGAAACGTGGACTGAATTCAAACCCATCCAGGGCCGCTGGACCGGGCTGATAGAGATCTTCGTTGATGCTCCTCCCTTCGTCGTGCGCGTCGCTCTTCGAGCCCTCGCGATTCCCCGCGGAATCACTTCGCTCGTCCGCGGTGCGCGAACGCCGTCGACCGAGTCGGAAGGCAAAGTGATGCGTTCGTCGGGAATGGCATTAGCGGCCTCACGGTAGGGGCATCTCGGGGAAGGGGGCCCGTACCGCGCTGCTCCCCCCCCCCTTCGTCGGCCTCCTCGTCTCTTTCCCTTCCCGTCTCTCTCCCTCGCTCTCTCTCCTCCTCTCGCGCCGGCGAGCAGTTACCGACGGTAAGGCCCTTCGGGGAGGGAGAAGGAGGGGAAGAAGGGACGCTTTTTCCCAAGGCGTCCGGGGATCGCAACAAAGAAGGATGCGATTTCCGAAGCGAGGAGCGCGGCGGCGAGCGAAGCGACCGCTGAGAGACGTTCCTGGACGGCAGCCTGAGAGCGGCGCGGGAGAGCGTCTCTCTCGCTGTTGGAGAGGAGACGCACGCCGGAAGGCGCGCGCGAGCGCGAGCGCCCGCGATGCCGTTTCTCGAGTAAAGCGTGCTCTCGCTCGCTCGCCTGCTCCGCTTCCGCGAACCAGCGAGATGAATGCCGGATTCTTTTCTTATTAGCTCGCGAAAAGGGAATAACGTGTATTATTCGCGTACCACAGTCGCCGTAATAATGTACGTACAGTGTCGAGACAAATTCTCCGCGATCTTGTGGGTCCGAATTTTCAGAGATTTGAGCACCACTGTAGTGAGTCAAAGACGCGTCTTGCGGAGATAATTAAGGTTCGTTCCCTTTTACCTGAAATGGAAAATCGAAGGAATTTCGAAAATCCAACGAATTTTCCACCAGCCGGTTCCGCGTGATTTAGAACGACGGTAAACGGAGTAAATTCATGAGGTGTTCGGCGAATCTGACGTGATAAGTTTTTAAATTGAAATTGTAGGCATCGAGCATTACTTGGCTCATAAAAGAGCAAAACTGTATTTACCTGGAGAAATAATTTTATGTCTGTTATATATATATATATACACAGGGTGTTTCCTAAGTAAGTAGACAAACTTAAGGAGGATATTCCTTGGCTTATTTTAAGAAGAAAAGGTCATATAAACATATGTCCTAAACTGCTTTGTTTTCCAAAAAAAGTACATCACTGTTTTCGTTCACTTTTCGTTTATTATAGAACAGTTTGTGTTATTGCAAATGAAACAAATGAAAAACAATAGTAACCAAAAAGAAAAATTATAACGAAAAAGAAAATAGTAACTAAAAAGAAAAATAATAACATCACAGTAACTGCTGAAAATGTCCACCTGCAGCCATGATACTGCAGTGCTGTACTTTAGGACATATGTTTATGTGACCTTTTCTTCTTAAAATAAGCCAAGGAATATCCTCCTTAAGTTTGTCTACTTACTTAGGAAACACCCTGTATATATATATTTTTCAACTCCGTAAATTAAAACTTCATTTCGATTAATAGTTAGGAAATCTTGATGTACCAAAAGTTGTCAAGAAAGACAATGTAAAATATGAAGATATGAATTTTTATGTCTTTTTCAATTTAAATCTGAAATTTAAGTTCTCGTCGCAGCTTGTGCTTCGCGAATTTATATCCCGTTGCTAACAAGTATTCTAAATGCTAGCGAATCACGCATTATAGTGAATTCTCAGGTACAGGGCGTCGATTGTGTTGCGCAATAGCGAGCGTGACCTTGAACTTCATCTTTCTTTTATTTTTCTCTCACACATCTCGAGAGAAAAGTTGCAGCGGTGACTCGTCCAAGATGCCGTATTATTCTCTGTCGATTCGCATCCACAGTGAATAATTCGGAACTTTCAATTTCGTTCTTTTTTAACTAGAAATCCAAATCACAGTAGCATAATTATATATAAATTTAGCGAATAAATAATCTTTGATGTTTGAAACGTGCAAAAATACTACATATACAGATGCGAATGCTTTCTTGTCTCGTTTATGCTTCTTTCAAATGTTATTTTCGTAATATTGCTTTTCACTGATCGAATCGATTGTTCTAAAAAGAATATGTTATTCCGGACTGTTACTTTTGAAGAATTGTTAAAATTAAGTGATTAAGATTTAAGCAACATTGCGTCAAAGTTTTATTCAAAAATTCTCTCTCGAGTCAATTATTCATTAATTTCGAATTAAATTAAAATTGATATATCTGTGAATTATTTGAGGATATATTTAGCATCGATATACATAAATATTATTGTTCCAAGGCAACTGTTTTCGATTTTAAAAAATTGGTGCCTCACTATGGAGAACTGGAATGTTCCAAAGACGATTGAGAATAAAGAAGAAAAGGAGAAAGAGAGCGAGAGAGAGAGAGATAGATAGAAAGAGCGTTAGGTCATGGAAAGCAGAGGGGAAGGAGCGAAGGGAGGCTTCGCAATTGTCATTTTCATAGCGATTTATACGTCGAGCCCGGCTTGGAGCAGCATAGACGAATAACGATGCAAAACCGATTCAAAAAGTCGACTCGAGCGCATTCTGTCGATGATCCTGCAAACTGCTAAGAAATTTTACGATAATAAGGGCCATCCCGGGGATGAAAGTGGAGGATTATCTGATTGGCTTATTTCCTTATGCGTTATGCGAAAGTCTATGCTCCTTATAAAATACTCTCTTCTTTTTACTGCACGCTCTGCAAGCTATTATTCGTTCGTTTTTCAAAAGTGGCTACCAATTGGGCGAGAAACTGTGGTTGGTCCGTCGAGTGTGCCACCTTGTCCAGCACTCTCATTGGTTGTCCGTTTATGGATGTGCCAGCCGCTGCGATAGGAAAGTTACAGTGCCATCTGTACGCGATGATTAGTACTTAAAATGCATTTGTAATTATTATCCAAGGATGATTGTAGGTTCACATGGTACGTTACAGCATCTGCGAGTTGCGAGGTATTGCGACAGATGACGTTGACAGTAATCGCGAGGATTGAAGGCGCAGATTGTGAGATTTATTACTTTGAAACTGTTCAATCTTTTACACCTCGTTTTGCAATTTTAACGTTTTTTTATTCAGAAATAGAGATTTTGTTTCGAATCGCTATTTGCGCGTTTTTTGAAAAATAAGAATTTTTCAATAATGCTATTTCTAATTTTAAGTCTCAAAATTGGGCGTCAATGTTCGATATGTAAGTACAAGCCGAAGCTTTGACGATGACGGTAACAATAACTATCCGACGACTGATATTTTTCCTACCGCAAGAAACGGAGGAGCAGAAGACGTATGCACACATACGCGCAAGTGGTGCGCGTAAGAGAGCACGTTCATCGCCTTTTCTATCGCGGCAAACTGGTATTTTGCCAACCAGTAATCGTGCAAAACGATGCTCCAATAATTCAATGCTATTCAAGCTAACGGAATGCCGTTATCGTCTCTAGCGGCTAGTTGCTACTGGCATCGTGTTAATTGATGCGCCGTAAAGACTCCGTCAATTTTACTTGGCGCGCGTGAGTATGAACTATATTATGCTAGTGCACTAGATCGGTATATATATAATTTGCACTATTTATTGCATTTACGCTAGACTCCGGATATCTATTAATTGTAAATTTAATTATGCGGAAATTATATTACTCTTTATCTATTATTATCTCTATAAAGTAATCGTAATAATTTTATCAATGTTAATTGCAGTTAATTACATTCTAATTAACTCATGTCGTCATTAAGATTGCAGTCTGAAAATTATATTTATGAGTCGCGCCAAGCATCATAAAGGCACTCCGAAAACTTTCCGCTCTGTTTTACAGAGAGAGAGAGAGAGAGAGAACTGTTCTTATTTCCTATATTAAATTAATTCCTATATTTAATTAATTAAAAACTTAAGATTGATTACAAATATCCTCAATATATTTTTAAAAAACTTGAGAATTGACAGCTTCTAACGCATAAAGTAGAACTATATGATGCATGAAAAATTCAAACTTAATTCATTAATTCTGATCACTGTACGTCTGCAATCACTATAATCACTATATTTTCAAAATGCAATTATTTATCTAAGCTTGTCTTGAGACTGCAGTTGAGACATCGTAAGTCTCTCGGATAGAACCGATATCAAGCAGAGTTTACTGGCCCGTATCATCAGTAGTGGTTCAGTACCACTCTTGATCTTTTGCTCTTGATTTCGATCCTGACCACCGCACCGGGACAGTCGTGCGGTTCGTCGTTCAAAAGCGAAACACGCAGAAGAGGCGACGATCGATCTGACCGCTGCGATGTCTCCGGCGAGTAGCGGCGCGACTCCCCTCAAAAGCGAGGAAATTCAGTGAAAGAGTTTTATCCAGTGACAGTGCTTTCGAGGTCAGTAGACCGCGCGGGCACTCGCGTGCTCGCGGCGAGTCTCGCTGTAAACGTTAAATCGCCATTTACGACCATCCCAGCATCCTTTTGTAAATACGCGCTCGCCAGTGGCGTAGGCTGATTTCTTCGAGGCAGATTAACCTAATAATCTCACTTAGCCGTGATCGATCCATGCCACTCGTCATCGATTCACGTTCATCTTCTACGAACGATCGCGAAGCTATCTCGACAAATACAAATTGCTTCTCCGGCATTCCGCAACCCATACAGCACCGAAAGATCGCAGAGATCTCGCATTGAAAGATTGCGATGTTGCATGGAAGTTGCGAAATGTCTCTGCAATGTTGCTGCAACATTGCAGTAACGTTGAAACGTGTGTTCCCAGAAACATTGCAAAAAATATAATAGTATAGTAAAAGAGAGTAATTTATATCGGTCCAATATTATAAAGTAATCTGTTTTTTAGCTAATACTTAATTAGGATTAAATGGGCAAATTTAACGACTTCAGATGCTTGCGGCGTGCGTGGACGTGTCCATGGGAACCTCAAGTGCCGCAAGTGCAAAAGTTCTCAGAAAATTATTATCGCGCCAAGGCACTTATATAACTGCGAGCTAAATCTTAACGTCGAGTAAGAACTCGACGTATGCACCACCTAGTGGTGCGGAGCGAAAACGCATACAACTTTGCAGGATCATTTCGGTGCAATATTGCAACTGTATATCTCTGTAATATCTCTGCAAAATTACATTGCGACTCGTAACGTTGCAACGTTCCTGCAATAAAACTGGAAGCTCGCGCGGGCCCAGGTCGCCCGTCTCCCGATTTTCGAGATTAAAGCGTGCAAGATATCGACGAGTCAAGGTTCTTTGAACGATTCGGGGTTCTTTCTTCGTTCAGAAATATCGTCGGGACCCAGGCTACGTCACTGGCGGTCCTCGTGACACAGATCAGCGACGGTAACTATAACGGTACTCGTCGGCGTGACCCACTCTCGGCGGAGTTGCGCTCTCTCGGTCTTCCTCCTTCGTCCTCTCTTTACTTTAAGTCTCTCCCCGGGCTCTCTTCTTTCGTCCAGGGCCGAATATCCATCAGGTACTCCGAGTCAAACATATTCGTCATCATGCATGGGTATGCGCGGCTCGGAAGGCGATCCCACGCCTAAACATTTTACAAACAGCCAGTGGAACAAAGATTCTCCATTCGGTCATCGGAAATGAAACACAAGCGAGGTTAAACGCGCGGTGCCTTTGAGAGCTGCAGCTTCCCGCGTTGATCTGAAATTTAGTTTTCTGCTTTGACAGCGGCCCAAGAGAGTTTCTTCTCGCTCAGGCTGCTTCTGCGGGACGTAAGAGGATCCTGGAGTGGCCAGTGAACTCCGTCGCGGCGTCTGAATTACCGGCGGAATCGATGATTTTCCTGTATTTTCTTTTTATTCAATTCACAGAATGAAAAATCCTTTTCCACGATGAAAGTGCACACAATAATGTAATGTGAAAAGCAGGACTTAACTTTCCAAACGGACAAAAATCACAATTTTTTATTCAGCCACGATTTCACGGGCATACGTAGGCACGAAATGATCACGAATCTTTCTGCACTAATTACTTTGACACTAGGCTTCTAAACTCATTTCTAAAAGCTTCCCCGTATTCTTTCATTTTGTTCCGTCCTTGCGATTATCGAATTTTGGCCACACAAACTGCAAAACATTTATATTAAGAACATTAATGTACGAGGTGACGTCACAATAGGCCGATAATAAAACTGTAAATTTGTTTTGTCGTTTTTAACATAAAGTCGAGTTTCGCTCGGTACATTTCTTTGTATACTTTAATCGTGGAGAAGGATTTTTCATTCTACACAATCATTAAAGAGTAATTAGTACAGTAAGATCGACCAATTCCGCCGGTAATACAGACGACTCCAGGATCCCCTTAAGGAATTGGAGCCGTCATCCGAAATCATCGGAAATCTGTTAGGAACGTGGGCAAGGCGAGGCGGTCATTCGCCACTGCCAGCAGCGTCTTCTCCCCCGTACGCGGGCTACACTTTTTCTTCCACGTGAGAAGCATCGCATGCCCGGGTCGGTTCGTCGCATGGACGGACGGACGGACGGGCGGGCGGTCGGTCGGGCCGCGGCTGATTACGGGCAGTAATGAAAGCGGCCTGCTTGCACACGGCAGGTAGGTAGGTGGGTAGGTAGGTGGGTAGGTGCGCGCGGTCGTCTGTCATGTAGCCTGCGCGCCTTCCGTCCGTCCGCCGTCGCCGTCGTCGCCGCGCCGCATCCTCACGGAAACCGTCAATGAGACCGCCGACTGCCGCTGTTGTTGTGTTGTCGTCGTTGCCTCGCGCATAGCAGCGTGACACAGTGAGCGCGAGGGAGAGTCCGCGGGAGTATTCGGGAGTATTCACAGACTGTCGAGGGCTGCGCGGGTCCGGCTGCTGGACCAGCGAGTCAAAAACCCCGCGAGTTATGAGAGCGATCGTGCCCTTCGTTCTTCAGGTGAGCGCATGTATGGTGAATGGTCCTCTCTTGTTTCCCGCGAGTGCACGAGGTGTTTGCGTGTTCCCCGAAGAATCGGAAGAAATAACAGATATCTCGTTTTTCGTCGAACTTTAGTCAATCCAGGGAATATAAGGAGATTCCTTTGTGTTTAATTATCTTCTATTTTTATCGAGCTCCAACTAGTTCATTTAAACACTTTACCATGTATATTATTAGCTCCGAGTGAGAAATTAAATAATTTGAATTTCTTACTTAAATCCCATCACTTTTTCGTGGAAATTAAAATCAGATAAGAATTGAAAGAAAAAGAAAAGCGTCTAATTGTGACGTCGGTTTTTCGTTGATTGTATTCAATCTAATTTCTAGAAAATTAAGATACATTTTATCACCAACTGTTTAATTCCTTCTTTCGTTCGTTAATTATTATTTCTTCAGTAATTGATTCACGTCGATGTTTCTTTCATCGTTTAAACATTTAACAGGTTTCGGCTCGCTTAAAATTTGTGAGCATTTGTGTTGCAGGTGATTGCATTGCAGCTGACAATATGTCAAAGTGGTGGTGGTGGTGGTGGCGGTGGTCCGAGCACCTTTGGATACGATGCATCCTCAGCGTGCAGCAAGCCGTATTCGCGCGCGGGACGCGCGCATCACGATTTGCCCTGTGACTTTCGCCGACAGAACTGGTGCACGATCGCCGGTAGCTCTTATCCTTGGTACTTCGTTCATTTGCGCTTCGTCTCCTTCACTCCTAGTGATTGATATTCCTTGAACTTTCGCCCGTCCGCATTTGTATACTCACGAGCGCGCGCGCGTAAATAGTTTGCGGCGAAAGTTTCGGCGTCACCTGTCCCCGTCCAAAGTAGATGTGTCAAAGTGGATCGAATGGATCTCATTTGAAATTCAGTTCTGAAATTCGAAAGCAGCGATTAATTATAGAATTTCCGAATTCTCTTTCTTCCTTTTCTCTATTTCGTTTGATCTCTAGTGTGTGAAGGAGGATTTTACTCTAACATATCTTAGTTTAATTTTAAAGAGTTATTTAATAATTATCCGTCCATCCAAATAGTTCCAATAAATATATGGGAAAATATTAAATATTGGGTTGGCCAAAAAGTAATTGCGTTTTTTTTTATATAAATAAAAGGCGAATTTTTCATGGGAAACAAAAACTTTATTAAACAATACATTGTCCATTTTGTTTGATTATCTTTTGCCATTTTTCAGGCAACTTCATGATTCCGCGCTCAAAAAAGTTCTTATCTTTTTCAGCAAAAAACAATTCCAACAACGATTTGATATCCTCATCAGCAGTCAAGGTTTTACCATTCAAGGCGTTTTGCAAAGAACGAAACGAATGGTAATCTGATGGTGCCAGGTCTGGCGAATATGGTGGATGTGGTAACATCATGGTAACACATCCCATCCAAGCTGCAACAAGTTTTCACGAGTGACCAAACTTGTACGTGGTCTAGCGTTATCATGGTGAAACACAACACCTTTGCGATTCACCAATTCTCGACGTTTCTGTTTGATGGCAATCCAGTTGACGACAGTATACGTCTGAATTAATGGTTTGATTCCTTGCAAGCAGCTCAAAATACACAATACCTTTAAAGTCCCACCAGACTGACAGCATAATCTTTCTTTGGTGAATATCTGCTTTTCAAGTGCTTTCAGCAGGTTCATCACGCTTGCTCCACGATCTTTTTCGTTTGACGTTGTTGTAGACGATCCATTTTTCGTCGCCTGTTATCATACGTTTCAAAAATGGGTCATTTTCCTCACGTTTCAAAAGAGAATCGCAGATGTCAATACGCTTAGTGAGATGAATTTCTTTGAGCTCATGTGCTACCCAAATATCGAGCTTACTAATGTATCCAAGTCGTTTTGAATGGTTTTCAACACTCGATTTCGATGTGTTAAGATTCTCGGCAATCTCTCGTGTCGTTAAACGCCGATTGGAATCGATCAGTGCCTTTATTTTGTCATCATCAATTTCGATTGGCCTTCCTGAGCGTGGTGCATCTTTCACATTAAAATCTCCAGATCGAAATTTAGTAAACGAATTTTGACACTGCCGCAGTTTTAAAGCATCTTCGCCATATACATGACATAACTTTTTATGAGCTTGCACAGCGTTTTTCCCTTTTCGGAAGTAATAAAACAAAATATGACGAAAATGTTCTTTTTGATTTTCCATTTTGAAGTCGACGGCAAACAAACAATTGTTAACGAAATCGTGTACTTTCTTTTTCTAAAACAAGCTTGAACTGCGAGTTGTTAACCTACATAATGAATTTGCGGTTTAGAATGAAGTTAGAATGAAGAACGCAATTACTTTTTGGCCAACCCAATAATTTCACGAAATCTATTTCTCTCAATTCTTTTAAACATGTCTATTTTTTAAGTGTTGATGGCTCTAGCGATGTTACAATCGCCTCGACTATTGTTAATTGGAATAAGGAGTATCACACACAATTCCTATTCGATACTTGAACTTGAAAGAAAATTCGTATCGCCTCGTTCATTTTGTCAGTACAGAGTTATGTTCCCGTTGTTCGTTTGCAGGCACGCGGTGCGCCGATTCGTGCAGGAGAATCAAGGTTTGATGAGACGCATGTACGGCGACGAGAATTATATCAGCGTGCTACGGGCGGAATTTGAGAAAAACGATATCGAGCTGAAGTACGACGAGTACCATCATCATTTCGTTGACGATCTGAGGTAGCGCCTCTTATCAGTTATCATTACTTTGTCACGAGTCGCACAACTCTCGTTGATTTTCAAATTTTCTTCAGTCCTCTGTTCGAATTACGAGTTCAATTTTATTCCAACCTATTTCTTCGATATTAATTCTGCAGACAAGTATTACGCGTGACTTTCAGGCAGTTCCAGTACGATGACGACGATTACGAATTCATCGACGACGATCGGTCAAGAATCAACACGGATGAATACGAAGGTCGCGGATTTACCAGTCGCGGCTTTAACGATCCCATCGCCAAGAGATTGAACAAGTTCTCGAAGCTGAGCGAGTACACCAGGCCGCACTTCAAGCCCACCGAACGGACCACTAGCTCAACCGTTTCAAGCACGACGACCGTTTCTTCGATCTCGCCTTCGACGGCGACCAGCGCTACGACTTTTGACACACGGACGTCGTTCTCAACGTCGTCCCCGTCCACTGCTACGTCGACGAACACAGAGGAAATCAGCACTAAGTCTTCTGCAAATTCTTCGTCAACTGCTTCGAAGTCTCCAAACGGCACCGTCGAGATCGTTGACGGCAATCTCGCGGTAAACGGTACGACGACGACGACGACGACGACGACAGTATTGCCGAACGTCACTGCGGCGCAGGTCGTGAAAGAACAGAACTTTAGCATCAACGAGATTCCTGGGCAGAATGATAGGATTGACGATGACCTGGAGGAGTCTGCAGAAGTGGTAGTGCAATCGGAGGATACGATAGTCGAGGAAGACGCAACTTTCGAGCCGGTCGGTACGACGAACGTTCCTACGGAATCGTTCATTGAAGAGCAGGAAGTCAATGCGGCTACAAAGACAACCGTGCATGAGGAATTGGTCGTCGCTAGCAGTCACGAGCAACAACAGTTTAGGCCACGTCCCGAGTATCGGCCGTCGAACGTAGCCGAAGCGTCCAAACTCGGTGGACAGCTTTACCAGGATGTCGCGGCGAAGGATCAGCAGGAGCAGCCGGTGCTGAAGCTCAGAGGCGTGTAAGTGTGATTACAATGCGTGGTTTTAGATTCTCTTCATTCTTGACTTGTAGTTTTTTTTATTACAAAATTGGAAAAAATTTATAAACTGAATGCATTATGTAAAGATTCATATTAAATTGTTAATTCTTATCCCGTGCAGCAACGCCTGTCCCGTCAAGGAGGAAGTCGTGGCGCCTTTCTGGGCAAATAACACCCGCGGCGAAGTTCTGGCCCTCCTCAATCTCTATCCGTTCGAGCAGTACGTCCATTGGGAAAAATGCACGTGAGTGTTAGCATTGACTGTGAATTTATGAAGTTTATCTGCGATATTCGCAGCTAAATGGCAGCATTTGTGTGACATTATTAAACAATTTAAATGATAAGAATACCATGTTCAGTTTAGCAATTTAATCTTATTTCTTTAAATTTTTGTTCTCGCTGTAAATAGAAAAGTCATCAATCTGCATCAATCTGACGAAGCTAGCAGCAGAAATAATAGTATTTAATACGAAATAGCTTATTTTATTTTATTTGAGAATATGGCATTTTTTAAATTATATTTCTTTAAGATATTTTAATTATATTTCTTTAAGATTTAATTTCTTTAATCATACGAGGTCATATTTTATTTTACGTAAAAATATAATATGTAATAATACTAATGATACTGCGAGAGTAAAGTAATATTACACAATTAAGAAAAGGAAAGGCAAGAAGTGAAGCAACAAAGGAGTCAATAGAATACAACAATTTCGCTAATTATTTCATCTGTGCCACCTATGATTTTCTTGCAGACATGAAAACAAACAGATGTATTGCCGAGACGGATGCAGGTGTGAGCAGCAGTACCGGCTGCACCGGCTCTTGGCTTACGATCCCAACAACGAGTGTCGCGGTATCTTCAGTGACTGGTTCAAGTTTCCCAGTTGCTGCGTTTGCCGCTGCTACGATTTGCCGCTGGAATTTCGGGTAACGTCGCGTTCGCCACGCACCTCGCACAAGCGACGGATTAAGGTACAGCCACCAATGCGAGACCGTTACGTGTGATCCAGTTGTCTTCTGGTTGGCTGGCTGCCAAAATAATGCGCCGTGTGAGCGAGGAACTGTTGGATAAGGCCGTACGCGAAACTCGAACAAGTGCAGTATAAATCAAGTTTGTAAATTAAAACTGCCTCTCTTTGTCTAATTTCAATTTCTTGTTGATATTCAAGCGCTTATTTTGTACCAGACAGCTCTCATATATTTCGGTTATTTGAAATTATAGATGTACATTTGTTTTATCATAGATTTGCGTATTTTATTATCTATTTATTGAAGAATATTTATATTGTTGATGTTATTTAATATTACTCGACAAGTTAAATTGATCGAATATCGAGATTCATAAAAAAAACACATGTTTCTGATAGAGATGTGTGTTACATTTCACGGAAAGCGCGATTAAGTTCGAAAAATAGTTTATACATATACAATATATAGACAATAGATAGAAGAAATGTCTTCTAAAAATTTCATTTGCCATAGTGGATATCATGTTTTATCTTTAGACACAAAATATATGATAAACTACATGATATATAATTATATGATATATAATAAACTAAGAAATAAATGTTTAAAGGAACTACTCAACATATGTATAATCGTTAGTTTAAATTTAAAGAGATTTGTGCATCTCGTACATTTTAAAAGACACAAATTTAAATCCACATTGAAATATTACGAATTTGAGCAGCATAAGCTTTCCTCTTGACGCGATTATTGTACTTAGAACAATAACAAGTAATTTATATGTAACACTGTTACATAAATGTTATGTTAATCGATATATTTTATGGAGATTTTAAAATGTATGTATTATATATATATATATATATTTATATCATAGTTATATGTGCATTGTGCGTCAGCAGACTTAATTTCACTACACGAGATTATGCGATATACATTGCTGTAATAGATTTTATATACATATGTTATCACATTTATTTATTTAAACGAAATATACATTTACTTGGCACTATTCTGTTGCAAGCAGATAAGGCTCGTGAATAAAATACGCCATTTTTTATATTACTAATATTTTTCTGTATTAATTATTGCCTTTATACTTACCGGATATCATAAAAAACAATATTGTACTGTAATCATTAACTAATAGAACTTAGCGGGGTTATTAGAATAATGTACTCATCTCGTTACATTCGACTTTATTTTCCTTACTTCCTTTACATACCTCCGACAACGTCGTAAGTCTTACAAAGAAGAAGGTTCACAAACAGTAACGATCGTTTAAAACGTTAATACTCCATTTTTTTTGTTCTGGGCATTCGCATGGCGCTGGATATAACTCAACAATAATACCGATTATTTTTGCCGTATATTATGTGGTATTACAAACGTCATATTATTCATATCCCGTCGCAATATATGAATATGTACATAATATATATAGCACACATGTACACAGGATATCGTGGGTCCAGTCGGCACGCGACATCCTGTATATATAAGTGTATCCTAGCATACGTGTTGTTTTACGTATGTGTAACTTTTTTACTTATGTGATAACAATGTTGGAGAGATAGAGATGTAAGTGTATTTATAAATACCAGTTAAAAATTTCATATCAAAACCATTGCAGGAAGAAGAAAATAAAACGTCTTCGAAAAATATCTCACCGTCCTTCTTTTTTGTTAGAAAACTTATTACATCAACTAGTAAACACACCATTGTGTTAAACAAATAAAACAAGTCTTTCATTTTAAAGTTTGTAAAAAATTGATGATCTAATTTTTAGAAAAGCAATTCGGTAATAACGAATAATTTAAATAATATGTAAGATGTATAATAAATAATAAAGCATAATTGATAATATCTCTTAAATTCACGATTAAAATATCATTTTTATATTGCGTGTAAGAAGTACCATGAAATTTATAAAATAATTGTGATAATTTACTGAGTTTTTTTCCTAAATAGAAAGGGCAGTTTTCTGCTTTTTTCCAGATGTACGGCAGAAAAAGAGGCAGAGAGGAAGACGCGATTCTACAATTCTAATCAGCGAAAGACGTTTCATTTTCAAAGTGTAAAAATTGCTGTTAACAATATCGCCAAATACATTCAATTCGCAGTTTGTATCGGCGCAACAGTTTGCTTTCGACTTGATTGTCTATACTAATTTCGTTCCGTTAAGTTTTGAGAGTTAACGCTTATTCTCTGACTATAACACCAATCCATATAAAAAATATTTGCATTTATTTTTTGGCACAATCGCAAGTCTCCGCTCGCATTGTGTATACATCGTGTGATACGTCTCGGTCATTGCACTTTTTCAAGGAATTCTAAATTGCTTATTGTATTAATGAGCTGCCTATCAGCCAATGCTTCATCTTTTTCGCTTCTTATCTGTTTAACAGTGCAATCCGTAACTGTATTATTTGAATCACTCGCATATAAATTAAAACATGTTTGCTTAAATCTTTTTTTAAAGATAAATGTGCAATAAAATATTTTATTTTTTTCGAAGAAGATTTACTGTCCAATTCATGATATACATATTAATTATAGTGTAACTGTCAATTTCAAAGAAGTTATTAATCAGATAAAAAATAAATAATAAAAAATTAATTTGAAAATTCCTTGTAAGTATACAATAAACACAAAAAATTTATTTTTTTATTGCACACTTTTCTGATATTAATCAACAAAAGTTATAATGAATATTTAAATTATAAAATATTCTTAAAATTGTTTGAATATATTAAGATATTCATACAAATTCATGATCCACGCTCTTTCTTTAAATGGCTTATATATATATATATTTATGTATGTACGTATATATACACACATATACATATATACAAATTGTTATAAAAAGACCTTAATGATTTTTTATAAGTCTATAATTCATTCAAATCCTGCCTATGTGCGATTTTTTTAATTTTAGCAATAATATCGAATTATGATGAATAGCAACTTGTGTTGATTATTATAATATTAAAATCTCGTAGTTGTGTATATCATCAACTACACTTTGCGCTTGTGAAACATACAACACTGATCATCGAATAACAATTTTAATTATTATAGCAGGAACGGTAAAGTCGTCAGTATAACTCGACGACATGAGCAGTCCTTTGAAATTTCATTACACGATCGGCCATTTATTAATAAAATCGGCGAAATGTCACGCTTTGTTATCGAAGTTTTTCATAGCAGCGGGTTTACTACTTTACTTGTTGTTATCTCAATTTAATCAGCATTTCTTGGATTACCGACCACCGTTATTAATTGCCAATAACGCGAGCCTTCTAACGCGATGATGCTTTACGTAGCGCAAACCGCTTCTCCCCATCATACCAAGTTAACTGGAGCGGAATATTTTTGCAAAAAAGTAAACTCCGAAGTTAATCGACCATGCTTCTTTCCTCCCATAACTTGCGACAATATTTGCGTTTAAAACACACGCACGCGAAGAGAGGTGAAATCAATCAGATTTGACTTTTTTCCGTCGACAATAAAGATGCGAACAAGAATATTTAATTATGTATGGCATATTTAATTATACTGTAACTGCGGGATTATGTTAGAAACAATTTAAAACCTGTCAGATATTTATGTTATTTAAAATCTTGTTTTTCGGCAGAAAAAAACATTGTGGAAAAAATACGCGGACAATAATAAACGTTTGGAAATTATCGGAAGAAAATTTGGAAATTATCAGAGAGATCCTAACAATTTAGACATTATTCGCAAATCTCTTTTGTGTTTGTTGAATGTTTTTCTCTCAACGATTTCAACTGAAAACTCGTCCGCGTTTCTTCGCACGCGGCTAGAAAAGCATTTCCGTTTCATCTTTCGTTACTTTCGCCTGCAAAAGTAATGATATATCTGTATGATTATGGTACATATTCTCTTCTTAACTATGAGTATCTCGGTTATCGGTTTAATTTTTTATCCAAGGGACTATTACGTGAGAAATAAACGCGCACCCTGCATATCCGATTAACGAACAAGTTAAGATAGTCGTGAAACTCTTCATATCAATGGAGAACAGTTTCGTACGAAAACGATGAGCATGCTTAATACATGTCAACCTTCAGATTATGCATTGATTAATATCACACTTCAAACTACAGACAAGTATTTTTCGCTTATAAGTATATATCGAGCCGTCGACCGGCAAAACGATACACCAGTTTTGTATCAAAAGGCATAACATTTCTTTATGTTTCTCTTTTAATCCCAAATACTGATAAAAAACATAATACTATTAAACCTCATCCTTTTGATTATAATTACTTCTTTGTGCCTGTTGAAATCTTCATAATATTATTATGATTTGAAGTAATTATAGAAAATATGTATTAAATATACAAAAAAAGTTTGCGATGAGAATATTTATTACAATGATGCATTTGTCGATACGAAAATTCTAATTCCTCGGAAGATGGAAATTAACAATGTTAATTCGCATTAATTTGCGACCGGTGACAATTCTTTTTCCAATAATCAGTAATAAATTTCCCGCAGTATACTTTGATACCTAGTAGATATCGTAAAACACTTGATTCTTTGCGCGCACATAGATTTTACGCAAAAGAAGAGAGTTATGTGTATCATCTTGCCCGTTTACGACAATACATAGATATAAAGTCGGTAAAAATTGACAGGATAGATAGATAGTACAGCAGTGAGACAGCCACGCTAGAAGAAACGATGATAACGCTGATATCATTTCTCGTGTACCTGTCGGATGATTAATGCGATCGAAAGTGGCACGGGTGACACGCAGGTTGTTCATAGAAAAGTGGAGAATACTAACGAGGACTAGTGATGATCCGTGCGCGGACAATGCGGCTGCACGATCGTCGCTTTCAACTCGTACGCGGTAAACTTAACTCTATACGAGATAATTTGGAGTAACACGTATGGAAGTACACGCATGGGACACGCGGAACAAAATTTTGCCCGCAAGTAGAAATTACCAGATGGTCGCCGATAATGGCTGGTGTCCATTTGAGGAGAAATGCTATTATTCTCAAGAATACTTATTATTATATAACTAATATACCATTAGAGAAAATATTATTTATGGGGAGAGTGTCACTTGCCCTCTTAATTCTTTTACTTCCGAGAGTGACCCCCCAAATGGACACTAAACTTAAGGCTCCGGGTTTGATTAAGCTAGACATTACGTATGCCTGCATTCGTTAAATTCATCAGTTTCAAGTTATTACAGCTTAATGATATATTCGGATCCGAGCCGACTTTGACTTGTTCCCCCAAAATCGCTGAATACTTTTCTTTTACATATTCGCAAAACGTTCAGTTAATTTTTCTTCAAAATCGTGTGCTCATAATGTGTGAGAAATATTGAAAGTGCGTTATCGTATATCTGTATATAACGTATATATATATATCTCTATTTATAAGTATTGCTCAAAATATGTATGTGTTTTGTATATCGCATATTTGTATGTATAGTTTATATTAGTAAAAGGATTGTTGATATGTTATCGAAAGAGTAATATACTATATGTATCACAGTGCTGTGATTGAGAGAGTAATTGTAATAGCATTAGTTTTCTCTTTTTTTCCCCTTCCTTACTTTGTTCTGCGATTGTAATCCATTGAGAAAATCTCCCGATTTTCTAAAAAACCGAGTCTTACTGAAATTTCATTGAACCTTTGCCGTATGACGAGCATTATTTCAAAAAACAAGAGCTTATGGATCAAAAGAAGAGTCATGTCAAATAATTTAATTCTCAATTCCAAGAGGAAAACTTATGATACATCATACAGTTTTTCAAATTCGTAGAAAAAACAAATGTTACATAAAGCATTTTTGTTCCACGAAAAATAAATTATCACGAATTATCCATAATTATTCTTCAAATTCCTGTACATTTATCCGTTTTCAAACTCTTTCTGTATGTAAATTGTGATTTCTGCCTTTCTTTTTTACTGTTTTGAAAATACCAATCAATGCGTTTGGTCCCTATACATCCTTCGATACAAGCTGCTATGCTTAAAATATTCGAAACAACATTATGCACAGGGTGAACTCTCCCTGAATATATCAAAAAGTATATCTATCGTTCTCTGTATTAAATGCGCCACGCTATACCGGAGTACCAATAAATTTAATCACAATCTTTACGAGTTAGCGTTAGTATTTCTTTACTTTTTGGTCTCGCTAATAACTTATGTCTAGATATTGTCTCATTGGGAAACAAAATTTTGCGTGAAACCAACAAGCTCGTTTTGAGTTTCTCTGCATTTTCCGTTCTCACTCGTTATCGTTATGTAACTTGTTATGCAACTTCGTTATATAACTTGTGACAGAAAACTCGAAATCGACTCGTTCGCATAGATGGATTACTATTCGTATTATCACAAGTACCGAACTGCATCTAATTGCATCGTAAGAAGATTCGTAATAAAAAGCTTGTTTTCTTACAGTGGTTTTGGAAGATTTCAAGCAAAGAGAAGAAAGTCTCTTTCGAGAGTATTATAGAGTTTAACGTTAGGAAAATATTTATAATTTTCGTGTAGTCTTTTTTCTATTTGATAAAAAAGAAAAAAGAAACCATCTCCAAATTACTATCCCCATATTGCATCTATCAAATTACGAAATCACGATTCAGGTACAGATACGGTTAACTCATACGTACTAAACGATCGTAAATTAATTACACCGATTTAAAAAATATTTCCTAAATCATATATATATATATATATATCTCTCGATACTGTAGAAAAATCGTATTTACAAACAATATTACGTAAGAAATAATGTACAAAAACACGTGTATATCCGTTTCCAGGTGTCACACGGATCCTCCAATTCACAACGCGTTTTTTAACAGTACAATCGAATTCGCATAACCGCACCGTTATGTGAAGCGCCTATATATAAGCTCGTTTAAGGACAACGTGATATATATATATATAAATTCGTGAAGACCCCGATCTCGGACGTAAGAAAGCAATCGTGCGTATCGTTACAAAGATTACTCGTCACGATTACATCGTATATGTATGTTAGTTTCGCTGATCCCGCTGATTTCGCTTGGCTACTACAAATATTACAATTCGGTATTTACAGTTCGATAAAAACACAGGAACGGAGTATTGCGCGCGTCAATTCCATCTTTCCTGTTGACAGTTTTTCTCTCGTATTATCAATTCCTTAATTTAGTAATTCCTTAACCCCTCAAACCCGGTTTAATACGTGCGCCGTGTAAGCACAAAGAGTGCCCTCTGCAATTTAATCTAAAAGTTAAAAAAATAAAGTAATATACAACTTAAATCTGCACGATACAACCTAAGAAAATTAGTAGACATAAGCTAAATAAATTATATACAAATAAGTAAACTTAATATAACGTATAATGTTAATCTGTACACAATTTCGCTATTTACATAAAATAATTCTTTCGCAAACTGTATATTCTATACAGATTAGTTTGGTCTGAGGGGTTAATTATTAATAATATAGGGCCATCGATAAATGGGCTCTACGTAACTTATCCGCTAATTAATTAGCTTGCAGATTTATCAATATTAATCCACCAATTTTCTAAACGGGCCATAATACGAGTGTTTTTTATACCGATCCACTTATGGTCTCGTGTGAATTAGTGGTTTCATGAACCTTAGCTGCATTTTTCCGTTGCATTGCTTAACGTTATATAACGTGATCGAAGCAAACTGGCTGTTAAACACGAATTGTTTGATACAGTCAATAAGTGAGGACAAGCGAGTACCTAAACGGCACCGTAATTTCGTGAGTCGCTTATGATTTTTCATTCGAGGGAGCCAATTTCAGAAAAAAGCGCGAAGGAGGTAATCGATATAGTTTATATATAGTCCTTATATATCAATTTTGTGATCACAGACGAGCTATAGACATACCGATGCGGATAGTAAGAGTCCACTAAAAGAAGAAATAATTTAACGTTTGAATAGCAAGTAAAGGGAACGCGAGAAAGTGAATTAAACGCGTACGTACCTCTTCTAGATTGCAATGATACAATTAGCTAACGTGTGCTTAAACAAATTGGTTCGTAAAAATTTGTTTGTATTATCACAACCAAATTGAGCGATTAGCATGATCGAAAATAGCAATTCTCCGTTGAGCGAAGGATACGTGTATCGTCGCACCGTATCCCCCCTCAGACAAATCAAGAGACCATAAATAAAAGAATTGATTCCATGTAGCAATTTCTGCACACATGCACGACGTAAGGGCCCCCTGGTGGAATTTAGATCGATTTCCACTGCGGCTTGTGGGGACCCCCCCTTTTATGTCAGGGACCCCCTCTAGGAACCCATATTGCTTTGCTTTGTTCATCGTCTACCGAGGCTTTCACTTGTGTGCATATATATGCCATATTCACGCCCGCTGGAATAATGGCTACAAAATTGTTAAAGCGTCAGTAAACATTCACGTGCATAACGTACGTAATATATAATAAATAATTTATTTCAAATAATTAATAAAGTGGTTTTTTGGCTTATAGTCTAACGAATATCCTGCATTCGAGATTAAAATAAAAAAGAAAAAAGAATGTTGCGAATAATCGAACGTAGAATGTGTTTATCATAGTTTGTCTAATTTATTACGATGTGTGCAGTCAAAATAATAACGGCAGGATATGCATAAATTATGTATGAACGAAACACGAGTAAAATTCAAAGTTGCTTACCAGAAATGTAATGCCTATATTCCGCTTCTATCTTGAGCGACTGCTCGAACATCTCTTTCGCGGCCTTTGTACTGATTTTGTCGCTCGGGTACCTTGAATCTTTCACCTCCTTAATTTGCGCTCTATCCCGGAATTTGATTAACAAAACGATGGGATAAATTTGATGTCTGTGAAGCCTTTCGAGGGAAGCGATCGACACATCCAAAATACAGTGCGTACGCTGTAACGAATATTGACATTAATATATTTTCAAATGTATGCATAAACATTTAGATGTCAGAACAGTAAATAATAATAATATTATTATTAATTACTGTTCATCATTAGAGCTGCTTATTATACAATAAACTTATTATTTATCATATAATACTATCGATTATTCTTTATTTAACCGTAGCATTTGTTTATTACCTTGTCGCATGTATCTTTAACCGCTTGCACTGTCGTGCACTCAAAGTAGCTGCCTTTTTTCCTGTAATCCACGTAAATTCCTTCACGTATACCTTGCTCCAAGGTCGAGTGCGAACAGTGCATCGCTTCCACCAGACATCTGGTAAACTGTGCTGGGTATTCTTGCAGAATTTTCGTCCCTACGGATTCGCTGAGCGGGCCAATGATTAGCACCGGTCTGAGAGTGGGATCTGTTATCATGGATAAACAACGTTATAAATATCGTTAAAAGTAGTAAAAATAAATCTGAAATCTATATCTGCGCCGTACACGTAAGGCTCAAACTTGTATCTATATTGCGACTAATTATAATATCAAAAATTAATATTTAAATTGACGTACATTATTATAATAAAATAGTGTTTCAATCTTGTACGTACATTCAAGTCTTTCGACGCGTTGATAACTTGCCGGAAGATTGTCTTCGTTTAATGTTCCGCTGTCGCTGTACCATCCCAAGTTAACTCCCGTGAGATGCAGTTCCTTGCTGTCTCTACTGCTGGACGATCGTTGCTGCTGCTTCTTTCGACGGAAGAAGCTCCTCCTTGCGCTGGTATTGCTGCGTTTGCCAGCATCCTGTTCTAAATCGCCTAAAGACCGACGTAGAAGCAATTCTTCCTCAATTCTGAAAATAAATTGCTTCTTAATCAAAATGAATTAATTGAGATAATTGTACAAGAATTTAAGGGGATCCTGGAGTCGTCTGTATTACCGGCGGAATTGGTCGATCTTACTGTACTAATTACTCTTTAATGATTGTGTAGAATGAAAAATCCTTCTCCACGATTAAAGTATACAAAGAAATGTACCGAGCGAAACTCGACTTTATGTTAAAAACGACAAAAAAAAATTTACAGTTTTATTATCGGCCTATTGTGACGTCACCTCGTACATTAATGTTCTTAATATAAATGTTTTGCAGTTTGTGTGGCCAAAATTCGATAATCGCAAGGACGGAACAAAATGAAAGAATACGGGGAAGCTTTTAGAAATGAGTTTAGAAGCCTAGTGTCAAAGTAATTAGTGCAGAAAGATTCGTGATCATTTCGTGCCTACGTATGCCCGTGAAATCGTGGCTGAATAAAAAATTGTGATTTTTGTCCGTTTGGAAAGTTAAGTCCTGCTTTTCACATTACATTATTGTGTGTACTTTCATCGTGGAAAAGGATTTTTCATTCTGTGAATTGAATAAAAAGAAAATACAGGAAAATCATCGATTCCGCCGGTAATTCAGACGCCGCGACGGAGTTCACTGGTCACTCCAGGATCCTCTTAAGTATAAATAAATAAATCATATGAATGAAAATTATAAATGTAGATATAATCAATTATTTTTACCAGCATTTATTAAATATAATTTTGAAAAATCTAACAAAAACAGCGAAGATACTTTATCTTGTTCTAAGCGAACCATGACATCGATTTATCAAATAGTCTTTAATTGTTACATAAACTTACTTGAATTTGCTGGGGATTATTCCGCAAGTCTGCTTACGACCGGTCGGATCGACTATCCAGGCGCGCCAATGACCAGGCGTGCCATTGAACATGGTGTTATCCACATAGAGAATGTCGTCCTTGCTGAATCTGAGCTGCAGACTGTCGCCTACCTCGCCAGTTCGGTCGAACAGCGCCTTCACGTAGAAACTGTCGCCCGGTTTGTCCTTCACCTCATTATACCTATCGGGCATAAATTGAGTGACCATCGTCACCTTGTCCACCGGCCGTGCTAGTTCGAGCGCAGCTTGTTCGGCAGTAGCTTGCCTCAGATCTACACCATTGTACTCGAGGATCCTGTCGCCGGCGAACATGCCGCCCTCTTCGGCGAGACTGCCCGGCTGAACGGTATGCACGAAGATACCGACGCCGTTCCCACCAACCAGAGATATGCCTAGATTCGAGCACTTCCTAGTCTCGATCAGCAGATACCTGGGCTCGCCGGCCGGCGGTGGTTTTCTCTGGTCCTCCTGCGTGGGACTTCTCATCGCATTCTGCCGTTGCATCTGCGCCCGGGTCAATCGATCCAACGTAGCAGCACTACGGAGTTCCGGCTTGCGGATGTTGATGTCCAGAGAAGCAGAGGGTCTCATCTCACGCTCCCGCTCCTGCGTACTCCTTACGTCCAACGAGGCGGACGGCCGCATATCTCGTTCGACGCGTAGCGAGCTCATCGTAGTTGCAGCAGTGGTGGTGACCGTAGCGACAGTAGTGGTAATGGTTATAGTGGCATCACGTTCCGGCTCGGCAGGCTCCAACGTGTCGACCGTACTTTTACGGGGTGCTGCCGGACTGTTGCACGGTGTTGGTGAGCCACTGCGACTTCCGGCCGCGGCCCTGTCGCCGGCTTCGGACGAGCTTGAAGATGCCGAGCCTTCTAGCTCGGTGTATTCTTGTAAAGAACAATAATGGTGTTTATATAAGAAATCTACCCGAGCAACGTAAAAACCTAAGACATTTGAAGAGAGAAAAAGCCTGAAAAATTAGAACTCTCTATTATACATAAAAAAGGAGGTCTTATATGAATTCTGATGTAAATAAAAGTCTTTATGTGAGAAATGTAAATAAATTAGCATCATCCGACATCATAGTGACAGAGAGGGAAAGAGAAATAGAAAAGTCATGCCACTCAAAAACATGCTAAGATTCAAAGCACGGTCTTACATACGGGTCTGGAAACGACGGTAGTGGGGGTAGGTCCACTTAATGCGGATGTTTTTACTTCGATTTTCGGCCGCAAGGTGTGCGATGATACAGGAATGTCATGTGCGAGACAAAGACAGAAGTAGCAGTCCTCTGTTATTTCATTAGAGCCCTCAACAGCAGCGACGCACAGTGACAATAGCACGAAAAACTTCTTCACTAAAGGTACCTCTCCCCACCACTGAGATTGGACATCGTTTCCAGACCTGTACGTAAGACCGTAATTCAAGGCGCATATGTATGACAAATGTATGACAAGTAGACTTCACTAGACTAGTTGCTCCGTAAAAAGAAAAAAATGCTCTACTCACTTTCAGGGCTGTACTGCACCAGCATCGTAATCGAATTACCACACTGACGCAAAACGTTGGCGGCCAGCTGATAGGTCGCGCTCCGCATGTTGATACCGCACACTTCTAACAGCTGATCGCCGATCTGCAGGCCGACCTGTGACGCCAGACTGTGCTCATACACGGTGGAGACGAACACGCCACCGCTCTCCAGGCACGAGATCTGAATACCTAACGGCTCCACGGACTTGTCTATGTGCACTCTACGTAGTTCCCCAGGTGCTGGACGTGGTTTTGTGAAACAATAATCCGGCATGCTAGCGCGCTTGTTACCGCTACTTCCTCTCACAGTACCGCCGGCACTACTGATGCCGCTGGTGCTGCCGGTGCCCGGGCTCAACACTTCCACGTGAAACGTCGGCATGGGGCTACCGCGCTCGGAAGTCCTCTCTATGCTGCCGGTGGACAGCTTGCCAACGCTGCTCTTCGACGTGACGCTGGTGTTGGATGGTATGCGTATACGCTGATCCTCCTTTCTGCCTGGCAGGGTGCCGCCTTCGTATGCGTGGCTACAGGTCGAGTCGCAGGGTATTCCGAGCGGAAGAGCACGCGACTTGTGATAGTGCAGGTCTACGGAGGGAGTGTGCAGATGGCCGAAGGTGGCCACAGTCGACTGTGAAGGTCCGGGGCTGTACGGAGGCTCGAAACAGTAGGAACGTGCGTCGGGCAGACCTATCGACTCGCCGGACAGCGCGGACGGTAGCGACGGCGGCGAGGGGTAGCGTGAGGGCAGGGAGTTTTGGTGCTGTGTGGGATGCGGATGTGGATGGTGCAAGTGTGACGCAGCGTACGAATGATGCGAGGGAAAAGGAAAGTTACCAGCTGCTATCTGCTGGCGCGGCGTCGGGCCACTGGTCGACGACGCGGCGGACGTGGACGAGCCGCCGATACCCGACGAGTAGAGCTGCGAGTGCGCGCGGTTGTGCTGCAGCATGTCCGTGGTTACTTGCGTGTCGCTGCTACCGCCAGGTATGTACTTCTGCGGCCGTTTATTCGTGAAGTACGAGTCAATGTCGCGGCTGGCGCCGCCGGACTTCACCGAGAAGTCGATGCTGGTCTCGGACGGCGCCAACGCGGAGCCGAGTCGTCCAGCTTCCGCCGAGCCGGTTTCGAACTCGGTCGACGGTGGTTTCTTGCTACCGTCGATCGGGATGTCTTTGAATTGTACTGCCGGCGTAAACGACTTCTGAGTAAAGATCTGTCCGGTCTTGGTGAAGCTCGGTAGCGGCGTCTCCACTGCTTTGTAAACGGTATGACGATTATTGACATTAGAAAAGTTGGTCAAGGGGATAGGGTTGGAGATACGATTGTAACTACAGTTATCGTATTTCGGTGGATGCAGGAGTACACTGAGAGGGAAACGCTCTTTTGCTTTGCGCGGGTGTAATATAGTACCGGTCCCGTTTTGTATGAGGGGTCCGCCGCGTGCCTTCGGCCAGGTGCCGCCGTTCTTCTCCACTTTCTCAGTTCCACGACGCTTGCTGCGCTTCAGGACGCCGTTGTTACTCGCCTTCTTGTGGTAGCTATCGATCACCGAGTCGAGCTCCGCTATCGCGTCCTGTTCCTGCTCGAATGTGTTTGGACTAGAGTTACGGTGGCTCTTTTTCTTGTCGTCGCGTTCTTTGCTGTGCTTACGACCACGCACCATGTCGATCTTCTCCCGGATGTTGTCCCAAGCGTTGCTGATGCCGCTCGACTTCTCCCCGCTCACGGACTTGGAAGCTTTGTAAGTATTTCGATCAGCAAAGTTCGTCGACAGGTATCGTCTCTCGTAATCATCCGATGACGTCTTTAGCATTATTCTTTCCTGCTCGGTTTGCGAGCAACTGTTCACCATCTTCTGCTTCTCCGTGACAAAACTGCCGTCTATCGTCATCGTTTCCGAACTGGAGGCGGAAGGTACCGGGATACCCTTTAGCGTCGTAATTGTCAACACGTCTACAGTGTCGTCATTTAAGATGGCCATTGCTTCGTGCACCGAAGTTATCGTATCCATCGGTTTGCTGTTAATCTGAAAGTAAATTTTCTTTGCACAAAAACTAGTATACAACAAAATAAATATCAGAGATCGTAGGCAATAGATATGAATAATATATAATTTATACATTTTACAAGTTGATTTAGCAAATTTATGCAACTTACATTTAATACTCTGTCCCCCACGGCGAGGTTCCCGTCCTTAGCGGCCAGACTCCCGGGTGATATCTTTGAGATGTAGATCCCGAGTTCCAAAGTAATACCGTGCGGCACCGTACCGACCGACAGTTGCGTGGTTCTCAATGATCGCCTGGTTACTCGGCGCCGCTTTACGATCAAGGTCGCCGGGTTCACGGTGGATGAGCGCAGCGTCTCCAAGATCACGCGCGTCGATGCAGACGTACAATCGACGTTGTTCACTCGCACTATGCAATCGTTCACTCTTAACTTGCCATCGAGGGCGCTGCCCTGCGCCACCTGCGCTACGTAGACGCCGCTATCGTTCGGATAGTACGGATTGTCGCGACCACCGACGAGGATTAATCCCAGGTCACCGCGATCCGAGTCCAGGCAGAGTCTGCCTGGCTCCACGTGAATCGGAATCATCTCCCAATCACTGCTCTCGTCGATCTGCGCCACCTGACTCGCCCGTAACGCATGATCGCCGAACTCTATCTTCTCCTTCAAGTCCTTCAGCTCCTTCGACGCCTCGTTCCGTTGCTTCTTAATGTCATCGGAGTCGCGTAGAGCGCCGGCCAATTCGGAAACCGCGCGGTCGCGCTCCTTCCGCAGTCTGTCGCACAGGGTCCTTATGCTCTCCCGCTCCAGCACTATCTTGTCGCGCTCGCTGAACGCCCAGTCCCTTCTCCTCTTCGACACCTCGGCCTCCTGAATCGCTTCCTCGAGCTCCGTTTGCAGCGTGTCCACGGATTTCCTGAGCTTATCCAATTCCAGGTTGGCCTGCTCGAGATTGTCCATATGCTCCTTGTCTCGCGTCGGGTTGTTCGTGTTCGTTTCCTTCTCAGCTTCCTTATTGGCACTGTTATGCTCGCGACTGAAGGAATGCAACTCCAAGTGATGCTTATAGTCTCTGTTGGAGCCTTCGGAGTAATCGCCGAATTTCTGCCGTAGCTCATTGCACATTTTCAGAGCATCGTCTCTGTCTTGCAGAGCGGACGAAATTTCTCTCTTCAACGTCTCGATTTGATAAGATAACGTCTTCTTCTGAAAACAATATCCATTGTGATTGTTCGTCAACAATATAAATTAAACATGTAAAATGATGTGCAAAATAGAAATGCGTAAAACTAGGAAAGATATTTTAATGGAATATTAAATATATTAAGGATATCTTCTACATTCATTACCTCATCGATGAGCTGCTTATTTTGCGTCTCCAAGTGCGTAATCTTCGCATACGCCTGCGCAAGGTCGTCGCCCAGCTTCTCTATCTCCTTATGCACCGTGTCTCGTTCGCCCATAATTAAGCTGTACTCTTGCAGCGCTGCATTTCGCTCTTCCGTGAGTCGTTTCATGTCCTTGCTGGTCTTCATGCGCAAGACCATCGCCTGATTAATCTCTTTGACCGCCTCCTCGTGCTGCTGCTGCACCTTGGCGAGCGCCTCGCGATACTCGTTTCTCTCTCTCAGAGCAATGTCCCACTGACGAATCGCGGCAGTACACTGTTGCTTCAAACCGTTACGCTCGCGGATCGCGGTATTACGTTCGTCCAAGACGGTGTCGTATTGCTTCTTGAGTCTTTTGCCTTCCTCTTGCGATAACTCGAGCTGTATTTATCGTACATGTTAATTAAAACAAAAGAGAGAGAGAGAGAGAGAGAGAGAACGTATGGTAACATAATACACATGGGAACACAAACGACTATACTCGCCTTATTAACGGCAGCTGAATGAGTCGATATCAAGTCGTCGTATCGCTTTCGAAGGGAATCGTATTCGTCCTTAATGGCTTCGTATTTTCGCAATGCAGATAGATAATGCTGATTCATAGTATCATTGCTAGCAGCATCGGACACAAGAACCTCCTGGTTCTGTAGGCGCTGCAATTCCGATAGCTCCTGTTGCAGTGTCTGAACATCTCGCTCTAGTCGTTGCTTATCGTTCACTAGATCGCTATATTTTGCTCGTAACGCAGAGCTTTCTTGCGATGTAGCTTCTAGTTGACTCATGACTGCTATATGTTGCGCTCGATAGTATTCCAACTCCTTCATAGTATGCTCGCACCTATATTTTTACATGTATATGTACATTATTTTTTACGCCTACTTTAATTATTGAATCAAAAAGTTTTTTTTCATGAAATTTTACTTTATTGCATTCAGTAGAAACAAGTCGTTTATCAATCAAGTAATCACCAGTAATCTACAATCATAGACAACAGTAGTGATTACTTGATCGATGAATAATCGAGGAATTTATTTTTACTGAATGCAATAAAGTAAAATTTGACGCAAAAACCAAACTTTTTAACTGACCTAACGCAAGTGCACTTTAAACATGAATAGGAACATGAATTTGTATATGAACGAGAAACACAAGGTAAAATAAAAAGTGGCGAGAGACAAATTCAAAGAAAGCAAGAGCAGATGAAATAAAATTAAAACAAACCGTCTGATGGTATCAGAGTGTTTAACTCTAAGTAGCTGAAGCTGATGCATCGCTTGATCGCACTGAGCCTGCAAACCGTCATAATCGCTACGACACTCGGGGCCTCCAACCGGGCTTCCGACACTGCCATAGCTTCCACTATCTCCCTCTGGTTTTGTGCCAGACACACGTGTCAATTCCACCAGCAAACGCGTCAGGAGAAAACAATTGATATAACCCAATAGAAAAATGTAAATTATAAAATGCGTGCGTGGAAATGGAACACATTTAATGTGTGCATTGTGTTTCAACTTATAATAAACGTATATTTATAATGAGTTAAATATAAAAAAGAGAGCTTTGAAAGAATATGACGTACAAGTTTAAATAATTTAATTATTTTCACGAGCATAACAGCGAGAACAGTAGCAGTACGATAGTGGATATCACATTGCGAACTTATTGAAAAAAAGTGACACACATAGACGCATCTATATGTGTGCACATGTGTATTTTTATAACTCCTGTTTAAAAATAGTTCTTACCCATATTAAGTGCACCATCTGGAAAATCAATTATAAACACCTGTATTATTTGAAAACGTACATACTGATCAGATATAAAGGAAAGAGAGAGAAGCGCGAATAAAAAACACACAAGTAAAAGTACAGCTATTTTTTTGAAATAACGCATTATGCATTTCACAATAAAATTTGAAAGTCTAAAATGCTTGTTACAGTAGATGGAACAATATAATCAGAGGCCTCGCTAGCTTTCACCAGGAAAGAAACTCTAGGTCACGCATGTAAGCATAGTGATTCATTGTTTTGCTTAAAAAATCAAATTACCAACAAAGTTTCAAATTGTATAACCCAATCCTGTCACGTTATCTCCAATACAATATATTCAATACTGAAATTAGTGACAAATATTGCACTTTCTCTGACGAAATAGTAATTCTTCGAGAAATCATTGTTAGGGCCAAGGAATGATGCAATAAAATCATAAATCTTGAAACTCGGATTAAAAACAAATGCAGCTTTCAATTATACTGACTCGTAGTCTCAAGTTGTGCAAGTTGTGCACCGAGAAAAGCGAATAAGCCTCGAGAAAGCATCGAGAAAGAGGCGCGTGTGTTGCTTCATTTCAAGGAGACTTCTCGGGATGAGCCTTGGGGAATGCAATTTTCCGATAAAGGTATTTCCGCGACAAGCGCCAGCGACGACGGCGACGACGTGTCGTCCTGACGTCGCAATTAAAAATACAATGACGCGCTGACGTACGCGGCGGAGAGACATTATCGAGCGAGCAAGCGCGAGCGAGCACGACGGATTTCTCTCTACGAGTCGAAAATAAAAATTGTCACTCACCACTACTCCCAGCACTATCCAAGGAGGATGCACCAGAAGCCATGCTTCTCCGTGATGGTTCTCTCAGGGCGCCGCGGGTAGAGAGAGGGGGACGGGGCAGACCAGCACCTACCACCACAGGCGCTCGTCCTCATACGCCAGCAGCGAAGTACGAAGCGGCAGGTATCGCCTGGAAAAGTGTGTCCGTACACTATCTATCGTACTTCACGGAAGAGCGAACCCTTTGTGAATTACTAAGAAGCAGCCTTCGGGATGACATTATGGCCACTGTACGCGACGGCGTGTGCACGTCGTTGTCGCTGTCGCTGTCGCGCGGTGTATATCGGGGCCGCGGGGAAAAGGGATACGCGATATTGCACCTGACGCACACACGGATATATATACACACACGTACACATGCGCCTAGCTCCTCTCCCGTTGCCATCGCCGTTCCCAACACAGAGACACGTGTCGCGTGTGCCGTCCAAGAGATTTTCTATGCATCGCTTCTCCCGCGCGAGCGAGTGCGCGCCTAGCAATATATAGCGAGACGGAGAAAGAGAGGCCGAGAGTGAGAGAGAGAGAGAGAGATCCACGGCAACTAGCCGAGTGACCGACACGTACGACACGGTGGGGGACGTATGTTTTTCGAATGGACGTAATGGATTTTAATCTGCGTGCCGATACGACCCGTCGTTTCTCCTCGCGAGAGACCGCGCGATTCCTCGGCTCGCCGATCTCACGTCCGTCCCGATCGCGCTCGGTTCACCTCTCGCGTTCGCGCGAGCGCTCGACTCGAGTCGGGCGCCGCTCACTCGCCGTTGGAAGTGCTCGCGCGAGTGGCGGGCACTATCGACGCGCATATCGATCCTACGATCGTTAATCCTTACGATTCTGTCATCGTCGTCGCCGCCGTCGTCCTCGTCGGTGACGGAGCTCCCTACGACCTCGCGCGAGCTTGCGTTCGGCAGCGTTCGGCTCGCCTCGCGCGCGCGTTTCCCCGACGGCAAGGCGACGTCGCCGACACCCGCGCCCGATCCCGATGACGAACGCGCGCGCACACGCACGTACACGCATACGCATCGCCGCGCGCGCGCGTAAAAGATCGCGCGGCTCGATCATCCGCTCACCTGCTACACCAATCGACCTGATCGCACCAGCAATTAGCCATTTCGGTTCGCCGCGCTGCGCTATACGCCGTGTCCCCTCGCGCGGCCGCCGCCACTCGGATGCTCGTTTCGTCGGTAACACGAACGCAGCTTCGCCAGACTCCTCGCACGTCCAACGCCAGCGAGCAGCTGCGCGCCGACTGCGGTCGGTCACCGATGAACTGCCAGTAGTGCCAGTCGGCACCACTCGAAACAGCGCCCCTCGCGGAAAGGCGATGCGTCATAAAAAGAAAGTGCTGGAAGGAGAGTGCGATCTCTCCCCTCAAGTCTTCATACGAGCTTTAGAATTTTATCTTATGTGCAAATGCAATGTTCTAAATGTATATTTCCTTCCTGTGAGTCTTATTTGATTTAAGTAATTCAGATTGTCGCAACATTTGCGAACTTTTAAGGGGAAGCTGGAGTTGCTAGTGAACTATTTTTTCACTATAGCGATGGTAATCGCAGTTTCGAAAATTCTCTTTATTGCTCGTGCGGAATAAAAAATCCTTTTCCACAAATGAAGTGTAGATAGAAAGAAAGCCCGCTCTACAGGACTTTATATTCAAAATAGAAAAAAGTTAAAAACTTGCATTTGTCTTTTCTAACTTTTGTCCATTTTGAATATAAAGTCCTGTAGAGCGGACTTTCTTTCTATCTACACTTCATTTGTGGAAAAGGATTTTTTATTCCGCACGAACAATAAAGAGAATTTTCGAAACTACTGCAATTACCATCGCTATAGTGAAAAAATAGTTCACTAGCAACTCCAGCATCCCCTTAATTCGCTTTAGTACACCTGCGTTTCAAAGAGTGCATTACTGTTCCGCCAAGTGGCGCTAATTTCAAGTGGAATTGCACTGATGCTGTATAAAATGATTGCAAGTTTAAAATTCGCGCCAGTTCTGACGCCATTTTTGCTGAATTTTCGTGTAGTTCTAGTAACGAGAGATTTAATGGAACTGGAATTGATTCAGTTACTCCTATTAAAATGTATAATTTCCTATTAACTTTGACAATCTTTCGAAAAGGTGAGAAATACCTACGCAAAGAATATTTTTTAAAACTATTAAAAAATGTTAACTATTCAAAAATTTTTTAAATCTTCCTTTCGGTCAATAATTGTATTCTATTAAAATTTTTTTTCAAGCGCATTTATTAATAATTATTAAATATACTTGATATTTATCAAGAAGTTAACTGTATTGCTAAGAGATTTGACAGACGTACTGAATGACGAATAATCAGATTGTTATGTTTTTTATTTTCTTTCTTTTTCTGTATTTTATACGAGTATGCTTATATACATATAACTACCCCGATAATCGGAGCTCTCCGCTTTTGAGGATTATTTATATATTGACAAAGTAGTTTGCTGAGTATCGTGCACATTGCGCGTTTATAATTTATTCTTTGTATAACGTAATTTCACAATTGGACCTTAATTTTTATTAATCAATTCGAAATATATTTTTCATAGGATCGCATCACACAACCCTAAGATTATTTACTTCATGTTATTTACTCAATGCATATTTCAGTATTTTGTATATAATTGTGCTTTAAAAAGTTATTAATCACAGAATATAATTGGTGCTATAGAAGCTATACATAATTGGTGCAATTTGCATATTTAGCCTAATTTATATTTTTCACGATCTTATACAATTTTAATAACATTTTCAAGAATATAAATCCTTTTCTTATTTCGTATATCGATTTCTTAATAATTATTCGTAAGCGAAATAATACATCAACATTGTTCTCTTTCTGTTGTTGCATTTTGCACCAATTGGTCGGCAGAGCGGTTAAATGATTCGACAATGTCGATGAACTTTAAATAATTTTCCAAAAATTTGTACGTTTGGTCCAATTTAAAAAAAGTAAAACTAACAAGTAATGCAATATAGTTACGAAGGGTGCAATTTCTAATGTAGTAAGTATTAGAAACAGTTGTACTAACAATTTCCACATACGTGTGTACATACATTTCTATGCAGGTCGCAATACGGTAAATGTAAAGATTGTAGTTCCTACGTGCAACTGAACGAAGCGATCTATGCAATCGACAGAATGGACGCGTGATGTATATCGGTAACATATTTATCAAATTTAGCAAGTATTATTTATAAAATATATTCAAAACATTCTCGACGTAGTATATGTAAAACCAAGAAATTGGATCCGAGTAGTCATGTCAGTTACGTCGTAAGAAATATACTATTTTACGTATCGAAGAATAGTAATATTTGAGTTAGTTGTATAGAAGTGGCATAGCATCAATGTGTTATAGATACACAAAATATATTTATATATCTTAGTATTTTTTTCTCTATCTTCTCATTTCTCTTTTTTCTCTCTCTCTCTCTCTCTTCTAGTAATATTATAATGAATCTCTCTTTATTATAATATAGATAATCTTTCTTTGACTTTGCAAGGCCAGCATAAAAATCACACTAGAGAGTGGCGAAACTTAAGTCTTCGCAGTCGTTAGACAACGATCTCTACTTTGTAATCGAACGCAATTATTCTCGATGTTATATACATTGGTAAAAATAAGGAAGCTCCCTCTCTAAAATTTTCTTCGTACACGAACATTAAATACAAGTCGCAATATAAATCCTTTAAATAGTAACAGTAGGTAGTATATAAGACATTTCCGAAAATACTCAAATCACATATTCTCTAATATAATAATATCGGCATGTAATAATTAATCACTCTTCTGATAATGTGCACGCTCGTTTGGACGCTCGGTCAACATGTCGATCGATTTTCCAGTGTTCTTTGGCTTATCTGTCGCTTATCTTGGATTATCTTCGTCAAGCCCAATTGAATCAGCGTTATAAATATTCGATTGATTTTATCGTTATCGAATATAACATCAACAATCGATTGAAACAGATCGCATATTCCTTTAGATTAAGATAGCAATTTTTTATAAATTCTTTCAATTTAACGTGCTTCAAACATTCACGTATTAAATTTCTTTTTCCGCCGGAATAACAATTTTCGCAATATGACTGGAAAATGTCCACAAGCCTTTTCGAATCTTTGTATAATAAATACGGTAGAAACGTTTATTTAATTAGTGCTACAATAGTCATTCTTTCGATTAATGAATAGGTAACATAAGAGCGTAAAATATTCGTTCTGAAAAGTATAATTTCCATCGAATCTTTTCGACAATACCGCAACAGTTTTAGATGGAGTGCTGGTTTTGTTATAGTATAAATTCATCTGAAATACTGCACTTAGTATCTTTAATTATTATAATTGTTTTCTCATCACACCATTATGTTTGTAAAAATATTGAAAACAATATTTCCCGTACTTTTCTTTTATTTTTATAAAAGTATTTTTTAAATTTTGTACGCAGAACCAATGCTTGAATTATCGATACTATAGCTGCAGCATATCGGACATCGTGTTTTTCAATACTGGAGTGTGTGTATATATATGTATAATCATCAATCATATTACATAAGCAGTAAAGCAAATTTTACGTAGTAAAATTGAAGGAGAAATATTATATCGAAGTGTGACATTATATAGGCAGTGACAAACAGTAGTGTTTCAGCGGAAGTACTTCTATAAACGAACCTTCGATTTTATTTCACGCTAGACGGAACGAACTTGTACTTATCTCTAAGCCGAGGCGTCTCCAACGATAATGTACTACTTAATTCGCGAGGAGAACACATGCGAAAGGAAAACGGGAGAATAAGAGGAACGAGGAAAATAAAAAGAAAAAATTATGAATTTTACTACATTAAACTTTGGTATTATGTGTGAGTGAACGTCGTTGTTCCTCCTCTTTGTGCCAGTTCGCTTAGCGCCTTCGAGTGTTTCTCTACATTAACGGTATTATTTACAAAGATCATACAAAGTACAACGTAATCAAATGTTAATAAAAGGACTAATAATAATCATAATGATAATATAATAATAATAATGGTAAGAGTCGTATTAATACTAGAGTCATAAAAGATAACAGAATATTCGTCAACCGGGAACGAATACAAAATACTTAAACTTAAGCGGTGAACGATAAACGATACTTGTTGTTTGTGTGTGCAAGACTTATCGATAAAGTAAATAATGCGTACGTTTTAATTTAAATTTGGTGCTGTGCGTGATCCGGCTAAAAACGGTTAGACACCAGTCTTCGCTGAAATTAATACGCGGTGGTGATAACTAACGAAGACAGGTGAATTATATAGAAGTACCTTCTAAAACTAATCTGGTGTCTAATAACTAGAGAACTAGAGTTAAACGGATGCGTGTTGCGTGAAAATCTATATCGTGATAAATACTGCAGCTAGTATTTAGATACATACTTCTGCTACAATTGCGAGATCTCTTTGCCTCGGAAGATCGCGTGGTGAAAATTCGGAAGTTTTGCCCAATCGCGGCGGATAATTCGTGCTACGGAAAGAAGCCGAGTTAATATATTAGCTCTCTAACACGTAATCAGTACACAGATACAGATAATTTTCGTCTTTTTCAATGCTGAATCTGTGTGTCTCGTTCTAAAACGGCTAACATTACACATATCCCTACTGCTTTTTTTTACGTCCATTATATATATATATATATATATATATATTGTATATTGACTACGACTGGTCAACTTAGGTCTACTAATAAATTAATAGAGATAAATATATTATGTGTCATAAGTCAAACAAGAACTCTAACAAATTTCGAGCCTACACTGCAAGAGTCTCTAAGATGCTTCGGTCTCTGATTATACAGGACTTCGCAGGATCCTGCACTAATATCCTAAACTAACGCGTATGACTTACACAACTTGTACCGATCTCCACCTAAGAGAGAAAGCTCAATTCGATTGACCAATCTTCGCATCTTCTAAAGCATCTAAATTGCAAATCGTACAGCTAACCGCTCTTACGGATTGCTAATGGTAGACCTTTGGAAGTGACACACGATTCCTGATGAATGGAAGGTACGTAGTGTTTAAGTATTGAGAGACTTGTCCAGCGTCTAATCTTTCGTCTTTAAATGTTCTTAGCGCATTTTTTAAACGTCGTTATATATCGGCATTTTTAATCTCAAATCTGTCGCGCGAAAAAATAAAGAGACAAAATAGCTTGCGTGTGAATTTCGCACGCAGTTTTCGTCAGTATCGATCTTTTAATATCTCGCAAATAGCGGCTTGTGTGATTTGCATCACACTTAATTAAGAGCATGCACTCGCCCGTAAACTTTATACGGTGGACGTCTGTTGATTGTTGTTGTCTAGCGGAATGCTCGTCGAGCACTCCTTCAGCATCGCCCGTAACCGTAGGATCTCCTTGGATGCTGCCGCCAGGTCGGATTCCAACTGCAGTTCCTTCTCACGACGACGTTTCAATTCACGTTGGCATGTCTGCAACACGACAAAGCAAAGCTCCGTGTAGTCGCTCCTCGCGACCGCAGGTTTCCCGAATTTAGGAACTGCGAAATGCAAAGTCAATCCACTTTCCGCCGCTTTACATTTTATCGGCGTGTTTATCTTACTAAACCTGTCTGTGTACGCAAAGTATTCGGGCGGAATTAATGGGATGAAATTTATACGATAAAATATTCAACAGCGAGCCATATCTGCTGCTTTGCATTTTATCGCTTCGATTTTGATCATTTTTACTTACCACATTCTGCCGCAGCAAATCCAGTTTGTCGCATTTGAGTCTGGTGACCTCCATCCTCAGAGTCTCGTTCTCCACGACACCGTCCTTGCCTGGACACCTGGTGGTGTCGTGAGTCTCCGCGGAACTCATAGATTCGAGGCCCGTGTCACTGTCGGGGTATACGGCCTGGTCGAGCTCGAGCTCGCTGTTGAGCGAGCTGTCGTCGCTCTCCGAGATCACTCGTTGCGTTACCTCCGTCGTCGTCGTCGTCGTCGTCGTCGTCTTCTCTTGCGTGCGCAGATTTTCGTGCGTTAATCGTTGAACCGCTGCCGGCGCTGTCGGCAGCGCTGGGGTTTTGTCGACAACGGTGGTGTCGTTGTCGAGACAGACGACGCTCGCACCCTGCGGTTCCCTGCGATCGTACTCGTCCTGTTGCAACGTAGCCAGGCTGCTATCTTGATTGTCAGTATTCGACAGGCTGCTGTCTTGACTGCCGAGACTGCCGCGCTCCGAGTCCCTCCTCAAGGTAAGATCCGGCGAGCCAAGAGGACTAGACGGTTCCACGGAACGCTTTCCGCCGCTCACCTTAACGCAGTTAAGTTCAGGTTTCAATCGTCTTCGTTCGTTTCATCCCTCGATTAATTTTGTTCAGTCCAATTGATAATTATAACTTAATTTAAGCTTTATGTGTCTGTATTTTAAATAAATATTGTTTTTATATATTTTTATTCCTAAAATTATAGTTAATATTTAAGAAAGAAATAAAATTGTGAAGCAAAATACGATAGAAAATGATCTCATTCATCCACTTAATCTTCACGGCTTACCTTCACGGTAGTCGATTGCCGATTGCTCGGTGGACTGGGCTCCGACTGTTGACCCTTTTTGGCCAGTTGCTGCGGCACACTTTCAGTCGACGCGTTCCTTACGCGCGAGATCAGTGCCTTGCGCACGGTATCGATGAACCGCGAGCCACTACCGCTGCTCCCCGAAGCGGACACGTCGCTCGTGGTCGGACTCACTGGGCAAACGTTCAAACCGGAATTTCCCAGAACAATTGAACCGCCGAGGAACTCGGCTGTTTTTGTCTGCAATTCCTCCGTGAGTGATTCTAGCAAAGCTGATCTAGTCCGCAGCTAACAAAACAAATCGGCGAAATTAGTTATCACGAAAATTGCCGATTAGTGGATTATTAGATATCACTAGGCGAGAGCATTTTTGTGAAATAAAAGAAACGAGAAAGCATAAAGAAAAAACTTTTACCTCCAACTTGGAAAATTTATCAGCCTTGTAAGCGGCGTTTTCAGCATTCACGAGCTTCGTGAGCAGGAACTCTTTGAACTCGACACCTCTGAGGAAGACGGCCGGTGTTGGCAAGGTCGGTCCAAACCAAGGAACGTCATCGCGCGCCGTCACGCTGACTTTGTACCTTTATAAAAAAATTTGGATTTATTATTAATTGATAAACGGTTATCCCTAGACAAATGTAATTATCTTCGTGATTCATAATCTCAGATACGGAAAGACACTCCGGCAAACGTTCCGGTAATGGACCGTTTGCCAGATTTCCGCGGTACGCAGCAAGCAGCGTATAAACAGAGAGAGAGCAACTAAGAATCTAAGAATATACCTCGTATTAGGAGTGCAGGGGTCGATGACTTGCACGACGATGAAGGCGTGCAAGAAGTGGCTGGCGATCATGTCCGGGCTGAAGGGTGTCGGTTCCTCCTGAAATATAATGGCGACGATGTCGTTGCCGATATGCCGTTTGCGTTGCAATTGCTGCGAGTCGCCCGGACTATATGGCAACAACGAGGCCACATGGAAGAGCACCTCTCGACCCCGAAATACCTCGTACACCGCCGAATCGCCGGTTTGACCGTGCCGAGTATCCAAACCGCCACGATACCTGAAATGAAATTCGTATTAAAATATAGATCGTAAGTAGAAAGTCATGATACTAAAGCAGAATAAAATAGAAAAAAATAGAAGCGAACAAAATAAATTTTATCCTTCTTAATCTACTGTTGAAAATTTATTAGATAAATGTGAATAATCGATTTCTTAATATTTCCCTACTTTTATATCCGTATTGCTCATAATTTTGTATGATTTGTGAAATCAGCTTTTACAGAATTTCTATAAAATTTGATATAATTGGAAATAAAAATCGAGGAATATTTCTTCTTATATTGCTAATAATGAACTAACAAATAAATATAATAAGATATTTTACCCTTTGTGATCTTTGAGGTCGATTTTTTGACCGAGCAAGTCGAGGAACTCCTGGAAAGCTGGCGTGATCTGTCGGTTACCGAAAAGCTGTTCTTCAGTCACTTGACCAGCCCGTTGATGCAATACGCCGAACTTGAATCTGGAGACGAGTGCGTGCTCGTCGTATCGAGCTATCAATGTACCAGCACCGGGACACATGACGGGCGTTAGAGGACTCACGTTGAGGGACTCGTTGATCGCCTGCAATAATATATTTGAATATTTCATATATGAAGGAACGCATTGAGGGCACGCGTAATCTCGGCGTGCGATTGCGAAAAAACGAGGCAAGGTTTTTCCTGTGCTTTATCGCGCTGGGGTGACTCTCTTTCCCTTTTTCTCATGTCTCTTTTTCTCTTTTTCTCCTTTACTCCTATTACGTGATTGCGCACGTAACAGTCAAGAGATAAAGCATGTATACAGGCGGACGTTAAATAATTCAGCATGTTTATGCGTTTTTGCACACTGGCGGAATCGACAGCGGAAGACCGGATACAGTATTTCCATCGCCCGGAGGCAATGAATTTTTAACCGCCGTTCTATGAACGAACGAATGTTCTATACATTTTCAAATATGCTCTTGAATGCTTCATCAATATTTCTCTTCGGTTCAAAACTTACGAATGATTTACAGACATTACAAAACATGATGCGGATGTGTAAAAAGAGAAAAGTAAAAGTTATTTTGTTTCCCATCCCTCGCCAGACTCGTATCTCAATTTTTATAAAAATACGTATTTTATTCGCAATAACGATTTATTTTTTGGACAACTTGTTATTTCTTTTTTTATTTCTATTAATTTTTATCTTGTGATTCAGTTTGATAAATGTTTGCACGTGTATCGAGAATTCTCTAAATTTGTAATGCACAAAGTGACTACCTTTACCATGATAATGTCTCAATATTTTTCTTGCGGAAGTGCGCCTATGTAAGAGACGTTCACACATGTGATTAGCATTGCTCGTTTAACTATAGTTAATAATCAAACACAAGGATGTATATAATGCCGTGTCTGTTACAGGTGGAACCTTCGTTGATTTCGCTCTTTGCTATAAAGTATCCGATTACACGAGTAATTGTTTGATCTTAAAACAGCTTTAAAAAAAACTAAGCTTGTGCAAACGTTTCATTCTACTCACATTAATGTCGCTCTCCGTAAACACAACGTGACTGTTGTCTCAGGCGTTCCTTATTATCATTTTAAACATACAGGTAATCGAGCATGTGTGTCACGACCGCGCCGCCCAATATAAGCGACGTCTCTGATGTGTAAGTAATGTATGATATACTGCATAATAATTCTAAGTACATATAAGTAATATGTATTTTTAGAATACGAATTTCCATAAAATGTATAAAGATGTATGCATAACGAAGTATAAAGATTGAAATGAAAAATTGTATAACTACACATTTAAAAGTTTAAATATTTCAAAATTTTAAGATGTGAGTAAAGCGATATAAAATAAATGAAAAAATGTTTTTACCCGCACATCTAATTTAAAATAATTTATGAAATAAAAATTAAGTTATAATTTCTCTTTCTTCCTCCCTCTCTTTTTTTCTCTTTCTTTCTCTCTGAATAATTTTTTATTTAATAAATTTATAATCATATCTATATTATACTTATTTTTCGACAAATCTATGTTCAAAGTTATTTTTAACTAGATTTTTCTCGCGAGTTGCTCCGGCTGAAAGAATCATGAACATTGTCTTTACCTTGACCATCTTTGACGGTGTAGGATTTGAACTGAGATTTGTGGTCGGGACCAAATCGTGAGTCGATCCTGCTCGTAGCCGTAGCAATACCCGCCAGTGTTCCTGTCCGGCAACCGTCTCGGCCTTCACCGAGACCAGGACCGGGCCGTTCTCACCGTCCCTTCCCACGAGGTTCACGTGCTCCTGTGAATAGCAAAAAGAAGCCAAGGCGATAAGGCGCCATGTTTCACGGTCGTGCAGGGCAATTATGAATACAATTAGCCACGGTTTCCGGTTTGTCTTCAGAAACAACATATATCGTAAAAGTCGTAGAAAAATTGGAAGTATCATGAGAAACCTTGCAGAGCAATATCAGAGTCTTACGTCAGAATGGATAGTAGAATAATAGACTTTATTTACAAGTATGTTTCAGGAAAAAAATGTACCAAAAATTGAGAAATTTTTAATTTTAGAAATTCTGACAAATTTCTAGTACCTTCAGTAATATTTTATATAAATTATGATAACATTTATAGTTTCTCTCTCTGCGAGATTTCTATTGTTATAATGATATTTCCAACAAACAGCGTTTTGAGAAAAATTCGAAAAGGCTTATTTATCTCTCATTTGCATATCACAATTTTTATAAAATTCTGTAACTTATTATCAAGTTTGCCGTTTTATTATGTTATTAATATAACGATTAGAACAAGATAAAATTACTTTATGAAGACTAGAGTCTTCATATTTAGTTCCACGAAGAAGAATTTAAATATTTATTCTTTTCAGATATTGTAGAAAAATTCAGTATACTGTGACTACTCATTCAATAGAAAAATTGTACTAATGACGTGTTGATGTCGCAATGTGTTTGATGCACACGCTTGTAATGCGAAAGATATTAGAACAATTACAGTAGTTCGCGCGTTCCGGATTCAATTAGACGCTACGAAACTACTATGAGTAAAATGAGTACGCGCGTGCACGCACATGGTGCGGCCCTGAACGCACCGTATTACGCAGTAATACATATGCAAGCTATGTAAACCATAGTTAGCGCGTTTTGTCCCGTAAATATACAAGGTATCTCAATGCGAAACGCAATGAGGACAACGTATTACGCAAATAATTTCCAAGCAAGTTTTGACAGAAAATTTGGCCGATTAGCAGTTCTGCGTCGTGGTGTAACATAAAATGTATACTTGAGAAATGAAAGAAGGAAGTCGAAATTATACATTTCGACAGAATTGTCTTTGCTCGCAGAAATGCGCATTCCGAAATGAAAGTTTACAGAATGCTATAGAATGAGACAAAGTCGAGTAAAATACCATTACTTGAAGCCGATATAACAAAGCAAAACGTTTTCAAAAGAATTTCATTAAAATTGCGTCAGACAATGATCATCGCAATTTATATAACTTTATTTTAAGAATGAGAGCTTTTTAAAATTAACAAGAACTGTGTCAATAGAACCAAACATTTGCCTCTTCGTGCAGACACGTTTCGACTCGACTGGACTTATTTGCCTTTCTTTATTTAATTTATCTGGAAGGCGCGCGCGACCATAATTCAGCGCATTTGCGGGGCTTTCTCGTGAAAAAAGAAAGAAACAGTCCTCGGGTTTAGCTTCTTGCGTTGCTCGGGTACGAAACTTTTACAAGGGACAGCTATAAAAGGCGGTAGGATGCGAACACTTCCTCGGTTTTACGAAGCCGCGATGGTCTCAGCAGCGGGGAGTAAAAACGGTGCATCGTCGTTTGACCGTGCACTGCACGCGAGCAAAAATGCTTAGCGTAGAAGAGATACACGAAAGGTCGGGTCGCATAGAATAGTGCATGGTGAAATGCATACGCTGCTCCCCCTTCCGCTCCCTGTTTTACTAACCTTCGAATGGAAACAGTGGAGGGGGTTGGAAAGGGCAACGCGCCCGGAGTTCACAGGAGTTCACGCCATCAAGTTATTGTACGCACACATTTTATCATTATCATTATTATTGTCAGTATTATTATTAAATTAGTTAGATCTAACGACATAAATGCACCACGATGCATTTCGACCGAAATAAACCGCCAATTAGAGTTAAATTAAAATTACAACTTGTAAATCCATTAAAAATTGAATTAGGACTGAAGTTTGTGATCCAACGATTCACTAAGCTCGCGATAAATAAAATAATGCTGTAAAATAAAAGAATGTCTCGAGGCGAAGATTTATGGGGGAACAGACAGATAAATGTATGGGATATGTTTTATAACTTTTTTGTTCTTGGATTTATGGACGTTTATATCCTCGTGCGCAGTCTGATCGAAATGTCTACACGCGTGCCTCTTCCCGCATCGGGCGAAACAGTGTTAAACGGCAAAGAACATCGTCTGACCTGCTATTACGCGTACTCTTCGATGGCGCGCCCTCCTATTGTAAGCAAAGGACTTTTACTCCGTACCCAGCATCTCCTTTGTTCTCCGGCTCTCGATTGATATCGTTAGCCGCCGTTACGATCGGCTTCGAGGTGTAACCGTTTGCTGTTATACGGTACGAATTACTCGCGTACCGCCGTTATCTCTCGCGAGTAATCGCCTCTTTCTTCTTCACGTGTGACCCGACTTATTCTTCTTTTCTTGAGGTGCGTAACGAAGAGCATTACGAACACCTCGGTATAATACAATACAGGTATCGTGTACTAACAACAAAGAGGCACGTTTAACGCAGTTATTTTTAGACGTGGGAAGATCGATTCACATTGTGATTGTAAGGATTCAATTTTGATTAGTAAACGCACCACACAATCGTTCCGATTAATATCAGTTCGAAATTAATTTTATCTATTGCGTAATATAATTACGTCACATTCATTATGCTTTTATTACATTTTTTGGAATAAAATGAGGAAAATTATTAAATTTAACAGTCGCCTTCTTCAAACTTTTTACAGATATTAAAAGACTGAAATTAAGATTTTAAAACTTGGATGTCTTGAATATTAATTACGAGTAAATCGACTTTGAATTCTCTTTAAAAAGAAAATTCATTTTTTATTATTTTTTGTGCGTATCAAGATAAACGAATATTTCTGATGTTACTCTAGCATCATGATGAAAATATATTTACGATTATATAATACTAATAGGAAATAATTCTGGTTTGTTTTCCTTCTCAATGTCTTGTGCTTTTCTGCGCAGTTATCGTAAGCGTTACTTTATAAAGTTACGGTTTTCCGTGTTACAAGTCAGAAAGATGAAAAACGAGCATAAATCAAGCAAAAGGTAACATAAGCGAGTAACAATAGGCGGAACGGGAACTCATCCGTCGAGCCTTATCTAGGAAAAATATGCAATGCCGGAAGCGGAAAATAACGTGTTCTCTTTCGTATAAAATCCGTGCACAATTTAATTATTCACTAATTAGTGAACTCCTCGAACAAATACGTAACACTGGCAATATCTGCAAAGTTTCTTGCAATAATACATTAACGATACTGATACTATATGAGAGCTGATTGTGAATATAAGAATTTGCTAATGTGATATAATAGTTAACACTGATAATGATAATAAGTAATGATAACTTGTCTCGGCAAAAAATCCGAAAAATCAAAGTCTTTCAAGAGTCTCCCAGCTTTGCTTGGTGTCTTCCGAGTATTTTAACTTATGCTCGATATTCCGTGCATTTCCAGTAACTCTGCAATATCGCGGATTTTCGTTGCCGGCGGGTCTATGCCCTTTTTGCGCCGAAGGGCATCCTCGTGCAATTTATACGCGCATTAGAATGCGTTTCTCTCTGCGTGCGCATGTCTCTCGTCGTTTCCAAGGGAAATTCTTCGCATCATGACGATGATGATTCGACGACGGGGAGGAAACCGGGGAGAGCCGGGGGATAGGAGAGGGCTGCAGAAGCGCAGAGGCGGAAGAAAATCGCGGGTAGGGATCGTGAAAACGACCGACGACGGATGAATATCAACGGAGGAGGAGAAAGAGGGTGAGGAGGAGAAGAGGATTCCCTCTTGGTTCCAGGCACCGGGTTCTCGGCGTGGACTATGAGAACGTTCCCACTCCCACGTCCAAAGTACTCTTTTCCTTTTCCTACGTGCCTCTTTTCCCTCCCGCGCCCTTCCCACCCCCGCCTAGCCGTGGTTCTTCCTTCTCTCCCTCTCTTTATCTGCGTCTGCATGCGTCCTTCTATCCTTGCACACCTACGTACGCCGGTTGAGCGATCGCGGCTCATCACGGTTCTTGCGCTCGAATACGATTTCAGGAGCGGAATAACGTTCACATGGTGCCCTAATCCCGACGATGAATCGGATAAATTGTAGAAGTTATTCGAAAAAGAGCAGTCGGAAATATGAAATATCAAGGAGAATGAAAAGGTATAAGGTACGACAGTTTCAGACCTACATGACCTAGAAACAAATCTGTTCTTTGCAAGTAAAACATCTATGAATATCTAGAGACATAACAATGTTCACGTATTGTTACGTACTTCTCTTTCGTAGTCAGTATAGTTTATTGAAGAAAATCAAAATCATGTCTGTTGTATTCCTAGTTTTGATCTTACCCCACGTTCTTGAAACAGTTTTCACTTTATTATTTATTCAGTATTATATCACGTCTACTTTGACAATGAATTTATTTTTCAATTTCATATACAGACTGTTAATGAATAGTAATTGTGGCAGATAATTGACTGCAGCATATCCGATAAAGCTCTACCAACGACTAATACGATTGGGAATATGGTTGATAGATAATACACCGGAGAGAATAGCACTGATTACAGAGAAGCGGCCCATTACTATAGACGTGCCAATGCCGTACTTCATCGATATAGACTGCATCATACCTGGTGTCTCTATTATCAAAATAATTAAATGCTCGAATATTCAAATATTGCATTTTCTTCTATAATTCCTGCGTAATTCTCAAATGGAATATGGCCACGGAGTCAAGATCATTTTCTTTTGAATTTCCATTTTTACAAGACCAAACATTCTCGGGATTAGGAGGAAAGATTAGAAAAAAAGTTACCCTGCCGACGAAGAAGCGACGATAACACTTGGCCGTGTCGTCCTGGTCTATCCTAGGCTGCCAGGCCGGCTGTGCTGGCAGCAATGCTCTGCCAGCCGAGTCGAGGGTATGTCGATGATCGGTACCGTCGACCCAGTATCCAGTCGGCGTGACCACTAAGGGTGGCTGGACGCCAGTCGCGGTCTGCTGCTGCAGAGCCGCCTCCATGAGAGCTTTACCCAAGGGTGCATCACCCACCGGCGATGGCGACAGCGCTGGGGTGTGATTGCTGGTTGCACCACCGGGACTCGACGTTGTCCTGTCATCTCTGGGCGTCTGCAATAAAATTAAAAATGTTTGATATTATATAATGCATCTGTTATAAGATTCAACTTTTTCAACGAAATCAACAATATTGGTGCAATAGTTTCAGGAAATGTGAAATTTGTTACATCTTTTTATATAATTATATTCTCTCACTAAATAAGATATTGTCTAAAATAGTAAACTTTCTTCCTGACAAAGAATTTATTTTTAATATTTTATTTCTTTTGAATATGTAACCAGATAACATATTTCGCTCTGTTAAAAATTAACATTCAAATACTAAAAGTAAATTGTATTTTGTTCATATTTAACAATTTCCTTCCTTAATTGAGCTTCTTCATTAATAACTCAACAGTTAAAATGCTTTCTTCAGCATAAATCCTTCACTTCAACATGAATATTCAATATTGCATTATAATTCAATAATCCGATATCACAAATTGCAAATTCACACGCGATATACTGCTATAATCAACGTCGACACGTTTGCTTCATCAACTTCCGCCCATTAATATCACCGAACGTTATTGGCTATTCGCTTATCAGTTGCCAATGTAAGTTCGATTGCTCGTTTTCGCGGCTCGTGACGTTGATTGCTTCGTGTTGCTCGTCTGCGTCTCGTTCTCTCGCGGCGAGCGCGATCGATCGGCACGAAGAAGCCGCGCGTGTCGTAAACGTCGAGGAGAGATCGAGGCGAGTAGGTCGAACGGTACGACGCGATCCTATATGCGCGCCGTTGGAGAAACGGAAACGAAATACGTTCACGTGTCATCGTATACCGAGCGCACCCACGCAGAGATCCTCTTCGACACGGGCCCTTGCGGACGTCGACCGGTCAGAGATATCGACTGTTACTCGATCCGGGTGACTTTAAGGGCCCCCTCTATGCACGCGGGATATTGGGCAGATAATTATTAGCTTATTCGACGATAACGATATCAATGTCCGAGTAACGTCGAGCAAACGCAAGCCCGAGGCGTCTGATAATCGCTACAACCGCGTTATCTCGCTGCACGATGGCGTAAATTGATCGCCTTTTCTCCTCTCAGCGTTACCTCGGACGCGGTATTTCTCCGATTAAGGGGGGAGCCTGCTTTAGAACGTTGAAAATAAGGTATAATTTTACGAATTGTTTTGGAGAAACTATACAGCGGATCATTATAAAACTTTTATGCATTTATTAGTACATGTTTAAAGATAAAAAAATTATTTTTTGATTTGAATATATCGCCTGTAGAGGTCGTCCTGGAGGCATCTTAGTGCAGCCGGCATTGTAAATTCGTGAGCATTCTCCTGCCTCCAAATTTCATCCAAACTGAAAAATTGAAATATTTTCTTGTTATTTATGAATTCCCATCGTCGATGAACCTTTAATATTCATAAAAAACATTAAGTTAAACAATTATTTTTGCATGAAAAAGTTCAAAAACTTTGCCTAAAAATCGTACTTTTGTGTTCTAAGCTCCACCATTTTGGCACTTTTCAACTTTTTTCTTCTCTCTTTGGTTCATCGACGATGGGCATTCATAAATAACGAGAATATATTTCAATTTTTCAGTTTAGACGAAATTTGGAGGCAGAAGAATGCTCACCAATTTGCAATGCCGGCGACGCGGCTGCACTAAGATTTCTCCAGGACGACCTCTACAAGCGATATATTCAAATCAAAAAATAATTTTTTTATCTTTAAACATGTACTAATAAACGCATAAAAGTTTTATAATGATCCGCTGTATAGTTTTTTCAAAAACAATTCGTAAAATATACCTTATTTTCAGCGTTCTAAAGCAGGCTCCCCCCTTAATATAATAGGCAAGAAGCAAGAAAAAGCCGGCTAACGACGAAGCGCAGTTTCGCGGCGTTCGCCACTCGCGATTAGCCGCGATTAGCACTTAAGACTATCGCTTTTGCCAAGTTAGCGCGAGTCGAGATCTGGATTTCTCCGGCTGTGCGTGTAAAAGCGACCACGCGCGCAAGAGCACGTTTTCTCCCGATTTTCATCGGGAAGGAAATCTTATTCGTGTCGCGCGAATATAATCATCCGCTTCGCGCTTCCGTCTCGATTCAGCTCTCCGTTTTGCTTCTGCGAAGCTTAAATCTTACTCATATATAATCTTCACTAATCACTTCGCATATACAGGGTGATTCGTATAAAGTGACCGATTTAATTATTAGTGAAATTTGAAGACATATGAAAAAAGAGTTTATACCGATATGTTCAGTACAAAGGGGGACACCATATAACGGATACGATTATTTTATGAGTGGAGGCGTTGAGGACATTTCAAAGTCAACTTCTTTTTTTTAATGGGATGCTGTATTTTTTATTTTATAGGATAGTAGCCCTTTTTAATATAAATTCAATGATACATTACATAAAAACATTCAAGGCCAAAAATACATGATAAAATAAAATTCAAATGTATGATCTGTATATCCGTCTGTCGTTCGCTTTGGCTCTCAGTATGTCTAGGTCTATGTTTATGAGCTGTGTTTTCTTTGGAAACTGCTATCATAATGTTATTATTACGAAGATTGTAAGGACAAGTGATGCTTACAAACGTTGTGAGTGCCAAAGCGAACGCAGCCTTAGTGTGAGATTAGTCGTAGCACTGAACGTAATGGCTAATTACAATAATTCACAAATTGTAGACATTTTGATAACTTTTGGTGAATGTGGAAAAAATGCAGCTGAAACTGCAAGAGTATTAAATGAACGATATCCAGATCGACATAGACATAGTGCCCGTTCAATATTACGGATTATATCACGAGCAAGACAATTCATCTGTGTCGTCGAGTTCAAGGTCAAAACTTTGAACATTTATTGTGAAGAACAGAAATACAGATCATACATTTGAATTTTATTTTATCATGTATTTTTGGCCTTGATTGACCTTGAATGTTTTTATGTAATGTATCATTGAATTTATATTAAAAAGGGCTACTATCCTATAAAATAAAAAATACAGCATCCCATTAAAAAAAAGAAGTTGACTTTGAAATGTCCTCAACGCCTCCACTCATAAAATAATCGTATCCGTTATATGGTGTCCCCCTTTGTACTGAACATATCGGTATAAACTCTTTTTTCATATGTCTTCAAATTTCACTAATAATTAAATCGGTCACTTTATACGAATCACCCTGTATAATCTTCCGAGCGTTTCTCTGCCTCCATCTCGGGTTGCAACTCGACTTGCAGAGTGATACCTGCAAAGTCGAGTACACACACCTCCTCGCAGACTTTACGTTAATCGAATTATTGTCAAGAGCAAGAACAGGAGGTGAATGCCAATTAATTGGAGCAGAATAGGTCGAATCGCGGCGAGTTCTCTGCGTGAACGAGGTAATTTCATCGAGTTTCGGAGGCAGAATCGACGCATCAATGGCGATCTCAACGAAATATCTCGCGCGGAGGTGCGCAGCCGGCTTTGATCGATCAGCCACGCGCATTGCGAGCGGGATTACGTTACGCGTGTTACGTGCTGTCGCACACACGTGCGCGTTCATTCGCTCCAAATGCACGCGCGCGCACGTGCTGCATGCAACGAGGTATTCGAACGTTTCTTCGCGTGTGTGGGACCGCTATGCGGTATCGAAATACCACTATGCAATTTAGTTATCGAGTGTCACTTCGGAGCGCCGGGACGCGAGCGGGCATAATCAGCCAGCCTCGATTAAACGGTCGAATGGCAGATTATTAACGTGTCGATCGCGAGTTAATTCCAAATCCGCGCGAATCGCGATGATCCTTCAAATATCGAGTTAACGCGTCGGTTTTCAGTTGGCTCCAGCATGCTAATTCTAATGATTTTTCGTTGAAGATATCTCGACAATTACGACTCGCGTGTGTATAACGTAACGACTACATTGAATTTCTAAAATTGCATAAATTTTTAATTATTTGAGCTCCAGCGTTGGATATACTATATATAAAGCTTTTATAAAATTATTAAAGATTTTTTTAAATGATAGATAAATTGAACTGAAGAACTCGAGAGTTATCAAAATTGGAGCTTAAATAAATTAAATACGATTTCATAGAAATGTTTTAAGGATAAAAACCTTGCAGTATTGTAGATATTTCTTAACTAGCGCCTTGTCATGATGGTACACGTGCATTATCGTCATTATGTAACGTATATATAATTTTACGCTATCGATGGTTTGAACGCATCAAAGTCACATCGACGTGTGTTCGTTTGAGACTTGTCTCGATGAAATCGTTCTATTTCGAGTTTGGTTCCGTTTGAATGTTACGGCAGAATGAACGCGATTTTAAGGGGAGAAGTCGCGGCGCAAAGTGGAGAGGAAAAACGGTGAAGCGGTGTAAAACGCGGTTAAAAGTAATGCGGATGTGGCCTCTCGGATTACGTTTCTTCAGGGTCTTCTTCACTCATTTCTGCGCTCTTCCTCTTTCAAACACGCTTCCAGCTATCGCGTGTCTCCGGAGAGGGACTCTCTCCCTTCGCCCTGCTCGTCCGCTAATTTTAAGCACCTCTAATTTCGAGCGCGAGCAAGAAAAAAATTCCGGTGATGGAAGTGTTCGAAAAAGAAGAGGAAAAGAGGGACGAAGAGTACAGGCGCGCAGTCTCCTCTGCCAAATATAAACCCCAGCATGGCGGTCTGGGTAAGGGACTGGAGAAGGAACTATCGCAAAACTCTTCGGTTTCGGCTACTAGGAGAACAGGCTCAGCCGTTATATTTAGAGTATTTTCGAGGTTCGGACGCGATCGTGACTTTGGATGAATTCTTATGAGATCGGAATAATACACGTATAATATGTACACGTACATATATGAATAAAATAAGAAAATACTTTTTCTTGAATTCTGAATCAAAATGGACACAGAACTCTGCTAACGTCTCTCAGAATGGTCCATTTTGATTACATAAATTTCTTATCTGGACGTTTATGTCTGCCAAAATGTTCCTAAATCGATGGAAGATAAATACAGAATTGTTTCTTGTAAAATTAATTAATTCTTCCTTAATAAAAATAAAGTGTCTTAAATTTAATTAGTATTCTAAATTTAAATATTTCACTCAATAAATATTTTGTGTTTCACATGTCGTTACACTTTTTCAATAGAAATGTAGATTTTTAACTCTTCTCTTGGCACATCGCGAGCATTGTTAAATACCCGAATTATTGACGATGTAACATCTTCCGAGGCAATCAACGTTCTACTGCTGACTAGATCTCGATGGTTGTTGAAAGCGTCGAAACCTCCTCGTTTCGGCTCTCCGCCAATCGCGTTCCCGATAACGCACGTACGATGGATATTCAGCAGTGCAGCTGCCGATATATTATTACTGGTACCACCTGCCGCGGCACCATATGCTCGCATTATTAGCACCCACTGCCCGGTTTTATGGTGGTTCACCGTATAACCGTGTAATGGGATGAAACGTACTTTACAGGTGGCTTCAAACGCTAGACCTCGGTCTAGAAACCAAGAAAGAAGGAAATCGTTTCTCGTTATTGAATCAACTTCAAGTCCGAGCAAATCTTCGGGCGGAAGTGATAGAAACGACGTTAGCACAATGCAGTTTGTGGATATCGCAAGGAAAAATGTCGCAGGAAAAACCAGTCATGTAATAATAGTTCTTGAAACATCGGTTTTCTCGATCTTCAATCGCAGTGACTTTTCGCAAGATAAAGTCATGGCGACGCACTTTTTCTCAATTTTTTATCTCTCGAGAACTGCTGACGTTTCCGCTAATCAATACTGGTTAACTCGATACACGTGTTCCTGCATAATTGCTCCCGCGAATTAATGGAAATACCAATCCGACTGTACCGATGCCTTGCCTTGCCTTGCTCGTGATACGTGCACATGTACCACGCGCTCTATTTTCATCACGAAGAATCCGAGGTGAAACTACTTGCGTCCGCACGCGTCTTCGATATTTACGACGGTTTGTTAACATGAGAGAACTGCGCGTGCGAGAACAACGAGTGCGAACCTTTCGTCATGCGATTTTCGTGAGATACATCCGCCACTGCTAAACAGCAACGTTTTTTCCACAATATGGCTTAATTAAGTACCTAATTACGTTGATGCACGCGAGCTCGATTAAACAATAAATGAATGCACGGATAATTTTGTAAAACAATAGTAACAATCGAACGCGACAATTTCATCGATACCATGACTCAATTGAAACACAATTAAATGGTTTTAAATGCTTGAGAAGATTACTTTTCAAATTGAAAGAGCCTAAATTTATCTTGATTAATTTTGAATTAAGTTGGATCAGATATTTGAACAACTTAATTTGATTTTATCGAATGAATGAATTAGTCGACTACTGTGTTGAATCTTTAATTAACTATCGATTTCCCATTGATAATAATCGAACGCGATTGCACGAAAATCGCGGCTTATCCGTCCATAATTAATTGATCCTGACTTAACGGGAAGAGACTAAGTTCTGGAGAAAGTTGCACTCACGTCTTGTAAGAACAAGGGTCGATTGTATTCGATTGGCTTATCTAAAGTGATTCACGTGGCTGAGTCATACACGTGCAAGAGACTGGAAGAGCCATAAAAGACTCTTTCGGACCTCTCAATTGGACGAAATAAAAAGTCACAGCCCGATATATGATTCGTACAATTGTCTCGTTATATAATACATTAGTATTAAGTATAGTGCGAAAGAAAACTGTTTTATATTCCTATGTTCTTCAATAATAAATTACAAATTTTAACATAGATCAATATATTATTTAATGTATATAACTTGATAATAATGTTAATACATATGTAGAAACTTAGCGAAAATTGTATGCAAATAATATTATAATTATTAACAAATAGTATTATTTAATATTAACGCTAAAATTTTATATTTTCATTTGCTCTAACTACTATATTATAAGACAGAGCAAATGAAAATATAAAATGGACAATGTATCATTCACATCACTCTTTTTGCATTAATCAAACTACTATATTATAAGATTGATTAATGCAAAAAGAGTGATGTGAATGATACATTGTCCATGCATAAAAAGGATACTATCTCTTGGTCGACCCGATGTTCAGAAAACTGTATTGCTCATTAGCATCCGTCTCCGTGCGACGTCGTACGTACGTAGTCGCGTATATACATCTACCGCCCATATCTGACTTACATAATATCTCTCTTCATGTTTATAAATACCCACTAGCGCGATGTGAGAAATGTGGAAACCCGTGTGTGTACGCGGACAATAATTATACCCTTTGAGAATCACTGATTGCCGCATTTTGTCGAATCGTTACTGCACTTCGAGGCCAATTCACAAGCATTATTTGTAATAGTATCTATAATAGATAGCATCAGCTTATAAACGTTATATAGATATAGTTATCTTTCTGTATGCATTGTAGGATATCGTTGTTGCAATACTTTCATTAGTTATCTGTATCTCTAAAAATTCTACATTACGTGATTGTGCTAGTCCAACGCATATGTAATATGCACATTCGACTTCAATTGCTATCAAGGTTTCACAATCAGTGTAACAAATATTACGAATCCATGAGACAAAAATTAAAATTAATCTAATCATGTTTAATAAATCCAACGATCTCATCAGTAAGATGTTAAGTAAGATATTAAGGATATATATTGACGAAAATATATAAATATTTAATATGAAATATTACGATACATATTACAGATTATTAGTTGACGCAACCAACTTTTATTATCTCCAACTGTAAAGTTACGTCGACTTTGCAAACAACCGATTCAATTGTGGCTGGAAAATCAATAAAGCGCTTCAAGTTCAAGAGAAGAGAAGATCGCTCGTGGAATAGTTTGCTATTTCCCAAGAGCGGAAAGTTCCGAAACAGCATGACGTGCTCCTGGTCGGTTAACAACTCTCATCAGGGGAATCATCATCGCTCGATAGTGCGTAGGTACATATCTACTACCAACTAACCAGTCAGTACTATCAACCTCGGTCTAGATGTGAACAATGGTCGACCGGTGGGGTTGTTGGCACGTGAGCGTGAAAATTATACAAGCCGAGTAAAACGAGTCAGTGAGTGGAGATTGACTTCAAGTGGGAGTTGAATTACGAAACGCAGGGCCTATTTTATATTAAAATAAAAAATGAAATGATTTTTGTAGTTTTCAAAATAAGAGTAATATAATTACTCTCTATTATTAAAGTAAGTTTTAAAATTAAAGAATTTACTATTAGATTCTATTGTGTCTAAGTGATATAATAAATGTGAAAAATAGAGGCAAACCTTTGACATTTTCCAATTCTTTTCTTCCATATAACAGAATTAAAAGTAGAATTCTCAGTTTGATTTCCCTCATTGCTAAAACCAATTTTATATAGTTAAAATGAATCTTTCATCGTATAACTGAGAGTTTAATCAAATAGCCAAATAATTACAGAAAACTCTTAGGGACATAGTACGTTTTTCACCACTAACTTTCAAAGAGAACGTACCAAAATCTTAAGAAGATTGGATGTAGCAGAACTTCCTACAAAGAAGCAAAGAGCAAGCAAGGATTTTATTACATGCGTGGGAGCGAGAAAGAGAAAGATGGTGAAAGTAAGATTCTAGGTAGGAACAGAGGTAGGAACAGCAAGTACGAAGTGACTCATCGGACTGTGGGCAGTAGGAAACCCTTGATTATATCAACGACGAGGAAGACTGGCGAATAGGCAGGACTTACGGAGGATTCTGGGAATCACGGAATCACCAGGGTGCGGTGTTACCCGCGTAATTAACTGTGTCTGGCGGAAAAGGTAAAGTTACACCGTATAAAGCGAGAAAAATGAAGCAGAATACTGTGTACCAGCATCACACGTCCCATTATACGATAGTAAAACAAATTAATTAAATTATACGATAATAAAACAAATTAATTAAATTTTGTAGCTAATCGCGCGCGCACCGGATAGCACAAGGCTTCTTCATCAGAAAATACGAGGAAATTAATCTACGTTTTAGGAATTTCATCCACGTCTGATCTTTTCCTCATCAACTTTTTTACGAACTCGAGAAAATTAATCTGAATTTAACTTTCTCGACTGTAAGATTAACTTCCTTGGGCTCGCGAAAAAAGTCACGCCGCTGTTACAGAGAACTCTTCAATTGCGCTCGATCTAATTTCATCGTGAAACTTCATCGCACCATTTCGGATTAAATGTGCAGGAAACTACAGAGCGGCACGATGCTTGATGAAAATTCGTCGGTGTTTCGCAATGAATAAAATAAAACCTGAACGTATTCCGCAGCAACAAATACTATCTACTCTATTGTGCTGCTTACCGGGATGCGGAAGCGAGAAACGCATGGGAATCCTCCTCGTGCGCGCACTTACCCGCACCATTCCTCTTTCTAGAAACCGCCAAAGTGCCTGCAGGTATAAACGAGTGTGCCTGCTGAGAGAGTGATGACAGAGAAAGGGCGAATTAGAGTGCAACCCCTGAGGGCAAGAGACGGAGAAAGAGAGGAAAACCGGGTATCTCTTTTCTCGGAATTTCAGGGGGAGAATGCAAACGACCGTCCAAAGGAGCCGCAGGGGGAAGGAAATCTAGATACGGAGACTGCGGACCTTCGCGTCGATACGTGCATGCTTCTTGCATAACGTTAGGATCGATCGGAGGAGACTAGACTAGACTAGTTAGATAAGCGTACGAGCAATTTCGTCTCTGTGAGTCATATATTGGTCACAATAGGACATAACATTGGAAGGGCGTATGCATCTAACGCCATGCTCGACGATGCGACTCATTCGCGAAGTCGTAACGATGCTCCTCTTCCTCCTCCTGCTCCACTGACAAATGCGAGTTCTTCTTACAACTACTCCCCGCACTTGGCCCCTGTAATGGGGCAAGCTGATCGATAAATATCGAGAAGGTCCACGAAATGTTCTCGTTTTCCTTAACGATATCTTTTCCAGAGCACTGTCGTTATATTTGGGGAACGTAAACGATTACGGCGATAATAGCTACGCTCTCGGTTGAGAGCGTTTTATGATGCGACAGCGAATCGAATAGAGAGAGTTTCGGGGTTGGTTTTATTAGTTATCTTCTCGTAATGCAAAGTATCGAAGTGTCGTATTCGCTAATTGCAGAGCCACGATTAGTGTTCTAAATGCTACTTGAGCATTCAATCTTTTTGTAAAACAAATCTACATGCAATTTATATTTTTAAATATTTTATTTTTGCTTTTCTAACTAGGTGTTGATGCATAACTTAATTATCATCATAACTAATAATACGCTGTGTATATAATCGTTGTTTACGGACAAGTCGTATCCTGTCAATGTTTACCTCTGATATTTGCTAACGAACTGCTGCTTCGTTAATAAGCCCACCTCTGCCAAGTTGATTAGTTACAATAGTTACATCCTATTTAGTTACATAAGATGAGATGAGAGCCCTTAAGTAGGAAGTATGACGCGTTCGCGTATAATTACGGAGAATGTTTCCTCGTGAATGGAATAATGGAACTAATAAACAGCTTGAAATATACAAAAGTTTGTTATTTATCAAGAAACAACTGAGAATTTTGTGCAAGCAGAAGTACACAAAAAATATAATATGTAATAATTAATATATTAATTATGCAATAATCGTGCGTAACTTTATTACATAATTTTAATATATATTTGGATTATTAATATTTTTGGTAATTTATTATTATCTTTTAATTTATTTTGCTCTTCAATACATATTCAGGTTATTCTTTTACACACGCTTTTATACTTTTAATACATGTCCATACGTATCACATCCTCTGATAGCATTATATAGTATAATAACTCCTTTTTAACTCATGACAAACAGGAAATTTCGCTATCCATTGCTGCCTTCCTCAAACCAACCGCGAATAACCGATTCATCATTATAGATATCCAGTTCGTCATCGCATTTGCAGCTACACGCACGCACGTGCGTTACTTTACGCAAGACGTCCAGAGGATGACCTTACGACGCGTGCCTTTCGTGACAAAGTGCCGTTCACGATTAACCCCGATAGCGATATCGGGCGATCCATAGCTCGAGCACGGAAAATCGATCGCTCGTTTACTATGACTCACTCCTTTTAAGGCCAGATCTTGAAAGAACATTGGCTAACATAAATGAGCGATAAGTGATTATCGCAATATAATAATGAATAATTAATATTATTTAACATATTCTCCAATAACATAAATTTTATTTCAAAAATATCGGAATTTTATGCAGCAAGGCCACTTTGAACTAATACAGAAAAATACAGTAGTATATGATCAGCTTGTGCAATAAGACAGTCAAAAGAAGAAAATACGTGCATGCAGAATTTACACATAATACGTATTACATACTTGTATGTTGCGCGTATGTTTATGCTCTCAAATTTGTGTGGACCAGATCTCGATGCGTACTGGTGCGGACTATTGCATCTGAGCGAATTCTAGTTACTCGAGTCAAACGCACAAACGTCGTTACACGTGCAGCTGTATCTACTCTGCAGACAGTCGTATCTCGAAATGGAACCGATCTAACCGAGCCTAACACCCTGTTGTTATTGTCCTCTATCCTGCTTCTAATGGCATAAAGTGTAACCGAGCGCCAGTTATGGCACAGAAGCGAACGCGTACCTCTTCTTAGCATTCGTGATAACGCACGTACGTGCACCGTGTTAGAGGCGCGAAATAATCGTGCCATCATGCCCAGCGCTGAAATCACGTAAGCGATGATACAACACGCGGCTGCGACGAAGAGCAATTATATCGCCTTCGCCACGCTGCAGCAATTATTAATGCCGCTCACCTCGCGCGTAATCGAACGAATGACAATGAACTGCAAATCAGAATCGAGCCTGATGGAATCTGAAAATTTTGATCCCGCGTTTCGAAATTATGGATATTATTATTATTACAATTTGAAATTACATATAGACATGCGCGAACTAAGATCATGAAAATTGTGCGTCTGTGATTCACAGAACGAAATTTCATAAATTTGCAAGATAACTTGTTAGAAATTCTAATCGAGGATAAAATTTTCATGGGATTTTATCATGTGGAATGCAAAAGCTTTTTAAATATTCAAGAGTTTTTCATTTTTGAACGGATAAAGCATATGGAAAAATACTTTTCGATTTTTATCCTGCGTTGATAAACGATGCATCGATCCTCTCAGACAATTATCAATCATTTCAGATAATTATCCTGTCGCGGGACGTGAAAGCTTTCGAATAAAATGCGTAATTCCGCGATACTTCTTCTAGCGACGACGAGACACGGGAGGGTTACGAAGGGTCAAGGCGCTCGTGATTTTTTCATTCGACGCTTCTTCGTCGAGTGGCGGTCTGCAAGCACGGTGGAAGAGAGAAAAAAAGACAAGGGAGGACGGGAAGTCGTGGAATACAGGAATCCCCGCCCCTGCGAGTGCGAGGAAAAAGAGGAGGACCAGGTAGGCAGAGGAAGCGATGGAAAGAGAACGAGAGAGGTAAAGAGGTAAAGACGGGAACGAGAGAGAAGTGGCCAACTCTCTCTCTCGCGAAGAGAGATGAATAATTCAGTGCAGGCGCGCATTGTTGGACGCGCCCATGTACAGTCCCGTATGTACACGGTACTCGCGAGGTGTGCCAGGAATTAAATTGTCTGTTAGATGTAGTTGGCGAGACTCTGATCGTATGTCAGTAATCGCACTTGTTCATAAAAGCTTCATAAGACATAGCTACATAGACGGAATCTGGCAAGATGCGAAGTTTCAGGGACATTTTGAAAATGATACCTTTACCTAATGTTAGGTACTTAAATTTAACCAATCGTGTAATGAATAAGCTCAAATTTAACATAAATTTAAAACTGCGAGAGTTCTATTTGTTACTCATGCGTGGGAATTCAGAGAATTACGAACATCCCACATTCTATGAATAATTTTGCAGCATTATCAAATTCCGCGAAAAAATTTTGTTCGATACGTCAGTAAGCTATTTTCCATCATCAATTTTTTATAACTTAATAGAGGATAATAAGATTATAAATTTGGCAAACTGCTATGTTTTAACATCCAAATACAGGAAATAAATTTTTAAAGTCAAATATTTCATAAACTTATCAAAATTATTTGGTTTTCTACATTGAGAAGCAATAAAATCTCGAGTTTTTCTCAGAAACGAGAATCTTGTTAACTGTACATAGGTCAGGTACATTGACAGTATGTACCAACCTACAAGTCGAAAAGATAATATTCGGAAATTCGATAAGAAGGTAGTACTGATAAATGTTATCACACGTTACTACGCTAACGAATCGTAATTTATATAATGCATTATCGTGCATCTCGTCCCATCAGTAATAGGACCTGTCGGCCAGGAAACGGGTCAGGTTTGCGTGTGTGTGTATGTGTGCAGCTAGACCTTTTCCTTCTTCTCTTTTTCCTGCCGAATGCTGTTGGTTAAAAATATCAAGTGTACAATCAAAGATATGATTCTTCGGAGATTGATGCAGTATATTCAAAAGATATTTGATAATTTCACATAAAATTATCTTTATAAAAATCTTTATATAAATTTATATAACTTTTTATAACTAACTAAATATGAAAATCTCAAAAAGAAAGCCATTGAATCAATATAACAATTCTCGAATTATAAATAATTGAAAGCAATTAATAATACGAATCTAAAAAATAAGACATTGCATATAAAGGTGATTGAAACATTTAATTTTAAGGAACTAAGTAAAAATTTATTCATTGTTTTAGCATAAATAATTATATTTTAACACACAACTTTGATACTAATATTTTATCACAATAAATATTAGAGAAGTAATAGCATTAGGGACTGAATTCCGGATAGACAAATCGATTTTTCGCCATTTCGTTAACCGGAAACCAGACGGTCCGACAGCTGTGGAGTGAGTGCACCTGGTTTATACAGGGTGGTCCTCGTAACGTTCGTACCTTACGATGCTATTTTTTCTGCCCAATCAGATTTAATTTTGCATCGATATTTATACTCAACAAATGTCAGTAAAGTCAATTTTTCCATATATTAAATATTAAATATATTTTTTATTTTATATCCCTATTAATCTCAATAATTATTTAATTCGATAATTTCCAAAAATTCTGCATTCTTTGCTTTTATTTCTACTTTATGTTCATACGTTTTATTTCTGTTTTACATACTTATGTCTTTCCGCTTTGCGCTTTTCTCGTTCTCAACTCCGATTACACTCACACTATAATTATGCTTGTCGCAACAGTCATTAGCGTTATCTCGTGCTAATTAAGATTGCATTATCGTTCATTCTACTGGTCTACTTATATCACGCTCCAGTGTACATTGCCATAAAACGAAAATCTTTGCAAAAAATTTTTTTGCTTTGGTATGTCGCATCAGTAAAAAAGCGTGTGCATTTTTACGGGGACACCTTGTACAAACATCCCTCGGTGGCAAGTATCGTTATCGATGAGAACTGATTAAAATCTCCCTATGGGTGCATCCGTACGGGTTCGTACAAGCTTACTTTGGCTTCGGGCCTTATATGTCAAAACGAGGAAGAAGAAAAAACGGGAGACACGCGAACAGCTGTGCGGCCCCTTTTGCGGAGCGCCTTTTAAAACGACTGCCCGCTCGGCGATCGTCTTTCACGGCTACGTACGAGAAACGTTCTCTCTTCGTGGCGCGTGACTCCGATTCGATTCTCTCCAAGGATCCCCTCGCCTCCTCATGCTAAACCTGAATCACTCTTTCCCGCTCGGAAATATGAATTATGCAATCGGGGATAGAAACGATGGAAAGAAGAGAGAAGGAAGGAGAGAGAGCACTTTCACAATATTTTTTGAAGATGCAGCGAATAATGATTTCTCCGCCTCGTAGTCGAGTACCTTGATGATTCGATAAACCATGACATAGCACGATAAGTATGTTATCGAAAAATAAAAGGTGTAAAGATGAGTCAGACAACGCGGATACACCTAAATCCTTCGCGACGGTTTGAAAGATGCAATGAATCACGATTTCTCTATTCTCTCGAGAGGTGCTCACAATTTACGCTCTAGTGCTTCGCAGATTGGATAAGCTGCTGCACGTGCTATCGATGAATAAAAATTTTCAGAACGTGTTTAAGTACGTGGCGCATCTAAATGTCTGACAAAGTTCTTACGGAAGTTGTAGATAAATTTCTCCGATTGAAGAACAACTCTAGATCTCAAAGTAGGGCACTTTGATTGCATAAGTTGTGACACGTGTCGCGGATATTGAATACTCAGCTCGGTACAATCTATTAGGAGTGTGATTTAGTTTTGAGGGTTTTGCAACAGATGGCTGTAGTGTCAGTTTGTTCCAATAGCTGTTTCCGATAACTGTTCTTTCTTACAGTCTTGACATTATCCATGACATTTAGTAACATTGTAGCAATAGATGCAATAACAGTCGTGTTTATATCATCGTAAAAATCCGAAAGAGCATTTTCGACATACGTTGCTTTTGTTTTTTAATCAAAAGAAAACTGCGGCTGACGGTTATAGAATTCTTGTGGAAACTTATGGTGATTCTGCCCCATCAATTAAGACGCGTGAATACTGGTTTAGACGCTTTAAAAGTCGTGATACTGATGTGAAGGACAAAGAACGCTCGGGACAACCAAGAAAGCTTGAAAATGCAGATTTCCAAGCATTATTGCACGAAAATCCAACACAATCCACTTCAGAACTTGCCAGAGCATTAAATGTTGATCGTACAACAGTTACGAAACATTTACATGAAATGGGAAAAATTCAGAAAGAAGGGAAATGGGTTCGACATCAATTATCGGAAAGTGCCATTTGAACATTTGCATTTCGTTGATCGCCAGGCAAAAAAAGAAGAGTCTTTTGTCTCGGATTGTTACTGGGGATGAAAAGTGGATCTATTTTGATAATCCGAAACGCAGAAAATCACGGGTGGATCCAGGCGAACCATCAACATCCACCCCGAGACGCAATATTCACGGTTCAAAAGTAATGCTCCGTATTTGGTGGGATAGTGTACTATGAGCTGTTAAATCCGCATGAGACTGTCACGGCTGATCGTTATCGACACCAATTGTACAAGTTGAAGCAAGCATTGGACCAAAAACGACCAGCAATTGCGAGTAAACGACGGAAAGTGATTCTTCTTCGTGACAACGCTCGACCTCACGTTGCGTTATCAGTGAAAGAAACACTATTAGAGCTCGAATGGGAAGTCTTACCGCACCCCGCGTATTCTCCGGACATTGCTCCATGCGATTATTATTTGTTCCGGTCGATGCAACACGCTTTAGAGGATACACACTTTCATAATTTGGAAGAAGTGCGAAAATTCGTCGACGAATGGATCAACTCAAAAGAAGTCATTTTATCGTGGTGGAATCCATCTCTTGCCAGAAAGATGGGAAAAAGTTATAGAAAACGAAGGAAAATATTTTGATTAAGGTATTCATTCATTATCATATTTAAATACATGCGTTTTTGAGCAAAAAAACCCTCAAAACTAAATCACACCCCTATATTTGTATCATCATATTAAATTTCTACTTTGAGATTCTCTCTTTCTTCTCTCTCTCTACATCTTTCTTTATTACTAAGAATATATTTTTAGCTTTCACTCCTTATGCTGTGTTGCTTAGTAAGAGGTTCTCGATTGAGATGCTTGATTGAAAGATTTTAGGTCACCGTGCCGGTGCGATTCTTGACCAATTTAGGTCTGCGTGCGATGATAGTCGATTACGAATTTCGTGGCAGGGTCAAGCTCGAAAAAGAGAACAATAATTGGCAGCGCGCGGGTAAAACGCGCACGAGAGCGGCCATCGGGCGACAAGTGTAATTCTCGGCAATCAGAACTCGGCGCTGCGTCCGCTGCGAGAAATTAAAATGCCTGTCGACGAGCACGTGCTAGCCGGTCGTTAAGAGCTCGCCTTTAACTCGCTGGTCGAGCACCGCAGCTCTTCGAATATAATTACGCCTGGCGTGCGCAACAATAGGCGAGCATAATCGCGATTTTAAAAGACGAACAATTCGAGCGGCTGTGAGATGTTTCCATGAACTTAAAGTCACTTAAAGTTGATCGAGAAGATCATTATTTTTATGATATAATATCCTTCTGTTGCGGTCTTTAGAAAGCGAAGAGAGAAAGCGAAGAGTCAGTCATATTAATATGCTGAATTCGTCCAGAAAATATTTACATGTCAATAAAAGTAGGTTAAGAAACATAATGTTCCAATCCGGCGTCGCTCGATTTTTAACAATTTTGAGTTACGTGCTTGTAGCGCCTAATCAGTTTGTAAAACGTCGCTTGTAGCTTTTCCTTCTTAACTGGAGTAACAACTTATAACGAATGACGGTTATAATATTTCTATGTCTGTGCTAGAATTGCGTCGAGTATACGGTGTTCTACAAAAAGACATGTCCACGATGACTTTGCGTATGAGAATGACTCCGTCTCTCTTGATTTCTCTTGCCGTGCACAAATGACGCGTGTGCAGATATCGCGCACGACCGCACGTGGGAAAATGGGACTTTTTAAGTCGGCGGCCCCGCGCCGACGTATAACGGGGCCGTGCTAGGAAAATGAACAGACCGTCAGGCCGGAGTTACAGTTAACGTTCTCATTCCGTGATATACGTCTCTCTTGCACCTATCCTCTGCTCTTTTCTTTTTCATCGCGAAGTTGAGCCATTCCTCAATACAAAATCTGACTGTCAAATTGATGTCGAAAATTTAGGACAGTAAACAGCAGAAAGCGCTTTAACATATTTTTGTCCACGTAAAGAAAACACTTGTTATCCATATTAAAAATTAAATTAAACTTTTCGATGCAAATGCCAATATAAATATTCAACGCGTAATAAAATATGCGATAAGTTGAGAGCGCTGCTGGTTATCAGTTTTGGCCTCCAGGTTGCATTCGTATTTTGTCGGAACCAAAATGACAAAGAACGCGGTTTCAACCCAGAAGCCCCAAAGCTGACAAAATATGCTTTCTTTAGTCCTTGTGTGCAATCTATCATCATGATACAATTATTTCTCCTCTCTCTGGCATTTTAATATTACATTTCATCATTTACTAAAGTGTCTCACATTTTTATATTATTTTTACATTATCCCATACACAATGAATTATGTAATTATTAATTCCAATATATATTTCTGAGTTGCGAATGTCAAAATTTTCATAGAAAAATATAACTTAAAATTTCAAATTTTTTCTGAAAAATTAAAAAGATAAGCTTTTGATATCTTGGTGAACCTCGATTATTGAGAAAAGATAAACCTAACTGTTTTCGAGGATGCGAGGGAGGACTCACCTGCGACAGCAGCTTCGGGAAAGTGTGGGTGTGCGTGTGACTGTTGTGTCCGGCGGATCGGTCAGCGCCGGCTCTCTGTTGCTGTTCCTGCTGCTGCTGCGCGGCCTCCGATCTGAGATCGTGCCTCCATCTCAATACCCCCATCATAACCGCGGTCGTGATATAAAAAGTTGTTTAATGACCACTCCTCTAGATCGATTCGATCGCTCCGACTTCAACTCCAACGCACGCGTTCGTGACGAGCGCCACTAACTTGCCTTCGCCCGCGGTGGTACACGCTCCACGCTCCCGATCCGCTCGGTTCGGCGGCGAGAGAGTTCCACCGAGTCGAGAATCGTCGGGAACTCGCAAACCCCGTCGCGCGAGCTTCAAACGGACAGAATTTACTTTCTATCTCGCGGCGTGCACGTTGTCGCTCGCTTAGACGTGTTACATGGGCGGACTCGGTCTGGGGTGTTACGTCCGAGCTGCAATTTTACCGGCCAGTCTAGTCTCGGGGGTTGGCGATATCCTGATGAACTTTAATACGCGGAAGAAATATCCCACGCATGAAATAAAAAACGTGCAACGTTACGAAGGATGCGTTTCCTGGACACGAGCGAGGTCGTACCCTGCTACGACTCCAAAACTTGCGAAGTTATCTCCAAGATGTAGGATAGAGTTTCTCCTTCGACACGGTATTCGCTGCCGCACGGTTCCCCGTAAGAAATGGTGCACAGTCCCGCAAAAGAGCGCGGAACCAAAGCGCCCGATTGGACCTAAATCCGGACACAGCTACCCGGCGGTGATCCTCGGCGACGGCGACGTCGCCGATCGCGTTTACTTGTCATCCTGCGATTCGAGCCGCGCTGAATTCCGCACTCCCGAAATGCGCGGGATGCAACGTTCCCTTTATCCCTCTTCACCTTCGGCTGCCTTCGAGTGAACGTCGTGTCGCCGACAAACGAGGCGGCGTTCACCGAGCGAGGTCGTAATAGAAAGTTTAGCGGTCGTGGGAGATCGCGAGGAAACGCGCGGCGGTCGCGGAGGGACCGTGAACGGACGTCCTACGCGCTGCGAAGCGCGCGAACAACTGCACGCTGCAGCGCGACGGATACTGGACGACGCACGAGACGGGGCGGCGCTCGGACGGCCCCACGTGACCTCATGCCATGAATGCAGAGACGCGACTGAGCGCACGTTCGGCGGAGCGTTGCGGTGAACGCGTTCACCGTCTCGGCAGTGACGTACGAAGAATTTCGACGCTGGAGAACGCCGTCAACTTTGGGATAAAACTGGAGCAAACGCGTCTTTCTTGTTTACCGAGTTAGAGAAACGTCACTATGTTTGCGTCCGTAGCTGTACATACTGTACTTCCATCAAAAAAGAAGTTTTTGGAAGTTTTAGGAAACATGTTTCGAAATAAAAGCGTGCGTGAACACGTTGTTGAAAGTAAGTCCCTCCGAAAGATAAATTAAAAGCAGTTTTAGACGGTAAAGTTTCGCGTTTCAACTGATTTTCTGGCATACTTGTGAATTATTCGTAGAAAGTTGCAAATCATGATTAATGTAGATAAATCGTTATCTTTTTGACTATAAATCATTAATCACCAGCTCTGACCAAAAGATGCGCTTGGAACAATAAGTCGAACTTTCTGTCACGTGTTATATAGTTTTCATACACACACATTTATTTTTAGTTTTTATTTAATATAATGATTTTCCAGTGTAACCGAAAGCAAAGAGAAAGATGACAAATGTTGCAACGCTCTTCTCCCATTTTACATCCGTCCCTGCGTTGTACCCCTCCATCTCTACCGACAATCCTCACCGTGCCCTCTTCACCCCTCACGGCTTCGGCTCAACGTCTAGCCGTTCTTAAAACTCCCACCATTGAATCACAAATGTTACCATGGTCGCCATCAGGCGCGTAAACTCGATTCTCCGTAAAGTGCACTGTTTCTCGCCATGCCATTCCCAATCAATTAGGACAGGTTGAGCATTTGGGCATTTTACGATCGTTTCCTCAGCAGGCCCCCTTTTCAGTCTTTTCAAGTTTCGACAGGTCTAACGATAGGCACCGCATTAAAGTCTTAAAGACCTTTGAAAGGGAAACTCTTATCGCTATAGAACTTTCCATCGCTTACATTTGGAAACCATGTGTGTGTGTGCGTGCATGTGTGTGTACATGTAAGTTTGCACGTCGTGTCTAGACTAATGTGGAAACGCTTTCGACACTGGCATTATTCAATTGTTTTCGTTTCGATAACGCGTATATTATCTCGATAAAGTCTTATAAAAAATAAAATTTATAGATGTTATATTATGCTCGCACATGCAAACAAAATTACAGATTAAAATAAAGGTATCAATACGTGAATATTCCTAAGCATCCTGTGCATGACAAAAGTCGATTATGCTATTTTTCATATTTGTTTTGTGAAAGTTTATGAAAGATGAATTTGATTAGAAAATCTCACGCTGCTTTCACTGATATTAATAATTTATAATAAACATTAAAGACTTTTTTCCTTATAATGTAAAAATGTGATTTGTAATAAGGAATAACGATCTGGTGATTGATAACATTAATTAATATGCAATAATGACCGTGGATGCTTTGAAGTTCGAAAGTAGTTCGCGCACGCGTATCTTCCAAGAGCAGGGTGAACCCCTGGCATCCGCATGGTAACGACAGGTGGTGCGGAAGGCGAAACCAAGAGGAAACAGACAGTAAGTTTGTGGCGACTAAAGGGAACCACGAAGAGAGGAAGAGAGAATGAGAGAAAGAGAGACCGGATGTCCTTTCGTGGTCGACTTGCCTCGTTGTCGACGAGGCTTCCCGTTTCTTTGTGTGTCCATGCCTCTTTGTTTCGTTATTTCAGTCAACTTCCTGCGCCCAAAAATTCGACAGCGTCACGCTCTCGCTCCCAACACCTTCCGCCATTTACATATATGCGGCCCTTCGAAATATTAGGTCTCACCAGGTAAATAGGTCAATTACATATTTCCTCCAAATAGAAAAAATCCATAATCAAATCAACGATACTGGAATACGTGGCCAATGATGTGCGAATCGAAATAAAGCGACTCGAATTGGAGATCCTCTCACTCGAATAGAGTGAGAGGAAGGATCCAATGTCACGTTGAAATTCATCCAGAAAATTGTTTCCCTTTGTATACAATATGTAATTATTATACTCTGACATCATGAGTTAATTAATGAGCTAATTATGATGACTGTTCACGAATTAGTTAATGCTTAGAAGCGCAATGGTATAACCGTATATAAATAATATGCGTGGATAATCTTTCACTTCAAGCGGAAGATCAGCTGAAGCTCGAGAAGAGCTGATAGTCGAAAATGAATGAATGGTAGATATCGATATCGGTCTTTTTTTACAATAGAATTCGGTCAGTAGATAATAAGTATTAATGAGCCGCAGCAGCTGCAGCCAATTTAAATCGGCTGTCAATGAGAATGTTTAACAACGTCCCAATGTAATCGCGGTGAATAGTTCATTACAAAACGAATCGAAGGTCAGGACCCTCGAATTCATATTTGGAAAAAAGATTCATTCCGCAATTATACCTACGTGACAATGTTAAACCAAAATAAATACAAACAAAAAATTTAATACACTGTATCTAATAGAACGCTTATCTCGAAGATAATTCGATTCTCGATTTTCCAGAACGACGACCTACTTATATTAATTTTACACAAGCTGACGTATTTCAAATTTCAAATCTGAGATTGCTATCGATATGCTATCTCTATCCTATCTCTCATTCTATTCACTCGCGATAGCTAACTGCGACGCTTTCCCACTTATTTTTTCCACCCACGGTTCACAGAGAGTACAATAATGACTTTTTGTAAGAGGAAGGACCCGCACCAAATCTACAATCTTCACGGTCACCGCACAGGGAGTGCAAATCTGAAAATCTTCCCGAGCGTTTGGCCATAGTACGACGGTTCGAAGCGGCAACTTCCTGCGCGCTTACCTGGCGGACCGGAAGCAGCGTATTCCCCCGTGCCTCGTTCTCTACGTAGTGCGTCTCGTTTTACCGTGTCGCGCGAATCAGCGACGCGTTTCAGAGTTTCGGTTCGAGTATGATGAACCATATAATTATTTACTACTTAAGAGATGCTGGTACTTCTCGTTGCGTCATGAGTGATAAATATGCCGTTGAAAATAATACCTTACTAGGTAACCGTAATCTGCTTGTACTTTGCGTAAAATTAATTGTTTTTTTGAGTAAATGTTTATAAATATTTTAAAATAATTTGTATAAAGATTTAAAAAGTAAATTGTTGCAAACCTTAATTCAATAAAACATTATGATTTCTTAGTAATTTCGTCAATAATAAAATTGTAATCATCTTAACTTCATTAGGATATAATTAACAAAATCATTTAGCATTCATCCCTAATTTCTTTTAATGAGTAATAATACGAAAAAATTGATATTTTATTTACTGTATTCGATAAAATATATTATATTTATTATAAATATTATTACAAATATAAAATATTTTAAGTTCTTAAGAAATTGAGTTGCAAATAAACATTTCTTCGATGATATTTAATTATGTCATTTTGTGTAGTATTAAATGCATTACACATGCACAATAAAATAACAAGGTACTAATGTAGTAATGCAATCTGACAATAACGGAAAATCCATCAAAACTAATTATAAAAAAAATGTAATTTAAAATAAACTATATTTTTGTTTTTGCATTATTCATAAAAATACTATATAATATTGAACGCGTGTATAGTCAGTCATTGATAACAAAGATCACTTCGTTACCAATAACGTTCATATCCTAAGTCGGTACACATGTATGCATTGTCGAGAAATGCACAATAGTGTATGCATTGTCGACAACAAAGGTTGCTTATCGTTCCAATTGATATAGATCTACATTATCGGCAGCAAAACCGTCGGTCAGACCAAGTCGAACAAGAAGAGAAACAAGAGTAGGTAAAAAAGAGCGAATGCTTCTCACGCAAAGCTCGTAAGACAGCATGTGGCACGCAGATGATTATAGCTCAGCTGTGGTGAAATCCGGATCGCGATTTGCCAACGAGAAAGAGAACGAGAAGCGAGGAATATTCTTCAAAAGCGGTTCCCATATGCGCAACTTCCTGCAGACTCGTTCGTTTTTGCGCATTCGCGGTGACTATTCCCACGAGTATAAAAGTCACTTAACTTCTCCAATTAAAAAAAAGAAGATCCGAGTTAGTCGACAATAAAACAGCGAGTTGTAATGTCTGACTGACTAAAATGTGATTGATGTCCGACATAAAATTTTAAACGGAACTTGAAATTTCAAATTAAAAGAATCATGATTTCTTCATTCTCTATTCTCATTCTAAAGAATTAATCGGTCAAAATATAAATTAATAAATTAACTTTTAATTAAAAAATATAAAAAATTAATTTTTAGCATTACATGCATTTTTAACATTACATGTATTAATGTTAATATTAATAGATGTAATAATTTGCACGTCTTCAATTTTAACAACTTTTCTATTTTTTTGTGATCCCATAATATTAAACATATCCGATTTCTTCTTAATTTCCTAGTATTAATGATTGATGAGAAGGGGAGAGAGAATTGCAGGATCATCCAAAATACAATTATTCTCCGAGTGCCATATGATGCGTCATTTAATTGTGTGAATACCGCAAAATAGCGATCTGACACGGAGCTCAAATGCATTTTCCTTTATTTAGGGCTAGTAAGAGGCGAAGTAGCTCCTATCGTGCCGGTTTAGCACGTGACTGGCACGATTTTCTCTATTAGCGAGACAAGAACGTGGCCCGACGCGATAGAACCCCATGCGTGTCGCGATCGGCCGATCGCAGGAAATCAAGCGGCGCGTGATCAAGCGATTCGTCTTGAGAGTTTTTCATACGCATCTCGGCAGCCGTGACGGATCGCGTTGTTCATTCATCTTCGGCTTCTTCCTCCTTCTCGCCTGTTGTCCATTCATCTCCGGCTTGTTCGCACGCAAACGAAGTCTGTCGTCCCGACCGAGGGCGGGTCATGTCACGCGAGAATTTAAGCAACTCGATGATAACCGCACGCAAAGAGCAGTTAATTAAGAATTATAAACTAGAATTGAATGGACGAAGAGAGTTATATCTTTCCTACGAACTCGAGAAAATCAATCCTTCTTTTTACTCGTAACATGTTGCATCAAATAATCAGCAGAAATTATAGTTTAAATTAAAGTGGAAAATTTTATCATCTTTTTAATAAAACTTTTAAATATATTTATAAAAAAAAGAGATTTAATACGTAGAAGAATATTACGAAGATTGTCTTCTATTTCTGTAAAGTTTTCGGAGATAACATAGCAAACATGTTATATATAATGTTATGTATATCGTAATATTATATTTGGTATTAAATATATAACTAATAGACTATTTATAACTTTATTTCGATATGCGGAGATATAGTTAATGTTGCTCATGCAAACTAACATTCGAATAAAATATTGATTTCATCCCGTGCGCATTGGAGCACTTCTAAACTAAATCACCCATGAAGGCGTGAGATAGAAGCGATATATCGTAAATTTAGACACGGTCCAACTTTGTGGGACGTTTGAACTGGTCGTTAAACCGTGGTTAGACGCATGAAATTAGATAACGAGGAACTAACAGTTTTTTTTTCTTTTCGGATATACGGGCACCGGTATCGCGGTCAGCACGAAAATACTACGTCATGAAAGCCGCCGCTTCAAATTAAGATAATGACCATATCATAAAACTGTCTAGTTTTAAACACGCATTATACGTTTCATAAGTGAAAAATTTTAAAAGTAACAGAATTTTTGTCTTAAAAAGAAAGAACTTGGCGTGACAAAAAGTACATAAAATTCTCTCAACTAAAATTACCTTAAGGGGATCCTGGAGTCGTTCGTCTGTATTACCGGCGGAATTGGTCGATCTTACTGTAGTAATTACTCTTTAATGATTGTATAGAATGAAAAATCCTTCTCCACGATTAAAGTATACAAAGAAATATACCGAGCGAAACTCGACTTTATGTTAAAAACGACAAAAAAAAATTTACAGTTTTATTATCGGCCTATTGTGACGTCACCTCGTACATTAATGTTCTTAATATAAATGTTTTGCAGTTTGTGTGGCCAAAATTCGATAATCGCAAGGACGGAACAAAATGAAAGAATATGGGGAAGCTTTTAGAAATGAGTTTAGAAGCCTAGTGTCAAAGTAATTAGTGCAGAAAGATTCGTGATCATTTCGTGCCTACGTATGCCCGTGAAATCGTGGCTGAATAAAAAATTGTGATTTTTGTCCGTTTGGAAAGTTAAGTCCTGCTTTTCACATTACATTATTGTGTGTACTTTCATCGTGGAAAAGGATTTTTCATTCTGTGAATTGAATAAAAAGAAAATACAGGAAAATCATCGATTCCGCCGGTAATTCAGACGCCGCGACGGAGTTCACTGGCCACTCCAGGATCCTCTTAAGAAAAATTTTTTTGAAGAAAACATTCCAGAGAATAGTATCTTCTTAAAAAGAAAGAATTGTATTATCTTCCTAAGTAAAGTTTAGTTGAGAGAATTTCATGTACTTTACGCCAAATTTAGTTATAGATAAAAAATTAATTGACCTTTCATTTCAGCTAATAATATCCATGGATCTTTTCCCCACGTATATACTCGTCGATATAAGTATATATTTTATTACATACCTGAGAGAAGTATGACGGCAGAACGCAGCGCTGATCATCAAGACGTGAACTCTGCACTCGCTCAAGCAACTCGAACAGATCCTGCGTTGTGTTCTGTAACAGATTTTTTGGAATCAGTTTCTCTTCGCTCCATCCGCCTTTGAATTGCGTTCACCTTTGACCATAAATTAATATCTATATCTAACAGTTTCAATAAGTGAGAACAATTGACAATATATCGTTACTTTGACTTTTTCCGGTTTGGTGCCTTGTACATCCTGCCTGTCATCTTCTACAGTGGTAGTTCGCCGCGACTCGGGCTCGCAGTATACGGACTGATCCAGCTGCTGCCTCCTGAAAATGAGCAAATTACAAAACGATTAGTATGTAACCTTCCATATGTAAAACATCAAGATTTTATTCATTCAATATATAAGTAATTTGATACCAAAACATACTTTAAGCCTTTATAATTTTATTTTATAGAAATTTTCACAAAAGTGTTTCCAGGAAAAAAAGAAGATATCAATTTAACTTATAAACTAATTTCTGTGAAATAGGAGAATAATGGATGCACTCTTAATTCTTAGAAAATTAGACAGTCTAAATGAGAACATCGATTAATAATAAATGATTAGTGGTATTTTAATTGAAGAACAGCTTTAATTTCCACTGACTGAATATCAATCTTGCAGCCGAAACTTTCCAACGGATCTCGATCAAGTTCATCTCGAGGAGAGCACCGGGTTAAACGCATCTCGGAGGAAAAATCCCGCTTCTCTCGGCGCGCGGAAGATGCTGGCCGTTTCGAGAACACGTACCGCGCTCGATCGATCTAGCCGCGTGATCCCATAAAGCAAAGTGCATCATTACCGGATGTACATTAAAAAATGGGCATATTAACATATCTCCGCGCGCAAAGGCACGTAATAACTCGCCGTACGTAAGTTACACGATATTATTACGAGAGATTCCCTCGCTCGTCCGCGGGCCGTAACAATATTGCGGCGACGCGTGAGTAAATCTCGAAGTGAAGCACTTGGTGGGATTCGTGGAGCGGCCATTTACGAGAGGAAAACCTGTGGTAAACAACGCGCGATAAATAACAGAGGTAAAAGGTAAAGTGAAATACCGTGGCGCGCGCGAGACGCATAATCCACTTGCTGTATACTCGCGAAACGCGCGCGTACCCTCTCGTCTCGATAATAGCGAGGATTAGATGTTATCAGACCGAATAAATTAGCTGTTCTGTTCTTCAATTCGACGATTTTTCGAGAAATCGATAATTGCATTCTGAATCATATGTAGAGTATAGTACCGTTACAAAAATTGTAACATGCAAGCACATGTAGGTGCAAAAGTTCGTACGATAAAAGCTAATTTTATTTATTAAAAACAGACATGACACATAATGTTTTAATCACAATACTGGCCGTTGCTATCAATAACCCATCTTAATGTTATATAACCCAAAAATTATACCAAACTGTGTACCAAAAGTGACAACATTACAAGAATTACATGTCGGACATGGTAATATCGTAAAAATAAAGTCTAAAAGTAAAGCAAAACTGTAAAAATATTTCATGATAAAGTTTTAATTGCAAACACATCAGTGTTCACTTGAAACTTTTGCCACGAGTTTCTAAACATTACAGAGTTGCCGGCAAACGATCTTTCAACAACAAAAGAAAGAAAAATGATCCTGCATTCATTAGGGAATACCCGGCTGAAAGGCAATGCGCAATTTTCTGAAATACTCTGAATATAAATTCTAATAAGGCACCGAGGCCTTGTCGAATCGAGCCTCCTCGGACTACTCGGAATGCTCTTTTCTGCATAACGTCAACTCTGACTACGAGACGAGTACTCGCATCAGAGGCGTAGTTAGTCCCTTTTTTCAAATCCAAAAAGAACAATCGGAAACGCAAATACAAACATTTTTTAAATTTAAAACTCGTTTAAATATTCATTTCCTCAACATTTGTGTAATTTAAAATGTAGATGTTGACAAAAACTTGCTTGTGTTTCGCGTACATATTTATTTTAAAGCGCTTTTAGATTTCTGTTTCGGTATTATTATTATATTATACACATGAGAGTGTCTGTATTGTAACAAAACCGCTTCTAATCTCGACAGTTCAGCATTTCTAACAACAAAACAAAATAATCGAAATATTTTACATCCATACATTATATACTTCGCGTTATTGTACCGTTATTCTCTTGTGTGCGCCTCATGATGATGATACGTATTTATAGAAGTGTTATAACGAGTAACGGTATTACTCATTACACGAATTCAAGGGAAACCAATGGCATTTGGATAAAAATAGGAAAATAATCCATGTTGGTGAGATTTACATAAGGATTCAAAGACTCGAGCTATATACGCCACTGCTATTCCATTCCAAATACTCGCTGACCAAAACGCAACGAGCGAGACCAAGGCGCAATAAGCGAGATAGCAATTATCCAGGCTCTCTGTGCCGCAAAGAAATAATCGCTTCGTACGATCGTATTTCTATCGCGCGCGGCGCGGAGAGAACTTGCTTCGCCAAAGGATCGCGCAGCGCACGAGAAAATCACGCACGAGACGTAAAGCGTGAACGGCCGCCGCCGATTCATTGGTTATTCTTTGAAACTCAAGGGCGAGTGCGGTTTTATTCAAGCGTTAAATTATAAGATAAATCGACAAGTGCGTGAAATGTATGAGATTGCGCGACCCGAAATTTTCATCTGTGAGAGCAATCCTTTTTTTTTTCTTCTTCCTCTCAATCTGATCGAGAAATAAATTTGTTAAAGAAATTTAATGATATCTGACGCGATTTAACGTCTGACGTTTCCTCTAAATTAAAAAATATTCTCATTAATCTCTCTCTTTCCAATTTCCTATCAATGGCATTCTAACTGATGACTTAAATATAAGTTAAAGAAAGCAAGTTGTATAAATACAAGAAAGGTAATTATCATAAGCCAAAGAACTAACTGTAAGAGAAACAATGTCGATAATTCTGCCAAAGATCGAAAGATTAAAATCATCGTTCAAATTTTTCAAAACATTCATTGCCTAATTCGAGGTAGCCCTATGAAACGAGGACAGGCTTGAATAAGCTGAGGATGAACCGAGACGAGATAAGCGGCTGCATCTGGCAACAGCTGCGGACTTTTTCAGCCTGCAATGATGACGACGTCGTCTCGGCAGTGACATCCTTTCCTGCGCGTGAGCTCATTGCGTTGTCCTCGCTTGGGAAAAAAGAAGGAAAATTATTCCGTATGTAATACGGCGTTCTGAATTCGCAGAACATTTTCCATTATCTCTGGGGATGATGCTACTGACATAAAAAAACGAATGTTCCCTAATATACTTTTCATTTAATATGTAACTTAGAGATGTTGAAATTCTTTTACACATCTAGTTTGATCTGTGACCCATGTGGCATTCCATTTAATTGCTAATGTGCGATAGCAAACGTCAATGCTTAATATACATAACTCATTTTTCTATCACATTTCTACCACTTATTCTTTCACTGTTCCATTTAAAGGTAAAACATATGTTTAACAAACATGGCAAATTTACATGGCATTCAAATGTTTGCAAAATTGATGCGATCGGATCGATTCGGCGGTGCATCGCCTCGCTTTTACGTTCCACCGATGCTGTGCATGCAAATATGGCGGAACGAGAAATGGCAAAAGCAATCGTCGCGCGACATTGCGAAAGAGCGGTTTCGTGAAAGAGACGGTCTCGGCGACCGGCGGGTCCTGCCACTCTCGACGGTGGAAATCGGCGTGCTTCTAAAACGGTTCGTGATCTTTCTTCTCGCGAGCAGCGTTTATTGTCGTGTCCGTCGATAATTGCGCATTCCGCACACTCGGTCGAACGCCATAAAGGAACCAGCCGTCGCCGTGCGTTGCGATCCCCAAACATAGGCTCTTGTCGCACCATAACCGGGTTTAATGCCGGCGATCCGGTCATGAGAGAAAAAATGAAGAAAGAAAAAATGAAAGAGAGAAGCTATAGCGATGGATAGATTCGCAGACGGCTCTCTTGCACTCGATTTATTCCATTAACGTTCAGACAGATCAAATATCATTTTGCTTTGCGGATTCTTTTGGCCATTTTCATCAATTTCATCAATCTTTTTTATTCATAGCTTACGAAATAGATTTCTACCGAAAAATTGAAATTTTTGGAAAGAGCAGAAAAGAGGAAAAAGCGGTTAAACGACAAACTCGCGTTGTTTTTATTATAAATTTGTTTGTTAATAATTGAAAGGTTTTAACAATTTTTAAATGTAAGTTTTCATTCTTTAATCATTGAAAACTACATGTTAAAGCATCAAACGTGAAACTTTTTAATCAATTTAATGATATAATAGTATGGCCATGCAGTTTTGACGATCGTGAAAGGATTCAACGTTCAATTCTTTTCTCGTTAACACTGCGGTATTTGTCAACAACCTAAATGGATCATACGATCTTGTTGTTATTGACATTTATAGTTTGTATCTCTCCATCGACAATCGTGCATTCCGCTGCGACTGCTAGCTATTGTCGTTTTCCATTCCCAAGCCGATTATTACGCAAACAAAATCACCCGTTAACCGGCACACTGAGATAATAACGTATAATTTCGCGCAAACATTCCTTTGTTTCTCTTTAATCTTCCTACACTCGTGGCTCTTAAGTTTTTTTTATCGAAAAGTCAAAACTATATTACACAAAATAACTACGAAAATACATACCTTAAGTAATAACAAAATCTACAAGCAATAATAAATAATTATATAATTACGTAATTGAAATATCAAGTAACTCAAAATAGCAATGCAACGCAATGGCGAAGCAAAAGTTCGCCATTTTCCGCGTCTGCAAATTATAACATGTCAAACTTTAGTTGAAAAGTCCAGACTTTACAACTTGCCTGTCATTTGTTTCAGAGAAAACTTTACGCGCGTCATTCGGATCCCACGTGGAATCGCGCACGGTTCCCATAGGATCGCGTTTCTTCGTGTATCGCAGCCGCAGGCACCCGGTCCACAGAATAATGGACGCGCCCAATTAAACGAGTTAATTTAATAAAACGCTCGAGCGACGCCACGCTCGAACTGAGCGACCGGACGCTTGTTGCAGGACGAACAAAGAAAAAAATTAGTGCACGGCAGGATGAGTCTCCTAATAATGGTACTCGTAATCCTGTAAGTACACTCACGGAGATTACGCTCCAAGAAATTTGTTAATCTCCAATGACTAATTTAAGAGAACTCTGTTACCCCCTTAAGAGCGCCAATTTTATCTTTAAATGGAATATTAATTAATTTGTCCACATTTAACGGAATAATGCTTTTTATGAAATAATGAATAATAAGCGATAAAAAATATGTTGTCGATGTCGATGTCGAAAAAATATGTAAAATAATAAATGATATGTAAACTAAAAATATGTAAAATTGTCATCCTCTTCATTTATCATGCTCATAAGTTTTATTGATACATAAACTACTAATAAGAATAGACAAAACAATACAAGAAGTCAAAATCTGATTTGCTCTGTTATCAAAGCATAAACATAAAATTAAGGTTATTAATTATGGAAATGTTGGGAAGATTGGAAATTGAGATATCCAGGATCGTTTACTTTAATTGAGCAAAATCACAGTAATAATTTTAAAGTAACACGCGACGAATTAACGGTGTCATGGAATTTTTCATTTACCGTTTGAAGTACACCGGTGATCAAAGGCGATTAATACCGGATTCACGGCCGTGGAGGATCTGTAGTCACGCGCGTTTACGGAAAGCAAAATAAATGAATAAAAAAAAATGCGAGCGATCAATGCGAGCGCGAGCCGAAGTGCACACGCGAATGGAAAGTAACCGGACAAACGAGTTCCGCGGCAGACGTCGTGCCACTTGCGTGTTGCAAAATCAATTTTGCAACGCGTGCACAGAATGACAGAAAATCCGAACTCCCGCAGAGAACGATCAAAACTCCAATCAATTTTCACGACTAACTGAATGCTAGCGAAATCAAACAATAGCGAGACAAATATTAACCGATTAAAATAATATGAATATACAATTGAAACGTTATCAAAATTAAAAAAATTGTAAAGCGATTGCACTCTAAATCTAATTTAGTCAATCACAATTTTAATTTAAAAGTTAGCGAGAATTGTTATCAGAAATTCGCTACTCCGCTATTTTCAGTCAGCCATTTACTCTGAATTTATTAATTATTAACTATAGGTAAACACAATTTCGTCGGAAATCACTTCTTCAATTGTATCAGGGTTAAATTTCGAAAGAATAGGCTTTTTCAGTGGAATTGAGAGTCACCTGTCTCGTGTACCTCGAGGAGCTGCACTTATCGCGAGGCATGCTAGGCAAATAAAGTGATCCGAGAATTCGCGGACAGAGTAGTCCCTACCGCGATCGTAGCGACTCGATTACTGCTCGATAAATCCGTAGCCGGGCCTGGTCGAGAATTTTATCTCGTGAAAGTTATCGCGGGGCTGTCTTTATTTAGTGGATACAACGGGTTTATCACTTTCCATAAAAATGCATGGTCGACTAGAATGCAGGCGCGCAAGAGAAACGTGACGCACGTGATTTGTGTCTGTGATTGGCCCCGTCTGTACTCAATAAATTAACGATAAGACATTACCGTGTCCTGCGTTTTTTCGATTTGTCAACATGCAACTATGCGACTGAAACGAGAATCGCTACACGGTATTTTAATTGAAATCATGTTTTAAGATTATTTGCAGACGTACATAGACTCTTACTATTCAATATTGCAAAAAGTTACGTCAATTAATTAATTGCGTCAATCAACTTTGCTTGTCTGACAATGTTGATCGTGCTAAACGCCGTGTGCATTTCCGTCGACTGATCAACGCGCACATGCATGCGTCCTTTATTCTCCGTATACCCCGTTACGTAATATGCCGGTTATTCTATGGGTTAAGCTCGATCTGATCAATACGTCGCTACGATCGATCGAGAGGCAGTAAATCTCGAAGATATATCATCACGAGCGTATCGCTGCAACGTCTGTTGTGGCTTGAATTCTAATTTATTATTTATCTCCCCTGCTGGATAAGTAGTAAAATTAATGATTCTAATTTTGTAATTACTTTCTGATGGCTCTTTTATTTTTTCAGTAATTATGTTACTTGTCAATCATTCTATTCAAAATTTTGTTCCTCGCTTTGGCCTCCCTTTCTTATGACTACCTATTTATATCCCACCAGACTGCGATCGAAACTGTAAGAAATGTAAAAAAAATTGATAAAATGTAAGAAAAATTGATGTCCATCTTTTTTTCTCACAACGGCATCTCGTCCGTCCGGTTTCGCACTTTTCATTACGAAAGGGACCACAGCCCTCGGAGGATTGACAGACAGATGCGTCCACAGCGGTCCTTGCGCGATATGTCACGCATGAATATGTTAATGCACGTCACGCACACGCGTGTACATCGTCATGCACGCAAATGCTCATGATTGATTGCGCTGAAATTTTCCCTCTTTGTTTCTGTCCTCCCCTCGAACGATCACTCGGATCCTCTGGCCCTTCAAAATTTCCTGGGATAAAAAATATGTCTCCCCCGGCGAAAGTTCCATCTCGTATTTTCCGAGAGACAGTTCGTAGCCTTCGGTATACTCTTGTTGGAATATTTCTTCTGTATTCGTCCGTCTGGTTAGCCTTTTCATTTTTTTCATTCTTAAGGGCCTTTTATTGCTCCGTTCAGGTCCACTTGGTCGGATGCTGCATGCGGTAAAGGGGTTAGACACGCAAGGGTACCCTTTGTGTCAGTGAGCAACCGGGCCTTTTGGAAATCCGATCCACGTGTACCTGTGCCTCGTGTAAATGCGGTGAGTAATCCGTTTGTCGTACACATACGATACTGCTTTAGCTGCGATTTCGTTCATCGGATCAAGGAAGGACTTACACATCGCAACGACACGTGTTATAGCAATAACATGCGTGAGGATGGAGAAACTTTCGTTTCGCACTAATTGTAAGATATTTTGCGTCATTAATTTAACATAGCATATAATATAATATAAATGATATTACAAAATGCAAATGAGAGATGTTATAAATTAAAAATAGATAAAAGATAAATTTAATCAAAGTGAGAAGCATAGAGTTATGAATAAAAGATTCACACGTACATTAAGAATAAGATTTCCTATTGTTGAGGGGAAATAGGAAATTAGTAGAGGAGAATCCCCTATTATGAGATATGCTCCTAATATGAGATAATGGGGTTTCTGCTAAACTAGTGAGCACCATCTGTTAGTTCCACCATGAACTTATTACTCTTGATGTAAAATGTATTTAGTGAAAAATTCATTGTTCGTTATTGCGTTTAGCCTTTGCAAGAAAAGATTTGTGAAATTGTGAACATGTCAAAGGAACTTGAGGTAAGTCTTTAAACCTTGTTTATTGTATAATAAAGAAATGGTTGGCAATAAATTCAGTATGCAATGATAGAGTAGAATCATAGTAACAGGAAAATACGCGATTTGTTGAATTGCTTAATTGTAGAGGTTAGATTTCATGATCGCGGAACCGCTAGGCGCGTGGCTCGTATAATGAGATATTCAGGGTACTCTTAATATGAGATCATTATTGCTCGAATATGAAGATTATGTAGTGTAATAAAAAGAAAGAAAATACTACGTTAAGGTTAAAGAAAAGTTAATACGAATTCATATTACGAATTTTTGTGTATTTAATTTTTATAGAATCTGACTATGGAGGTTAGAGATACGAGGAAGCGTCGACAGTGGAATCGTGAAGATTTGGCGAAGGCTGTGGCAGCAGTATTTTTATCAAACTATCTAATAAAGTTTTTTAATTGCAATACTGATGTATTTTGCACTTTTAACACCGATTTCTCGAAGTATCTTATATTAGGAGCACACTTTCTCGATCCTGCGTAAAGCTCTTTTTACAAAATTTTTTTAATTTTCGGAAAAAATAATATTTAAATTAGATTTTTCATTTTACCAACCTAAAGCTTATTAAATTCTCTTCAAGATAACGTATTACATTTTTAAATTCTGCCTATAGATTTCCTTATATTCGGCAAAATCGATATGGTATCTCATAATCGGGGACTTTCTCTACTCTCATGATCGTCAGCTATATTTGACAACATATTCTGCGGCGTTGCGCCTTCGTTTGAAAATATAGGTGTATACGGGGCGCGTTCGTTTACTTTGTCAAAAATCAACGGGGTTCTCTCCCCTGAATTTATCGGCGACGACTTCATCACCGCGGCATGGAAATTCGACGGATCGATAAATCAGTGATGCATCAGCGTTGACAGCGTCGGCTCACCGTGATTTATAGCGTGCCCATATTAGCGACACTGTTTCTTTCCGCTGTCGATTTCCGAACGCCCAGGTTGACCGCCCGTCACCCCTCGATGAATAAATCGAGCGACATATGCGCCGACGAGTACGATATATCGAATACTCGTCGTCCGCGATTGTCATTTGTCAAGCAAGCAGAGTTCCAATCAGGACAAATTCGCAAGCAATTTTGTGAAAAATGTCGCAACAGAAATTCAGTATTTTGCTCAACGTTTGCATACAAGTTTCATAAATAGCTCATCGTTGTCGGAGGACAAAATTCGAACAAATAAAATTTCGTCAAGCAATTTTTTTAATCAGAAGACAGCAGGATATTGCGTTCAAATTTAGAGATTGTTCTGAGAAACGATTGGAACATCATTGAAACTACGTTGAATTTACGAGTGCCACGGTGTCCTGACTCGTGCGGTTTTCTGTCACACCCACGTGCTCGACTCCGAATGCGGTCTTGTGATGCAGAATACGCCCGATCGTAACGCAGAATTGCGCGTTGTCTGGCCTCTTGCATTTACGTGGTATACGAGGCGAGGATCGAATAAGAACGGAGACATATTCCCGCCCAGCTCTCACGATCGCAAGTGAAATCCGAGACTTCCTTATCTATTCGCGCTGGCTTTCCGTGAAAACAGTATGAGATGCATGCAATTTCCAAGCACGTCTAAATTTTTCCAAGTTTGTTAAATGTTCCTTGGAGAAATCACGCTCGAATATATTATACGTAGAAAAACAAGTAACAATAATGTGTCATCAATAATGCAATCATACAAAAAACAGTCCTACACATCCCACACTTTCACGATGGCTTGCGAATGAAATTCATTACGCCGCCACTGAAAAACAAATATCCCAACTTTCTTTCCAAACTAATACACGAGCGCGCCTGTCGCTTTATTTATCTCTCGAGAGATCTGCATCGCGCAGAGAAAACAATTAAACGAGAATTAATACTGTCGTTCGGTTGGCGTCGCGTGTGTTTGGACAGAGAGCAAGAGGCAGGACAGAGGAAAAATAATAAACGGAGTCCCTCGTAATTTCGGGGGTCCCGAGGCCCCGATGCTCGAAGGGTTGACAACGACGTGATATATGCGCGCGGCGGCATATGTCGCGGCTTTATGTCTACGTATACGTTTGACGCCGTACCTCCGGTCTCTACATGCCGGAAAAATATGCGACACCCCGGGCATAAACGCGCGAGATGCTCTCCCAGGGACGTAGCGGTGAAATCGAACGACATTTCAGTAATTAGACCGACCCCGACAGATCGCGATCGCGCACTCAATATGTTTAACGAACCGCATATAAAGGTGTAACACTTTCCCCAATTTTCCCACTTATCTTTCATCAGAATTTGATATTAATTAAAATGATGCGGCATCAAAGCGTTTGAATGTGTCTCTTAAGAGGATCCTGGAGTGGCCAGTGAACTCCGTCGCGGCGTCTGAATTACCGGCGGAATCGATGATTTTCCTGTATTTTCTTTTTATTCAATTCACAGAATGAAAAATCCTTTTCCACGATGAAAGTACACACAATAATGTGAAAAGCAGGACTTAACTTTCCAAACGGACAAAAATCACAATTGTTTATTCAGCCACGATTTCACGGGCATACGTAGGCACGAAATGATCACGAATCTTTCTGCACTAATTACTTTGACACTAGGCTTCCAAACTCATTTCTAAAAGCTTCCCCATATTCTTTCATTTTGTTCCGTCCTTGCGATTATCGAATTTTGGCCACACAAACTGCAAAACATTTATATTAAGAACATTAATGTACGAGGTGACGTCACAATAAGCCGATAATAAAACTGTAAATTTTTTTGTCGTTTTTAACATAAAGTCGAGTTTCGCTCGGTATATTTCTTTGTATACTTTAATCGTGGAGAAGGATTTTTCATTCTATACAATCATTAAAGAGTAATTAGTACAGTAAGATCGACCAATTCCGCCGGTAATACAGACGACTCCAGGATCCCCTTAATTTCGTTACATAGAGTAATAAGACGATACAAGCAGAGTGCGATGAAATCATGATAATGCAGCGGATATAACAAAGAGGAAGATGATCTGGATGATAATTGAATTTCACAGAGGGGTCCGTTACCAATTCCGCTTCCGGGCCCAGGGATTCCGACCTACGCGCTTGGCGACACGCGGGGACTCGTCCTTGCATTTGCATAGGCCGTATTTCTCCTCTCATTACCATTATTATGAGCACTTCGGCATTGTGCAGTGGGCATAATGCCGCTGCACCTCGGCGCGCAGTGTCGCGTTGACATTTGCATCCCGACAAAGAGAGCATTCACGCCTCCTCTCTATTTCTCTTTCTTCCCTGTATCTCCGGCCGGCACCCTCGAAATTCTACACTCGAGAGAGCACTCTCGCCGCCGATTCACCGTGCAAAGCGCCGCGGTATAACGCATTACCGCCGCAACGCACTTGAAAGAGAGAGAAAAAAATGAGGAAGAAAAAGAGAGAAAGAGAGAGACACGCGCGTGCTCCCTACCGCGCCGAATAATTAACGCGGTGGCTGGGAAAAAGGCGCGAAATAAGGAACACGTCTCTTTCGACGCGTTTAACATTCTTATTGTGCCTCGTAAAACGCTTGCGGCCAGTTTGCCGGCCCATTAAAAGCCACTTTGGATCCCTAACTCGCGACAGAATTTGGAACCGGAATCTAATTTATAATCCTATACGTTCCCCATACACTCCCCGTGTTCGGGGGAGCAGAATTCTATTTATAGTTTTATGTGTCGTGTGTCCCGTGACACGCGCGTATGCATTCCGATTCTCCGTGCGTTTTCCGTGCGTTATGCGGCGTGGTCAGGTAATAAATAGATCCCATCCCCCGAATTCCGTGGCGAGAATCAAAGGCGCGACACGTTGTCATCCAACTCTTGGCTCCCTCGGGGTCTTGCTCGGAAAGACGCGAACAAGCTGCGCTCGTTGTCATCTGCTACGTGCTCGATAGAATTGAGTCGCATTCGTCGACGAGATCGCAAACAACGCCACGGGATCGCCGACAGAAACGCAAGGCGGAGGTACGTACGGATGCAAATCGAAGGTACGAGCGAGCGAGCGCGAGAGCTGAATACAAATATTCGCGTGCGCGCGCGTATTCGGCCGGCGTCGTAAACACGGAATCCTATTGCGTTTGCATGCGTGGCCGTGGTTGTACGTAACGATATCTTATTAGGCAGCTTTCCGAAGCAGATGACGTCGCCTACGACGACGAGGGCCACGAGGACATCGCGAGCGAGCGAAAGACAAGTGGTGTGGATTACGTATCTCCGGCTTTTATCGAGATCCGCGGCGTCCCGCAAAACGCTCGTTGCGTGAAAACCATATCTTTGGTCGGATCGCCGTCAGGCGCATCGGGGTTGATCGAATTAAGCGTGACTCCGGGGTGAACACGATACCGCAATATCTCTGCTGTGACGTATGGTTGACCGGAGGAATCACGCACCCACAGAAAAGATTTCTGGACTTAATGCTATTACTCTTTAATCTATCATAAAATAAGATCGCTATAGCGACAATCATATTTATTATTGAAAAGAAGCATATTTTAATCTTGAATAGAAAATTCGAAAATCTAGATTCAAATAATCTTCGTGCTATCTCATTCATTTTCTCAGAAGGATTTAGATACAAATTTCTAGCAAGTTCAAAATATTCTTGATTTCAGAATATTGTGAGATCTAAAAGACATCTTATTCTATTCTTCTGAGAGAATTTGTAGAATCTGCACAAAACGGCCAATATTTATGTGTTGCAATCGAAAATCGGGAAAGTGTTTCTGTTATTTACAATGAATAAGTGCAAAAGATATGGAAATGTCTTATCTCGAATCTTATTTCTCAAGTAAGTATATCGTATATACTTACTTACATTTCCATATCTTTTAATATTTCTTGTAGAGTATTGCACTTATTCATTGTAAATCTTTCCCGATTTTCGATTGCAACACATAAATATTGGCCGTTTTATCGGAATAAAGGACGCAGAAGCGCCGAGTCGACGAGCGACTGTGAGGAAATGATGCGTCGACATCGACAAAGCCTACTATAAAGTGGCGCTAATATCAAATTATTCTACATACAAGAATATATGAGCATAAATTTGTATATGTTACTCTTGTCTCGAGACAGTAAGACAATCTTATTTAATTCGAGAGAGAAGAATAGAAATTACTGATTTAAATTAAAAATTGTTTTATTTTCATATTTTTTATACTTGTAATACGATTAAATTAGTCAAGAATATTTTTCGTCTTGTTATCAGAAATCCTTTCTGAGGGTGCGTGTTACGTATTTCAAGATTTTGCGATGTTTGTTACGTGATTGTAATTAAGTATCATCGTTTTCATTATTAGCTATCGACTTTCATTAGCACACGATTGTATGTATGTATATATAATTGTACGTATGCTTGCAGTGATGAATTTGCGCATATATTGTGCGTGATGTTTTATAATGGAAATATTTGCATCTAAACAGTATCGCACACGTATATTTAATATACATTTATTAAACGATCGATATTAAATCGATATTAAATTGTGCGACTCTTTGAACATTTCCTGATCTCTGATTTTTAAATATATTTTAAATAACTGTTTTATTTTTGTGTCTGTTTTTCATGAAAATAACGTTTACTCTTTAATCGATCCTTGCGTATGATATTAAAGCCGATACACCGATCAGTTTTTAATCAGGTAAAAAACTTTTTGTCGTAACTTCACGTGTTAAAAGGTTGAATACTAGATTTTTGGAACAGTTTCTCGACATTATTTTCATTTTTAAGTTCTCCGGCATTACCCAATTAGTTATCTCGCATCGGGTTTCGCTCAGAGTGATTCACGCGCTTATGGTGGTCGCCCGCGTCCACGCTTGACCGATTTCTTCAACGGTACGTCCATATGCCAACAGGATTAGAATTAAACTACTTATGTCGCACGCGCCCAGAATACACGATGGTAACTCGCTTTGATGCCCGCTGACGTTTTAAACGTCCGCACAGCCGCATCGACACGCTCCGATTTCAATCGAAGACGCGCGTTGATTTACGATCCTGTAACACGCGTGTAATACATGGTTATTCACGCTTCGTTTCCTATCCATATGGCAAACTGCAATCTCCTTCCGTTGAGTCCTGAAAAAATGTTAAACCCGTCCAGAATCTCCGAATATATTATTCACTAAAGTCAAGTGACACTTAAGGGGATCCTGGAATCGTCTGTATTACCGGCGGAATTGGTCGATTTACTGTACTAATTACTCTTTAATGATTGTATAGAATGAAAAATCCTTCTCCACGATTAAAGTATACAAAGAAATATACCGAGCGAAACTCGACTTTATGTTAAAAACGACAAAAAAATTTACAGTTTTATTATCGGCTTATTGTGACGTCACCTCGTACATTAATGTTCTTAATATAAATGTTTTGCAGTTTGTGTGGCCAAAATTCGATAATCGCAAGGACGGAACAAAATGAAAGAATACGGGGAAGCTTTTAGAAATGAGTTTAGAAGCCTAGTGTCAAAGTAATTAGTGCAGAAAGATTCGTGATCATTTCGTGCCTACGTATGCCCGTGAAATCGTGGCTGAATAAAAAATTGTGATTTTTGTCCGTTTGGAAAGTTAAGTCCTGCTTTTCACATTACATTATTGTGTGTACTTTCATCGTGGAAAAGGATTTTTCATTCTGTGAATTGAATAAAAAGAAAATACAGGAAAATCATCGATTCCGCCGGTAATTCAGACGCCGCGGCGGAGTTCACTGGCCACTCCAGGATCCTCTTAACGTGCAGAGTTACATGTATCATTCCATTGTTCCAGAAGATTATAAAAATCACTTGCAAGATTATCCAATTAGAAATTCATTGGGAGGTATCGCACGGAAATAAAGAGAAGCTTGTAACGCGTGTCGCGTTACAAACATCCGAGACTCAAATAGGGTAATAATTTCGAGGCAAGACGTTTAGTTGCAAAGCCAGTGCGTAATTATTCGGAAATAGGGATAATTGCGAAAAAATAATTTGACTCGAGTGCGTGCCCGCATCCGACGTGCGCAAACAACTGCCACTTAATATCGCACAAGTAACGACGCTGGATGAGTATCGTCCATGTTCTTTTTTTTCCCTCCCGCGATCGCCGGTTTGAGATTAAATGCGCGCGTGGCGGCTGATGCTATCAGCCGGTGCACATTGGTAACGCATCGCCGTACGTTTCTCGTTCCCCGTCGTTGCTTCGTCGGGCCCTATGCGCAGTGCTTACATAAGCGAAGCCGGCTATCGTTATACCACGGCACGCACGCCTATTTCCACATAGTTTAGCCGGTAATTTCGAGGTTTACGCGCTGCACGGATTTCCCACCAGAGTTGCGTATTCCGGTCTCGATATAAACCGCTCATAGTTTGTTAATCAAGCCTTTTCGCAATTAAGCGAAGAATTCACCGATTAATTGCATCAACCGGCGACTCGACGGCTTTTGCGGTCCAGATGTGATTTACGACAAGTAGGTCAATATGAAATGTTTTGAAATGTTGGTTTGTGCAAAGTATATTTTTATTAAGGGCAAAATATAATCTTCGTAACAAAGTTACGCGGAGAGAGAACTCGCTACGGTTTTAATTAACATATACTGCGGAACCGTATATTTTTCACGGTAATTTCATCGTTGTGCTTGCTGACTACGGCATACTACCCAGTATAATATCTTGAAAATAGAAGCGCAAAATGCTCTGATAAAATTACGCGCGCAAATAAGTGCCGAACTGATTGACGCAAAACGTACCGTGATTTAAAAGTTCATATCAACGCCATAATACGAGAAAAAGCAAGAGAGACCCGACAGAAGCTCGATGTTTAATTGAATCTAAAAGCGCGTTTAAAGTGCGATGTGAAAGTTAACAATAAAAGGATTACGAACGTGCGTTTTTGACGTTATACCATTAAGCGGCTCGTTCATTTATAGCCATCAGCGAGCGCGAGGATTATATTTGATCGGATTATATTTGCGACGGTCGTAAATAGATATTCAATAAAATTCGAACGTACTCGCACAGAAATAATACTACCGCTGATGCGGGCTTGTTTACTGGTTGCGCAAAATGCAGGATAAATTGGATAAAGGCGCGTAGTGTATGTACATTATGCGTATTGTTGATACTCCAATTGATGTTTGACTTCGTGTTACTGTCGCGATCAAATAACGGGTGCCGCGGTCGTTGAACATCCGCTCGTTTCAAGCACCGCGAGATAAAATACGAGCACGAGAATGCCGCTCTCGGAACGAATTATCGGATGGCAATAATCTCGGGGGTTGGTCCAGCCGAGGTCCCGATGAATTGCACGCACCCCGTACGTTCGTTACCACCCAGGCGCGTTTAAAAGGGTGCGACCAATTTTCCTTCCGCTCCATTACGTAACCGGAGACTTGTCCGCACCGCGTCTTTCCGGATTAAATCATGAATCATCCAGGTGAGTCCTTACGAAAACCATTGAATGCACCGATGCACCGATATTTGTCCGCTCGTGTACAAGCAGATAAATTCATTTACATTACGCGCAGTACGAGCTATACGTAGATAAATTCCGGAATATTTGTGGAAAATTATTATTTGTGGAATATTATCCGCGAGAAATAATTTCTCTGACGTAACAAAATCCAATAAATTTCCAACGCAACTAAAACATTTGATACAAAGAGAGAAAGAGAGAAAGAGCAAAGACCGATAAAATTGCATAAAATAACAGAAAAATTAAGCATGCTTCGAATAATATTTTCTTTCTAAATACCTATCATATAATAAATTTATAAAAATTCATTTATGTATCAGACAGGCAAATACATCTTGCGCGTGCATAATGTTTCTTAACGTGAAATACAAGTAAAAAATTAAACATTTTCTAGCTTTGCATCCCTCGTACGATTAATGTAAGCATAATACTGCATTGAGCTGGGCAGCGGCCGGGACATAATTAAAGGGTAGATAGAGGCAACGAAAAAAAAAAGAAAAAAGAAATGCAGAGTCCCCTCCCACGTGGAGGCGATAGAAACGTGGCCAAACCTCGCGCCACGGGGGAGAGGGCTCATGGATCTCGATGATGATCTCGAGAGGGGTGCCGCGCGCGGGATGGACGACGCGTGACTCACAAAGAGTGCCCACTGTCCCGCACACCCCTCCGATTACCATTGTGGAATATATATATAATATATATGCGCCATTCGAACCGTCCCTCGACCCGTGGCCATTATGCTGAAGCTTCCACATGTGACGGAATTGCGGTTACGGCGTACGACTCCATTCAGGCAGATTACGTGCTCGATAACGTCTGTTTGGTGCAAACATGACTCTCTATCTCTCTCATTCTCTCTCCGTGCCACTCCACATCAGTAATCGGATTGATTTAATAAAGCATATGCAGCGGGAAGCAAGCGGCGCGTGCTGCGACTCCATTACGAATTGCGGTGGAATCGGTATCGCTCTTATGAAACATTTTGTGTAACACTAGCCGACAAGATCGAATTTCTTGTGGAATATAAATTTTCACGAACGTATGTAGATTTTGAACTATATTTCCCGAGAAATCGAACCATGTCAAGCGAAAGCAAGAAGGAAAAAATACGAATTTGCAGTATTCTAGATAAGGATGTAAAGAATATGTACAAATTCGCAAAGTTTTCTTATACTTGAACACGTGACGAATTAATTTTCGTTACTTCTTTCTGATATCTTTTCATTTAATTTATTACGTAACAATAAAAATATTATATTAAATGATGAAGTATAATATAGCGTACATGTATTCAAATACTCAAATATATTAATTTTCATTAATCTTTTAATTACTCATGATATAATACTACTAAATTATTTCTTTTTTTCAACTTTCAACGGTATAATAAAAAAATATAAAGATTATATAACACAATTCATTAAGATAAAATTAAAATATTTCAGATTTTTTAATGAATTGTAAAATAACTTTCTAACGCCAAAAATTGCTAGGAATGTCTTATATAAAGTAATATTCCCTTATTTTTAATAATATAATTTAAAGTCACTGATGTAGATAAGGAATCTAGGGCTCTTAATCAACCGTCTAAAGCTTTCATTGAAAAATTCAGTATTTAACGCCGGTTGAATCACCAATTCTACGGTCATTCCGGCAGCGCATTCCGACGATGACGATGATCTTACGACGAGGAACAGCTTGGGTCTCGTGCCGATTCTCGTATACGCGTTTAAGGCCTCGTCTTTGCTCCCTCCCGCCCTCGTGCAACATCAGAAGCTGCCTCGCATGCTGCTCGCGCGAGATAAGGTCGCTCTGGCCTCTTAATTGCTCGTTTCCTGTCCAGAAGGCTCCTCTGCCTCGCCTCGGCTTCGTCTTTGACCCGAGACTACATCAACCTTCTGGACAGACAGCGTTCTTAATATCGTAAGAACGGAGATGCTGACGATAGTACTAAAATATCGATGGTTTCGACATTTACATCGTAGATTTTAAATAATTTTACAATGATCCTTGTGATTAATTCTTATATCTCTATCCCTTCGAAAAAAATAACACACAGGACAATGATTATATAATATTGACTATAATTATAATATATAATAGATTTCTAATTATTGTAATAATAAATATTAAGGCTATTAATTAATAATCATATTGCATATAAAATTAAGAACTGTTATAATTATTATACACGTATCAAATTGATAACTATAAATTATACAAATTTTTAAAATATTCCTACAGACAAAACCATCGTAAAATTATTATTTTCAGGCCTAAAGTCAGGGCTGGTTAATCTTGGAAAATATTGTACCTTCACAGGTATTCATGCGAAATATTTTCCTAGTAATTGCACGGTCCAATAAATCGCATTCCGTTCAAATTCATCAACGAGGAAACCAAGAGTTCGCGTAAATCGCAATTACGCTATCCTCGCGAAACCGGTTCGATCTCGCGTGCCAGAGAACGTGCAACGAACTCTTGACACAATCGTGTCTACTCGTTCGAAATATCATCCGGAGATCATGCCTGCAAATACAGACATTACGAAACGGATGACGCACTTTCGGCATAATCTCCAATTTCGTTCGCTCTGGCTCGCAATCGTTGCGGTACCATCGGTCGTCATTCGGGATCACCGCTAATCCACCCTCTCGAAAGGCTCTCTTACTAAGGTATCCATCGGGACATCGACGCGTGTTACCATCAATATAGAGATTTCAGCGGGGGATGATGTAGCCTCCTTTCGAGGGGCGGCACGCGTAATTTCGGACCATGTGGACGCAACGCGCGGTATTAATGTATTAATGTGCATGTGTGCACACAACATGCGTATCAAGAAACACGGTAGTATCTCCCGCCAAGTGCAGGCATAAGCAATGCACGAGTGAGACCGCCTTGATATATAATATAAATTACAGCCATTTTCAATACCACAATTTTTATTGAGATCTTTTTGTTGATAAATGCGTGTACTTAGCAACATTTTTTTATTACTAGTTAAAGGTTCCGTCATAACAAACCATGAACGTTTGCGACTGACTGTAGTGACTGACAATAATGACCGTTGGCCGTGATGATAATAAAGGCTTTCATTCTTTTATTATCACAGCCTCAAATCACTGAGGAAAACACACACGTTCGATATTATAATTCAGGAACCGATAAATAATCGCGTGAATCAAGGTTTGCTCGTTTAGCTTGAATTTTATTTTAAGAAAATAAATTTGTATAGATAATACTTTCACGAAGTGTGACGGAAGTTCGTTAACATAATAGTTGTTAATCTCATGGATGAAATACGCATAGTATTGCAATATGTACTTTTGTCAGCGTAATTATCGTATTATATTTGTCATTGACACAGTTACAATGAAGATAGAATTATAAGAATATAAATAATTATATTCACGTTGATTATGTATAGTTTTGTACTAACAGTACTAGTTATAGAGGAATATTATATAATGTATTTTTCATATCCAAGTTGAACCCAGCGTTTCGTCATCCGAAAAGCGGAGTGAACTTGGAAAAATTTATGAAGCCACGATACGCATGACGTAATACACGTATTATATATTATCTAAGCTTGTGGTTATCGCCGAGAAGGACCGGCTACCGAAGCTTTTAGCGTTATAAAATTTAATAATGCAGCAGATACGTCAGACTAATATATCAATTTGCTCGCTACACCCATAAATAATACCGGTAAACAGAATGTAGCACAAAAAGTTTTAATTATGTTTTAATCTCTAACTGCAATTTCTAATCAATGTTAAAACCAAATTGTCCATTATTATTTTCTTTACTTTATAATCTTATTATTGAAAGTTGACCGTTTATTACAATTGACAATTATCCAAAATTGTTATCACATACAATAATTATAATAATAAGTTATATTTATATTGTAACATAAATTTATTAACAACAAATATATACCTTCTTAAATACTTTCATGTACTTTTATGGTTTTAGGTATTAAACAGAAGATTAACTAATATAGCATAATGATATTTAAATGTAAAAGAGTTTATATTCATATATATATAGCATTATAATTGCTAGAGAGAGAGAGAGAGAGTGAGAGAGATTACTTTCCTCGAAGACAGAAACATTGTGGGATATGCTTTATCGGCTGCTATTAGCGCTTTAAAAGGCTACGATAAATGAGTCATTTCCATAACATGATGCCACGCGTTGGCGAAGGGAAAACGAAAAAATAGAAACCAGATTACATCTGCGTGCGAGTCTAAAACTTCGTTCTCGGACAATTTGCATAGTGTTTCGCCGATGCGATAAGAAACGGGTTTCGAAGGTAGTCATTTCATATCTGCGCTGTTGCACTTATGTCCCAGTTATCCTTTCGAGGATCGGTGGCCTTAATGAGGACACGTATCGCCGAGACGAACACGCGGCTATCTCCGGTTGCGCTCTTACTTTTCCTTCCCTTGCGGACAAAGCGGTAAACGCTACCGAATAAACCGTTTCACCAACTAATTGCCGCACGCAATTACCAGTTTACAATGTGTCCCGCGCACAACGATTATCATTAAAGGTTATTAATGACCTCTCTGACTATCCGATAACTGCCCATTAGAAAACACGTTTGGAATATTGCGTACCGTTAGAATCGGGCTTCGAAATGCTGTACAAATATACGCGGTGCCCCGCGAAAAGAGGTCAGTGCCTCGGAAAGCAATATAGCCGACGTTACGAGGAAACGCCGTTTAAATAGATGCGAGTCCGCGTGTTAATTGAAGAATACCTCGCGGAATTGCCGTTCAAGTACATGGAATTCCTGTCGCGCCCATGGAGGATTCGAGTAACGAGCTTTTTGTCACTCTATCTTAATGTACGCCGCGAGGGCGGTTCGCGGGCGAGAACGCCCGCTTCTCCTTCTTGGCTTTATTACACCGCGGCGTGTTATCGGTATCGCAGTCCGCTCGCTTTCGCGGAAATGAGGAATAATGAAATAGAATGGCCCATTGTGTAATAACAGCGACGATGATATCGTCGCCGCAACGCCGTTCCCGGAATCCGCGGTGTTGTTTGAGCTTTCAGGATTTTCAAGTGCTCTCGAGTGCGCTCTCAAGGTTCCCTTGCAGCGAAGAAAAGGGTTCGAGATGATGCCCGTATGCTCGCGGAGCTTATGTAATGCAACGTAACGGAACGTACGCAAATTAAATATTTCGAATAATAATACTAATAATACAAGAATAACTATAAAAAGGTCTGTTTGTAAAATAACTAAATCTATAAATCTATAAAACAATTAATCGCTATTCGATATAATTAAAAAATTCTAAAATTTCGTCTGTTTCTTAAAAATATATAACAATTAACCGCAGATTAATATCGCGGAGTGTATGTGCAAGAATAAATTCAGTATCTCAAGTTTAATGATAACGGTATTGATATCACACTTCTCACGTGAACCGTGATTGCTCGGACTACGATTTGCGCTGTAACGTTTGGAAACTAAAATAATAAAATAAAACAAAATCGTGAAATACATGCCGCTTCGTATTCAATATTTTTCCATTTCTATTTTCCAAAAGTAATCCATTGATTTGTATCTATCGTGCGACAGTATTGCCGGCGATGTCGGACAAGTATTCCTCGAAAGAACTATCGTTCTAGCATCCATAAGTCATGTTTAAGCCGCTGTGTGACTGGCCATTCATTTCCATAACTGTACTCGCCACTCCAACGCGATGATCCGATAATTCTCCGAGCAAAACGTCGGCGAGGCATAAGAAACGGAAAAGATCAAGCGAATCAACCGTTAACGACATAATTCTTTCACCGGGGAGTGAGAAGGGCTCGTTCAATCGCAAATCCGCCGCGATATTCACGGTATTAACAACTTCCCTGTCGGACATCTTCGCAACTGTGCATGTGCATAATTTTTAAGCGTCAAGTTTTTATCACTCAGCTCCTAACTACTTTTAATTGTCAGTATAAATAAACATGCTATTAATTTCTCTAAAAATATATTTGTACTTATTTATCTTTTATATTTCTACTTCCTCATCTGTGAAAATGATAATCGGATGAGCAATTTAAAAAGATAATTAGCAAGACACTTGTAACGGTAATTAACTAAGCGTTATTCACGATAATTGCATATTACAAAAGTAATCGAATTGATTACTCCGAGAGAGAACGAAAGTAATCTTACGAATATAAAGATAATTAACGTAAAAGCGCAGATCTACAACATTTCTAGACACGCTTCGTGGGCGCGATTAAAATAATTAAGATAGCGACAAGTGTGTCGCGCTAATACGGTCCAGAGCATATACGCTAATACGGTCGCTACTGGTGGCTGCTCTACAGTTTAACGAGCGTAGATACAGTACGTCGATTCATTTATTAGAGAGATCTTGGAGAAGGGGAGGAAGAGGAGGAGGAGGGGGAGGAGAAGGAAGAAAAAGCTAAGGAAAAAGGAGAAGAGGAGACGACGACACGCGTAGACTGCAGCGTGGCAGCTGCAACACGCGCGAACGCGTACGTGGATGAGACGGAAGAAGAGGGTGAGCAAGCGAGACGATAGGGAGGAGAGGAGAACCGACAGTCGGAGATATCGCGAACACACGGTTACTTGTTCTTGACTAACGTGTTAATATACGGGGTGTGTCGTATCTGTCTCGCTATCTTCGCTGTAAAGATCGCGAGGTCGATCTCGGGAGGAATCCGCTTTGCGAAAAATTTGTAAAGAAATCTACTTATCTTTTCTCGAGAGCTTTGATCTCGCAAACGACTGATGCGACTTAACGTGCAGCGTGGACATCTTAAATCAAGTTTCAGATCGAATGCCTGCTACTCGATTTTCGTTAAGCCGAAAAGTTCGGAACCGGGTCCAAATTGATCGACGAGCCCCCTTAAAAAGGAATGCGTGGTGGATGCGGGACACCCTGTACGTGACGCGCGTTTCTCCTCGCATCTCCTGCATCCAGGCGGGCATCCGTCGGGGAAGTGTTCGCGAGCGCAATCTCAAACGCCGGAACGCGACACGAGCCAGGCAATCGAAGCTATTCAGGGATAAATGAAGCGTGAAATAAAAAATGCACGAGGCGCGAATTATCTGTCGCGCGAATCACGATGCCAGGATCGCGTTTATGTACGCCGGGGGCAGTGCCCCGGTGGCCCTGTTCGGATACACATGTACGAGATGCTGCACTTCGATATAGAGAGAGAAGGTGAAGAGATAAGATACTCATCATGTACTCTGAGTCGTAAACTTAGATTTAACACTCTCCGTAAAACAGGAATTAATTTCACTTTATGGGACACGCCTATTACACCCTCGGCGAAACAAGCAAGAATAATATATACGAGGACCATAAAGCTCGTAACATTTTTATACATATTGGGTCATTAAGTATGAAACTTTACAAATGTAAAAGCGACATCTTTAACATTTGTTATCTCAAATTTGGCGCCAGACGTCAGTATCAGGTTAGGTTAGTGTGATAGATGTATGTTCGCTCTTCAAATGTCATATTTGTTTGTTCAAATATCTTCATTAGTTTTATTGGTGGATTCTTTTTTATAGAACTATGGAAAAGTCCAAAATTCGTGTGATTTATGAACATGAGTTCCGCCGTGGAACCACAGTGTCGGAGACAGCTCGTAATATCAACGCTGTATTTGGTGAAGGTTCAACTACTAAAGCAACGGTGGGCAATTGGTTCAAAAACTTCAGAGATGGAGATTTCAGCCTCGCTAATGAGCCACGTGGAAGACCAAAGACGAAGGTGGATAATGATCACTTGAGAGCCGTAGTAGAGTCCGATCCATCTCAAAGTACACGTGAATTGGCATCGATATTCAATGTTTCCATACCCACCATATTGGTTCATTTAGCTGCAATTGGTAAGATAAAGAAGTTGGACAAATGGGTCCCGCACGAATTGACCGATGCGCAGCAGGCGCAACGTCTAGAGGCTTCCCTTTCTTTGCTTTCCCGTCACAAAAATGAATCTTTTTTTAATCGAATTGTGACCTGCGATGAAAAGTGAATACTCTACGACAATCGTAAACGCTCACATCAGTGGTTGAACGCTGATGAACCACCGAGACATCACGCGAAACCCAACATTACACAGAAGAAGCTTATGGTGACTGTTTGGTGGTCCAGGTCAGGGTTATCTACTACAACTTTATGAAACCTGGTACATCGATAACGGCTGAAGTATATTGCAAGCAACTGGACGAAATGATGCAACAACTTGCTATTAAACAACCGAAATTGGTCAACCGGTCAATGCCAATCCTGTTGCATGATAATGCTCGACCGCACACTGCACGACTGACCGTGGGCAAAGCTACAGGAGTTGGAATTGGAAACTCTCCATCATCCACCATATTCACCAGATCTATCACCTACCGACTATCACTTCTTCCGAAATTTGGACAACTTGTTGGCGGGAAAATTCTTCAATTCTCAATAGGCAGTCGAAACAGCCTTCCGCGACTTCATCGATTCCCGTACTCCTGGCTTCTATAGTAGAGGCATAGACCAACTACCACTAAAATGGCAGAAGTGTGTAGATAATATTGGCGCATACTTCGATTGAAAATAAATCATGTCCATGTGCCAAAAAATGCAAAAGTTTATGTTCTATTTGTAAAGTTTCATACTTAATGACCCAATATATAAAAATGATAGAACTCTATTTCAAACAAACGCATAAGTTTCCGGAACAAACCGAATTGAGAAAATGTAGAATTTGTAACGTATATCGCATCTCTCGTATCTAACTTTGTCTCTTCTGTTCCCCAGATGATAAATATTCGATGCGAGATTGTTTTCGAAACTTGCATCCGAGCGATGTCACGTCGGATCAGCGGCGCTTGCCCTTTTTACCTGCTCATCCCCCGGGGATCACCCTTTTTATCAATCTCATCCTCGGATCCCCTTACCGATACTAAATCAGTATTAAAAGCGACAACGTCATGGTCTCGACATCTCTCGATTTCACGATTTAACATTCAACACATGCATTGCTTAATTCTCCCTATTATGTTGCAACACATGCATTCATGTATTTTCCCTTCGTTATAATAGTGAGATTGATGAAGATTTAAGTTTAGCTAATATTTATACGAATTTCGTACTTTAAAATAAACTCGCAAAAAATATAACCTACGTGATTTATCAGATAATATTAAATTAATCAAATTTCTTTTATTTATCTATTTCTCCCTCGCTCGTTCCCGAAGAAATATTTTCCCGTGGGGTCTTTTCGAGTTCGTTCGCGTTGGTCTTAATGATAAAAAGGACAATAATTCATTCTCGCCGACGAACAGCTGTAAAACATTTAATCGCCTACGAAATAAACGCGCGGAAAGTTTCTACTCGTTATCCATCCCCGGTATACATATCAGCGGATTGGCCGCACGCGTAATCGGATACCAAAAATCTTCTCTGGAAGGGAGAAGAAGGGTTGTTTAGGATCCTCCATACGTTGCTGTGTAAATAGTCGAAGTACATGACTACGTGCGAATGAATATTTATGACGACGCGTGACGGAATTATTATAATTCCGCTGGCGGTGAACACGACGGCTTACATACGTGTATCTCACCCCGTCGACGCCTTATGGACATAATGGCTTAAACGACGGCCGATTTTCGACCGAACCGATTATGCCAATGTTACAATCGGAGGACAGTTGTCCGCGACTTGTATGCTCGCGTTGAATTTATTTTCATCGCACGTTTTAAAGATCGAGTTAGTTATTCCTATCCATAGTTATTCATAGTTATTCCTATCCCCAGGCAAATTAGCCGAGTCGAAGCCGCGCATAAATCGATCGTATATGGCCGAAGGAACTTGATGGAATATCGATCATTTCGTTCATTCGGTATCCTAGATATTTTTTCTCTAAATGTGATTATACGAGCGTCTGTGATTTGTATGGAAAATAATATCGCAAAGTTACGATTCATATTCAGTCGTTCAATTATACGTATAAAACAAAAAGTTGAGTAATAGCTGTTAGACAGAGAATTAATAAAAAGCGCAATGTCAGAATTTAATGGTTTAAGGGGGGAGCCTGCTTCAGAACGTTGAAAATAAGGTATAATTTTACGAATTTTTTTGGAGAAACTATACAGCGGATCATTATAAAACTTTGATGCATTTATTAGTACATGTTTAAAGATAAAAAAAAATTATTTTTTTATTTGAATATATCGCCTGTAGAGGTCGTCCTGGAGGCATCTTAGTGCAGCCGGCATTGTAAATTCGTGAGCATTCTCCTGCCTCCAAATTTCATCCAAACTGAAAAATTGAAATATTTTCTTGTTATTTATGAATTCCCATCGTCGATGAACCTTTAATATTCATAAAAACATTAAGTTAAACAATTATTTTTGCATGAAAAAGTTCAAAACCTTTGCCTAAAAATCGTACTTTTGTGTTCTAAGCTCCACCATTTTGGCACTTTTCAACTTTTTTCTTCTCTCTTTGGTTCATCGACGATGGGCATTCATAAATAACGAGAAGATATTTCAATTTTTCAGTTTAGACGAAATTTGGAGGCAGGAGAATGCTCAGCAATTTGCAATGCCGGCGACGCGGCTGCACTAAGATTTCTCCAGGACGACCTCTACAAGCGATATATTCAAATCAAAAAATAATTTTTTTTATCTTTAAACATGTACTAATAAATGCATCAAAGTTTTATAATGATCCGCTGTATAGTTTCTCCAAAAACAATTCGTAAAATATACCTTATTTTCAGCGTTCTAAAGCAGGCTCCCCCCTTAATGATGTAAGAAAAAAGTCGGTGTAAGTCGGTAGACATTCATTTATATATCATAGAAATATATACGACATTCCAAAATGATTGTCTTTCAATTTCTGGGTTTGAATACCGTAATGTTGCGCATGTATAGTGCTGTTTAGACGAGCGACGAAAAGCGAGGCATCGAGAAAACTCGGTATGTGAAATGTGCGCTTCCGCAGCATCAACAGCGTACACCGAAATGCAATTTTGGCGTATTCGCGGTGGATCGTGAAATTTCGCTTCAGGCAAGGTGCACACTCGCATTGGCATTCTTCCCGTACGTGAAGAGAACGCAGCGTCGTTAAAAGTTAGAGCATACCCGTTACACGTCCCGACTGGACAGTCTTTTTCTCTCTTTCTCTGTTTTCTCTCTGCCTCACTCTCGATATTGTGCGCGCGAGTGCAGCCGTGTAACGAGCCGTAATCTCGCGGTAATTTACAAAATGACAGTCCATAAATATTTCGTCCGTAAATTGTGATTACGGGTTTGATCGACTCCGGCCCCCGCCCTCGTGCCTCCCGGTCTTCTTTCCGCTTTCGTACGACGATCGTGCGCCTTAACTGTAACCATGCGCCGATGCACCGCGCGACTTTAGCGAATCGCTGAAACGAGATTGAACGTCGTTTGACGGAAATGCGAAACACGGATATGTATATATATGTTTAATGTCGTAAATATACAGGCCAGAATATGGGACCCGGTGAAAATGCGACGGAGTTTGCCGCAAAATGCGGAAGCCGAGTGCACGTGTACGACTCGCTTCATCTGCGCCGCAAGATACCACGTGCAATCAGACGTGAAGATTCTATTAGTACTTCAATTATTTTCTCTATTAAAAAGTTGCGAGCAAGAGAAATTGCATATAGTTTGTAATAGTTGCGATAAACCAAGGAGCTATCGATATAATCTCATTGGATTTACAACACAATGTTTTGGGTTTAATTATAATTATAATAAATATTCATTATCGTAAGAGTAAATATAGCAAATAAATTTTTAATATTTATATTATAAAACTGTTCGTTCCTCAAAAATATCCCAATTTTAAATTCTACTCTTAATGACCAAGAAGAATGATTTATATTTCATATATATTTATATCCTAATAATTAATTGTTCAAAGCAGCTGTCTTATCGCAGAATGATATAGCTTTCAAAATACCTTAATCAGAATAGAATGGGTTCGATGAACTCTTTTTGTTTTCAATTAACCGACCGTCTGCCAGTGACGGCACAGTTCAAGAGTTCAAACGTGAGTTCTAAATTAAAATCCGATTTTTCTTCCCTCCGTGATGGATGTCGTTTGGAGCACGAAACTTCATAACAAGCTTAGCGCATCGCGAAAATGAGATTAGACAGAAAAGCTTTACCGTTTCTTCGAGAGGAGTGTGTAGGACTCCTTGGTCGCGGCGCAAATCCTCATCCGCATTTTGCGCACGGCTCTTTTGCGCACTCCACCTTCGAGAACTGGCATCCAGACAAACGATCTCGCTCTCCGATCACCTATTGCTGATCCCGGTGCTGTTGTTCCTTGGCGACGAGTGATCGCCGCGACGACTCCTTGCTGATCACTTTGCACCACGGACGCGTCCTTCGCCCCACGAGGACGACGATGTGGCGGACCTCGCATTCGACTCACTTCGCGATCGGCATAGCGCGATTAATCCACCTTCTCCCTCGTCCACCCCCGCGCGCGTGGTACACGCGGAAAGGAAAGAAGAGACGCGCACAATAATTATTTCGTCCGGCTCAGCCGATTTTTCCAAGTTGCGGCGCGCGGGTGAATATGATTTACAATCGACGAGCTCCTCCCCGTTGCTGTCCTCCCTTATCTCGAGGTCACCCTCCGCGCGGCACGATGATTCTTGCGGTCCTCCTCTTCCTCCCTCTCCTCTTCTTGCGCTCGGCTCGAGTCTTCGGTTCGCCTCTCGTCTATTCGATAACCATTATCGAGATAAGAACGTCCTCCTCGTACGTGCGGCCCGCGGGCCCGAAAGCGTTCTTTCGATGAATGCGCAACGTCACTCGCTGGATGGATTCTCGTGTACTTTTGGCGCGCGTAGATCGATAAGAAGCACGGGGATCGATATCACGATAGATATGCTGATAGATCTCTTGCGAGGCTTCGATCCGATCGACATAGCAATTTGTTTTGGTCAAGGAAGTCTACTTGCTACTTGCTTTTGAATTTATAGCGAAGCTTGATAAGTACCGTGTACTTTGATCCTATTGACTAAAATCGTGTGAGTCGATTTATTGTCAACAATAATAAATAACTTCTTTCTTTTTGTCTTTCCTTTTTTAAAGTCACAAGATCTTAAATCAAGAGTCAAACTCTAGTCGATATTATTAATACGAAATTATTTAAAAAAATATCTTTATCTTTACTAGTTAATATTTCGAGAGTTTTCAACTTGCGACGTACTCATGTGGTTTACATCGAGCGAGAAGTAAAATTATTTAATCTTGCAAACTCTTAATCTTTATGCCAAATAGTAGAAAAAGTGCAATATGCGTTTTAACATATTCTTTGTGAGTCTTCACCAAATTGTGGTGCTTTTCAGACATCTGTTTCTAGGGAAACAGATGGTGAAACTCCTTCATAACAGATACACAAAGAAAATTCTCAAGTCTGAGATAAATCAAACACAGGTATAAAGAACAGCAAGGTACAACGCAGGTACACCGCAGAAAATGAGTAGAGAATTTCCATTCGTTTCAAAGTCAACCATAGAAAAAAAAGGATGTTCGAATAATAGGTAAAAATAACTTTTCTATTACTCGATATAAATCACATTTTAGTACGCCGAAAACATTCGAGAATTAAGCTCGTAAGACATAAGAACATTTCTGTTGAACGACTTGCACTGGAAATCAGAAATTCGCAAGAAAACTCAAATTTTAACGTTCAACTGCTCGACAATCGAATTCCAGCAATGATCGATACCAACACACAAGGACACGAGAATCCAAAATCACAAAAAGTAGTGAACAAACTGGATTTCCAACGAGTGAATAAATGCAGGCGAAATTTACGCAAGATTATGTTACACTCGCAATTGACTTGAGAGAGCCGAGTAATCCTCCGTGAGAGAAGTCAGCGCTATTATCTGCCGTTCTTGTATCGCTTTGATTTTTTGCGGGAAGCGACTCTCTGTCGAGCGTAGACCTTTGGTTCGCACGTATACGAATCGGCTCGCAATCGAGATCGAATGCTATCAATGAACGTGACAACGGTTGATCAATTAGCATTCGATAACTTGTTAATAATGACAAAGAGGGAAATTGAAAAATCGTGGTAATCGAAAGCAACGGCAATCAACATTGTTTGGTGTGATTGGCACTGTTATCACCGTCTTTGTTCACGCGCGAGGAATCGACGTAGAAGGAAACCCGCGGATTTCCAGTCAAGATCGGCACTGTATGCGCGAACGAACATTGAATCGGTGTGATTAAAATGCACTTACAGTGAGAAAGCACCACGATTCCCGAAAATCAAGCACAATATTGCGTTCAAATGTACTTCAAGAAAACTAATTTACACGTGATGAAGCCTTTCGCAAGATTTTCACGAGTAACCGATACCATTGTCAGTCAAAGATAGCACTACGCAACCGCACTGGTCGCGTCGACGCACCTGCCAAAAAAGATTGCGTCGTGAGCGTAAAATCCGCTTCATCAGCAGAACTTGCGGAATCACGCACTATCTTCAATTTTCACACTGCATTTTACCGATTGATACTGCAAATCGGCATGACAAATATCACGTATCGAAAGAGTACGTCGCGAGTAGCACAACCGATATCCTCGTCTCGATAGTCTCGAGAGGGAGAGATCGGCAGAACACGTGCGCACGAGCGGCCCGACGAAACGAGTATGAGAACACGAGGAAGCACGCGTCACGTACGCACCCCCCAACGCATCGTAGGACCCCGGCGAAGCTCGTCGGAGGGGGTAAGGGAGACACACTGGATTGCGTTGCTGGAGGGGATAGAGAGATCGAGTAGCCGGGGCCCTGAGGATAGTAACATGCCCCTGCTCTCTACCCCTTCCCATCCTCCCTCTCTCTCTCCTTCTCTCTCTCTTTCTCCTCTCTTTCTCTCACCCTCCTCAAGCTACTACTTGAATCTCGCCTACTTCGTTCCTCCTCCGCTCCCCGACTTACTGTCGCATACTTTTCCTTCCCGGTCTTTTTCTTTATCTCAGCATTTATCTACCTTCGAACATCGGGTACACCTTTATAGCGCACCTACGCTTCTTCTTCTTCTTCTTCTTCTAGCTTCATGTTACTTCACGCGAGACTACGCGAATGTATTTCGTAGACACCATATCGTGCACAGTCTGGGTGCCTCTTGGAATCGTATACTGAAGAGATTTATATGAATATCCGGATTAATTTTCAATTTCAGTGTTTTCGAATGCACGCGCATTCGCGATGGATATAAATTTAAACATTTCTTATTCATTATAATTTTTTGACGATTCCATATATGTATGTATAATCTTAGGAACAAGATAATATTTTATGTTTAATGGCTATTTTCAATTTTTACTTAGTATATATTTTACGAACTGGTTTATCGTTACATATTTTATGCAGAAAGGGAAAATATTTTACGCGCGGTAAAGATAAATTTAACTATGTTAAATAATATTAATTGCGTTAAATAATTTTACCTGTGTTATCATATGTTAAATAAATGAATGGAAATATGCAATATATAGTTTATAATAATTTAGAACAATAATTTATTCTCTTATAATTATAGTATGACGGTTACTTTGTAACCGTTTCTAGAAATTATGTTAATCGTAATGAAATGAAATAGCCGATAAGATTGTGATAAACATCAATATTTGATTGATTGTAAAATGTCAAGTTACCTCACCCATGTAGGCATTTTTTACGGCGCATTTTTAATGAGTTTTTAATCGTTTGCTTAATTTAACTTGCTAACCTTCACATTCTTTTCTTTTCTTCAAGTTTGAATACATTATTCATGATAGAATTCATTTGATATTCTCACGAAATGCATATACTTCGCAGTAGAAGTTTAGCACTGGTAAGATTGACGTCGAAAATTACGAGATCTTCACAGTGCAAGAATTTCCAATAACTGCAATGACTAGTCAAAAATAAGAGTAGATGAACGATATGCGAAATTAGACAAAAGAATCTCAACAAGTAGACGTAGTATATATATATATATATATATATATATATATATATATGTATAAAGTGTTTTTAGTATCGAGTTTAATTTAATCTAATTGTAATGTGCTTCTTTCGATCCATTTCACTTTTATACTGTTTGAATCGTACATTATCCGCCAACAAGAAGAAAAAAGAAGAACATTTCTGGAAACGTTCCTTTTACACGCGCATCTTTCGCGACCGCTTCATTTTTCACGAGATTCCATTCTCGGACAGGTTGATCGGCGAATGGCCCAACACGTTCACGTTTACGAAAGCGATCGCCGAGGACACGGTGTTGCGATACTCGGCAAGGGGATGCCGGTGTGCATCGTACGACCATCTATCGTGACTTCGACATGGAAGGAGCCGATCATGGGTTGGGCCGACAGCGTGTACGGGCCCATTGGTCTGCTGGTCGGCTTGAGCCTCGGCTTATTGCGCACGATACATTGCCACAGCGCAAAAAGCCCGACTTCGTACCGGCCGATTACGTGACGTCAAGCTTGATCGCCGCCGCCTGGCAGACCAACACGAGGTGAACTCATTAATCCACCTACTTACTAATACCATTTCCATTAATGCGACGGAGGAATAGCAGTCGATGACGTTAATGAGGATGACGTAGATAAAACGGAAAATATAATGTATCTAACGCGATCTAATACACTAAATAATTTAACAAGTAAACAATTTAATAGAATAAAATACCTTTAACGTCCGAATTAGGAAAAACGCATAACTTATAAATATCGTAATACGGTACTTTAGCTGTCTAGCTGTATATTAATTCAATACAAGTACATAATCATGTATGTTAATTATTAAGTACATTATTCACGGGGAAATCCAATGCGTCATGTTCTCACAATCGATATCCTAGACTACACCCTCAGAAAGGATTTCTGATAACAAGACGAAAAATATTCTTGACTAATTTAATCGTATTACAAGTATAAAAAATATGAAAATAAAACAATTTTTAATTTAAATCAGTAATTTCTATTCTTCTCTCTCGAATTAAATAAGATTGTCTTACTGTCTCGAGACAAGAGTAACATATACAAATTTATGCTCATATATTCTTGTATGTAGAATAATTTGATATTAGCGCCACTTTATAGTAGGCTTTGTCGATGTCGACGCATCATTTTCTCACAGTCGCTCGTCGACTCGGCGCTTCTGCGTCCTTTATTCCGATAAAACGGCCAATATTTATGTGTTGCAATCGAAAATCGGGAAAGATTTACAATGAATAAGTGCAATACTCTACAAGAAATATTAAAAGATATGGAAATGTAAGTAAGTATATACGATATACTTACTTGAGAAATAAGATTCGAGATAAGACATTTCCATATCTTTTGCACTTATTCATTGTAAATAACAGAAACACTTTCCCGATTTTCGATTGCAACACATAAATATTGGCCGTTTTGTGCAGATTCTACAAATTCTCTCAGAAGAATAGAATAAGATGTCTTTTAGATCTCACAATATTCTGAAATCAAGAATATTTTGAACTTGCTAGAAATTTGTATCTAAATCCTTCTGAGAAAATGAATGAGATAGCACGAAGATTATTTGAATCGAGATTTTCGAATTTTCTATTCAAGATTAAAATATGCTTCTTTTCAATAATAAATATGATTGTCGCTATAGCGATCTTATTTTATGATAGATTAAAGAGTAATAGCATTAAGTCCAGAAATCTTTTCTGTGGGTGTATATTCTCAAAAGATTACAATTCTATTTATTGACAGAAACACCAAGAAGCTAAAAGACATTTAAAAGACATGCATTGTGCCAGACGGAAAAGGTACCGGTATACAATTATGTGTCGTCGAATCAAAGCCCGATAACTTGGAACACGTTCCGAAAACACTCACGGATTGAAGGTACCGGGTGTGAAAGACATACGGCTGCAGTGCATGTTTTGGAACAGTAGACTATGGGTGCACAAGATCTTCATGTGGCTGTTCCACTTGTTGCCCGCGGTCATGGTGGACGCGGCGGCCATTCTCACCGGCCGAGACCCAAGGTCGGGTAGTCTCCTTTTTCCCTTTTTTTTAAATACATTTTACATACACGAATCGCGGGATATCGCGGGACTTGTGTTAAAACGCTTGGGCGTTCTAGTGAAAGAGAGATGTTCGAAAAGTTGCGAAAATAAATATAAAATATTATTTTTGTAATTCTCGAAAATAGTACATCTTCCCTTCTCTGATCTTCTTTCGTAATTTTCAGATGGTGCAAGGCTTACAACTTGATAAACAATCACCTCATCGCAACGTCTTACTTTATGACGGAGCAGTGGTACTTTAAAAATGACCAATTTAATGGTCAAACTGTGAGAACAAATGAGCGCGGTGGATCGCTCGCAAGATCTTCGAGTTTGACATGAGCAGCTTCGATTGAAGTGAATACATAAAACGAATGGTTAACGGTATTCGCGCCTTTGTCAGCAAAATCCCGTGGGACGCAAACGTGGAAGAAGCGTTGGCTGAATACATTGAGTATTAGATTGCGTTTTGACTCGTTAGAATTTAATCTATATATAAATAACAGCGAAGCAAGAGCTCTGCAATATTTAATAGAAATGCAATATACTTATAAATTATATCTCTCGTAAAATGAGCCGGAATATTATGAATAAGAAATCGAGAATTAAATTAAATATCAAGGAGAAGGTTGGAGGCTGTATAATCTTAGCCACATACAATCTATTTTTCGCGCTTATTACAGACCCGCTCTGAATTTTATTTATTAAAGCATGAAATCTATACGGGGTACGGAGTCTGGTTACATAATTAAATGTAATCGATCTAACGAAAATAAAATTTTCCATCTGAATAAGGATTGATAATTTTAGACACATGATATCTTATCGTCAGCACGGACACGTGCTGGAAGATGCAACGTGAATAGAAACACGATGAGGGTATCTTTACTGCACTAGCGATGGACGGATTGTCGACCAGTGAAAGTGGAGAAATTCGGATACGTGGAAAGATCGGTATCGGTGTCGGAAATGAGCGGTGCATATACGTTAGGGGCGTCACAGCGGTGATTTACTGACGACAGATTCGCCGGTGATTCCGAACGAGTGCCATAATGCGACGGGTATCACATACCTGGTGGTACTCGACCATATGGGCCATCAGCTCATGAACCACGCCGACAACAATGCGGCCTCTTCGGTCTGATTGCCATTGTTCCAGAGTTTCACGAGAGCGCACGAAACGTCAATAATCACGGGACACTTTATAGCGGCAATAGGTCCTTAGTAATGGGTCCTCGGGAATGTGTTGTCGCGTTCATTTAATCGGATTTTAGTTGCTTACACGCAAAGTTTGACATAAACAACTGTTATCTGTTAGATATTAATATTAAATGAAATATAATAATTGAAATATAATATAAATGAAATATAGTAATAATTAATATTAAATGAAATATAAAATGGCTTCCCTACTACAAAAATAACCGTTATTATATCTACAAAACATTAAAAGCAATGAGTGCGAATTTAAAAAGCATAATAGCATTATTATTATTATAGAAATAAGAACTATACTTATTTTTATTCACGTTATTACCTCATTTGCGTCATATTACTTTATTGCAATTCTGTATTTCCGCTTTATTAATTTTACGTGTTGCAATTTCAAATTTAATTCTTTTATCATTATTCATTACGTCGTACTTAATTTTATAATATTGAATTTTGGAAATATTGCCTGTATCCAACCTACGATTCGCGCGAAAATTCATATTATCTCACTCGACACGCCTTGACTAAATTTAATAATCACTTGCGATTATCGAACTTTTTTTTATTTCTTACCGACATCTACTGCTAGTTCTACTTGTGCGATTTCACACTTCGACCGAAGATTGACCGTAGCGCGTGATGTATTATTTTGTTCGATAGTAGCATCCTGTGCATTCGTTTCGGAATGAATAGTGCACCCGTTAACGTGGCTGTTGCACGTTGCGGTGCATCTACCTACACGTGGCGCGGTCTGTTCAGTCATCTATCTACGTATCTACCATCTACCTGCCTACCTACCTACCTACCTACCTACCTACTCACCTACTCGTGCAAATCCATTCGCGTCCCGATCTGTCCCGTTTCCGCGGTGTCATGCACCTCGCTATCTCGAGGCCCGTATGTTTCGTCGCACGTCGCGCATATTAAGGTCTAATCTCGTAAAATTACATAAACAGTTACAAGTCGCCAAATAAATTTGTCACAGGTACGTGGGAAAGAATGTTACGCCGCGGTAGTTCTTATCGTCACAGATGGATCGACACAAGAATAATTCCCAAATCGAATCCACGGAATTAAATCAGTACGAATCCTCGTTGAAGATAAAAGGTGTAAATGGATGTTCGACATTTTTTTTTCTCATTTTCTCTTGTAATCTACTGTATACTAGAGGGTTTTTCCCGTTTAATAAATATAAATATAAATATAAATATAAATTAGACGGGTTAAACGAGAGACGAGAATGAAAGAAAAACTTTCCACGAGGAGAGAAATGCAGTGGGTGAAACAGGTCGTGTCGGATATTAATCAGTGCGCAAACGGATTCACGTTGAATAAACACGATTCTAGAAAAAATATTAGCCTCCGTGTTAACAAGAAGATATCACGCGCTACGTCGCGCACTTAAGACATTAATTTAGACGGGAAATTTTATCTCTGCTAGATCGATTACATTTAATTATACAGTCAGACTCCGTCAGAGACTTTTAATAAGACATGAGAAAGGACACGAGAGAGAAAATGTCAGTCAGGGAGTTCTTGATAGAAAACTGTATGTACGTAGCTAATATTTTATAACGTGAATATTACATGTGCAATATTTCCATATGAAGAGCTCACATAGTTGCACGTGAGCTAGATATCATTATTACGGCGTTAAAGATGTACACGATATGACCGGTGCGAACAAAGTGATCATTAATATGATAATAATATTCTTTCTCTTAGCACGCGCTAATAATGGTCACCGAGAAACACGTCAGAAGAAGTCGTCGACTCGGTTATGGAAGAAAGGGAGGAAAAGAACGGAAATACAATGGCGATAGTTGCGCAGCCAAACATAACGTAAGCATTGCGCTGGACGACATAGTTGCGCGATATCCAGCCTGTCCACGTGGTTACGTAGCAAGCACGTGGGCGACGTAATATTCTTATATTCTACCTTGCAAACTCGCGCCGTGCACACGTTGTAAAATCACCATGAAGCGCGTAAACCTATTTTCATCAGCATGATTGAACGAGTAGGTAACGAGGAGTGATGCAGGTGTCGAATCGATTGATAAAAACTAATTGCCGCGTTCGTCAACATCGCGCGATCGCTGTGATTCGCAATTTTGCGAGATGGAAACGCTCAGTCGGGAACGAGTTCTCGATACGCGGAGCAAACAAACAGTAACAATGCAGGAGCGCACAACAATCCTCTCCCTTGTTGGGATCGGATATGAAATAGAAGAAAAGAGGGAAAAAAGTGGAACGATGCGATGCACGGAAACAAAGAGAGATCAGAGAGAATCGGTCTGTATTCGGGCCCCTTTGACAGGCACCGCCGCCGTTTTGACAGAGCCTGACGAATCCTGACACGAGGAACGAAAGGAACTCACGAAGAGAGGGTTGGAAGGCCGAGCGAACAATTGAAATAATAAACCAACGCGCACTCGACGTCGGGATGCTACAAACTGCATCGTAGCATCGATCCAAGTCCTTTATTTCGCGAAAAGTTTAGATAATTTTTACTGGCTCGAGAAAAATCTCTCGTTACTCTTAATTAAAAAAATTATTGTTATACAGATTATTATTTGCCACTTTCTTTAATAATAAACAAAGTTAAATTAATGTCCAAATTAAAAATATATTGGAAAAAAAGAATTATTTAATAAAAAGGCTATTTGCCGCACGTCTTTTATTGTATATTCGATAGAAAATTTCTCAGTAATCTTGAAAATAAAAACTCAGAGACTCAGAGTCGATTTTACGGGATAACGCCAAATATTCGAGTTCAATGGAGAGGGATTAACAAAAACGCGCACCCGCCTGCTCGGAAAATGCAGTCGCAATGAAGGGAGAACGAGGGCTATGGGGCAGGAACGAGTGCGACCCATGCAGAAAAACCTGCTGCACGCGCACAGCGCACGGGACACTCAATTCTACGCTTTCATTCATCTGTGCATCGCGATCTTATACAGAGCGACCTGGAAAGAGCGATGTGCCGCGTTATTATTAATGGCGCGTGGAAGGGACGCGCGGGCACGCGAACAAAACTCCCGACCAGAATAGAGATTTTTCTCTGCCTCTTGCGCATGGTGAAGGAGGGCATGGGGGATCCTGTTCCGCTTCAATTTCCCGCTGCGGTGTCAGAGTTCATCTCGAGCAGATTAATTTCGCGGCTCGATACGTTTCAAGAGACTACGTCATTTTATCTTTTCTCACATTGCATGTACCAGGGAATTGCGATTTCGAGAATAATGATGCAACGGAAATGCTGATTATGTTTTACTAGATTTATGTTTCATCAAATTATACGAGTTTATTATCAGGCCGGATCTTACTCATCTTCCGATTGTGACAGAATTAACGGATAAACTAGACGACAAGATAAACTCGGTTGTACTTAATATCATACTTTCCATGATGTGAATGTAAATGAGAATAGTACGCTTTTAATATTATTATATCACATTTCGCAATTTGTTCGACATTTGTCGACTTGTGAATTTTAATTTCAGGCTAATCTTTAGAATTTAAAATATCTAAAAGATGGATTAGACTGTTATATTAAATCCTTTAAGAAATTATCGATGATTACGATGATCACAACAAATACAGTTTCAACAAATAAAGATACGAGTTTTGAGCTATTATCGCATTTGACTGCTCAATTGTTCGGCACAAAAATAGCAGCGGATGAATGCATCACTACAGTAGCTCAGGTCAATGAGGATCAACTGGTGCACCTAAAGCATCAGACTGCTAAGGAGACCAAACGATACGAAGTATTACCAGCGCGACACGTCCCAGCTCTTTTTTCCCGGTTTTACTTCCGGCACGCGATTTCCGGTGAATTAAATCCGTGGAGGTGCATCAAGATGCCGCACGCTGCGGAACTGGTAATTACAGTTAGCGAGGGCGATAACTATCGTTGCTCATAAAGCACCTACGAGTCTCCCTGTCATCGCACGCACCTATACAGGGTGTTCCGGAACCGGCAGAATAATTAAATTTGGTGTATAATTAATGTACCGTGTAATTTCACATCGAATAAATTTTCTGACACAATGTTCAATTGTTTTCCATCAGATTTTTTGACCCTTTTCTCTGTGCTGAGAGGTCAATTCCCGATTTAATAGCGATTAAAAGCAAAGCTCTGCATCATTTAGTTCATTTCAAAATTGAACACTCTTGTCTCTAAAATTTTCAATTTTTGAATATATTAATATACAGATATTGATAAATAAATATTATAGTTAACAAGTAATAGTATAAATTAAGTAAATAGGAATTAGTTCTACAATCACAATCATTATAAATGTCTATTTAATGTCTATATATTTAAAGCTGACAATGAGTATATTTCGGCTTTAAAGACAAACACCGGTTATCGACACTTTATTTAACTTGGATTGGGAAATTCGTTCAAAACGGATACGAACGATATCGATAATCATGTTAAATACACGATCAGGACAGAAATCAAAATATTATGGAAGGTCACAGTCGACATAGATTTTACTCGTACCTGAGTATAATATTGAGGTATCGTTTCCACCGGATTAACATCGTGTCGAGGACATCGATAAAGCGGTGAGCGTGCGAACGTCGCGTCCCTTTCCCTCACTCTTCGCGCGACTAAAACGAATGGAAATCCTTCTTCCTGTCGGCGCTTCGTAAATCGAGCTGATGTCCTTTTCCACGCAGACGTTGACTAACGACCTATAAAGGCAGGATGTGGCAGTACGCGCCGTTGCGGGGCGCGAAAGGATAAAGGGGATCAAAGAAACCGAGACGTCTTATTATCCGCGAAGAAGCCCGTCCATTTATTCGCGATTTAAAAGAAAAGTTTATTCCCGACTTGACGGAGGCTCTCTCCGCTGGAATTGGAGTCGGCACAATCAATTATTCCGGTATAATGAAGTTTCCAGTTCCATAGCTTTTTTTAGGAATTAAAATAATCTCGTTACTTTCTCCTCAATTTTAGTTTCTAAAAAAATTAGTCTTCCGGAATCTTTCTGTATAATTTTAGCACCGTATTTCGTATGATAAAAAAAGAAATGATATCTCATCTTGGATAAGTATCAGCGCGCAATAGAATAATGATATTTTCAGGTCAATATATGTATGCACATACATTTTTTAAAAAAGATGTAATAAAAATATATATCACGAAATATAATATATTCGAGGAACATTATACAAATTTTTCTGCAGTTTCGAGAGATGTAATCAAAACCTACTCACATTCATTCATTTTAATAAAATTGCTCAATCTTCCCGACATGAATCATTCTCACATTCCGAAACTATAAAGATGGAAAATAAATGATAAAAATGATGGTAATAATTATATTAATCTGATAATTTCATTTGTATGATCGTTCTCTACAATCGGTAGCTCTTTAAAATAAAGATTACAATGAATACTCTTTTGTTGCAGCTTTATTGTACATGGGATTCTCGTCTCATGCCGTTTTACAGGCTGATTTCCATGCGTGATTTCTATCAGTTCTCTTGCATTGTCACAGCACGCGAGATTAGGAACGCGCGGCGGGATCGACGCGCGAATACCCACCCATGGATACTTTCGTATTCAGCGATCACCGCTGTGCACTACGAAAAGCAAATTCTCGCGAGCATTTGCGGTGGAGCTCGATATTCCTTTGCGCGTTGTTTGCGAACACGCAGGTACGAATAAACATACTATGTACGCACGGCAGCATACCGGGTGCCGAGGAACAACATTTCTCTGTATCAACATTAAAGTTACGTATTATTATTATAACTGATATATTCCAAATTACTAATAAGAACCGTCTCGAAAAGAAGGCTGCCAAGGCGCTTAAAAATGGAGCGATAGCAATCGTAATTTATTCACGCCGACAATCGCTGATAACGGTCGCATTATTACATGTGTTTCACTCGCTTGCGGATAGGAACATTATTGCCAATTTTTTTTAAACAGATGATATCGACGTATCAAAAGCCGCAGGCGGCGGCAAATTAGCTTTTCTCAATGACCTCGATATTTAGCATTAATGTCGCTCGTTTCAGTGGTGGGCTGGATTGTATGTACAAGATTGCGCTTAAAGGGTAGGTCGTACCATTACCAAAGTACCTGCATCTACTTTAAAATCGGAATAAATAACATGTTTCTATGGTTCACATGTAGAAGGTCAAGTGTTCTCTTACCCACGCGTTTCTGCAGAGAATTAAAATACATTTTCTATTAAACAATAACAAATGTTAAAGGAATATGTCTCCCATGACGCGAGAATCATAATGTGAAATCCTAAGCGCTGCAACTCGTTTAATTTGCATGCAAATAACGTGTCATGAAAGAGAAGAATAATTCTGCTATCAGTTGATTTAGCACGAGAGTGTCGATATAACCAGAAAGTTATGTAACACACATGCACACACGTACTTCTTATCTGAGATTATTTCTGATAATAGGGCAAACGAAACGGAACACCCTGTACATTCACGTGCACACTCACGCATGTACGCGAAGAAAGTCCACGTTTACGTCGCGGGTGTCAAGGGATTATTGCTCGAACTCACGAATGTGTCGGGTCATAGTGCATTGTGCACTATAGTCGACTTCAGAAGCGGTTGCCTGTGGCGAAGCACCCGGTATGTTTTTCATTATCTACAAAATATTGCTGAGACACGCACAAAGCTTATACATCATTGTTAAGATATTACTTAATATAATACAATGTAACGCATAAAATTAATTTTTAGAAATCGTAATTATTGTAACAATAACTGCAAATAAAAATCAGTACGTTACAGAATTGTAATATTTTATCGCAAAATTATTAATTTTTGCAAAACTATGTGCATATATTAACTTGTAATTATAGTTTGTAAGAATAAGTAAACAATGATAAAAGATACGAGAGAAGGAGAAACATAACATTACGTAAGATGCATTAGACGTTTCACAAAGTTCAGTATTGCGGTTTCTCAAAGAAATAAATTGTACCGCTTGTAAATCATAAAAGAAACATTGAGGACGAAGGAAAAAAGCGTAGCGCGTGCTAAGGCGACAGGGGGATTATCTAATCGCGCGATTTTCCCCGCGTCTTACTTTCATCTGTAACTGGTTCTACCACTTTAACGTACACGGTATACGGGCACTTAGCGAGTCGCGTCAGCCTCGGTAATTATTATCACGGTTTAAGTGCAGCCACCGCGCGCCGAGTCGCCGCACAGTGATCCTCGGGATTTCGATAAAATCGACAAGGTGTCAGGCGCTTTTACTCCAGAGTACTCTGGCACATTCAACAGAACGTACCGATGACCATGTAAGAGCAACGAAGGTGCGATGATACATACGGTGTCTCAGAAATCGCGCGCTTTGAACAATAGATGCTAAAGTCTTGTTTCAATATTCGCGAAGTGTATCTTAATAGTAATTTTTTAGTAATAGTAATTTTGAAGATTATTCTTGAAGTAATTTTTTAGTCAAAAAATAATTAGATACTAATGTAATAGAGGAGAATCCCCTATTATGAGATATGCTCCTAATATGAGATAATGGGGTTTCTGCTAAACTAGTGAGCACCATCTGTTAGTTCCACCATGAACTTATTACTCTTGGTGTAAAATGTATTTAGTGAAAAATTCATTGTTCGTTATTGCGTTTAGCCTTTGCAAGAAAAGGTTTGTGAAATTGTGAACATGTCAAAGTAACTTGAGGTTAGTCTTTAAACCTTGTTTATTATATAATAAAGAAATGGTTGGCAATAAATTCAGTATGCAATAATAGAGTAGAATCGTAGTAACAGGAAAATACGCAATTTGTTGAATTGCTTAATTGTAGAGGTTAGATTTCATGATCGCGGAACCGCTAGGCGCGTGGCTCGTATAATGAGATATTCAGGGTACTCTTAATATGAGATAATTATTGCTCGAATATGAAGATTATGTAGTGTAATAAAATGAAAGAAAATACTACTTAAGGTTAAAGAAAAGTTAATACGAATTTATATTACGAATTTTTGTGTATTTAATTTTTATAGAATCTGACTATGGAGGTTAGAGAAACGAGGAAGCGTCGACAGTGGAATCGTGAAGATTTGGCGAAGGCTGTGGCAGCAGTATTTTTATCAAACTATCTAATAAAGTTTTTTAATTGCAATACCGATGTATTTTGCACTTTTAACACCGATTTCTCGAGGTATCTTATATTAGGAGCACACTTTCTCGATCCTGCGTAAAGCTCTTTTTTCAAATTTTTTTAATTTTCAGAAAAAATAATATTTAAATTAGATTTTTCATTTTACCAACCTAAAGCTTATTAAATTCTCTTCAAGATAACGTATTACATTTTTAAATTCTGCCTATAGATTTCGTTACATTCGGCAAAATCGATATGGTATCTCATAATCGGGGACTTTCCTCTACTAATGTAATATAGACTTTAAAAAATATGGCAAGATTAATTTTTCAATTAATTTCTGTCAAAGATTTTATAGCATTTTAAGTGGTTTAAAATTGTTCCCCGGGCGTTCACACGGAAAATTCAGCGCGTCAGGAAATCCTGTAACCGACAATCCATTTTTTTATTTCTCGAGACATCGAGGTGTAATGCAGCACAGATCCTGGCAGGTTTACCCTTTTACGTTTGCCGATCTTTCCGTTACGCTAAGCTGACTCGTCCGAAAAGTGTTCATGTCGCTTGCATGCGATTCACCCCGACGGTTACATCCTTTTCGAAAGGTCGTAAGACGAGGAGACGGTCCTTGCGGAAGTGGGCGTGCCTAAAGTACATTCATACGGATCAAGAACCTGATTTTTTTTAATAGTCGACACGGCGCTGAATTCTTATGCGCGACGGTTAGACTCCTCGGTTCCTTGCATTTGATGTCTTTATCCTTCCATCATTAGCATAATAGCTAGATTTTCATATTTCTTTCTTTTTCTAGCAATAACATGAATTACGTATAAATTTAAATTTTCAGACGTCAAAGAAAACTTCTATCAAACATAGAGCGGTAAAATGTGAAGAGAAATCCCACTGTAATACACTATGTAATATACTTTCAAATGCTCAGAGACTTTAAAAAGAGAGCGAATTTATAATTCGTAAGGATCACTTAAATATGAATTCACAAAAGATTACATTAAAGTAGATCCTACAAATTATGGATTTGACCAACTCTCACTCCCAACTGTTTTATTTGGACCCCAAGATCTTGTGACGAACGTTTCATAAATTATATTTCTTCTGAATAATCGTTTGAAACAAGCTGTACGCCTACGTATAAGTACACGTAGGTAGTTCTCGACGTATGGAACCAAGCAGCCTTGCCTCGAGGAGTATCGTTTCCACAAATAAAGCGTCTTCGTGCCGGCGTTGCCGGCACTGTGTCTATGAAGCGGAGTCGGACACGGAAAATGAAGGAAAAAAAAAAACGAGAGGGATGCTGCGCTCGCGCGAGAGATGAAGGAAGATATCTATCTTTGGCGAGATACCTGAAAGAATATAAAACCGCGGCGAGGCCGCGATTAATCTAACGGACACGGCGCTGTGCAGTAAAAGAATTCATATAATGAGAGCGGGCTCGCCATACGTCTGTATAAGGATTTGCGGAAATGGGGATTTATGGGCGCCGCGAAATTAAGGATTTATGATACAACGTGCTATCAATTCGCGAATCTGGAGAATCCGCGAAATTGAACAATCCACGAATCCAGGGGGCCGAATGTTTGTAACCGGGAATTTATGAGGCGATAGTTTTGCGAAAACAAGGATGTTTGCGTCCCGGATTCATGAAAACGGATATCTGCATAACTAAAGAAATAGATCTCGCTTCTGTGCGAAAGAATTTCGGTTTAAAACGAGAGCGTTCAACCGAGTTTTATAAGTGTGTGGTGAAATTTATTATCACTTATTAAGCAATTATTATAAGTGATAAATTACAATATCTTAAAATTGTAACAGTATATAAAATAATAATGCAGCAACTGCGATTAGTGATTCAAGTTATAACTTGTCAACGCAAAACGCGACAAATAATATTTGATTATCGTTATCAATATACGTCGTACTGCGTGACTGCTTGTATTGCACCAATATGACGTTCTACATCGCCTTTTCTTCGAAATCATAATGAATGATACTCTCGGGAAATTTCACGTATTCAGCGGTTACGTTTCCTGACTCGTTTCATCGTAACTTCCTGTATGGCTGTATATCGCGAGGGACACAGGATGAACGATGTCGCGTGTGCACGATGATGACACATCGATTCAATCGCACAATCGACTTTCTACTGTTATGAACATGATCTATTAATAGTTCAAAAACTGATTTTTGTGTCTCCTTATATCTTGAAAAGGAAAAAGTAGAAAAACATCATATTAGAATTTCACCCAAGAGTATATATTTCATAATTTATTATTATTTTAATAAAACAAATTTTATGAATAAGACTTATTTGAAATACATTATTCATAAAAAAAGATAAAATTAACTTTATGATACCTGTTATCGAGAATTTAATGATATATTATCATACATTACTTATAGAAATTACTGCCTCTGATTTAATTGTCATAAAATGAATGTTACTATTATACCAATTATAATTTTCCGCATTATAATACACGCGGAAAAAGTATCTTGACGTGTGTGTGTGTGTGTATGGGTACGTATATATACATGGCACAACTTATAACTTACATCTACTTAGTTCCTTTTACCGTATATCTATATTATAGTCATCTTTACTTCCGGACTGTCGAATTAGCAGTTCGATGCAAACATAACAAGCGTAGCGGCGAGCACGCGTAAATATCGTGCTGGAAAAGTTTCACCAAGTGAAACCTCAGGATTGTCGGTGCCACACGCTCGCTTGCTTGCTCGTTCGCTCGAGATCCGACGACCTCGTTCGATTAATTTGCCAACGTTTCGCACCCACGAGGCGCCCGTCATTATGTCCCGGATGGACGGACGGTGTGGGCCGACGCGGAATAAGCAGGAAATTAGAAATATATCCGCGTCACTCGACACGGCTCGGCCCTGCAGATATGGCAGCGAATCGGCGGCGGAGAGGGAATTGCATCATTCGCAATGAGCATGTGTCAGACGCTTTTTTTTCTCGCGGATACAGGCCGTCGCAAAAGTGACGGGTAGCGATGACGGAAACCGTTGTTGGAAGAAAATAAGTAGATACACGTGTCGACCCGTTGCAAGTCTAATAGATTCTACATGCAATCAATCTAATTACAATATACCGTAACGTTTCTGATATATGGATGTAAAATGTTAGCGTTATCTTGTTCAAGATACAAATGAAATTAATATCCGGATTTCGATTAAGGAACGTCACTAAGCGGAACTCTAAAAATGACCAACGTACTTTTTCGACAAATTTTAAAAATTCTGTGGCTCTGAACAAACTTTATCTTTTGGATGCCATTAGCTATTTAAAAAAATCTTCGCTCAAATTATTCGAATATCGAAAATATAATTCAAAGCTTTTAAAGTATAAACAAGATAAAGAGCAGCAGAAACAGAACAAATATTCGAAAGTTTTACCCTTTTAACAGTCAGTTACTAGGTTCACATATCGATCGATTGGCGTCGATAAACACACAAATTATCCTTTTTAAAGAAGGCTACATCGGATAAATACGTCGATCGGGAGCGTGGCTCGACGTCGACCAAATTAATTCGTCGACTGATAAGCGAGAGGCGGTAGCCTGGTCTCTTTCTCGAGGAGGACGAGAGTGTTCCATAAATTTCGGAGTCCCTTTTGTCGCTCCCGGTATATCGCTCCGAGTGTGAGAGAACGGCTCTTAGAACGTTCCAATTTCAGCCCGAGCCCGATCTGCATTAAGCGCGCTCGAGAGGCGCGTCGTTATACAGCCGAAGTGGTAAAGAATGATCAGCCTTGTTCTCCATGACGCGTTCATTGATATTCCGGATGCACGATGTGCGCTTTCCTAGTGGCCGAGATCGGTGGCCACTCGTGCACACCGAAATGGTCCCTAACGATCGTAATTTCATTGGCGATGCGAGAGCATTTCTCGTCGCGACAAAGTCTAAAGCGACGATTAGTGAGCCGAGCAAACAGCATCGCTATCGTTACGAAGTCATCTCGTTTCGCGACTTATTTTACAGCAGGAAACAAATGAAATTTTTAATTTCATTTACTTTCAAATACACGTAGTTAAAACAAACACGTAGTTAAACTCAGATGCTTTGAAGGTTCACACGATAATTAGATATCAAGTTAGTAGAGCTATTAAATTAAACTTATGTTACATAAAGGCGAACATATCCGAACCAAGCCATGGTAATTTCATCAAAGTCTTCACAGTAGAATCAAAATCGATTCCCTTTATACGTACAAATTACAGACTCTCGAGAACTGAAGCTCCCTCGAAATTAGAGGATTAAGCAGAGCCCGTACATTCCAGGTGTAAGTTCTACGTAGGTGCATGTGGCACTCACCCGGTATCGCCGATATAATCCAGCATGCGTATCTTCAGCATGTCGTATGCTGAATCCGTCGCGCTTTGTCACATGTGCAAGACCTCCGTCGATGATCGGGGTTGCCGCTGTCGGTTCGTCGTCGATGCCGAAATAATCGCACGTCGCACGATGGCCCGATATCCTGGGCGAGTCTAACGCGCGAGTTATCGAACGGTACCACGTCCCCGATGCCTCGAAACGAAGTCGCGCGCGTTTTACGCGAGTCACCTCGTATCGTACAGGAGATTGCAGGCGTTTATCCGGCCATTCGGTCGACGCCGAAGCCTGAATTTTTTTCCCAGTGTGTAATGTAAAACATGGCTAACATGGTATTCGTACCGTATATTTCACATTAATCCTAAGAACTTGGAATTACGTGCAAAAATATATAATATTATAGAAATATATAAATGCCAAAAAAGAGAAATCTTTTTTTGCAAGAAAAGAAATGTTATAAAGTTTTGATATAATGAGCTGCACGCATGTTCTTTACAAAATGCAGCAATTTAAAAAATTTTATTTAAATTAAATAAAAAATTTAATATATTAACAAGTGTCTATCATTCGTGCCTCTCTCAGAAAGACTTTGGAAAGATTTTTTAAACAATAAATATACGGTACGAATATTAAAATACAAATACAATTACAACATTATGTAGATAATAATAACTTTTATGATTTGTTAACTGAATAAATTATAATTTTATTGGTAGACCGTATAACCCTTAATTTCCCGGGGGAAAGATCTACCAGCCCTTGATAGGAAACGATTCTCGGGAATCGACACGCCCAAGCCGTTGAAGCGGTTTGCGGATTGCAAGAATAGCGGATCCAGGGGTAAATTTACGATGTGCGAGATTGTACGCGCGTGTTTCGTCGAATTGCCGCCGTCTCTTGCGATTATATCCGCCGAGATAACGCGAACGATCCCGTTATCGTTCGGTATCGATTAACTCCCCTGATGCATTTCTTTGAGACGAACGTCGCCGCAACCGGGAAGGAGTCCGCTTACTCGACGTCTGCGAACATCTTTTTCGTCGCCGAGATTGTCCCGAGAAGAAGTAGGCTTCGTCTCCAACATGCAAGAAGGCGAAACGTCTCGCAAACAGGAAGGAAGATTTATCTCTCTCTCTCTCCGTCTCTCGGTCAACGGCACATGTCTGTCTCAATTTCAAGACTCGTTTCAAATTATCAACTACTTTGACCTTGTATCACATAACATGTGATAAATATAATTTTTCCCCGTATAGCCATGCGAACAAACACTGGACAAACTTTCAAACACTTATTCATAATATTTAAAATATAAAGGATAACTAAATTTTAAATCTGTTTGTTATTATACTAAAAAGATGTTATAATAAGCTTGCTTGAGATTAAAAAAATATTCTTATTTTAATTAATAATTAATAATTAAATTATATTACAATTTCAAAATGAAATAATACTGTTTCAAGTTACAGTGACGAATAATATTTGAGTCACAAAACTAATCTGTTTCCAAAACCTCGTAGCTGGACAAATTCGAAAATATGCCTGAAGCATGCACAGTCATGCGGAAACAATTCGTGAAAAATTCACTTCTCTTAATGAATATGCTCGGTATCTCGGAAAGAACTCGTAAAATCGTGACATCATCCGCATTATCTGTCTTAATTTGGACAAACAACGTTCTACGAACAATATCACGAAGATGTGGCGCGAATATATTGAGGCACAGAAATATCTCGTACGAGCTTGAAATTGAAACGAATCATCGGCGCAACGATTCCCGTCATTTCCGTCGCTCGCGTAATCGATCCACGTGGATCACTTGACATTTCACGAAGTGTAATCTCTCGCCCCCGACAATCTCGGTTATACGGCCGTTATATCTGACAACGATAATAACAAATTTGCGGATCATCTGTCATTTTCTCCCGTAACTCACGTGATTCACGTCGCGCGCGTAATTCCCACTGGATCTCGATGCAGCGTTAATTCACCCAACACGGCTGTCACTCGCAGAGCTTGAATCAATTATTCTATCAGGAGATCTATCAGTTATACATGCAGCGTCAGTTCTAGATGCAGCACTTTCCTGAAGTACGCAACTTCGTCGTATTTGACTCGTTGCATTCGTGTTCCAAATGCGTTTCGATTACCGGTTCGGTATTGTTATTACTGCGCGTATACAGTGACACTTGTTTTCGCACTTTTCGGCGAAACTACACACCGATCTTTCTAGCGCGCGATCAACACTCTAAAGACGAAACAGCGAGACACGGCGGCGGATCGAAGCGCCGTACAACTGTTTAACGAGCCCGCTCGTACTTACATCGTCAGTGGCCCTCGCTCTCCCACCCGCAAGAGCCCCTGCCACCGCCTCCTGCATGATCACGCTCTCCTCGCTTAGGCTCTCCACCACCTCCACCTTCCGTTCCTCTGCGAGGTCCTCGAGAGGAGGACTTCTAGCGAACTACTACTACTGCACTCGACAAAGAATCGCCTCTGGTCCTTCGTGCCCGATAAGATGTTTGTGGTCTTTCAGCAGCCAATCGACATCATTTCTCAATACTTTGAATACCGACTCGATTATCATCGATGACTGGCGCTATGATAATGATATCAACTATGACTGACACGGAAATGTTTTACAAAGTCACAAAATCTTCAATATATTTGAAGGATTTGATTGAACTGTTTAGAATATAAATGTCTCATTTATCAAAACTTGGGATTTCTTTATAGTTTCATATCAAGCCACAGATATAAAGTCATAAATACTACTAATTGAACTCTGGTCAAATTCAAATCTCAACAGCTCTAATTGCTTTAGAGATATCGCGTAATTTTTCTAAAATTTTTCACCAATTGTGTTAACAATCGTGTACCCACTAATTATCTTTTATGAAAAGATCTTTTATCCTGTTTAATAACTTAAATTAAATTTATGTTCCTCCAGGCTTGGCCTAACTTGCTATTTTCTAAGTTCTTGAACCAATGTATTATAGATCATTCACCTAGATTTTTCATATCTGTTCATCTTTCATGTCGTTCGAGGTCTTTGTTATTCGTTAAGAGATGTTTATTTGTTCTAAGAGAAAAATTAAACTTAGGAGGGGTCAGATTAGGGTTAGCTTAGGTTAAGAACCCCCTAATTTAAACGTCCTCCTCCACGTTGGTGCCATTACACCGTGGCAAAACCGATCATTTTCGACTGGGATAATAGCACGGAGAAGAGACTAGAGGACCGGCGGAAAATCACGAGACCAGTTACCGAACGTATATACTAATAGTATGCCCCGTTGTTCGACCGCAAAAGATCGCTTGAGGCCCGTGAGTGAGTCCAAGTGCATTATGGATTTCACAGTGATCGGTCAATCGCGCAAATTTTTCCAACGGGAACACGCGAATTTTTCCACAACGTTTGAGGTTTACGGTATCGGAGTCGCTGGTCTTTCATTATTGCCATATCAAATTTTTACTTCCTCTTAATACATGATTCAATAGCTAAAATTATTTTATATGTATTTTATATATTATTATTATTATTATTATTATTATATGCATATGATTTCGTTCCTTTATCTGAGATAGTGTTAACTGTTATATAATATTCTATTTATCAAATAATGAATTCTTGTGTGTGAAAGTTAAATAATATCTAGAAATATTGAATTCTATTGAATAAATATTGTATATCAATGTTTTGATAAATTCAGTTTCACCACAAACTATCCATGTTTTGCCTCATCAACCGCAAAATTAACATCGCTGCAAATCGATGTGACATTTAAGAATCATTTTATTAATGATTTGCAAATCCTTTGACTTTACCAGAAACGTTACCGTTCGACGAAGTCAAATACGCAAAAATAAACAGCAACCAATATAAATGCGTGCGTCACGCACCTACGTATTTATTTTAACTGTGCACGTGCATATATACAGTAGCAGATACGGATATTTATTTGAGATAAATCCACCGAGGAAGCCGCAACATTCGATAAAGTCTCCGGGAAATTTTAGACCTCAAAAACACGGAAAGTGCACTTTTCTTCCACGAAATATCACAACCACACCCTGTCGTTCCACTTGCATGATAAGATTGCCACTTGAATGAAACCATACATTTTTTATTCGCGCCATCACGAAACAGGAAGTTTAAGACCCAGTACCAGATAATGGCAAGCGCGTTGATAAAAGGTATACTGTATGATAACCGTGTAATAATCGCCCGCGGATATCACATTTATATTCATGATGTTAATATTTTATATTATAAATTAATGGTATTATTAACAGTAACACGATTTATAATTATATTATAATTACAATAATTATATATGGAATATTGATAATAATATATATACAAGATATAGATTGCACATATGCCAAATGCACGATGGCATGTAAAGGCCAATAGCACTAATATATAGTATATACCTTTTCCTTTTTTGTTCTCATATTCTCTCTGTCCCTCTTCATATTTATAATTCTTCTTTTCATAATGTAATAATTTTATGCTATTTATTTTTTTGTGCCATTATTTCCTTTTTCTATTTTATAATATCTACTACTTTTGTAATAATGTTATGAATATTTTCCCGTTTAAAAGTATTATTTTTTAATTAATTAGATATATTACTAATAAAACATATGTGTAAAGTTATTTCTAATTAAGTGTGCAACATACTCGCACAGATAAATAGCATATAAAATATTTTATCGTTTTATTCTTAACACTGTCAATTATATCTTTTGATGTAACGCTATATATGTTGATGTATAAATTTCTAGCATTATATTTTAACAATATATTTTTAAAACAATATATTTCGAAATACCAGCTCGTGCACGTTATCCTTTCCTATACCTCCTAACCGGAGTATCCCTCCACAGGATTCAATGGAGGGTAACTGTAAGGGATGCAACAACCCCCCATAGGACACCCGGGTGCACGCATCGCGAAGAGAATAGCCAATTATTGGCGCACATCCCGTGCACTTTTTCTCGAGCAATCCCAAGTTCCCTTTGTGTTCGTGAAATTTAGCGGAATTATTTTGCACGACCCCCTGCTGCCGCCATCATTAACGCGTGGTCATTAATCTTCGTCCGAAATCGATGCGCGTCCTCCGCGCGCGCGACACCGGTGATACATCAAATCTACATCCGGACCCCGGGTTCGCTTGCTTCGTCGCAGTTGCAAACGAGGAAAACCCTCGAGCGAGCCGATAACGAGCGGATCGACCTGTTCCTCAACTTCAAAAGGCGCTGATAACAAAGACGTCTGCGCGCAGTATCCGAGACGACGCTAATTTCGCGGCTGACGAAACCAACAATGTTCCATCAATTGAACTTACAGAAAGGCACGTGTATTTCTGTCAAATAAAGATCGATGCTTCGTACGTCACTCGAAATCTAAACAAATACGTTCGAAAGCACAGAGTGAACTGTATGAATGGTAATTGTACTGAATTGAAGAGCGCAGAATTTATGTATCATTTATCATATTTTTCGTTTTTTTATTTTCTAAAAATCGACACGATATTGCAAGTCCTGATGGGATATCACAGGTTCGATGTTACTAACAGAATAATCAAACACGCCAATAATCCACGTATCGACACCTCAGTTATCGGAATGATATCGAGACGGAGCGTCAATACTTTATGAATATCTTCCTGCAATTCCACAAATACCGATTTCTTATTAAGAGTCGTCTTTTCTTCAGATTCTACCAATATCCTGTTTGTCGCGGACCGACTTTACATACGTAAATTATTCCAGAAATTTTATGCAGAATCGAACGTTCTGCTTGTGCGCATTAAAAATATAACACGAAAATAAATAGTGTACTTAACATTCCACTATATTATTAATAACAATCATTACTCCCGCGCATGCATATAAATGCCGCAGAATAGTGCAAAATGACGCTTTCTTTTAAAAAAAAAAACGTCTCATCACCTTACGCATACATTCCAGAAAATACCTCTGTGAAGTTGGCCCCCCTTCTTCAAAATTTGAAAAAAATAAGCACAGTTCTGTTTGCCCCCCGAAGAGTTCTAGGGTTTTCAGTCCTTTTTAGAAAGAGTTCTGCCATTTAAAGTAACGAAAACACCATTTGAAACACCGGGGAGGCTAACTTCACGAAACTGAAAATTCAAACGGCTATAACTTTTTTGTTTTTAATTTTAGCGCTTTGACCCTTAAGAATAATTTGTAGAACTCTTTGGGGGGCCATCAGAACTCTCAATAGAACTCCGGATTTCCAAACAAATTTCAGACCCAGAATTTTCAAAGTGCCAGAACTTTTTTGTTTTCGATTCCAGAGCATTGGTTTCTAGGGATAATCGGTAGAACTCTTTGGGGGGCCATCAGAACTCTCAACAGAACTGCGGAATTATTTAAAAAATTTTCGACCTGAGGAACTTAGAAATTTTCGGACTCTGCAACTTCGACTAGCCAGAACTTTTTTGTTTTCGACTTGAGCGCATCGAGTATTAAGGATAATCGTTAGAACTCTTCGGGGGGCTAACAGAACTGTCAACAGAACTGCGGAATTATTAAAAAAATTTTCGACCTGTGGGACTTAGAAATTTTCGGACTCCGCAATTTCAAGTCGCCAGAACTTTTTTGTTTGAAATTGCGGAGTCCGAAAATTTCTAAGTCCCACAGGTCGAAAATTTTTTTAATAATTCCGCAGTTCTGCTGCCAGTTCTGGTGCCCCCCCCCCCCCCCGAAGAGTTCTAACGATTATCCTTAATACTCGATGCGCTCAAGTCGAAAACAAAAAAGTTCTGGCAATTTGAATTTTGCTTGGGTCCGAAAGTTTTTTTGGGAAATCCGGAGTTCTATTGAGAGTTCTGATGGCCCCCCAAAGAGTTCTACAAATTATTCTTAAGGTTCAAAGCACTAAAATTAAAAACAAAAAGTTATAGCCGTTTGAATTTTCAGTTTCGTGAAGTTAGCCCCCCCCCCGGTGTTTCAAATGGTGTTTTCGTTACTTTGAATGGCAGAACTCTTTCTAAAAAGGACTGAAAACTCTAGAACTCTTCGGGGGGCAATCAGGACTGTGCTTATTTTTTTCCAATTTTGAAGAAGGGGGGCCAACTTCACAGAGGTCCAGAAAATCATTTCTATTTAAGTAAATCGCGGTGTGTGGTGCCCGTGTTTTATCAATAGCGAACTCTTGACTTATTTACCGCTCGTCGGGTTAACATAACGCGGGCCATTCATCGTACTGAATAGAAGAGGGAGCGAGAAGCCTTTTAAAAACCTAGGTGACCCAGTTCTCGGTGTTCCGGTCGCAACCAACTGCAGCTCCGTTAGCTAATCGAAATAGCGGGGTCATCCCGCCGATCGGAGGTAGCGAGCGCGCGTTGCTCCTCTCCTCAAGGTCGTTTCCGTTCTTCCGCCCTATGCTGCCGCCCTACTTGCTGTAGCTGCTGCTGGGCCCGCGCGCGCGATCGCATAATTCCCGGCAGCAAGCGAATCCAATTTATTACTCAACGATCATCTCCGCTCGGCGGTCGATCGACGATCGCCGTCCGGAATGAGGATGTCCTCCCTCTCTTTCCTACCCCTAGCCACTCTCACACGAACGAACCCCTTGGTTATATAAGGCAAATATTGCGGTGTGTTCGAGGCATGCTAACAAGTTCTACGTGATTCGAGAAGCTCGCGTGGAAAATTGCATCTCGAAGTTGTATTTGCGAGCGCGCGTGCAGAACATCTCCCGCGCTATTGAAATAGGATTTTGCCAACTGGCAAAATGATTATGTCCATACATAAATAATCGATAATGTGCAATTGCGTGTACGATATTATTTATGATTTGAAAATCAGGGGAATGTATTTCGCTCTCTTCGCAATTGTCAGAGAAAATAAATATTATTAAAAAGTTATTATTACCTAAAGTAATAATAGAAAACAATATACGTCTTTAATCTATCCTTTAGTAAATGGAACTTGTAGTGCAAATGTCAGAGTATCAATAATGCTGCTTACAACCTCTACTACTGGCGAAACAATATAAGCACTGTTGATCTTGGCAAATGAATTCAGCTGTATAAAAGCTATTTACTCGGCTTTTACGGAAGAGGTAACACCGGAAGCGCTCGGCTCGAGTCCCATAGAGAACAATGCATTAATAAACTATAATGGCGGCTATCGACTTACAGTATCTAAACCCCGATCTCGACTCAAATTTCATATTCAAATTATTTCAGTGCAGATTGTTTTAAATACAGAAAACAGAAATGACAGAAATTTTTTCATAGAAAACTTGTAACGCGGTGGCGGAAGAACGTGACCCTCCTCCCGGAGGGTTGGGAAAAAGGGGGCAAAAGGTAACGGGGTTAAGCACCCTACCTGTGGATCGCGGCGTTCCGGGGCTGCTCCGGGGAGATCGTTGCGCGGCCACGGCAGTCAGGCAGGGGCGTGGGGGTCTTGAGGAGGTCGCCGAACGATAAATGATGACCGTAATCGCGGCAGGCCCAGGTGTATCCGCGCTCATCGCCGCCCTCCTTCGCAGACGAGCGTTGCCTCCTACCGGCGGCATCGGCCGTAGCACCTCCGCCGCCACCCTCGGAGAGATGGCGGGTCAAGGGTCGCCGCATGTCTCATTCAGATCGCGCGGACTGGATCGCCGGACCAATTGGCGCGCGCTCGCCGGACCAGCGCGAAGTCGGCTACAATCGAGGCTCGAATTCGTTGGGCGTCGCGTTGGAATGCTGAGGTTGCTCGTACTTGCGAGCGAGCGTTCGTTCGTTTTCGCGCGCAAGCCTCGAGAGACCGCGAACGTCGTCCTCGTCGTCGTCGCCCACCACGCTACGATCCGTGGAGCGCGCTCGCGCGCTCCCTTCTGTGATACCGAGAGGAGCGTACGACCGCGATACTGGGCGCCGGGAGAGCTGCGTTCCGCGCGCGCGCAGCCGATCCCCTCCCGTCTCCGCGCGCAACTACCGTGCCAGCGCGCGGCTATCGTCCGACTGCCGCCCCCTCGCGAGCCGCCGCGGCCTGAAGCGCGCCTAACTTCACGGATAAGGCAGATCGCGTCGCGATGAACTGATCGGAGACAATCGACGATTCGAAATATGACGCAATGAATTATTGTTACTTTCGGTTCGAAATAATGGATATTGATATAGTTCCTGATATATTTTGGACAATGGTTGAGTTCGCTTTCAATGTGTGTTTATCATGATCACACTTAAGAGGATCCTGGAGTGGCCAGTGAACTCCGTCGCGGTGTCTGAATTACCGGCGGAACCGATGATTTTCCTGTATTTTTTTTTCATTGAATTCACAGAATGAAAAATCCTTCTCCACGATGAAAGTACACACAATAATGTAATGTGAAAAGCAGGACTTAACTTTCCAAACGGACAAAAATCACAATTTTTTATTCAGCCACGATTTCACGGGCATACGTAGGCACGAAATGATCACGAATCTTTCTGCACTAATTACTTTGACACTAGGCTTCTAAACTCATTTCTAAAAGCTTCCCCGTATTCTTTCATTTTGTCCCGTCCTTGCGATTATCGAATTTTGGCCACACAAACTGCAAAACATTTATATTAAGAACATTAATGTACGAGGTGACGTCACAATAAGCCGATAATAAAACTGTAAATTTTTTTTGTCGTTTTTAACATAAAGTCGAGTTTCGCTCGGTATATTTCTTTGTATACTTTAATCGTGGAGAAGGATTTTTTATTCTATACAATCATTAAAGAGTAATTAGTACAGTAAGATCGACCAATTCCGCCGGTAATACAGACGACTCCAGGATCCCCTTAACAGAATCTATGAAAGTATAAATTTATCAACGTTAGTAAAGTCGACTTTTATCGACCTCTCGATGCAAGAGAAGAACTGCCGACGGAGGATGATTTCGAGAGTTAGAGAAAATGCACACAATCGATTATCGACAAATGTTTCAACATAAAATATAAATTTTTGTATCAATTTTTCTACGTACGCGGAGGGAAATGAAATTATGTTTTAATATAAAAATGTTTTAAATATAAAAAAAATGAAACAATGTAAAAAGATATGGATTATAAAATCGGAAAATAATCGATATAATGTGTCTAATTACAGAACGACATGCATTTATGTTATGTATTTGATAATTGCGCACATTGAACTTTTGTTAAATTTCAACAAGAAAATAACTTCAAACATGGAAACAAAATTTTGTGATCGATTTTACAGAAGCGGATAGTCGATAGTGAAGCCTCAATAATAGTAATTATATAAGAAACTTTATATATTGCGATAAACGTTCGACACTTTACGAAACTTTTGTAATAATTATTTGCGCGCAAATTCTTTCAAAATTCTTTTAAATACTAACACTCACGAGGAATACAGAGTGGTTTAAATACGATTCTACGATCATTATGATGTGTTAACTGATTATGATTTGATTTATCTCGATATCTGAAAACATTGCAATGATCGAACCAATAACCATAATCATTTTGACATAAAAACAAAATTCAAAGAATTTTAATATATATTAGGAATCAAAAAGTAAATTATTATAAAAATATTATCAGCATAATCAATTACAATCTTTTTTCAAGCTATAATTATATAGTTTTTACGATTTTTACTATTATTAATGTAGAGAAAATTAAAATTATGGAGATAATGGTAGCTTCGGTACAAATCATGTATAAAAAAAATATTAATTTCTGTGTTGAGTAATATATACATATAATCGTGTTACATGTGTATTCATATTACTCATATTGCGGCTACGCTACTTGCACTCTGTATGTTTGAGGAATGAGACTGTCTCGGATTTCTTCGGAGTTGGAGAAAAGCAATCACATCGTCGGGACAGTGTTAAAGCAAATATTTAATTTTATTAATGAACCTGCGCAATCATAAAATATATCCATGTAACGGTCAACGAGATATAACATCGATAGAGCTCGGCGTTGGACGTGATGACACAATCAACGGCTTGGGAGTGTGGAGGAGCGGGGGGGAAGGAAAAAGGGGCAGGAGTGAAATCGGACGCTAAATGCGAACACCCTACGGGAAGTCACATAATTTCCTTGTGGACTCGGGGGCGCACCTTGTCAGCCGGGTCTCGTCGTTTCTGCTTTCTTCCGCTCGTGACGAAGCGCGGCACTTCGCGAAGGAACGGCATAATTATTCTTGTTGTTTGTGTATACATACTGTATAAAAATAGAATCCACAGTGCGCGGTGGTGTCATCGGGATGGATAGGAATGGCGGGACGAGAAATGGGGGGGGTGGGAACTTAAAGGGGAGTATCGCGGCTGGATTGCGGATCGAAATCAAACGTCGGCTGGCAGAAGCGTCGCGACGCTGGATAACATTCGTAGTCTGACTACATGTCGTATCGCTATGGCAGACGTGCATTGTCGCGCGTGGATGTAATGCGCGGCTTCACTGATAAAAGACCCAGGCAGCACATGTTAGCCTAATATGTTTCTTAGACGTATCTAATGTCTAAGAAACATAAAGTACCATTTAAGAAACGGTTTAAATAGAAACCGTTTTTAGACCTCAATTTTAAAAACGTATTTTTCACGTTTCCACAGAAACGAAAAATGTGTTTTATTAAATTGATTTGAAATTATATAATTAATATAGAAAAAATAGTAATCTCTACTTACTTTGCGAGTATTAATTATTTTTACATCATACGTTTCAATGTACTCGATTATGGAACAAGAGACAAAAATCAACACAAGTGTGTGCGATTCCCACCTCTGATTCACCAAGCGACCGATAGATGGCCAGGCCAGACGTGACGTTCTCGCAAGTAACATTTGTGTTATCACCTTATAAATAACCATCCGGAAAACCGATCCAACACTCTTTTCTTCTTCTTTTCTTTTGAAACTTTTGAGATCGCTATTACTTGAAGTGATATTTCAAAAGAGTGAGATTCCACTACACGAAATTTAGAGAGTAATTCATAAAATATAAAAATCTAGTTTTTTACAAAAATGTGACTTAACTCTGTCTATCTTTGAGGCACCGATATATAGAATTGATAAATATTTTTCTGATGGTTTCTGAAACGTTTTTTTGCCGAAAAAGAAACGTTTCTCCTAACGTTTTTTCGTTGGACATTTTTCTGCTAAATAAACGTTTCAATAAAATGGTTATGAAACGTTACGGCAAAACGTTTATGAAACGGTTTTGAAACCAATGTGTGCTGCCTGGGGAGCCTCCTTTTTTTTCTCTCTCTCTAAGTAACGTTACCTAATTTCTAATCTCGAGGCTCGTGCTAAGGTTTGATCAATCGGTCGGTCGTCCGACAGATCGATCGGCTAATCGCGACTGAATTTCGTGAGTAACTCTGTTATTATTGCGTGTCGCGGCAGCTTTCAAACGTTCCGGCGAAGCTGTCTCCTTCGAGCCGCAGCAGTCCGAATTTCGTGAATTCGAATTACAACGAGTTACAACGTTTCCGCATACGTGGCCCGCATTATTCATCAGTTTCTATATATGTACATAAATATACACGCAACGTTACTCGCGGAACACGCGCGTATATTCTGCTCCGCGTGCGTGCGTGACCGGGGCCGCGCCAACCCTCTCGCGGGAGGTGTGGCGAATGGATCAGTACGACTAAACTAAACTAAATTACACCTTCAGTATTTTCAGAAGGCTGACTAAGAGCCATTCTCCTGCGTGGAATAAGAAATTTTGATAGAATAATAATTTTTAATTAACAGACTTTAAATTAACAGAAAACGACAAAATAGAGTAGAACGTTATTCGGAAACGAACAAGAAGGGAATAATTATATCGCGCACATTATACCCAAACCAGTTGTACAAACCGTTGTGCAAGAGCGCGTTTGCAAATGAATCATCTAGCAAGAATTCTGGCAAGAAGGGAGGTAGACTTTTATATTTTTCGTGCACTAGCAACCCCGGGCGCGGCCCAACTTCACGGTGCTTCGACGTCTCTACACGGCGAATCGCACGATCTCTGTCGCGAGACGCGCGATCCGCCTTCACGTAACTATGATCGGGCTACAAACACCGGCCGCGGTCCCTACGTTTTTTTTTTCTTTTTTCTCGGACCCCGGCCGTGTTTCACAAATATATACGTACACGCGTGACTCGTGACACATGGGGGCTGAAACTTGAGGCCCCGCGCGCGTGTCAACCGTGCGCTGTTGTACGATATTGATTATTTAATCTGAGATTGTTTAAAATACGACTCTATTGACTCTCTCTTTCTTCTCTCTCTCTCTCTCTCTCTCGTTTGCTCCCTCTCTCTCTTTCTCTCTCAGAGGCTATGCTGTTACAGGGAGCCTTAGCAGCCGACCTGGTGCAGCATCGACGCTAGCCGAAACACACGCATCCAGGCAAACATGCCAGTGGATGGCGAGCGGCAGACAGCCGCCCTCGTCGACGACGACGCCGACGAGCTTTTCCGTTGATCCTGCGTGGCCGACGCTGACGTCCGGCTTAGGGTCGCGTCCACGGACGCGACATCGCTCTCCGACTTCCGCTGCTTCTGCTGCTGCTGCTGCTGCGGTGAGTACTTCATGTCTGCGGTTATGCGAAAGGGAAAGCGAGAGAGTGAATACGCGAGGAAGGAATGACCTCTTAGTATTACCATTAAAGGAGCAAGCTACGTTGAAGCCATCGTTACGTTACGCTATTATATTTCAATAAGACTCCATAGAATATACATACTTATACGTGAAATAAAAATGATGCATCTTCGTCAGTTTGGAGAACAAAGAAGTACGCGAGATAAACTTACGTTGTCGAGGGTGGATTTAGTATTTTACGAATAAGTAATGCAAGATTGTTTTTAAAATTATCTTGAAATTAATTACGCACGAAATTTATATCTGAAAGCTTGAGATGTATCTATGCTTTGTTGAAAATAACGCCTGAAATACTATAGAACATTACTATCGGGTTGGCCAAAAAGTAATTGCGTTTTTTCCAATAGATGGACATACATGTCTTGAAATGTAACTAACTTCATTCTAAACCGCAAATTCATTATGTAGGTTAACAACTCACAGTTGAAGCTTGTTTTAGAAAAAGAAAGTACACGATTTCGTTAACAATTGTTTGTTTGCCGTCGATTTCAAAATGGAAAATCAAAAAGAACATTTTCGTCATATTTTGTTTTATTACTTCCGAAAAGGGAAAAACGCTGTGCAAGCTCATAAAAAGTTATCTGATGTATATGGCGAAGATGCTTTAAAACTGCGGCAGTGTCAAAATTCGTTTACTAAATTTCGATCTGGAGATTTTAATGTGAAAGATGCACCACGCTCAGGAAGGCCAATCGAAATTGATGATGACAAAATAAAGGCACTGATCGATTCCAATCGGCGTTTAACGACACGAGAGATTGCCGAGAATCTTAACATATCGAAATCGAGTGTTGAAAACCATTCAAAACGACTTGGATACATTAGTAAGCTCGATATTTGGGTAGCACATGAGCTCAAAGAAATTCATCTCACTAAGCGTATTGACATCTGCGATTCTCTTTTGAAACGTGAGGAAAATGACCCATTTTTGAAACGTATGATAACAGGCGACGAAAAATGGATCGTCTACAACAACGTCAAACGAAAAAGATCGTGGAGCAAGCGTGATGAACCTGCTGAAAGCACTTGAAAAGCAGATATTCACCAAAGAAAGATTATGCTGTCAGTCTGGTGGGACTTTAAAGGTATTCTGTATTTTGAGCTGCTTGCAAGGAATCAAACCATTAATTCAGACGTATACTGTCGTCAACTGGATAAATTAAATGATGCCATCAAACAGAAACGTCGAGAATTGGTGAATCGCAAAGGTGTTGTGTTTCACCATGATAACGCTAGACCACGTACAAGTTTGGTCACTCGTGAAAAATTGTTGCAGCTTGGATGGGATGTGTTACCATGATGTTACCACATCCACCATATTCGCCAGACCTGGCACCATCAGATTACCATTTGTTTCGTTCTTTGCAAAACGCCTTGAATGATAAAACCTTTACTGCTGATGAGGATATGAAATCGTTGTTGGAATTGTTTTTTGCTGAAAAAGATAAGAACTTTTTTGAGCGCGGAATCATGAAGTTGCCTGAAAAATGGCAAAAGATAATCAAACAAAATGGACAATATATTGTTTAATAAAGTTTTTGTTTCCCATGAAAAATTCGCCTTTTATTTATATAAAAAAAAACGCAATTACTTTTTGGCCAACCCAATAAAACGTTAATGAAACGTAAAATGCTCTCATTCTTTTTGCTGTTGAGTGAACATGAATTAATTTTCATACTAATATGCAAGTGTTTATGCATTCAGCCAATAAGACTTTGACACTAGTAATTATTCTGATGATAAATCTTTGCAATTATTTCGCGATGAACCTCGACCGGCGCAGGGATTCACGGACCTTTTTGCGTAAATGTCGCATCAGCCTTGACTATGTTTATCCGCGCTAAACGCTCATTTGGTCATGGTCGTCTCAGTATTACGCTCGGTTACGAAATAGAAAAATAGTTATGAACTTAATTGGCATTACAAGCCAGCATAGGCATCCTTAATGTTAAAGTACAGAAATGTATAAAAAATGAACTCTTCTTAGTTTTTATCAACTCTGTTGCTCTGCGTTTTTGTCGTAACAAATACCCGTATTACATACGCGTTCCGGCCACTAACACTACTCATTATCATTATTATATAATTCCATTAATTACTGTCTCACATATTCACAAGGTATGATTTTGTCAAGTCGCTGTTTCGTCTGATTTTATTCAGTTTCGTAATACTGTCCCTCTGTTCTACTAAACCTTCCGTTATCTCATGTATGTCGCGTATGTCGAAACAAACGCTGCGACTCGGCACATTGCTCTGTATGACTGTTTATTATGCCGTTACGAAATCGCTGTTTCCAGGAGCGCGATCGCTAGGTGGGCGTCTCAGCCGGCGCACGCGCCTCTTTCGGCCAGCTGATTCCCTAGACCTACTTTTCATCCGGTGATGCGAGCTGACATCATATACATACGGACGTATTGCTCTCGAATCCGCGAAGCCTGCCTTCTCCCTTTCCATTTTTCTAATTTTAATTTGAGATGCTACATCACAATTCGTTCCTACAAAAATTATAACAGTTATCGTTACTTCCAATTTAATCTGATTTTTTTTAACTTGTCCTTACGTAAATAGCTGCAGAATAATTGAAGAAATTTTCGGTTGACGGTTAATGAATATTTATAGAAACTATAAAATACTCAAACGTAAAAACATAAAACAGTCAAACGTATAATATCTGATGTGGCTGTAGGCTGCAGTAAAACCCATTTAGATATGACATTTCTGTCCAAGTCTCTGCACGTTTTCTTTAGTCGAAGATTTTATCTGTTTATGCCATCATCCTCTGCTTGCGTATGTAACCAGCAGACATGGGGATGTGCATTACGTGATCGTGATGTCACAGGTCGCTAATAGCAGCAACAGTAAATGCGTACTCCATGTGCCATAATTTATCTCTACACTTGCGATCTCAAACCATAGTTGCAACCGCAATCAACTGCCTTTTCAACGGGTTTAAACGGGATGTTCAGAAATACAACGTCTTTTCTTCGACTAAATATAAATGAGACACAGGAAGCGATAAATTTCCTAATTTCTTCACGTTTTAGAGCGACCCATTCACGCAACCGGGATATGTTTAAACACATTTGTCTTTGAAGAAGAATTTTTCCCTTGGGAAGTTGTGCAAACCTCCTCCTCTGAGATATCTTTCCCTAGCCATCAAGATGTGTGACTTCCGCTTTCCATAAAAGCTATTCCATGGGATAACGTTAGTTATACACTCCTTTTTCTCTTGCAAAATTGATACGTAAATGTATTAGCTCCAGCTGGATGTGCACGTGTGTGTGTGTGTGTGTGTGCATACACGCGTGTCGAGAGATTCCATGTGTCCTAAATCTTGGCCGTTGCTCGGGGCTGTCCTTAGACCTGCACGCGCTACTTCACTGAATAGGCTCTACTTGGTGCACGAGAAGGTTACGGGCCATTGGCAAAAGCGGAATACGGATCGGTAAATGATGTACACATGTATCTCCGTATATGCGAAAATATCATGGTGCACGAGATACAAAACCGGTACGCTATCGGGGACATCAATTTTCGATATCCGGGAAAACAGACCTCACCGCACTTTATAGAAATGTGGAAGCATCATTTTCGAGCCCATCAAATCCCGGATTCATCCAAATTTTAATTCGATTTTGATAATTCAACTTCGAATTGACACGCGTTTATAAAATCCATTATAAACTATAATAAATCTATTATAAAATAAAAGTAGATTTTCTAAATAATAGTTTATGTTAATTATAGTTGATTAGATAGAGTTTCTCTTGATCACATTTTAGAGAGAAGAGGAAAGAAGAACTGTATTGGAAACGAAGATGTATTTTAAAGTTATTGGATTGTCTCGGAATTTCTCTCAATGGTCCGATAATTGTTTCTAGTCTCCGATAGCTCCGTGAATTGCTGCAGTAAATTAATGGAATTTATTTGGCGCATCCCTAAGGCTTCCTAGAACATGATCGCGCCTCGAAGAGTCCAATCGTTTCGAATCGTCCATCCCGTTCGGCGTGCGATTATGATGGCGCGCGATCGCGTTAATTCACTGACAGACAATCTAAGTCTCTCTATAAATTATTGATCAATTTAATGCGACAGCCTGATAAACTCACGCTCCGGCAGTCATAATGATCCGAGCAACTTGAAACTTTAAAACACTGCAAAAATGAAGATGCATCCGAAAAATTAGGACAATCCATCAGACAACCCTACGATACATTTTTCAATTGTCGTAGAAATTAGAAATATCAAAAAAGAACAATTAAAATAATTGAAATCTTCCGATGACCAGAAAAGCATTTTAAGTCTAGCGGAAATGACGAATCACTGACAATGCTATCGCCATGTCTATACTGCACTACGATGGCTTCAGCGGAAATAGACTTGATAATCGCTAAATGTCAAAACTGTATTCAATCGATCCATTAATTCTAAACCTGAATGTGAAAGCAAGTGTGGTCTGACTTAGTAATGAATATTCAACTCAACATTATGAAACAATTTTACGGTTTATATTTTACCACAGCATGAAGAAATATTTAAAAAAAATATAAAGTAAAGCAAACGCTTGAAAAGGCAAAATTTAAGGTATATATTAAGGTAATTAATTATAATTCGGGTATGTTACTGCATTACTTTACCTGTCCTCTCACAGTTGCCTCCACTTTTGCACGAGATATCATCGAATTTTTCCAAATAACGTGGTTCTTTGAATTTTCCAGAAGTGAATCAACAAATTCGAGCAACTGGCAACTGGATGGAGTTCCCTCAAATCGAATCATCATCACTCACCTGATCGATTCGTGTTTGATCGCTGCAGTCGAGCGAGGATGCTCGAAACGTTGGTTCTTCAGGGATTTAGCTGGCGCGCAGGGTTCCACAGTGGTTGCGAGCGCGGCGCGTAGCGTTCTGCGGAACACGACGACGACGAGGTGCATCGAAATCGAGGAGAGGAGAGGACAGGAAAGCGGCAGCGAGGAGAGGCGGGATTCTCCTCTCCGTCGCACCTCTACGCCGACGCGATCGTTCGGACGGCACACCGCGGTGGTGGAAGTGGTGGGGTGCTCGTCTTCGTGGTCGCGCACTTTGCGGCGCCGGCGCTGCATCGACCCATCGTGGTTCCTCGATGATGTACGAAAAAGACCAACAACCACGACTGTCGCGCACCGTAAACCCCGTGCCCTACGACGAGCATGTTCCACGTTTCCTCGATTATTCGAGGTTCTTGAGATTTGTCCTAGTTCCGCGTTTTTCTCCTACCATCTTGTTTCGTTGAAGCTTGCAAAGCTCTAAGCTGATCAGATCGTCGTCTGCTTATTATTTCCTTTTCGATATGATTTATTTTAATAATTTATAATTATTATATTTCTTGCTTAAGACGCTTGAACTAAACTAGGTCAATATTGAAAAAGACAAGACATTTTAAAAAAGAAAAGAGAACATGTCATATTTTTTGTATTTTATAATTTATATCCATTTCATTGTTTTTGTATTTAATTTTAATTAAGTAATTATATAATTATAAGAACATTTAAACGGAGTACTGTAATTTACACAAAATAGGTCACTCAAAATGGTCTCATTCAGTGCAGTTTCGATAAATAAACCATAAACAGTTTGTCACTCTTTCCCCTGTTGTTGCGTTATTTGCTTAACGATCAACTATCTTTTATTTGCATTGTCAAATTATCTGTTGTACCTAACGCGAGTGCGTAAAATGTATTCCGACGCGAGTCATTTAGATAATCTCTCTGCAGAGACCTGTTCTCTTTGGTGGCAAACGCTTTGACCGGTACCTTGATCGTTTGCCAAAGGTTATCTGATTTTTATCTCTGACTATTATCTGATACGGTCATCAGTTTGCTAGCCAGTTCGCTTGCTAGCGCAAACATAAAGGTGTTCATTCCGATCGATACATTTGTTCTTGGACTTCTTCCAATACGGAAAACCGCGCATGATTATGCATGAAACTTCGTGATTACGAGGTGATGTTTGATGGTGTGATTGGAATGCTAATAAAATTTTTAGTGGCCTATCCGTATAACATGCAATAAGTGCTTTATTTCTGGTACCCGGATAGTAACATGAGTATATATAGAAAAAAATATTGTGCATGTGTAAAAAATATACCTATGTGCATTATTTCACTCTGTAAAATACAGTTTTATCTCGGACTCGACGTTTCTTCCTACGAGAGAAATAATAAAAATAATAATAATAATCTGAAACAAGCCTTCAAGTATATCTTTTTAGGTGTATTTAAAAATTTGAAAGTTTTATTAACTTTTACTGAAATTAATTGTAAAAGTTGTCTTTAAAATTACTAATTATAAAATACATTATTATTCAAATTACATTAAAGTCTTAAATAAAATGATGGCAAAAACGCACTAGAGTTGTTCTAACGCCCAGTCATTATTAGTCTAAAATGTAGCTCGCGTGTTATCGCGCAGCGCGACAATCACATGGCCGCATTAACTAAACCTGATTACGAGTTTACACAGTGTGTTTTACTGCTGTAACACGAATGGTGCTAATGTATACGGCATACGGCAGCAAAGTGCGTTTATCTGTTCTGCGGGAATAATCTTTCATTAGAGGTGTCGAGCGGGCGTCGTCAGGGATAAAAATAGTTCATGTTACCCTTTGACGGACACCACATCGTGGTTCCAGGTCAGCGAAACGCCCACAAAGGGTACAAAAAAGGATTATTCGTCATATGATTTTATATTTGTGTTATAAATACAAAAAGCGTTCTCACAAATCCACCCATAAGTATGCATCTTAAATAATTATTCAGAAAATGTATAAATATATCAATCAATATAGAAAAAGGCTGCAGGTTCAGGTGAGCGAGTTCCCGGAAAAATAGAAGAAACCGTTTTTTAAACAGAATAGAATATTTTCGTTATAAATATCAAAGGACATTAGCACATAGGGCACACGGCGTTAAGAAGATTAAAAATAAAAAACTATACTTTTCATATTACCAGTAATTATAACTTAATTAATCAAACGTGGACGTAATCAATACGTAGACAATAGCCCAAATACTTTAACGTCGCAGAGTAACAATATGTATAATAGTGAACACTAAACGTATAAAAATATAAAAGTATAATAATAAACGTTAATGCTAACAATAAAATGATATAATATAAACGTAAACTCACTTTTCAACGGTGTACCATGTCGTGGAGTACGGACTTTTTGGCGTGGATGGACTCTTGGACGAACCTTCCGTGGTGGTAGATTTCGGCGACGACGGCATAGTCGAGATTCCACTCTCTGGCGAACGCGGTGACCGATTCTCTTCACCGCCGAAAACTCCCGTTTGCCAGGAATGTCTAGAGACACGAGGACTGGTGTGGCTGGGGCTGGAGCAACTTGACACACTCTTTGGACTCCTGGGACTCCTAAGTCCGCTAAAGCTCAAAACACGGCTCAATCGGAGTCTCATCGGTATTTTATCGTTGAGCCTTGTAACGCAACTGCCGTCAGCACTTGACGTCGAAACATCCCGATCGGACGATCCTAAATTGCTCATAATTTCTCAGAGATTTGTTGAGCTTGTTTCAGTTATTTAAAAGAATAAAATTAATATTAAAATTTCGAAATAACTTTTTATCGCGTAGGATTTTTATCGGCGAGAATCAAGACGATTAGAACGTGGAATTGTCACTTTGAGGCTGAATTATGTTAACATTATTCAAAGTAATCGGTTATGTAAATCGCACGCACAACGCGCTACATGTACGGAGAACAACTACGGCAAGATTCGTCAAGAAATTGGGTAAAACCCGGAGTGAACCGTCGACTTCCTGTCTTGCTAACCGCAGTCTCTTCCTCTTCCGCTTTTTATCAACTCTACAGATCCCAAGTATAAAGGACTAATATTGGGTCATTAAGTATGAAACTTTACAAATAGAACATAAACTTTTGCATTTTTTGGCACATGGATATGATTTATTTTCAATCGAAGTATGCGCCCATGTTATCTACACACTTCTGCCATTTTAGTGGTAGTTGGTCTATGCCTCTACTATAGAAGCCAGGAGTACGGGAATCGATGAAGTCGCGGAAGGCTGTTTCGACTGCCTGTTGAGAATTGAAGAATTTTCCCACCAACAAGTTGTCCAAATTCCGGAAGAAGTGATAGTCGGTAGGTGATAGATCTGGTGAATATGGTGGATGACGGAGAGTTTCCAATTCCAACTCCCGTAGCTTTGCCACGGTCAGTCGTGCAGTGTGCGGTCGAGCATTATCATGCAACAGCATTGGCATTGACCGATTGACCAATTTCGGTTGTTTAATAGCAAGTTGTTGCATCATTTCGTCCAGTTGCTTGCAATATACTTCAGCCGTTATCGATGTACCAGGTTTCATAAAGTTGTAGTAGATAACACCTGACCTGGACCACCAAACAGTCACCATAAGCTTCTTCTGTGTAATGTTGGGTTTCGCGTGATGTCTCGGTGGTTCATCAGCGTTCAACCACTGATGTGAGCGTTTACGATTGTCGTAGAGTATCCACTTTTCATCGCAGGTCACAATTCAATTAAAAAAAGATTCATTTTTGTGACGGGAAAGCAAAGAAAGAGAAGCCTCTAGACGTTGCGCCTGCTGCGCATCGGTCAATTCGTGCGGGACCCATTTGTCCAACTTCTTTATCTTACCAATTGCAGCTAAATGAACCAATATGGTGGGTATGGAAACATTGAATATCGATGCCAATTCACGTGTACTTTGAGATGGATCGGACTCTACTACGGCTCTCAAGTGATCATTATCCATCTTCGTCTTTGGTCTTCCACGTGGCTCATTAGCGAGGCTGAAATCTCCATCTCTGAAGTTTTTGAACCAATTGCCCACCGTTGCTTTAGTAGTTGAACCTTCACCAAATACAGCGTTGATATTACGAGCTGTCTCCGACACTGTGGTTCCACGGCGGAACTCATGTTCATAAATCACACGAATTTTGGACTTTTCCATAGTTCTATAAAAAAGAATCCACCAATAAAACTAATGAAGATATTTGAACAAACAAATATGACATTTGAAGAGCGAACATACATCTATCACACTAACCTAACCTGATACTGACGTCTGGCGCCAAATTTGAGATAACAAATGTTAAAGATGGCGCTTTTACATTTGTAAAGTTTCATACTTAATGATCCAATACATGAAAAAATACGTGAAAAATATAGAGAGATTTAGAAATGATGAAACGCCTTTGACACAACTAATAAAAAATAAATAATGTCTAATTAATGACGTACGAAAATTTTGGCATTAACATTCGGACTGCTTACACAGGAATGATTTTTATTAATTACTTATAGAAATATTGAATAAAAATAAAATCAAATATCACTTGTATAATATATACATTAATGTAAAACAATAATAATGTAAGAAATAAATTAACATTACGACGAACTCACGCTCGAAATGAGCTAAGCAGTCCACGTGCCAAAAAGGATCGCTTTGTAAATATTCGGGAATCAGGATGTAATGCCAAACGACGGGGACCTTCACACAACTGGCCGTGTCACGGTGGTTGACAAGAAAATCGAACAACGATATATTTCCAATTGTCTAGTCTGTATTTTATCTTTGCTTTACAGATTAACTTCCGTTGTATGACACGATCATTACGGATGATAATAAATAGTCGGGATCGCGAGATCCGCGAAAGAATGGCTCAATCACTCGCATGGTGAGCGTTTCAGCGCTTCCAAATGTCTCTTCGGCATGGTAACAAGGACAAAATCGATGCTAGACCGATCTTGCCACGATACTTGCAATTACCTACTTATCAATAGAGTAACAACTTCTCACTAATGGGACGCGTATCGCGAACGCTTCGAGTACCATCGAGGGGAGAGAGTCAGTGGGGCAAGATTAGGATGAACGGGATCGAGATGAAACGGAATTGTGATGAGATGATAATCGTACTAGTGTCGCGACGACGCGTGCCATGCGCGAGTACTCGCTCGCGCGCTCGCTCGTCTTTTCCGCGACTTTCGCGATCGGTAGCACACGTGCGGTGGCGTCTACTTTGTCGATTGTTCTAAATAAGCGATCAGGTCACCTCGATCCTGCGGCTTCTTCAACCCGGCAAACACCATTTTCGTGCCGGGAATGTATTTCTTTGGATTTTCCAGGTACTCGAACAGAGTGTCCTTGGACCAGGTGATACCTAGAGTGTAACAATGCGCGAGTCAAGATAAGTAATTTCAATGATAAAGGATGATTAATGTTACGCACGATGTAAAATCATGAAGCATATTAGGTTGCCCAAGAGGTTCGTACGAGTTTCAACTCATGTCTCTATGAGCGTTGCGTAAGCTGTCAAAGTGACTGAAAGTGTATAACCTCTACGTATCGTTTGAAACGTGACGTTTCAAATATCATTTAGTAAATATTTAATTTTCATTTATTTAATAAATGAAATTTAATAGTATTTAAAAATTGTTTCATTTCAACCTTACCAAACTCGTACAAACTTCTTAGACAATCCATTATAATTGATCTCGATGCATTTCAAGTACATACCCTTTGCTTTGTTGGCTTCAGTGTATAAAAAGCCCGGTGCTTGACCAGTTTTCCTACCTATGAGCCCATGTAAATTGGGACCCACTTTGTGCTTGCCACCTGCTTCGACAGTGTGGCACTGCGCGCATCTTTGAATGAAAATCTAGGGGAAAGGAATGCAGATTATTAAAAGATTTCAGACATTGAGTTGCGATTTGTACAACTATTTTATATTTTATTACTCTTTGTTATTTATTACCTTCTTTCCCTTCTCAGGATCGCCCGCTGGAACACCCATGTTTATTTAATTATGTAGTCTGAAACAATACGTTCAATTATTATTAAACAATTGTCAGATTAAAAAGTACAGATAAATTTTTATTAAATTACCTCTTAAATATTTTATTATTGTTTTATTGTTTAATGAGTTTTATTATAATTCAGCTGTTTCATGCATGAATTGTTCCACGATATGTTTATCCAATTATTTAGCACGTGTGTACAATGCAACATTAAAAGAACATTAATAACATGGATAACGACACGTTGTTAAATGAAATCAAAGTTCGAGATTGAACTTTCAAAGAATTAGAAGTTAGTAATAAATTTGTAACCTTTCGATTGTTGGCCATCCTTGCAACAATCATTTCGCAACAGTGATTTATTTTTAAAAACTTGGCACCAAGGAGAAAATATTTTTACTCGTGCTGTAATTGTATATATGTGTTCAACACACACAAGTATTATTAATCAACAAAGAATAAGAATATATACTTCATTTATCATGTAATTCATATACATGTACACGCATAAAGAATTCCTTTAATTTTCTAAACTCGTTTATAATTTGAGAAATAATTTATAACGAATCTTGAATCCTATAACAGTTCGAAAGACATAATTATTCAATTATGTAACAACAAAGTATTATATAATTTCTATGTGTGTGTGTGTGTGTGTGTGTGTGTGTACTGCGATACTTTTATGAAATTTCCTATTATTTTTCACTACTCATTAATAACGTTATAATATTACTCAGCACGTTGGCATATATGGATCTTAGACTTCGTGATATTACATAAGGAATCCAATTCTTTCGTCATGGCATTGTGACGTCACGGCGTATGACGTGTCCGAGAAGATATCGCAAGAAACGTCACGAACGCGGATCGTTTGAAGTTCAACAACTGTCACAAGAAAATGACATCAAGATTCTCCCAACGTGTTTGCATTAACGGGCTTCTCAATAAAAAAATACTATTATCGGATAACGCGATCATTAATATCACGTATCTCCAACGTGACTGCTTCTAAAAACGAAGTGAATGAAACATGACGCGATGCAAGAGCATAAAAAAAATGACACGGTGTCCGGAACGTTTCATATCGCGATTAAGCCGACTTCCAATTCATTCCCAGACATCTACGATAAATGAAGAGCGATAAAAAAACTATGATATCACGATTAACGTTAATCGAGTACTGACGGAGCCAATTTTTCAACGATTGACAAAGGATTATGGCAGGGATTCTCATCCACCTCCTGGTGGTGAAGAAATTTCGTACTCCAGCTAATCGATCGCGAGCTCCTTGCTCGGCCGCGCTGTGCACCTTGAATGAAAATTTCCGTGCATTTTGCAGGGATCTAAAGAGAAGTGCATCGCGGAACGTTCCAACACTGGCTCGGGGCCAGGGTTAGCCGCGTTACGTAAGTAATCGCGTTCTGGTCACACGCGCGGTCACACGAGCGCCCACTCGGGAGGGAATGTCGATTAGAGCGAAGAGACAGAAAACCTCGCTGCGTGAGGTAATATTCGAGATACATATTTTCTTTGTTTCCTGCCACTTCCGGAGGCGTCTCCAAGTTACGCGTTCTCGACGAATCGGTCGAGTTGCCGGTCCCGCGGAAGACCCGGATCGGATTTCACCGCGGTGAGGCAAGCGAACACGTGGGACCGCCGACGTTAATGGAATCGTGAAATAAAAAAGACGACCGTCGCGAGTGCACACCGTGCACGTGCACGCACGCAAAAATGTGCGTGTCGTGTCCCGTTACCGTGTACTCACCGTACGCGCGTACGTCGTGCAGGAGTCGCAACTGGCTGGCCCGTTGTTCGACCGCGAATAGCGACCTCAATCGATGTGCAATTGCTGGCTGGTCTCGAGCGCGAATTCGAGATATTTCAATGGCTGACGCAACTGATGCAGCTTGACAAGGCCGAGCGCGTTGCGAAACGCTGCCGCCAGATGGCCGCCAACAATTGGCTGCACTAAAGTCACTAGATTGATAAAGTACCGCAATCCGTGGTAAAATACGTGAATAAAAATGGCGTTGGAAGTGTATCTAGTGCAAACATGCAACTTATCAACACACTAAGTGCAATTCTACGAAGCAGCGTTGCGTTGTATCTCCATTGAGAAAGGTTATATATTGTGATAGATGTGAAGAGAACATAATTGTGATGAAAACACCGTGTAGTTGGAATTAAAATGGCGGACGATTGCGGTACTTTATCTATCTAGTGACTTTAGGCTACACTAGAAACACTAGAAGTAAGAGTCTGGACAATCTTTGGTTTCGAAGCAAAATGGCGTCGACAGTTACCGACTGTGGAGAGTAGGATGCGTTCAGTTATTCACTGGCAGTCACAGAGATTGATGAAATTGATAGTATACCACGTGTAACTATTATACCATGAATTAAATGTAATGTTAATGTTAAATGAACTCGTTATATAATGTCAGCGGTTATATTTTGTCCAGAATTTCTAAGACGAATGTTATTTGCATTAATTGTTTAGAATCTGCAGGATTAAAAACGTATGATCCTACTATAAAATTTTCCAAATTAGTACAGCTTAAGTGTTATAGGACAAATACATTATTTTTTGTCAACAATGCAACATTTAATTACTTTTACCAGATGGAAGTCATCTTTCGGCGATACATTCCATATTTAAAAAATGTTAGCTATGACTTGATTACATTTTTCATTGATAAAATGGCACATCTGCACTGTAATGTACTTAAATCCTGTCATAATATTTCAGATGTAATAATGAAACGCTTTAGATTTAGGATTAAAATAGAATGCGCAAAAGGGCGTTTAAAAACACCTGTATTTAATAGCTTAACAATGGCAAGGCATTCTATTGTTAAATAAACATATTATTTTATGTTGTTAGTAGTATGTTATTTATTTCTCAAATCCAAACCTTGCCACGCGCTCATGGTGTATGAAGTGATGTGATAGCATTGATTGGTTCCGCCATTTTGCTTCAAAGCAATCTACGGCCAATGAAAACTTTGACAAGATTGTCCAGACTCTTACTTCTAGTGTCTCTAGGCTACACAATTTTGTACTCATTTGCATTTATTCGTGTATATTTGGACTAAAATCGAAGATAACAATTTTGCTAAAGAATTAATATAATTATAATAAAATACTTTCGCGAATATCTTGATGAACATTTAAGCCTGTATCCATAGTCCATTCTTATAACGAGATAAATTAAGCTTTTAGATATTAATATAGCTATTTGATTGGCTAACAAATATCTGAAGAACATATAAAAGATATATAATTAAGATGATCTTAATATAACAGCTTTTTCTATTGAACGTAGCTAATATCTTGATTAATTATTTTAAACTCATATCGATTTTACATGATCGTTGCGCTTTTCAATTAACGTAGTATCTGAATTTTCCGGAACTGAATTAATATTTAGGTTATTTCTACAGAGAACTCTGTACGTCACGTACATTATTTCTGTATAGTGTTTCCCTTCTAGTAGATCATTCTTTATCTTACGCATGCGCATATATCGGAATTACTACATATACACGATCTGCTTCTTAACCTGTAAATATATCGGTTTTAAGTGATTTTTAATTATTATAGCGTTAAGTGATTGTAATTATTATATTTTATTGAAGTCGGCGAGACTCCTGCTAACAAAAATCAGTTAATTAAGTCTTCGTTTAATTAAAGAGAAGATAATTACAAGACATGGTAAATGTCACGAAGGGCATCTTAGTCGAATGGTAGGTACTTATCTATTTATAGCAGAAATTTACAAAACTTGTTGATAATTAATAAAAGTTAGCTATAACAAATTGTAAAGTAATATTCACAAAATTCATTCACATTCATTCTTTGTAATCCAAGTCCTCAGGGATGTTAAATTGTTTATTAAGCTCCTGTTCCGAGATGCCAAATTTAGTTTTGCACCAGCTTTGTAGAGCAAAGATGTTGTCTGTCCATGTGTTGGCTCCATCCTTGTATCTCTAACGAAGTATTATTATATGTTAAACTATCATTGTCTCGTACATTAATTTTAATTGATCGTACCTTCGCCTTTGTATTCATTTCTGCAATTTCCTCTGGATTGATTCCACTAAGTTGGGCAATTTTCGTTTTTATTTCCTGTTCCTCCTGTTTGAGACTTTTCACTTTTTCCAGTACCTTTTTCCTCTCTTCTGTGTCACATTTCAATTCCTGTGTAATACATAATTCATATGCTTGAATAAAAAAGAATGTCAGAGGATTTGATGTTGTCAAGTTTGATTTTCATCGATTTGATCACCTTTTCCTTTTGTACTTCTTCTTGCAGCTTTTGAAGCTTAAATTCTGCTTCGACAAGCTTTTTATTTGTATCTGCTACTCTGCGCTCTGTTGCAGTGATATTTTCCCTGTGGAATATTATGTTTCAAGTATACTTCCCGTAATTTTAATTTTACTATAAAACAATTCTACAATATTACCCTGGAAACTTCCAGAAATAAATAGAAGTGCCAATTTTTTCGGATCGTACTAAGCCGTCGTCCACTAGTGCTTGCAGCACGTCTTTGACGGATTGCGCCACGATGCCTTTTTCTTTGGGTGCAATTTTCTCAATTTCTTTCAGAGTAAAAAACTCTTTTTTCTCATAGAATATCTGCAGCATCCTCATGCGCTTTTCATCGAGAGAGACACCTTTTCTCTTGGACATGATGTCTATGTGCTTATAATATTCGTGATGAAATCATTTATCAAGATCGTTCGTGTGTTTGTCTAGCGATGCGGCTATGAAACAGTTCCTTTTACATCTGGACGAAACATCCGCACTGGGAAGGAAGTTTATAATTCAGGACTTGGATGAGAGACACCTATTTATATCTATCGATATACTGGAGACTCTGCAAACAAAAGTAGACGATTTAATGGACCAGATCTCATTTCCGCTGGCAGAGAAAGGAATATAAATAAAAAAAAGAAGAACAAGAAAATCTGCTTTCAAGAATTCCTAGTATAAACTTGCAAAATGGCTGCTCGCGAGTCAGGCAGAATAAAGGATGCAAATCAAAAGAGAGTCCTTGATGACGCCGCGCGTAAACGCAGGCAGAAGAAAGCCTTGGAGGCACTGGAGCAAGATAATTTTCATGATGATCCGCATGCCGATTTAGGTGTGTTGCACACACATACCCCTCCGATACTATTTCAAGTTCGCATATCAATGTAACTCTTGTCTGCTTCAGTGATGAGCAAGAAAGCTCCGAAGTTCCAAGAGACGCTAGACAACAGAGGTGCCAGCAGGAAGAAGAAAACGCGATCGGCAGAATACTACAAGCAACGCTTTCGCAAAACGTTTGCTCAGCTTGTCGAAGAGGATCTCAACATGAATCCCAATCCACCCAATTACGCCTGTGCTCAAGCGCCACCATCCCGCTTCCCTGAAAGACATTTTTGTGCAGTGTGTGGTTTCCCAAGTAACTATACATGTATACCGTGCGGTGCTAGGTATTGTTGCGTGAAATGCCTGGGAACTCATCTCGATACGAGATGCATGAAATGGACGGTCTAAGAGATTGTAAGTTTTAATAACTGAGACTTAATAGAGTCGACACAAAACAACTATTTTAAATCTATAGCCATATTTGTTTGCAAGAGAGGAACTACTTTATATTCTTTCAGTGGCTTCAATAAATAAAATGAGTTTCATGATCTTGCAAAAAATCAATTTTATAGTAATATTTTATCGTCATACCTCGTAGTATTCACATAAAATTCATTCAAATGATTCCGACTAGCTTTCGTTGTTGAAATTCACAATTTGGAGCTGCACGGGATAATGCAAAATAACTCGCGCGAATAATAACTCCACGAATGTTCACGAATAATTACTATCGCTTCTAGTACGAATTTGAAAGTTGGATTGGATCGTTCAACCCACGGTTACCGAACGACACATGCTTTTTACATGGAAAGACGATTTGTTTATTATGAACAGATCTGTTCGCTGCAATTACACTCTCCGCACTTTGTTCATTCGTCGTTCTCTTTGCAAGCTTTACTACACGTGAAATGCATGAACACATTGCATTAATAAACTGCTTTAAAATCAATAAGAAATTTAGAAAAATAACAGAGCAGGAAAGAGTAAACAAACTACCTCTTTTTTTTCTCTCAGACTAAACTGTCAACTCCGTAATGTGATAGTGTATCTGTACCTGTACTCTAGTAAAAGCACAGTATAATGATATACAGTAGGGACTACGGTCTTACATACAGGTCTGGAAACTACTTCTAATTTCAGTGGTGGGAGTATGGCCGCTTTTTGAAGACACATTTAGTTTCTAGCATAACCACTATTCGTCGCTGTCATCGATGTCCGCAGATAAATATAACCTGAAAAACCGGAGATAAGAACCCACGTGTGTTCATGACTCTTATTGAAAAACGGTTATTGACTACAAAAGTTATCGAAACGTTTATTGAAATGACGAAATGGTGTGTGGTACCGAATTGCAAGACCGGCAGTAGAACCGAGCAGAAACGTTCTTTATTTCGAGTGCCGAAAGACATTGTTACTTGGAAAAAGTGGGAAAAAGCTATTACCCGCAAAACTAAAATAAAAAGATAAAGGACAGATTTAAACATAAAATCCTGATGGAAAAAATATAATAAAATTTTGCTAAAATGTATTTGAAAATCTTTATCAATTGATCCCGGTTCATTATCATTTCATCATAAATTTTTAAACTTTTGGAATATTAGATATAAAATTTATAATAAAATACGAAAATTTATAATAAAATATAAAAATTTATGATGAAATGTTAATGAATCGAGGTCAATTGACAGAGAGTTTCAAATACATTTCAACAAATTTTATTACATTTTTTTCCATCACGGAAGGATTCGTTTTTATTCACACTTAATTTTGAGAATAAAAACTCAATTTTATTTCATATACATATTTCACTAATTCATTTATAGTCTTAAATTATTTAAAGCGTTATTAATTTATCATATTGTTTTGTGAAGACTGCGAGTGGAATAAAGACAGACAGATATTCCCCCGGCCTCTGACGTCCCTCGTCGACCCTGCGAACATCGATCGCAACGCCTCTAGTGGCTACTAAAGAAATAAAAAGTGACACACAAAATGATCCATCTCCACCTCTGAAGTTTCCAGACCTGTATATAAGACCGTGGTAGGGACAAAGAGCGTCGGCACCTTTGATCTTTTTCAGCCGATCCGCCATGCTTCGGGCGGCAAGTAGCGTATCAATAATATTAGAAACCACCGCTATCAGCAAATATTTTTAATGTGTTTTCTTAAAAAAATTACATATTTTATAAATACATAAGTAATGCATACTTTTCTTTCTCTTTTGGAAAGCGAAAAAATGATATATTATCACTGTGAATCATTGTGGAAACAATTTTGCACCGCACTCGATGTATTCTCTTAGACATTGTTTTTAACAAAAGCACAAAACAAACAATACAATACAATATGCGAATTTTTATGTTTGGTTATGTTTCTCTATCTATATGTGATCACAGTTACGGAGATAATGTGCGTTCTTTACTTTGAACGGGATTGGAAGCCGCCCAAGAACATGGCCGCTTGGGACGCGCAAGCAAATCTGCGCGGCTGACTCGAAAACGGGTGCTTGTCCCTACTGTATATCCTTATACTGTGGTAAAAGCATATAAAAAAAAATGTACAAATGTAGTCCGTATATACGCGTCGTTGGAGGCAAGGTAGGAGTGACAAATTATGCAGCAGCATACACTTTACAAATTCCACAAAAGTAAATAGTACAGATGATCCTGAACTAAATCTATTCAAGATCGAAAACTGATTCCGCGGCGAGTAGAAGAGTGCGACGTTCCCATTGGTCAATATCGACCGCTTGGAGCTGGTAATTGGTTGACTGTTCTTTAGAATACCAACTGTGCGCGCCATATGAATAGACCTTTATACCCATATGAATAGAACGAACACTCCCTACGAAAGACGGCGGTGACTATAGAGCGCTCTAGCGGCGATGAACACACAACGGAATGATATCGTGACGAGGGTGGACGCACACGACGCAACGCGACGCAACGCAACGCAACGCAATCATTGGAAAGCATAGTCGAGCTGACGAGAACAGTATTTTCTGCTCAGCGGGAGAGGATACTTCTCATCGTCTATGTGTGATTATCGTGCGTCTCCGCGTTATCGCCACTTTTGCTGTATAGGTTATAGTAGCGCGCGCGTAAGATCGGGGTAATAACCGACCCCGAGGGAGATGGAGAGAGAAAGAGAGAGAGAGAGAAAGTGTGTGTATGTGTGCAGACTTTATATATCGATCCTTTGTTATTTTCAAACGAAACGTATCCCTGCTACGTGAAAGAGTGATGAAGAGAAAGAAAGAGGGAGCGAACGGACGTATGAATATCAGTGAAGAGCGAGAGAGAGAGAGAGAGAGAGAGGAAGAGTGAGGTTAGGCGTATCTTTTTCTTTCATAAAACTGCCGTCTTCATGAAGATGTTCGCGCGACTCGTCTGGCAGAATCTACCGAGTTCACGAGATTTTGGGCGTGCGACGCTCACGAACATCGGGCTTATCTCGCGTCGCTTATCTCGGCTTCGTGGCGTACGATCACCTGATCGCGCGCGATGTCTCATTCGTCAACGATTCGGCCCGCGGACGAATGCCCCGACGAGGAACGTTGCGAATCATCGGCGCCTAAGAGCGCGAAAATCAAACCGACGCGGCTCGCTCGTGAGACGAAACGCGTGTTTGTAAAACGTACGGTGCAATGTTTCGATAGTTATCGAACTATACTGGCGCGCAACTGACGAAGGACAAGGCGCTTCCGCGGCAAGATCGCGAGACGTAGAACGGTCGCGATTCGATATCTGGAGACGGCCGTGGCAAATTGGCGTTCGTTGTTTCGTATAAAAATAATTACTGCGCGCGCTTATCAAAGTACGCTGGAACTAAACGGATGAAGCGAGACTCGCGTAGGAAGAGACAAGAAAAATAAACGAGGATAAATTAACGAATCATTAAATTAATTAAACCTTTGCTTCAAAATTGTACGTGAGATTTGATACGTGGGTGAAATTTGAGAACTAAAATCGCTCTCATTCGGCGAATTTGATTGTTCGTGCCGTGCAACGCGCAGAAAAGTAATATCGATCATGTTGCACTCGCATAATTATCGCGTACGAGATGATTTATACATAAATAATAATGTGTTTGATATATATATATTAACAAAATAAAATAACAAATTTGTATATTTATTTTTCTTTTTTTACATAACTGCGATAATAGAGTATAAATTCGAAATTAAATCAATTTCGAACCGTCGAGATTTATGGGAGAATCGCGCGACTCTTTAATTGCAGAGATAATTGCCACCGCACATCCATTATTAATTATGACGACCCTAGAGTCGCAGTCAGGCGAGAACTTGTGCCATCTCGATAAGCTGCCACACGTGAAATGGAACAATTCAATCTCTGGATCACCAGCATGTACGTTCCCAGACGGACTGAGCCCCCTGGATTGTCAGATGGCCGGCCACCCCTTTGACGGAGAAAAGCACACTATCGGTAAGCCCAATTTGCAAAAATTCGCAATTCCACTCAAATTTACAAATTGATGTCACTTTAATAATTCGACATGCAACAAACGTAATAATAATAATAATAATAATATAAACTTTATACATAATATATTATAGCGTTTGATTCTATATTTATTTAAAATGGAATTTAAATATACATGTATAATTTGAAATAATAATTATATATTTTTTTGTACAAATATACATAAAGAATATTAATTCACTAATATATCTTCTTATTATTTATGTCTATGATATCAATTATATTTTTGTTTCCGACATGTATCTGTACAAAACGATGTTTGTTAATGGAAATTTATTAATTCCTGAGTGTTCTATTCTTGTTCGGTATATCTGCGCTTGGTAAAGCTCCGAATTAGCAATAACTCCGCTCTAATCTCTTGTTTGTACAACGTATATTCCTGCCGCCAAGGTCGGTCTACGTAGGCGTCTCTACATATTATTTTCAATTTACAGATCCGAAGCAAAAAATGGAGAAATCCTTTTTTATCTGGGAATAATTTATTATAAAAGAACATGATATGCAGAAGCATTAATATTCATGTTAGCATTTAATTTAATTTAATTGCTAATGTAATCACGTTGCTATTTCCGTGTGCTAAGTAACTGCATGAAGAATTGCGTGTTGCAGGTATGTTGGTAAGCAGGCGGAATGGGCATGTATTGAAACCAGCGACTAAAGCGATTCTCGGAGAAAGAGAAATTGCATTCTACGAGAATTTGAAGAATTCTCAGGATTCCACGATAGCGCCGCTAAAAGAGTTTGTTCCACATTATTATGGCACGACGGAACTGAGAGTCTTTAACAAACGTAAGAAGCTTTTCCACAATCCAGATAATTATGCTGCGAATAAACTGAAATAGCTATGATCTCAATGCTTAATTGTTCAAATTGTTTAGCGTGTTGCGCGCGCATGTGTAAAATGAGACTCGAATTACGCTGTTGTAACAGTAAATGTATAATTGTGATATAAAAAATAATTATTTATAATTGTAATTATAATGTATGTGTATTATATACATGATCATGAATACACGCATTAATCAAATCGCTAATAGTTGTGTTCACGTTGGAGAACGTCTCGAAGAATTATCGATTATTTTTTATCGACAATAGGTACGAAGTTTCTCACACTTAGGGATATCACGGAGGGCATGGCCGAGCCATGTGTGATGGATATCAAGATCGGCCGTCGTACGTGGGATCCTTTAGCCACGCCAGAGAAGAGGGCAACGGAAGAACTCAAGTATGCCGAATCGAAGCGTGCTTATGGTTTTTGTATAACCGGTTTTCAAGTATATTGTCTCTCCACTGGACGATTAAAAAAATTTGACAAAGATTATGGCAAGAAACTCGATGCCAAGGGCGTCGTAGAAGGTATCTGCTTTAGAGTTTTAGGAGACATACGAAATCGATAAAATAACTTGTCACCCTTGTTGCAAAACAAATGACTCCAAGATTTACAAGTACTAAAAAGTTTATTTCAGGGCGTAGGGCGTAGTGAGTTTTCTTAAATAACCGAGATAGCACGTTGCCCGCCTCCAATTCGAGCACGGCTAAGGCTAAGTTCCTTAACTCACTGGTGATCGGTCGCAAATTTTTCTAGTCTTCGCATACCAATGAAATCAATTTCAGTTCTAGAATGCCGACCGAAATTATTATTGGTAATTTCAATAAGTTCCTCTGCAAAATTTTTATTTAAACAGCAGACATAATAAGCATCGCCTCTTCTTCTATTTGTTTGCACATCTTGCTATCATATCATGCTACATTGTTATTTATAATAATTTTATGTCGGCAATTTAGAATTAAGAAAAATTAGTCGTCAACTCGGGCACACTACATCGATGTTGATAATATAGTTTAATAAAAAAAAAACAAAGTATCTTTGTGACGTACTCTACGTGACGATAAGATTTTTAACGATAAGAATTTTATCAAGCTTGCCATCCTTTGAGACCGTGTTAAAAGCCTTCTTCTTGTCTTCACGCAGCACTGAAAACTTTCTTGCATATAACACCTGAGAAGCCGGCCTGTCAGAGATTGATCATCGAGCTTCTGTCAATCCTGGGGAGGATCATGCTGTTCTTCCGCATGCAACGCAAGTATCGCTTCTACTCCAGCTCGCTTCTGGTCGCCTACGATGCCCGGGAATTGCGGCAACACCGTTGCCTCGACAAGAAGAAGCCGGATGATCCGACAAATCCCAGGACTAAATCCGCCTATTCCGATTCCAATAGTTTGACGAGTCATTCTATTTTCAATACGAATGAGACCGAAACGCAAACCGTGTCGACCGCGTCCGTTTCCAGCGCGGACACGAAGAGTAACTGTACACGGGAGCAGATGGACAAGCCGTTGCTCAAGAAGAGCATAAGCAGCGGACCCGTCTCGATAAAACGGATAATCGATCGAAGCGATGCTTGCAATCCGAATCAGATGTCTCGATCTTGTCCGAACCAATTGTCACTTCAAGAATTATTAGACAACCTCAAAGACGACGACGCGACGGCCGATCCTACCGTTTTGACGAATACAGACAAGTGCAATTGGGTTAGAGTGAATATGATCGATTTTACGCACGTCTTCTCGGCAGATGACGACAGTTCCTTGGATCTGAATTGCCTGGAAGGTATCGAGAATCTGATCGAGCTCCTAAAGACGTTCATCCCGAAAACGTGCAAGGTCGACTCCGAGCAAGAGCGCTCTTGCATAAATATCGCGCAATAAAAATTGTTCTCTTCACCACGGAGTGATCTTTGATTCGTGACGATGTTTCCGAAAGTGAACGAAGAATTAGTAATACGGGCGAGCAGAACTGGCGACGTTGATCTTGCTGTCGGCTGTTTTGTCGAAGTAACGGAAAAATTAATAGCGGCGATCTTTGATGACGATTAATCGATCGCCAGATCGAGCGAGAATATTGTTCACTAGCGGAAATTACTGCAACGACTCTTCCGGAGAGAGAGGATTGAGGTTGAAGAAATATAAAAAAAAAAACATTTGTCGAATGTAAATGCCAGAGGACGATGCCTTTGTACGAGCTTGCGGCGATTTGTTTCTCGACGATAACGGATAACGGATTTTGATAACAATTACTCGGTGTGGAGTAATAAAGAACGAGGACTTCTTAGTCAAAAGCGAAACTAAGATGTAAGAAAAGCAGTCTACTAACCCAATCGGACATATGAATTTAATTCTGAATCTAAACAGACTTTAAAAAATGCGCGTCTTTAAAATACGATAATTAAGATTTTTATACTTTGCCAAAAAAAAAAGAGAAAAAAAAATATGAAAGATTGTAATGTATAGAATATTTAAAAGAATTTCGTATTTTCGACTCTCCATTTTCGCCGTATAAAGACGTGATTTTAAGAATTCATCAACCAGACACAGAAATATAGAGAGCACCTCATTGTAAATGCCCAACAACCGTACGAGTGACGTTTATACGACGACAATAAGTCGCACTTCGTAAACACCGTACTGCGATGATGCAAGAGATTCTTTAAAACTGACGTATTATTATTATTATTACTGAATTTGCCATGTTATAAATATTTATATATTGTACGCATTGCGCGCGATGAAAATGCGAATTATTATAACAGCAGCAATAAATCATTACGATGTAAAGTGAAACATGAGAATTTTATTATCTCCTGGTGATAAAATAAAATTTCTAGCGAACGGTAATAATACCTTTCTTGACGTAATTCATAGTGTCACGCTTATCAGAATGCATCAATATAGACGAAGTAGTTGTTGTATAATATTTTATTCGCCATTCACTCGTAAACAGTTTTTACAGATCGTTTCCGATCGGCAAACGCGCCGTTGCGATGTAATCAACCGCGATAATAATTATTAATAATTTGCTTAATCTCTCGTATAACACAATAACACGCGCAAGCAGGCGCGTATGTATGTATATAAGGATGCGTATACACGTATGTACACGTAGCACATGTATATACATATATAGATTGCTTGATAGATCATCGCATTCATCGTCTCCGTTACATCCTCCTTCTCACTTAACACACTCACTAATAAAGCGATTCTTTTTTTGTCCACTTTAATCAGAGACCGATCAAACGTAATCGTCATACACTACACCAGTACATCTTTGTCGTCTGTCGGAATTGGAACTGGCTTCTTTGGAATTAATTGTAACACTTGCATTTTATTTATTTCATTAATTTTTTATAATTATCAATTTTAGCTTCTGATTTTGTTAGAATACTGGGAGATAACTCCAGTGACAATAAAAAATCGATATTATATCTTAAAATAAATAAAAATCGAAAGAAGAAAACGAGAAGAAGCTAAGCTGTTGTTAATCTTGCGCATTATTAGAGAAGTAAAGGCAGATGAAGTGAAAGAAATCCATAACGCCGTCAATGATTGTGATAGCTGGAAAACTTTCCGAGCAGCGCCGATCACAACAATAATTTTAATTAAAACTGAATCACAGAATTTAGAATCAAAATTCTAACAAAGTTAATTTCTATTAAACTTACATGATAGAGTCATCATTGAAAAATCAATTAATTACAATTGCGACACGATTACATGCATAATTAACATCGTCAAGCGCTACGAGTTTATAATCAGGCGATCCTCTGATCGTAATTAACTAAACAAATTGCAATTATCGATCGTTGGCAAACGCGAATAACCAAGGTTTTGTTATTATTGCCAGATTTTTTGCTCATTTCTCGTTTGGCGAACATTCGGGGAAAATTGCGTCGATTCACGCGCGATTAATTACTTATAATTAAACAAGAATGCGATAATAATAATAACGAGATAATAATATAAGTAGCCCTATATCACATAGTAAACGCAAGACGCAACAATAAATATTGCAAGACGCATTAAATAGCTAGGTTGCATAATAACGCAATAGTTCCGTAGGAAATAGCGGATCCTGTTAGTGTGTATACGGTAAAATATGCATCATGCTAAGCTAACAATTGTTATACAGCATAGTCGAAACATTTTCCCTCTCCCTCTCTCTCTTTCATCTCCTACACACCACGCACGTACACACATACACACACACACCCTCCCTTGTTGTTTCTAATTGCATAGATATAATTACAAAGCGATGCAATTAAACGATCGTAGTCATGTGTATCTTCGTGCGTTTCTCAAAAATTCAAAATAAAATCGAAGAAATCATGATAAGAAAATTGCTGCGCTACGAGGCATATGGCAATAAATGACGAGAGGTGCGATCGCTCTTGACGAAGAATTCGGGTTTTCATTGATCACTCGAGCGTTTCCCGCCCTTGCACTTTCGTACACATTTTCTTTACGCATATTACAATAATTAGTCTCGCTATAATTTTATAATTAACGGTTAATTCGTCGATAATTACTTTAGTTGCTTTATTAGCTGCTACTTTCATTTTAGGTCGATATATTTAACGTATATATAACTATATAAATACCGCAGGCATTCGTTATGTATGTACAGATTTCACTACAATTACCTTCTCTCTCTCTTTCTCTCTTTTATTCTCACTCTCTCACATTCTCATTTTCGCTTTACTATTTGTTGTAGCTCTTGTTCTCGAAACACGCTTGTTTTTTTGGTGAATTCTGCTGGCGAAGGAGCGGGCTGTTACATTAAATCAAAGTCACTTCCCCGACGACACGCTTTCAGTCTTATAAATTTGGATTAACAGCTTAAGAAGCGGTGCGCTATATCAGTCGTTGAGGAATTCTCGAGGGAAGCTTGATGAATTTGCAATGGCAGTGCCTCTATTCATGGAGAAAAGAAATTTGATTGCAATTAAGTCGGTAATAATCATGCATGTGGTTTGCCATTTCCAACGCGCGGTATCAGTAATAATAAAACCGCCGTAACATAAAATTATTACACAATCGATAACGTTAATCGCGGCTGGTTTCAGAATTCCAATAGCACAAAGTGCGACGTGTGTTGCTCGCTGCGACAGACCGATACCTGCGCGTCGAGATCAACATCACGCGAAGGTCCGACAGATCAGGGGCGACCGACGAAATCGAGGAGGACCGTCGTCGCGGACGGTCGGCGGACGAGGACGAAAGTACGCGTGCCTCGAAAACGCGCGACCTACGCGAGCACATTCGGCCCGCCTGAATGTGCCGCCTAAATTCGCCCGACAAAGGCCGCTGCGAGATTGAAGAATTACGACGGTAAATTCGAACAATTGCGCGCCTGGCCCACGCTGAATTAGGCTCTTTGGCGAGATCACCGGGCATTGCCGCAGCACTGGCCGCTCGCTCGCTCTCTCACCGGATTTCGATCTTATTAGCGTTCTGAAAAGAAGGACCTCGCGACAATAGCGTGTCCGATTACGAAAGTGAATCGGATCTGTCGCGGACCGTTGTTCAATGGATCTAATTGATTCAATTGGACGCTGCGATTGAAAAAACGGATTCGAATGTCGGGTTTCTGTAATTAAGAATAATTCGTTAACAATGCGTTACTATATGTAACACCACCGAGGGATATTATAAAACTTGTAATCGCTGCTGAACATGATAATTACTATTAAACCGTTTTTAATTATGGTTGTAAATGGAAGGCTTTGCTTAAAGATTGTCTAAAAACAATTATTAAACTCTTGCTTTGACGTAACGTTTTATCGAATCTCGAAGAGGAAGATTAGTATAGGCAATACTTCAACTTGTGAAATAACTATATGAAATAAATATATATACATATTAAGCATTTAATAACTATCGATTTGTAAGATTTGTGCGTTTATCGTTAGCTGAATTGGATGTGCGATCGTATCATCCCAGAATTGTCAACGTTACGTCCAGAATTATCTGAGGGTATCTGCGACGAATTTTTAGTCTCAACACCAACCAGATTTCTTGAGAATGGCCCGCTTCTTCGCCCGCTTTCGTCCGGCGTGTTATCCTAACGGTGTAGGATAAACGTTTACAAGATTGTTAGATATCTTCGGAGAGCTTGCGTGGAAACATTAGAGGCGAATATACGGCGGAGGAAATTACAAAAGAAAAAGCAGAAGGCTATACTTTAACTTTTTCTCTCCATTTTCACCTCTCTTTCACATACACATACACACATTCATACAGATGACGTACGTATAGCGAGAAAGTGCCCGTGTTCCGCACCCTTCTTCGCGGATGGCCGCTGCAACTCTCCCGAATTCGCATCCGAAGAGCGACGACGCGACGCTGCGGCCAGGGATATTCAGAAAAGGCACTCACCCCTCCTCAAAGATACTCGAAACTCAAATGTACAAAACGAATACGGCATCGCCGAAGCGTCGCGAACTGTGCGGCCACCACGTAGAGAAACCAACGGTTCCGTTGTCTCATTTTCGTCACTAACTACCATTCTACTTCCTTACAGTAACCAACGTCAGTGGAGTCAGTCAGGACAATTGAGGCGCAAGATAAACGCAACATTGTCCAACTTTAAGGGAAAATCTATTCATTAGCTTTAATTAATTTAATTCTCCGCTAGGAATTAATTGTCAGTCATTACTGCGAAATAATTATCTTACTTTTCTCATCAGAACACGCGATTCTATCACATACACGAGAATGTTACTAGAATCTTTAATAATTCAAAGTCCGCTTGTTAGCAATGTTATAAATAATAAAATTCTAAATTTTAAAAGAACATCACGCAGTCGCGATTATTTGAGAATCTTAATTATCCCGACTGACAAAAGCAAATCATATCGGATTTGAATGTCACATGCACGCTTCGCCACGAGAACGTCAGATTTTCCAAAAGTTCCTCTGTTCTAACTGCGTGTTTCAACACTCAGTGAAAGTTTATATTTGACTCTTCCCTTCGCCGAATCAAATATGCAAGTGTTGTGTAAAAGCTTCAATATAATATTTCTAATTTTAATAGTGGCATACAATTCGATCGGTTAATATTATATATATATATTGCCGATGGAGAACAATTGAAGCATTGTTTCATAAAAGATTTTGTGCTAGTCATGGAACGCTCTGAATGTTAAAAACAGCATCAAAGATTGAACACTGATACTTTCCGTTATCGTGACCGTGGATCATTGGCGATAATCTCGAGCTTAAATCAATCACGAAAAATATACAAAGTGTCAAAATCGGCAACACGGCGAGGTGTAATATTTAAATTAAAAACACTTCGTAGAAAAGCCACGCACAAAGTGCGTTTCAATAATAAATTCGATACCAGATGCACGATCTCGTGATTAAAATTATCGAGATTGCAATATTCGCCAGTGAGCCATTTCTATCAATTACGATTAATTTGTGCGTTTAAATTAACGGGAAGCAGATTTGGCACGTTAATTATTTTGCAGTCAGTTATTAAGGCGAGGTTGCGAAAATTTATGACTCATTACAAAATCGTCACTGTGAATGCATTGATCTAACTTGATATATTAATAGAGACTTTTTCTCGAGTGTGCATAGTACGCAAGATCTAAATGTACTACGCCGCAATTGTCGATGCGTAATAGATTGTTTCAATCTATTGCTATTGGGCGCGATACGTTTGCACAATGAATACATCTAACACTATCATTATGTCATGAAAAAATTGCTACAAATCAAACTTTGCAGTTTAATTTTAAATTTCATTACAACTCGAAAATATTTGTCGATTGAAATATTATTTTAGACGAATGTTGAATAAAATCCACGGTCGACGATTTTGAAACTAACTATGATCTAAATTGATGCACTTGTACATTTTAGAAATCACGGCAATTACGATCACGATCTACTAAAACTCGAAGACGTTTCAGCGGCCGAGCGAATCGCGTCTCCTTCTGATCGACGTGTTCATGAAATTTGTTGCTGCATTAAGAAGGCCCCTTTTTCTAGGAAGGAAAAGTGGAAGATAAATCACAGAGGTACACGCACACGCAAAGAGAACAAGACACATCGCACACCTAGTACTCGAGGATTTCAAGGATCCTCGCGACGAACAGTAATCATCGCTCGATTAAATTAGCTCTTGATCGCGTACAGCTGGCATTTTGGCAGTTAACTTTCTATGTGTATACATATATGTATATATGGCATGCGCGTATCACCGACACTGGATATGATTATGGCCTCCCGTCGTCGTTTTTGCAATAATCTGTATAATATCGACAACCACGTGTGCCGTAGACGACGCACGGCGACGTCGCAGGCGAAAAAGACACTTTTTTCTGCTATACACGAATGGAGAACGGCACGCGAGTATAATACGAGGCACACTATCTCTGACTGTTTGGTCGCCGTGCAATTTGCGGCCAACAGGCTCCAGAATAATAATAATTCGTATAATTTCTCGCGAGCCGCAAGAAGCGAAGGTAAAGTACTTTCGTTCATGTATCCTCATCGGGTATTCAGCGTTAAAGATAATTGCGCGAATTTTGCACTCGAACCTCGTTGTCAAAACATGATTAAATTCGGGAAAAACTCGGAAAAGATAAAAATGAAAAGAACATCTAAAAGATGTTCAATCGACGAAATTAAAAATCCAAGATGCATTATGTTTCACGTACCTGTGAAATGATTGCGTATCTTTTTCTACGCATGCGTTTTACTTTCACATTTAATACAAAAAAAAAATATGTAAATCGGGTAGCGCATTTAAGCGCCGTAATTTTCCGCTGCAAGCCGACCCCGTTGTTCAGCCTGTATTTAAGAGGTCAACTGTCACGTTCAGCGTTTAACGCCGCTCCACATAGAAGCGAGGATACGGGTTTTGTCACCGGTTATCTATCGGAGTTATCGGCGCGCAAGCAAGCTCTCTCCGCGAATCCTCCGCGCAATTAGTCTTTTCCTGGGCGCTCTTCCAGCGACTTTCGTTCGTTAACTCGCGACCAACAGAACGTTCAGCCCCGACTTAACAAAGAGACGACGCTCTTTGAAACCATTTCTCAGGTCCGCGCGACACACTTTTCCCGTCTCGCGAAATAAACGCAGTCGGACGACGGACTCGTCGACCTTCGGATCGGAAACCGTGTCCCCGCTGGACCCGGCGATCGATGGCTGCTGCGACTATCCTGCATTCTTACGTAATGCTAATACAGAGAGAGCGCGAATGCTCCGTTTGACAGAAAATCTTCTTGGGGTTTGCGGTGAGACCGATGTGTTCCATGTCAAATGCGTACGGTCAATCGGTCAAATTAATAGCATATACTTGGCATTTCCAAGTGGACACGTTGCTACGTGCGATTAGTCCTTTCGACTAATGATGATGAGACATTGTTGCGTGATCCGTAGCTTCGCGGAAGAATAATTTCCTTAATCTCGTATCTCGTGTTCCGTAATCTCGTGTTTGAGCAATGATAATACTTCTCAGTACTAACTTCGTTCGCTATGACACCTTGTTGACGCGACTGTACGATGAGACGGAATTCTAAGTTTACCTTCAAGGGAATTTGCTAAAAAGTATTGAAGAATACTGAATATTCCGTGTTCTTCTCGGCTTTGGTTCAACGTGTGGCAATAAACGTCGATCGATTTTCAGTCAGTCTCGATATTCTGAGACTAGAACGTCGCATTGTTCAAGTAAAGAGGATAAATAAAGTCTACGTCAATATTCTGTATCTGTACAATCAAATTCGATCGATCTAAAAAATGTTTGGCAGGCGTTTTCCTAAATGATGCAATTTTCAGAAAGAATGCGATCTAGATTATCGAACCGCCTGAATTTCGGATTCTGCGGATACAGAGGAGGCCGTGGCTCGTTCCAGTTCCACGATATCGATCTCTATGTACGGAACTAACGTCTCTGCAGTAAAACTTCACCTCGGAAGTATCGGAGATTTATCGTCGCGTTTTACAAGTGCGACGTCTCAGACGTGGAACTCACCCATTTCTTCTTTCCGTTTTCTTTCTGTTTTGCCGCACACACACACACACCCACTCACATACTCACGTCGTAACTAATACACATACATACACACAAACTCTCCCTCTCCTTCCTCTGCCCCTTTCTCTCTCTTTCGTATACATTTACAATTTCTCTCTCTTTCACTCTCGCTCTCTCCATGCATCGATATATCACTGAGAACCGCCGCGTCCCTTCAACGGGATCGCGAACAGGAACAGTTCGCTTCGCTGCCCAACATGCCACCGATAAATTATCAACGGCGCGTTACGTAACGCGATTCCGGCGGGCGCTGGAGCACCTCGCTGACGTTCACACGGAAAAACCCCGCGCGAAACAGATTGGTTCGATCTATTGGCGATCTACCCGATTTGCTCGATTGCGGTAGGATCTAGTCTACTTTCCTTATCTACGTTGTCTACGTTGGCCGTGGTTTTGCGATCGAGATCGTCCCCTCGTCCCGACTACGACGCAATTTAAACGACAAGCGATGCGCAGGTAAAAATAAAGACAGCGGATGACAGTAGGATCGTCGACGATCCGGCGCGGGATGGACCGTTCTGATGGGTTTTCACCGCTGGATCTGAAACAAAATGGCGCAAAAATGATACCTTCTTGTTTCGGGGAAACACAAAACAAACGCTCCGAAACGATGATACTGCGCTGCAACTAAATACGGACGGTTGCGATATGCTGCAATCACAGTTCTCTTCCTTTTTCAATATCAATTTTCTGTATCAATATCGATTTCTATCTTGTTTCTACGTATTCCTCCTCGCTGCAAATATTTGTATCCCCTTTGAGATATACTCTCGAATAATATTTGATCTATATGCAGTATGCAGAATTTATTTATAAAATAAAGAATAAAGAACAAAGAATTGAAAACGCTTCGTGAGTTATTTTACCGTTGCTTCTGCATTCGTTACAATGTTACATAATCGACTCGCAACTCGATTGATCTCTGATACTTCTTCATCGAAAATATCTCTCTCTTTCTCTTGTTACACGTATTGTCGCATAGTGCTTCATGGTACTCGGCATACCATGTACCTTACTTTTCCGAGAACGAATTTCTAATACGAATAACGATACTTGATAGCCGATACCGTAGACAGAAGTCGACAATAGAGTTTTGTCTCGGTAACATATCGCGTGGAATTGTGAGGATTATCAGAGCGTAAGATCAATGCAGACGTATGCGGCCTGCAAGACATAGTACCTGTCGTCGTGGGACCCATTCCGGATCCGGACGCCTCGTCGTCGTCATCACCATCACCACCGTGGCCATCCTCGTCGTCGTCGATCTCGGTGGCGCGTGGCCTCCACACCGCACTGTCTCCGCTTCCGGAACCCTCCAGCGCCTCATCACCCAGGAAGACACCGGCATCGGGTGAGGATGCCAATTGAGATTGTACCACCTATATCGATAGGGCACATAAAACATCGAGATAACCTTGAGTTATTTATCACATAAAATATCAAATATCGTCGTGATAACTGCAATATTTATAAACGCGGCTATGATGTTAAAACCAAAACCAAAAATACTGATAGTGGAATAGTGATAGCGACACAGTGATAACGATTATATAAATCACTCATCACATTTTTTTCATCAAAGTTTTATACGTGATACCTGTATGTGTACTCTCAACGAGTATATATACGTCAACTTTATTAAAAATTATATGTTTATATAATTCATCATTCCTAACAAGAGAATAATTATTGTTAATTGTTGCTCAGTGAAACACAGCGTATGAGAGCACGGTAGTTCTACGGTAGTTATCGATTTAAGCAACATGTAATCGACATCGAATGGGTGGATAACAATTTTCCAAAATGAACGGTTATTAGAAAAAGCCTTGAAAAAGTCGCGAGCGCTCCTTTCAGGTAGCCGCGGCGGCGTGTAATCGCGAAAAAAATGATAACGATCGAGCCTGCCATTGCTAAGTCATTAAGCTGTTCCATTTACCTAAAGATCTCAATTAACCCACTTGACCCGCACCGAGATACAAGTGCCGTTCAATTAATCGGCAGCACTCGAGCCTAATCATATCGCGCAATAAACGGAGGCACAGATTTATATTCCGCTAAAATCCGCTGGCAGCCTCTAACCCCGCCTCCGCGCGAACAGCTCGTAATCGCCACTTAAAGCTCGCACCTGCCAATATAATTTTCCTCGGTTCGCTATCCATCTGTTTCCCGACCTATCGCTCGCTCTACGCGGTGTATGTGCGTGTGAATAAATCCTATCGCATTCGAGGAAGCTCCAGCGACTTTCTCGCCTTTGCGAGATCCGTTTCTTGTCAGCGAATTATAAGATAGCGGAGCTATCCAGCTATCAGATTGGTAAGTTCATCGGAGAAAGATTAATCGAAGGCAAAAAGGATCACGAACGCCATGTATACATGCATATATGCGTGTTTCATGACACTCTAATCAGAAGTAAGCGGCCTGATTCCTCGACACGCGAATTAACATGCGTGTGGGCACCGTGCGCGGCGGTCGCCAACTTTACTGCTGAATATTTCCGCAAAAGAATGATTGACTGAAAAATTAGAACAATGAAATATAATTGAATCGTTCAGACGAATTTAATTAAAAAACTTTATTTTTCCGGAATTTATATTGTTCAATTTTGACAACAATTTGCGGAATAATATATATTGACAGTGCTTTGATTTCTATGCACTTTTTATACAACGTCATAATTAAAAAAGAATGTTTCAGAAATCATTTGAATGCTATAAATTATCTAAAGCTATACGTAACATTTCTCACATATGTTGTTTTCAAAAGTTCAAAAATACTCTGAACAGAGTGACCACTATCAATCATTATGCGATATCAAGTAATAACAGATTATGTGTTTTTAATGTATTTGTAAAATTCCGATATAGATCATCGCTTATTTTAAGGCAAAATTGTTATGTCGAAATTATTAATTTTCCACAGCATTCGACGTACATTTGCTCTTAATGGGTTGTGTTATCGGTACATGAGCACCCACGTGTGCTTTCAGCTGATATCCGTCGCCCATGCAACGCGACACGTGCCTCGTGCGCTCGGCGCACCGTCTAAACCCTGCTCTATGAATAATTCTAGATTAGACGAGAATTTATGATTCGTCTGGTATGCCCGTCTGAGTGCTACGGGTCAACGAGCAGGTTTTCCGCATCAACGGAGCTATCGCGATAAACGGAATCGCGACAAATCGTGTTACGCGATGAGATCTGTACATCAGAAATCAAAACATTTTTAACGAATTCATCTTTGCAGTCGTTCGTGAAGAAATTTTAACGAATTCTTGATAAAATCAGCAAACTGCATATTTCTTATTTAATTTTAAAATAATAAAATAGTGATTTTTTTTAGTTATTAGATAACAATCTAAGAATTAACATAATTTGAACAGACATTTAGGTAATTTGGTTGCACATGTGACGAATCTTTCCCACTCTATGACAAATCATGAAGAGCGTAGAACATGACTTTTGCTTCTGATGCTGTTCGTTCGATCATTGCGGATTCCGCCTTGACAAGAGTTGACGCTCGTCGTTCGTCGCACGTCGTTTGAATCCGAGCGAATGAAAATTGCGGCACGGTTTAATGCGAGAGAAAGGGAGGAAGAGAGAGAGACGATACCCTCAAGAGCGACAAATTACAGCTTCATGTACTCACCTGATTAATGTGCCTCAATTGGTCGATGAGCGCGCTGGTGTTCGTATTGCTGGCGTAGGTAGCCGGCGTTGACGGCATCGTCGTTATCGTGAATTCAGGATTGTACCGCTGTGCAGTCAGGCTGGAATCCACCACGGTCTTTGTATATCTGAAATCAGATGGAAAATTGCGATCATTATTATGAAATCGAACCGAGAATGCATTACTAACGCGCAAATGAACAATCTACAAACAGAAACTCGAGAGAGATTAATAAGTTGTTCTAGAAGAACTAAAAAGATTCTGTATTATTTTATTATAAACGCAGAACCATGCAAACAAATATATATATATATATATAGCTAAGAGTATGATTAGTAAAGGAATATTAATACGATAGCAGCGGAGTAATTTTATATCTTGTCAAACTAATCGCGAAAGCTGATCAAGCGCACACTTAGGATTAAAATATATGAGTGAGAGCACAGATCACAATTTGAGTGCAATAATCGGGGAAACTGTGCTATATTAATCGAGTGAGATGTATTTCCTTCGCGATCGACGAGAGTTGCGTAAATCGCGGACGTTACTTCGATATCGCGTGCGGCTTCTATCTTCCCGTACGATAAGCACTCAGCCTCTCCTCCTCGACGCTTTCCAATAGTAACCGAACGAGCTTGTAAACTGGGCGGGCAGACAGGCTGCCGCACGTAGTCATTAGAATCTCAATGAGGCATAAATATTAGCAGTACCCCGGCGTCAGGTAATTAAATTACGGAGTCGACGACGCGGTTAATACTTTCGAGCCCTCGAATCACCGATTCCTCCACCGTGCCTTTTTCCGAGGCGATAAGACTGCAGCCGCTTCTCGTCGAGAGTAAGATTAGTACTAATTTTAATTATTAGGTGCGTAATCAGGAATTATTCGCGCGAGTTATTTTGGACGCGTTCCGATCCGCTGTCTGTTTTGATCGGCGCGTTCGCAGAAACGCAAAGTCGATCTGTTCACACTCGACAGTGCCTTTATCTTCCGCGCTTCTATCTTTCGCGGGGTGCTGACCGACAAAAGAGACAAATCGCGTTTCGTTCATGCCGCATTTCGCGGAATATGTCTTCCGTTTTCGATCACCACGCGATTAACGAATCAACGAACCGGGGACGAATATATCTCCGCGGAGAGCTCAGATGGCAGTTTCGTGAAACTTTGATAAGAAAGTGTGGCTGTGTTATATTATGTTATTATTGAACATTATTTTAGTTTAACTTTATTAGAAACACTGTGCGATTATCCGGAATTATTATGAGAGCGTGACGCGTGTCAAATGAAGCTCGCTGAAAATCGTTAATTTCGATTAATCATTTACCTCGATGTAATTAACTCTCTCTAATATTTGTATAATATATATATAATTATTTAATCTTTATGTAATCTTGTCTTATTATCACTCATGAATATACTATTTTATCATTCATGTAATTTCCTGTGTAATTTCTTCTATTCCGCGTAAATTATTCATGTAATTTCTTCTTTCGTAGCCAAAGATCCTGATTATCCTGATCGCTTGATTACTTCTTGCTAGCCTGCTTATTATACTTTTCCTACCATTACGTAAAAAGAGAAAAAAAATGTTACACGAAGCACCAAATAGCCGTTTCAAAGTATTCAGTATATAGCTAGATAGCTTGATTGCGAATTGAAATATTGCCGAAGTCCGGAGACCAACCGCTCTCAGTGCTCCTGAATGCCGGCCATTCACGGAACGACCTCCTTCGAGAGATCGTCCTTCACCCCTCTCGTCCCTCGTCACCCCGTGCACATGTCGCATCCCTCAGTTTTCCCCGCGCCACCATCATTCAACGATTTTCCACGCGAACTTTTCCTTCGCTCCTTTTCCGCTAAATCGCACCCTGCGGTATCTCCCGCGGGCCATATTTTCTTCCAGAGCACTACACTAGATGCGTGAGTTCCCTTTACAGACTCTCCAAGTAATACTACGGCATTTGCAAATTTCAAGATGCCAGGTAAATCATAATCGTAATTTTTCTATTCGTATTATTTGCTAAGAGGAATTTTACACACGAAAAATGGATATACAGAGTCTTGACTCTGTTTTGCACCCCACTTGTCGCTCCTTTCTCCTTTCTCCACTCGAGTACCTCTTCATCCCTAACGCGACTACAATCATTCTCGATCTCGGCGGCGGGGAGACGAAGACTGGGTGAAACGAGCCGACAAAAACTGGTTCTCGGCGATCGAACGCGAAAACTGCCAAGGCGAGAACGGTGCATTTCCACCTTGGTGCGTGTGTACCAGGGTATTTTATAATTAGTGTCGCGACCGAAAAAGGAATAAGAAGGAAAGAGGTTCTGAAAAAGAAGCAGGTCATTCTTTATCCAAGAGTATGTCATATCTTTTCGAACATAAGTTTCTTGAGAGTATTTTTGTACTTCGGTATTTACTACAACGCAAACCGACCCTTTTCTAATTAAAGTTTGAATTAAATGTTCGTTTAGATAAAGTTTACTCAAAGTCGGATAAAGAAGAACATCGAAAGTTTGATTCGTGAAAAGCTCGATTTTCAGAGACTCGCAGGTTCTCTCGTTCAAATCTTTTCTCATGGAAGAATGTTCGTTGCAAAATTAATGAACGAAAGGAATACGGAGAGAGACATCCTTTATATTCGTTTATACTGCGTGTAGTTCAGCTGAAGCATATATAGGCGCATCGATTTTCAGCGCGGACGAGAGATGGAAATGCTTTAGGGCAGATTAATATTTCAATGGCGAGAAAGAGAGCGCCAAGAGATGCTGCCATTATCCCGTGGATTCCAAAAGCACGGAGGAACTCGTATCGTCATGCACGATATAGAACATTGATTTGGTTTTTTTTTACCTCGCTACAATCACACTTTGGGCAATCTCTTTCCTTTCAAAGAAATAAAAATGTAACTCGTCTATATTTGATTAAAACATGACAAGTAATTATCGAAAAAATATTCCAATCCAATAATTCTTATCAAACAGAAGCTTTTGATGTAGCTCTTGCTACAAATATAACATTGCACGGAAAATAGTGATAAATTTTTGCGTTGTTATTGAATTGTAACATATGTATATTCGTCTCGCTTCTTTGGTATTTTTATAATATGGGGTTGTAACATATATTCGTTAAAAATACTAAGAAAACAAGATATTTTTCTAACGTTTCTTTAATGTTCAAGTATGAATAATTCAAAAGCCAAGTAAGATGAACATAATTGATATAATCTGTATTTTGTATTGTATTATGTCGTATTATGTTTATTTGGTATTATTATTGTATTGTATTTTCGTTAAATCTCTTCTTTTGGAGGACTGCGCTGAAAAGAAACTTGGGCATCGCTGACAACTGAAACTTGAAATAATGGTCATCATCTAATGGGTCAATATCGAAAAGATCAAATGTGTGATCGAAATGAAATTATTTTAAAAAATACGACTGCTTGGGGTAAACCATCGTAGAATTAGCTTTCATGTTGTTTCGTGTTTATTCCTCGTTGGAAGAAGCCTTCGTAATTGAGCGGATGGACGACAAGAAGTTTGCTTGATTATCGCAGCGATTCACATTGATCACATTGAAGCGCTAAACGCAACTAAATTAATCGCGGCTAGTCTCCTTAATGGCCGGATACAGCGCGTTCTCACGATTGTTAGAAGATACCGATCGTAGTAGCTCGAGAGAATAATAACTTGGCAAAAACAAAACCCAAACTATCGCAGTTAGAAAACAACACTCATTATGCAGCCGAAAGTAAAATGTCTCATTAAAAAAAATTAATTGATGTCAATAACTTTGCGTATTATATTGGAGCAATCACAAATTCGCGACAGGCAAAATCTTACTTTTCTCTCGTTACATTTATATTAAAATGAAATTTATATTAAATTTATATTAAAATGAAAGTTATATTAAAATAATGCTTGTTCTGATAAAATTCTAATTAAGAGAGAAACAGTAATTAAATTGACTCAACTAATATAATTCACAAGTTAGTCTCATTTACAGTCCACGATTTAATTTCGGTTTAATTCTAATTTGAAATAAAAAAGTGTTACTTTTATTCAATGTGCTGCAAATCAAAGAGAAGTCAGGATTATCTCGAAGACTTGGTCTTCGGCTCACTTCTCAAAGGGGGCCATTTTTGCAGATCCCCCGCGACAAATGGGCCGAGCAAGCTCTCTATGAATGACTCGTTATTCACGTTGCGCTAGAACATTGATATTCCAGCAGATGCTATCACTCGGGGCCCCGATATATACACCGCGTCATCCATTGGCACATTGCGAATACATTATTTATAATATATCGTTCGCGTGCGATTCGTTCTCATTCGGACGACGTATCGGATAAACATATGCTAATACATAGGCCGTAGCCGTTCGACGTCAACCGAGCGTGTCGATAAAACTGCAACTAAATTAATAGAAGAATCGCACCGCGATATACTTCAACGCCGCATCGAACGTGTGCACGCATTTTTACATAATAATAATCTTAGAATTATCTATCGCGTTATCTGTGAAATTTACATTCAATTACTACTATTATTTACATTTAAATTAAGAGACCTATCGCGTATAGATAACGAGACTAAAGGCTGCGTTAATTATCGGTCTACTTAATGACTGACAATTTTGTCTCGCTATCTTCACGGTTTTTGTATATTTCAACCGCACACGTAGATTTTTAATATTTATTAAGATATAATATTAAAATCAGTTTTTAAATGTATCATTAGCGACACATTCTTCTAAATTGAAGAAATATAAAATGAATCTTTTTTATCGAGATTCTTAAATTAGTCTCAATTACACGTTGTTAAAGCTGAAAAGATCTGAGCGCGAGACACTTGTGAGAGACGCAGAGGGCGAGTGGATAATTTTTCTCCATTTAACACACGAGGTCGCGGTACTTTGCGGCACATAGATGAGACGGTAAATGAGAAAATGACGCATAAGCAAAAAGTAGGTTTTGAAAAAGATTAATACGAAGCTTCTACGTTACATGTAAGTACCTACGTTACACAAAGTACCTACTGCGACTCCATTAACAGTTAATGAGCCACCGGTTATCCTCTTGTACTTCACAGGATATTTATACTTTAAAATTAAAAAAAAAGAAATAACTGCTCATATCCGTGCAGATAAAATTTCATGAGATAATTAACGAATCTATTGGGTCAGTCAAGAAGTTCGGTTCGATTTGTGCGTTAAATTTTTACTTGATTGCATTCAGCAGTAATAAATTATTCATCAGCCGATTAATAACCATGGTTGTCTACGATTAGACATTATCGTGACACAGACATTATCAACATTTGCTGTTGCCTGTATTACATGTAAATTGATTTGAAAAATCAAAAAACGAACCGAACCGACTGACCTAATTAAATATTTGAATATTTTAAAGCTTCACTAGCGAAAAGTATTTTTCCTTCTCGCAAGCGTTACTCGACATAGACATTATTAACATTATTGCCTTTATTACATGTAAATTGATTTAAAAAATCAAAAAGCGCACCGAATTGACTGACCTAATTGAATATTTTAAAGTTTCACTAGCGAAAAATGTTTTTCCTTCTCGCAAGCGTTACTCGACATAGACATTATTAACATTATTGCCTTTATTACATGTAAATTGATTTAAAAAATCAAAAAACGAACCGAACTGACTGACCTAATTAAATATTTGAATATTTTAAAGCTTCACTAGCGAAAAATGTTTTTCCTTCTCGCAAGCGTTACTCGACATAGACATTATTAACATTATTGCCTTTATTACATGTAAATTGATTTAAAAAATCAAAAAGCGCACCGAATTGACTGACCTAATTGAATATTTTAAAGCTTCACTAGCGAAAAAAGTTTTTCCTTCTCGCAAGCGTTACTCGACATAGACATTATTAACATTATTGCCTTTATTACATGTAAATTGATTTAAAAAATCAAAAAACGAACCGAACTGACTGACCTAATTAAATATTTGAATATTTTAAAGCTTCACTAGCAAAAAATGTTTTTCCTTCTCACGAGCGTTACTCGACACAGACATTATCAACATTATTGCCTTTATTACATATAAATTGATTTGAAAAATTAAAAAACGAACCGAACTGACTGACCTAATTGAATATTTGAATATTTTAAAGCTTCACTAACGAAAAGTATTTCTTTCCTTCTCGCGAGCGTTACTCGACACAGACATTATTAACATTGTTGCCTGTATTACATGTAAATTGATTTAAAAAATCAAAAAACGAACCGAACTGACTGACCTAATTGAATATTTGAATATTTTAAAGTTTCACTAACGAAAAGTATTTCTTTCCTTCTCGCGAGCGTTACTCGACACAGACATTATTAACATTGTTGCCTGTATTACATGTAAATTAATTTGAAAAATCAAAAAGCGCGAACCGACTGACCTAATTGAACCTTTTAAAGCTTCACTAGCGAAGACATTTTTCCTTTTGACACTCGTTACTCGACCCTTCGTACCATAATTCGCGTAACACGCTCCAATTAATTCCGTCATCCCGAGACGGCCGTAACGTTTACCAGCGATCTCTCGTCGCGACAGGACGAGAGATCGATCAGTATGCGCGAGAGCGCTCGGCGCATCGTCATCGCGTCATTACGCGTCGCGAAGGTGCCGGGATTTGCGTCGAAGCGCGTACGCATCCGCGCGCGTTGTCGATGATCCAGTCATCGTCGCGGAACTCGCCTCGCGAAGCGTGTACGTGATCGTCTGGGTCGGCCGGCCGGCTCGCTCGCTCGCAAACCGCCTCACCAGCCGTGTTGGGCGCAGACGACGATATACGGTTTCAGCTCGCGATTCAGATATCAGATTCCGCGGTTCGTCACCCGAATCAAACCGCCGAGTGCGTGTCGGAAACGCAGCGATGCTCGGCTGCGATTACGCGGCTCAATTGAAATTATTTCGATTAATTCCGCGCTTAGCGCACGCGGTACGTAAAGACCGCAAGTCCCACTGACGACGCACTAACGAGCATAATACACGTACGGATTCAAATTCTTGGCAATTCTTTGCTAATTATTCTTTGCCCTCCCCAACAATTCCTTTTTTTTTGCTTGCGCGAGGGAGGAGGGGGGATGCATTACGTCCCCAACAATTCCTCACATGGGGAATGCGATTCAGGGAAGTGAACGAAGAACTCATTTAACCGCGAGCCTCGGTTAAACCCAGGTTGTAAGTGGAAGGGCCAAGCGTGCCTCGTAAAATATTCACGCAAATCCTCTTCCTTTAAGAACATTGTTTCAGAACGGTCTGAAAGCGGGATTTCTTCGCAGGCGCACGCTGCATCCGCCCGCGCGAGATCCACGGCCGGGCAACTAATCCCGCGAGATGGATTTTGCACGTCGGGTTCGTTCGAGCGATCGATTCGAGCGGGGAGGCAGGCGGAGGGGAGCGGCGAGAAACGGCGAGAAATAGCAGGACGGATGATCTTGCGACATCGTGACCTCGTGGCTGAGATGTTTGGCCGCGTCGTCGTTGTCGTCGCCGTCGTTCAGCGATGCATCGCGACCGCATTACCCGCACATGCACGCGTGCACGTCCGTGTTATCCGCGTGCACCGTGTCCGTGTGCACCCACACAGGCGGCGTCAGGTACCGGGCGACGTTACGGCGCCCGTTCGCTCTCGTTGCCAGACTCTTTGGCGGCCTGGCGTCCTACAGGCTACGCCAAGCCGTTTTCGCCGATCCCCGCGCCCGTCTCGTCCTAACTTCGATCCCTCTTCCACGCGATTCCGCGATTCTCGTCGTCTTTCGCGCCACTTCCACAATGACGTCGTTCGCGCGATGTCCAAGAGTAACTTCGAAGCACGACGTAGTTTTATCGACTTATATGTATCCTTCCGTTAATACGCAATATCTTTCTGTCTCTCTCTTTGACTTCCTTCCTCTCTTCCTCGCTCCTCTAATCCGAGTTAAATCTTTTAATTAAAAGCGCTGTTGCAAGAGCGTTATGATTCTATAAAGAGAGCTTCATCGTTCCAGTATTATCGCAGATCGCACATCGCGATATCGGATTCCGTTAAATGAATAAATAAATCGGACTCATTTTGCTTCTATCATCAGCACTCCCTGCAATTTTTTCCACAGGTATCGATATCCGGGATGATTTCAATCGGATGAACATATTCCGATTCGTCGATTTCGAGGAACGATCAAGAAATTCGTCTGGATGAAAGGAGTTCCATCGCTCTGCCATTATTTTAATAAATCCATTTATTCGCGTAATGCCCGAAATTAATTGAATTCGTTGTTACAGTAACAATAATTATTCTCCGAAAACCGTGCGGCCGGAACGTTGCAAGAATCGCTTTTCAATCAACCTCTCCTAGAATCGAATTACCACCCCGAGTGAGGGTTGTGCGCGCGCTCGCCCGCTCAATCAAGGGAGGCCGAGCGGTTTCACTTTTCGCCCCGGATCGAATCGTGCGGAATCGCGAAGGCTTCCCCGACGGATCGAATCTCATTTAGATTAGCACCGTGAGATACTATACGTGTACGTAGCCCGAGAAGCGCGCGAGGGAGAAAGGGGGTTCTTCCGGTGGAAGAAGCCGTGGCACGCGAACGCCGCGTGCGATACACACGCGCGGCTGTGTATTCGTGCATACGAATAGTGACCGCGCGGAATTCACGTCGACCCGAGTAAACCGGGATATTTCAAGAGATTTAACGGCCGCGTCTGCCGGGAATACGTTATCGGTGGCCCCGGTTCTCTCGTGACGACTGCTGCCGCAGCAGCCGCTGTAAAATTGCATCCACGCGGAATTCCTGCGCGTATCTCCCGCGCGCGTGATGTTTACACGGACACGTTTCCTCCGCCCCGCGCGGGATGCGGAGGAAAGTAACGTATAAAGGGAACGATCCAAGAACGTAGCGTGTCGTGTAACGTTTCGTTAAAAACTTCATTTCGCCAGCAAGATGTGTTGCCCGTGCACACGTAAGCTCTTACTGCACTCACTTGGAAACGGTGCTTTACTCTGACGTGCTCTTAATAGATGATTCTTCGACTACACGACTTATTTTGGGAAACGATATTAAGCAGTTGTCACGCGAGGAACAAGGGTTACTAAATTATTACTTGCGTTTCGAGATTTTAGATCTAAATCGAGTTTGGGTCTTTTTAAAATTTTAATTTAGCTTGCTCAATGTAATTGACATTTACTTGAATCTCTTAGTCGTTTAAATCATTTCGTTAAATCTTTTAGTACAATTGTGCTGAATTTTCGTGCGCAAAACGACAGTTTAAATTCCACGTTTGCTGAAGCGGTACTTTCTAATTTTAATTTATCGTTGTACGATTTAAAACGTTTAAATCAGTATGTAAGACAGCCGCGGATAATAGCACGATAAATGTAACGTTTCAAATATTTTTCCATCGTAATAAATCTCTCGAATTTTTCCATCGTAAAGCCTCAGCTTTCGCGTTCATATTCGGCGTCCACCGTTCAATTATCTCCCGAATGATCTTCCACGCGATCAGTTATGTATTGTCACTGAAGCGAGTCCGGAACTCGCTCTCTCGTTTCAGTGCCGCTCTCATTTCACGGTCGAGTAGTAGCATCTCGAGTGGCTACGGACAATGATAAAGGCGGAAGTGCCTCCTCTTCTCGAGTCACCGTCATCAGCCCCCCCGCTCGTCTCGTTCTCTATTCGTCGCCGATACGAGATTAATTAAGCGGCGTGCGCGCCTCGATTAGGCGATCAAATGGCGCGTTATCGATCGCGATGGGATAATTTGGCGCGAGAACGATCGCCCTCATCTAAGCACACAGTCACGAGATTCGGCGAGAGAAGTGGAGAATGCGGACTCGTGAGGTGTGAGGGCGCCTTGAGACGAGGCCACCCGGCCGTTGATTAATAAGGGTGCGAGAGAGCTACCTTCGCGTTCCATTCTACCGCACTCTCTTCATCGTTCCCGCTTTCGCATCACGGTTCCCACGAAAGCACGTTACATTCCACAGCAGACTCGGATTTTGAGCGACGGCAGCTTCGATTAGCGAATCACGCATCTTCGTCAGCCCCCCGCAGCCCCATTGTTCTCTCGGCAATGTATTTTTTTTTTTCATTTTTCTCTCGTTGCAATCTAATCGACGCGATAACGCATTTGGAGTAGCGGAGTTACGGCTCTTTCTGCAGTAAATAAGGAACTGCGAAACTTTTTGAGAAACAGGATAGGAGGTCATCGATTACGTCAAAATTCGAAGACTGGATTGTTAGTTTTCCCTTAAGGTTACTGTTGTTTGTTCGTTTTTGTTGATCATCTCAAGTTAATCTCGAAGAGAGAATATATTTCGAAAAATCACTGTGTTGTGTTTTGTAGATTACAGAAGACAATATACGCTTAGTTTATTTAATACTCAAATATTAGGAGTGTGATTTAGTTTTGAGGATTTTGCAACAGATGGCTGTAGTGTCAGTTTGTTCCAATAGCTGTTTCCGATAACTGTTCTTTCTTACAGTCTTGACATTATCCATGACATTTAGTAGCATTATAGCAATAGATGCAATAACAGTCGTGTTTATATCATCGTAAAAATGCAACTTCCGAAAGCTCTTTAGCATTTTCGACATGCGTTGCTTTTGTTTTTTAATCAAAACAAAACTGCCGCTGACGGTTATAGAATTCTTGTGGAAACTTATGGTGATTCTGCCCCATCAATTAAGACGTGTGAATACTGGTTTAGACGCTTTAAAAGTCGTGATACTGATGTGAAGGACAAAGAACGCTCGGGACAACCAAGAAAGCTTGAAAATGCAGATTTCCAAGCATTATTGCACGAAAATCCAACACAATCCACTTCAGAACTTGCCAGAGCATTAAATGTTGATCGTACAACAGTTACCAAACATTTACATGAAGTGGGAAAAATTCAGAAAGAAGGGAAATGGGTTCGACATCAATTATCGGAAAGTGCCATTTGAACATTTGCATTTCGTTGATCGCCAGGCAAAAAAAGAAGAGTCTTTTGTCTCGGACTGTTACTGGGGATGAAAAGTGGATCTATTTTGATAATCCCAAACGCAGAAAATCATGGGTGGATCCAGGCGAACCATCAACATCCACTCCGAGACGCAATATTCACGGTTCAAAAGTAATGCTCTGTATTTGGTGGGATAGTGTACTATGAGCTGTTAAATCCGCACGAGACTGTCACGGCTGATCGTTATCGACACCAATTGTACAAGTTGAAGCAAGCATTGGACCAAAAACGACCAGCAATTGCGAGTAAACGACGGAAAGTGATTCTTCTTCGTGACAACGCTCGACCTGACGTTGCGTTATCAGTGAAACAAACACTATTAGAGCTTGAATGGCAAGTCTTACCGCACCCCGCGTATTCTCCGGACATTGCTCCATGCGATTATTATTTGTTCCGGTGGATGCAACACGCTTTAGAGGATACACGCTTTCATAATTTGGAAGAAGTGCGAAAATTCGTCGACGAATGGATGAACTGAAAAGAAGAGTGATTTTATCGTGGTGGAATCGATCTCTTGCCAGAAAGGTGGGAAAAAGTTATAGAAAACGAAGGAAAATATTTTGATTAAGGTATTCATTCATTATCATATTTAATTAAATACATGCGTTTTTGAGCAAAAAAAACCCTCAAAACTAAATCACACCCCTAATATTTCAATTCATTAGTGTATCATTTTATATCACCATGCTACTAGGGATTCGTGGGATAGGAAGGATAATACGCGTGTAATATCCCCGTTATTACACGGATAACACATCGCGAAATGCAAATTGTCAGAATAAGTGTACTCACTCTCCAACGCGTTCGCCGTTCCAGCAACGTTTGTCGGGATACTCCTCGCAGATCGTGTCCGCTAGGGTGCCATAGAAGATTCGGGACCTGACGACACTCGCCAGGAAGTTGCCCAGCTGCACGTGCAACTTCTCGGGCAGGGTTCGGTGTCCGTGAGCCGGCAACGACATCGCAGCTGCGTGTACTGCTCTGTTGCCGTGCGACGATGAAGTCGATTTTGCAGCTGCATCCGAGGACGCCGCGTGCTCCTCGTTCAACGGCAGCAGCTCCGAACGACCACAGACCTTCCTCACCTGAAACCCAGCCACATCGATCAGAATCCATTGCATATTACACGGGAGATTAAAGCGAGAGATTCCATGAAATTGATTACGTGAAAGTCAAATATCAAGGCATTGATAGCGCCCGAATTGCAAATGACGGAACACGTAGGTACACGTTTATCCGCCAATTATTCAGGGCGATAATAATTTATGATAAGCAAGAAATTGAATGGCAACGCCTACGTGGCAACCGTATAACTGCAAAGTGATATGGCAATCTTCCTCCTTCGGTGAAGAAAAATCGATTCGAATTACGGACTAAAGAATGTACGGATGAAAGATGGGGCTCGCTAGGTGCCTGGGACATCGCGTATATCAATGCCGCTGCACCTGGCTGCATGTGCACGGTAAACTCGGCGCACACATAAGATCGGCTTGTAAAGAGCTTCTGCCAGCTACGGCCCGACGTTTGGAAAGCGTCGCGCGTCGCCTGCAAAACGACTTGTTCCCGTTTCGAACGACGTCAATTTCTCGACGATTTAATAGGCGACGCGCCCTGACAGTTTTTACACTCGACCGCGTCACGCCACGTTTCGGCGCGTTCACGCGTTAATCAAGACATATGCCCGCACATAAGCATATAGCAGCATCTCGACGACAAAGAATATCATCTCTCTCTCTGTCTCTTAAATAAGAATACTCTTTAAAACTATTGATCCTTTCTCCTTGGTTGCTGAAAGGTTTAATTCCGCAGAGTTTGATTTTTCAATAGAAGAAACTTTAATAATCATGAAAACTCTTGCAACAGCAAGCGCGATCGTTAATTTTAGGAAAACATAAGAGTATTACAGAGTAAAAGGATAAATTAGAAGAAAGACAGAACAACACTAAAACCATTCAAATCGAAATTAATTGTTTGATCAAACTCAAGTGATTGAATAAATTAAAGTCTGAAGTTAATTAAAAAATTTGTGAATGATGTAGTAATTTTTATCTCGGACCTACCTAAGAATAAAACAAAACGCGTAAAACGCAACGACAGTTGACAATGATGTTTTTACGTTCAGAATTTTGCAAGGCTTCTCAGAAAGTAGTATAACGTGGGGCTTTTTATGACGTAATATCCGTCTGAGTTGTCCCCTTTGGACGGAACGTGGCTTGCCAAAAGCGCAACTTTTCTCTTTTGCACGTCAGTCTCGTGTGCATGTCCGTGTGCACATACGTACATGTACGCACTATTTGAGTTAATCTAAGGTGCATTCACAACGATCACGTACAGCAATTCGTGATATTCAGCCAGCTTAAATTATAAAATACTATTTATGGGTCGCATGTGTGTGAGAGCTTGTATTTATAATCTCTCTCACGACGGAAATTGCTAAAAATATACAAGTAACCGAGCACAATTTTATCGAAGAAAAGTATTATAAGCTCGATCCATATTAGATGCATTCTAAAAAGTAAAGTGCCCTTTTAAGCATCGTCGTCGAGCTCGATTGCAGGGATAAAAGCGTGTCACTCGAAGCGGAAGCTTTCTGCTGACTACAGCAAAAGGAAAAAAAAATATTTTCGCTAAAATCAAAAACATTTCTATCCAAGCATCCATCACTCACCAAAGCAATTTTGTTTGGATCGAAAACATTCCTTTAGTCCTATTTTTAGTCTCTTTTTTTGATTTATCAAAAATTGACAAAATGCAAAAAATATATAAGAAATTTGTCTAGTCTCTAAATGTTCATTCCACGTGACAAAATACAACGTAACGTTTTACCGAGCAAAAGACGAAAACATTATATCTTTAGACGAACAAAGTGTGATTCACGAGACATATTTCTGTGCATTTGCGTTTCACAACAGGAAATAATGAATTTTAATCTACTTAAATCTATTCGTAATGTAAAAATATTCTTTCTTTGTAGCGTTCTCATCTTTATCAGTATCATTGATCATAATAAACAGGTAATTTATTTTTAACACATTTCAAGTTTTATTTTTTTACTGCCTCTTATTATCATTATTATCAATCTCATCAATCAATATAACAAACACGTAATTCCATTTTAAAAAGTTTAAGTCTTTTTACCGCTCTTTCCATTACCGTCATTATCAATTTCATCAATCAACGTAACAGACGCGTAATTCAACTGCTCGACGACTTTAGCATCCACTTCTGAGTTTTGAAATTCTCTCACAATGAGGGGACAATGCTTGAAATAAAAATTGCATGTTTCTCACATGAGAGACTTCAGATTTTCGCTGAAGTTATCTATCTGAAAATTTATTTTTGCTAATTTTCATCATAATAAACAAGATAAACCTTATCATCAAGATTAAGTCGCATAAATCAAGACTGAAAAGAATTATCAGCTTATCAACCTCGTTGCGCACGTTTGTATAATAGTCATTATAAAAGTTATCGTTGACATCTCTGCCGCGCGACGGTTCCCGCGCCGCCTCTCTGTCCTAATTACTTTTTAACGCGGCCCATAAAAGGAACCGGGCCCCGGTGGTACGATGGTTGTTGCTCTTTGGGGCTCTTCGAGGCGGCATAATCGTAAAACCGGCCAGCCGGGCGTAATTAAGACGGCACGCGTGGGCGTTCGAACGTCGTTCGCCCTCTCGTCTCGTCTCCTCGATCTCTCTCGTTCTTTTATCTCTCTCATTTTCTCTCCTCTTTCGCGAGACGCGATTATTCCTAGCACCCTCCTCGATCTCCTCTTCATTTTCTTGTGGAATCTACTCGAGTAAAATGGACAAAATATGAAGAGTGAGCTTAAAAGTGCTGCATATCTACTTAAAAGACCTCAATCGAGATTATAATTTCGTCAAAAAACTTGTCGAGAGAGATAATAAATTACATGTCTATTACATGGGTCAATTGTGTAAAGACAAAATCATATCAACGATTTGACGTTAGAAATAAAAATTTTAGTGATATATTAATTTTATGAGAAAAATAAGGTACATAGTGTTAAAATATATAGTACAGCGTTGAAATATGTAACGTGGTGTTGAAGTATTTAAAGCACATCTGCATTACAAATGATTTTACTTCATGGTTTAACTTTAATAGGTTCTTTTATTGCTTCCCGTCGGATGAAGGAAAAGATAAGAATATTACATCCTTTCTAGCGAAGCAAATTATGACCTGTACGTAACTCGATTATGTATGTAAGTGAGTATAAAACAATATGAATATCTATATGAATATCATGTAAGTCGAGCAAATAGAATTTAAAAGATCGAAGATATAATAATAAAACAAGTATTTATATTATCATATATATAAAACAAAATATCATATACATGTATATAACAAAATAAAAATACGCTCTTCAATACTATAATGACATTATATAACCATCCAATTTTCCGTCACAATCTCCGAAAATTTGTAACACCGAAAGAGAATGTCCTCCTACGAATCCCGTGATGTAATCTCGACCGTTGTAATTCCGCCGCACGAGATACGACGTAACAGAGAAACAAGGATTATATCTGGTCCAGAAAGGGCAGATACAAACGGGCCGATAAGCTCGGATTGGCAAAGGAGAGAGAAAGAGGGAGAGATCGCCAAATTGTAACCGGACGAACGAGATGACACTATCAACGCGAATAAATCTCTGTGCCGTAAAGCGCGCGCGGAATCTTATCGGGAAGAAATTTCACGCGCGTCCCCATTCACCTACACGCGAGCTTTACTTCCCCCGACAGAGCTGGCTTTACCCTTGACCCGTTCTACCCGCAAGTGGCGACAATGAGTTCCGTTTCTCACTCGTGGGACAAACGAGGCGGATTAGAAGATTAGGATGTTATCGTTTAACGCCCGCGTCCAGCCGCGCTCGTACGCACCGAATATGTCGTGGCGATCTGAGAATCTGCGAGAAAAGAAGAGCCTTTAGCGTTATCTGCTCACTGACACCGGAAACTGAAAGTAATTACGTCGGCACGTTGAAAATTGAAAGAATAAAAATAATAGATCTGTGGGGTAGTACATATATCAAACTTTATAAATTATAAGAATAAGAATAAGAATAATAATAATAAAAAAACAAGCAAGCATATATAACAAAAATATGTATATACGCGTACCAAATTAATATAACAATTTTGTGAAAATTATGCAAGCTTCGAAGAACAATTCATTATTTTAGAAATTCAACGATATATTCTGCATTTATAATAACACAACATTTCAACATTATTTTTGAAAATATAATAATAATTCGTTTTTTTGAATACGTTTATGAATACATTTTGTCATTTTCATAATTAGTTTTAATAATAAAAGATTTTCATGCAATCATTTAATTACATTAGCAGATAGATGCAGTATATCTAAGAAAGTTTTGCTATATACTACCCATTTCCTAATAATTTTAAATCACTATTCATAGAGATGGATTCTAATTCAATTATGTGCTCATTAATGCTAAAAGCAACTCTCGAGTCGGAAGAAAATAGTCTAACGGGGATACGATCCATCGATCGTTTGCCGTGCATTCGGCGACGAGGGTGGTAATTGCGGCATCGGTATCCATGTCGACGATAAACTGTATCGATAACGGGGCCACCGAGGGACGAACGGATGAGAGGAACGCTCGAACATACCCGTGAAAGCATGCATGCACGATGAGTGGACTTGTCGTTTATCGGATAAGACGAGGCCTCCTTTCGCAGAGATAGCAACCGAGTAATTGATATACGAAGTATACGCGCGATTTAAATGAAATGCGAGAACTATTTTGCCGGGAAACAGATCGCCGCTTGAGAGGAGCACGTGTGAGATAAAAGCCGCTTAACGAAGCGAATTCGCTTGCATAGATTACTTCCACACGGAAACTTTTCGTAGCCAAATTTGAAGCGAGTTGAAGTACTAAAAATAAAATTTACTCAATTTGCACATCTGTTTTATTTATCCATTCTTCCGCAATTTAATTATCCAATGCGGAACGACGATATTTGCCTGATTACAACAGTAATTATTACTTTATTTGAATAATAGGCAAAGAAGTGATCTTTCCGGTAAGAGGACCGAATGTTCCTGTTTCGTTCGAGAAGGAGAACTGATTCCGGTTGATTGGGACATCGACTCGTTGGCCGAAATAAGATCAGAGGGATTTCTCGACCTCGCGCTTATCTATAGAATCGAGAGTGACGGTAGTGCGCGACAGACGACGTGGGTAATAATACTTGTCGCTGGAGAAGAACGGATCGCGTTCAGCCGCTGATGAATAATAACGCATCCTGCTCCACCTACTCTACGAGAGACAATACGATTCCAAGGATCCTCGACCCTGCTGCCCGCACACACCCGCTATACGTCGTCCTCCTCTCAACGGAACGACCAGCCGTGTGCGAAGAATATAAAGTGCTATGCCTATTTTGCCTTCCAAAACGCACGACGGCGATGTCGGCGGCGGCATGTCCATCGGCTGATGCATCAGATACCTCCTGCGGGAATGCACTCGATATCGCGCCGCGATAATATATCCGGATGACACACGAGCGCTATGTCAAATTGCCCTTTGCCATAGTAATCCAACTTCTCGTGACGTAGACAAATTTCTGAAATTTTCACGTTTTTCATGTCATTTTAATGTCGCTGGCATTCTCTGCAACCAAGTAAATCCTTGTAATATCGAATGATATTCAATTAATAACAATGATTAAATTAATAACAATGATTAAATAAATTTCTCGATATTATTATTATTATCAGAATATTATTATCAGTAAAATGCAGATATATGTAACTAATGGACAAAAGAGAACTTTTCTAATTGAACGTTGCAGAAAGTTAATTACACATTTAACATAATGGTATTTAAAATAATGTGCATTACAGCACTTTATAAAATAGAGAATATATTACACGCAAAAACTGTAGGTAATGCGATGTAAAATATTAATAACGTAGTTTGCGAATATGACGTAAAAGACATTATTGCGTTCGCCATGTCCGTAACAAAAGAGCGAAATAATTTTGTGTCATCCGACATAACTCTTGATCGAATTCATCCTTGCAACCGTCCGATATATAATTATCCGGCAACGTCCAAAGTGTTCTTTGAGCGCAGACACGCAACAGATTCCACGAGAGGTTGGACGAGAAGAGCATGGGACGTGTCGACGTCAACGACGACGACGACGATAGGGTGATCGCTTGGCGGCTCAAAGTTCAGCCAATTTAACCGCGGCTGGTGACGTCAGAGACGCGCGTTCACCGTTCGGTTTGGCCGTTCGCTCTCGCGATTAAGAAAGGAAAAAAGAATCGCAATCGTCATCTGCGCCGGAGATCGCAGATAGCAACGAATTATTCGGGCCCGCGAATTTGAAGATGGGTGCGCGGGGATGAACGGGCTCTGAGCGAAGAAATCGCGTGGTAACAAAGTCTCGATTGAAACCCGTTTAACGATTTCCGGGGAATCGATTAAATCGATTAGCATTAAACAGAGGATACGATTGAGATCTAAATGAAACATATAAATAGTTAAATACGGATAAAATCAACCGCGATAATAAAAGATGATCTCTCCCTTTCTTCTGCAATTTGCGTTTAGCTATTTTTTTAAGATATATTGGGTTGGCCAAAAAGTAATTGCGTTTTTTTTTTATATAAATAAAAGGCGAATTTTTCATGGGAAACAAAAACTTTATTAAACAATATATTGTCCATTTTGTTTGATTATCTTTTGCCATTTTTCAGGCAACTTCATGATTCCGCGCTCAAAAAAGTTCTTATCTTTTTCAGCAAAAAACAATTCCAACAACGATTTGATATCCTCATCAGCAGTCAAGGTTTTACCATTCAAGGCGTTTTGCAAAGAACGAAACAAATGGTAATCTGATGGTGCCAGGTCTGGCGAATATGGTGGATGTGGTAACATCATGGTAACACATCCCATCCAAGCTGCAACAATTTTTCACGAGTGACCAAACTTGTACGTGGTCTAGCGTTATCATGGTGAAACACAACACCTTTGCGATTCACCAATTCTCGACGTTTCTGTTTGATGGCATCATTTAATTTATCCAGTTGACGACAGTACACGTCTGAATTAATGGTTTGATTCCTTGCAAGCAGCTCAAAATACAGAATACCTTTAAAGTCCCACCAGACTGACAGCATAATCTTTCTTTGGTGAATATCTGCTTTTCAAGTGCTTTCAGCAGGTTCATCACGCTTGCTCCACGATCTTTTTTCGTTTGACGTTGTTGTAGACGATCCATTTTTCGTCGTCTGTTATCATACGTTTCAAAAATCGATCATTTTCTCACGTTTCAAAAGAGAATCGCAGGTGTCAATACGCTTAGTGAGATGAATTTCTTTCAGCTCATGTGCTACCCAAATATCGAGCTTACTAATGTATCCAAGTCGTTTTAAATGGTTTTCAACACTCGATTTCGATATGTTAAGATTCTCGGCAATCTCTCGTGTCGTTAAACGCCGATTGGAATCGATCAGTGCCTTTATTTTGTCATCATCAATTTCGATTGGCCTTCCTGAGCGTGGTGCATCTTTCACATTAAAATCTCCAGATCGAAATTTAGTAAACGAATTTTGACACTGCCGCAGTTTTAAAGCATCTTCGCCATATACATCAGATAACTTTTTATGAGCTTGCACAGCGTTTTTCCCTTTTCGGAAGTAATAAAACAAAATATGACGAAAATGTTCTTTTTGATTTTCCATTTTGAAATCGACGGCAAACAAACAATTGTTAACGAAATCGTGTACTTTCTTTTTCTAAAACAAGCTTCAACTGTGAGTTGTTAACCTACATAATGAATTTGCGGTTTAGAATGAAGTTAGTTACATTTCAAGACATGTATGTTCATCTATTGGAAAAAAACGCAATTACTTTTTGGCCAACCCAATAGATCGAATTTAATAATAAGACAGATCCTAGTGAAACACTCATGCGGATCGTAATACCAAGTATGCTAATAAAATAATGAGGCGGCAACCGTCGATTGATCAATCGACGGTAAGTTGAAAGAAGACGCTTCTAGGCACGACAGAGCGATACAAGTCCCTCGGGACTCGTTGAGTAAGATGCACGAGAGAACTTGAGCCTGAGAGCCCGTGCCGGTCCCGCAAAATGACTACACAATCGATAGTATTTGAGTTCGATCCATCGGGCACTCGGTCGGTCGGCCCGAGTCAAAGCGAACGGAGAAGGATGCGTGGAATGCAATGGGCGCGCCGTGAGGTGGTGCGCGCCCTTACGCGCGTGTTTCTTCCTCGCCCCCGCCGACCGTTTCATCTCTTTCTCTTCCTTATGAGTGCCACAGCTTCCGCTTCCTTTTCGCGAATTTCGTGGTATCACTTCTCTATCTCTCGCTTTCATCTCTTCTCTTCTCCCTTTTTTCTTGTAAAAGCATATTTAAAACTTTTATTATTAAATATATATCGCAATTTTTTCGATGAGAGTTTTGATACGGATAAATCGTGATAGTAATTCGGTTTACATACATTTTTAACATTCTTCTGGCTTTTTTTATTTTCTTATCTGTTTGTGCTTTCAGTTCAGATGATGATCTGACACGTCTGATTTTATCTGATTTAGATATATGACATACTTTCAAGCGGTGCTCTTGGTGTGCGTGACGCCTTTGATTCGCGTGTTATACCGTGGGGAATCTGCTGATTCACTTCATTTCGTTGCGTTAATGCTACGAAATAGCAGCAACGTGATTCATTTTATTTTTCAACTACGCAATAAACATGCGCATAAGCTTATCATAATTGACGGATTTATATAAAGCAGGCTTTGTCGAAAAACTCCTGAATGTATTTATATTCCAACACACACACACACACACACACACACACACACACACACACACACACACACACACACACACACACACACACACAGAGAGAGAGAGAGAGAGATATGCACACAGATGCACATTGTCTCAACAATCTGCAAAATTAACTATCTATCTTTCTTACACTAATTACAATTGATTTGAATGTGAATAATACTTCCTTTTACTTTTCTAGAATTTCACAGAAGTAGATCAAGTCGGGCGGAAAGCTCACTGTATTTGACAAACGTGCAAATTATGCGTGCAACGAAAGACCGGGACGTGGCGTAACGCGAGGATAAAAAGACGTTGAAGAGAACGAATAGTACAAGAAAAAGGAGCAATCGGCTTCGGTCCAGAACATCCGTCTGCGGAAAAATGGTCGTCGATGCGTTGGCGCTTACTCGCTTGCTTGTTCGTTCGTTCGTTCGTTCGCTCGGCCGACCAGCGCGGCGACCACATGGCAACAGCGAGATCTCTCGCTCTGCATTCCTCTCACCCTCTCCCGATCGGTCTTCCTCCTTCGGCTATTCTATATTCCGTCTCGTTCCCTCCCGATTCATGCGAGCCGACGAGATGCAGCGATCGAAAGAAGAAAAGAGAGAGAGAGGAAGAAACACGGAATGAGAGAGAGAGAGAGAGAGGGAGAAGGGTTGAGAAGAAAAGGGAGGGAAAGACTTGCAACGAGCGAGCGAAGAAACGCACGGAAGAGACGTGGAAGAGGAGAGCGACAGAGAAGAGAAGAAGAGAGAGAGAGACAAGAGATGAGCGTAAGATTCCCGTTCAGGTATACGAATAGGTTCGTTCAAATTCCCTTTTAGGACTCTGCGCGTTCCTCCCTTTCTCATTCCCATGATGCGTTGGAGATGTATCCTTGTTACCGCACCCTTATCAATTTTGATAGCCTCCCTTGATAGCTTCATCTCTCACGATCGGCTAATAAGATCGGCAACAGCTCTTATCGATGCACTACTTCTTGCTGTTCTTCGACAGAGTTTATTTGCTTCTTTACGGGAACGCTTTTTCATCATCTTTTGTGAATTCAGTACGAGACGCACAAACCATAAATCTATTCTACTGCAATTTTATAAAACTCTTTACAGATGTATTTTTTTATGGAACTCGGTTTCCTCGTATTCTGTTTGCCGAGTAGTTAATGCAACAATGTGATTCCATTACACTGATTTGAAAAAAATTGCCTCGTTTGGTATGAAAAGCGATGTGTATTTGCATCGCTGCGTTATGAAATGTTCTCTGTTGTTTCGCATGTCTATTTATTTTCCGATATTCCTTGTCATATTTCACAAAATTTAATGATTGTCCGGAACTAAACGTGCATCATGAGGAATCGATAGCCGTTCGAGATAAAAAATGTTTCATACAAATTACATCGGTTTCCTAGATCCGATGACTACGCAAATCGCTTCAAGGAACCGTGGTCAAAGATACGATCTATTACGCCCGCGGAAATAAAATCGTGACATCAGCCAGAGCGAACGATCGACTTCTCAGAATGTATTCCGATCACAATGGCACCTAACTATAAATCTCGCAAAACAATTCATATGCATGCACAGCTTTTTGATCGTTATCACAAATTGTCCTCGTATTCGCAAGCGGAAAATCGATAATGTTTGTCTCGATTCCAAAGATAAAATATTCTCGCGGTGCAACGAGCCATCGTTATTGTTGCTATTATTATTTCGCGCCAACGAATGTCCTAAATCGATTCGGGATTCGCGAGAACCACGCGATCCACGCGATCCGGGAACTACTCGTGGACGGAACTCGACCGCGGATCTCGTGTACGGAGGCGGCTTCTGGCAAAATTGGCTCCGGGCCGACGGAGACGACTACGACGAGACTACGACGCACGAGCACGACGGTGAACCAGAAAGGGAAAGACCAAGGGGAAGAAGTGACACGTCGCGCGTATTCGCGGCCGGAGGAACACGCGATTATCCCCGAAGTAGGCACCGAAAATACCGATGGAGGAACGGGTCATTGATTCCTCACCCGGCATCGTGCCAATACCTCTCATCCACTTCCTTCATCTTCTTCTTCCTCCTTCTCCCTATTCGTCTCTCCCTCTTGACCTGCCCTGTCCTCCTCCGCGTTCCGCGGTGTGCACGCGTTGTTCCTCGTCGTGTCGGATGATTATATCGACCGCGTAGGAGGCTGGGCCAAAGCCAGAGAAACTGCGGCTCGCCGCACCACACTGTATCTATCTTCAGGGAGCGAAGAAGAGAAGAGAGAAAGAGAGGGAAGGAGAGGATCGGGATACAGGCAGAAGGGACGAGGACCATTCCATTTACCATGATTTCCACGCCAATACAGACGTTTATAGCCGAAGTTACACGTGTGGATGCGTGTGCCATCGACGTCGGATCACCGTCGGCGTAACGTCTGCCGTCTGTTCGCCAAGAACCTGTCCCTCTACGTCCTCAGCTTTGGATCACCGACACGCATCGCTGCGAAACGTATCACGGGTCCAGCGAGATTTTTGCTCGACGATAATCCCCCAATAAGATAAGGTTCTCGGCAGTTCCTCGAATTCCTCGGCGGGATCCCACGCGGGATGATTGCCATTATGATATAAAGATATCAAAGAGAACCGTTTAGTTCAAGAATAAAAAGCTCAGGAGCGATTGTTTCTTGACGGGGTTGACACTAATCTCGACATCGGATCGAAACGATAAAGTCCGTGGTGATGTGTAACATTGCGATCGGCCAAACTGCGGCTGCCTCAATGAGCTCCGACTGAGCGATTAAATCCGATAACACGTGTAAATACGTTTGCTCGAATTACACAGTAATCCGTCTATCACGAATCTGGGGCACATTCGAGTCGCTAGAGATGAAATTAAATTGAAATTCAAATGATCTGTCGTAAGAGATCAAGAGAAATAAATATCCGCATCAAGTACTGTATATTTACGAAATATAAGAAAGACATGAAATATTGAGTAAGATATGAAATATTGATAGAAATCGATTAAACGTAATTACAACGTATCTTAATAAAGTTCCATCTATATATGCAATGTATTGTTTTGTACTTTTATTCTTCATTCCTTGAACGTTGAAATGAATATTAAAGGAAGAAGTTTAATAATTCATGCAATGTATATCTGCAGGTATCGAGAATTCTCGGATTAACACAGTTTCTTGGGGAAACTAGCGTCACACTCTCGATTAGTCCCAAAGCGAGATTCCAAATGTCTTTGTAAAGCAAAGCGTGGGTGTGAGAGAAAGGATACAACGGCGAATAACAACGAGAGATTAATTCTGTTTGAACGGGCGCTGAGAACCAGAGAACGAGAGGAGAGCGGGAGGACAATGCCTCCTTTTTCGTGTTCGCCCAATTATGGAAGCGCCCGAGCGAGGTTGTAAGGATCTCGGGCGCCATCGAGGATAAAGGAGATTTCTTTGCGAGGACTTAAACCACGAACGTCGATCCTACGTAAGGACACTCACCCGTCTTCGTCATCCGAGGCGAAAGGAATGTAGAGGATTTCGAAGGAATGTCCTTTCGCAAATGACTCATCCAAATAGCGCAGTACTCTTGAGGCTAATTTGTATACGTTTAAATAATTTATTTCAAAAGGAATAATCCTTCGAAACAACTCTTCCTTTTTAAGAAAGATAAGAAAATATTTAATAGGATATAAATAAGCTTTAAGGCAATAAATTTTTGTAATAAATGTAAATTATTGTAAACATAAATAAGATATTGTAAGAATTCATTTTATATTCGTTTTCGAGAATATATTTAATGTATTCTAAGATATGTTCAATACTTGAATCTAATTAGGATAAATTCGTCAATCTGTTTGGACGCAATAATATGATAACGACGAAGTTCCGGTTTCAGTGAATATCTAATATCTGGACTCATAAAAATTACATTTGCTGCCAAATTTGAACTTTTTGTGAACTACTTCTCACATCGTTTTTATTGCTCGAAAAATAGCTATGAAAACGTAAATAATAACGAAAATTTTAATAAAAAACTCTTTTATTATGGACTATATTTCTCTCTTGAACTTTCCATTTGCTTCTTCGATTTATGTATGAATATTTCATGAACAAAAAAATAATAAGATTACTCTGAAATTATGGAAAAGGATTACGATGTGTCCTTTGGCTGTAACTTTGATCACTTATTTTTCTTCGCTTAGAATACGCGTGCTAATCCGGAACTGTGGATGTAAAGACGACTTTTGTCAAACTTCCCTTCTCCGATGAGAAGGCTGAAAGAGAGACTAAGCGGCAGAGAATATACATGTCTATCTCTCTCTTTACATACAATATACATATACATATATACATGCATACCGGCCGCAACAGGAATAGGTAAGCGCTTTCGTGTATATACGGGGGCGCGCGGGCGCCCCGAGATGAATAATAATGAGAGACATCCAGGGGTGCAGGGGAACACCTCGTCGGGCGCCTTTTCGTAAAAAGGCCGTTAAGGTGCTACCTTAACGATCCTCTGGGCCCCACGCCGCCGCCGCCACCGCCAGGGAATAAGGGACCTGGAGCCCTGCACGTGGAATGCAGACACGTAATGCTCGCAGAATGCGCCCGGGCCGCCGACCGCCAGGAATTATTAGTGGATTCGTGTAGAAGAAAGAGAGAAAGAGAGAGACCCCCTCTGAATGCAGCCTCGAGCAGGTCCATACGTGCAGCATTGGCGCGTGTATACACAAGGGCACACAGGTACGAACAGGTACGAACGGGGACCTGCCGCCGGTCTCACGGAGGCCCGAACCCTCGAGCTCCCCTCTGCCCCTCTCGCTGTGGGTCCGTGCGAACCTTTGTTCGCGATTCGACGAGTCCGAAATCGATGCGCGCGATAAGAGACTCTCCGATTAGAACGGACATAAAGTATAGCCGGGAGGATACACGATAGTGAGAGGCATGATCGTCCGGACCTGTAGCACGAAACGAGGTACATTTTACGTCATTACTGACATTCCGGGTGTGTATCTACATATCTTCATACCCAGAAATAAAAATCTGGATTCCAAGTTTTCAGACGTCAGTTCTTAATTGACTTTAGGAATTTTTATTGGCGAAAAGTAACTTTAGGAACATCTTGTAGAGAAATATCCAATAAAAACAGGGAGAATAAAATGCAGAGAAAATAGGTATCAAGGATATTAAATGCAGAGAGAAAAACAATTCGCATTACATATTTAGAGTGGATTTCACAACGCTTGTAACTCCCCCGACATTTATAAATTACAAGTGTAATTACTCAAAGTAGGGTTAAGCGTTATAAAATTATATAGCTACCTAAATAGATAAAATTTAAGACGATTAACTCATAAATGCGACTTTCTAAATATAGTAAGACGTCATTCAATGCGCACATAAGAAGTTGCACACACATGCATGCAAAATTTAGTTAAGACAAAACGAGGTAACCGAGAACAATCGGAGAATCGCGAATCGATTTCAGTGACACGGGAAGGAAGAGTCGCAGAAAGAGACGACGAACTGGGAATCTGGTTTCTGAACGAACGAGGAATCGATTCTGTCGTCGCGGCGTGGCATGGCGTAGCACAGCGCGACCGCCCGTGTGAGAAACTTTTAATTGCGTTCCGCGCGCGAGCGGAGCGGCCCATTTCGTCGAGACTCGGGGTCGAGAACCGGAACGAAGGGACGAGAAATCGTGGGTATAGGTAAGAAGGTGCGTGGAAGAACCAGAGAGAGAGAGAGAGAGAGAGAGAGAGAGACGATGTGAGAGAGCGCAGTAGAGCTGCAGTGGGCGAGCTCCCTTATGCGTGTTCATCGAATGAGGAATTGTCCCGAAAGGAAGGTAATAAGGGAAATAAAAAAGGGCGCACTGGAAAAGATGAATGTGAAAATGTCAGAAAAAAAGAGGGTAACTGCTGGAGCGTTACGGGAAACGACGGTGTAACTCGAAATTGCAACGACGAAGCTCGACGTTGAGAAGTAATATAGATACATCGCACGTTCTTATTATCACACAAAAAGCGCAAACTTTTTACTCGTTGCTCATAAAATTGATCAAACCTTAGGAACTTCATAAGACTTTTCTTCTTTCTTAAGATGAGATTTGTCAAACCCTCTGGTTTGACGAAGAAAACTTTCGTTGCTTGTACATGTTATCAAAGGAATATAAATAACATATTTCAAAAATGTGTGTGTGTCTAAATAATTGTTCAAAATTTCTTAAATGCTGATTAGTCACTACGCATCTCGCATTTAAATATTTCAACAAAACATAGTTGGAAATAAATAAGTAAAACGTAAATTTTTATTTGAATGTTTTACATTAAACGCTTTCCGACAGGAATTTTTGTTTTGTTGAAATAGATATGACGCGTACACGTGCTAAATATTTAATTTGCGCATGGTTGCACCATTTCTGTCGCTCGCGGGTCGAAAACTATCAACGTTACGACGTTCAATGCCATCGATGTGAAATGGCGACGTTAACATGCAATCATTAAAGTTGGTCGCGGCAGGCGAGCGACGCGAACCACCCCATATAAAGACTCTCGGTCGCACTTACCTTCTCCTCGAGTACCGGTCCGTTTTCCATCGCGTGCATAATGGCATCCGAAATGCGGACGTCCAACTGCCGGACGGCTTTCTCGACATTCAGGCCCAGAGGATCGGTATGACCGTCCACCGCCACGACGAGCCTCTCGACCGTCTCCACGTAACCGGACCATGCGAGATCCAGTTCGGATGCTGGCACCGTCAGGCAGCCCCTACAACGTTTATTTTGCGTTGCATTTTTCTCTCCAATGCTTTTCGCTCGCAACGCGCGAAAGTGAGATGGCCGTGAACGCACGGCTGTGAATAATCGCGCGATTACTGCACGATTATTATACGAATATAATGATCATAAATCACCGTTGTAATAATCTCTTTCCATAATAATTATACGTAACCATGAATTGGCAAATTCCAAATAACAATTTCACACTTTGAGAGAATAAGCGGACAATCACTGAACAGTATCCGACAGCGAGTGCGCCGCACTCACTGTTGCCACCTCAGTCACTTCGCTCCGTGCAAGAATCGTCTCTTTTCATGCTATTATCTAAGCGGAAACGCACAATTTGTCACGAGAAGATTTTAACACTCTCGGAGGAACGGCATTTGTTCTCAAGATTCTTTTCTTTTCTTTTCTTGTTGAAAATATTTCAATCATGACTCACTCACCTCATTACGTTTGTGCAAAATCCGCTACAGGGTCGCACAGTACTACCGATCCCCTTACACCTCGGACAATAGGTCATTCTGAGGAGGGCTTCGTAGCAAGCCTCCTGCTGCGGTCCACTGCTGCCAACGAAAAGCACATTGTCGGTTTTATCGAGAACCGTTTTGCCGAGGGTGAGAGCCTGTATCAAAACCCTGGTGGCCTCGAGGCTTTTACTGACTGACTTGGATATTTCCTGCGGTATGTCACCGAACGGTTGTATGTCATTCATCGTTTCGTACAAGCAGGACTTGAATTTCTCCGTGAAATCCTGCCGATCTGGATTGATCGCATGGTGGTAGGCGATGGGAAAGAGCCGTGTAAAAAAGTCGATGAACCGCTCTTGCAGAGTCTCGCGCGTTAACGACTGCTGCAAATTGTCCGGAGTATTGGCAGGCGACACGTAATCCACCATCGCTTGGTACAGCGCCCGGATAGACGGCCTGCTGAGCACCGCCATAGAGCGGTACACCTGGTCGAATAGGGTCAGGGTTTTATTCTCTGATTGTCGTGCCTGCACGGTCACTGTCTCTGCAAAAATGAAAAATGCATTTTTTTAAAGGGTCTATTATTAGAATACCCGGCAATACGTGACAACAACCGTAGTAAAGTCATCAAACATTTTGCCGACACATCGTTGACATGTTCCGTTATTCTTTCATGTTAAAAATGATTAATAGCCGTGAAAAATCATTTCCCCTAAACCGCAAGAAATAAAAATGAAACAATATCGCAAATACTCGTAGTAACATTTTTTCGATACGATACCAGAAATGATGTGCAAACACACTTTATAGAGAATATTCTTTTTTACTTAAAAAGCGCTGTAACTGAAAGACTGATGCCTTATCTCCGTAGCATAACGTACACAATAAATCATACAATAACTCTCAGTTTTACGACTGTTAAATTACCGAAGAATAGTCTTTAAATTCTTTGTCGAACAAAATTCTTCTATTATAAAATAGTTATGAAATCTCTTAGAGAATGCGAATCTTCTCTTTAGAGTCAAGAGATGTTAATTAAAGAATACTTTTTACTTTCAAATACATTTTTCTCAAAATTTGTCTTATTCAATTTATTAGTTCAATATAGTTTTCTTCTATTCTCAAAAACTTTGCGTTTGTTAGAAAATGATAGTCTGCATTATATTATTAAAAGCTTAAAATATTGGAAAAAACTTAATAACTAAAATCAAAATGCTAGTAATGTGAAATATTCGACAAAATTATATTAAGTATATTAAATTGGAAGAGAAATGTGAACACAGATATACTGAGGTTCTCTTAGTACATTTTCTTGTAATACACGATCTTCTACTAGCATTTTAATCTTTCTAGATTCCTCTTCATTACCAATTTTTTAACTTTTAATCTAACTCAATCTCTCTCAAATAATATACTTATGTAAATGCTTCCACTTGAGATTCTGTGAGTGGCGAGAAGAGCGCGCTTACGCACGATGGGCTAAGGACGAACATGGTTGTACTTGATCGCGAACATGAACATAAAACGAAGAAGGCGGACGATAAGTACTTCTCGATTCCCGTTTCAGTTTCAAGTGGCTCTGATGAGCAAGTATCTGTACACGCCGTTTCATCCTCGAAGTGTGCAATGGCACCTTATGGTTCTAATGGCCCTATTAAGCGAAGCGATGAATAAAAGAGACGAAAAAGTCCACGTATATTGATAGTATCGATCAGGATTAAAGACAGCAAATATTAATAAATATTAAAAATTTGATATAATATGTCTAATAATATAAAAATTGTAATAAAAACATTTACATAAATATGTAAATGTGTATAAATTTCATTCATATATTTATATTACAAAATATAAAGTACAAAAGCGTAATATAAATAATACAATGAACACAATATAATATTCCAGAAATTCCATTCGTAATACGAGAGTATAAGCCAGTATCAAATTTGCAAAGGAATCATTCAGAGCTGTTCAGAATGCCATCGTTTCTCTCGAAATATTGACCCGTTCTCGCGAAATAGCATGCACAAAACTGGAATTGGATCCATCGAGAGTATACCGGTTCCGATATCTGATTTGCGGCACCACGCTCCGGAATTACGCTGCGCGGACGACAGAGTCCAGCCACGTTTCCCACCGAGATCGCAACGGAGCGAAGCATAATTTAGTTTTAAGTAGTCATGTCTCGGTTGACGCGACTAAAATTAACGGCATATAAAAATACACGTTTGCGATATCTCGCAGCCGTCGTCGCAGTTCCTCTTTTTCCTTTTCTCTCTCTCTCTCGCTCCCTTTTCTTCTGTCTCCCTCTTTCTCTTTCCCCGGTGGAAACAGCCCTTTACATACCATCCTCCTGTGAAACATTATTTGTCGAGGCTGATCATGCTCACGTTAATTGAGACTTCAAAGCCGAGATATCGCGCGCACGGATTTGTTTTCCTTCAATTACAGAAATTCCGCGGATGCCGTCAAATAGACGGAAATAAATCCGGAAATAAATGACCGCTTTCGTGCGGCATACGTGTCCCTTTACGTTTCCATACGAGATTACGTTGATCGTAATCAGGCTAGCGTGTAAAACGAGGCATTCCGCCCAGATTAGTCCCTTCAGACTCGACTTTCCGTTTATCGAAAGATCTCTAAGGATCTTCCTTCTCTAATTTGATGCTAAACGTAACGTAATATAATAATAATATAATAATTTTAAGACGTAAATGTATCATGATATTTTATTACGTATAAAGGCTGTAGTATAAACGACATATTTTTTAAAATATTAATTCTAAAAAATAAAAGTTAAAAATTGGAGATTTTAATAGACCAACAATATTGCAAGAAATTTTCTTTTAATATCGTAAGATGTATTTATATAAAATCTGAAATACAATAAACGATACAGAATTGAATATTCGTTTTCAATAATCTCATTTACAATCAGTATCATTCCAACTTTTCGAAATAATTTATCTAAAAGTAGCTGGAAAATATTAAACTGTAGAATATACTTATAGCAGTAACAAAAATCCAATAATATATCCGCAGTCAGTTCACACGGTTTGCACAATTACATTCAACATGTTGGACAAATTAGTCGATCTCTGATTAAAACTCTCATGTGAAACAAATTGCTAATAAGATTATTCCTGAATTCTCCTAGAAATCAAGAACTCGAGGAGGAGTAAATCTCCATCAATTATGCCGGAGGTTTAAAAACGGAGTGCACATTGCGCGGAGCGTCAAAAAACATCGGCATGTTACGCGTGATACGCGGACGCACTGGTCCACGAGGGTATAAACACTTCGCAGACGCAGAGAGGAAGTACGTTTTTCGCGGTATCGAAAATAGCTGAGAGCTGCCTGCGCTTGTGAATTCTAGACGCCGCGTTACCGAGGCAACGACACGCGCCTTGCGAACACGCCGCCTCCGCCTCGCGTTTCCGCGCGCTCCGCGTTGCTATCTTCCTCGGCCTTACCTCGTTTTCCGTTCCAACCCGTACCGGTTAGCGTACACCGGTATAAATACCGGACTGACCACGTAATCCAGGTGACCGAAGAACCATACGACCGAATCGCTCGACGCGTTAAAGCAGCATCAATTCGTTAAATACAGGGTGTCCCGGGTTTTAACCGACAAACTGCGGGAGCATATTCTACTAGTGGAAATAAGAAAAAATTCTTATATCGAGTTTGCTTAGAAATGCTTTGTTACAAAGTTATAAACCAATATTGAAAAGAAATATGAGATAAGTAACAACGGAACATAGTGTAGAATTTGGAAGGTCGAGGATGTTTATGTTACGTGTATTCACATGTATTCATGTTCACTATGTTGAAACGATTCAGTATGATTGTTACTTTCACAAGAGTAGCTGTTAGATTTCAATCGTCGTGTCAACTAGCAATTACTATCAGAATGCCAAAAGTGTTTTCAAATGAGGAATACACCGATATTCATTTCGTGTACGGATTCTGTGACGGAAATGCACGAGCTGCCGTACGAGAGTATCAACGTAGATTTCCTAACAGGAGAGTACCAGATAGATTTAAAGCAACGAATTACTAATTCAGTTACTGAGATGCAACAAAATTTTCAGGAACGTCGTACTGTAACAAATTCTGTACTACGTCGGTGTCTAGCTTGTATCGATGTGCAAGGACAACATTTTGAAATGCGTCACTAAATCATTGCGTAGATAATTTTTATTTTTGTGAAAAAATCCGTTGTTACTTATCTCATATTTCTTTTCAATATTGGTTTATAACTTTGTAATGAAGCATTTCTAAGCAAACTCGATATAAGAATTTTTTCTTATTTCCACTAGTAGAATATGCTCCCGCAGTTTGTCGGTTAAAACCCGGGACACCCTGTAGAATTTTCATGAAATTAAAGTATGAGTTTTTAATTTTCAGGCATGCACTATTCTCTCTCATCTTCAGAACAAGCGCGAATAAAATGACAGAAAAAAATTGAATCATTTAGAAAGAATGCTAAAGAGTGCACGCGGATGACGAAGCTCATGCATGTGCACATGGAAGGAATAAATCTCAAGAAGGTCGAGGTACTCTGCGAGACGAATGACCGGCGTTAGTGCCTTATTAAATCGCGTTTATGTTTAAAGATTAATAATAGAATGCAATATCCTGCGGCTTTAGGATATTGCTACGGACGAGATAAGAAAAATACCAGACATTCCGTCTCGAGTACTCAATACTGAAAGTTGAAAAATTTTAACGAGTCGAGTTTCGAAAGTATATCCGGATAACGGAACTTTTTAACTTGGTTACCATGAACTATCGTTAACATCGTTAAAATTAGTTAAGTACTACAAGTCAGTTCAAGTCTCATAGAGATAATCGCGCACGAAGAGCGATCGCCATCATCTCGTGTGGAAATATTATAACAACATAAAGTATAAGAATTCACACTTATTTTAATAATGAAACGTGAAAAACAATAAAGACGGCTGACGGCGTATTAGTTTCCTTTATGCGACTTCGGTTCGAGGGACCATCAGGGGCCCGAAATGAGGAGCGACATATTTGCCAGCGTCTTACGCGCGGCTGGGATGCGGAGAATTAAAGAGACGGATCGAGCGAGAGCGAAACGGAGGACCAGGGAGGAGGGATGGCGGTTCGCTTTCTTGTCCCCGTATATGGCGGCGGCACGCGGAGAGCACGTTCGATTCTTCTATCTCGGAGAGGAAGGCCCGACCCGAAGACGAAGTCCCGCCGAGAGTCCGAGACCGCCCGTGATAATTATCAAGCTTTCACGGCACGCAGTGCTTTTCAGGAGTTTTTAGAAATTCGGTCCGGTTGCCGATAGAGAAAACGAAAGCGAATAAAGAGGAGCTCCCCTTTTCGGGGAGGATTCCTTCCGCCTACCTTTGTCCAAGTTTTGCCGGTACCACCGACGCAGAATTTCCATAAATCAGACGCGTCGAAGAGCGGATGAAAACTCTGTCGTTCCGGCATGACAAAGTACCGGAAACGGACGGTAAACCGTCGAAGCCATCAAGATCCGTTCCAGGACGACGGTAGATGTCGCAGAAGATATCCGCGACACACGCGTTTACTGTTTCTGCGATACTGCACTCTCGAACTGCAACTGCGTGTCTTACGATTTCCTTCTTCGCGCGCGCGGAATAATTTAGCAATTACACGTCCTTCTCTCGCGCCTTCCTCGAAGCGACTCGAAACACGATCTCAGCCGCCGTGCACGCGACGAAAGTTTGCTCGTTTCTCACAAGATTTGCCGATCGGTGGCTACATCGTTTGCGGAATTAACTAAGATATTTGCATTACATTTAACCACGCGCTAGGATTCGCCGCCGAATATAAAATATTGATACGACTTTTGCACAGATAGCACGTAAGATTTAAGAGTTGCGCGTTACACATTAGATTATCTGCCGATGATCCAATAGAATTCAATCCTAATTAGCCAAATTACCTATCGCATTGCAACAGTAACTAGCTGTAATACTGCTTAGCGACAGGCAGAAAATCAATTACACTAATGGATCAGTTGAGCAATCACTCAAAAGCTTGTCCATTGAGACTTTCCATTAAATTCTAAGCATTCGATATCAGTAGAAAGCGTTCCAAATTGCTTTTGATAGAGTAGAGTATCTCAAAAATGAGTAATATCATTATTTACGCGAGTGTAACTTTCTTAATTGTACTTAGACACGTTTTATTCTGATTCATCTATTAAAAGATTCCTCTTTAGCGAGAAAAATACGGTAAAAAAAACGCAGAATGTCTTACCTCTGACAGCGTCAGCGGTGGTGGCGAGTAGGCCCTGCAAACTTCTGCTGTGATGATGAATCATATCGTGGAAGTCCGCCCGAGCTTGTTGCTTCAACCGTTGCTCCATCTCCTCGCTGCAGCACTTGCCACCGCACGTCACTGGAAAAAGAGAGAAAAATATTTCACATTATTATTGCGCAACGACGCGAGTCGCAGGCGGTCCCCCTCGCATTCGACTCGAATTAAATAAAATTGGGGCACGAGGGTGGCTCGAGCTGTGCATTAAGCCGCGCAGGCTAGTTGGCGTTGTGCGAAGGTACGGTAATCCGATCTTATTTATAAAAATCACAATTCGATTGTAGAAGAACTGATGTAATCGAAATCGGATTACAGAATACGCGTAAAACCCGATCAGAACTCTGTTGCATCGTTTTGTTTCATCGCGCGCACGAGAATTGATTTTATAAAATTAATCGAGCTTCAGCTCGGCGTACTCACAATCTCGCATTCACATATTTCGAGTGCGGATTTCCGATACATCTCGGGGATTACACGCGCATTATTCATGATTTTCCACTTTGTTACCAAAAAGAACATCGATATTCAAAGTGGCCATCCAGATTCACGTTTCAATTTACGCTACATTTACATATTAAACGCAAGTTAATTAAGTAAAAGTTATCATCAGACGTACGCGATTTAATATAATGCTTGAAAATTGTAATAATAGAATTCCTGATATTCTGATCTCGGTCAAAATTACCGCGTTTCAACTAGAATCAGAAAATATGCCGCGTCGAGATCAATCGAAATCCCCCCGGTGGTGACGCGCATTCCTTTTCGCCTCCGGGCGAACCGGTTCCGCAAACGAACGCTGCATCGAATTTAAAGACCGAGTTATATATATACGTACGCGACATAAAAATATAGATAAATATAAAAATCAATTGATAAAGGTAAAATGTATAAAAGACTAAGTAGAAAAATAAATGCTTATAAAATTATAAAATTCAAATATCAAATTTTGTTAAATTCGATTCGATTAACAACTGAAAACTTTGAATATTCAAAATATTAAATTTCCACAGAAATAAAGCAATGAAAAAGAAAAATAACGGTCAAAATGAAAAATTAGTACAGAGTGACTCTTAAAAAAAACGTGTCAGAAAAGCAGAAATATGTAATTGTCTGTGCTAATTGTTATATATAGAGGATACGTGTGTGTAATTACATGTGAAAGGGACCACTTTAATTTTATCCTAGGAAAGTGAAGTCATTATTTGTCAAATATTCGTAATAACACAGCTTCCCTGATTTTAGATGGATATTTTTAACAATCTAAATTATTACGTATTTCGTAAACGGTTAACTTGATGAGAAATTGATGGAAAAAGAAGCAGACACTCGTTGTGCAATATGTGTTATGTTAGTCGCATTGGCCAATAGGATTAATAGTTCCAAAGTTCTAAGAAACATCATAAATCACGAGATCCACAAGGAAGCAAACGTGAGCACAGAATAAAGAAAAATCATTAGAAAAACAACAATCGGATTGCGACAGGCAAACGATATAGTTATGCAGATTATTTTAAAGATTGATTTTTGACGTTGATTTAATACGTATCTCAAGCTTCTTTTTAGCCAAATCACTTCTCTCGATTGGAGTCAGCTGTGTAAAACAGATATATGACGGTGATCCCTACGAAATTCTCGTGTTCAAATTTATTCGAGACACTTTAGTATAATTTTATGCGAATATTTGTAATCTTGATTTATATATCCGCGAAACGGAAATTTCTGTATACAATATTGTAACACATTCAGAAATTAGTGTCATAACTAAAATATATAATTCCTATTCACGCAGTACCTGTCAAACTTTCGATCATTACCTGGAATAACTTGAAAAGTTGTGTATTTGAAAAAAAGGCGCTCAGAATAATATGCATACAGATGTCTGCAAATTTATTTACGCAAAACTCCTAACTTGCCAATAGTGATTAAAGTGCATGTTAAATGACATTAATAGCGATGATGTCAAATATTGAATGTTAATTTTATCAACATCAGGAAGTCAAGTAACGGAGTGCCACTTAAAATTGTCATAAACATTGGTGATAATTTGACAAGCATTGATACTCAAAATTGTTACATTAAAAACTATCGGTACTACCAAAAATATTGAAAACACTGAGAATAATGAGAACAGAGTGTCACGAATTGTTGGAAATATTACATCATTAACCCTTTGATGATTTGTGACTTGAAATAGCACTCCACTTCAAGCAAAAAATAAATTTTTCAAAAAGATTGAAATAAAATATATGTATTAAACAATTCTATAATATATTATATATTAATTCTATAATATATTATCGAAACACAAAACAAAATTACTTGGTTGACTGAAATTTGCGATCATGTTGGCTCCAGTAAATATCAAGTTCACTGGCCAAATTACGCGTTGACGCAGCGCTAAATTCGGCCGATGCAGTTGCGCTAATATAATCTTAATTGTTGAACCAGCAAACTATATATCACATTAATGTACTTATTTTCATTCAACGCGATATCTATTCAAATGTACTTTCCTCGTCAGAATGGCAGTTTTGTTTATTCCTTCTTATTTCTTTATTAATACAATTTACTTTATCATCTGGGAAAATTTTGGTATCGTTTGCTTTTAACATTTTACTGTAATTCAACGGTACCGTCAGATGTTTAAGTGCAAGTATAGGACTCTTCCAAAAATAACTCACAACAATATACTTAAACAGCTTCACTGTATAATAAACCTTAAATGATGTAATCAAGATACACGTAACGTGTAACAACATATGTAGCACAGCAATAACTCTCGTCTTGAATGTGTACTAATCATTATAGTAACAATGTTATGTATAATACAATATAAAATAATGAATACTTCTATTCCACATAAAATTTCAGCATCAGTTCCCACGATATCGAAAGAATCGACTTACTCTTCGAGACATCTTCGGCGACCGGCACGAGGGTGATGTTCTTGCTATCGAAGAACGGCCTGACCAGGTTGCAGTCGGCGACGAGGTCGGTGTCGTTGCCGGCGGACCTCGTCGACGTCGAGCGGAGCGAGGATCTCGCGTGCACCGCCGAGCACACACAGTGGCACCACACGAGGATCGCGAGCAACGTCGAGGGCGCGGAGGACGCGCGAATGATCGCTCGCGGTGTTATTTTCATTTCGGCAAAATGGCTCCGACGCGCGAGTGAAGGAAGACGGAGAGACAGACAGAGAGAGAGGGAGAAGAAAACTGCGGAGAGACCGCGAGAAATCCGCGCACGATCGGAGATACTCGCGTGCGTGCTCGCGAGGACCGTCCCTCTCGCGATAATGCCGCTTCTTCCCCTCTTCGTCCGTTCTTGCGCTATTCTCCTTCTTCTTTCTCTTCCTCCTGCTCCTCTAGAGATTCGATCTGCGAGCCGCTCGCGGTAGAGTCATCCACCGTATCGGAACGCGATGATCGTTCGCCGAACAGCGGACGCACCGTCAGACGGCACGACGACGGCGACGGGAACGAGCGGCGGCGATGCTACGGGCGCTCGGAGCACGCGGCGCGAACATTTGGTGCGTTCGCGAGACGGAGGAACGGAAGGAGGAAAAAGGGAAGAGAGGAGGATAAAGAACAGAAAGAAAGGGGGCGAGGAGGGAGGTCAGAGACGGCGATCGCGACGCGTCCAGCCGATCACGTACGTCCGACAGTGCTCCCGGCACATGGACGGTCAACGATTTCGCTCGTGTCACGGTGCAAAACGCACGTGTGTGTGTTTCTATATGTATACCCGGCGCATACGCGCGACGTATGCACGCACTTGCGCGAGAACGAGACGAACGCGCGCGCGACGCACCCCCCACGACCGGCTCGATACGACTGAAGCGCCGACCGAAATGCTCGGCTCGGCCGCGCGCTCGCTCGGATGGATTCGTCAGAAGTTAGGCGCGCGCTCGAAGCGCGGTCACGTTCAGATCGCTGCCTACGACGCCCCCTACAATCATGTTCGCATAACTGCATGACGCGCTACGGTCGATCACGTTTTTGTAAATGGCAAATTACCGGTGGTTGTTGAAGATGATTATGGAGAGTATTTATTTTTTAGTATTTTCCTCTTAGTAAATAATAAATATTTAATACACTTCAAATAATAAATATAAAAATTGGTTTTTATTCGTAGTTAAAATATTCTTATGGTTATAAGTGGGAAAGTCGCGTAACGTATAATTTTAAATACAAAAATGTAAATCTTTATTTTCACAAAGCGGAACGTCTTTCCAAGTACAAAGAATATAAATTCGCAGGCACTTTGCTTTCGGTGGTTCTTTCAAAAAGATTATATGAATGTGATTAATCTTCTGGTCTGATTGACCTGCCACACGTTCAACGCTTCGTACTCCTCGATGCACTTGTACACGGGATCGGGCTTAAATCCTTTACTCGTGCACCGTTCCAGGATATCCGACACTTTGACAGTCTTCTTATTGCCCGCGAGTTCGCGTATCAGATGGAAAATCCTGTTGGTCGGATTCTGTGGCGCATTATTTGTACGTTGCTCCGAATAATTGATCGAATGCTTGGACATCTCTACCAATCTGTTCGCTTCCGCTATGTCATCCTTGTCGACCACGCTTGACAGTCGCAGCCTCGCCAACGCTGTTGCCAATCGAAGAATAGCCAACAGATTACGAGCGGATGTAAACGTTTTGTCGTGGCTGTTGCGCGCCTCCTTTCGCATCTCCACATAAGAATCTGCAAAAGCGTGATTTTCAATTTATTAAATATAAATTTTTGCTTTATTCGAATAACAAGGAATAATCTGAAAATATTTGATAATAAATTGTATAATTATATAACGACTACGTAACGCACATAAAATATATACATTTTATAATACACAAGATATAATTCACGCACCCACAATATATTCTGTTAATTCCTCCGAGACAACGGGCTGCTTGGTTTTACACAGCTTTATGTATTTTCGTATTAACTTCATGTCTATAGCTTCCGTCTCTGTTGGGGGTTGCGAGCAATGTTGATGCACGTAGGTGATATGCTGTGCCAGTCTATAAAGGAATATTTTATTCATGGTAAATAAAAAAATTGCATAATTATAAATAATTACATGGAAAGCTAAAAAATTACACTGAATTATTTTTTTGTAATGTTGAAAGTGTTGTCCTAAAGTAAGTGTTACTTACTTCAGATCATTACTTCGATCCGCGCGATCCTGGATGAGCCACAACAGGTCAAATCGCGAGAGCAGTGCGGCGGGCAACTGGATGTTCTGCTCGACCGTCCTCTGTGGATTGTATCTGCCGTACGCTGGATTGGCAGCAGCCAGTATGGAAACTCTGGCGTTCAACCGGGCCATTATACCGGCTTTGGCGATAGATATGGTCTGCTGCTCCATCACCTCGTGAATCGCCGTTCTGTCCGCGTCTGCCATTTTATCGAACTCATCGATGCAGCATACTCCCTGATCGGCCAGTACCAAAGCTCCACCCTCCAGCACCATTTGGCCGGTTAAAGGATCCTTCATTATAGCAGCGGTCAAACCAACACCGGACGATCCTCGTCCCGTGGTATACTGCGATCTTGGGGCCAGTCGTGTTATATAAGACAGCAGTTGCGACTTTGCCACACCAGGATCTCCCATCAAGCAGATATTAATGTTGCCTGAAAACAAGATTAAAAAATAAAACACTTAGTCACATCATCTATATATCTGATACTATTTGATAGAGATAGATACGTAGATGTTAAATTTAATACAACATAATAACATAAAATTACAATAAAATAATAAAAAATTATATTTATAGATTGTACCATCAGATCAGTAATCAGTTGACTATATCTCCCTTTACCTCGAATTTTAATGTCGCCTTTCTTCTTGTCCGTTCCACCAACGAGGAGCAGCAGCAGCGCCTTTTTCACATCTTCAAGTCCGTAAATTTCAGGAGCCAGAGAACAAGCCAGTTTATTGTAGAAATCATCCTGCATCAGGAAGCTCAATTCTTCATCCGTCAACTCGGCATTGCTGTCATCCACCGTATCCACGTTATTGAGGCATACCACTTTCTACAGTCAAGCGAGGGATTAATTTTGCAATAATGAATGAGGAAAAAACGATTATAAAATTATATGCCGAATACGCTTATCCTTACATGCGCATCCAGGTAAGTTTCGCTGGCTAGTGCGGGTCCTGACTTGCCGCTGAAACCGGACTTCAGGAAGGGCAAGAACACACCGGTTACGATCACATGATCGCCAGGCAGACAGTTTCTCGTTGTTTCGCCGCGACAGAAGATGGTTAAAGTTCGCGGAATGTGGCCAACCGGGACTTGTTCGCTCTAACGTAAAATGTAAACGTTATAATAATGCTGACGAATCTGAGAGAAGATTTTCAAACGAGCTGTTACGAGCTTACGTGCTCCTGCAATTTTATTTCCTGAAATTTGATGAATTTCGAACCCTTCGTCTGCAGGTACAATCTGCCGCCAGACTTGTTGACGCGGCAGCCATCGCTCGGGCACGTTCTCAGTGGCATAAAGCTTAAAGAGTGTACCTGCAATTGTTAACAGCGCTGCTTAACTAAAATTATTTTTGAACGTTACGTTATTGGATTGGAGAAGTGTGAAATTATATTTATATTGGATATAAAAACATATTTTGTATTTCCTTACAGGCTGGCTCACTTCGGAACCACATTCATCGCATGTATAAGTAGCCACGACGATCATCGGCTTTACTTCGGTAGTTTTCGTAATGATACCTCTGACCGTCACTAATTTCCCAATTTTGTCTGCTTTAATATCTCTCACTGAATACGCCTTGGTATCAGAAAAATCTTTGAAATACACTTCACTAAAAGTCATCGACAGCTTTATCAGTAATTATCCTTCCCCCTGGATATTCGGATATAAATTAAATTTCTTACAAACGACGCATTAATTCAGGAGCATATTTAATCCTGGTATCCTGGGCTTCGTTTTGCTGCCTATTGCGAGCTTGCATCATTGATCGATGTTCCATGTAAATATCCAAGGAGTCTTTCGGTAAAACAGCTCTCTCTTTGAAATCTGGCAGCATCTCTTGTACCAACTACGTAAAAAATAATTCAGTTACATAATTTAATTACAAGATATGCACTTTATACATTCCACAGACAAATTTGCACGTATTTAATTTATTAAATCTAAATTCCGTGAAACCTAAATCAAGCAATACTTTATCATGTGGACAAGCATAATTTTACATACGTCCAAGACTATATTAGTATATCTCCGTGTATTATTTGCGACAGATGTGGCTATGTCTTCATCAAATGATTGCACGTCATCCAAATCAATCTCAAAACTGATCTGCTCTCGATGCGCAATCTTGGTAAGCTGCTGCCTATATTTAAAAACTTTGTTTCCCGTTTTATCGTCTCCTGCCACGAACTCCAAGAAGAAAGTCTTCAGTTGTTCTAAAATATTATAGAAGAAATTATTTCAGCAACTTATTGTTTATGAGAATGATTACTGTGGAATCGGAAATGCAAATAACCATTTTCACGTATATAAAACGTGCAAATCATACCTTTGTCCTTAGTGTAATCTCTTGTCACTTTATTCGCCATTTTTCACCAATTTTAATACACGCAATTTTATCAAAAATCCTCTCGATGAATGATTTCTTATCGCTGTGGTTAAACGACGTACTCGCTCTCTTTTCCCGCGCAACTAAAACCATTGAACATGTAATATCTTGAGAAGAAGCTACAAAAATAAATCACCGTGTGCCATCGCGTCAATTCCAAATATAGTGAAAATATTTCTCGGAATTCCCTAAACTCAAGTTTTCTATTGGATATCGCTCATCGCAGTGAGAAGTGACTAATCGAAATCGATTGTTTCAAAAACTGACCAATGAGAACTCTTCTTACCGCTTACTGCCATTGTAAACGGTCTTTTCTGTAGATCGCGTATAATTAGATTGTTTTTATGTATACACGTGTTTTCTGTGTGTTTCTTGATTGAGTCACGTGACAGTCTTATATACAGATCTGGAAACTTCAGAGGTGGAGATGGATCATTTTGTGTGTCACTTTTTATTTCTTTAGTAGCCACTAGAGGCGTTGCGATCGATGTTCGCAGGGTCGACGAGGGACGTCAGAGGCCGGGGGAATATCTATCTGTCTTTATTCCACTCGCAGTCTTCACAAAACAATATGATAAATTAATAACGCTTTAAATAATTTAAGACTATAAATAAATTAGTGAAATATGTATATGAAATAAAATTGAGTTTTTATTCTCAAAATTAAGTGTGAATAAAAACGAATCCTTCCGTGATGGAAAAAAATGTAATAAAATTTGTTGAAATGTATTTAAAACTCTCTGTCAATTGACCTCGATTCATTAACATTTCATCATAAATTTTTATATTTTATTATAAATTTTCGTATTTTATTATAAATTTTATATCTAATATTCCAAAAGTTTGAAAATTTATGATGAAATGATAATGAACCGGGATCAATTGATAGAGATTTTCAAATACATTTTAGCAAAATTTTATTATATTTTTTCCATCAGGATTTTATGTTTAAATCTGTCCTTTATCTTTTTATTTTATTTTTGCGGGTAATAGCTTTTTCCCACTTTTTCCAAGTAACAATGTCTTTCGGCACTCGAAATAAAGAACGTTTCTGCTCGGTTCTACTGCCGGTCTTGCAATTCAGTACCGCACACCATTTCGTTATTTCAATAAACGTTTCGATAACTTTTGTAGTCAATAACCGTTTTTCAATAAGAGTCATGAACACACGTGGGTTCTTATCTCCGGTTTTTCAGGTTATATTTATCTGCGGACATCGATGACAGCGACGAGTAGTGGTTATGCTAGAAACTAAATGTGTCTTCAAAAAGCGGCCATACTCCCACCACTGAAATTAGAAGTAGTTTCCAGACTTGTATGTAAGACCGTGGTCAGTGTAAAGAAGAGAAATTGACAATCCCGGAAAAATGGGTAAAGCGAAGAAAATAAAAGTATCTCAGGGCGAAACAAAGCAAGCAAAATTAGGTTTAGCGGAACAAATAGAACATGAAAAAGGGGTGAGAGCCAAAAACAGGCAAAAGATTAGATTCCGAGCGGATGAGGATGAAGAGGTTAGTTTATATGCTGTTTCTTCAGCATTATTTTGTTATTATAAATAGCATTAAATAAATTTCTTAAAATTACATTTCTGTTCTAATTATAATTTATGTTATTATTTATTCAGTATGTAGCTCCCAATCTATCGAGAAAGATTTTGTCGCTAGCCAGACAGCAACAACAGGAGATCGAAGAAGAGAACGGCCTAAATGATTCCAAGAGCGCTAAGAAACCCACAGTGACACTCGGCCCCAATGTCAGTGATGAGGATCAATCCAGCGATGAGGAACCGCTGGACAATGTACACTATTACGAGCATATTGAAATCAACGAGGAAGATGAACGTGCAATAGAAATGTTCATGTCCAGGGATGCGGCGCCCACGAGAACGTTGGCCGACATAATAATGGAGAAATTGACGGAGAAAAAGACAGAGATTGACACGAACTTTTCAGACGCCGGTGCTATCCAGGTGCAGGATCTAGATCCACGGATCACAGCGATGTACGAGCGCGTCAAGGAGGTGCTGACGAAGTACCGTAGCGGCAAACTACCGAAGGCATTCAAGATCGTGCCGAGTCTTCGAAATTGGGAGCAGATATTATACATCATGGACCCACCGCAATGGTCCGCAGCTGCTATGTACCAGGCGACAAGGATATTCGCTTCAAACCTGAAGGAAAAGATGGCCCAGAGGTTCTACAACTTGGTTCTGCTGCCGCGCGTCAGGGACGACATAGCAGAGTACAAGAAACTGAATTTCCATCTGTATCAGGCGTTGAGGAAAGCGCTGTTCAAGCCTGGTGGATTTATGAAGGGAATCCTGATACCATTATTGGAGTCTGGCACGTGTACGCTGCGGGAGGCCGTTATCATCGGGTCTGTGATCTCGAAAAATTCGATACCGATTTTGCACTCCTCCGCGGCTATATTGAAAATCGCCGAGATGGAGTACACAGGCGCGAACAGCATCTTTCTCCGAATATTTTTGGATAAAAAATATGCGCTCCCGTATCGAGTGGTTGACGGAGTGGTATTTCATTTTCTTGGGTAAGATTTATGATAGTGAAGCCAATAGAAGTGTTGTTAGAAATTGTACTCATGTTGAACATAATCCTGCAGGTTCGAGAGAGACAGGAGGCAGTTACCAGTGTTGTGGCATCAGGCCTTTCTCACTTTCGTGCAACGGTACAAGAGTGATATCAGCTCTGAGCAAAAGGAGGCCCTATTAGAATTATTGAAGAAACAATCGCATCATACGATCACTCCCGAAATTAGAAGAGAACTGCAGCACGCGAAATGTAGAGATGTAGAGACGAGCGAACCCATACCAGAACCAATGGATGTATAAAATACTCAAGTTATTAATATGTATTATAATTATTGTATTATTATTATTGTTGAAAAAATTTACTATTAAAATGGAGATTTAAATCTTATAAAATCTTTTCTGGTTGGACTTTTTTTTAAGTGACACAAAATGCAGTGTAAAAATATGCTTTATATTTGGTCTTATACAGATTTCTTAACCTAGTATCCGTTATTTCTTTACAATCCTTATGCTACATAAAAATAGTTTAGAAAATATACAGCAGTCATGCACCATAAATACATCACATTCAGATACGCACTGTGCATACACGCAAACAAAATATATATATAATATGTATTCCGTTAAAGTTTTGCGAAATTCAGGTTGTTTAAAATTTAACAATAATTTAATCCAACTATAATTATTAATATAAATAATAAATAATGCATACGCGCAAGCATTATATATATATATATATATATATAATATGTATTCCGTTATATCCTCACAAGTACGCCAGCAAATGTTTGCGAAATTCAGGTTGTTTAAAATTTAACAATAATTTAATCCAACTATAATTATTAATATAAATAATAACGCACACTCAATACGCAACTGGAAATATAATCTGCGAGTTATAAACAGGTTTGACTTTATTATGCCATGAATCCTACTGCTTCGGATCATTAGGTACTTTCATATTTCTATATTGTCCTTATGATTTAAAGCCTTCAAGTCTCTCTGTTTCACATTCGCGTACTCCACCTTCGAAGCAACATGCGTATCTATAGACAACGTTTTCGTTATTCCTTGCTCAGACAAATATACGTTCGTTTTAATCAGAGGCGCTTCGGTTGTACTCAACTTGGGTATCCGCTTTTCAGATTGCTTCTCGGTTTCCGATTTTTTCGCTTTCTCTTCCTTCGAGCAAGTCTCAGGATCGTTAGCATCTCCGACGAGAAATTCGGATTTTTCAGATAAATGATTGCTGCTGACTTTTGTGTCGTTCGCACTCATTGTCGCATCGACGTCCCTCTTCTCACGTTCGTTCGCCAAAATATCCCTGCGTATAGCAAGAATCTCTGGTTCACTCTTGTTCTTCGACGGAGCAACTATCTTGTCCAAGTTCGATTGATTCGTCATTTTTAGTGCCACAGGTACAGAGAATCTGTCCAGCTTAGCTTGCGATTTGTCCGATGCATTTATAACTTCATTCGCGAGAAGAAGTTCTCTCTTTTCCTCCTTCGTCTGATGATCGTCGCTTTCCCTCAGCGGTCCTTCTTCCGCGATGGATCTTTGTAAAACTCCCTTTGACAAAACATTCACGATAGGACTCTTCAAATTGTCCGAATTATTGGATTCTATTATCCCTACTTTTGTTTCGCCTTCTTGTTTTTCCTTTTGCAACGCTGATCCTGCAAACGCTTGGCGGTCGGCAACAGTCTTTTCCACGGAAAGAGTTTTATCTGCCGCATTTTCTGATATCTTCTGCGATTCTCCTACGATTTTGTTATGAGGAATTTCCTGAATCAAATCTAACTTTTTCTCGCTATTCTCTACCGCGATATTTGCATTATTACTCTCGTCCAGCTTTTGTTGTTCATTTAATTTTAATTCGTCCACTACACTCCGTTCTTTCTCTTCCGAAACTTTTTTATTACTTTTTTCAAGACCGATCTCGTTATTCTCCTCAGCTCTTTTATCGCTATCTCTTAAATTGTTTTCGGTTTTCGGCAAAGCATCTTCCTTCACATTAATTTCAACTTTTTTCTCATTTTTCCTGAGTATCTCCTGAGTATCCTTCGCCATTCTCTGTTTCTCTCTCTCAAATTCCTGTTTCTGTTCTTTGATGTCCTTCAAAATCTCCTTTTGCTCCTGCATCATCTGACGTTGCTCCTGCTTGTGCTTTTCCAGCGTTTTCCTGAGTTGTTCATGCCGCTCCGCCGCTCTGGCATTAGCGACGTCTCCATCAGCCGCCAACTCCGACTCCTCCTTCTTTATCGCGTCCAAATTAATGAGATTGTCACTTTTCTGCAAATCTATAGCGTGTTCCTTTTCTTCGATTAGTTTTATCTTCTCTTCCGACTTCAATGTGACAACGGATTCATCAACTTTAGCAATGTCTGTATTCACGATCACTTGTGATTGTATATTTAAATTTCCGTTTAAAGCTTTCATCGTTTCAATTACATTTTTTATTTCTGGCACAAAAGTGCCTGCCGCTATTTTATCAGGTTTTTCGGTGATAAGCACTCGTTCCACGGGGATTGGCGGTTCTTGTCGAACGTCTTTCGCCTTTAAATCGGATTCTTTGTCGAGTACATTTACCTCGGGTTCTTTGTTAATTTTATCTGTGAAATAAAATGTGACATTAATTCTGATTATATTAAAAGTGAATTATAAGTATGCGTGACATCATACCTTTAGCCAGTGGAATGAGTTCCAAATTGGGACCATCGGGAATGACGTGTAGATCGTTCTTAATTACATTTAATGGCAGATTATTGATCTGGTTTGGCGGCTTACTTGTCGCAGCGGCTAATTTCGCACTTGTGGATTGTTCCATAGCGTACAAATTGGCATACGTACCAAGAACCATGATCCAAACGCCAATGAACAAAATGCCCTAAAGGTACGGTCATATAAATCGATTGCTGTGCAATCATATAAACATTGTATAAAATCCTCGTAAAAAACGTGTTTTACCTGTGCCAACAGTCTCTCGTTAGTATTTCTGCTGCTTATGGAGACAAAAAATGCAGCGGGGAATATCAAGCAAATCATCACGCCGATTGTCGATCCTACGATGCCAAGGACGAACTCTATGTTCGGCACTAAAATGCCGATAACCAGAGAGATAGCGACTATCGCGATAGTGAGGCACCGGAATCTCGATTCTGGCAAATAATTGACAGACGGCTCGTGAGTATGTGCCTGGTGCGGAGGGAAATATACGAACAGTTAGAAAGCTCATGGTTGATACCGAGAACTGACATACACCTTTACTTTGCAAGGTATGTACACATACCCGACGAAACAAGAGTGAGTTCAGGCTCGCGCGACATGGGAAAATGACTAGAGGGAAACTGAACGCGAGCGAGAATACGAATCCCAGCTTAATCAGCTCCGACACGACGCTAGGCTCGAAACTCAGCAAGATGTTTCCTGCGAAGTAAGAGCAACGGTAAAACAAGAACGTGGCACGACGTGACAGGCCGCTCACTGCGCGTTGCATGCAAGTTCCGTGAAGTTACCTGCGAACGATTGAGTATAGAATGCGACGTAGCCGAACAAGCCAACGCACATGTACACGAGAGTACATATATTTAATGCACCCCGTACAACGTCGTTCATCTTCTCCAAGGATACATTTGGAATGGTCTCGTATATTTCAAACAGTTGCGTCTGGCAGAAGAGCGCCATGGAAAATATTGGCAGGCACTGAAGGATACCAGCTGGTCTCCAGTAATTAACGTTATCGATCCACTCTCCCGCAAAGACATGTGCAGTCGATTCATTCATTATCTGTTAATTGAGCAAACATGTAAACCAGACATAATTAGTATTTTAATGACTTACGTATATCTTTATGAACGATAACTCTGTTATTATACCTTTAGTACAAGACAGAGGTAGAAGACGATAGTAGCAGTACAAATGCTAGACAGACTATCGATATTACGGAGTAATCCCAGAGGCAGAACGATAAAGACTCCGGTGATAATTAGCAAACTAGTGCGAATGTCTGCCGGCACCTTGTTAATCACTTTTCCAATTATCTGTGGTCCCAGATCGCCGACAACGACGAAGTAGGCGATGCACGTGCCCAACATGAAGCCAATGATGAAAAGCTCCGCCAGGAACTTTCCCATATGGCCAAACGCATGGAAGGCGAGCAATTCGAAGTTGCGTCTTCTCGATATCACGGCCGATTTGACGAGGAAGTGACAGGCCAATCGGGACATGGTGCTGCACAGCAACAACATCAGCACGGCCAGCAGGATGCCGCACTGTTTGAAGCAAAAGGGCATCGCCAGGACGCTCACGCCGATAATGCTGTTGGCGAGCGTCATCACGTGTGACGTTTGGGACATCATCCTGATGATTATCTTGCGTTATAAATTATTTCCTTTACTGCATATCCGACGCGCCGTACAACAAGGTTCCCTCGAGGTCCGCATCTCGGAGCTTCTGCAAGTCGAGAGGAACTTAGTCGAGGACGAGTTAGTTGCAAATTTACTGTGACAGATGGTTCTACCAACGAGAGACGTAGCGCAATGTTGCGCTACTCGCCGCCACGCATGAGTAATTGCTCCATGTACGAGCATAAATTAAGCGAACTCTTGGCTTTCCCCCCTTTCGACGGTGAGGTTAGACTTTCGCCAAGTGGCCGAAAAATGTCGCGCATTCGTGACTCTAATATTCGCGGGATATCAGTCGCCCTAAGATTTTTATCATCGTCTACTATTACTGTGCGTCACGTTTTCGTGATGCAGTGCCTCGTGGATAATACCAGTGACAAGGACGTCCGCCGGCTTCCCGCAACAACTACCATCTTGGATTTTGTACAAATATTTTGAAAGCGGCAATTTGTTGTCTACATTATTTCATTCGTATACACGCAAACACGCAACTTATGATATAGATTATTTTTATATTCTCGTGTTAATTTTATTCTGTTTTTGAATTTTTTAATTGATTAAGAATTCTTTATATTCCAGGATTTTATATTTCTTCGTATCCGCAAGAAAATTTATAATAAGTTGACGCAGAGCTACACATATAGATTTCTTTATTTTTTATTACAAATAGTTAAAAATGTCTATATATGTATTCTTATGGTGAAGTGAACATAAATATATAATACTTGATTTATCTCGGACCGACTTACATAAAGTATGCGCAATGCCATTTTGGATTTATATGTGTAATGTATGTCGATCTATCGTTACAGCTTATTACACGTAAACTCGAGAGTCGTCGCTTTTCAATCTGATCGTATCTTCATCATACCATGATGATGATAATGATGATGATGTATACTTACATCATGCTTCGTACTACGAAAAATATGTATATAATCCATGTACATACATAAAACTGTGAATATATAATTATTGCCTTCGTACGAAAGTCTTGCAGGAGTATATGACAATTTCTAGCTTGAAGGAAGAATTTGTGACAAATCTTTTGTAACAAAAATATTTTTCTAGAAAATATTTACTGTAGTAAATATTATTAATAAATATTAATGTAAATAATATTGTAACAAAAACACTTTATCACAAATCCTGCCTTGGATTGTAAAGAATGGCAAGCTAAAATTTTATTAATGAACCTAAAGTGACGTCACAACCTCGAATTTTCATTATCAGAGATCAATACACAAATAATTTTCCTATAATTTTCTCTTAAATTAATTTTGTCTTATATATATGATTAAATTCTAAAACTACAAGTTGCGAACGATGTACATAATTCTTCGGCTGTTCTGATTTCATCTTAATTTCATTTTCCTTTTTCCAGTTTTGTTTCTTCTTTGCATATATACTACTCAAAACTTAGGATATTTTTCTTTTAGACACTTCTCCGGCTTCAATCAAGGTTGAAAAATTGATTTACAATGCATTATTTTTTAATAGAAAAATGTACTAGTAAAAAATGCAACGAAATGTAAATATCTATTTCCGTTCATTTGTGGCTAGTCGAGATAAATCAAGAATATTCAATATGACTGATCAGATAGTATCGAGCCAGAAAAGTGACTAGAAATACCGATTGATCTTTTAAGTAGTGTATAATAAAATGCTTTACATTCTTTTCGTCAAAAAATCATGGTGTCGTTATGTGCAAGAGTTTCTTCTGTTCAAGATTAATTTCTATATATTATGTACAAGATTAGGAAGCGAACATAGTATAGTATATTCATCAATTCATGATTTTCCCAAACTCAGTTGATTAAAAACTGTCGTTTCATATAAACTGCATATTTACTTCTATCTGTAGCTCAGTCTATCGCGAGCGATAACTAAGAAGACATCGGAAATTGCGATAATCGCGCATGAACAAACCGCACGCGACTGGCGATATATGTATAGAAGTTTATATACATATATATGTATGCAATGCTATGCATCTCGTTCGTAAATTTGATTGCGGTACAGGAGCGATAGAGTATCGCGTCAGTGTCTTGAACTGATTATCGATATCGATATTACCCGACTTCAAGATCCGTTGCGACTAATGCGAGTTTATATAAAATCCTAAAACATACGAATAACTCACACGAGGATCTTAGATTCACGAAATTTGATTTATTTTCGTGATGCATTAAAACGGCACGCTGTATATATACGTAACGAGCATATATATATATATATATATATATATATATATATATATATATAAAACAAAATTGTAGTCATATGATAAAATCCTGAAAACGAGATCTAAGAAAGTACTGCGAATATACGAAGGTTTAAGTTACTTTTGTGCGGTCATCTCTTAGAAGAATGTGCCGATTTGAGAGAAGTCGTACATCTCGAGATTTTCAACCATCTACTTTTAAAAATTGCAGTGCTTTCTAAGCTACATGCACGCCTATGCGTAATCAATTTCGACAGAGACAACGTCGTCGTAAATCCAATATTTCTAAAGAGAGTTAAAGATTTTTTTTTAAGTTTTCGATCATAAAAGTATAAGAATGATTTCAAATTACGAAACGAGGTGGAGACAGCAGATGTCTACGCACCACATTCACGCAAATATACCGCTGTCACTTGAAAATTATCTATAAGCTTATTTATACTTAAATGAAATAAGAATTTTTCCATTTATTCAGGCGACCTTCGGAGACAGCTATTTATCAGGGATTCGCCCCACTGTCCTTCTTCGAGTCCTCATTTGTAGGATTCGTTTTCTCGTCTTTTTCATTATCTAAAGGAAAATGTATCATTATTACATCTTATCCTACATTATCACATCTTCCGGTGTATTAATATGTAAGGCGAAAAAAGTGGATTACCTTTTGGCTCGGACTTGATATCGTCTTCTTTCTTTATATCAATATCCATAGCCTCCTGCCCTTTTTCTAAACGTGGTCGCTTTCTTGATCCCTTTAAAAAAATATAAAAACATTTTTACTACATGCATATCTTCAACTTTCCTGCAACTAGTAATATGCAATAAATATCAGATTAGTATAATAAAAATTATACCTTGTACGATCTATTATCCCTTCGTCCACTTTCTCCTTCATCTTCGCTGTCGCTGTACTCGTTCTCATGTTGTATTCTTTTATCCAAATCGCGCTGCGGCAATCTTTCGTCCGGATTTATCTTCTCTTCGGCTTCCGAATCTTCGATAACCGCGCCGTCCTCTGGGATTGCCTGAACTTGTACACCAGGTGCATGAGGTAGCATTCTTAGATTTTCAAACAGTCTCGTTCTACGATTAAATACAATTATATAAGTTTCTACATAATGTACACGCATATATATATACACATTAGGCATAAAACAAGATTATTTACTTTATTTTCTCGAGATATTCGGGAGTATTTTGATTCGCCATGTTCGAAGGGCTGATATGCAGTTTAAAATCAGGACCGAAATATTCAAAATAATCGTTATATGGAAGTTCATTTGCAATTTCACATCCCAGAGCTACGGACGTCTCGTACGTCCAACATCTGGACACGTTTCTAATCGTGTATCCACCACCACCAACCATCAAGAAAGGCAAATTGTACTTTTTCACAAATTCCACACATTTTCCGTGACCCCTTACAGTCAAGTTGAAGCAACCCAAACGATCGCCTGTATTGATTAATACATATATAATATGTATATGATTAATCGACATAATTTGTTATTTTATAATGACTATGATTTGCTTCAAGTAATTTTACCCGTTAATGAATCAGCACCACATTGCAAGACAACAGCAGAGGGTTGGAAAGTCTCCATCACTTTTGAAATAATGGGGACAAATATTGACTCGTAACTTTCATCGTCCATACCATCTCTCAAAGGTATGTTAACAGCATAATACTTTCCCTATTAATTACATATATATTTAAGAATAATTTTGATATCGACAAAGAATAAGGTTTATTAATAAGGAATTTATCTGTTAATAAATTTTCTACCTTTCCTGCACCCATGTCCCGCAGATCTCCAGTGCCAGGGAAGTATTCGCCATACTTGTGAAACGAGACGGTCATCACTCGATCTGTCGTATAAAAAGCTTCTTCTACACCATCGCCGTGATGGACATCGATATCAATGTATAAAACTCTCTGATGATATTTCAACAATTCCAGGATCCCCAGTACAATGTCGTTTACGTAACAGAATCCTGATGCTTCGCTTTTTTTAGCGTGGTGCAAGCCACCACCCCAATTGATACAGATTTCCGAAGCTTGCTTGTTAAGCTTTACAGCAGCAGCTACAGACCCACCGGCTGATAATTGACAAAACTCGTACAAGCCATCGAAAACCGGGCAATCTTCTCCTACATTGACTATCCAAGAAGGAAAGAAGAAATGTTAGCCACTTTTACTCACTAAGTAATTAATAAAATTATTATTGTCTAATAATATCTTACATCGTTGCATCTGTTTATTGTACTCCGACATGTTATCTGGTCTTATGGATCTCAGGAATCTAATGTACTCGTCGCTATGGAACTTTGTCATTTCATCCGCTGTAGCTTTATGAGGCCGCTAAAACGTAACGTAAAGTTGTATTCGGAACAATAATATGAAAATATTTTATTACACTAAAGAGCATATGGAAGAGCGTGCAAGTGTGCAAGAGCAGATATGGTTAGAGTAACAAGAAAAGTATATTTATATATGAATAAAATGTAATCCCTAAGGAATTCTTACATATATTTCCATCTTCCTATAAAGACCATAATTTAGGAGTAAATTGTGTGTCATTCGTATCCGATGTGGTTTCATAGGGTGTCCTTGGCCATAATAATAATTTCCGATATCACCTGAACACATTGAAAACATATGCATGGATCGACGTGATCTTCAAAATCATCAAACGCTTCGCTATCGTTGACGAAACTTTCGGCTGAAATTACGGCGTCGCGGAGCACACGTAGCAAGTCTCTGACGCTTTCCTCGCGAAAAACCATATTATACCACGCAAGATTAGTTGAAATACTTATTTCCGTTAAAACGAATTTCGGCCAGCGTAAAATACATTCGAAAAATGAAGTATTTCAGTTTGTATTAGTCAATAATCTCATAAATTCCGTTGATTTAGTTGGTACTCTAACCTATAATCATCCCCGACTTCAACCTTCCTCTTTCGTTTTTGTAACAAATATTTCCTCAAAATAGAGAAAACTTATTGTTTTGTAAATATAAAATAATTAAAATTATCATTACATATGATATATTATTAGTACGTATAACATACGACCGTACATACATATAGACAATGGCGGACGCTTATGCTTCGCTACGGTCGCGCGAAATTACGGCTGGGAATCTCTCGCCTTAACGCCGCAAAAATCGTACTGCTAAGCCCGAGACGCGTGCAAAGTTTCGAGCAACGCGCGATAACGGTCGTGCTTTAACTTTCTTACGCTCAGCACGAAACAGTCGAGCGATAACACGAGCTAAGTTGTACGTGAGAAACGCGTCGCAAGTGTAAACGGCGCAAACACATTTCGACAAACTCCCCGTGCGTGTTTTCGCGGTTTCGCGAAACGCGATAATTTTCTTGATAACTTACTGTCGTAATAGTAGCAGACGCGTTTCCTGCTGTGAGGCAGCATGGCCATTTTTGCGGGATCCATTAGGAGTAAATTGACGAAACGCTTGATACAGAATTAAACGAGGACCGCGGACCGACCGCGGCTCTCACCAACGGGACACAGCGTCACTAACCAACTGTACGCGCAGGCGTCGCACACTCGCGTACAAGTTGCAAACTTCTTGCAGAGGTAGCGCTGCACACGATAGAATTTGATCATAGATGTTGTGTTATCAAGATTCGGTGCGAGCAGAGCCTGGGGGTCTATTACGTATCTCTTCACGAAGTGAAAATGTGAAAAATGAGCAAATTTACTAGAATATTTATAATTTAATTGGTCAACACCTAGTAAATTTGCTCACTTTTCGCATTTTCGCTCCGTGAAGAGATACGTAATAGACCCCCTGACGACGTGTTTGGCAACATTTATAATTATTAACTTTTATAACTATTAATTCAATTAAATAAAAGTATTTATATAACCTATTAGCATATCTTCTACATCTGTGTTTATTTTGAAGTTTCTTCCTTATTTCCTCATCTGTAAAATTGATCTTTAATTCTGTGTAATAAAATATCAATATAATTTTCGTGGATGATCAATGTATATATATATATATAATTAATATAAGACTGCAGTAAAAGATGTGTTAGCAACAAAAAATATGATGTGTATTCCGTAAATTATACTCATTTTGCATACAAGGAAACATATTAGAGTGATTTTATAATTCATTCTATAAAGAGATGAAATTAGTATAGCTTTCAGATATTAATACAGCTATCTGATTGGTTAACAATTATTTTAAGATCATATTAAGATCGTAATATAAGAATGGACTTTAATACCACCCATATAGGAGAATAAACATGTTTTTCCAATGTAGAATGTGATAACGACTACTATTATTCTCTGTCCTTTTTTAATATAAATATTAAATAAAAATGTTATATCATTTTGTATATGCGTGCATGCATGTATGTGTGTGGTGGTGTGTGGGCGCGCGCGCCCCTGATATATTCTTTATCAAATCAATTTGTAATAAAAATTCTTATAATCTTTTTAATGAACATATTTATTTATTTATAAGATATATACAATTTCGTTCAAATTTTCTATCAGCAAACCTAATTATTGATTAAATATCAGAAGATAAGAATTACAGAAAATATCGAATTCTTTTTGCCAAGTAGGCCGAGGGTCATTATAAAAATACAAAATAGATTTTGGACACAGCAAATCATGCAGGTTATGCAGTTTCAAGTTTAAGTTTTCATTACTGATGATAGCAGACTACATTGAATCGATGCCAGTCGATGCGTCTGCTATAAGGGAGGATTAAAGATTTTCCATTCGTATGATGAGGTGACGGAAACTTGCACGATGTCCCTGCTAATTCGAAAATGTATGCTCGATAATTACTGGCAATACAGCAAGCTTGTAAAATCATCGAACGTTTGCGAACTACGTGTACTGCCGCTGACTAACCCGAGAGTCGCTTCAAGAAGTTTGTGCAGTGCACATGGGAGCCCAAACATTTTAAATGATAGAATCAGAAAATGTTTAGATTATCTCGCGAAGGAATACAAGAGTGAGTCTTGGCAGAAACACAATTTTGATTTTATCGATTTTAACGCCTCCCGTTTATTGAATGAGAGAGTGCAACTTACAGAAGATATCAGGAGTTTACGAGAACTAGGTGAATAATATGTACAACATACTTTTTTATAATCGTCTTATGAAGTGATATAATATAATAATAATAATAATAAGGGTGATGCTAATACATGTGTAATAATTATTAAATATTATTAATTATTATTTCTGATGTTTAACAAGAAAGTGTTCCTTCGCAGCAAAGCAGGATGTCGAGATGAAGAAGCTAGTCGAGGAAGAGAACACATTGTACAAGGAACAACTGAACAAACTTGATGAAAGATTGTTGAATACAGTACTGACCAATATGTGCAAGGAGTCGTACAACGACATTATTATTGAAGTAGTGGCAGGAGTCGGTGGTCAAGAAGCAATGTTGTTTGTTAAGGATTTACTCGATATGTACATAGGCTACGCCAAGTACTTAGGTTTAACTCTTGACGTGATAGATGCAGAAACAAGCGAGACTAACGGCATTAGACACGGCAGCCTTATGATATCCGGCGATCAAGTCTCCAAGTTCAGGTACGAAGGAGGTGTTCATCGAGTACAGAGAATACCAGCGACAGAGAAGTCAGGCCGGGTTCACACGAGTACTGCCTCGGTAGCGGTCTTGCCGGCGCCGTCGGAGGTGGATATCGTGATCAACGAAAAGGATCTGATAATAGAGACGAAGAGGGCGTCGGGTGCTGGTGGTCAGCACGTGAACACCACAGATTCTGCAGTAAGGATAGTTCACGTGCCGAGTGGACTGTGCGTAACGTGTCAGCAAGAAAGGTCGCAATTTAAGAACAAGGACGTGGCGATGGTAAAGCTGAGGAGCTTGCTGTACGAGCAACAGACGAGCAAGCAGATTTCGTTCACGAGCGAGCTGCGGCAGAAGCAGATGGGAACGCGGCTGAGGAATGAGAAAGTCAGGACGTACAATTATAACCAGGATCGCGTGACCGACCACAGATTGCAGAACGGAACTTTCCATAACTTGGTGGAATTTATGCAAGGCGGAGCGGCACTGGAGGAACTGGAGAAAAGATTGTACGACGACGTACGGATGAAGACTTTGCTGGAAGTAGTAAAAAAACTGGAGACCCAACTAAAATGACCACACCTCTTTTTCCATAGTTATCAATTAGAAAATATCTTCATTTAATGTAAAAAAAAACTATTACAGCAATTTCTTTCTACTGGCGATCTGGAGGATGATTCAATGATTAATAAGATATGTAAATACATGCAAGATAATTTTCCATAGTTTTTTTTAAATTTTCTTTTTATCTTAATATAAGATAATAATTTTTATTTTTGCGTACCAATAAAAGGGCACGCAAAGAGTTATACAGCTTGCACAATATAAAAGTATAAACACAATTAATATAAAATTCGTATTATCATAGCTTTTAAATATCAGTTAGTATTTTATCCTCACTTTCGTAGTAATTATAAATGATTCGCTTCATGGCGAATATAATTACTATTCTACATTTCCACATACTTCGCTTTCCATGTACCTGTCTTCGGCTATTATTAGGTTTATGCAAGTATCATTGATAAATGATATTGTTAGTTGGTAATACTCCTGTTACATAACTACAACTTTATAAAAAAGTCTATCAACGCGTCCCTTCATTCTAAATTATCACGAGTTTAGTTATGCTTAGCCGAGATGAAAGCTTTTGTACTTTGGCAGAGCTGTAGAAAGAATTGTTCATCAAGCATTCGCTCCGCTATCCTTCTTCACCTCTTCAGTCATAGGAGTTGCTTTCTCATCTTTTTCATTTTCTAAGGAAACGAAGAATTGTGCAGGTTAGAATACCTCCAAATATTAATTTTTTTATCAAATAAAAAGAAAGTATTATATGCAACGTAATACCTTTTGGTTCCTGCTTTATATCGTCTTCTTTCTTTACATTCATGCCATGCATATCTACCTCCTGATTCTTTTCCAAACGCTGTCGCTTCCTAGACCCCTTTAACAAGGAAATGTATAAATAATTTATTTTATTTCCGAAATTCCTTAATTACCAGACATTATTAATATAACAGATATAAATACCTTGTACGACCTATTATCCCTTCGTCCACCTTCTCCCTCATCTTCACTGTCGCTGTACTCGTTCTCATGTTGTATCCTTTTATCCAAATCGCGCTGAGGCAATCTCTCGTCCGGATTTATCTTCTCTTCGACTTCCGAATCGTCGATAACAGCACCGTCCTCTGGGATTGCCTGAACTTGTACACCAGGCGCATGAGGTAGCATTCTTAGATTCTCAAATAGCCTTGTCCTACGATCCAAAACAATTATCATTTGCGTATAACGTACACCTACAAAACGGATGTACGATAGAGAGACTTACTTAATTTTCTCGAGGTATTCGGGAGTATTTTGATTCGTCATGTTCGAAGGGCTAATATGCAGCTTAAAATCAGGACCGAAATATTCAAAATAATCGTTATATGGAAGTTCATTTGCAATTTCACATCCCAGAGCAACGGACGTCTCGTGCGTCCAACATCTGGACACATTTCTGATTGTATAACCGCCACCTCCCACCATAAGGAATGGCAAGTTGTATTTTTTCACAAATTCCACACACTTGCCATGACCTCTCACAGTCAAGTTGAAACAACCCAAACGATCACCTGCGCGAGTTAATATCTTACATTAAAAACGTTGCAAGTTTACGTTTACATGACAAACGTCCCAATAAATAATCTGCTTTGAAAAATTTTACCCGTTAATGAGTCAGCACCACACTGCAGAACGACAGCCGAAGGCTGGAAAGTCTCCATCACTTTTGAAATAATGGGAACGAATATTGACTCGTAGCTTTCATCGTCCATGCCGTCTCTCAAAGGTATGTTAACAGCGTAATATTTTCCCTGGTAGTAAATAAAAGTGACATTTTATTTTTGATATGATTTGATAATTCATTTAATTAAACTATATATGAAAATTATGTTTGATATTCTCCTTACCTTTCCTGCTCCCATATCGCGAAGATCTCCAGTTCCGGGGAAGTATTCGCCGTATTTGTGAAACGAGACTGTCATCACTCTATCGGTTGTATAAAATGCCTCTTCGACACCATCACCGTGATGGACATCAATATCAATGTACAAAACTCTTTGATGATATTTCAATAATTCAAGGATTCCAAGAACAATGTCATTTACGTAACAAAACCCGGATGCCTCACTCTTCTTGGCATGATGCAAGCCGCCGCCCCAGTTGATGCATATTTCTGAGGCTTGTTTGTTAAGCTTTACAGCAGCAGCTATGGAACCACCCGATGATAATTGACAAAATTCGTACAAGCCATCGAAAACCGGACAATCTTCTCCAACGTTAACTGTCCCAAAGAAAGAGATATTAATTATTTGAATAAACTATTTGAAGAAATGTAAATTAGACACTTGAGTTTCGGAAATAAAACTATTCTCATCCTATAATCTATAAAATCTTACATCGTTGCATCTGTTTGTTGTAATCTGACATATTGTCCGGCCTTATAGATCTTAAGAATCTGATGTAATCATCACTGTGAAACTTTGTTATTTCTTCTGCCATGGCTTTTTGAGGTCGCTGAATGAAATAGAGAAAAATTTTAATGAAGCATAACTGCTATAACAAAGAGAGTACATTTTCTGTATGAATAAAAAAATAATCATAGAAATTCTTACATATATCTCCATCTTTCTGTAGAGACCATAGTTCAAGAGTAAATTGTGTGTCATTCTTATCCGATGGGGTTTCATAGGATGTCCTTGCCCATAATAAAAATTTCCGATATCGCCTACACAATTTGAAAGAACACGTATATAAATGGCTTAACGTAATACTTGTAAAACATTAGGTACATTGTTATAGGTAAGAAAAACGTTTCGACTAAGGTTACGGTAGGCCGGAGTACGACTGAGAATCTCTAAACTTTGCTCAACAGAAACCGTATCAGCCCAAGCAATACTTGTTCAAGCAACAATCTCCGTGCAAAATATTCTTTAATAAAGCATAATATATTCAAAAAATAGCGTATTATGGTTCCTATTAATCAATAATTGCACAAAATCCAGCGATATACCTTTTATAATTGTGCAACTTTTACTACAATATTAATTCATTTTTATTACAAAATAACGTTCCGTAATAAAAATAAATTATAATTCTACATGTAACATAAATAGCTAGCATTTTAAAATGCGCAAATGAATTGCGAAATTATTGGTGATAAATGCGAATAGCTCGAAATCATAAGATATGTGGCAGCATGGCCGCCACTACGGTTGCCCGAGAACATGGCTGTGAGTTTGTCGCCTTAACCCCGCGAAAACTATATTTTTGCGTATGAAAAGTGTACAAACTTCAACTTGCCGTATTGAATCAATTTTACTTGATCATACTGTTCGTCAATAAAATGTAAAACAAACCGATAAGCAGCTGAACGAACCGACTCGAAAGTGATGTACGAAGTATGCAGGGGCGAAAGATACAGACGGATGACATTCCCCTAGGAAAATCTTCATAGCAAAAATTGTTTTTTCTTAGTACTTACTATCATAATAATAACAGACGCGTTTTTTGGGTGGCAGCATAGCCATTTTTACAATTGTTACACAGGTCGAACCGTTGACCGATGAAAAGCTCAATCAGAATGGTATGATGTACAACGGAAACGAAGCACGCTCCAATAGAGTCGCTGCTAGTCGCTACTGTCGCTAGTAGTCGGGCACTTCGCTTTTATGAACGTGTGAGGGACGATTTTGCGCCGCCTAGGCCCAGAGCCCAGTCTTGAGGAACTAAAATAGAGACTGACGAAATTTATCGATAATTAAGGGGAAGCTGGAGTTGCTAGTGAACTATTTTTTCACTATAGCGATGGTAATCGCAGTTTCGAAAATTCTCTTTATTGCTCGTGCGGAATAAAAAATCCTTTTCCACAAATGAAGTGTAGATAGAAAGAAAGCCCGCTCTACAGGACTTTATATTCAAAATAGAAAAAAGTTAAAAACTTGCATTTGTCTTTTCTAACTTTTTTCCAGGGCTTTCTTTCTATCTATGCTTCATTTGTGGAAAAGGATTTTTTATTCCGCACGAGCAATAAAAAGAATTTTCGAAACTGCAATTACCATCGCTATAGTGAAAAAATAGTTCACTAGCAACTCCAGCTTCCCCTTAATGTGCGCATTTATTTTATATTATTTTATATTTTTAATTTATTCTTATAAATTCAAATATTATTAAAAATAAATAAGAAATTAATTTCGATTTTACGTTAAAAACAGTTAGAAAATTACAGAATCTCGCGCGAGTTATCCCGCAAGGGCCTCGCGGGAGTTGACTGGCGTGGACGTCGCTTCCGTTAAAATGTTAAATATTTTACGTCATCATAGAAATCTATATATGGACAAAATAATTTGTCACGACTGGAGGTGAATGGTGCGACGTTGGAGGAGTTGGAGGACAAGGGCGGTAATTCGCTGGAAACAGCTGGAGGAAGCTGCAGGAAACGTGAGTCGAAGTAAGTAAAGTCCGATTTTCTCTCGAAAAGTTGTCATTTTGATACGAAAAAACGTCTTTTCGTTTTACATAGGCAAGCCACCGTACATAGCAAATCGTAATAAACTCTATGTAATACAAACAACATCTTCCGTTTTCTCGGGAAACGGGGCTCGTCGGCCTTGCGACGAGGCCACCGTGTCCGAAAGTTGGATTTTAGCGATAATATAGAACGTCCGGTGATTTATTCGATAAACATACAACAAGATTTTGTATTTTTCTCGTTTTCCTTCTGACCTTTTTCCTTCTCTTGTCTTAACCGCGTGTCCAAAGGCACACACTTCTTTACACGTCTCGTATAATACAGTGATATACAAAATTAACGTCTCGTAATCTTCTATAAATGTCGAGCGGCGCGTCGTTTCTCCCCGCGTTCGTAATTGTACGAGGCGCGAGAGAGACATGAATGCATTTCGATAACATATATTTGTAAACGTGCGCCGTATTTGCGTTCGAGTATGCGACCCTGCTCCGACAGCTAGAAAAATCTAAACCTCGTCCCGTCGACGTGAAAGCTCGTTTTCGATGACGAGTCACAGTAGCATTTACACCGGCTAGATTAGATCCTAGAGCACGCGAAGCTCTATTATATATTCTGCTTGCTCCACTCGATTGTCCTACCTACGTACGTATCTTTTCGGTTTGCTCGTTGAAATCGAGAAAATCAAACCGAACTATACCTCCGATTCGAATGCAAAGCACTGAGAGAGGAATAGTGAAAGGAATCGATGAGAATCTATCCGATACGATAGTTTCCGAGAACGCTTAAGGGGATCCTGGAGTCGTCTGTATTACCGGCGGAATTGGTCGATCTTACTGTACTAATTACTCTTTAATGATTGTATAGAATGAAAAATCCTTCTCCACGATTAAAGTATACAAAGAAATATACCGAGCGAAACTCGACTTTATGTTAAAAACGACAAAAAAATTTACAGTTTTATTATCGGCTTATTGTGACGTCACCTCGTACATTAATGTTCTTAATATAAATGTTTTGCAGTTTGTGTGGCCAAAATTCGATAATCGCAAGGACGGAACAAAATGAAAGAATATGGGGAAGCTTTTAGAAATGAGTTTGGAAGCCTAGTGTAAAAGTAATTAGTGCAGAAAGATTCGTGATCATTTCGTGCCTACGTATGCCCGTGAAATCGTGGCTGAATAAAAAATTGTGATTTTTGTCCGTTTGGAAAGTTAAGTCCTGCTTTTCACATTACATTATTGTGTGTACTTTCATCATGGAAAAGGATTTTTCATTCTGTGAATTCAATAAAAGAAAATACAGGAAAATCGTCGATTCCGCCGGTAATTCAGACGCCGCGACGGAGTTCACTGGCCACTCCAGGATCCCCTTAATCGGAAGGATAGATGCCTATCAATTTTTCCCAATTCATCAATTCTTTACGACGCATCGGAGAGTGCAACTAGAAAAATTCTCCTTCCCCGCTTCCCTGCGTCGTGATAGAAGTGTGTGTTAGCGAACGATCCTAGAGCTAAGCGCATCTAATTCTGATCATCTATAATCTGATCTGATTTGATGTTCGATGACAATGGAGGAGAATTTTGTATCTTAGCACACATTTTGATATCAATTGCGTTCGCCGTTGTTTGATTGATCGCGTAGAAACTGGGCGTACCGGGCAGGATCGGATAGCACGCTAAATTCGTCTAGGGCAACTCGACTGCGTTCGCATGGAGGGTCCGCATTACAACCTGATCGCAGTAACGAGAGGTAGAGAGCACAGAATATCTCAGAACGTCCAAGATCAGGATTGTTATGATATTTGCGGAATTATTCAAGTAAATTAAAGCGAACTTGGCATTTAACATAAAAACATATGTTTTAATAAATTTAATAAAAAAAAGATTTTAAAAGGGGAAGAGAAATTATTTTATTATTATTATTTCTGTCCATTTGTCCACTGTTCTCTCATAGTTTCTTTTTCATCAATGAAACGATATTTGAAATTCTATTTTCTGTGATAGAAAGAGCAACAGACTCGATTGAAAGAAATTGCGGGATAATTTGATGAAAAATTATTCGAGCATTCGCACCATAACAATTCTGACGATTGGACGAGACGACCGGAAGTACAAATATCCGCGCAACCAGTTCGTCAGGCGAAGTTTTTCATAACGCGAAAGTCTATTTAGTTCGCGGTATATCGTGAGTTTAACTGTCGACTAGTTTGACACCGATTGTTGGCTACGGATTCAACACCATCTTAGCTGAGAAAGAAAACATTTCTTCCGGTTAGCGCGCATGTCATCAGCAACAGTGTCATCAGGAGGCGCAGATTTGATCTGACGCTTGTCGCCAAGCCGCATTGATCCTTGATCTTGCTCTCGCGCTCGTGCCAGCGTATGCAGGATTCTGGTCGTTTCCTTTTCAGGTCGGTAAGCGCTTTTTGGCAGACCAGCGTGTTGTTTTCGTACATCACTTCCTCGGGTGTGACGCTTAGCGACGGTGACACTGTGTTGCCGCAGGCAGTATTCACTACTAGCATTAGGAGGTTGCTGTAACTCACCGGTTGTACTACGTACGGTCGTATACAATTCTTGTCCGTTTCCACATCGTACGTGTCGAACGAGGCATTGCGTAGGTACAGGTATACCTATTGGGCGACAATATACATAAATATTGAAAAATACCGACAAAGTAAATAGACTTAATAAAAGACTTGAAGTAAAGTTTCAAAGTTATTTTGAGATAAATAGTTATAAGGGAGAAATAAATTTATTTGTATTATAATTTACGTATTCTTCCTTACCTCTTGATCACACACTTCTGGACGCGTACGCTTAATTACAACAAACTTATTCACATAGTTTTCGTCTCTTAAATCAATCGTTGGAAACTGTTTCTCCTCGCTTTCAGGATATTCTTCCTCATTTCTCGTGACCGATTCCTCATCTCTAACATAGCCATATGCTTCCGCATAATCGGATTCCATTACTCCCGTTTTTGCCCAGACCCAAGCAGCCTGAGCGATCAGCCAGGCTATTGATCTCTGTAGATTCTTCCATGGCTATAAAATAATAATTATTTTAGTAACTTTATAATGTATTGAATTTTAGTTGTAATTACCATTCAATTAAAATTGTTTCAACAATTTTAAATAACACGAAATAAATATTAGAAAGATTAATATAGGAAAGATATAATTTTATACATAAAGTTGATATCAATTTCTTATAATTAATTACTTAATTATAATTATAAGAAAAGATATTAAGACAATAAGATTGAATAATAATTAAATAATAAAATTAAAAAGATAAGTTTTCTTGGTTATCTGTTTAATCATTATTAACATAATAGGAAATTATGTTTTTAATAAATAAATTGCTTACCGTAAATAGTATACTGCCGGCATTTTTGCTAACCAACGCTTTCTTGGAACACACCGCCTGATAATCAAAGATCCTTATTCTTTCAAACACACCCTCTCTGACCAAACTGTTCATTATCGGGCCTCTCACTTCACCAAAGAATTTACCGGCGTCATCGTCATCCTCAGCCACGACCACATAGCCGTGATTATCGATTAAGTAACATGCCCAACCGTCGTCGCCACAGTGCTTGTAGCAACTGTCCTGTTTACTGCTGGATCCCGCTTGTTGCTTATTGCTAATATCGCAATTGAATGTTGTGTTCTGGAAAAGAGCTTGCAGGGCAGAATACTGGAATTGGTATCCAACCACTGCGACAGGCGCTTTTGCACGCTCGTTTTCTGCAAATTTTTTTTATAATTTAATAATAGTAGATCTTGTCTCTGTTGCTATATAATTTAAATTATAAATTGTATAACTTCAATATTCTTTTACAATAACACATGTTATGAACGCCTTGTTTATTAAATTATCTCTTAATATTTGGAAGATTGTAAAAGATGAAAAGCAAATAAATTTAAGAAAAATTCTAATTTATTAATTTTAATATTTCTTAATTGAGATTTTAAAAACAATTAAAAATGAAAAACTTACCAATAAATATGGCACGACTAGCAGTAACAAGAGTGGTATTGCCAGCACCGTTCTGGATTGGTACAGAGAAGACGAAGCTCTCTGGCAGTATGTAATATTGCTCAACTGCTCGTTTGTACCACACTTCGTCGATGGCTCGCGGGTACAATTTGCTAAAATGATCATCCATCGACGACACGTCCTCGTCCAGATCCTGCCACCTAGTTAGACCACTATGAGTGGCCATGAACGCCACAGTTACCCCGAAACGCTGTTGAAAATCTTTCCTACAAAAGAAAATGCCTTTGAGACAGTGAATCGAATAGCTTATGGCTCGAACTGGCATTTATTTATGCTTTTACATAGTATGATTTAAAATATACGCCTGCTTTACAATAACACGATATACAAGCTTCACAAAGTCATACGCAAGCACGTAAGCTCCTTTGCGCCATTTCTTGGATGATTAGCAGAATGTTAAAATATTATTGAAATATTGTCGCACTATGACTTTGCAATGATTGAACGCGAGAAAGCAAGTTACATCCCAATAAAAATAAAAAAAGATTTTATTATTATGTTATTAAATATTTCTTTCTATTATATACAGGGTGAGGCACCTAAAACAGGCCACCTGAATATCTCGGCTGTTATTGATGATAGAAAAAAATGTGTCAGACCAAACTTGCATGGTTTCGAGGGACACATAATTTGTTCTAAATAGTTTTTTATTAGGTGGACGCGTAGAGGTCATATGAAGGTCAACTTGGTTTTTTTAAATGGTATAATATTTTGTTTTACGTACCATCTAGTAGAGCGTTTGAAGATGCGCACATTGATCTACGGGTCAAAATCATTCAAGGTCACTGAAGGCTAAAATTTCTAAGTGCTAGAACTTTTTCATTTCTGAGTTTACAGTATTTTTAATAGCAGAAAACTCTAGGCAATATAAAAAATATAAATATCAACAACTCAGAACTTCTCGGAAAAGAAAAAATTTCTAAGGGCTAGAACTTTTTCATTTCTGAATTTATGGTATTTGCAATAGCAGAGAACTCTAGGCAATATAAAAAATAATGATAACAACAACTCGGAACTTCGCGGAAAAAGAAAAAATTTCTAAGGGCTAGAATTTTTTCATTTCTGAGTTTACAGTATTTTTGATAGCAGAAAACTCTAGGCAATATAAAGTAAAGTATTTTCCCTTGCAGTTGGCCTTCAGTGACCTTGAATGATTTTGACCCGTAGATCAATGTGCGCATCTTCAAATGCTCTACTAGATGGTATGTAAAAAACATATCATGCCATTTAAAAAAACGAAGTTGACCTTCATATGACCTCTACGCGTCCACCTAATAAAAAACTATTTAGAACAAATTATGTGTCCCTCGAAACCATGCAAGTTTGGTCTGACACATTTTTTTCTATCACCAATAACAGCCGAGATATTCAGGTGGCCTGTTTTAGGTGCCTCACCCTGTATAAATATCTTTCTATTATATATATTTCTTTCTACGTTTTAATCGAAATATTGTATTGTTAAGTTATAGTTTTAAAGGCTTTTATAATTAGAAAAAAGTTATATATTTTTTTGCGGAATGACGCAAACGAGCGAACAGATATCTTCAAAAGATACTATTGCGACAATATAAATTAATTGCATATTGGGGCAATCCTCTTGTTTTCAAATATCACTCGCAAAGTGTTCTTCCTCGTCAAGCTTCTGTTTCTGAAAAATGACATTCATCCTACGGCGAGTTGCAGGCTGATTTGCGCTGACCTCAAAGTGTCGAAAAATAAGAAGAATGAAAAAATAAAAAAAGGCAAAAAAGAGAAAAAAGCCAAAATTATATATCGATGAAAAAACAGATACTCAAAACATATCTTACAAATAATATAATAAATCAATCCAAGAAAATCAACTGAAATTGCGATAAATTTTAGCAATTTTTATATAAAATCCAACATGGTATTTTTATATTTCAACGCAAGCGTAAAAAAATACAACATAATTCTCTAATAAAAACCGTAGAGTAAAACAAAATAAAAGAAAGCGAACGGATCCTATATATAGAGAAAAAAAAAGAGAAAGCCAATGAGCCGGCCTTTACATACGATACGATACGGGTCGAGAATTAATTTATTATTTTCTAAGAATGTAAGTTGCGTTGTGATGGCGTTACCTGTTCATCTGATTCATCAGCTTTTCTAAAGGTGCATAGCGTCTGCATGGCGTCAAAGTGGTAAGTACATTAGTCAAAAGGAATAGGTGCATTTTTATCCTCATAAAATAAGAAATAAGAAAAAAGAGAGAGAAGGAGAAAGAGGAAAACTGTGCACTGTGCAAAATAGAAACCAAGTAAAATATGAGAGAGTACTTGTGTATAAAAGTGAACACGTGTAGATTTTAATTTTGATAAGAAAACGTGCGCGCCCGCGAGTAGAGAAAGAGTGATGTCTCTATTCTAAACGTGTCAAGCAACTATACTAGTCGTCTGATTTCTTTTTTATTTCTATGAAAATTGTTAATTCTTGATGAATGATTTGATCGTATGATATGTATGATATGTGATCTATATCATATTCTTCGATATTCAATTCACAATTTGCGATAGACTAGAAATTTAATGCATAAATTTTTCTTACCGTATTGATTGATAACTCACATTTTTTGACGAATATATAACATCTCTAATTGACAAATTAACGTAGCAATATATTAAAATTTTAAATTAATGTTAATATAAAATCAATATAAAATATCGTAAAACGCGAGAGGTTCAATGAAAAAGTCAATCGATTAATCGCGCTCGCTTATGCGAATAATAACAGGGAAAGGAAAATTCGTTCACTATTTTCTCCGAGTAGCCTGGCCATGCTATGTAGAGCGTTCTTACGCTATATAACAAATCGAAATTATGCTCACCCTGTGTCATTGAGGGTGGCGCTGAGATTTGCAAACCATTCGGTTACCTTAGCGTCGAACACTAGACCCTGTAGCAGATTTCTGTCGCAGTAATATGAGTTCGACTTATCGACTTTCGAAGGATTAGCTGTCAAAAAAGAACGTAAATAACTTTAGATGTAATTATGGTGAAATTTACAGCATTTGCGGTGTAGGTAATAATCTGATCTTCTTCCTGATAACTGAAACTGAACTGAACCGTTTACGAGACATTGAAACCAAAATGACAAGAAACGCGATTGTTATCGGGAAGGCAAATGCAATGGCAAATACAAATAATCTTATCTCGACAATTTTGTGCATCGCCAAAATAATTAATAAACACTAATTTTAATATTAATTCTGAGAGAAAAAAGTGTTCTTGTATTAAATGTTCCTTGTGTTTAAAAAATGCAGTAATAATGAATATAGTAAGTGTATTGCACAAATACACGTACACGCATAGTAATGTAAGAAGTCATAACTTACAATGAGAGCTGTGACTGGAACTCGCAGCAGAGTACTCCGGCGGGGGGGATCGCTGCTTCAAGTCGATCCACTTCCAGCCTGGCTGACGGGTACGCTCCAGAAAGTGCAGGAGCTGCGACTCCGAGGAGTTGAATTTGTGTTCACTCTCGTAGTGGTATCTAAAATTTGCATTAACATCAGGAAACCGTAGGCCTATTCTTTTCAACTATGCACTTCCTTCTTGCATAATTTTTCTTCTTCAAATACTTTTGTCAAATATGTATTTATCTCACCTTAAGCAGAATTGAGAAGAATAGACTTCGTAAAATATTTTAAATTTACTTACTTGCAGTACAGCCAATAGGGATGCACCCGCCAGTTACTACCCGCGAAGTAATCTATCACGTTTTTCCCTACGACAGTCCAATTCGTTCAAATTTGACATAAGTGATTAAGTAATTTATCAGCGGCGAAAGCCTCGATAACGAAATGCAGTCCATAACGGAATGTTAATATTTTATGACATTGCATTTAAATCCATCACACAAAATGTAAAAACGTTCGTTAATAGAAGCTTTCGTCGCTGTAATTTCATAAAATTAAGATACGTACCTTTAACGTGAGAACGATGTATCTCCTCGGTAGCGTGTACGCGGTAGCTTCCAGTGTGATCGTGCTCGGGTATGCTGACCACTACGGTGAACGGTGTGTCTGCGATCCCCGTGTAAAAGTATTTCCTCTTTATTCTGCCGACGCGTTTCTAAACCGAGAAACAATACGATAAATATATTAATCGATATAATTAATCGAAATAACACAAATCAACTATTTTTAAATAGGAATTTTATTACAAAATTCTTATTTCTTTTGAGAAAAATATAAAAAAAATCTACATAAAAATGTGACATGCCACGAAAATACTCTGTGTCTTTGAATTAAATTTGAAAAAATTCTTCTAAACGAAGAAATAAGAAGATATAATAAAGAAATAATAAATCTCAAAAATATCGGATTATCAACCCACATATATATATCTCATTTGTTTACTAAAATCTTTTTTCTGAAAACAATAAAAGCATTAGCATTTCTTAATTAATTATTCTAATTACTTAATTAATTGAACTGATAGTTGATATCATCGAATATGTAGCGTTAACTACAATATACGATTATATTTAATACTCTATATATTTACCATGTCATCGTAATGATACTTTGTGTGGAGCGTCACGCTACCATTTGTTTGATTCACCACGTCGTTGCGAAGCTGTGGGAAACGCACAGTCATGTATAATCATTTATTAACTGCCGGCATACGTGTACGTATCTAACACTTAACATCATTCATATTTTGAGCAAACGAAACGTTTGCTCTAGAAGAACATGGTAACATTTACTATAAATGATATTCTTTATTTGCTAGAAATCTAACAAACTTATAAGAATTTTAGTGACTTTTTATTCATTTACCATAATAATTCCTTCATCGAATTCTCTAGGGCCTCTATCATTATCCATTAATTCGACCTCTGCCATGTCGACACTATTATACGCCGGCTTTAAGATGCCTTGGAACTATCATGTATGATACGTATTAATTTAATAAGATTGTTAGTAAAAAATATATGTATAAAAGAAACATTAATATTTTATATTATATAATAATTAGATTAATATAGTTAGATTACCACTGGCCGAAGATCAGGATGAATTAGGATGAAACCGTTATTGGTTACAATAAAAGCGTAGCCGTTGACGCCGAGCTGTTCTCCCACGCAATGAAAGAAGAAAAAACAAATTGTATCATCGCGATTTATATTCGTCACGTCATCAATTGATGCAATGTCAGCTTCGTAAAAGCTATGATGGATATTAATAGTCTTTTCGTGTAATTCTTCTTAATATAGCCGTCATATTTAATGACCAAAGAAGCATTTGGCCACATTTGATCTAAGCATTTGAAAATTTGAAAATATTTTATTTATTATTTCAGTATTAAATTATTATGTAATCGCTTGACTGTAATCTACACCAATATCAAGTATAATAGAATGCAATTAATTTTAATTAATTAATTTTAATATATCTTCGAATTATAAGTGTTAACTTTACAGATCGTTATATATCAAACTTTAAACATTTTAATACACGCATTTCTAAAGTTGTTTAAATTACTATTTTTATAAATTGTAACGAAATAATTAAGAGTGCTGATGACAAGATACGAATTTTCTCGTTTGTAAAATATTAAGTAAAATAAAGTATGTTACTCACCATGTGTGGAATCATCAATTTCTGAATCTCTTCGATCGGTACGTCCGTGCCGGCAACACCGAGGAGATTGGCGATCATCGTCTGCGCAGACAATTATTAATACATTTATTGGGAAATCTGTCTCGTTGTGCGATGCCGCTATCATATCATGACAATGTTGTTATGTCGAAATAAATTACGAATCATCATCATCCCAAGTCGCATAACCAGAAGCGTATCTACCTTCTCCAACAACGTTCTATCACAATGAGTTCGTCTACAGAGAAACACGCTTTAGTATATCAAGAAATCATATGTGTGAAAAATGATCACCCCCTCGCGTGTATATAACGATGATCATGGCCTTGAAATAATTTTTAATTGATGGCACGATGTATGTCATGATATACTCGCGCAATACCTTCGAAAAACATGAATATTAAACAAAAGAATGATTGTCTGAGTTATTAATGAGAGATAATTAGTTGTGTATTATTTTGTCAAATATTTCTAGATATAAAGTATTTAGTAAAATACTTTAGTATCTGCCAATAAATGCTGCAAAACAAAAGTAATTAAAAACTGTCAATATCAAGATTGCAAAATGTCTTTAAATATTAAATATTAAAAAATCACATTAAGGAATCACAGTAAGGAGATATTTTCATTTTGGAAATGTTTAACTGTAAATTTGCGCGCGAGAGGGACGAGTAAGAAAAAAGGTGTGAGTCTTTTGCGGTTGAACGCAATAACTAGCCCAACTACTGTCTTAATGTGTGTATGTAAGTGTATGTGTGTAATAATACACATAATGAAAACTATAATAATAAAACAGCAAATTCTCTCTCTATAATTAATTAACAACATCGGACGCAGGCTACCCTAAGTGTTAGTTCAAGTAACAATTAGCTCTGTCCTTTCAAAGTGACGATCTCTCTCTCTCTTTCTTTTTTTATCTGAAAAAATAATATAAAACATAAATGTGATATGCGCGTACACGTGATACGTGTGTGTTTGTTTGTTATCACGGAAATAATGTATATACTGATATAATAATACCAATTGTATTACATATGAAACCTGATTTCCATTTGTGGTTAAAGACATGCACGAGATAAATTAAGATAATCTCCTAAAAGAGATCGTCGCTTGAATTAGATCTACAAATGTCTGTGACTAACGAAATCTAGCACTCAATAAACTGTCAAATTTATATTCGTATACGTGCGTGCCTGCTGTTACTCATGATGAAAGGAGCAAGTGTCTGGAAGAAGCAATCGTCATTGTATGAAATAAGTTACGTTATCTTTTCATACTACGGTTTCATGTAAATTTGCATAAATTCATTTTTCTCTGAAATCGTCTATAAAGAGAAATAAATAATACTGAATTAATTAAAATAAATTTTAATTTAACTCGATTTAAGTTTTCTGGAGGAAATCCATTTGCTTGCTCCTTCAATTAGTATCTCTTTCTCGTAATATAGATATATAGTTATAGTCACTGCAGAACGATCTCTACGAGTCACAATCTTTACTGGATATTTTTCGCCGTACGCAATCCAACAGGCGGGCAGGACTTTGCCTTTTTCTACTCGTCTCGACAGGACACAGGGTAGACTAACGTACCTAAACCTAGCTAATGACTTGAAATAATCCCAGTAACTAATGTTAGAGATAAACATAAGAGATACCAGAGAGTTGAATATGGACCTAAAATAAATCTACGCGCGCCTACGACCTTGTTCCAGCAATTCCAGCATTGCAACTTATATTTTTCATGTAGTTAATATTGATGTTAATATTGGAAAGTTTCTTTTCTTGTCACATTAAAAATAGATAAATTTTGAATAATCAATGTAACTCAAATATCAACACTGTTAAAGTGTCTAATGTTTCAGAATAAAAGTATCCTTCAAAATTCAATCAATTTAATGTGAACAAATTAAAATCAATCAAACGAAAATTATAGGGTTGAGATGATAAGATTATAGATCGTGGGTCGCGCGAAAACAAAAGGTAAAGGTACAGGATGTGCTATATGCATTATGGAACAATGTTGCTTGAGTTTTTTTTGTCTTAGCTGCCAACCTCTCTTGTCTCTGTCACCCAGTATGCTTCGTTCACCAGCACCTGCCTTGTGATGTTCTGTGGACAAAGAGGAACTTAAAACCGAAGCAAGTGCAAGGTGGACATATGCCTTAGGGAAATGCGATTCGCGAGGGACTTTTATCTCGTTTGCCATTTTTCGGATATTCGTGAAGGGGATTACTTGCGAACGCACTCGAAGTTTCCAAGTACTCCGTAAAAATGTCACGGGAAAAGTGATATGCATGAATGTGTGATCCACGCAAATGATAGGTAAAGAAAGAAAATGCGAGTGATATTTGATAATGATCGCTGATTGTTCCAACGTAAGAGAAACGATTCAAGTTTAAATTAGGCCGTCCTTTATTGACATGGACGTACGATTATCATCCTTCTGCCAGCCAATTCCGGTGCTGCTCTTGAAATAACAAGTGGATGAGAATCTTACCGCATTTTCGCGTCGATCAAACACCGGCATGCTGACCGAAGTCATCAGCTTGTACTCCCGCAGGTCGCCGTTCTCTTCGTGCCGATATTTCTGTTTCTTCACGTATCGTTGATCCTGCTCCTGCATGTTCAGGTACTTCCGATTTCTGTTATACTCCTTAAAACGATCCTTTTGTTCATCGTTCTCACGTCGTTCCCACTTCCAGTCCGTCATTTTTGGATCCGTCACATCGGCATAAATCGGCGTCCAGATAGTCGGATGATCCGTGCGACCAAGCACCAAGGGTCTTGCCATCACCGGCACGTACTTCAATACCTGATTTAATATCAAATTCAATACGTTCGGTAACTAGATACATATGGATTTCATTACGGTAACGGAACAAAATTAATTATTCGATCCGCTTGAGTATTTTTCAAAGGATTTTAGACCATTCTAATATTTTATTCTCAAATTTCTGTGATTTGCAGATCTGAAAATATTATTTTTGATAAATGAAATTGTTGATATTGTCTGATATTGTTTCTTCCCATTTATTTCTTGACAAATCTAAATAATTTAAAAATAAATATATAGATATATATGTTCTTTGACGAGCATAATTTGAACTGATTGAGTTCGTCAAATTTTAAAACAATCTCTTTGACTACCTTTTCTCTCACTTCTGCTGGAGTGCAGAGATGCACATAATAGCCTCTATTCGCGCAAGCCATCCACTGCACTTCTCGTACGTCTGCGACTTCTCGGCCGATCAGGTAAGTAAATATCCTGACTGGCATGTCAGCCTTCAGCGGATCATCCGGATTGTTCTTCCAGTTGTACGCCTCGAAGATCTCCTTGTAGTTATACGGCACTCCGTCGGTGATCAACATAATCGCTTGATTGCATCTGGCACCTTCCCGTTCATTGCGAAACGATTCAAGCAACTCGAATGCAGTCGTCAAAGCTAAGGAAAAGTTGGCGATTCCTTCCGTTTTGAGATTCCAGATGGCCCGTTTTAATTCCCGCACGTTCGCCAGATTTGCTTGGACCAAGGTATCGTTAAAGCACGGTACTACCTACAAATTTTACGAATAAATTAATAATTTTAATAATTTAATCAATAATAATATTTGATAAGATTATTCACGAATTGTTTACAAATTATTTATTTATGGCAAACACGATATCTATAGATAAAAAATATATTTAAGTACTTCAAATCTACAGATATTTTATATTAAAATAAAATTTTCCAAATGTTTTTATACTTACATAAAATTTTATAATAAATTTATATATAATAAGAGTTTTTATATATTTTATATATTTATTTTTAATCAGATTTGATTTTTCGATTAAAATGATCGAGCATTTATATTCGTTCCTTATATCTGTTCTCGATAAGACTTACCCCAATGGTTCCGTTGGAGAAGGTCATAATGTTGACAAAATCGTTATTACCAAGAGTGTCGAGGATGTTGTTCATTACGTGTCTGGCAATCTCGCGTCGTATACCGGTCATACTGCCGGAGGTGTCCATCAGGATCAGGACATCCTTGGGACTGGTGGCCGCCTCGATGTACCAGCTTCTCGTTCTGCAGTCGAATAGGTCCACTGGCTGCATGATCCAGTTGATGGCAGGATATTGACGCATGAAGCCAGTTGCACTTCCAAAGTACTGCCAGGACAGTGACGGGTCTTGCTCGTAATTGTTGATAAAGGTACGATCGAGTGCCTCGGACCATTTGATCGCTCGAATTACGGGTGATGCGCCTTCGAATACGTTCGTGGGCACGTGCACCGCCGACATGTTGAGATTCACTTGACCGCCAAAATGAGAACTGTACTCGGTTTCGAACGTGTTTTTCACGTTGCTAAAGCTGTAGCTCTTCGGGGGATCCTCGTCGGGTGATGACTCCGCCGACGTTTCAGCCACATCCATTATCCTCTGTGAGCAAAAAGTGATGTATGTACATCGAGTCTAACGGTTGAATGTTCTCGTAATTATAATGATTAGGACGAGATGATTGATGACGAAGGAAAACTTTTGTTTGCTACGGCTTGGATTACCGAACAGTTTGTATTTTCACAAATTCAGCTGGTAGAATGAGAGGATTGTACCTTGATAGCCGAGATCTTGGACTCCATCATGCCCTTGATGTCATTAGCGATCTCTTGAACTAGAGCGCTTCCGTCACGTGGAGTAACTGTTACCTCTGATGATTTATAACTTGATTTAAACCTTTCCACCCTCGTCACGAATTGGCCTAAATTCGAGAGCTCGTAGCCCAACTTGTTCGCCCATATTTTCACTCTGTCAAAACAGCAAAGTAGTAATAACAGCTATTATTGTTTCTATGGAAATCTAAATGTGTGTTACTTCTCTGTTATTTTATTTATAATTAAATCATTCATACTTATTGTTATTATTTCTTATCAATAGTATAATAGTGTAATACTTATTGCATGTATCTAAAAACATTTTTAACTGGAAGTTAAATATATATATATATATATATATATATATAAATAATACATGTATTCATTATTTTATCATACTTTCTATAATTTGTTTATATTTATGGAAATAATGCAATCATCTAAAGATAATAATGCCTATAATTATTTGTAAGAGCTACAATAAACGAAATTAAAACAGTTTACACAATAAACAATAACATTGTGCGAATAGTAATCTACGTGAGAGTCTAACGATAATCTTGTTCACGAAAGAAATTTCTTCGTGACAAATGGCGAACGAGTCGTGACTCTTTCCCATGAACAGATCTCAGGAAAGTTCCAGCTTTTCTCTAAAAACGATATTCTATCGAGTTGGAGATACACCGGTGTTAATCAGATTAAAACTTAGTAATAACGCGATTGTACTCTTTGCCGCTAGTAATTAAACAATGTAATCAATCATTAAAATTCTCCTTTATTCCCGAATATTAGTATTTACGGTGCACACGTTCGCTGCGACGATTTGATCGAGAGACACAATCCTTCACGGTTGACCCAAATATCATTCATCGCCTCATTACCGCGAATGAGTAATCAGATTTTTTTTCTCTTCCGACTTGCGTTCTCATTAGCAAGCGCGAAGCTGTCGGAATCGAAACGGGCGTGAATGATGAGGCCACGAGGTCCGCGGTACGTACGTTTTGGAGGAGATGCTGTCGCTACGGAGGGGTGCTTCGATCAGGATCAGCACGACGACGACGGATATGAAGCAGGGCCTCATCACTTTTTCCTGACCACTTTCCGGCCACTTCGCTCCGTTTCTTTGGGAAGTTGTTCGCGCGAGGACACGGTAAGCGAGACTCGCGTCTCTCACATCAAGGATGCTCGCCCTCAACAATCGCCGTCGCCGTCACCGCCGCCGTTGTCGTCGTCGTCGTCGTTACCGTCGTATACAGTGCGCACCTCACTAACTTCGTGGCGACTCACTCGCGGGGGCTTACGCGCGCTCTCGAGCTTATCGATTTTCCGACCAAGCTTGCGCAGGGGGAACACGAGCTAAACGACGCGCGACCACACCGACGGTCCGGTTGGATTGATAGGATTGTTTGTCTTTCGACACACGTCGCTTGATGGTCGAGGGAAAAAAAAGGCAATTGTCGCGGTTGCGTTGCTCAGAAGACAACGCTTACCACTATGATGCGTTAAATTAGTTCTCGTTGTCTCGAACGACACGTTGATGAGATCCTTAAAAACAGATCTTGGCGTATTCCGATGTGTATCGTTTCGGTCATGAGGCTTCTTTTTTCTATTAAGGCTTGATTAGTGTTATTGATACATGATGCTGGGGAATTTTCTCTTTTAGATCAACGCAAAATAGTATTTCACGATTTCTGCTCGAATGAAAAATTTGTTAAAGCCAACGTCAGCTTGGTTAAAAGTGATTCCTTTTTTAATTAGGACAATTGTACAATTGTAGATTTACAGAAGCATTGTTGTAGTTATCTTTGATTATTCATTGTTTTACTTACTTGCTGTAATAAAACAGCTATCGCTATTACTGAAAGGACGCGGTAAGAGTCATGTCAATTTGCAGTCACAATATAAAGCTGCATAGTTGCAAAATGCATCTAACAATAACAATGCATAACAATGACAAGGACATGGTCAATTCAGACGCGCTGCCACATTCCTCGATCTCAAGCTCCAGAGGATGTTCCGTGAAACAGCTCTCCAGTCGGCGCCTTTTCAAGGTGTTCAGTGGGATCTTGTGACAGGGTTTGTCGCCCGTGCTATTTGTGTACTCGAGGGGCGAGATATTAACGGGAGTCACTTCCAGTCTGTCGTAGCACGTCGGATACATACTGTCCACTACGACCAACAGTAGATTGGTGTGCGCCACCTGTAGATCACGGGCGATTATTCTCTTGGAGGCTACTTTGATTATTAATCGCTACGTTTTAATAAAAAAAATACAGCTTTTTCTTACAAACCATTAATGTCTCGACCAGCATCTCTCTCTTATATAATTTAATATGTAAGATAAATTAATAGTATAAAATAATACATAATAGCAAAGAATTATATCGATTATTAGAGTTACTACCGATCTGCAAAAAAATACTAACTCTTTGAGCGTAGAATGGCCTCGAACAGTAATCGGAGTGATTGGTCACGCCTTTGGCGGCGACGGTCTCGTTCAACATATAAAGAGTCCGCTTCTGATCGCAAGGATAGTAATAAAGGTAGGGTGTCGGCGGTGGCGGTGGATCAGGTAAATCCTCATCGAAATGGATTTTGCCATGGATGCCAGGGAGGTTGACGAACTGGGTCGTAAACCACATCAGCCGCAGTAGAAACCATATCAATAGTCTTCCGACGTATCGCAGCGGTTCGATTAAGGCACTAGCGGAATTGTGAAATCGCTGCAACAATTGGTAGCCCCGTAATAATACTCTCGATCTTTTATAAGTTGGGAGGAAGCGAATACAAGTCCTGGAAATAGTTTGACATTATGCTAGAAACTTTTGAGAAGCCGTTCTCGGAAAAAATACGATCTTCAAGTCCAATATCGCCTACGCGACATTATATCGAGTTTGAATTAATGATAATATTATTATATAATTAATACATATCATATGCATATTGGTATGTGCGCTTATGCATGTGTTTTACAATTAATAACTGATACTTGAATTAAATATCAGTTTTCCTTTGCAACAAATTTTTGCGGTTGCTAAAAATTATGGAATTTAGGAACTTTTAAAATCTAGTCAAGTTCTTTGACTCTCACTAATAATTACTAAATTAATTGTTTAATTAGATACTTACTTTTTCGTGGCACCATGCCTGATAGTCATAAATTTCGACTGGGTTGTAGAGGCCCTGGCCGACCATGGACACCATAATAGCGCCCTCCTGTGTGCCCATAAATTGCCCTGTGTCATTGTGTGCCTCCGAGATTACCACATAGCCGTTTTGGTCCAGCAGATAGCAATCGATCCAGATAAGAGTACAATTCATTAGTGGATTTGTTGTTACTGAAGTCAGCGCAATGAATCGTTTATAGAAACTCGTCATCGGCATTTGGAAACCCAAGACGGCTGCCGGCGCCTTTTTGCCGCCGTCTTTGGGTGATAAAGTCATCGATGCTGTCACTGTCGCGTCCGCGCCCGCTCCCCATGGGACTATAAAACAATTTTCGCATAATACAAGATAATTATAAACAGTTATAAATAGAAGATAATTATAAATAATTCCATAATAATAATTAATATATTAGGCAATTATGTAACTACTATAGCTACTATATCAATTTCAAATTTATGAGCTAAATAATGAAAGATATAACATAAAGAAAGATGCAATGAACGCTTAGAATGTTTCATACAAAATAAAAAATAAAAATTCTATCTTTGCTACACAGGAAACGCAATCCTTACCGGACAAGTAGATGCTGTTCGGGTCCAACTCGTTTTGAAAAATTGCACCCTTGTACCAAGGTTCATTAACGGCTCGCCTGTGGAGATCACCGAAGACAATATCGTCCTTTGTATCCGGTTGCATGCCAGCTTTGAGATGATGCCACCTCGTGAGACCGCTCTGCGTCGCGATAAATCTTACGAAGATACCGTAGACTCGTGCGAGATTCTGAGCCCGAGGCGATAGAATATCCAAATAATCGCCATAGAAGCTGTGATTCGTCACCTTGGCGTCAAAGACCAGGAGCTGCATGAGCTCTTTGTTGCAGTAGTAGTCATCATCCTTGAGCGTCTGCCCACCACAGTTCGGTTCCTGATCGACATCCTCGTTGACGGTTGGATAAGCTTCATATTGCTCGGACCAACGCCACCCCGGGCGGCTCATCAGAGCCAGAAAATGGAGAAGCTCATCTTCGGCACTATCGAACTCGTGACCCTCCAGATAATGGTAATGACAATACACCCAACTCGGATGTACACGCCAATGATCGCCCACGAAAAAATCCGACACGTTCACGTTCATGTTCTGATTACGACGAATTTCGTCGCCGACCTTAATAGATTCAACATATACTTCTATATATAAATTCAATACAATATACAGGGTGTCTGACATAAGGCGAAAAACCTATCCCAACAGGTAGATCTCGTCTTTTTCTCAGTGTGGTTGGTTGCAAAATAGTACAGGACTTTTTAATTCAGTTTGACGAGATCTACTCGTGGCACAGTGGTCAAGATTACTAAAAACCTGGTCGAAATTCTGTACATACTCAAATTATTCTAAATCATATATATATAACTGCAATTTAGTGATTTTCCCATAATTCTGATGCAATGTAATTAATATAATATTAATTATATATACAGGGTGTCCCATTTTAAAAGTTGCACTGAAATATGTCTTCAGGGAAGCATTTTGAGAAAAAACTTCGGCGCAGTTTGGCGCAGATAAACTTTTTCTTATTTCTTTTGATATATAATTAAATTTTAAATTCTGTTTGATTTATCGCGCCGACTCACGACGGGGACTTTGAATCGCAATATTTCATTAGTGTTACATCACAACAGCACTATCTTATTTTATTTCTATTAACTGTAATGAAAATTGAATAAATAACAGCGTTATCAGAAGCACAAAGGATACAATAAAACAAGGATGAAAAGATTTAATAACCCGGTACGTGATAACTTCGTGAATGAAATCACAATTGTGACACCGATTATGGCCAAAATCATATTAGAGACTTACGATAATGAACTTTATACATTTATAGCTCTCATAAATGAAATTTGTTTGGACTATAACGTTAGAGAAATTTAGTACGGACTTAGAACTAACAAACAATAATGTAATGACGATAAAAAAAATTTTTTTTAAATCGATTTTGGCCACGTTTTCAGTCGTTTTGACCACTGTGCGTGGGCGAGAGATTCTTCGCCTTATGTCAGATACCCTGTGTAAACGTATTCAAACGCTATTACACAATCTCTCTCTTTCTCTCGAAGAGCTTAGATTTTTTATTTAAAAATCCATAAAGAATGCTTCGAAGAAAAGATATAACATGTTATATATAGAAAAAGATTTATGTATACATTTTTACAGTTTTGCGTGTGATTTCTTTTGTAATATCAATTTAAGATGAATCAGAAATAAGCTTTTTAATCGTACATGTAAAATTTATCGCTTGGCATAATTACTCATGCGCAAAGTTTCTAAATTGATGCAATTAATTGTGTGTATATAGAATTAGCTATGCAAGAATTTTGAAACTTGACTGGAATTTCTGTTTCGTTACTGTGCTGCAGTTTTACCTTGATCCAAGTGGTTCCGTAATTAGATAAAACGACTGCCAAGCCAAACGGTGTACCGGATAAAGGTGCATAAAAGTAATCACGCCTTTCGAGATTCACTCGACGATTGTCTTCGTAGTGTAGCTTCACGGGAATATCTTTCATGCTGCCTCGTTTATGATCGACCAGCGCTGATCTCAGGTTCAATACTTCCGGACCCGGGTTCCTATATCCGGTTTATGAAAATAGACATTCTTAGAACAAAAAAGGCCAATTAGAGATAATTAAACGAAGTATTTAATTGTAATTGATATTTCCAGATTCGCATCTTTTTGTAAAAAATAATTTCTAAATAATTTTTATCTTATCACAAAATTTAAGAAAACTTCTGTTTAATTTTAGAAATTTATTTCTTATCGATTTTATTTTTAATCATTCATTTTAGAAAAAGCAAGGTTTCGTAAAATCTTTTCTAAATTAATTCTTTAAATAATCTAAAATAATCCCAAATCAATTTTAAATAAAATAGTATTAATTCTAAATTAGTTACATAAAAATACCTTCTTTAATTTTGCAAATAAATTATATTACATACATATACCTGTATATATATGGAATTTTATTTTTATGCAATCCGAAAAGATAATAAGGCACATTGATAAAAGCGCCGTTACCTCGGCTCGCGTCCATCGTCGAGTATTTCTACCTCTGTCAGGTCAACGCTGTTGTAATTCAATTTAAGCTGGCCTTTATAGACCGGTCGAAGATCCGGATGCAGTATCACGTAGCCATTGTTGGAGACGATAAAGGCATAGCCGTTTACACCGAGCTTGTATGGCAATGTGAGTTTGCGAATATCGTTGATCGGTACATCCGTGCCAGCCACACCGAGCAGATTTGCCACGCGTGTCTTATTGTTGCGATTGCTTCTGCGATCGAACACAGGTGTGCCCACGGATGTGAGCAGCCTATATTCCTGCCACGCGGTGGTATTTAGTGTGGATGGATCCAGCTCAATATTCTCGTCCTTATGCAACTATGAAAAAAAATCACAGAATTGAAGAGAATCGGCGACAATTTTTTATGATTTTTAGTTAAAAGGAGTAGGTACGTCGCCAGGGTGGAACGAAAGCAGAGGACAACGCTATTTAATTTGCCCTCGATCATTCTACTGCCGGATATACGGAGCGTATCACGGACTTAAAGGAGCGACCGAAATCTCACGGAACTCGATTATAAATATTTAACCGCAATTTTTATTACATGTGACATTTGTAAATTGAAATTTTGTATTATTTTGTCAATATTAAGATTTGTTGCGAATATGTATCACGAATAGTAGAGTTTTGAGGAGTCTGTTTTCGGTCGTCCGCTTAATCCCTTTGCACTACAGGCTAGCACTGATCTAACAACGAGGAATAAATAAAAACTAAATTAATGAAAAGAAAATCGACGAAGCCCAGCAAACAAGGTACTAAACCTAGCTCGGGGTAAGTTCTCAGCACGCTAATGACAGTCAATTACCCATAGATCATCTGATACGTCGATTAGCAATATTCCAATGCCCAGCAATTAATTTGTTTGCGGGTTGTTTGTCTAGCTCCCCGAATTCAGCAAACTACGTTGGCCAACCCCTTTGGGCGTTAAGTCTTTGATTTTAAGTTCGAGCGAAGTACCTAATTGTAACTTTCTTCACCAACTTACAACGGTGTTTTAATTACAGTTAACGTTAATTATAAAATGATCAAAAATTAATATTCATTTAATAACCACCAAACAATGTATAGAGAATATTAATCTTCTTGTCTCGCTCGATCTTATACGAACTGCCAAACGGAGCCATCACAATTAGGAATCGTCCATAGAAATTTAAAATAATCTTCAATTGAATCGGTTATATCAGAAAGAATATTCTAAAAACATCTTCCTCTTTAGAAAACATTAAAAGAATTTTCGGTAATATTAATACAGCTACATAGAAATATTATATTATGTTATGCAAAAAAAAACGCAATCTATAAAGGCAAAAGTATAAATCAGTCAAAAGTAAAATTGGAAACAAAATTCTTTCTAAGATACGCGATTCAATTGTTATGTCTTTTACTCCTCGTTTGGAATTCGTAGTTTAAAATACAGGAGTGCCAAGGGGGATACAGCGCGATCTAGAATGTCTGAAAAGCCTTGGGGGTAGGCAACGGGGGTGCTTTCTCGATTACATCTCAAAAAACCTTCTGTATGTAGATTGGGTCCTCGCTTATTCGCACGCCCAGCTGTTTTCCCAGCATGTGTTTTTGCAGGCGCGCGTTTTGATCTTCGTGCTCCATCACCCGCCACAGCCAAGCGGCAAGTGCCGGATTCTGATGGGATTTATGTACGTTTGTTTTATACTCCCTATCTCCGTTTAGTTTTTTACGGAATATTTAAACACTATGAGAAATACTAGGAAATAGACAAAAACTTCTTGGCGATAATTGTAAAAAAATGAGAAATAAGATAAATGAGAATGATCAATATTTTTATGAAAATTATTAATCTTGCAAAAGAATTACGGAAGTTTCTTACTAAGAAAACTAAAGAAAACTATAATAATATAATTACTCTTCTTATAACTACGAGAAAAAATTACATGATTTTTTGATTAAATAAAGCTTATGTATAATCATGTTAAATGTATACACGATAAAAATCAAAGCTGATAATTTACAGATTATGTGTAATGCATTTCGTATAAATTTATTAAAATTTAATCATTAAGAAACGCTATTTTTCATCCGTAAGGAAGCATTAGCGAATAACGTATCATTTAATATTTTCAGAATTGAAAATAAAATTAAAATTAGAAAATAGGATTAAAAGTTTTAATTCTTAATTAATATATAGTTACGTTACTTATTAATTTTAATGTTTTTGTCTTAAAACCTAAGTCTTCCTACCGTGATATCTGCATATGTGTGTGTCCATACGATGGGATGTACCACGTCCTGGAGCACCAAGGGCCGCGCCACGACCGGGATATACTGGAGCACTTGCTCGCGTACCTCTTCTTGCGTTTGCACGTGTCGGTAGTAGCCGCGATTCAAACATGCCATCCCTAATGTTTCCTGCACCTTCGTCACTTCTTTGCCCAGAAGATACGTGAATACACGCACCGGTATGTTTGTTCTGTTGTCGTGCCAGTTCCATGTCTCGAACACCTATGAAAATAGAAACAGTGATCGAGTCCGTTATCTCGAATCATAAATGAATAAAAACAAGTTTTTCTTTTTAATTAAGCCTTCTATTTTAACTTTGCGTGATACCAAAAACGTGTTTGAAATACATTTTTTTCCATGATTAAGTTTCCTTCACATTTTCTTCAGCAAGGCAAACGTTGGAGTTTTTCAACCTGGATGATAATCGTCTCTGTCAGCTGCAGCGTGCCCAAATGCGCGTAAAACATAAAATTTAACAGGCAGCGGTTAACGGACAAAACCTTTTGGACCGTGCGCTAAATCACTAGTGGCCGTGTTCGTACTGCACAATTATTTCCCCCAGAGGAGAGGATCTTCGAATTTACCGTTGTCGCTCGAAGAAAAGAAACAGCGGAATGCGGGCAGTTAAATTATATATCACGGCTTCCATTGTTTCCAATATTTAGCCAAAAATAATAGCAAACATGTAACTTTATTTTTCAACACTTAGACTTGCCTAGCTAATTTCGAGCGCGAGCTCATAACAATGCTAATTTTATTTCTTAGATTAATATATTATAGAAGTGATATTCTATTTTATTTTTATTCAATATTTTTATAACTGTGTGTGCATGTGTGATCAATAAAATAATTCCTACTTAAGTTATTATAAAACTATCACTCCATAGTCTCGCTAAAAATAAATCGCTCTCATATTTTTTTCTTTTATGCACAGTTTTGATTAAAGGAACAAGAATAATGTGTCAAAAATAATATGTTCTTTGAAAGATCAGCCACCGAAAGAAATAGAATTTATAATAAAGATCACATTTCAACCTCCGTTAGGCTTCCGGGAACACCGTCTGTGACGAGCATGACGAGCTGATTACACGGTGTGTCTCCGTCGCATCCACGCGTCTCCCGGTAGGTTTTGAGCAGACTAAACGCCTTAGTAAAAGCCTTCGTGAGATTGGCGACACCCTCCGTTTTGATAGTTTCCATAGATTTCTTAAATGTGTCAAGATTTTCCGGAGTGGCCTGGATCAGCATGTCCTTGAAGCACGGCACTAGATCCTTGGTGCCATTGGTGTACGTCAGTATTGTGACAAAATCATTGTTCGATAAGGTGTCCAAGATCGAGCTCACAGTCGCCTTCGCTACAACGCGACGAAAGGTCTCGTGAAGAAGAAACTCGTAGGTAACGTTACAATTTTTCAGTTATAAAACTAATCGCAATGAGATGTAAATAATGACAAATAACTTATCAAATTGTAAATTTTAATTATTTCTGTTTCGTTTTCTTTATCTAAAGATTTATCTAAATTTTCTTTATTATGAAATTATTTTTAATTTATCCAAAATCTATGTATTTTATTTATAAGATGTTCTAGGTATAGCGATCAGTTTTGCAAAGATTTCTTTTAATTTTTGTTAGTTCAAAGCTTTTTATTAGTTTTACATTTTAATTTCGCATACCAATCGTCTTTCCCATGCCGGTCATGCTGCCACTGACGTCCATCAGAATCACCATGTCTTTGCTGCAAGTGGCCGCCTCGATAAACCAGCTACGTATTCTGCAATCGTATAGATCAGGGGGTGGTTCATCGTCGTCATCCTCAACGCTCGTTTGCCATTGCATCGCAGGGTATTGGCGCAGCATACCGGTGATTGAGCCAAAATACTGCCACGATAGCGCGGGATCAGATTCATAATTCTGACGAAATACATCATCCAACGCCTCTGTCCTCATAATATCCTTCATCACATCCTGCTTAAGATCAAACACGTTGGTAGGCATGTGAACTGACGAGTAGCTCGTATTCACTGGGATATTGTAGAAGTGCGAGTCTGGGAACAGTTCCATTTCTCTAAAACGAATTATGATATCGTGAAACAACCTTTTCAAAGAATTTTCTTTTCTTTTTAAGTGTTTAAAATAAAAATTTTATAGGAAGAATCGACTTTTTTAAAAGGATTATTTCAACTCTCTTTAATATGTATAATATACAGGGTGGCCCATTTTAATTTATACAGTCGATTTTTTAAAAAACTAAAAGAGATACGAAAAAATGTTTCAGACAGACATGTCACGATTTCGAGGGGGACATAAGATGATACCATTGGTTTGACCTTGAATAGTCGTTTGAAGGTCACGCGAAGATCACCTTCAATTTCTTAAATTGAAACCCCAACTTTTTATTGCAGATTCTTATTCTCCATCGAAAAGTAAGTAACTTTTGTCTGAAACATTTTTCCGAAAAATGTCATCTTATGTCCTTAAAATGATCTTCAAGATGAGTTTTGAGGACATTTTAAGGACATAAGATGACATTTTTCGGAAAAATGTTTCAGACAAAAGTTACTTACTTTTCGATGGAGAATAAGAATCTGCAATAAAAAGTTGGGGTTTCAATTTAAGAAATTGAAGGTGATCTTCGCGTGACCTTCAAACGACTATTCAAGGTCAAACCAATGGTATCATCTTATGTCCCCCTCGAAATCGTGACATGTCTGTCTGAAACATTTTTTCGTATCTCTTTTAGTTTTTTAAAAAATCGACTGTATAAATTAAAATGGGCCACCCTGTATAATATATGCAATGTCTGCGAAACGTTGGCACAAAGCTGTCACGAAACGCGGTATCAATCCCGAAGCCATCACTACCGACGAAAGCATAAATAATTAATAATCACTTATAAATCGCTCACCTGTATCTATACATGCTATGGTTCTTCTCTACACAGTGAAAATCTTCATTGTCTGGTAATTCACCATTGACAGGACTGCACTTGCCAGAAACATAAGAGAAATTAACAAAAGAGAAATTATCGAGAATATCCACGACAGACAGATCCCAATCCTCCGCTGCTTCTTCAGCTGCCATTCGAATGCAGGTAACTGCGTCCATTTTTCGGCGCAACATTCTACTCACATTCTCGCTAATTATGTTAACTAATTCTTCTCCAGACTTGTGCTCCACCCGAGTATTCATGCTCTTGTATTTCTGCGTGTTAACAATAGCGTTCGTTTAGTGTAACTCTAATATTTGTCTTTCTGCTTATATTCGATTTATTATATTATATATATTATATTAAATTAATAAGATCATTTAAATCTAAATTCAAGAAAAACATTGAAAAAATTACGGATTAAAATATAATACATATACATAAAAGATTTAATAAAATTATTAGAAATGAAATATTATATCTGTTTTAATAAATTTCCTCGTAAATTAAATCATATTAAGACTTGAATAGTAGAATACAATATTAATTCTTTTTTTAACTATTATAAAGCAATTTGCAAACATAAAAAATATTTAGTTTTATTTTATTGTTTTATTTATATGAAACAGGTAAAATCGCATCAAATTGCGAAGTTCTTTGAACATTGTTTTTTTAACATCTTCTCTTTATTATTTCGAACAAATATATACTTACTTCTAATAATTCTTCGGGCTGACCTACTTCGTTTGCGAGTTCCCATAATTCGGTGCCCAATTTGTCTGCCCATCTGCCCACGCTGAAAAAAGTAACGAGTATTTGGAAAAATATATGTCGATATAACTGAAATTGCGTTGCAGAAAGCAATAATAGCGATAAGTGAATAAAAAATGCAAATATATGTGTAGCGTAACGTGAATAAACGTAATATAACAAAACATAAGTGGCAGCCTTATCTTTCAGCATTTTCTTTTCACGCTCTACGTAAACTAGCAATAAGTAAAACTTGATAAAGAAAAATGTTGATTGAGATATACATCAAATATACCTAAATATATAAGAAAATAAATATATTCTGTGTTTGAAAGTAAACGTAGAATATTTATTATAGAATATTTGTTCATTATTATTTAGAATATTTATAGAATATTTATTTAGTCAAAGCTATGGTTCTATGGTTAGTGCGGCAAATTCTAAATCTCTCTAAAATACTATATTCGTTTCTCATTTTCTCGATTTATCCAGCGTGGCCTTTCGTACTGCACATTAAATCGCTATACTCACATGTGCGCATCTTTGGCTAGACACACGACGAACACCAACGCGAAGTAAAAGACGAGACATCGAACTGTCGTCGTCGGCATGAACGAACTGCCGTGTCCCTCTTCCTCTTCTTCTACTTCTAATCCTTCTTCTTCTCCTTCTTCCTCTTCTTATTTTTTTCCTTCTGTGATATTTGTTTCCGACAAAAATTCGCTTGAAAAACTTTAATTTCCTAGAGCAAGCTCACAGTATTGGCGTTTGTTACTGGGATAAGCCGGCCGCGAGGTTTACCTCTGGCTCGATTATTTTTGGCATTCGAGCAGCATCGTCTCAAAACTCTCAGAGTGCTCTCTGTTGTAGCCTATGGGTATTAATAAAATCGTGCTAACCGCTTCGTCGACGCTTCGTCGAGGAAATAGGAAATCATTAGAAATTGATTTTGGTTGTAGTCACAAATCTTTAATTTTTTAAATCCAGAAATTGCTTTATAAAACTATATTTTCTTTGATTTCTCTCGATCCAAATACATTGCAAACTGATGACATAATTACTGAAATATATATACATATATATATATATTAAAGTGAATGTATGATAAAATGTACATAAAATCCCAGTTGAATTATGAAAAAAAATTATATTTTAAACTAAAGTATTTTGAAATAAGTTTTATCATTTTTTAAAAATATTATTCCATTGACAAATGAATTGATGAGGTAGAGTACATAGCTTGAAACATCGTTTTACTTGTAGACGCTGATACGAGAAAGCTCGTGATAATTTTTCTATCTTATTATATTATATTTTATTCCTCTAGCTTTTTGCTTTATATTATATGACAATATGACTATCTGTATATCTAATAATACTACTTAGAATTTAACAAAACGTGATGGAAGCCAAATAATACAATGACTTTCTAGAGAATTATAGCAAAGTCGGCTCACATCATCTGTAGCAATGTCATGTGTAATTATGCGTAATTCGTGCCGGCACGCATGGTCGCACGACGTGTCGTTCGTGATTTCGCAATCATTATGTACACGCATGATTGCGAAACTAAAGGGTTCTTGCAAATTGCGGTCAGACAAGGGAACATCCTTCAAGGCTAGAGAAGGGAAACCCTTGCCTAGCCGGTTTCCGTAGGGTCTCTGAGGATCCGATTGCACGATATCTCGTAAGTCTCTTGCAAATTACAATATAATATTAATCAATTATGTTAGACATGTCTGTTAAAGAAATATCGGTAATATTATCACACAAATTGTCACTTAATAGTTTTATGTGAAACAGCAACGTGTCAATTAGTCGATGTCACAGTATCACGAAGTTACATGGTTCCGTTAAAGGCCAACGTAACGTTATCACAAAAAGCTAGTTATTAAATTAACGACTAAATAACTGCGACGTCAGACTGACGTAAGTGGTTTAGAGGGACGCAAACAACGCTTGTCGACAAAATTCTGTAAAAATAACGAAAAGTGAAATGTTCATATTAACTCAACAAGTATCTACGTAGTTCAATAGTTGTGACATTTTATTAAGAAACGTCGTGTACTTAATTAACTAATAATAACTTGTTTGCGACAGATAATATTAATTATGAATTAATTATAAATTTTACTTGTGAATTATTCAACAAGAGTTTTTAATTAAAAGAACCTTGCTACACACTTCCACCTCTCGAAAGACAACATTCCACGTATAAGTTCTTCAGGCTCGGATGAGGAGAAACATTTTTATAAAAATACTTGGCCCGCAAAAACATACGTTTTCTGAAACAATTCCGGTTTTGAAATCGTCGGGGCGAACTCGTAAAATGATTGCCCAATGATACAACAGAAAATTAAGAATTCATAAACTTCTCGCGATATACAGGTATACGGGTTCTGCGATATATAGGTGCCTTGCCTTTGGAATTTTTTCACTGCGGGATTTCAAAGAACTAATTCGTGACTGTGGATTTGCGTGCGAGATTCGAAAAAAGAAACGATACGAAGAAAAGCAGATACATGCATCGGCAGTGCAAAAACCAAATTATAAATATGAATACGTCACTAGAAAACACCAAGGAGAAATTGTATACGTTACGGGACCTGTCGGGATACATATTCGCGACCATGGCGCGTGCGCGCCGATGAAGAGTGCCGGTGCTTCGCCGATGACCGCGCTTGGTCGCGGATCCACGAAGGACGTAGCGGGATTGCATTTGCCATGAATTTCAACAGTGGAAGTGATATCTTGCGAACAAGAGATGAGTTTCTCGGTCGACGACGGCAGATTTACGGCGAGTGGGAAAACGCTATCCCGGAACAGTGCGAGGAATTACTGAAAGCATGGATACAGGCCAATGTCAAGGACTCGCTCAACATCAGCGACAGAGTTTATCAATATGGTATATAATATCTGAAATAACGTGGTCCCATAACGCTATTTGTAGACTACTTTTTAAGATTTATTATTGTTGGGTGCTATGGTATGGTAATTTAAAAATTTTATTATATTTTCATACTCTAATTTATATCATTTCTCTTATACAAGTTTCTATTCTAGCAGAGTTTGTAAGCAATTTTGACATAAACGAGATGTAAAAGAGGATATGGGGGAATATATATTAAAATTTCTTTTCTTTTCTAATTTGAAAAGTTTCTGCAAAATAGTTTTGAGAAATTTAAAACAGTTTGCCTTATATTTATAGGATTTATATAGCAGGATAAGATTCTGTTGCTGCAATATTAAATTTATTAATAACTAATCGTCTAAATTTGTGATGTTTGCAATCGTGAACTTACCAAATCAAATATACGTTGTTTATAACGTAAGTGAGATAAAATTATATGTACAGTTAGAATATGAGAGACGGTAGTGACACGGCACAAAGTTACACCTTTATGTTCTCAGCATGAGAAAGCTTTTCTCGGGCAAGATATGAATTTATTGAAGTAACATGTGTATGGTTATGTATAAATATAAATATTATATGAACATTGCATAAATATTGCATTTTCATGGATATAAAGTTTACATAATTCTTCATTAACATGTTCTCCATTACACCAATTTTACATGACATTGCGTTCTCTGCGGGAGTTAGCAATTACCATATATCCTATAAAACAGCATACATCGCACGCGCGCGCGCGCGCGCGTGTGTGTATGGATGGATCTATATAATCTTGGTCACTTTTGTAAAATCATATAACAATTAAATGTTTTATATAGTACAAAAAATATTATACCAAAACTGTTATCAGGTTGATTGAAATATACACTTTAAATTTACACTCATTATTACCGATATTGTTATTGCTTATGTGGGTTTATAAAAGTCTTAGAATGTGAGTTATGTCACTGCTGGGAATTGGGACTGAGGATCGGGGGAGTGCTTAATGTTGCCAGCGTTTTTTACCACCTTTCTTTTGTGTCTCGAATACGCCGAGGGATAAACACCCGAGACATGGACAGATTAAACAAGTCTATTTCTCTGTTATCCGTGATTCATCTCTACCTGCTCGGATATTTCAATCGATATCAATTGATCGACCGTGGAAACAGCTGATCCGCGCGTTGATCCCGCGCTTGTAGATTCCCGAATCTTTTCGAACACCGTGTGTATAAAGCGGTTGAGTCCCGCGGCTCCGAGCTTAATCATTATTCATTATTCGATGGCAAGAAAAAACTCGGTACATTAGAGAACAATTCAGTCGCTACATCTGCTTTAGCGCTGGGTATTAAAGTATTAGCTATCCGAAAGCATTTCTTTTCTCTTACTTTGTAATTATTAGGGGTGTGATTTAGTTTTGAGGGCTTTTTTTGCTCAAAAACGCATGTATTTAAATATGATAATGAATGAATACCTTAATCAAAATATTTTCCTTCGTTTTCTATCACTTTTTCCCATCTTTCTGGCAAGAGATGGATTCCACGACGATAAAATCACTCTTCTTTTGAGTTGATTCATTCGTCGACGAATTTTCGCACTTCTTCGAAATTATGAAAGCGTGTATCCTCTAAAGCGTGCTGCATCGACCGGAACAAATAATAATCGCATGGAGCAATGTCCAGAGAATACGCGGGGTGCGGTAAGACTTGCCATTCAAGCTCTAATAGTGTTTGTTTCATTGATAACGCAACGTCAGGTCGAGCGTTGTCACGAAGAAGAATCACTTTCCGTCGTTTACTCGCAATTGCTGGTCGTTTTTGGTCCAATGCTTGCTTCAACTTGTACAATTGGTGTCGATAACGATCAGCCGTGACAGTCTCGTGCGGATTTAACAGCTCATAGTACACTATCCCACCAAATACAGAGCATTACTTTTGAACCGTGAATATTGCGTCTCGGAGTGGATGTTGATGGTTCGCCTGGATCCACCCATGATTTTCTGCGTTTCGGATTATCAAAATAGATCCACTTTTCATCCCCAGTAACAATCCGAGACAAAAGACTCTTCTTTTTTTGCCTGGCGATCAACGAAATGGTTCGCAATGGCACTTTCCGATAATTCATGTCGAACCCATTTCCCTTCTTTCTGAATTTTTCCCACTTCATGTAAATGTTTGGTAACTGTTGTACGATCAACATTTAATGCTCTGGCAAGTTCTGAAGTGGATCGTGTTGGATTTTCGTGCAATAATGCTTGGAAATCTGCATTTTCAAGCTTTCTTGGTTGTCCCGAGCGTTCTTTGTCCTTCACATCAGTATCACGACTTTTAAAGCGTCTAACCCAATATTCACACGTCTTAATTGATGGGGCAGAATCACCATAAGTTTCCACAAGAATTCTATAACCGTCAGCCGCAGTTTTGTTTTGATTAAAAAACAAAAGCAACGCATGTCGAAAATGCTGTTTCGGAAGTTGCATTTTTACGATGATATAAACACGACTGTCATTGCATCTATTGCTATAATGCTACTAAATGTCATGGATAATGTCAAGACTGTAAGAAAGAACAGTTATCGGAAACAGCTATTGGAACAAACTGACACTACAGCCATCTGTTGCAAAACCCTCAAAACTAAATCACACTCCTAATATTATAAATAATAAGATTCAAATGATCGCGTCGTCCTGTAAAAGTGAACCGATTCTCTCGAACCTTTTACATCTCGTTACTCGTGGCGGATTCGCATACATTATGTAAATTTTCTTTTGATAATCTTCACGATGATGATCGACTGTTCATCGCCATGATGATCATCATGAAATTTATGATTTGTTAGCGCTGTAAATGTAACTTATTTGTGCACGATTTGGTCTAGCATTCAACGCGGTCAGTACCTTCAACCGTTTTGTCCTCCCTCGGACTGTCCCGCACATATTGTATTAGCTAGGGCTGGGGAAGGATTCCTTGGTGGGGAAGAGGTTCGCACGAGTGGTAGGAAACTTCACGTGTCTACACCGGGATTGATATTGATTGCGAACAAGCGGGGCCGGTCACCGGGTAGTCAGAAGTCAGGCGTATATCGGACAAGGCAGCCGGACGGTGAAAGAAAAGAGAAATGCCTCCTGAGTGCGAGGAGTTGGACATACTGGACAAAAACGAGCGCGTTGACCACGCCGTTGTAGTGAGCAAATCGCCGAAGTTACCTTCGCTACACGGTGCGTGTCGTTCTCCTGTATTTCCCGCGTTCTTCGAGCTTATTCGAGACGTCCCACGTGGTGAGGTCTCCAACCGAGACTCCTGAACACTCGGAAGAACCCCGGATCCCTGTGAGATTTTCCAGTCCTTATGAGCTCTTGATTTTCCACGAGATCTTGGAATTCTTTGAAATTCCTCGAAATCCTTGAATGATTCAATAATCGTGATTAATAATCCAAATTATGACATCGGGAATGACTCAATAATCTTTGTGGTGTATTACGTATCGCGGATAGTGAAATGTATCGATCCAATAGATATACGGGGATTCCGTGAAGCAGGGCGAATGCGGATTTAATCATTTGATTACGCAGAAAACCAATAATAATCAATATATATGTCTGATAGTTGTTGAACGGTGAAAAGGAGTTTTTGCTAGTGTATATATATATGTGTGTTGTACGATATATGTATGTATAATGCGGCAATCATTCGGAAATTGGCCGGATATATAATATTACATTATCAATTAATAGAAATTGGAATGTAAATATTGTTCAAAATTGACAGGTAAAATTATTATCATTCTTGAAATCTGCATGAAATTTTTGAGCCTTTTTGTATTTTCAAGAATTTCGATTAACGTTTCGATCGCGAGAGCTATCAAAATCTAACAGTATATTTGAAATATTGTTTATTCATAATTACGGATATTTTTACTGAATTGATATGAATAATAAGTATAATAATAACAATGAATACTCTTTGAATATTATTTTACACACTTGATACATCAAATCTTGTTCTACGTATATGATAATATCAATGTGAGACAAGAGTCGAGTAACAATTGAAAACATAACGTTTTTAATATCAAACCAATATTCTTTCTTAACACCGCCAGTAGATAATTTCAGTAAACAAGTACGATTAATATTCGACACAACTGGCTATAAATTCTCTTTATTAGAACGACGTTTCGACCATACGAGATGTGGTCCTCCTCAGGTGACAATGTTACATCTAAATTTCTACCGTAATTTAACATTGTCACCTGAGGAGGACCACATCCCGTATGGTCGAAACTCGAAACGTCGTTCTAATAAAGAGAATTTATAGCCAGTTGTGTCGAATATTAATCGTACTTGTTTACTGTTTATAATACCATTTAATTAATATCGAATAATAAAAATTTATTTCTGTGCATTCTTTACCTATATTCATACGCACTTATATTCTACATCAATGATAATATTTTTGAAGAATTGGAAATATAACTTTGAAAATAACATTGAATGTTATTGATTGAATAGTCCTTCGTAATTTTTATCTTGCGAGAGAGATTTTGGACTATATTTTAAGAATGCCTTTTCAAAGCATTCCTAATATCAAGAATTGCTGTATTAAATAACTTCAGTTTATTTAAATTTTTCGTATGTGCTGATTAAGATAAGTGTTTTATAGAATTTGAATTGCGATTAAGACGATTATCATCAAACAATTACATTACGATCTCTTAATGTCACTTATATAAACACATAAATGTATTCAGAATTAACATGCGGATTAACAGAATTATATTTGCGTACTATTTTGACTATAATAGTGATAACAACTACGCTCTCAGTTATATATTATAATAGACACATAAAATCACTTTAAGAAATTTGAAAATCGTAATACACCACATAATTATCTAAGAGACGTTCTATAGAACCAATGTACTATTGATTTAAAAAATGTATTTCATATTTTATCTCATACTTTAGTTATTTTTATAGGACAACATTTTCTAATCAGTTGTACCACGATTTCGCAGGGCACGTAACAAAGTACGATAATAAAAAATCCAACATATCTTAAAATGACATTGAAATATTGTTCTCGCGTGACCACGATAGCTGTCACGGCACTACACGCGCACTCAATAAAATCTAAAGTGGAAAAAGTTCACGATCAAGTATCTTAATTGCTCATTCCGCCAAATTTGCAATCTTTCGTCGTGCGCATTATCAAGCGATATCGAACAATTGCATCATTGTCAATTGAGTCATTTCTTCTATTAATCGACATGAGCATTTTCCCGTATTTTACTTAAACGTATACAGATCGAAAGAAAATCTCATTGCGTGCAGAATAACCGCAATTTCTCGGAAAACTTATCCTAAGACTCTCTTATCTTTTGTCTATCTTTTGATGAATTCCAAAATTGAAAACGATTTAACGTGAAAAACACAATGAAAAACATTTCGTAAACTTGTTTCCAAGTATTGTACTTGAAAAAGACTCGCGTTCCCAAAATTCATCGTGTCCGTTTCATAAAGTTAATTTTCTATGCATATTGCATTTATGCGAGAATATATGTCAACATTCATTTCTAATAATCATGATAATCATTATATCAAATTTTTAATTTTTTTATTTTATATGAACTTTTTCATAAAGATTGAATAATTTCGTAATTCTTAACAAACTCTATGACATCGAGAAAGTTGCATTTATTCATATTGTTTTGTTATCGGATAAATTCGTATAGATGAATCTCTGATTGAAAACACACGAATTGTTTTATTTAGAACCGGATAAAGTTTTACAGTTTTGAAAGATACCTTTCATCACTTCCTCGCATTCTCTCTCTCTGTCTATCTCTGTCTCTCTTCGTCTCGATAAACGCCTACATCGATGTTTGTACTGTACATACGTCGCTGTACTCTTTCGCAAAAAATTACGACTATCGTGATGTCAATCTCTGACGTGTTCTCTCTAACGTGCATTCTCCTTTCCGTCTCCTAAAGTTCCTCTTGAAATTTAGTCGATCATCATCGTTGGTAGCGTATGCACTGCTCGATGGATTGTTGACGAGAACGTTGTTAATATGAAAACGAGTTGACGTAAACTGTTTTGAAAATGTCAAAATCGCGAAATTGACTTGAAATTGGGAAACGTACGGAAGACATCCCTTCGACCTTAGTTATGACATATGCATGCATTAAAACCGGTTTTTGTCAAACAATGTGAAAATCTTACGTTTGTAAATTTTATCTCAGAGAAATTTCCACTTGGAAAGTGCGCACGTGTATGTGTTGGTGTGTGTGGATATTATTCGACGCAGAAAGTTTAAGGGATCCTTCAAGTTCCGAAGGCAATGCACGTTGACAAGGTAAACTGATCGAATTATGTTGTCAGAGTAGCACAAGGCGTCTTATTAATCGAAAACTAAGAGAACGTAGAGCTAAATTAATCTCATTGCCGAGGAATTTAGGTTAATCGAAAGCTTCCTTTCCATTTGCACGCCTGTCCTCGATCACGTTAATTTTTTTCATTATCAAAAATATAATAAAAAGAATAATTGTTAGAGAAAATTGATAATAACTGAGTTAGTGCAATTAGCAACTTTTTAACTTTTGACAAATTTTTAACTTTTGATTAAGAATTAGACTGATAGAATAATAATTGTGAGTACTATTTGTATAAAAAAAGAGATGAAAACTGTAATAATGTAACTACAATGATAGAATTGTGTAAGATTATGTAATTTCTTAATTCCTTTTTAATTTTATATAGTTTCTTAATATCTTATTAAATAATTTTCCCCGATTTATTTTTTACACACTAACAAATTAATTATTATATTATTCTAATTATGAGACACATATACATTCTTCAATTTTATTCATAGGTAAATTTCACTTTGTGCTTACGTTGCTGCGCGCATATCGCTATTATCTTATCTCTCCCACGCGAATCATTCATTAGAAACTTTCGATTTTTTATACTATTAGATAAGCCACAAATCTTTCTCAAACTGATATTTAATTAATTATTAATCTTCCATTCTCTCAGATAAAGAAGCATGAAAAGCTGACCTGAAATATCTGTAATAAACTCGCAAAGTTTTCCTGTAACGTTTCAAAGTAATGCAATCGCAAAAGGAATGTTACCGAGAATCATGAAGAATTGCTGGAAATCGAACTCTTCGTCTTCCTTTTACAAGAATAAGTATTTCTACTAATATCGATTCGCGGTAAAACGAGGCGCGATTCGAGTCGGTTTTGTAGCCCGTTCACCTGCTTGCTCGTTCGCTTACCATCAGTGTATCGATAGTGTGTAATAGGCCAAGATTGTAATAAATTAACGGCGAATTAATATTGGCCGATTGACCCGCGCTGGCGCGACCTTTCGCCCGTCGCCTACCGTGCGCGAGCGCCGGCTGATCTTCCCTCGCCGCATCGTGCGAACCTCAGCGTCGCGTGGACCAACCGGGTTAATTAGTTCAAAGTGCCTTCCATCTGTGCGACACGACGACGACGACGACGGCGGCGGTATTCGGCGATCGTTCTGCCGCGATCTGAGCCACGTGACCATTCATGATCACGCGTTGTCTCCTCGATAAGATCGTCTAACTTGCCGCGCTTCCGGTTAAATTGCAAAGTATAATATTTGAGGTTGAAAACACGCGTTTGCAGCAATAAAGCCTAATCTGCAAATCTGAAATTGTTTTCTCCTTCTATTTTTGGTGATAGTTACATTTAATTGATTCATACAGATCGGGGGAGGAGTTTGAAGGTTGTTTTGACTTGACAAACGAAATGGCAATGATTTGTGTATTATATCAAATTTTTAATTTGCTAACTGCTAAATCAGTTTTATTTAATATTTATTATATTTTATCATATTTTATAATAATTTAAATTAATCGTCTAGGTAATACCCAGGCAGCACACATTGGTTTCAAAACCGTTTCATAAACGTTTTGCCGTAACGTTTCATAACCATTTTATTGAAACGTTTATTTAGCAGAAAAATGTCCAACGAAAAAACGTTAGGAGAAACGTTTCTTTTTCGGCAAAAAAACGTTTCAGAAACCATCAGAAAAATATTTATCAATTCTATATATCGGTGCCTCAAAGATAGACAGAGTTAAGTCACATTTTTGTAAAAAACTAGATTTTTATATTTTATGAATTACTCTCTAAATTTCGTGTAGTGGAATCTCACTCTTTTGAAATATCACTTCAAGTAATAGCGATCTCAAAAGTTTCAAAAGAAAAGAAGAAGAAAAGAGTGTTGGATCGGTTTTCCGGATGGTTATTTATAAGGTGATAACACAAATGTTACTTGCGAGAACGTCACGTCTGGCCTGGCCATCTATCGGTCGCTTGGTGAATCAGAGGTGGGAATCGCACACACTTGTGTTGATTTTTGTCTCTTGTTCCATAATCGAGTACATTGAAACGTATGATGTAAAAATAATTAATACTCGCAAAGTAAGTAGAGATTACTATTTTTTCTATATTAATTATATAATTTCAAATCAATTTAATAAAACACATTTTTCGTTTCTGTGGAAAGGTGAAAAATACGTTTTTAAAATTGAGGTCTAAAAACGGTTTCTATTTAAGGGGGGAGCCTGCTTTAGAACGTTGAAAATAAGGTACAATTTTACGAATTTTTTTAGAGAAACTATACAGCGGATCATTATAAAACTTTGATGCATTTATTAGTACATGTTTAAAGATAAAAAAAATTATTTTTTGATTTGAATATATCGCCTGTAGAGGTCGTCCTGGAGGCATCTTAGTGCAGCCGGCATTGTAAATTCGTGAGCATTCTCCTGCCTCCAAATTTCATCCAAACTGAAAAATTGAAATATTTTCTTGTTATTTATGAATTCCCATCGTCGATGAACCTTTAATATTCATAAAAACATTAAGTTAAACAATTATTTTTGCATGAAAAAGTTCAAAAACTTTGCCTAAAAATCGTACTTTTGTGTTCTAAGCTCCACCATTTTGGCACTTTTCAACTTTTTTCTTCTCTCTTTGGTTCATCGACGATGGGAATTCATAAATAACGAGAACATATTTCAATTTTTCAGTTTAGACGAAATTTGGAGGCAGGAGAATGCTCACCAATTTGCAATGCCGGCGACGCGGCTGCACTAAGATTTCTCCAGGACGACCTCTACAAGCGATATATTCAAATCAAAAAATAATTTTTTTTATCTTTAAACATGTACTAATAAATGCATCAAAGTTTTATAATGATCCGCTGTATAGTTTCTCCAAAAACAATTCGTAAAATATACTTTATTTTCAGCGTTCTAAAGCAGGCTCCCCCTTAAACCGTTTCTTAAATGGTACTTTATGTTTCTTAGACATTAGATACGTTTAAGAAACATATACAGGGTGTCCCGGGTTTTAACCGACAAATTGCGGGAGCATATTCTACTAGTGGAAATAAGAAAAAATTCTTATATCGAGTTTGCTTAGAAATGCTTTATTACAAAGTTATAAACCAATATTGAAAAGAAATATGAGATAAGTAACAACGGATTTTTTCACAAAAATAAGAATTATCTACGCAATGATTTAGTGACGCATTTCAAAATGTTGTCCTTGCACATCGATACAAGCTAGACATCGACGTAGTACAGAATTTGTTACAGTACGACATTCCTGAAAATTTTGTTGCATCTCAGTAACTGAATTAGTAATTCGTTGCTTTAAATCTATCTGGTACTCTCCTGTTAGGAAATCTACGTTGATACTCTCGTACGGCAGCTCGTGCATTTCCGTCACAGAATCCGTACACGAAATGAATATCAGTGTATTCCTCATTTGAAAACACTTTTGGCATTCTGATAGTAATTGCTAGTTGACACGACGATTGAAATCTAACAGCTACTGTTGTGAAAGTAACAATCCTACTGAATCGTTTCAACATAGTGAACATGAATACATGTGAATACACATAACAAACATCTTGGACCTTCCAAATTCTACACTATGTTCCGTTGTTACTTATCTCATATTTCTTTTCAATATTGGTTTATAACTTTGTAACAAAGCATTTCTAAGCAAACTCGATATAAGAATTTTTTCTTATTTCCACTAGTAGAATATGCTCCCGCAGTTTGTCGGTTAAAACCCGGGACACCCTGTATTAGGCTAACATGTGCTGCCTGGGTAATTTGACACTAAATCCAACTTGCCTTTATTAAATAATTATGATTAATAATTTATGAGAATATGGATTATTATTACATATTATAGTAATTTTGTCAAGGTATATAATAAATATCTAAAGAATATCATTAAAAGCTTTAAATGTTTCACAAAATATCTTTATAATTCTAGACATCGCAGATTGTTCTAAAAGACATTTAGCAAATCTTTCTTTATCAAGCGTACGTTGAATAAAGCTATTCGAAATCATGTTCACGTTGGCGCGCTGCTGCGTATCACGTGTTACGTTCGAGTCGTGCTCGACAGATCAGAAGTTAGGTTAGGTGATCTCAGAGCGCGTACACTTGTCATCTACTTACGGCTGTTTCGTTTCGAGGATGGTACTCTTATTCACAGGATTGCCGTCCTTGAAACGGCTGCTCTTGCTCCTCCTCCAGTGCTCGTTATGTAAGTCGCACGAAAGACATTAACTAAAACGTTTTCGAGGCCCGCCGCGCCATTATTTTACGCGCGTGGGTTTATCCGTCGAGCTCAGTTTCGCTGTAATAGCAGAGGTGTTCGAATACTGCAAGGATTCTAATCAAGAACGTGCATATGAATAAAGATAAATTGTAAAAGACAAAATTTATTATTTTATTTACGCAATATTTAAAAAACGTAATTGCATTATTAGATATTTGAAAAAAGCGTGAAATTACTATACTAGTGTAAAAATATATATTAAATGTTTGATTTCTGTATTAAATTTTATAAAATTTTGGAAACATTTAGCAGCTAATAATTCTTTATTGATAGAAAATTTCTCTCTCTTGGAATGAAACAGTTTTTTCGTAATGTTCCGCTAAAATGCATTCAACTAAGACGACCGGAAGTAGTCGCACAGCGTACGTTCCTGTTCATCCGAAACAAAATATGCGTTACCGGCTTTTGGGCTTTATAATTACACTTATTAAGACTTTAAGTACAGGATAAAGTTTCGTTCTAGATAACGTGATTGCGCGAGCTGTTACGTTTATACCAGACGTAATCGGTTGCTTTCTCGTTATTCGTCGCCAGTCATTGCAGTCGCGCGTTTCTCCGGGAACATTTGATTCTAGAATTTGTTTCAAAAAGCCTTCCCGCCATAGAAAAAATTGAAACGTAAGTTGCATCTTTGTAACAGCTATCCTTCATTCACATACACATACGGTTTACTATTTTTTCTGTTTCTTTAATCGATTTCAAGTAACGTGTCTGCTTTCTATAACGCGTATGTGAAAATATCCTAATTTCTCTCACTATTATATCTTTATTTTAAAAATGTAAATTAAAAATTCTAAGATATAATGAAATTATAATTTACAAAATACATAATAATATATTCCACATAAAAAATATAATTTTCAATATATTTAGCAGTTTGAAAAAAGATTATGAATTGTTAAAATCTGTATGTACATTGTAACATACATTATATCCTAATGTAAGCTATTAATGCAATTGGATTCAGTAAAAAATAAAAAAATCTAGGTACTAGATGATGCAAATCATATGACGATCTTAAACTATCATTTAATAAATTCCAGTCACGATGCAGTTTAGACATCGTCACAAGGTAGTGCTACAAAGTGAAAGTTTGCGTAGTAAGATGTAATGCTCATGATGCTTCGTCATTTCAGGTCGCCGAGCAATGGTGAGCAAATTCTGGTGTCAGGAGATCGGGCGCAGGTGGCGTCAGGCAGGTAGGCAGGAGCTGCCGCAGGCACGGTTATTAACAGAACCAAGGTGTCAGCCCTACGTGGGCACCTGGTACCTACTCTACCGCTGGATGATCTTCCTCCTGTGGGCCAGCTTCGTCATCTGCTCGGTGTTCGAGTTCGGCAGCTACAAGCCGCTGCAGCAGTACGAGAAGTGGCTGATCTACCTGACCAACTGGGACCTGCTGCTAGGCTTCTCGCAAGCGTTGATCGCCGGCATACTCGTATCACGGCGATGGCAACTGCAGAAGGCAGCGGGTTTCGACTCCTGCGGCATCAGATTCGAATTCACCGAGCGGCTGTACTGGTTCTTGTACGTCGTCACGACTAACATGGCGATCGGCGTAACGGTGGTGTACTGGTTCGCCGTGTACAATCCGGAGATCCACCAGCTGGATCCGCTGAATTTCATGATGCACGTGTGCAACAGTGTGCTGATGCTGGTTGACCTGTTCGTGACCAGCGTACCGTTTCGCCTGCGGAGCTTCTGGTGGTGCCTGTCGGTCGTCATGTTCTACTTGATCTTCTCGGTAATCTACTACTTCGCCGGTGGCGTCGACAAGTACGGTTACCATTACATCTACACGGTCCTCGACTGGACGCGGCCGGCGCGAACGCTGCTCGTCTGTGCCGGCGGCCTGACCTTCGTCACGCTGCTCCACTGCGTCACCTGCATGCTGGCGGAAATCAGAAATCGGATTTATCGCCGGATCACCGAGAAGCGCAGTAAACCGTCCGCGCAAATCACCACGAATGACCAGTCGCAACCGGAAAGACGAACGGAAATGGTTTAATCGCGATTAGATTGTTAGTTGGTAGACATTTACATAGAATAGACACAATTGTCTTCGCCCGTTGACTTGAGCACGTCAAATTCGAGACATTGGGGCAGCTTAATATTTTAGCGAACAGAGGTGAAACGTGCCTTGACGTAGCTGCGCCTCCAAGTAGTCTTCATGAGTGACCCTTGTGCTCATCCAGCATGTAGCTTATTCGTAGAAATGAACAATGAAGTATTGATCAACGTGCAGCTAATATCGCCATTTAAGCAGCATCAAAACTGTGTAAACTAGGAAGAACTACTCTTTTTTTCCAGGCGACTATAATCTCGTCATGGAAAGCAGAAACATTAATTGCGCAAGCATTTTCTAAGATCAAATTATAATAAATAAGTATACTTACTTTTCATATTTAGCATTAAACGCGATATAATGTTACTCATCTTACATTTTTATGATACGAAAAATATTCAAATCCGTTCTTTATGCATTTCATTATTTTATCGAAATATGCATTTTATTAGAATAAAAATGCATCTTTGGATTTAAAAAAAAATTCACATCGTATTCAATGTTAAAATGAATGGATTGTCACTTTGATCGTGCGTTATTGCGTGTATTATAAATATATGCGAGTGTTCTTCGGTATATTTGCTTGCATCGACTAGAGAAAACCGAGATCTGTTTTGAAATAATTCAAAAGTTACTGTGAATTACTTGCACCTAACACGCTTAAGTTTGATTTTAATAATCTTATCGCGGATTCAGTAGAAATTCTAGTGAAATCATTATAAGATAATTGTAAGCGAAAGGTTTATAAAATCTGGATGCACGTGTATGCCGGAGTATCGTTATATCAATAATTTTTTCATTTAAGAACGAAGAGAAGTACATCGCGGGCGTAACATTTGTTCATATATTTTGTCACGTGAGAGTTCCTACCTAGATAATTTCTTAGTTTATAAACAGTCTGTCATATTGAATGTAATAGAATATCAGAGCCAATTGATCACAGCCAGTATTACACTCCCAGTGATAACCGGTAAAAAAATAATAATATATACAGGGTGTTTCCTAAGTAAGTAGACAAACTTAAGGAGGATATTCCTTGGCTTATTTTAAGAAGAAAAGGTCATATAAACATATGTCCTAAACTGCTTTGTTTTCCAACGCTCGTCAAGCAAGACGTATTTACAATGACAGATACTTTTTTTGGAAAACAAAGCAATTTAGGACATATGTTTATATGACCTTTTCTTCTTAAAATAAGCCAAGGAATATCCTCCTTAAGTTTGTCTACTTACTTAGGAAACACCCTGTATATATACCGGTAAAAAGATTATATATATATATAATAAATATGCGTGTAATCAATTGACTCTGATAATTTCGCTCATTAAAACAAATACGTAAATGTTCGTAGACAAAGCGTAATGTGGAAAGGTAAAAATTCATTCGTTCAGGTGTATGCGTGAATACTTTTGTACATTCCGTTATTTTTTTATTGCTTTATATATTTTAGGAGTTGTTGACTGATAACAGCATGTAGTAATTTGCCGACGCTGTTTCAGAAAAGAAATGTTGATAAACCTCGCGTGGTCGAACTGTATCGATCGACACGAATCTATATCTCAGTGCAAGAAAAACTACCCGATATGTATGCGTGTGGATAATGCATGCGCTCGTATTGCGTGCGTGTATGCGTATCGAAAAACCAAAAACCACTGATAAAAGCTATAATAAATTACTCACGAATGATACGCTATTTCGTAAGCGCGCGTCAGACAGCGATAGCAATAAAGTACACAGTACGATTTTTTATGAAAAAATATTAACGATTTATTAATAAAATAACGATTTAAAGCGATTATGGGCCGCACAGTACAAATGAATATCAGGCTGAGGCCAGCTCCTGGATCACAGATCGTGTCGAAGTTACCATTTTTAAAACCTACGTTTAAAATAACAATTTATCATCATATCCAGTTTTGTCATATTGTCCAAAGCGATTATGCCACCGCATTTAGTGTAACAACGCTCATTATTGCAATCTCACTCGAAACGATCGCGTCACTTGGTCAAATCAAATTCGTCCGTTACGAAGAAGTCACTCGAGACGATCATCAAAGTCACCACACTCGCGTCCATCACGGAAATCGCTCGAGACCAAGCGCAGATTGCCGGTACTCTCGAGTGGATTTGAATCTAGTAACAGTACCTGGTATTCCGTGCCCGCTGTACCATACCCGGCGTCGTCTTGATAGTACATCGACGGTAACTCCTCCGTGAGCAGCAAGCCCTCGCTCAGGTCGTTACTCGCGTTTAATACAACGTCCGAGGTGCCGGTCACCACCGAATCTATCAGCGCGCCGTTCCTCTTCAGTTTCGACCAACTCGAATACGTCAGGTCCGTCCTTGCCGAGCCTTGATCCTTCTTCGTAGCGACGACCTCCTTGTCAATCTGCTTGACGACTCGCACGCCGGTGCGGAGCGGCTCCGTGTTCTTCAGCAAAGCGTTGAAAGGTGGCGGTTCCGGCTCCGGTAGGCAACGATCCGTGCTCGAGGTACCGAGGACGACAGCGTCGCACGGCGTCACCATGATCATCTGCTCTTCGTTCGATAGAGCGGCCGGGGGTGTGCTCAGGCTCGAATCGTCCACTGCGTACAGGATGTAGTCGATGTCGGTGTCCGAGGACGGCTTGCTCAGCGAATCCTCGCACCGTACGTCGTGCGTTTTGATCACGTGCTCGCGCAGATTCGCCTCGTTGCCGGCGAAGTGTCCGCAGAGCTCCACCGGGCAACGGTACAGCCACTTCAGGTCATCCTGGTTCTGAGAATGCGCGTTGAGGTCGGCGTGCAGACTCGACGGACTCTCGGCGCTCGTCTTTTCCACAATTTCGACATTTGTCGCCTCCGTGGGCCTTCGCCTCGAGGACTTGACGATCGGCTTCACTCTTGAACCATGGGATTCCTTCGTCTTCGTGCGTTTCGCGCCACCGGGATTGTATTCCGCAGTCGTGCCGTCCGCTAAACTCGCGTTGTCCGTCTTGATCTGTTGGTGCTTCTTGATGTGCACGTACAGGCTGCTCTTAGCGGAGAACCGAGCGTCGCACACGAAGCACTGGAAGTAACGACCCTCCGTGTGCGTCAATCGGTGCTCCTTCAGATGTTCCGATCGCATGAACGCCTTGCCGCAACCCGGCGCGTCGCACACGAACTTCCGTTCGTTCGTGTGCTTCTTTTGGTGCCGCTTGAGCTTGCTCGACGATGAGAAGGCCCATTTGCAGTCCTGGAAGGTGCAGTGGTAGGGTTTGCAACCGGTGTGTGATCGCGTGTGAGCCTTCAGTCGGCACGGCTTGTCGAATACTTTGCCGCAACCCGGCCACGAGCACTTGATGTCCACTTCTTTGTAGCTGTGCGACCGCTGGTGCGACGTTAACGCGTTGCTACTGTAATACCGTTTGCCGCAACCCTCGTGCTGACAAACGTAAGGCGCGTGACGCTGATCGTGCGACTTCATGTGTAGTTCCAATGCCCGCTTCGTCTGAAACTTCTCGTCGCAATCCGGCACCTGGCAAACAATCCTGTTTGGACGGCTATGCAGCTTCGCATGGCTCCAGAGATTGTAGACGGTGGTGAATCGACGATTGCAGCCCTCTACCTCGCATACGTAGTCCTTGCGCTTCAGATGCGTTTCCTTGTGGCGTTTTAACTTGAACTCGGAGTAAAAGGCCCACGTGCATCCCTCGAAGTCGCACTGCGGAAAAAAAGATGATTAATAAAAATCGTTGTAAGCAGGAACGCTTTTAGAATATTTTGAAGACAGCATTTAGTATGCCGTAAGATGTCTTTTAATAAGAAGTATAATTTCTGATATGAAGAAAATAGTTATATATACTATATTTAATATTATAATAAAAATAGCAACATATAAACTTCTCATAATTGCAAAGCATCAATGTTTGTACGACATTCATGAGTAAAACCTTTCTAGCAGCGTGATATGTTCGGTAGGTAGAATTTCAAGAAAAATACGAACCTTGAATGGCCTAACTCCGTAATGAGCCAATAAATGACCCTTTAAAGTGTACAATCTGCCAAACTGCCTGTTGCAACCATCCCGTGGGCAGAGCCACACCTTGTCGTGCTCGGTGATGCATGTAGGCTGTAGACTGTCATCGGTGATGCCTAATTCCTCCAGGGCGTTGGATATGACGATTTCATATTGACTACTCGGATTACTATCGATACCGTATTCCACAGTATCGTTCCAGATTGCGGCAGAAGTGTCTATCTTGGGCAATTTTGGGAAGTTGCCCGTGGCCTCGATCAGCTCCGAGGTCTTGCCTTGATAGATCTGTTTCTCCGTGCCGGTGTTGATGACGATCTGCGTCGTGTTGGAGATCTTGTCGGTCGATATGGCAACCACGGCCATCACGCCATCCTGCGAGCCCGTCTCAGCGAAGCCCTTACCATTGATGTGCTTGTCAAGCTTCTTCTCCAGTCGCTCCGTCATCTGCCGACGCTTCTTAATGATACGTGGCTCAAGCTTCATTCTAGTCTTCGACTTCAATTGCTCCATTATGGTACCTGGAGGATGCGTATCCGTATTAGCGACTATGGAACTCGACGAGCTCTCCTCCACCGGCGTTAAAGTCTCTATGAAGAGCTCTGCGGGGCTCTCCGAAGATTGTGCTTCAACTCCCGACTCTGATTTCGCGCCTTCCACCTCATTCATGTTCCCTAAACCCACTGACAACTCGTTGAGGATAACTTGCGTGGATTTCTCACAAGGCATCTCGTCGGTTTGCTCTAGGACTACCGTGCTTGCCGGAGTACTTTGCTCGATACCGTGGCTCTCCACCTTCAGCGTTGGCTGGTTGCTCGTGGATGGTAGGATCTCACCAGCCACCATCATGTCATCCGGCGATAATGCCGCCAGTGGATCCAGATGATCCAAGTGGAATTCCGACAGCATGTACTCGTCGACGACCTTCTCGCATGGTGGCTCCTCCGCCAACAAGCGGTTCTCGCTCTGCGTCAGGTCCTGCAGTATCGGATCGTAGCTCGATGACAGGTTGTACTTCTTGGCATCGGCCAGATCGATGTCGATGGACAAGCCATATGGATCCTTGCCTAGGAAGCAGTTATGCGACAGCATCTCCTCGCCCAGATACCGATCCACGCCCTCCACCACTTTGGTCGTGTCCAAGTCCATGCTCGATGGCACCGGCGGCTCCGTGTTGCGCATCTTCAACCACTTCTCAAAGTCGGCTACCGTCTCGACGACGTCGGCACTCTTGCCGGTTGCCGTCTGATGCCAGGCCTCGTACCGCTTACTCTTCCTGTCCCTTTTGTCGGTCTCTTCGGCCTTCGAAGGGGCGAAAAGCGCGTCGGGGGACGCGCATTCCGTTCCCTCGCCCTCGCAGCCAGTTCTCTCGCGACTGCGTCGTCTCGACATGCAAGCGGCAACGGCGGCTCCTCCGCAAGACATCGGTGGCCCGCGCCGTAGCCAGCACCGCAGACGAAGCCCACGTTGGACCGGAACGACAACAACATTCGACGGGGCATTATTTTCTATCACGGCATGGAGGGATTCCTCCTCTCCAGGCGCCCGAGATCGCGGTACGTTGCACGTGCAGTCACCGTCGCGCTTGTCGGAGTACGCTCCATGTCCCTCGTCGATCGCGTCCTTCCGGCGCCACGCGGTCCTGAGATTGCACGTGCGACCTACCTACTCGCTCACCTTACACTGGACAGTCACGAATCACCGAGGATTGCAGCGCGACGCGAGCTACGCGGTCGACATAACCTCTTATCACGTACGCGCTGCGCGAGGCGGGCCGACGAGCAGGCAGCGAGACAGACTCGGCTAGGGAGCGGTGTATCGGATCGATACAGCGATTACGTGCGATCAGGAAACTCGTCCGACGGTTCCAAGACGACGGCGAGCGGGAGAGAGAGACGGAGCGAGCGTCCCAGCCCTCTGATCGGGGAGGGTGAATGCTCGATGCGCGCGGCTCGCAAAGTCTCTCTTTCGCGATTAATAACGTAGCGCAGAAAATGCCAACCGGTCCTCTCGAACGAACAAGTTGCGACTCCGCACTCGCACTCGCAACCGAGCCATCTAGCGTTTATCTCGCGACACGTTCGGAGTGCAGTTCAGAGATATGGCTGATAAAGGAGAGCTGTGATCTGTTTTTACTACACTTTCTCTCACGAGTTTCCTCTTTCTTCTTTTTCTCTCGGAAGCATTATCGCTCGTTTGCTTCTGTTGCGCTTGAAAAACAAACTAAGATATCCACAAAAGCATTTATTATTGCGAACGTTAATTACATGAATGGTCGTAATAAATGTATTTTTCATTTGTTTACTCTTTAATCAAGTCGATTTTTCGGATTTGTTCGCGATAACGAAGACGCGCGTCGCGATTTAAACATCTTGTCGTTCACCAACAGTTTCAGCTGTTCAATCCTCGATCGTGCTTGTACGTCTTCTTTCTCCATTGCTTGGCGTAATATTTTTATTGTAGAATCGCGAGTTGCTGCCACACTCATTTGTATCGATATTCCATGTGTCGGCTCTTCGCACGATTTAATATTTTCCGATCTAACATTATTTCTGTAATACTTTGTAATTTTTTCCGAAGGGGGCTTCATCTCGTCGTATGGTTTTCGAAATGTTAGTGTTACTTTTTTACCCTCGCAATTGTCACCCTTCTAATAAAATTAATAAATAGATTTATTTATTTAAAAAATATACAGGGTGTCCCGGGTTTTAACCGACAAACTGCGGGAGCATATTCTACTAGTGGAAATAAGAAAAAATTCTTATATCGAGTTTGCTTAGAAATGCTTTGTTACAAAGTTATAAACCAATATTGAAAAGAAATATGAGATAAGTAACAACGGAACATAGTGTAGAATTTGGAAGGTCGAGGATGTTTATGTTATGCGTATTCACATGTATTCATGTTCACTATGTTGAAACGATTCAGTATGATTGTTACTTTCACAAGAGTAGCTGTTAGATTTCAATCGTCGTGTCAACTAGCAATTACTATCAGAATGCCAAAAGTGTTTTCAAATGAGGAATACACCGATATTCATTTCGTGTACGGATTCTGTGACGGAAATGCACGAGCTGCCGTACGAGAGTATCAACGTAGATTTCCTAACAGGAGAGTACCAGATAGTTCTGTGTTTAGTAATACCCATTTGCAATTACGTAATTTGGGTTCATTTCGACCTATGAATGAATATGATGATGTTCGTTCAGCTCTAAGACAGCGACGACGCTCGGAAAGAATCTTAAATCTTCGCCAAAACAGCTGGATACAGTTAGACGGTTGTCCATCGCACTATGCTAAACAAGTTAGAAACTGGTTAGATGAACATTATGCTCATAGGTGGATTGGTCGAGGAGGACCGGTTTTCTGGCCTCCAAGATCGCCCGATTTAACGCCTCTTGATTTTTATTTATGGGCAACTTTAAAAAATAAAGTTTACAGTACAGAAGTAATCTCGCTTGAAGATTGAAAGCAACGAATTACTAATTCAGTTACTGAGATGCAACAAAATTTTCAGGAACGTCGTACTGTAACAAATTCTGTACTACGTCGGTGTCTAGCTTGTATCGATGCGCAAGGACAACATTTTGAAACGCGTCACTAAATCATTGCGTAGATAATTTTTATTTTTGTGAAAAAATCCGTTGTTACTTATCATATTTCTTTTCAATATTGGTTTATAACTTTGTAATAAAGCATTTCTAAGCAAACTCGATATAAGAATTTTTTCTTATTTCCACTAGTAGAATATGCTCCCGCAGTTTGTCGGTTAAAACCCGGGACACCCTGTATATGTCCCATTATTTAAGAATATAATCAAAAATGTTTGTCAAAGATAAATTTGTTACTCGATCGAATCCTTCCAGCATCATTCTGCTCAACAACACAGCTGTAGGCGCTTTAAATTCTGGTGGCGGTTTAGGCTGTGCTTCCATGCTCTTCTGCTTTCTCAAAGAGCATATTGGCTTGTCAGTGTAAATTAGCACATCTCCAGGCGTCGCTTGATGACGTGGGTCGAGCAACCGCGGGTCCTTCTCGCGTATTTGCCGTCTCTGGCGATAGGCCAAACGGCAAGTGCTAGAGTCCGGCCAAGATTTCCTAGGACCTGGACCAAATAGTCTTTCCCAAAGAGTCAACTTCTGCTTCTGTTGCTTGCAATTAGTCTGCTTTCTCTTTACTTTTGTCGAGGATCTTCCTTGGGAGCTGCAAAAGTATTCTCTCCTCGATTCTGTTAGAATGACGAAACAATTACGTTAAAAGAAAAGACGAATTTATGCTTCTTTATCCCATACAGCACAGAAGCTTGCACCAACATTGCAGCAACGTTGCAACGTTGCAAATTGCAATGCAACAGTACAAAGACATTGCAGAGATACATATCCGCTAAATACCAGCACCTTGTAGCAACATGACATTAATATTTCGGAAACATTGCACAATCAAAATTTGTAATTAATTCATATTAATAATTCATTTTATTAAAACATTGGAGTCTTCCTATCCTAACGAGATTCGTCCAAATCTATTCGACCAATGATGTGTGATGACCAGAATCTGAGCTCGGTAATATATATGTACATGCGGTGTTTGTCTCTTTCGACTATCTAAAGAACATGTCGGTTGTACGACGCGAGCATCATTCTAAAAGAAAGTAGTTACGTAAAAGAAAAAGGTAAGTACTTTTTTATAATATTATGTCTAATTATAGCACTTGTGTGCTGTTAATCTCGTATCTATTAATTATAATAGAGAATCACTCTATTTGCCTATCTCACGGTTTATATCACTATAACCTCAAAATTATGGAAATTCATTAGAAAACTGCATATTAATAGTTGTAATATTTTTAATAACTTTTTCTGTTATAGAAGCAACAGCTTCTATAACAGAAAAAGTTATTAAAAATATTACAACTATTAATATGCAGTTTTCTAATGAATTTCCATAATTTTGAGGTTATAGTGATATAAACGAACACGTGAAATACACAATCATGCCACTGATGCAGAAATTGCTGAATGCATTTCCAAGTGGCTTGCTCAAGCTCCGGTTAGGATTGAGAGATTTATATATTTATGTCATTTTACATATAATTCTATACATACTTGCAGTATGTATATTTTTATGTAATTTTATGCTAATATATGAATTTTAATTCCTATTTTATTTTTACAGGCAACATACAAACAAAAACGAAGAAGATTCAATTATTTAATTAAAGGAAAAATATTTTAACATAATTAAAGGAAAAATAATATCTCAAGAAGAGGATTTTTAAGTTTTTTTTTATAAAGAACAGTTACTTTTTTATAACAAAAATAGAGAAAATGTTTATTTCATTTTTTATTACTATTGTTATATTACATATAATTTTCTATGTTAATAAATAAAAATATTTAAAGTATAAATAATGAATAATTATAATTATTGCAAATTCATTACATTGCAATATTATGACGTTTCGTTGCAATGTTCCGAAAAGCGGACATTTTCACATTCCTGCAATCCCATAGCAATGCTGCAGAAACATTTCGCAGTGAATTTGCAATGTTGCTACGTTGCGGTGGAAGATTCCTGCAATATATATGCAATCTTTTCGTGCTGTATGGGATTCGAGAAATTTAAAATTTTTACGTTTTACTTATTGTTTCACTAAATATTACCATTTTGATGTCTGCCTTTCGATAGGACTTGTTTCGATCTTCCGTAGCTACCATTACAGTCATCACTGATAGTTTTTTTCGAGTACAAAATAGACTTGACATAATGCCACGGTTGTTGCCGTAAGAACAGGTTATATTTATTCTAAGAATTAATATAGATTATGATTAACCATATTGTGAATATTGCATAAATAACAATCGAAGTAAAAATCTTACGTTTGGTGAAAATAGAACGAAAATTTGGAGTTTAGACCGAAAAAATGCCATGAAGGACGAATATCGTCCTACATTCAATATTACACGTTCAACGTGTACTCCACATTTCAGTAAACAATAAAATAAAAGAATGCGTCATAACTCACAACAGTTCTAATAAAATATTCACAATTCTTGAATTTATAAATATGACTTAGTCATACATATTGATTATCGGATCGGAATTGTCGTCAGCTAGGTCATTAATAAAGTTATTTTACACATCATATTGATTATAAATATTCCATGCGTTTTTAAAGCCATTTTTACAAAATTTACTATTTTTATAATATAGTACGTTTCAGTTTGGAATTGATATAAAAAAATAAAAAAGAATGGCCCATGAGGGGATCGAACCCGCGACCTTCGCGTTATTAGCACGACGCTCTAACCAACTGAGCTAATGGGCCAGTTGCGAAGCTGTCTTGATTTACTACTATTCTATTATTATATTACTTATAAAAGAGAAAGAATTATTTGATTTAATTCAAAAATAGACACAAGAGACTTTACTAATAGAATTTTAAATGTTAAATGAAAAGGTAGTTCATTCTCACTTTATAAGATATAAAATATGCATTTGATATCTAAATAATAATTAAAATATCAAGTTAGTACATTAAAAATACTACTTATTGACATTTCTAAACCTTTATTATTTCCGTTATACATTATCTGCGTGCGTACGTGCATGTTAAATAGTTTGGAACATCTCATAAACAAACTTTTGTATCGGATATATTGAGAGGTGATAAAGCTTCCACGATATTCAAACACACGCATGTTCGCGCAAATATACGAAAGAAAGATAAATAATCAACATCGCTCATTTCGTACGCTTTTATATTCTCCTTGTCCTCCTTTCTCCGAAAAAATGATACAGTTTACAGTTCCGTTTCAGTTTAGGTGTATAAAGTGCAGAGCAACTTCGCCCGACGAGGTTCAATGTCGAGGAGCGCAAGCCGAGCGCTAACCTTACCCGACGTGATCAGCAGTGCTCACCCAGTGCTCGCGGAAGCGGAGCGGTGACGGACGTCGAGCGAGCGCGTATCTTCCACCGACGAGGTCGTGCATCACGAGCGGCAGATGACTCGGTCGTAGCGTTCGACCTGGCGAATCATGGCGAGCCGCAAGAGGACCGACGAGTCGTGCCGTCGTTCGTCATCGCTCAACCACAACTTGTGGTTCTCGTCGTCGGAGGACGAGGACGAGAAGGCGACCCCGTCCGGCGCCCGTCGCGCGGCGACGTGCAGGAGACCGCACGCGTCGCCGTCGGAAAACGACGTCGCCTTGGCGCGGCCCTCGCCCTCGGACGAGCAGGAGAGGTACGGTCCTCGTTGTCAAGAACCGTGCACCAGGAACGTCCCGCCAGCGTCTAGAGGTCGCGTGGATGCCGTCGAGCAGGCGACAAGTTAGGATGTGCTATTATTATTATTATTATTATTATTATTATTATTGTCATCATTACGTCTCTCTCTCTGATTTGATGATAGTTTGATGACAGTTTGATAGATTATTTTGTCTGATAAAAGTTAAGAAGAACCTTGTTGCAGGTCAGGACGCAGCTTTGCGTCGCGACAGCAACCCCTTCAGCTTCAAGGCCTTCCTGAAGAATGGCACGCAACAGACTAATTATCACAGTACCGGAGCACGGCCCAAGGTCTACACCTCCCCCACCTCGAGTCCTGGTAGTATTCTCAATAAGGACAATCCCGGTAGCGTCTATTCTAATCGGAATCCTACGGAGCTACCGGACTTTGTACAGGATCACCTGGTCATTGAACAGTGTTACTTGAATCACGAGGCTGCTCAGCCCGTGTTGCCCGACGTGGACAATCTACCGGATTTTGCGCTGAACAGCGTGGAGCAGAGACAATCTCGGCTGCGGAACGAGAGCAAGAAGAACGACAGCGATGCTCCGTGCGAGGATCTGCGATCGTTCGATCTCACGGATACGCTGCACAAGGATTTGCCGCACAGAGAGCATTCTGCGTCGAACGCGAATCACTTGGACCTGCCTGCGTTTGAAGGCAGGCACGACGACGGCCGCCCTCGCCCCGAAAATGGTACTTGGCATACATTCCGTGCCTCTGCTTCGTATAATATTTCTGCAGAGTTTACGAGAGAATACGAGAGCAATTTTCTTTGCAGACTTCCCGTTTAGTTTACTGCCGCCTTTCGGCAGGGATCGGATTCCATCTATCAAGTCGAATCCCAGCGTAAATGCCGCCGTGCGGGAGGGCCCGCCACCGGGCAGTGAAGCAAGCGTCCACAAATCCCTACCAGACTTCTTGAGTGACGGTCCTATGCACAACAGATCTGCAGATCCAGAACCCGCGCGCATGACAGAGTCCGCGGAAATAAGGGTAAGATCGTCGTGCGGCGGGATTCTAAAATCGATTGCAATAATTGTTATTGTATATATATATATATATATATATATTGCAGCTGTTGCTCGAGAACGAAGCGTTACGTCAAGAGTTAGAGTTAGCCCGAAGACAAATTAGTGAAAAGACCGAACGGTAATTGTATTGCATTTATATATCCAGAATAAGAATCTCCGTTTATATTTATTTATCTCATCGGTGCGCATTAATTATCGCAGAATTCGATCGCTAGAAGCAGAATTATTGTCGAAAAAGGAAGTCGAGCATGAAGAAACGGCGCATTTGGAGAAGGCGATGGAGCAAGTCGAGGACAACTTAAAACGAAGTACAGTAAGTACCAAAAAGCAGCAAAACCCGAAATTGTAATCTCCGTAAAGTAATCACGTGGATCATGTATACGATATATCGTTCGTATATCGCAACACGTATCGTACACCCTTGAGAAATGAGAAAACTCTATTTATAGAAGCGAGCAGTTAATGCTGAGAGTACTGTTACGTCATTGAAGAAGGAGATTAAAGCTTTAACGGTTAGTACGATTTGCACATATACTTGAACGACTTTGAACTTAACAAAGTGTCATGAGACTAACGTATCGATTTAATCGTGTAATTTAGACGGAGATATCGATGCTGCGAGTGGAGAACGGTGAACTCCGGGCCGGTATCTCCTCGACTGGCCAAAGCGAGTCGAATGTTGGCGCTGGTAACATGAATCGTACGGTTAGAAGGCTTGCTCGTGATCTATTCACAGCTGCATCATCGGCCGAAGTGTCTCTCAGGTGAGAAATTATTCGCTTTGTTCTAAACGAGGCACAATTCGCGACAGAATTTGGGAACGAGGCATGTACAATGTGACGTAATATATAACGAAAAACGTAGGAAATATAAAATCTATGGAAAGTTTGTATAAAACGGGTTTTTTATTTTCTTGGACAGGAAAACGTTAGATAGACTTTAATTGAATAACAACATTTATAAATTTAATAATAATTAATTCTGCAAAGAATTTCACATCGAGATTCCATATATTTCCATATCTTTTTACAGACAGCTAATGTCCGGCGTGGACAACCTGAGAGTCCTCGCATCGACCCTCGAGAACATGGACAGAATAGAAGACTGGACCAAAGACTTTTTACCTGATTCCGACGAGGATAATGCTGCCGGTCCTGCAGTATAATATGAGAGAAAACGAAGCTTGCTTTCTCCCTCTATATACATACATACATATATATATAGATATATACATATTACATACATTCATATTTTCACACTATCCCATGTTTTGTCACTCCTCCGTACGTGTATCCCGATAGCCCGCAATTTTGCTGCGCATCCACCGATAATCTTTGCGCCGATATATTAATAACGTTGCGCAGCATCGTTGTGAACACAAAGAGATACAATTGTCACCCGATCGTTTCTTGTTATCTGCGGTTATCGCAGAATTTTTAATTCCCATCCCTTTTACCGCCGCTCATAATGCGAATAATCTAATGCACGATTGCTTCGATTCAAACGAGGACACGAAGAGGGAGTACGTATTAATTATTTATGAAATACTCGTTATATATTTTTGTATTTCTCTTTTCGTGACAATTTGTAAAATCCGCTTGTTGGACAGCGGAGAAGTGGCAGTTATATTTCCAATGGCATCGTAATTGCAATCTTTTTCAATTAAATAAATATATTTTATTAATTATGTATCATACGTGGACGAAGAATGTGAATTTTTACATGAAAAAAAAACGAAACTCGCGCGTATGCGGAACTTTACGTGATATTATTGCAATTTTGACGAGCACAGAGTGGTTATTGCGTGCATCATGCAATATATCACGTAATACAGGTCAGAATATATTTTTGACAAAAGAGACGATGAAACTTTTACCGTGTATACGATATGGAGGCTTTAAGCTAGAGAGATACGACCATGTACATTTAATCCGACTTCAACCCAGAAAAATTTAACTGATAAGTTACGTAAATCGCGCAATATGTATATATTACTAGTGCAATATTTATTTTTGAATCAATACTGTATGCAAAAATACATGCAGAGTACGTAATACCACTTTGATATTGAAAGAAATTAAATGATATGCACACAGACACACACTCGTTCATATATGTACACATATGCAAATGCGGATGAAAAGCTCGCGACGCTTGCTATGTCAACATTTTTATTTGGTACTTTGCATAACAATTTCAAACAAAAAAGTTAAGAGACGATATGATATAATGATCTAATCGTGTATTCTATATATTGCAAATTCTATGTATTATTCCTGAAATGGGCGACTTGACCTGATAAACGCAATCATAAACTTGAAACTTGGATTTTTTTTAATGAGTAATTGTAGTAAAATAATTTTAGAAAACATGCAAAAAAACGACAAAAAGAAAACGCAAACGTAACGATAAATTAACATCGATAGTATATCGTTGTATCAACGATATGTTATAGAGAAAAGAAAAAAACAAGGTAAATAAAAAATATAAGTCGAACTGAACGAAATGCCAAACGGTAATCGGCGAATCACAGCGAATAGCAATAACGCTGAATTTATTCAAGCCCCTCGACAATACTGAGCAGATCGGTCTGCGTCTCGGTGTGACTCGTTTGCGTGTTCAGCCAGGACCTACAGCCTCCGATGGGGATGTTGCAGTCGGACTGGCAAATCAGGGACTTGGTTTGAGTCTCGGTGGATACCGTGGTGTCGTCGTGCGTCCACGCGGTCTGGGTCTGTATGTTGGACAATCCGAGATCGGACGACAGCATTTCGTCGCACGTTTGAGTACACATGTTGTTGTACAGTAGCTGCGCCATGTTGTCGAGATTGTTCGTACTCTGGGTTTCCATGTTGGAACCTAGGGCGAACGACCCCGGTAGGGATTCCGAGTACAACGACGGCGAGAAAGCTTGCTCGGTTTGCGTTTCTATGCTGCTGAACCCGTCGTCGAACGTCTTAGCGGCGTGGCTCAGCGTGGGATTTACTTGATACACACCGTCGGCTGGGGCTGAGGAGTACCCCTCGGTGGCTACCGGTGGTGTGACCACGACGTAAGGCAGGGTCATCAACACCACAGTGCTCACCGGTACGCATTGTATCGGGGGATTGTAACTGTGCTCATGCGTGCTCAGCGCTTCGAATTCCGTCTGAGTGACGTTGTCGATGAATTCTTTGAATATGTCCTTCTCGGGTAACGTTTGCGTACCCGAGGTGTTCTTCTCCTCCCAGAAGTCCTGCAGCCCTACGTCGTGGCGGAGCGGTAACGGGCTCGAGGGAAACAAGTTGGCCGATGCGAAATTGTCGCCGAGATTAAGCTCCTCTTTGATCAACGCGTGCTCCGATTGCTTCGACGATGCGCGACGGCCTCCTCCGCGCCTCCGCGCCTCCGACGCGCTCCTGACCGCCTGCGTTTGCGTTTCCGTTGATTTGCCAGAACCCTTGCTGGTCTGCATCTGCTTCGACACTCGCTTCCGGCGCTTTGCATAGTGCTGATTATTGCTAGTGAATTTCGATCGGCTCGAAACCCTCTTGCTTCCTTTATAATCGTCAGTCTGCGTACCAGCGTCAGATGTACTTCTCGTCGTGATGCTAATATTTTTGCTACTCTTGTCTGGTTTGGGTAGTATAGTGACAGGTTTGTTTACGATTTCAGTCGGAAAGACAACTCGCACCGATTTGAAGTTGGCACATCTGCGGTAACATTACAGATTTATATGTAAATTTAATACACGATTTCATCACTAAAAATACACAATACAATAAGTGTACCTTAAGGAAGTTGTATTAAGGAAGTTCTCCTTTTCTGTTATGACGTGTTGAAGCCGCTTCGCATGCGTCAGCAGTGCCTCGTACGTGGTATAGGTCTTTGAGCAGGTGCACGTGAATTCTATGCCGCAAACTCTCACGTGCCCATCCTTGGCGGACTCGGTGGAGAAACTTTTGCTGCAGCGATCGCACGCGTACTTCCTCTCAGCATGCACCTTCAAGTAATGCTGAAGCAGGCAATTTACAGTTATTTTTATTAGAAATGCAGATTCCTTTTTTTATTATCTTTCATCAATACGTCACACGTTATTCACCTGTTTCAGGTATTTCAGGCTGCTGAAACATTTCTGAGAATTGACCGCATAGACGCACGACTGCACGGGGCAGTGATAGCGCACATTCTCCTTCGTGATCTTATCCAATTTTTTTTTCTGATGCACCTTGAGATCATGCAGTCGATAGCGCGACTCGTTCTTGAAGACGAGCCCACACTGACAGGTGACATTGTTGACAATCACGCTCAACTCCTCCGGCGGCGGACAAATTATCTTCTCGCACACCGGCACGCCGCTCTCCGCCGGCAGCCTCCGCGACATTGGAGGTTATCTCGCGGCGATGCTTTTACGTAAATTTCCGAGCAGCCGCGCAAGCACATCCAGAGCTGGGTCGCTAGGCTGTTGGAACAGTTTCTTACGTGACCTGTGTAATACATAGGTCCGTTTTTGATTTCTGAACTGCGACAAATTAGAGTGAGAAAATATATACCCGTCTCACTTTAACGTATTGCACTAGTTCAACAGTGCAGGAATAAAACCAGAGGTTATCAGTTCAGTTCAAGATTACTTATCTTTTAAATTATATTATTTCCTTTATACCTGTATAACCTCCAAATATCACTCGCTTTTTATCGACGCTTCCACGTGAACTACCGAGAACAATTTTCAAATGTCGCGGGTTCGTTTGAGGCACACTAAAGGCCCATTCAGAGTGATTTGCGTGAACGTATCCTAATATAAAGGTGCCTTTCCATGCAGCGAATTTTTCGCTGCGAATGATTTTTAGCGAGTAGCGAATAATTCGCCACGAATAGTTTGTGAGCGTCACATCTGTATGGTTGCATGTCAACAATAGTAAGAAAATATTATACATAGTTGTTTTGAAATGATTTTAAATATTATATTTAACAGATATAGATTAAATTATTACTTTGTAGGAAAATCTTGAAATCTTTGTAATGGACGACGACTCGGTTATAAACTGGACTTGGTATAACCACCAACTGCAGTGGTTATTGCATATGTACAATAAGCAAATTATTATTATATTGTACAGAAAAGAAAAGCTGCTGCAGTTGCAGCTACACTTTTACATTTGAGAAAAAGTGGAAAAAAAGATATTGTAAAAAGAAATATTGGATAGCACCCATTTTTCAAGAAAGGAAAGTGCATGGATTCTTTCATGCTGTGCTACCTAAACTCGTTTTAGATTTGAGATTTAATAATTGCATACGCATGTCTGCAACTCAATTTGAAAAGTTAACATTCTTAGTTCGAGCAGACATATTCGCTCCTTGCGAATATTCGCTACAAGCTGAAACTTTTCAGCGAACAGCGATTACTCGCTGGCGAACAGCGAATGATCACGTGACCATCATTCGCGGGGTTATTTCGCTGCATGAAACGACACCTTTAGATGGGAGCATCGAGCGTCAAACACACGTGCGCAGCACTCTTGCGCAGGATTCAAAACAGCCAAATTGCAGCTTCTTGACGCTAAAGGTACAATTTCATGCTGTCGCCTGTCGCTCATTTTCAGCGTCAAAACAGGTCACATGATCAAAATGAACGCTGGGTATTGGTCAATTTTGATCACGTGACCTGTTTTGTCGCTGAAAATGAGCGACGAGCGACAGCATGAAATTGTACCTTAAGGGGAAGCTGGAGTTGCTAGTGCACTATTTTTTCACTATAGCGATGGTAATTGCAGTTTCGAAAATTCTCTTGCTTGTGCAGAATAAAAAATCCTTTTCCACAAATGAAGCATAGATAGAAAGAAAGTCCGCTCTACAGGACTTTATATTCAAAATGGAAAAAAGTTAGAAAAGACAAATGCAAGTTTTTAACTTTTTTCCATTTTGAATATAAAGTCCTGTAGAGCGGACTTTCTTTTTATCTATACTTCATTTGTGGAAAAGGATTTTTTATTCTGCACAAGCAATAAAGAGAATTTTCGAAACTGCAATTACCATCGCTATAGTGAAAAAATAGTTCACTAGCAACTCCAGCTTCCCCTTAAGGTACAATTTCATGCTGTCGCCTGTCGCTCATTTTCAGCGTCAAAACAGGTCACATGATCAAAATGAACGCTGGGTATTGGTCAATTTTGATCACGTGACATGTTTTGTCGCTGAAAATGAGCGACGAGCGACAGCATGAAATTGTACCTTAAGGGGAAGCTGGAGTTGCTAGTGCACTATTTTTTCACTATAGCGATGGTAATTGCAGTTTCGAAAATTCTCTTGCTTGTGCAGAATAAAAAATCCTTTTCCACAAATGAAGCATAGATAGAAAGAAAGTCCGCTCTACAGGACTTTATATTCAAAATGGAAAAAAGTTAGAAAAGACAAATGCAAGTTTTTAACTTTTTTCCATTTTGAATATAAAGTCCTGTAGAGCGGACTTTCTTTCTATCTATACTTCATTTGTGGAAAAGGATTTTTTATTCTGCACAAGCAATAAAGAGAATTTTCGAAACTGCAATTACCATCGCTATAGTGAAAAAATAGTTCACTAGCAACTCCAGCTTCCCCTTAAGGTACAATTTCATGCTGTCGCCTGTCGCTCATTTTCAGCGTCAAAACAGGTCACATGATCAAAATGAACGCTGGGTATTGGTCAATTTTGATCACGTGACATGTTTTGTCGCTGAAAATGAGCGACGAGCGACAGCATGAAATTGTACCTTAAGGGGAAGCTGGAGTTGCTAGTGCACTATTTTTTCACTATAGCGATGGTAATTGCAGTTTCGAAAATTCTCTTGCTTGTGCAGAATAAAAAATCCTTTTCCACAAATGAAGCATAGATAGAAAGAAAGTCCGCTCTACAGGACTTTATATTCAAAATGGAAAAAAGTTAGAAAAGACAAATGCAAGTTTTTAACTTTTTTCCATTTTGAATATAAAGTCCTGTAGAGCGGGCTTTCTTTCTATCTATACTTCATTTGTGGAAGAGGATTTTTTATTCTGCACAAGCAATAAAGAGAATTTTCGAAACTGCAATTACTATCGCTATAGTGAAAAAATAGTTCACTAGCAACTCCAGCTTCCCCTTAAGAGGTCGTTTTCCAATTTCCTGTTTCCGTTCTAATAAAGATGTCGCCCTTCCAGCTACTTCGAGCGGTCGCGTGAGTCAAAGCAAAAGGTACCACGTGCTTGTGAGATGCATTGAACGCATTTTTAACGGATACAAGTGTATTATAACGTGTAATGTAATAATTAGTACACACGTATTCAACGAAGATATTGTTTGTAAAAGTTTCCCAGTCAATTCTTCAACATATTGTTTATAACCTTACGTTGTTGCCGGGTGAGTTTACGTGAGGTTATATTAGGTTATGCTGGTAGACGCTACATTTGGAACTAATAGGCAATTTATTTAAGCGTACAGAATTAAGCTCTCTCTGATTCGTTTCAATTTTTGTACCACAAGGCTGATATTTCCATCGTCTGCAGAAGAAGTCATACACGATGGTGAAAGCGAAGAAAAGAAACATGTCCGAGTTCGCGCAACGCAAGCGAGCGCAGAACAGTAAAAAGCAATTAAATCCGTTCGAGATACACATCAACAAGCAGAAGCAAAAAATACTGGGCCAGAAGAACAAACATGATCGTGGCCTTCCAGGAGTGTCCAGGGCAAGGGCCATCGACAAACGTAAGCAGAGCCTTCTGCAGGAATACAAATTGAAGAACAAGGACAACATTTTCCTGGACAAGCGTATAGGCGAGAGGAATTCCGCCATGAGCGCGGAGGACAGAGCGATGGCGAGATTCGCCAGGGAACGCATAAAGGCGCACAGAAAGAAAGGTATTTATAATCTGAATGACGACGAGACACTGACGCACAGGGGTCAGACTCTGGAGGAGATCGAGAAGTTCGATGATCCCAGAAGCGACGAGGAGAGCGACGACGGAGACGCGAGTGGCAAACTGGATAGAAACTTCGTGGAGGAGGCTCATTTCGGCGGAGGAGTTTTGTCGCAGTCGGACGCCACGTTGTCGAGGAAGGACGTGATCAATCAGCTGATCGCGGAGTCGAAGAAACGGAAGGCGGAGCAACAGAAGATACGGGAGCAAACGATAGATCTGACGGAAAAACTCGACTCCGAGTGGAGAGATTTCGTGTCCGTTGTGTCCGTGTGTAAGAAGACCGACGAAGACACTGGCAAAACAACGAAAGCGGACGATTATGACGTGGCTGTGCGACAGTTGAAGTTCGAAGCTAGGGGCAATCCGTCTGAGAAATTGAAATCGGAGGAACAGATCGTTCAGGAGGAGAAGGAAAGATTGGAAGCACTGGAAGCCGATAGATTGGCGAGAATGAAGGGATTTGTATCCGATGCTAGTAATCAGTGCAAGCATAGATCTGCTGATGATCTTGATGACGGTTTCTTGGTGGAAGCTATTGGTGAAGATGATAATGACAATGATATTAATAATGTGGCTACTGGTACTGATAATAATGAAAAAAGTAGTGATGATGATGATGATGACGACGACGACGACGACGGCGACGATAATGCTGATGATGCTGATAATGATGACAACTTAGAGAGCAGTCTGGAAGAAAGATCAATGAAAGATACAGAAACGAAGAAGGATGATGGTACAGATAAAGAAAGAACATATTTCGAATCATCAAGTGTAGAAGATAAATCTGCTACCACTTTAATAAATTCAGATCAACATTTAGAGACTGAAAATTCGGATTGCGAAGCATCCGAAGATGATCTTTCGGATCTAAGGGTGTCTGAAGAATCTAGCGAGGATGAAAATAAAACTGTCGACAAGCACGTTACGTTTGCAAGTAATCTGACAAAATGTTCGAAACAGGCAAATCAGTCGAGTCAGAATTGTCTAAAGTCGATATTGAAGCAGAGCAACAGCGACGCGCGTGTACAGAATTCGTCTAAGGAAGATAGAAAAGATGAAATTCTAAGCGATCTCTTGAAGCGGAAAGACATTATGGAGGCGGCACGAAATGAATTACCTTACACGTATAACGTTCCGGGGAGGTTTGAGGAATTAGAGAAATTGTTGAAAAATCATGACGTCCAGTGTCAATCGCTTATTATAGATCGTATTATAAAATGCAATCATTGGACGTTAAATGGCAAGAACAAAGAAAAATTGTCAGATCTCTTTGTATACTTATTGCAGTATATAAACAATTGCGCTTACGCGGACAATACTCGTGATTTAGTGGAATGTTTTCAAGTCTTTGATAGGTGACGATGATTTATTTCATTATATATTTAAAAGTTTCGTTATATATTAAAATGTATTACAGCACTAATTATTTATGTATAATATCTGCTATTCCAGATTATGTCCATACCTTTATGACTTAGCATATATGGATCCGGGAAAAGCTGTAGAATATGTACAGGAAATAATTAAAGAGAAGCATGAACATTTTGCGAAGAACAAAAAGAGATATCCCGGCATGGATACGGTACGTATACAAAATCATGTACAAGTAATTTTTTTTAATCGTATTTTCACAATATTTTATTGGACATTACCTTTCACTTGAGATACATGTAAGATTTATTGGTTTCAGCTTATATTATTTAAATTGGTGTCCTTGTTGTTTCCAACATCGGACTTCAAACATCCCGTTGTCACGCCTTGTCTAGTATTCATGTCGCAAATATTGCTCAGAAGTCATCTCAAGAGAGTCCGAACCGACATCGCGAAAGGTCTTTTTATATGTACACTCATTTTGGAAGTGAGTTTAACTGATCTTTCTACATCAAGCTTGTAAAATGTAAAAGAATCTGCACAACGGCATTTTAAATTGCTTTTGGATTTTTCAGTATACGGTATTAAGCAAGCGATTTGCCCCGTCTGCAATAAATTTCTTGCGTGGAATCATTTACACGGCGATAACTACGGATGTGATTAAAAAAACTGTACCGCCATTTAAAGCAGCGTGCAAGGTCCTAGTGACTGAGGGAACCGACGTCGAAATTGACACGAACGGTGCACGCATGTTCGCAAGTGACTTAGTCGATGATGAAATAAACGACGAGTTCAGGATAAGAGCTGTACTGACTGCGGTAAACCTAATCAAGGACTTCAAGAATCAGCTCCAAGAGTTGGAGGCAGTACATTCAATATTTGAGCCAGTTGTTCAATTATTAAGCTCGTGTAAATTCAAAAATTATCCATCAAACGTGAGGCGTCGCATAAGAGAAGTGCGCAAGGAACTCGCACTGTTAAGGAATAAGAAATTGGAGTACATTGTGCTCGAGAAGAAAAGGCCGAAGCCTTTAAGGATGTACGAGCCGAAGATAGTAACAGTGTATGTAATAATTTAATATATCTTTCGTCTTTGAGCTTTATACGGCGCGACACGACATTATTTTAAATGTTTTGCAGGTATGAGGGAAAGCAGCATAAGCCAATGTCGAAGAAAAAAGCGGAGAGAGCGAAATTGCTGCATAAGTACAAGCGAGAGTACAAGGGCGCGGTTCGCGAAATAAAGAAGGACCGAAACTTCCTATTCAAGGTGCAGATTGCTCAGCAAATAAAGAGCGACGCCGAGCGCAAACGTAAGGTGAATCTGATCTTCGGCGAAGCAGCGACGCAGCAGCACGAGTTCAAGAAAATGAAGAGGAAGAAGTGATAAGATTTTTTTATAACAGTGCGTAACATAATGTCATATACAGGGTGTTTCCTAAGTAAGTAGACAAACTTAAGGAGGATATTCCTTGGCTTATTTTAAGAAGAAAAGGTCATATAAACATATGTCCTAAACTGCTTTGTTTTCCAATAAAAAGTATCTGTCATTGTAAATACGTCTTGCTTGACGAGCGTTTCCATTAGCAAGACCGTATACGAAATGCATATCTGCCATTTCGGCGTTTGTGTAATTTACCATAATTAATAAAATTACTAAACTTAATAGGAACTAATAAAGTTTGCGTCAAAGATAACGTGACAGCAGTGATGCCGGATAGCGTGCTTTTGCAGTACGAGTCAACAGCGGTGGGGATGGAGTGGGGATGGTCTCGCGGCGGCCGCGCGGCGCAGTCTGAAACGAGTGTTCACTTGCGGCGCCGCGAGACCATCCCCACTCCATCCTCACCTCTGTTGACTCGTACTGCAAAAGCACGCTATCCGAAAAGTGAACGAAAACAGTGATGTACTTTTTTTGGAAAACAAAGCAGTTTAGGACATATGTTTATATGACCTTTTCTTCTTAAAATAAGCCAAGGAATATCCTCCTTAAGTTCGTCTACTTACTTAGGAAACACCCTGTATACAGGGTGTTTCCTCTAACTGTAGCACTTAGAATATCTCTGCTTCCTTTGATGATATGAAAAAAGTCGAAGGACGAAAATTGTTCGATTCAAAGAGACTAGTACTCTGGTAAGAAAATTATTTTTTTTAATGTGACCTTTCACAAGATATCAAGGTCATGAACATTTTTTTAAATGAGATGGTATATTTTCCTTAACGAAATGATGTAGCTTGTAAAAAACAAATTCAACCATACAGAATATGTTGACCTTCAAATGACTTTGAACCACAAAAATCACGTTTAGGAAAAGAAACTCTATTGTATGTATAACTACAAAGATATACCTTTTTACAGATGTTCGAAATGATCACCGTTTACTTCCATACACTTTCGCATTCGATGAATAAACGATTGTTTTACGTTTTTGAGAGATTCCGGAGTAATTGCGGTGCACGCACGCTGAATTCTTTCTCGCATATCTTCAGGCGTTGTCGGAATATCGCGATAAACTTAATTTTTTAGGTGTCCCCAACGAAAAAAATCAAGAGGCGTAAGATCTGGTGATCGAGCCGGCCAAGAAATTCTTCCACCACGTCCAATCCAGCGATCAGGAAATGATTCGTTGAGTATGTTCCGTGCAAATGAAGTTTATCGCGATATTCCGACAACACCTGAAGATATGCGAGAAAGAACACCCTGTATATAAGCGATGTAAATATGTACATATGTATGCTAATAAACGATGTAAATAGTATTTTACATTAGTAGTTGGCATTGTATTTATCATTTTGGCAGCCTAGTCTAGTGGCAAAGTGCCGGACTCGTGATCACGGGAAACCGGGTTTCGAGTCTGCTTGATAGGAAATTTTATTTCGAGCACCCTGCGCGTACGAAGTAAATTACATAGGAATAGCAGGGAGGAGCCCGAGAGCGGTCACGCTCGCGTTTTAACTGCAACGCCTCGAACGTGGACACATGCGTTCCACTTGACGCTCCCGGCGTCATTCTATCTTTATTCAATATTCAGTGAGCGATAAAGACAGAATCACTTCGATCACTTCAATGTCCACGTTTGAGGCGTTACGGTTAAAACGCGAGCGTGACCGCTCTCGGGCCTCTCTCTGGGAATAGACTCGAGCCGATATTTCCGCTATCGGTAACGCCGTCGGCATCGTCGTTCGCGACACGAGCGCGAGATGGGGCCGCGAGCGGAGCGTTGTGGCAAGTGCGCGTCACATGTATGTTCTGTTGGACGTATAGGTTGCACGGGATATAATCACGACTCGTATGATCACGAACGCACGCAAAAATACTTTATTATAATGTTAATGTCTTATAACAAACAACGCACGAAAAGGGTTAACACTTCTGTGTGTATACTACAAAATACTAACTGCTTAATAACTAAACTAAAAACTGCGCGCGCAACAACATGGCGCGAAAGCGTTCGTAAAATCAACCATAAACTAAAAGGTAAAAGAAAGTCGGTTTAAGGCCGCCACAGCGTCTCGGAGCGGTCAAACGGCGGTAGTGGTCGGATCGTGCTGCCTGCCCGGAACGGGTGTTACCTAATCCCGTCTCGAGACTCCGAGTTTGCCCGAGCTGTGTTTTCGTCGCGCCACGCGATTCCGTGCCAGGGAATAAGCGATTATCTTTTTTTTTCTCCGTCTTGCTGCCTTCCCTTGCCGCGATAAGAAACGAGCAGGATGCCGGTCTTCCACACCAAGACTATCGAGAGTATTCTCGAGCCCGTGGCTCAGCAGGTAATTAAAACGTCAGGATCGTTCCGCGTCGACTGTCAATCTCGTCATCCGTCAGTCTCGAGTTTCGACTTTCGCAGAATTTAATCCGCGAATTCTTCTCCCATCCCTCACGATTTTCTTACGCTTCGTTTTTCCCCGTGGAACGCTCGTCACTTATTCGTACTTTTTGATTTCCTGCGAAAGTGTCAGCGTAACCGAGAAATGACGCGTAAACAAACGTTAAACGAACAAGCTCGCGCTCGTCGCTGCAAGGCGGCCGTCGTTTTACCCGTTACATCGCGTGCGACATAAACAACGTAGCATGTAGACGGATTCCGCGTGCGTTGCTCGTGTTCTTGACGTTATCTGCCGATTGGTCACGGTGATTACGATTTAAATGCATTCCTTGTTTGCACGCCGCAGGGATGATCGTCAATGCATTTTTATCGTCTGGACGACGGTAAAAATTACCAGGCATCCGCATTTGGAAGCGCGGATGTGGCAAGCGTGCGACTTGACGCGTTTGCCACAAGTTTTCAGAGTAACCCTCTTGTTTAATCTCGAATGCTTTATATAGAACTATGACATCATGCTCCGTATATAGGACGGGTCTACTAAATTCACCTTTCGGACATATCGCTGCTTCCGAAATGAAACTCAATCCGTTTGGCGGTTATGAGGATGTTCCCTGTGCATTATTACTGCCACATCACCATAAAAGGAGATGCTGGTGGCATGTAGTGTCACAGCATCCCACACATTCACAGATGTTAGATCATTAATAAGTCAGCTCCCGTTTCACGTACAATTATGTCGTTATTATTTAATTGGAATATGTATGCACTTTTCTTACGTATTTAGGAGAAATATTGAACTATATGTTATGTTTGCATAATATGTGTTTCAACTGTACTTTAGTATGTCTTGCCAAAAGTATAGATTATATGCTTGAGTGTAAAAATATTCGAAAAATACTTACCTTGGTCATATATATATATATATATAAAAGTAATTTTATTATTATTATTAATTTAAAAAGACATGTTTTGTTGCAATAATTAAATTAAAATTATTGTTAGAATATTTTTATCTAATATACTGATAGCTCATTATAAACTTTAACAGTCATCAAATATAATATAAGTAATGATAATAATTTTTCATTACATAAATTTATATAATTAATTTTTTGGAGGAATTTTTGTAATCAAAATGTGTGTTTTTAAATATGTAAATTAATACAAAGTTATACTGACAATTGTTACATCTTCTGTAGGTTTCGAGACTGGTCATCTTACACGAAGAAGCTGAAGATGGAAATGCAATGCCAGATTTGGGACGGCCGGTACAGGCTGTCAGCATGGCTGTGACCAATCTTGTGAAAGTAAGTTAATGCAAAAATCTGAGAAAACATGAAATAATGATATTATAATTAATATAACATTATATGAACAGTATTATAGTATTCAATTAAAATGCAACATTAAAAGAAAAGTCATAAAAATCATTATTTTTTACTTAAAATATTTAAACACTGTTTTATTTTATTTAGTCATAAAACACTTTTTACTTTAATTATTCTATATCATGTCTTGTTTCGTTTTTCAGGTTGGAAAGGAAACAATAAACTCGTCCGACGATGCTTTGCTTAAGCAAGATATGCCAGCGGCACTGCGACGCGTCGAGGGTGCTTCCCGTCTTCTCGAGGAAGCATCGGCCATGCTGAAACAGGACCCGTACTCCGGACCTGCCAGGAAAAAGCTTATTGAAGGATCACGTGGCATTTTGCAAGGCACCAGTGCTCTGCTTCTCTGCTTTGACGAGAGCGAAGTGCGAAAGATCATACGCGAATGCAAACGTGTACTGGATTATCTGGCGGTTACTGAGGTCATTGAAACGATGGAGGACCTAGTGCATTTCCTTAAGAACCTGAGCCCGTGCCTGAGTAAGGTGTCGAGGGAGGTGAGCGCACGTGAGAAGGAGTTGACTCATCAAGTACACAGGGAGATATTAGTGCGCTGCTTGGACCAAGTAAGTGCCAAAGTATTACGGTTTTTAATTTATGTATTCATTTTTAATAATAATTTTATTTTATGATATTTTTTAAATAGCAATTTTAATAATATTTTTATAATAATGATTTATTGTTTATAATGACAGTTTCATGATGCTACGTTTCACACACCCGTAGGTCAAGACGCTCGCTCCGATTCTCATCTGCTCCATGAAGATTTTCATCCATATTATCTCGCAAGGTGGGAAAGGCGCGGACGAAGCGGCAGAAAATCGTAATTACTTATCTGGGAGAATGTCCGACGAGCTGAACGAAATTATCCGAGTGTTGCAATTGACAACGTATGACGAAGAGGAATGGGACGCCGATCAGTTGACCGTAAGTCGCTTTGTGTCGTTGTTAACGACACTCGCAACTTACTAAATCGAGAGACGCAACTTTCTTCAGGTGCTGAAGAAGGCTCAAAGCGCCATAGAATCCAGAATACGAGCCGCTTACGATTGGTTGGACGACAGTCTGGCTCTAAGGGGTGGCGTAGGGGAAAAGAGCCTCCGTCAAATAATAGAGCAAGCGTCGCGTCTGGCGGAGCATTACCTGCCGCCGTCGCAGGCTGAGCCCATGTCCAAGCTGACCTCTCAAATCATCACCATGACCGACGCTCTCTGCGAGCTGCGTCAGAAAGAAAAAGGTGATTTCCAGCTCTCTGAGATTTTTTAATCACATATATTATTAATTGTATCCACAAAAGTGTTGCATTTATCCGAGACACGAGACTTTGTTTGGCTCAAACGAATCGTATCTATGTCTATGAAGGCAGCACACCTCAAGCGGAACACTTAGCACGCTGTATTAAAGACAAATTAAAAGAGCTGCACGGCTCGGTAGTGTCCGCTTTGGTAGCAGCGGACAAATCGGGAACTGCACAAACGGCACACACAGTTGCGGGTCGGTTAGAGCAAGCGAATAAGTGGCTTCTGAATCCGCAGCATGACGACAAGGGACTCGGTAAAAGGGCTATAGCTTTAATAATACTCGAAGGAAAGAAGGTATGATGTAACTCCTACAATCCCCTCCAGTTTTGTTAAGCATTTTACACACATACGTAGCGCGTTATGTTACTATCTTTATTATATACTTGATTTCCTTGTACACGGTATTTCAAATCAGTTATTTTTCACTCTATAATGCTTAATATCTTCAATGCTGCGCATAGAAAGAATGAGCAACCTATAGCAAATGTGAGTCTGTAAATACTTTTCGTCACTTTCCCAGTGTATAATGTTTTTTTTCATTTTTTTTATATCAGTGTATTGTCGCGTAGAGGGCTTCGGCGGAGCATCGCGCGTTTTATCAAACGTATTTTCATATTTAAATTTGGAATTTTGCTGACGTACATAAGTCTCGAGCAGAATTTTTCATGCCCAGTGAATATTAAATTAAAAATTGCACGAAATTAATTAGATTTAAAAACAGATTTTTATCTCACTTTTAGCAAGCATTGTTTTTTTCATCGAGAGAAAATTTGCGACGCCTATGGCGCTCTATGCGTTAATTATATTTGGAAAAAAGGATCCGCGATTTTCTCGCTGATGTCAATAGTTCTGTGTTTGAAAAATAGGTGGCCGAGGGCTTGCCGGGTATACACAAGGCAGAAATTTTGCAATTGTGCGATGAAGTGGACAATCTGTCGCACCAGCTCGCCGATCTCTGCTCGCACGGGCTGGGCAATACGCCGCGTGCCCAGGAAATCGCACGGCAATTATCGCAAAAACTGTACGAGCTGAAGAACAGAATACAGCAGGCCGTCGTGTCCCGTGTCGTTGAGGATTTCATCGACATCACTACACCTCTCAAACAGTTCACGGATGCCGTTTTGGCACCTGCGGGCACACCCGGCCGCGATCAAAATTTCAACGATAAGACGAGCGCGCTGCAGACTTTTTCGACCAGAGCAGCGAAGACAGCAAGGATGGTCGCAGCCGGCGGTGGGTAACAATTATTTTGATGATGTACAGAACATTTGATTATCTTAAAAAGAAGAGAAGTGGTTAAAAATATCCACTTAGGGGATTATTAAATTATAGGAAGTGGCGGAAACAAGAAATTAGCTGAAGCATTAACCGCAAGTGCCTCGCAAGTGGAATCTCTGACGCCGCAGCTGGTCAACGCCGGGCGAATCCGCATGACTTATCCGGACAGCAAAGCCGCGGACGAGCACTTTGAAAATCTGCGGCAGCAGTACGCGGAGACGATGCAAAGGGCGCGCGCACTCTGCGACGAGGCGACCGACAGCGGTGATTTCATCAGGATCTCTGAGGAGCAGATGCAGAAACATTCGTTTCTTTGTGAGGACGCCATCGCCAAGGCCTTGCCGCAGAGGATGGTCGACAACACGGCGGCCATCGCTCGTCTCGCGAATCGAGTTATACTCGTGGCAAAGCAGGAAAGCGATAATAGCGAAGATCCTGCCTTCATACAAAGAGTAAATCACGCGACCAATGTCCTGCAAAATAGTGAGTGTGTTAATATTGCTTCGTATTATTTATCTGATCTCTTGAATTTTGTGACTGAAAATTAACACGGAGAAAGAAAAATTTACAGATCTCTTAAGTCTTAAGAAAGTAAGATCTTTTTTTTAAATTAACTTCAAGTTAATAATTATATTTGACAGGCGTTGCTCCGATGGTTCAGGATGCGAAATTAGTGGCAATGAACATCGGCGATAATACTGCGGTGTCGCGCTGGAGGGAAAGCAACCGCGCGGTTCGTATCTCTTTTATGCATTAATAATGAAAGTTAACATGTAATCTAATATATTTTCTATTCTTTTTATACTCCGTTGTGCTTTTATTTATTTATTATTCTGTTATATTCTATTTATATGTCTATTGTGCTTTCACAGTTGCTGAACAATGTAGGACAAGTTCGTAAAGCTATTGTAACTCAGCCAGACTTGGTACCTCCTCTGGAAATGTCGCGGTTACGCATTCATGACGGTAAGTTCCTGAACTTAGTACGTACAGAAAAAACAATATAAAATTTAGTACATATTTATAAAATAAAAATCAAGAAAAGGACAATCTCAGAAGATAATTTCTGTAAGCTAGAATATAAATATTTATTGGTAACAACTTTTAGTAGTTTAGTTAATTGACGCAATTATAACACTGCCTTGTAAGATCTCTTTCTGAAAGAAATGATTATAGATTGAATTTATTTAGATTGAATAGTAATCCACTCCATAATACTATAACGTAGGCTTGGTAAAATGGGTTAAACATTATTTCATTATGCCACTAACAGATTCTTGCTTTTATGTATAAAGTATGTAAAGTAGAACAATAGATGTAAATATAGGCAATGCTTGTATCGTAGAATCATTTTATATCGGCTATCATCGGCCACAATCATATACTCTTTATATGCTAAATAAAATCGTTATTTATTTTCACGTAACAGTCTCAAAAAATATGACAATACTTTCGATTAATGCAAGTATATAAAATTAAGAGTATTTCTCGGTAGCGACGAAATAATAGATAAATTATTATGAAAATTAATCTTGTTGAGGAAAACAAGACATGAATTTAATATGAATGAAATAAGTTCGTCTAATGTATCTTTTACAGATGAACAAATTCCAATCCGACTTACTTACTCCAAAGATAAAGATAAAGCTAAAGGTACTTCTTTCAGCACGCAATTATTTATGCATGATGTTTATCATACATTTGACGTTTCGTTCCTAAAATTATTTAAACAAATCACGAGATTGAATATATACGTTAATATTATTTGATAAAAAAAGTCGGTGATATTATACATACATAGACAAGTATACACGTCTGATGAGTATACGGTAATCTGTTTCATTTTGCTTGCCTTATTCATGCCTTATTATTCGATTTTTCTTTAAATTCATTCATTGCCGAATTCGCTGTTCATGACTAGAAGCTATATAATGCCATATCGCAATTGATAAAATCCATTGCATTAATTTTTGCTCACGTTCATCTTTTATTATATGTGAAATGCAGATCAGAGTAAAATGATAATGTAAAACTTAGATTTATCTCAGCATTACGTTGTGATATTAATTAAGTTTACTCCGATTAGTGGAAACTCCTGATCTTTTCGATCAAGAACTGCCCTCTGACAACGAGATAGAAAAATCGATTCATGATGGAGGTAAATTTAAAATATCTATCTCTGTTGGGCAGCAAGTGACCATTACATTTGATGCTTTAATCTTTATCTATACTCCTACAAAGCATGCAGTGGCTGAAAAACATTAAGCAAATGTTACATATGTGATCAGATGCAATAGTTTTGCACAAAAGAAGAAAGATGAAACATATTATTCTTACAATTAGTATAAATATGTAATTACGTGAGAGATATAAATTTTTATTATATATTTGATAAAAATTTCCATATTCAATAAATCGAGCTGCATTTTGCTTCTTTCACATAATCATCATGATCTTTAGGATAACATTTCATTAGTGACTCATTATTACTATCTCGCAGATAGCAATTTCAAGCATCAAACATTGCTATGCTCATGTAGATGATATTTGTTAGAATTATAAATATTATAGAGAAATGCTGTAATACTTCATCGACATAAAGCATTGTATCGATTACATGTTTACTCCTACGTCAAAACAGCATGATGCTTAATTATATGCATGTACTTTTTTTTATGAATTATATCTGATTCTTGTTGGTGTTTTAACATTATGCGTTTCTGCCTTTAATGCTTCATGGATTACCAGATTATTACGATTACAATATAGACGATGGTAATTACTTCTAAATATATTTGGCCCCTTACATTTATTGACTTATCGATCTCTTAATTCTATTAACATTCCTCAAGTGAAATATTTCTGTGAAATGATATGAAATAACCATTTTGTTTGTTTGTTACACACGTAACACAGACATTGTTTTATGAATTGTAATAACGAGACGAGTTCACAGCATTTTGTTCCTGTTTACATATTGTTTGCGATCGTTTACAGGAAGGTCTACTGTATAGCGACAATGCGTTATTCAGTTGATTAAGAAGCAGTTCTTAACACAATATTGATTATTTAACAGATCCTGTTAGGATCTTTTTACTTTGGGATTCCAGCGTGCATGTAACGTGATCACGAAAATGTGGGAACTCCGTTGCAAAATTTTATTGATGCCATATTCCTTTATTATGCACAGAAGTGGCACCTCCTCGTCCACCATTGCCGGGAGGTGACATTCCACCTCCAAGGCCTCCTCCTCCCGAGACAGACGACGAAGAGGAGATGTTTATGCACGCTCCTCAACCCAATCAACCAATCATGGTAAGAAAAAGAGAGAGAGACTTGATGCACTTTTACGCAAACAATTTATGCAAGCTGCAAAACGGTCGATCAATAACTGCATCGCGATAAATTTATTGTATAGATGGCCGCTCATGGTTTGCATCAAGAAGTACGACAGTGGTCTAGTAAGGATAACGAGATCATTGCCGCTGCGAAGAAGATGGCCATACTAATGGGCAGACTGTCAGGACTGGTTAGAGGTGAGGGCGGTAACAAAAGGGATCTTATTGCGTGTGCCAAGGCTATCGCGGAAGCTTCGCAGGAGGTCACACGTCTCGCTAAGGAGCTTGCTAGGGAATGTACCGATAAACGTATTCGAACGGTACGTTCAGCACATTTTTATACTTTTTATGATTATCAACTCTATAAAAGTCTCTAAAAGATAATCTTGTTAGAATTTTATATCCTGTTTAAATTTATGCAATTTAATCCTGCATTTTCGCGATCGACTTTTTCAGAACCTCCTTCAAGTGTGCGAGCGGATTCCCACGATTGGTACACAGTTGAAGATTCTGTCCACCGTAAAAGCCACCATGCTCGGAGCTCAAGGTACAGTTTGCGATGTTTCTTTTATTACACGTATGTCTTTATATCGATTCGACATTCGAACGTTATCGTGATTACCGGACTAATTGATCATTGAGAAATATTCAGTGACTCTAGGACGATTTAATCTCTCTACGAAACATTGCTTTAAAAAAATGAGAACTGCTGTAATTAATGAAAAAATTAAATTCTTTGTATATAGAGACACTCCCGACCTGGGAAGAGCTGATGCTTTATGGTAAAGAAGTTGCAAACTTGTGCTTGATGTTATCGTCTCTCTATCTCTTTCTCTTTCGATGGTGTTTTATTTCGTTCTGTTAAAAGATGCGATTTTTCAATTTTACCGACGCGGTACACGTTGCATTGAGATGCATGCAACCCTACTTTTCCCGTGGAAGAACATACAAGAGAGCGAACACTTTCAATTTGATTTTACGTACACTTCACAGACACTTAATATTACACAGGCAACAAATCACATTCCAATTATATTATATTAATTTAACAATTTTTATGGAAGATAGACTAATCTTGATATTTTATTTAAACTTTAAACGGTATGCCGTTGGTATGCGTCTGCTCATCGTGGTGTAGATGAATTGATTGGCTGCAGTAAGTGGATTATAAAAACACGTAGCGGATTCTTAGATAGCAGATCAATTCGATATAGCGATGTCTATATTTTTTACCATGCTAAATATAGCAGTATATCCCGATGTAATACGTTTCATCATTGCCGATTGCCATAACGTAATTTATGATTCATGATTTGTACATATATATTATGGTAAGCTGATATCTCGGATTCAACCAGCTCATGTCGAAAGACTTGTTCATCACATCACGCATCAGTTTCATTCTCTCTGTTTTGAAATATGTCGTCACTTTTTGCATGTGCATTTTGATATTATAATTACTAAGGCTCGCGTATTTCGTCGTTAAGTTAATTACGACACATATCGATTTATAGAAAGTGTGTCTGTTTATAAAACTCGAATACCCGAGTCGTGGTAATTATTGAACTACCATTGTAATGTTATGTGTACATCAAACACAATGTTCAAGACATTTTACATGCACCTAATCTTACCATCACCTACATTGCATGTGAACCCCCACATCATTATATTTTATTGTTACTGTAAATAGAGAATAGTTTTTCGTTTTAATATTCAGAAAGAGTATTCGTTGAAAGTAATCATGATGAAATACTTTTATGCCATAGAATAGTAATTAAAAATTACGTTTGTGTAAATTATATTATCCATTTATCCAGTTATACTTGACATAGTCGCTACTTGCTACATAAAATATTTATAATTTGCGTTACAGATGTAATTTTAGAATTTAGCGACTGATACTTAGTAACACACTGAAGATTATAACTAGAAATTAGATATATATATATATAGATATAAAAAATTTAGATATAAATGTAAAAATATGAATCAAAGAACTTTTCCGACTCAATCTAATGGCTGTTCATGTAATGTGCACATTTAGGTACGGAAGAGGATCGAGAAGCTACGGACATGCTTGTCGGAAATGCTCAGAATCTCATGCAAAGTGTAAAGGAAACGGTGCGTGCCGCAGAATGCGCTAGCATAAAGATTCGTACCGCTTCCGGTATGAAGCTGCGCTGGGTGCGTCGTCAGCCATGGTATCAATATTAAATGGTAACCCGAGGAAAGTACAGTCTCAAGGAAAACGTGCAAGATTTTGCTTGGTGTTCATGTATACATACATCAGTAGACATTTTTCCATAATATTAGAAGTATATTAACCGTATATATTTTTATTGCAATTACTAATCATAACGCCTGATAAATTTACGAATTAATTTATATTTAACGATCTATTTTCTGTTTATTTGATAATTCATAGAACAGATTATTTATGGAAATATTTCTACAAAGAAGAGAAAGTAGTTTGACGTGTATTTTAAAACGCACAATTTTCATAGGCAGCAATCTCAATATCTTCCTTTTATCATTGTTTATTATATGATTTTTGTATTCAATTAATTTATTATGCTTCTTTTTATCTGATATTTTATTAAAAAACCCAGCATGTTATAAAATTAACTGATTATAAGCGTAGTATATATTGAAGATTAATTCTCAATTCCTTATTTCGCAAAATATAACGTCTTATTTATAATTTGTATGTAACACACACCTATAGTAAGAATGATAGTACCTTAACAATAGTAATAATATATATAATAATGATAAAAATATATAACAATAGCGCAATATAATATATATATATATTTTCATCCGTTTTTCTAGCCAAATTGAGATACTATACAACTCCAAATCTTTATAAAAGTTTTTGATAAAATTAAACGTGATAAAATTTGCGAAAACTACATTTGTCTACCAGTAAAACATTTCTATCTTTCGTGTAGCGGATATTACTACATGGGATTGGAATGTTATATTTTTACAAGATGGACACGTATATAATCACGTTCGAAATTGCTGTACCAATGTATTAAACGGCTGTTTTGTATGTATGTAGTGGAGAGTTGTCTAAGTTTATTATCTGAATCTGTGATATCTATTAAAATATTGAAAGTACATTCAGAAACAGGACATTGTACGAGGATCATGTGGTAAACATTTTTATTTTATTATATCTTATTAATTGAAAACACAAACCGTCAACAGAATATTCTTGCTTTTAAAATTATTAGACATTTCAGATTGTAAACTTAGATATCAACTTCATTAATATATAAGAAATCTATTTTTATAATTTTACGCAGCGATAGGAGTATCAATTTCAACATTGGCTTTGTGTTCTCATATTATACTTTTCAAGTGGTGCTAATCCGTGCAATATTCATTTATATTAAGCAATATTGCTATGTAATGGAAACTGCTGAAGTTATATGCCGGCAATAGGTTCTTTAATATGTATCACGTAGATCGATTACTGATGATGACGATGGAATGTTATGACACGTATTGATTCTCACTGACAGAGATAACGATGTATTTCGGGACACTTTTATGTAACCACCTTTATAATAAAAATAACATTTATTGTTTAACTTAGTTGTACTTTAACTTAGTTTAACGTAGTAGTATTTATTTCTAATTACCACAAATCATGACTATGCATTGTTTTGCATAAATGCAACGTAAATAAATATAAAATCTAGACGTGTATATACATATATATGTAGAAATCACTTAAATAAATGGATTGCGTTTTATTTCAAGGTACCGAAGATTCTAGCGGTTCCTTCTTGGCAGATGGCTGTCCGGGAACCGTCGTTCCTGGCATTTTGTTTTTTGGCATTTTTCCGGGCCTTAAATATGGATTATCTATGATGTCTTGCTGAGTAGTATTTTCACCATTCTGCTCTATGTTCTCGCCTTGCGTTTGATCGTCTGCAAATAAGCGTTCGTGAATCGCTCGTTTTCTTACAAGAGTAAGTATGAAAAAGAGGTTCACTTACTTTCTTCAATTCTCTCTTCAGTTTTTTCCTCCTTTTTCTTTTTCGTCGGATTCGACTCAAACTGGAAGTCTGTGTCCGGTTCGAATATTTGATCCTGAGGTAAAAGAGCAGAGATGTAACTCGGGAATTGCGGTTTACAGGATATCACTAAAAACGAAGAAGAAGATGCATGGTAGTATATTGTTGTATATAATTCTGTTTGATGATCACTATATAATACTCGTGACAAATTGCTTACAGGGAAACATGCTGTTATCCTCCGTGAGAAATAAACTGTGCGTTTCTCCAGTTTTGGCGATAAACCTAGTCAAAGCTCTCTCGATGTCACGCTTCTGTGTTGCTACCTTTTCTCTTATCGCTTCGTACTCTGTTACTGGTCTACGATGTGTCTACAATAACGTTCGTTATAGAGAGTTAGATCCGTAAACAATATATGCGATACTTATTTTCATTGCAGAAACATAAATAGCTGCAATTAAAACTGGCAAATACTCACTGGAGTTCTGATGTATGCATGTGGATCAGGGAAGGGTGGTAGGTAACTTGGTATGTGCGACGGGTGGTTCTGCTTGATACCAGCCTGCAAGATGTTCGATTGCCTCGACTGTGTCTGTTGTTGAAGTGGCGGTAAAATTGTTCTGTTCTGTCTCTTCGCATATGTCTCGATGTTATCTATCTTTATGCCCATATTGATTAACGCGAGAATCACATCGGCTATGAGAGGTTCCGTCCTCCCAGACAGTTCACAATAATTTCTCGCCGATGCTCCAATCTCCACAATAACTGAAATCAATGCATAATGAGGGAATACAATTTGCAGAACATTTTCTGTGTTCAACAAGAACATAAATTTGAGATCTTTATTTAAATTAAAGAAAAGTCAGAAAATTAATTAACAATTGATACGCTTTCAATGAAAGAGCTATAAGAGCTGTGACATAGTTTATGCTTTAATATAAAATGATCGTCTAATAACTAATTTTGAGATGCAACTCATCACTCTTTCTTGATCATCGTTTTTCTTTTCATTTCATATGCATTAAGCATTTGATATTAATATTTCAGATTAAATATGAAAATATTTAAACAAATTTAAATTTAAGTAAACTTACATGATTGTAGCATCTCGGTGAGAGTCTCTAATACTTGTTTCTCACATGTTTCATAACCACACTCCATTAAAATGCTGCAAACTACATGATTCAGTATTTTTCTTCGTGTGTTAAATGTCTGTGTGTCCATAGTGGTTGACATAAATAACAGATCGTCTTGTTTGTTATTCTGTATTAAAATAATCGGATGATCCTGTTAAGTTTTAATACACAGCTCATACATTGCTCACGTCACAACTGTCAGCGAAGTGACGCCACATACTACCCAGTATAACCTTATGGCTTAAGATAAGACTCCATACGTACGGTGAACCCCGGCAAATGCTGCGGTGACCAATTAGAAGCCAAGCACACCGACCTGCACCAATGTGATTGGCTAACGGATAGAGAATTTTAAATTCCTCTAGCTATTCCTCGACTGCAAAGTCAAATCTTTGATAACCAAGAAATATGCATGAATACGCCTCTCACTTTTCTATAGTTTCAGGCTTTTGAAATTGTTTCAATATTTACATTTATTTGTGTTTATGCAGTAATATATCAGTTCTTATTAATTTTGTATTTAAATCTAAAGGTGCACACACAATCTTTAGCTTCTAATTATTCATTTTTATTGAAAGTAATGTACTGACATAAAGTGTTTTCTGTTTGTCACTTTACTTACCTTGTGTTTAACAATCAGATTTAAATTATTTTTTATTCTCTTTAATTATATTAAAATTGAAATTTTATTAATGATGTTATATTATTGCAGATGAATTTCATAATGAATTGTAGATAACAATTCTGTTCACAAAACACAGATATTTGATATACTTACTGGTTCGTTATGGACACAGATATATTAAGAATAATATTAAGCAGCTGTGGAGGTGCGGGAAATGCTCAGTGCGAAGATTATAAGGATGTGTCAAGGGAAACTTTACTTTCTCTAGAGTCTGACACAGTACTGAATACATTGTGCACTTCACTGAGCAATCTTCTATGTTGCAAAGTATCCAGGGAAGCTTACCAGCGCTACTCGGTTCGACTTTTGATAATTGTACGTCAATCGTTTTGCATTAAAATATTTTCTTTAACATTCAATTAAGTATAACATTACAAGTATGATCTCTTATTACAGGACATTCTACGGAAATGGTGTAGGACAACAAACAATTTTGAACATCTACAAATATTTACATCTAAAGAAAATAGCTTGAAGTTTGTGAGTATTCTTTTAGATAAATATCTCACGGACGATGTCTTGAGCGAGTGTTACTCGGAGGATGCTCTGATATCTTTAACTAGTGCTGTGATACACTTGTCCATTGACAATCCGTCCTTCATGCATCATTTAGACAGATTACTCGTAACGCTTTCTCAGCTAGAGACTAACGATAAGATTGATAAATTCTTGCAGAGTGTTCTAAGCTCAAACTTACGCCTTAAGCTATCTACAAGAGAACAAATATACGCCTCGCAAAAATTTAAATTAATAGAAGAGCCCTTGCTCAACGGTTTCGCGCTCGCGTCTTCCGATTCTAACAAAGAGGATTGCGCAAACGATCAGAGCAACGAGTTAACGCTGAATCGGTTATTGGAGTTTAGTGCCGAGTCTGCATGCGTTTTTCAATTAACGTTTAACTTTTTGAAGGAATTATTAGTTCAACTGCAATACGCTCCTCTTGTTTTGGATTTTACAAAGTCAATGCTAAAGCGAGTATCTGCCTATTGCGAAAATCATGGTAGAGATATACTGGATCTCTATCCTAGGAAACTGCGGTCCTGCATAATTTTATTGAGGATAGAGCCCAGGCATCATACAATGCAGACGCGGGACTACACGTTGCAAACTATGAAACAAATTTTCAATGAAAATAAGGATGTCTTATTAATCTTAATGTCGCACTTTCCTCAATGGCTAGAATATTTTGCAAGTTATGTCGCGAATGATGCACGAAGTTGACTGTTGGAGAAAAATAATGCAGGTTTATAATATAAATAAGATTTCTATTGTGTCGTATTAGTATTATTTTTGTGCGCGCTTAATTATAAAATGCAGATATGTTTATTATGTATTTAAAAATAATAATTCTGAATGTCTGAAAGGGAGAAATGCTGACGCAGTGTGTACCAAAGACGGATCTTTATTTATTGTTCAGTCACAAAATGTATGCTGGAATGTTCGACAATTTAATAATGAAAGTTGGCATCCCGGATGATTAAAGCCATAAAGTCACGTTAACGGCTCATTCACGCTCCTAGAATACATCTTATGCGAAACGGTGGATCGAAAAAATGTCGCGGTACTCGTGCTATTTCAAGCGGAATATTTCGAGAAGGAAGAACATTCGTACCTTGTGACGCGCAAAAGCATTTGTCTCTACATCTCAAATAAAAAGGAACGTTTTCTGGTGCAAAGGACTACTTAACGCATAAACTGTAAACGTAAACTGTAAATCTTTTCAACTACGAGTATCACTCGTCAAATCGTGGTGAACAACATTTATCGCAAGCTTAATAATTTATTATTAATAATTAACTCCAGAGTAGCTAAACGAAACGGTAGTCGTTAAAAGTTTCTCGTTAGGTAAGTGTGTTGCGATCTTTTCAAGTCGCATAAACCCGTTCATAAATCGCGCGGTTTTGTAAGTGAGAGGTACGAACGATAGATGTCGCTTGAGTTTGACCTGGATTTTCCAGCGCCTCGTGCGGATTTCTGCGCGTGCGCGCGTTACTCTTAAACGCAAGTTACGGAACGATTTCAATTTTCCGAGGTTGTTTCTTCAGCAGTACGTTTTTCTACCGAGAATTAATGCATTATCGCGTGATAATGTGGTCGGTAAGACAAGAAGCTTTTCGGAGTTTATGAATTAACACGCGATTCGTCGCCGTTTTCGTATTGAAAGAAATTTCGAATTTGATCGCACAAATGGAGAGTCCAGATAGATGACTCTTCCGCACTGATCGTGATGGTTCAGGACAGGTTCGGGATTCCAACTCGATACTATTTTAATTTCGAGTTTAATTCACCGAATGCGAAAAGACCAAATGTCGACGCATGTTTCGCAAAAATAAACTCGGATGTGTAACATCGAAATTTGATTCGCTAGAAATTTAGTCGACTCCGCCACGCGATCCTCTTCCCGTCGGTAAGAGCGGTACCTATCTTTCGCGCGCCATTTAAACGCCGATCACCTCCAACTGCGGGATCGTCTGGATCTCTCGCGACTTTCCGGAGGCGGATTTCTCGGACGCCACGCTTTTGCTGGACGTGGAGACGCTCATGGCGGAACAGGACAGGGATGTTGGGACGGTAGCGGCGGCGGCGGCGGGAGCGGAAGTGGATTTCACAGGATTGATTTCACAGGACGCCTCCGCCGGGCGCGGCAAGGACCTTCGTCTTTTCAGGGACTCACGCTGCCGCTGATCGCCCTGGCGTTTTTCCGTCCTGGACTTGGGCAGCGCGACCTATCGACGAAGACGCGCTTGTTAAGAGGAAGGAGAATATTTGATAGAGTGATAGTACTGTCACTTGCGATAAGATTGGCGCTTCGTAGAGCGACATAAAAGAATTCTGTAATAGAGATAATACTCTTAGTTGAGCTGTAAATCTTTTAATTTAATTTAATTTACTAGCTCTGTTAAAGATCCCAATTTAGATCATGTAACGAAAGTAAATAAACTCTCACCCAGCCCGGAATATTTGCTCACGCGCGTCCAATATTACGCGGCTTGCAAGGGTAAAGGGATTTTTCTTTCTCGCCTTTTCGCGATTTCTAATTATAATAATTAGGAATAATTTATAATTCGATCTAAAAGGGATGCGCAGGTGAATGGCAAAAGATTTACCGCGTTTTATTAAGGAACCCGAATTCATTCTAAAGCTTGTTTCGTTCGATCTTTATGTAGAATATATAAAAACAATTTTGTTAACGACTTTGGGGATCTTTGATAAAAGAGAATCCTCTATTTTGCATTAATTAGAAATTTCAACTTCAACCTGTAACACGTCTAATTTTGTAAATTTACATGCGAATCGCATATTTTAATGAAACAGGAATTTTGATCCTGGAAACATCTTTTGTAATTGACCATGTTGCAACATTCCGGATTACAAGCGCGTGAAACAGGCTTGTGACACCCTCGCGTCGATTTTAAAGGAGAGAGCGTCAATTTGGAGGGTATTGGGAGGTGGACTTTCTTCCTTGCTTCCTCGTTCGGCGTGAATGTGTCCGGGTAAAGTATAGACAGTAGAAATGTTATAAAATGAAATGCTCTGTTACCTTGTAAAACGTGTTACATTTAACATCGATGCGATGAATCTTTTTTTTTTCCTTTTTTGTTCGAACGTGTGAGAGAGCCGTAATACTATGTCTGTGTAGTATTCTACTTCTTTTATAGCTCTTCATCGTACTCCTCCTCACGCTTTGCGTTTCGAACACACAATGTCGGATAGATGAACAGCGATTTTTCTGCGCGGTTGTTAAGTGTGTGTTGCCTCTTTTTCATTTTCTTTTTCCCTTTTTCCACCCATTTCCCGGTTATCCCCTGCTACGTGTCTGTGTAAGCGCCGTTTTTTGTCAATTATTACAACAATAGATATATACACGATCACACGCGGTGTACGCACATGGTACGCGTGTGCGCGCGTAAAATGGCTTGCTTTAGTTAACTACGTTATCTTGCAGCGAATGGGCGAAAGGTCGCGGCTGATGATCCCCGAAGGCGTGCACGCGTTCGTCGCATTTATCGCACGTTCGTCCGCGCTACGCGACGAGCGATCCCGTCGCACCGAAGAGATCGAAATGGACTTCCTTGGACTTCCGGTGGTACGCTTCGAGATACTCGCAATCCCCGAATCCTTGCGTTCCCGGATCCACGGGTCTTCGAGCCTGCGAACTCCAAAATCCATGGATCTTCAGGTCCACGAATTCCAAAATCCTCTTGGACCTCGGAACTCAGGAATCCCCGGATCTTGAGATCTACGAATTTCTTCATTCCTGGATCCTGCGGTGTGGGATCCGTGAACTTCCACCAGAATCCTCGGATTCGTGAATTTTCAGATCTTGGAATTTAGAAAACGTATTCCAGAGAACTAGAAGGAGGTTCTAGGAACCTCCTAGAGATCTCGGGATTTATGAATTCTCGGACATTCGGACGTTCCTTAGATACTTGATATCTACAAGTCCCGAGATCCTACGGTTCTTCGATCAGTGCGATCCTGGTTCGTTGGACGTCGAGCTCTCCTTGAATTCTCGAACTATTTGGGACACGCGAGATCGGCGCTCCTTCAAGCCTGTCCGCGACTCTCGTACCAATGGACCGATCTTTCGCCCCGACTCCGGCGCACTGCTCTGGTATTCTTGAATAGTTTAATATTGAAGTATTACAAACTATGTGGCGGGAAAACGTTTATCCGAAGAAACAATTGGTACGAATTTGCGCCCGACATATCTCCCTCGAGTTCGTAACACCTCGGAAACTCGGCCCGATAAGTATCTATATAACAATTATAATATTATGCTGATATAGCGATCCTCAAGAGTTACGCACTGTTAAACGTTCTTCGGCGTCTTCAGTGTGTGTGACGCCCTATCTACACCGAGGACGATGCACCGAGGAATGCATGTCGCGTCACGTTGCGTCTGAGAAGTGTCCGCGTGCCACGGAAGGAAGAAGAATCACGTTTCGCAAACGTGAACGCAAGTTTAACGGTGATCGCGCGGCGTGAAAAGAAATGATCGCATGAATCGTTGCGGCGCGAGGAGTCGCGGAGGATTTTCAATTTCGAGTGTTTCTAATGCTCGCTCATGCGCCGCGCGAGGCGCGAGAGGAGGATACCCGCGCTGTGCGTTGTGGGTGGATGAACAAACGTCGGAGCTTGCAACAGACTGTTATCTTTAATAAATCAAACGACATACACAAAGGCCAATCGCAGTAATTCTCACTGTTTCTCTGCAACAACAAACTTTGATTTACGTACACTGCTGTATATAATGTAATAATTCGAGGACACGTATAACTCTCTGCGACATAACTTCCTCTGCGAGAAATCGCGGTGTCGTGCTCGGCGGCGCATCGTCCTCGCGATCGGCATCTCTTATTTTCTCGATTATTTCTCTCGCCTTATAAAGAGTAGCTCGCTCGCTTCGATTGTCGAGCGACAGTATACACGCACACGTATTAGCATTCACGCACGCATGCACACACGAGAGCGCGCCAGGAGGAAGAAAAAGAAAGGGAAACGAAATGCGCTCAATGATCACCGATTTTGCACGATCCAATTTTTTTCTCGATCGCGAATTCAAGTAACGTCCGATCGATCCGTTGATCGAAATTCTGAAATAATGCGCCAGTCGATCTTCCGTCGAATCTCTCTCTCTCTCTCTCTCTCTCTTCCTCTCTCCCTCGTCGTTTTGATCCGCATAGTTATCATCTATATTATTTTTTTTATGTCTTTCTCTTTCCCTTCTCGGCCGTTTTTCGCGAGATTAACGCTCCGTGTTGATTCTGAACGCTGGATCCGAGTGGCTCGATTAAGCACGTGAAAAAACGTGAGAGACTTCTCCCAAGGAGGAGGAGGAAAGAGAATGCGCTTAAAGACGCTTAAGTAGACGCGAAAAGAACAGAGAGGAACGGAGAGAATCTGGCTGAAGTCGAGGCCGGGAAGAGAAAGATGAGGCAAACGAAAGAGCCGTTGATTAAATATGCAAACTCGACTGATCGTTGTCGTAACATATGCTTAAAAAACAAGGAAAAAAGAAGAAAATAAAAAGAGGAAGAAACTGGCCCGCTCAAGGGGGTCGGCTTCATTAGCAATCGATACACAATTAACAGCGCTCCGATAATAATAGGTAATAATAATTAGCAATAATAAGAATATTCGTAATAGTAAGAATAATGACAATATAATCGTAATAATAATAATAATAATATAATATAATATAATGATAATAATCGCAGTAACGATAGGGTTTTCATATGGCTAGATTTCGCTTCTTCCGTGAACACAATTTCGTGAAGCGAGAAATCGCGTATAAACCCCTGCGATCAACGTGAGTCGTTCCGCGACGAGAAACGTGGATCGCGTTGTCAGGTGTTCAAATCTGCATTTTGCCCGTGCGGGGACGAACGGGCGTAACACCCGACGATGATCATCGCTACACGCAATTGTCGCTCGTGTATACGCGGCCACATATGAAAATCCTGACGTGATTAATAATATATAGCGCGTGACAATGGATAACAGCAGCGGTGTGTAACTTCACCGAAATATATAAAAACATAGGTATGGGATTCCGGCACCCTATCTCCTCGTGGACACTTTAACATTTAGCAGAAAGGTCCGCCGATCACTAACCGCGCAACGTTTGTTCGTAAAACAGCAAACGAAACACCAAAAGCTACTCTCTAACAGCCACCTTCTTCGCTATATATATATTTATATATATATTACGAAAAAAAAAGAAAGAACATTCGATAGAGACAACTAATCAATGGTCATATAAACTGCGTTTAAATTCATGTGTGGCGATAATAGTATTATTCTTTTTTTTGTGTGTTGCTTTACTTCGATAGTACTTCTCTCACTAGACACGATTCAACATATAGAAAGTTTATCGTTATTATTTAATAATTATTATTTTATCATTTATAATTATTATCTTAAAGCTGTGTCTAAAGACTCGCTGCGTGGCAGGAGCGTGTCGTGTTTTTTTTTCTTCTTTCATTCATTTTATATTACTTTGCTTATTCTCTTACGTGTGTCAGACGGTATCTCTTCATTTTTGTCTTCTTTATATCTGCTTCTCTCTCTTTCTCTCTCTCTACCTCTCTGCGTTTTGCTTTAGTTAGGTACGTTTGTAGTCGTCCTCGCTTCTTCAATAATGTGTTTTTGTATGCATTTTTTCGCACGCGCTTTTGTCGCGCGTATATCTAGTTAGACATGTGTCTCCTCACTCTCTCTCTCTCTCGCGCTCTTTCTTTCTCTCTAGTCATCATAGACGTATATATGTATTTATATCTTAAATATCTACTACTTGTGGATGCTTTGTGATTTGTAATTTGTAATAGATCACAATGTCATACCATCCGCGCCAGTGAACGATTTTCTATACCTTTTCTTTGCCATTTTCTGTTTACCACGCTCGGTTCGAACAATATACAATGCTTGTGCATATACCGTATAGGTGTTTCTTTTACCACTCCCTACTCCTTAAATAATTCAACAAAAAGTTCGATGGTGAGTAGTGAATGTGGTGGACGTGTAAAAGCTCGCCAACGGTCTATCTCGAGATGTATCTCGCCCTTCGCTCGTTAGCTAACACATGCGTGATATATATATATATATATATATCGATATCGGGACAATCGCTGGTGCATTTTAAAAGACGATAGAACGAGAAGGATTAAGTAGAGAAAATTTACTTAAACTCGAGAGAAGAGGATCGGGGTTCTCGTCTCAATATGTTTCGCTCACTCGTGCGTAGTCGAATTTGTTATTGTAATTTATATTTCACATTATATTCATCAAAATCTACTAAGCTAAGCAAATTCAGACCAGCCGAAATTGTACTTGTTTTTTTTTTGCTTTTTCGTTTTTTAAGAAAGAAATGCAAATGAAAAAAATAATATCTCACCGAAATACGATACTAAGTTTTGTCACTAGAAAATGAATAAAATTTTACTTATTCTCACAAAATATCGCGAACGCGCGCTGATCACGCACTCCATCAAACGCGCCCAATTTAAATACCTCTTAACACGTGTCTTTCTCTCGTTCTCTCTCTCCCTTTCTCTCCTTCTTTCTTTCTCTCTATACGCGTCGCTCAACCGTTTATCTCGCACCAGTGCGAAATAATAGATTTACGTCGGTTTCGTCGTTTCAGTCGGAAGAAACGCAAATAAGAATGGATAGATATTTATCAAGTATTGATATTAGCACAGCGTTGCACAATCAAAGCGTATCAAGATTTCCGTCTCCTCTGGGAGATTAACTCGCAACTTGCGCGTTACTCTCCTCTCTTGTTCTCTCTCTCTCTCTCGCTTTCAGAAGTCACCTGTCTTGAAATCTATATTCTTCCTTTTCTCTGCCATTCGTTTTGTCTCATCTTTCTTCCTGTGTCGTCTGGGCCTAAACGACTGCCGGGCCCCGACAACACACGAGTCCCTCAGTTAACCGTTGACCGTACGTTGCCGGATATGCGCAGTTGTCTGGGTCCGCGGACATTGGCATTTCGTTACACAATTATACAGTTATATAGATTCTATATAAATACCTATTACGCATTCGTATAATACATACCTAATATGCAATTGTGTTAGAACTCGGCCATCGCTCAAACTTATGTAACTTAATTACACGTGCACACCGTCTCTTGTACCGTGCGTCTTTCGCGAACATGCCTCTCATGATGGAACATATCTCGTACGTGTCACAATCGTGGTGTGGAGAATGTTAAAATTTCCTGTCCAAAGTGTATGCGCGTGTCGTGTACCTGTGTGTGTGTGTGTGTATATGTGCGTGCGTGTGTGTATCTTGCATTCCGTAAAAACGCGTAACTTTACGCGATCTTTTTATGTATGATTGCAGGCGCATCGTCCGTATCGAATCGATGAAACAAAACGTAACGTAATTAACTCTCTGTATAATATACATATTAATATGTATTAATATGGTTTCTTTCTTCTGCTCGTCGGAGCTAGAGCATCCTCTTTTTGTGTTCCTTCCCTTCGCTGCTCACATCTATGTTAAATATTATTTCATAATTATTTTTTTTTTTAATAGAGACGTTCAGTTTTCAAACGAGTGTATGCGATGTCGCGGGTGCACAGACAGTAATATAAATATTCGAATGTATGATAATACACGAATATCTTCTTATCCACTTTTCCGTTTTTTTTTTTTGTTGTTTTTCGTTCAACTTAATCACCGGTAGCATAGCGCGCGCGCGCTCTCTCACCGTCGAGAAAACGCAACGAAGTCGCAAGAGGCAAGCTCGCTCTTACATTTTTATCTACAGTCAGCCTGCCCGACGGGTGTGTTCGGCCAAAGGTTCTCGGCGACTCGCTTCCTCGGCGTTAAGTCGAAAAGAAAGACGTACGTATTTCCTAATACGTATTCCCTATTAGACACGATATAGATTCCTTTTCCTTTTTATCTCTTTTTTTTTCTCTCGCGACAACCCACACGTTTTTTCCCTTCCTACTTTGTCGTGATATTTAATCGTTAATATAACAACTATTTATTCATAAATTCTGAACGATCAAATTCAATTGTAACGTGATCCACACTACAGTCCATTTCCCGTTCAAGATTTCTTCGTTCGTCCACAACGCGCACACGTGAGAAGTAGAACGCGAGTACGCGCGTGCATGCACGTCGAAATATCTGATAATGTCTGAGAGAAGAATGAAAAGTTCAATTATGTGACGACGAAACTGACTGATCGAATAATAATAATCAACTAAACGTGCGTTCGCGGGAAGCCAGGAAATGAACGGTAGTACTCATAACGTCAATCGATGGCAACTCGTGTTCGCCTAAAAAGACATCGCGCGATAATTATTATACTCTCGTTCCCGTCGTTGCGTGTTTTATTTTTTGTTCTTTTTTTTAATCTATTCTGTGTTAGTCGCACGAGCGGCAGTGACTCGTTTCCCCCTTCGCACACACACACACCATCCATCATCCCTCCCCCTTTCCATCCGTCTCCCTCGCCTTCTCGCGAGACGCGCCGATAATTGCGTATTTCATAATCACGCACCGTCTTAGTTTCTTTTTTTTTTATCAAATCTGTGGCTATATGAATATATACTCAACAATCGACTGATACTCTTTGCGATATAATGGCCGTATTTCAGGCGAGTTTTTTGGTGTTCGCGCTTGATGGCGCCTATGACGGTATGATGTGACGGTGACGGTGACGATGACGATGACGGTGACGGTGGTGACGGTATCTCGGTGACGGCGACGGTGATAGTGATGGTGTCGATGACGGTGTGACAATGACGATGATCATATCGATGACCACGTCGATGTCGTAGCCGATGAATAGTATGACGATGACGATGGCATAGACTCTGACAAGTTCTTTACTTCGCTTAATGACTTGAAAACGAGTTTACGAGTTATAATTCCCAAATGTTCGAGTTAAGTTAAAGCCTTTTTCACTTGATTAGGGGAGAGTCTAAATTTGGATTGGGGTTAGGCTGTGTGTTCGAGGATGGCGATGGTACCTGTGCCACCACCGAGCCCTTCCCCTCGGACAATACATTTCCGCCGCCGCCGCCGCTGCTGCTAACACCACCGCCGCCCTCCTTCATCTTCTCGCAGTAGTCTGCGAAGATATCACGGAAACGCGCCCAGGACTTTTCTGGCACGGTGATGGCTGTCCTAAAGTTCGTTTTCACCTGCAAAAATGTAATTACCGTTTTCCATTAATTTTTTCCTCCCAAATAAATATTTTCCATCGTATATACAGAAGAGATTGGTAATGTCAGTAATGTTAAATAATTTATTTCTTAAATAATTTATTTTTTGTTGCTCGCGTGCAAAACGGTGGGCGCGTACCTCGGAAATTCTCATGTAGATGCCACGGTTGTTCTGGCCGATATCAAAATAGAAATTCTTGCTATCCACGCGCATGTAACGGCCCTCCGGCAGGTCGCCTTTGAAGCCACCATCGTCAGTGCCAAATTCCTCGAGAAGGTCCGTTAACGCGTCGCGAAACTCTATCATACCTTGAGCAGGTATCGCAATTTGCGTTCTAGGACCTCCCCGCGTTATCGTCTGCGACACCTGAAAGAAGCAACAATTGAATATTACACGCGATCCCCTGCGCGCCGACAATCCGCTATACCGTTTGCGCACAGTCATAACGCGAAAGTCGTTATATCGAATTCCACGCGTGCAAAGCTCTCCTTTATCGAGACGACTCGCGAAGAGCTCTATTCGTCTTTGTCGTCCTTCGAAAAGAGCACGGCCTCTCAAGATGAAAGTTGACAGACTCTTCTTATGACTTAGCGTAGAAAGTAAATACATTGGCTGGTACATACAGGGTGACTCACCCGCAGGAAACGGCCGCGAGAATTCTCCTTGAGGTCCAAGTAATATCGCCTATTATCCTTCACCATCATCTCTGACTTGAGTTTTCCATCGTCTGGCACGTTCTCTGGATTTGGTGGACCTGGATTACCCGGCATCACAAACGCAGATGTTAATCAATTCCATTAAGACAAGTTTAAATAACTGATGACGAGATCATGAGAAGTGAAAACGGTTGAAAAAATATTGCGATTGCTTTTTCGATGGATGGGATTATCATTTTTGTTGCATATAATTGCAATAAATTTTAGAAACTGAAGATAAAGATTATAAAAGACGTACCTAGAGATGCGTAAAAATCGCTAAACGTCGACAGGTGGTCCCGGAATTCCGATGCTGTGCTGAGTGCCAGATAGATTTGGCTTCTTCTTCCATCAGCTCCAATCTAGAAAAGACACACGTAATGAGGATAAATCATTACGTTATGCAAGTAATTCCGCATATATAGATAAGCGTTTATACAGACACTTCTTATCGCACTATTGCATAATTTTGAATTTATGCATGAATGAGTACAGTTGCAGAGGCAATATTTAAAAGTATTATTCTTTAGTTCTACGTTCGTGGGATGTTTATCGTGAATTAAGTTAATGATAAGATGATACCTCGGCGACTTTGATAAACCTTCCACGCCTGTTTTGTTTTACATCAAGGTAGAATCTTTTGCTTTGAATCTGCAACATTTTCGTCGCCAGTTCCTGCTCGCTCTGCTGGCCCTGCTGACCTGCAATATGAATATAGTGCTCGTTACATAATAGTCCACTAGTTCGCTACATAACAATTTGAAAGTATTACGTATCAATTGCAATATTGCAGATTTAAACATAAAATAGATAAATTAAAATATCATTCGTCATTATTTTGTAAAGTGTAATCGTTTCATAATACTCTGTTTTATTAGTATCAATTTTGTTTCATGTTATATTATCTGTTGCAATATTACAAAATGTAATGAGGTCTCATTAAACATAATATTAACATAACAAGATTCGAGTCGGCGAAAGATCTTTCTGAGATGCTAATTACTTAAAAACATCTAAAGTATCAAAAAAGAAGAAGAAAGGAAGAAAGAGAAAACTGAAGTATCTCTTCGAATGCCACGAATGTGTATAATTTTTCAATTGGTTTTAGATGCAACTGAATTAGCAGCTCCACTATGATTGCATGAAAATGAGTAGCGGGAACCTGAGAAAGGATCGAAAGCAAAGGGAAGAGGGGGAGACCCGATAGTGGGGTTGGTAAAGAGGTGACCCAGTGCTTATTGGGTCACTTCACGCTCGACTCTCTGCGTCGGGTCTTCTCGGGTCACGTCTCCCCCCTGGCTTAGTGGGGCCGATTTCAAAATCGGTTTAGGAAGAGACTGAAGATATTCGGCGATGGCTCGACCTAACCGACGTATAAATGGCCTATCCTGTCTATCAGGATGGAACAATCACTTTGATATAACACGCTAGAACGATGTTGCTAGTCCTCGATCAATAACAGCTGCACCAGAGAGGAGAGGTCAACGACCCCTTTGGTGCCCTACTATCACGACCGGATATGCTCCTGCTTTTTACGCTACTTGGTTTTCTTTCTTCTTATCCTGAACTACCACTCTCCGTTGCCTTTCTCTCTCTCTCTCTGTTTCTCTGCTGCGTAAATGTTAGTAACAGACGTTTCATCCTCAAACTCGCTTCAAACGCACGAAAACTCTGGTCAAAGAATTGCATACGTATAACAGTGATGTGGTATGCTAATGAAAAACTCGGAAGCACTTCAGGCCGCCCTTTACGAAATTTACAATTAGCTTTTGCTTTCGAATGGCTTTTATTTCTTTGACAACGTACTCCGCTAACAAAGCTTTCGTATTCCTTTTGCGACATTTAATCTTTTTCATTGTCGAGCATTGCACAGATACGTTTGTACATGATGATTATAGAGCGAGATATAAACGTTAATGGAAACGTCTCTAGAAACTTTGCATGGTAGAAACTATTAAGCCTTTTACTAATTAATCCTTGTCGTAGGGATCCTCCCTTCCTGAGGGAACAATGTTAACTATTCTGCTAGTTAAGCCCTTTACTGCCAGGGGAAATCACGAAACTCACACGAGAAATTTGCATATGATACAGCGAAACGTACGTGGCAAGGAATAAGTAGGTGTTTTAAAAATAAAACTCTGCATAATAAAAATGACGGAATGACAGAATGCATTTCATCATTAAAACTAGAAAAATTCGATAACAGAAAGATTGACTGATTTACGATCACTTTTCTGCGGGAATATTCCATACGAGAAGTGGTAAATTGTTAATCAACTCCACAATGGTCAGTGGTTAATTAACCAATGTCAATCATTCTTCCCGACGTACTACCGTACGCCGAGGTCGATTATACTGCTGAAAATTTGAAATAATCCGGTATTTCGGAAGAATAATAGAAGAAGGATAAGGAAAGGTCGAGGATCTCGGGGACCGATTGTGCAAAAGGAGCTGGAGATCTCCTGCGCGAGGGTCGTGCTCGAGAGCGATCGATCGACGTAACGCGGCGCGTGACTCGCCACCACATTACTACGTACTGGATTGTTGCAGGCTGCCTGGAATTGGGACGGGGCTGAGATCGCCCTGGAAAATCCTGCTCTTGAACATCCTGTCGATACTACGGTAGTCTGTGCACCTGTACATAATTCGCGCTCCCACGCGCGCCCCTTTCTCTTGATTTGATGCTCGTCGCGCTAAAGTCTCACAAATGCTCACTCGTTACTTCCATCTGTCCTTTTCTCCCTGTTTCTCCCTCGTCGCGCTTCTCTCAAGCACAATGAATCCTTCGTCCCAGACTCCTCATTTTGAAGCAACTCGCATCCCCTTCTGAAGACGACAATCGCGCGTCGAAGGACCCAATAATTCTCCGCACGGAGTCGTACCTTTCTCCCTCATCAATCTCGATTTCGCGGATCCCTTCACTCATGTGGATCGCTGGCGGTTCTCGTCGGGGGTGACTTCGTGCAAGAGACCGTTTCTCCATCCCCGTCCATGACTCGGTCATTGCGCGCGCTTTCTCCAGTCTCTCATCAGTGCTCTAAATATTTAATCTACTCCCTCGACGGAATCCACGAGGACTCTCGTCTACCGTTCCCCTCGCGAAGGACGACTCGCGGGGTCGATCGATGGATGCATCACCGCATTAGTAGCCTGGCTGACAAGGGAGAATGGAAACAGAAAAAGAGCGCCCTGCACCAATCTTCTACGCTCTGCTAACCAGATCGGTGATCGTCTCCTTCCTCGACGTCCCGTGTGTCCACCGGATACTCGTCCGGTTTCAAGGAGGAGGACGATCACGAGCCACGTCGCCGACGTGCACTTTCACCATTGCCCTATTTCCTAGAGGCGTCGTCTCCGCTCGGTCGATGACTGTTGCATCACCACCGTTCCCCGGTACGGTACACGAGTACGCACACGGCAGTCTACAGTTTATCCTTCGGACTCATGATTGCCGTCCACAGACCACTGTCGGGCCACTGTGTCACATCGATCCGCGTCAAATCCGACCCCCTGCCTACCAGCCGCTCGCTCGCGTCGGTTCGCGAGGCGATTAACGCGGCTTCACTTTGCCTCGGCTCGTAGGATGATTTCTGCCCGGATGATCAGTTTCTAGAACTCGGCGCCACGATACTTTGCGAATAATCATCCTTTTTGAACAATTATAGGACACTACACTTTATGAACACACCCTATCGCCCTTAATTCCTCTTTACATGCTAGTTCCTGCGATTCTATACTGCGATTCGCAGATTGCTTGCTCCCTTCCCGTTTAACTCAATCCTTGGAATTGTACACTGCACTTTACGAGTACAGTCTTTCGTTCTTTCTTACTTTCTGCGCTTTAGTTTCTATGGCTGCGCGTAACTCGCGAGTGCACCCCTTTCACTTTTTCACTTTCTTTCTTCGGCTTTTCTTAAATGTACACGAAAAACGTGGGATGCACTTTACTGACGTAACCGGATGCTCGATGAGTAACATTAAGAGATGTCTATGTGATGTACAGAAACGAGGTCAAACGGCGAGACGATAGCATGTCATCATTCTTTTTGCGTTTCCTTCAATCAACTTCTCACATGGATGCTATATATTATGTTATGTTACAGTGCTCCCGACTCTTTCCTTCTATTTCTTCCTTGCTCCCACCCCGCCTCTCTTTCTCTCTTCTGGACTCCACCCTCGCTTCTTGTCCCTTCTAGGTCACCATTTATTTCTCGGAGACTTGCCCTCATTGAAGCTCTTCATTATGAGTAATAATTTCGGAGAAGGCAAGGCGAACCGCTGACACCATTTATGGGAACAGTCTTCGATAGTCACTACTACAATATATCCAAAGCATGTTCGCGAAGTATTTTCTCATCACCGATAAGCCCGATTGATATCGCGCGTTACATTGATTTGTAATGATCCAGAATATTTTTTATCATTTCGGTTTAACCACTGCGCCGATACGATTATTCTCTCGTTTACAGTCGTGAGCGGAAACTGGATCACATCACTCGGAAGTGTCCGGATTCTTAACGACCGATCCGCAGAGACAACGATTACACGCTAGAACAACCACTTCGTACTTTTTCCTCCCTCGCTTCTTCACGTTCTTCGCTCCGGGAGTCGCCGCAGAGGATAGGTCGCTTGCGTTACATCGATTAGTCACGGATCTGACGAAGACGCGGATCTTTCTGGTGGCTGATCAATGATTCCTCGATGAATCAGTGATCAATCTCGACCGCACTCGAGCTAACGCAATCGAATGATCCTAGCTGAGCTTTCTTAGTAAGGATGATCCCTCGTTCTCGTCCTCTTGGAACGACCCGTGAGCCTCTCGTGTAACGGGCGGTCTCCTCGACACAGGGATGATCCTCCAGAAGATTTCGCTTCTCATCGGTCCGCCTCTCGTCCGTAGCGTCGATAAACGATTCCTCCGACTAACGATTGGCGCGTGTCCGTGCAGAGACGCCCACTTCGCTTCTCGCCCGCTCGCCGCCGGTTCTCATCGAGCGTTTACATTGCATTTCACTGCACAACTGCACAGGGCGCGGGTGTCGGGCGCACCACCATTTCGCGACGCAGTGCTGTCGTCGTCGTCGTCGTCTTCTTCGGTGACCGGTAACGCGCCTCCGTCACACCGTTCCTCCTCTCGCGGTCGCTCTTTTCGTCCATATTTATCCTCGTCGCATCTGGTCCACGTCACGCCGGCAGCTCCTTCCTCGTCGTGACGTCTTCCTCGTAGCTGCTGCCGTTGGTGCCGCCTTCGGCGTCGCCGTCTCGCCGTTACGTTCGCGCATCTGGGAGGCGTCCTGGAGGATCTGTCGCGGGTCTACCCGTCGAGGATCTACCTGCCCAGAATCGGATGGAGAGCGACGAGGAGCTCGTCGACGACAACGGCGGCTGCGAACGGGGGCGACCGCGGGTGCATTGATCCCTGCGCCTGGAGCGCGACTCGTGGCGCTCCGTACCGACCTGCCTCAACGCGAATCTCAACGCCGACTCCTCGTCGTACCCTCTCCTCCCGTGTGTCCTCCTCTGCTCCCGCGAAATGCGCCGCTGCCCCTCCAGCACCCGGTGATCCGAGTGCGGGAGCGGAGGGTACATTCGCGTTGCACGAATTAAGAAATAGTGTTTGTTTATTGGTAACGATTGGTGAGGTGTACAGAAGACACTGTTAGTCGCAATCGATCGGTCAATCACTCAAATTACAGGAACGGGTACTGATATAATAGTAATATAAATATCATAATATAAAGAATATAATAATAATAATAATATAATTATTATAAGTGATTCATTATCCTAGTCGTTAATGAGAATAGTGAGAAGAAAAGAGAATAATTGGCCGAGTGAAACAAGAGTCTATTTGCGAAACCGTACAAGAGCGCTGTATAAATAGTTTTATGTCGGAATGAAGCGGTCCGCCGGCAGAATTACCATTTTTATAGAACTGTGCGTTTATAGAACATTCTGTCGAACGAAATTTAATCGGGCGCCAAGTCGAATTATCGCGGAAGCTTTGCATAAAGAGAAATATGTTAATTGTATAATCAGACTTACAATCTGGTTTTACCTTCAACTTTGTAAGCAAGTTCTTGAGGAATCATTTTTCTGAAAATTGCGTGCGCAATATTACTGCAGCATTACTTTTTTATTATATTATACGTTTAGTTTCTTTCTCGCAAAATGCCGAGTTTCTTCCGCAACATTCCATTTATTCGTCCTTTCTGCTTAATAATGCAAAATTGCATTGTGTTTTGAAATTCTCGTAATATTCATCATGCGACGATTTCACATACATATTCATATCATCCGGCATCGGGTTTCTATCTCGAGATAGAATTCTGTCTCTACGATGTTATCATTAAACTATCTTTTCTTATACTTCTTATTCTTTCGTTTCAGTCAGTTGTATGCGTCATTCGCCCAGTTTCAGCGATAACATACGGCATAAGTGCATTGGCAGCACATATGACTCATGATAGCCGATTCATTCATAATTCTACTACCGGAAGTGATGTTTTTTACGCGATCATACTGCAGCGATCAGCGGTACCCCTAGGGAAATGCTACTGGAAAACGAAAAATGTGATTTTGTATATCCTGATTATCTGAAATACCCAAAATCGGACCGATTTACTTATTTGTTTGCAAATTCACTTAGGAAGGACACTTGCTTATGTATTTCTTCTTTTAAATCACATGATAAACTGATAGACAATGTACAAAGCAGACTTAATCTTTCTGTTACACCAAATATTGGCCAAAATTCTTCACAATTGAACAATGAATCTACAGAACTTCGGACTTTGCTTCCCTTTTTTCAATGTCAATTGAATCCAGCACAAGATTGCGAAAATATTTAATTGGGATAATAAAGAAATGACATGAAGAGAACGGCTTTTTATCAGGCTTTCGTTATTATCTCATATCGCTTCTCGGGCAGGCTTATAATAAAGCGTTTACGAGAATACGACTATTTATAGATTGCCATGAGCTTCATTGAAATCTGGATCGTTCGCATTTTGTGGAGACCTTTGAGTCACTGCGGAGGTATCTCGCCAGCATAATAGAAATACACGTTTCTGGGAGCAGGGAGGATCATCTACGTAGACATGCAATTTTCTCTCGGATTTTGTATCTCAGAACGCAAGTGATGCGTCTGGCAGTTTATTTAGAGATATGTCATCCGGCTCCGTCACACTTACGCAATATTTAGAATCATATTCGATCCGCGTGTATTGGGAGACTTTGCAATTCACTCTTGAGATTAATAAATATCTCGGGGGTAGAAGCAATCTTTTTCTGGCGCAACCGTGCCCACCACGTGCGGATTCGTAACAAGTTTAAAATTAACCGAAAGTTTGTTGCGTTAGCTTTGTCGCGCGTCTCATTAAATGTTTTTAAACTGTGCGCGCATCTGTTCTCGGTATTCGAGAAGTGAGTATTTGGACGAACTTTTGTTCGTAGAATTTTCTACTTTTGCGGAACAACCAGCTGGCACTCGCTTTTCAGATAGGTAGTATTTCTCCGCAAGCGAAAAAATCTTTACATTCCTTTACATTCCTAGTCTTGCTGTTTTGGTACTTCAAATATCGAAATTACGATATCTCGTACTGTATTACGGATATAGCACACGATTACTGGCATCAAATTACGTGAACGTACGTTCCTGAATCAGACAGGATTCTCGGAAGAAATGTGTCAATGAATCACGCGTGATTCAAGTCCAGTACCTACTTCAATCCGTGGAGTGTGCGAATAGTGAACTTTTTTAGCTACCAAAGGTAAAATTACAGATTATTCCTCAATATTAATATAAAATACGATCGTGTTGCATCAAATTCGTAATACGATATTAAAAGACATACTTGCGGTTCCTTAAGTCGGATTCGTGTAATTCCTATAATTTGCTCTTTTTCCTGCGAATATATTTATATTCGCAGGAAAAAGAACGGATAAAGTGATCTACAAATTCTGAGAAATTATTTTGGCGATATAAAAAATGCGCGCGTTCTATCATTCACAGAATCTACTTTCTATTTTCCAGCGCAATTACATTTTTGTTAGAATTCAAGTTATTCTAATTAAAGAGAGATATTTGATACCATCGATAAAGGTCAATAATATTTTGCTCAAATATTTCACAGGACAAGAATTCGGACACATTAATGAAGAACGTGTTTGTCCAAAGAGAAAAAAGAAACTCCTCTCACCTGATCGTGATATTCCTGGAATAAATCACAAGCTAATAATGATTTCGCGCTTGTAATTAAATATTTGATTAATAAACCTGTTTTCGTACTTCGAATGCCCAGTGAATAACACGGGAATGTTTGATTCGGCTTGCGGCTGTCGTATTTGTTGATATTCGAGAGAGCGCGTTGACCTGATCGCACATTCATAATATACAACGACTACCAGATGGAGACTAATGAAACGGCGCTTCGGGTGTTAAATCTTGTGTCCGCGATGCTAGAAATCGACCCGAGATCTCGATCTGAGAGAATTGTGTAGCCAGTCAACTTGCAGCTTTTCCAAAATTGGCTACACAATTCTCGGGTCGATTTCTAGTAGTCGTGGACGCACAAGGCTTTCCGAAACTATTGCGCAACGGTTTCTTCAATGGGAACAGGAATGAATCGAAGGGAATCTCACGTGGAACAGCGTCTTATCTAGGGATCGAGAGAGGCGTTTTCTCTGACAAACTCTTCTGCGACAAAGTATATTTAAGCGAAAGGAATACCTTCCGGATACCAATGCTGTATCTTTTCCATCGTATCGCTCCAATCTTTCAGCGAATTCTCGTCGTGCTGGGACACTTCCATCGTCTCGGCCATTCCAACGCCAGCGGAATCTCGATCGGCGGGTGCGTTCCCTCTCTCTCTCTCTCTTTCTCCCTCGCTCTGCGAGATACTCTCGTTTGCTGTGAAAACGTATCCCGCGCCTCGACGTAATAGACTAATTGCAAGCGCCACTTTCTACCGCGCGGATAATTTCCGTTCCGTGAAACGTGCAACGGAGCGTTTGCCGTACTCGGAGGGGCAACGTGGGATCAACGCTCCTCGAGGTATCGGCGGATCTTGGGGACAAAATTTCCACTCCCAAGATAAAAACCATCAACAACCGACGCTGCCACGTGACACCTCCAAGGCGCGTAACAGCTCCGGTATTATCGCGGATTATTTTGCATAGATTTTAGAATTTTGCACACAAATTCTCAGACGTTACTTGCACGCTTCTCGCACCCGCGCGGCCACTGGAAGCGCGTATCGCTTATCGATTTGCATTTAAATCCGACCAATCGGACTCGTGCCGGTCTCGCTATCGGCTGATCGTTTTGCGCGCGCTGACGACTCCGAAAATGACACTTTCCGTAGAAGAAACTGGCGAATTCAGTCTTCGACGTTACGCGGAAGGAATTTGCTTTACACGTTCGTTTACTGATTTTCACCTGATTTTTCATTTCATCTGCCGCTCCAAGCTGCAGCAAGCAAACAGGTTAGAAAGGTAATTTATTTAGTTTAACGGAGCAACCTCGGATGACCTTGACCTTGACATATATTATAGAGATCGCCCTCCTGAGTGACCTTCAAAAGATTTTAGCCGTCGCTCATTGTTTATTAAAAAGTTATTAACAAAAGAAGTTTAATGATTTTGCACGAATTTTCAACCGTCCACGCGAAGCAAGGACTTGAGTTTGACATATATTACAAAAGTCACCTTCCCGAATAACCCGCACTAGGTTTCACCCGTCGCTCGTTGTTTGTTAAAAAGTTATTAACAAAAAAGTTTAATGAATAGAGCATAATTTTACGATATCGTATACGTTTACGAAAGAGTATATTTGATGGAATTTTACCTTTAAATCAGAAATAGGTTTGGGTTAGGTTATATTTTCCGAAACTGGAGCCCCGGACGCATACGCCCGTTTTCAGCCCGCTTCGCGGGAGGGCGGAGGGGGAGGGGCAAAGCCCCTCCCCCCGCCGGAGCCGGTGTTACAGATTTCACCGTACAGATTTTGATCACCTGGTACACGGCACGGATTCTGGCGGGGGGGAGGGGCGAAGCCCCTCCCCCCCCCGCCCTCCCGCAAAGCGGGCTGAAAACGGGCGTATGCGTCCGGGGCTCCAGTTTCGGAAAATATAACCTAACCTAACCTAACCTAACCAGGTTAGATTAGATTAGGTTAGGCTAAATCACTTTCCTTCCTTCGTTCATATTCGTCGTTTATGTCTTTCAACATTCAAAATAACTACTATATTTTCGAAACTTTTGTTAATAACTTTTTAATAAACAATGAGCGAGGGCTAAAACCTTTTGAAGGTCACTCAGGAGGGTGACCGTGACAACATATGTCAAGGTCAAGGTCATTCGAGGTTGCTCCGTTAATCTAAATAATTACCGTTAGAAATATTTGTCCGCGAGAGAAGAACTGCGCGCGCCAATCCTCGCGTTTCCATGGTTACGACTGGGCAGTGGCCATAGCGTCGAAGTCCGAACTCACCGTAGCATACCGAACGATCGAAACGTTCAAAATTTGCTGGAACGCTTTCGCACGCTCGATCGTCGCGAACCGACTATTACTTCTGCGACGGGCTACGGCTACGAGGAAAGATCTCGCGAGAAAGCGTTCGCGGAAACGAGCACGCGGTGCACTGAGATCGACGCGGCTGAACGACGGGGAAAAAGCACGACCGGCGATACCGTGCCGGTATCGTCACCGTGCAATGACACATCGCGTTCTGCATGAGGGGGAACGATTACGCGCGGCAACGTCATCGACGTCATCATTCGTCCAGCGTATTATCGAATATGCCCATGGGAATACCGTGCCCACGACGGCGACGGCGAAGAAGAAAACGGCTCTTGATGACGACGTGTCCGTCAAACGTCGAAATTGTACGCGGTTGACGTGCCCGGTCATTCATGGAGCCCGCCGTCACGCCAATGGAATGCGCGCATCATGGTGGCGGCAACGGTGGCGGGCTCTGCGCGGGCCAATCGGCGAACGTCCAGCGCCGGCCCGCGGCTCCGTGAGCGGTGCGTGCCACGTGACATCGCGGTTTAAATCACGTGACGGCGCGGCGCGGCGCGCAACGAACCCCCCCACCATCGTCGCTCGCGCCCGCCGACGACATGGCCGTGTGACGTCACGACCAGCTGACTGCGCTCTAGTGCCGGCGCCCCACTGCCGCCGTCGCGCGCCGTGTCCCGTTTCCGGCTGCTATGCCGCGGCTCCGTATTCGACCCATGCCCGACGCGAATGTTCGCAAAAATTTGTCTCGGGGGATTGTGGCACCCATTCTCCACCCTCCTATTTGCTGCTGCCTTGTCTGTCCGAAAACTCGGACGTGACAATGGATCGGGTCATGATAAATTAACTAAAGTTATCTTCAGGAAAATATATGATAATGCAGGATTAAATTTTAGAAAAGAAGAAAATTATACCACTCATTGTTAGTTATAGTTTTTTCGGTCGACTTGGAGATATTTTCCGAGCAAAGATAATGGGAGTATTTCTCACGATTTTTAAATTAATTTTTATCAATTTTTAATTTTAATATATTGTTATGATTAATGATTAACGAAAGATGCATTAAAGTTCATTAAAAATTAATGAAAGAATAAACAATCTTCTTAATTAGTTAACTTTTCCTCGTAAAGTTTACTTTATCAGCAACCATTTTATCTCTGGTAGTTGATTATATAAAACAATGTGATATTTTTACTGTGAAAAAATCTAATGAATATATCGGTAGTTTTGAAATATATTCTGCTTTACACAGCTTTACACAATTACCATAATTTCCGTAATATTCAAAGATGGCGCTCCATGTTCTACAGTATAGGGAAAATAGGGAGAGATGTTATCCACGCTAATTTGATTTCTATACATTAATTGACACGTAAAACTATACCACACCTATTGAAAAGATTATTTATATGGGCAATAATTTTTTAAATTCTTTCTTTTCTTGATACTTCGAAGTTTTATGTAAATATATAATTTACATAAATTTAAATTACAGATTGAGAATTCATTTCATTTCTTAAATATGAGTAGATATATTTTTATCTAACTTTAGATGAGACCTCATGTTTTTTTTTATATTATTTAATATAAGAAATAAGAAATGTAAGAATTTCTTTTATATATAATTGAATATAAGAATATAAGTTTAATATAAAAATACTCACCAGAATCGAAGTCAGCACCTCCAGCATCCATGCCGCCTGGATTCCCATATTCTAACAGGAAAAAAACGAAAGCAGAATTAATGGATGATGAATGGATGTAATGAATAATAAAGTTTATTATTAATAGCTGACATAGTACTGATTCATAACATTCTGAAGAAGATGACCGTCAACAATATTATGGTTCTATTTTCCGTTCAATAAATTTCATCAAAAAGTATACTATTAACAAGATAAAAGATGAATTGCTTTCGATTTTAATTATTTTATTGCAAAGATAAAAAGTCAATGTTCGTATACGTGTACTTTATAAATAAATATATGTATAATTGCCAATCTGTTTCTTGTTAGTCATGTTTTTATAAAATATGAATATGTTGTACACGATATGCTGTATGTATGCTGTAATATTGCTGGCATAATATTTTCATTATATAACAAAATATATAAATTTTCAGCTCTTCTGCAATGTACGTGTAGATAATACAGATATGGATAATATCAAGTAATAAAATATCTAGTATGATATAAAATTTAAAGAATAGAAGTTTGTTGTAATTTACAAATACAATTTTTTTACCAATATTTATTATATTACTTCATATTAAATTACGTAATTTTGAAGAATTGTGCATTTTGTGATGCAAACATATTCCTTATAATAATTTCTTCTAATAATGCAGTTTTTATCAAATCATTATTAAATAAATGATATCTTTCTTTCCTATTGTAATTTCTTATACTTTTTTCTACAAACTTTTAATTTTTTCTTTACTCTAATGCTTTAAAATAAATATTTCTTCCATACTTATAAATAAAACAAATGCATCTTTCCTGTTTTTTTTTTTTTTTTTCATTCAAAATGATAAATTTATGCAAATTGTTTTCGCGCACATCGAAGAGATTTAAGCTAATGAGTAGTCTATCGATCTTAATCGACTTCGAGTTAATGCAATTTTCGTGCAAACATGGAAACTTTCGTATTTCGTGCCAAGCCGCGTATCACATGCACGTATACCAGCTTAGCTCCTAAACGCTAAGTCTAATTTAATCGGCGAAATACGATGAAGGAAGGACGGAGACGGGAGAGTGTCAATGTCGCGTCGCGCGAGGCGCGAAAAATAAGGGTAGAAGCGTAAAAAAGGTGCGCGCGCGTTTCGTCGCGGGAAAATCGAAAGAGAGAAAGCGGTGAAGAATGGCAGAGCGGAAGAATTTGCAATTCGTATGAGCGAAAAGTCCGTGTGCGTGTGTGTGATCCTACACAGTCTACTCGGGATACGTTATTCGTCGTTCTTTCCGAGGTCGAAAGACGTCGCGTTACGAGGCGAGAGAAGGGGGGAAAAAGGCGTCAAGGGGCAGGGAGAATCACCCGTGATACGTGTGAAATTTACACGTCTCGCAGCGATCGGACTCTAGCGTGCGTGCGTGCGTGCGTGCGCGCCGCCGGGCAAGAAGATAGATGCAGACGTGTAGATCGAAACTGAATTACATCATACTGCGCTCCGCGACTGGGACGATTCCATCCGCTCGCCGTACGGTGAATACCGCCGGCTTGCTCGCGCGGGGTGCGAGTTTTCGGCCCGTCCCGCGCGACCGGCTGGCGTAGGAAAAAAAAAGAAAAGCGCGAGTCGGCGAGTACGGAGAAACCGGCAATGCGACGCACGGCAACGTCGGAAGTTGCGAATATTTGTTCACGAGGGCCGAGCAACGAGGAAGAGAGAGAGAGGGAATGAGGAAAAGAGAGAACACGCGCGCGAAGCAGGGAGATGGAGGGGGAACTGGGGGAAGAGGGAGGGGGAGAGGGTAAAGGCTCGCAGCCGAAGGAGCAAGCGAGCGAGGCGCGGCGGGGAGGAGAGGGGCCATCCTCTCGACCGACATGCGGCCGGCCATCTTGGATCCTGGGTGCCGTTGAAAAATAGCGATTCTCCTCGCACGTCGCTCGACGGAACCGGCCACGAGGATGCGAAATACGACGATCGTCCGCGTGCACGGTGCGAAGGGGGACCCGCGCACCCGTACTCCCGCGACAGAGGGTACGGTCCCCGGGGGCCCCCTCACGACCAACAGGGGGGATAGAAGCGGGCAGGGGAGGTTCCTCGCAATGCTCCGAGGCGGGCGCTCTCGTCCTGTGTGCTCCGGGTTTACATACGCGCGCATGGATACGTTGCGCCGCGTCAAGCACACCAAGGCACGCCAAGAGAGAGAGAGAGAGAGAGGGGGGGAGGCTATCAGGGGGGAAAAAAGATGTCGGTTCACGATGTGCGACCCGCGCACGTTTCGTCCGCTCGACGCGACGCCGCCAGGGCATGGAGCGGTCGCGAGACCAAGCGCACGGGGGCAAAGAAAGAGAGGGAGAGAGAGAGAGAGAGAGCGAGAAGGAGACACGGCAACACAGAGATTACGTTTGGCCACGGCGTTCTCTGGCCCCGGCTGTTCTTACTTTGCGGCTGATCGTCCAGGCTCTCCCGGTCCGACATTGCGCTCCTCGCGGCACGTTCCTCTCTTGGTTAGAAACCTCCACGCGTCGTCGTTGTCCCTCGAAACCGTCCTCTCGGCGGCGGGCCCCCCGGCGATCGGAGAGTGCGAGAGAGAGATGGAGGGAGAGATTATGCGCGAAAAAAAAGGGAACGAGACGGAGAGAGATCCCCTCGGCGCACTAGTCCGTAGGAGCGCGCGCGAGACCCCTTCGAGACGACGACGACGGCGACGACGACAGTTTCCCTCCTCGGTCCGTCAGCGAGCTCGGCTGCCGCGCACAAACCCCCGAACCCGCGCGTCTTCTCTCACTCCGCAGCCGGCACGGCGCACCGCGAATCTTGCACTTCCTCCTCCGCGTTTTCTTCTTCCCTCGTCCTTCTTCCTTCCACGCACCACGGCCCGACCGCCGACCGACCGACCGACCGTCCGTCCGTCCGTCCACGGCACCAGTCGTCACCACCACCACCGCACGCGCTCGCCTAGCTCGCTCGCTCGCTCGCTCTACGCCGACACGCACCGCCGCTCTTCCGCACGCTCGCGCTGCTTCCCGACTTGCGCTCGCGCTCGCTCGCGCTCGCTCGTCTTTCGCTCTCGCTCCTCCACCTCCTCGCCGATCTCCGCGCCCGCCCCCCCCCCCCCCCCCCCGCCCCTTCGCTGCGCTGAGCGCGCGCGATCGGTGAACGAGTGGGACAGCGAGGGAGAAAAGGAAGTGAGAGAGAGAGAGGGAGGGAGGCCGTGTAGCAGCGTGCGCGCGCGTACGTAAGCGTTACGTATGCGAGATGATACTACGGCTCTATATTAGAACGTCGCATGCATACGCGTATACGTACGCACACACACGCACGTAATTCTGCAGCCTTCGCCGAGTGTGGCGCGCGTGTGCTATATAAGACTGTCAAAACCGCCGTGTGCGATCTGTTTCGAAACGTTCCTTCCTTGTCTTTCGCCATCTGTCTCTTTCTCGCGCTCGCGAGTCCGCCGTACGGTGGCTCTCGTGATGTCTAGTGACGTTGCGATACATCGATATAATATGTATCGAATTCTAGTGTTTTATATCGATAGGCAATGGAGGATTCCAATTATAGCGCGCTATAGAAAGTTTTCGTGATTCAACAAATTGGGTATGAATTTCATGCTGGTTATATTCTAGGTATATTTGGTTCATTAGTGAATAAGCAAGAGTTTATTACTAGAAATATAGTAAAGTTTTGGTAATCGTGCTGCACACACGCGTCATTTATATTTCTAGTTTCGGTTTATACATTTCTAAATCGTACGTACCTTATCTTAGATATTTATGCATTATGACTCAAAGGTATATAGAGATATTATTTTAATTTATACACTTGGTATATGTTTAGTATGCGAACAATAAAAATATAAGATGATAAATAACATGTTATTCACTATTAAATTAGTGCTTTCATAAAAAAAAGTAATAAAATAATATTTTTGTGCCTAGGACATCTTCTCTGGGCATCTATTGCGTAACTTTTCCCCTAGGATGGAAAATGAAAAATGAAAATTTCGCGTGAACTTTTTTACGTTATGATTTGCTGCTGAGATGAAGAAATTTTCATTTTTCATTTTCCATCCTAGGGGAAAAGTTACGTGATAGATGCCCAGTAGTGAGAATAATTGAGACCGGAATTTAGTTACAAGCGCGCCATGAATGAATTCCGGTTTAAATTTCAACTATCCGAAAATAGTGATACAAGCATGCCCGTTCGTCAAAATCGAAATATCTTTTTACAGCGACAAATTATGATATTTCCTGTGCAATTTACATAGAAAGCTGATAAACATTCGTATCCTCGTATGCTTGGAAACATTTTTCTATTACTCGAAATTCATACATCGTACACTCTTTATATACCAGATCCATTTTTTTGTCTTGATTCAACATAAAATGAGCACAATTGTGAAAATTGGACGAAAGAAAATAGATTGCAAAATAGTGCAACCACAAAGGAGAAAAGTTAACAATAAAATAACGGTATCTTGATAATGCATATTCGAGATGCGAATCATCCCAGATAGCCGAGTCTGTTAGAACAGATTTTCGTCAAATAGCCGCTACAAATTTTGAAGGCAGAAAGACTGCGGACTGCATACAGGAACTGATATAACAAATAATGTTGTCAGTATGTCAGCAGCAAATACAACAATATCTGCCCACATAACTAGACAGCAGATAGTCGGCAGAAACCGAGCAGAGCCTGCTAATATGTCAGCAGATTGACGGCAGAAACCGAGCAGGATCTGCGCGGCGCTGTTGTCCAGTTACGTTTTATACAGATTCTGTCGACGATCCGTTGTCAGGTTCTGTTCTACAGTCTCTGCCGCCAAAACAAAAGCTTAAGGGGGGAGCCTGCTTTAGAACGCTGAAAATAAGGTATATTTTACGAATTGTTTTTGGAGAAACTATACAGCGGATCATTATAAAACTTTGATGCATTTATTAGTACATGTTTAAAGATAAAAAAAATTATTTTTTGATTTGAATATATCGCTTGTAGAGGTCGTCCTGGAGAAATCTTAGTGCAGCCGCGTCGCCGGCATTGCAAATTGCTGAGCATTCTCCTGCCTCCAAATTTCGTCTAAACTGAAAAATTGGAATATGTTCTCGTTATTTATGAATTCCCATCGTCGATGAACCAAAGAGAGAAGAAAAAAGTTGAAAAGTGCCAAAATGGTGGAGCTTAGAACACAAAAGTACGATTTTTAGGCAAAGTTGTTGAACTTTTTCATGCAAAAGTAATTGTTTAACTTAATGTTTTTATGAATATTAAAGGTTCATCGACGATGGGAATTCATAAATAACGAGAAAATATTTCAATTTTTCAGTTTGGATGAAATTTGGAGGCAGGAGAATGCTCACGAATTTACAATGCCGGCTGCACTAAGATGCCTCCAGGACGACCTCTACAGGCGATATATTCAAATCAAAAAATAATTTTTTTTATCTTTAAACGTACTAATAAATGCATAAAAGCTTTATAATGATCCGCTGTATAGTTTCTCCAAAAAAATTCGTAAAATTATACCTTATTTTCAACGTTCTAAAGCAGGCTCCCCCCTTAATGCGGACACAGATGACTATGGTTCTGGCGTGGGTTTCTGATCGAATCTGTTGCCAGCCTGCAGGCAGGCCGCGAACATTTTGCTTACTGGGAAGTTGGCCGCTGATTGTAATTGAAACATTTTATTCCATATTTTTATAAGCAAAAACACAACAAAATTCAAGTACACTTATTCCATACATGTTAACTTCAACTAAAATATAATTGTACAGTAACATGACTCGTGTAAGATGCAACGCTTTTAAATGTCTTTATGAATAATGCCGACGATTCGTTAAATGGAGGTTGACAATCTCAATAAAAAGGAATCAAACGAGCCCGCGTTCGCATGTACTTATGCACGCATGCACTGATAAGAATCATTAATCACGGAAAGCGGGTATTCCCCCGCAACGCTTCTTTCTTCCTCTCTCTCTCTCTCTCTCTCTCGTTCATCAATTTTTAACAAGTTTAAACCGCATCTCGCGATCTCTCGCTACTCGACTATCATCAAGGAGAGTGCTTTGAAATAGTTACAAAAACGGCCGCCACAGAATAAGGCACACAATTGATGCAACGCGCATTTTAATATAACGATATATATTTCGTACTTATCTTTAAATGTATTTTCGTGTATTTGAATGCGAACGTTTCGTTCAGAGCTACGGATCCCATCTTGGAAATGATTTATACGTATCATGCTTAAGGAAACTAGAACTTTGCAGGAACAATGTGGTGTCTATATATCGCTGTCGTGTGATATTACATGATGCTTCACTAATGTCCGCTCTTACAACCGTTTTCTTTCCTTCTCTTTTCTCGCCAGCACTGTTTCATTTTATCGCTGCTACCTCGTCGCGTTATCATCGTTATTAATGCATTATTAGTATTATTATTATCATTTCGTGTGCCGCTAATGCCAGAACGATCGATATTTTATTTACATATTCTTCTTCTGAGGTATGTTACGCGTGTTCGTTATGATATGGGATATATGAATATAATGGCCTCACGAACCATGTCTTCTGTCTATCAATCGACTTACGCAATATGCAACCTAAGGTACTCTCGATCTATACTCTGACACGAATCAACTAAAGGCGGTGGACTATATCGTAACAAGTGCGGCTCTTACACGTGTGTAAGTACACATATGCATTTCTTTGCGGTGCGCTCAGCTCGATTCCGGTCGAGACACATCTATTAGAAAAAGAAAAAAAAAAATAATAACAATTTTCGGTTTTACATTCGCTTCATGATTTTTCGTTTCGCAACGGGGATCGCCTCGCCCGATCTCCTAGAAATGCGCCCTTATTACCCTTCGCGTCGCTTGAGGAGAGAGACCGTCGCCCGCGCCCACGTTAAAACGTGCGACAATTCGAATTGCCTAGTTTTCAAATTGCGATATCTCGAAAGTGGCCGCGAGCGACGACCGCTCTCGAGCGGGTTCGCATCTCGCGACACGAATCACACACGTGCACGGATGCGGGTTTGCGAGACAGAGTCCGCAAGACGATTCCCGATCCACCGATTCCTTTTACCGCATTTCTGCAAGGTCGTCTTCGTTCCTTGACCGTCGCAAGCTCCCGATCCTCTCTTTCTATGTACATTCCGCTACATTTCTCAATAATAATAGGCTAAGATATACTATATCTAGAGCTCACTGTCTTATCGCTGCTCGTTTTCAACTAGTACCTCCTACGAGAGAACGTGATATTACATCCTGCGAGTGATTACGCATCGCTACTTAAAAGCACGTATTTTTTATTACTGAACGGTCTACTCTGCGGAACTCCTCCCTCGGTATACACACATCTCTCTCTCTCTCTCTCTCTCTCTTGGCTAGAATTGTTTTTAAAAAAAGGAAAAAGAACAGAGGAAAAAAAACGAAAAAAAGAAAATCGCAACCTCACGGACGAATATGCGCGGGTGGTACTTCGAGTGTGTTGTCGAGTTGAAAATTGTGAGCAGTCGAGTACTTCCCTAAGCAAAGGCCATCTCCTCCTAACGTGATCACGTGCAACAATAACATTCTTAGTCTTTTAACATTCGTGTCTTTTTTTTTATATAGATTGTAAAAATAATGCTTTTAGTCACTTCGGCAAACCGTGTTACGAGATATCGTAGCGAGAATTAAAACAAAATTAACAACCTGGCATATCCTACGCCCCACAAACATTTACAGCTTCCTCGTATGTGTTCCTTTCATCTCTCTCTCCCTCTTTTTTGTTTTCTTATCTCCAAAACTTCCCTCTCGTCTCAAAACGCACACTTTCTCCCTCATATTCGGAGAAAACGATACGTGCGCTGCCTCCCACTAGCTCGGTAAGATAAGCTCGTTCCCGATAAAAGCCCGACATTTACGTGTCCGATCGCGAACAATGACGTTACGGCGATGTTCAATGATATAATGGTAAAATGCTATCGTAGAATGGCGCTACAATGCATGCTCTCAGACATAAAATTTTGAAAGTTTCCACGAAATACGATTCACAAGCAAACTCTTAAAACTATTTACAAAAATGGATCGCCGTCCATAATGCTTTCGAGGGTAACGTTCAGTCCTCATTGAGCGTGTCGCTGGACTTTCTAAAAGAATATTTCATTTTCTTGAACGCTCGCCCAACGGGGCAAGGTATATTTTCTTCTTTTTTTTTAATCGTGAGGAGGTGCCTACACGTACGTATACGTGTGCATGATATATATAATAATAACCGGAAAAAGCACAGCCCAAGTGGCGCGGTGACGTCAGAAGAGGGCGGCGTAATAACGTCATTGTGTCATTATGTCGCCCCCTGACGTCACTGTACTACTCGGAAAACGTCTTGGCCTGCCTCGAAACAAACGGTGGCCTTGACAGGCGCGCGCGCGCCTACGCAGCAATATATTATTATAATATATCCCACACTTTACCGATTCTATGTGAATTCTAATTAAATATATTATAATAATACATTCTCCCGTTTGTACATGTAGAGTTCGTGAGACGAGATACGAAGTCTAAGGACTTCTCGATATTATTACTGTACGTTGCAGCACACCGCTCTGCACGGTGTCGGACCCTCGCCGTTCTGTTGGCACAGCGGCCGCTCCGCCTGCTGCTTGAACACCTTCGTATCGAACGGCAGGAACGGCGACTTGCCGGTGTAGCAGCTCTCGCAAACCTCGAACGCCTCGTCGACGGGTATCTTCTCGTCTGCGCAGACGACGTCTCGATTTCGGTCCGGCACGAGGACCGGGATCTCCTCGCAGCAGAAATACTCGATCGGTCTCCTCTCCTCGGATCGATTTGGCACTGTTCTCGACGAGACTACCGACGTGCTCAGCCCGCTCGGTTCCCCGCTGATAGCGCTGTCCCGTGCGAACCTGTAGTACTTCTGCACGTGCTCGATGGTGGCCTCCTGCTCGGCCTCGAGGTCGTCCTCCTCCGCGGCCTCACCGTCGCACAGCACCCCCGCGCTCTGCAGCAGCCTCCTCGGAGTTACCACGGGTTCGATGGTCTCCGCTTCCCAGCACTCCAACACGTCGGGCTCCTCTATGCTGACCGAGGACATCATTACGCTGCCGTTCTCGTCGTTCTCGCTGCTGTTTCTCGTCTCCTCGCGCACCTCCGCGTTCTCGTCGATCGCGTCGACGCGAGCGGCGCTCCTCACCACGTCAGGATCACCCTGTCCGTTAAGCGGAACAGGCTCGTACGCGGACGTCGGTAACAGTTTGCCGTCCTTGGAGACGATAATCTCGCCCTTCTCGAACGTCCGCACGCTCACCGTACTGCCTCCGTTGGTTTCCTTGCTCCCCTCCCCGCTTAAATCATCTATACGTCGCATCTTGATATCGATATTCTCAACGGGATTCCCGCCGATCCTCCGCAACGTCTTCGCTCGCCTTGCACTGGCTCTCTTCGTGTTTATCCGAGAACTTAAAGCAACCCTCATACCCGCAACGCTATCCTCCTGAGTAAATTCGCAAACGTCAGCAACATTGTGCTTCAGCGTGTTCCTCAATCTCACGGCAGCGACCAAGTCCCTCAGCCGATCACAGGAAACCAAATGGCTCTGCGTCTTCTCATCGACGTTCCTGTTCCGCTTCTCGATCCTCTTCGCCTTTGATTTCCTCTTCACACCTTTCGCGTCCTTCCGTCTCCTGCCGATCGATGTTGACGTCGAATCAGCTTCTACCTGATCGATCTTGATGTTGTTGTTGTTGGTCTTTGCGAATTCGCCGCAGCTAGCCGCGCGTGACAACGACGTTACGTTGTCGACGCCGCTATTAGCAGATAGTGCAGGCATGGGGTTGCCTTGCAAGTTTTTTGGCGGCTTTGCATTCACTTCTTCATCCTCGTCCGTCTCGCTGTCTGAGGTTGAGCCTGACGTTACGAAAAGATCGGGTGAGTTCACTCGGCGCAGCCACTCCGTCACCGCGGCCGTAATCGGGTATTCCGATAAGCGGGTCTGGCTCTCGAACCCGGAATCCTCGTTAGAGCTCGTGATCGCATCTTGACTTGTCATCGTGGTGTTATTCATGTTGCCGCGTATCTCCGATACCATCTCCTCGTCGTCCATCGCTTTCCGGTTGGTCTCGCCCAGTTTGTCGTCCGCGACATCCGCGACCGCGCGCACATCGTCATCCGAGAGTTCGACGGCCATCGATTGTTGAACGATCTTCCCGTTCTCCAGATCCAGGTGCGTGGTGTCATCCAGATCTGGTCCAGGCGTGGGTTCCCTCACGAATTTCCCGCCCTTCTTACTATTGTATTTTCTCGCTGGCCCAAACGATGTTGTTGTTCGCGCGATAGACGAACTGTTGCAATGCCGTGGCCGTTGATCTTCTTCTTCCTTCTCCTTCCCCTCGCTGATATCCGTTGTTGTTGTTGTTAGATGAAGGTTTGCGGTACTGACCTGAGGACTTACTGATCTTGCTTTCGCTGTTAAGTCGACAAAGTGCTCCGTCTCGCCGTTGGTTAAAGCTTCCTCGGGGTGTTCGACGCAGTTGTTCAACAAATCGGTGTCAATGCCGTTGCCGTTGCTTTCAAGTAGCTCGTGTTTCGCGCTGATCGGTGATTCGTCAGCGCTCTTGTCGGTTGTATCAGTCTTGGAGGATGCCTTGTGATCAGTCAGACCTCCCTTCTTTACTTCCACTGTCTCACTCGTTACTATCGTCTCCGTATCTGCGACTAGATGATTCGTTTGGCCATTAAGTTCGACATTCTTGTTCTTTGGCTTGCGTCCAACCGTCGCCGCCTGAACACTCTCCACTGGCGTTTCCGCGGCGACGTCCTCCGAGTTGCAGATCGTCGCAGCTTCTTGTTTCGTTGGACTTTGAACACTTGGTACATCGCACGACCCAGTCTCACAAGGTTCCGTTTCGTAGGACGACAGGTTTGATGCGTCGTTAGCTAACGACGCAACTTCTTCGGTCACAGTATCGACAACGGACATCGAAGTGGGATTGGAGAGGATTCGCGGCCGTAGCTGGAATTCCTGGCATTCAGGATTGAGCGGCCGATTCGTGGCCGTCGTGACAGTCGTCGTAGTCGCGGTCGAGGTCGGGCTTTCTGACCAAGCTAGTCGGGAAGACGATGCATCATTATCACACTCGGAACTGTACTCTCCTTCCTCTTCATCTTCGGTATTACCCTGAACACGACAGAAGGAAGCGTTAAGCGTCTTGATCAGTAACATTTTTATCGCATTTACACATTCTTGTGATAATTTGTTGTAAAATATTCTCATTTCAACTCGTTTCGTGAGCGACTTACCAAAGTAGGTCTTCTCTGTTTTCTTTTCTTTCTCTTCTTTCTTCGCTTGGCGCACGCCATTGTCATAGCTGTTACGTCCATGGTTCTCACCAAAGGTCCGCCCTGAATGGTAACACCTTGGACAGAAGAAACAATCGCGCGTTATCGATCGTCGTCGAGGGATGAGATTCGAGCAACGAATAAATATTTCGGTGCGTCGTTTGTCAAGTCGATGAAAGATCCAATCATGATCGCAGGAGATAAATGAGCGCTAGAACGTGCCGGAGTTGTTGCGAAAAATGAACTTGGCTTTTCGCTACTGTGCCTTCTGACTTCTCGTATCGAAGCGAACGACACACACAAGTGTTATTTTTAACGAGTTCTATTTGAGATGTGGCAACGTGCTGCCGTTGCCAAGCTCCCATCTCGCGTTTCACGCGCAACCAAGACATACTCATGACACTAAATTGCGCCGAGATGGGACGTATATCCTTCCGTGCGGCGGCCGCGAGTCAATGGACCCCGGCCCGATGAAGTACGCTGCGTTACTCGAGGTGCGATGTGAGAATGATATCGTACGGCGTGTTGAAGCGGTGAAAGAAGTACACCGATTGACATTTATTTATATGCAGAGTGATGTACGATTGTTAGTCGAGCGACAAACAAATATCGAGCGTGTACAGAGTTGGAACTTTAGGAACGATCGTGAGGAATGAAAACTCTACGCGGGACTCGATCGACCGCTTTATCAACGTGAAAAGCGTCAAAGAGAGAGTTGACGATGCTGCAGCGTGGAACCGCGGGTTCCGATCGGGGCGTTTTCAGACAGCCCCCTTTCCACGATCGTGTCTAAAGCGTGGTACCTTTTTTGCGAATTATTACCTTTTACCTTGAGTGTGGTAGAGGCACGGCAGTAATAAAACAGCAATGATGCCGATGGACGGGACAGAAGTCATGAATCGGGGCATATCCCTTTTCCTTGGCCGCGCTTCCGATCGACACTGTTCTCGTTTAACATTAGAAATAGGTACAATCAAGCGTACTACGGCCAGTGTGGCGCAATACGAGGAAGGAGCGGTCATTGGACCAATACAGATATAAATCGTTCACGTTATATAGTCACGCGATTATTGCACAATTTCTTGCCGTATTCTTTTCTTACTTTGTACCAGTTTATTATACAACAATTTATTCTATATAAGATATAATTAAATCAAAATTCAAAAGAAGTGTTGGTTAATATTTTGTAGAATGCATTATTTTCCTTCTATATTGGTACATTGATCTCAAAATTAGCAATCTTTTGAACTTTTGCGTTAATAGGGATTGAGAGATTTACTTGTTAATTTAAATATAGATAGTAATGTATTAACTATTTTTGTGCTATCTTTTCTGTCGCTTGTATATGATATGTGGTGTATATTCCTGTTTTTTTTTTTGTTTTACTGTTTCATAAAAATATATTCGAAATTAACTCGCAATGAACGTAATAAACGAATTCAAACCTGTCAAAATTGTTTATCACATATGTTGTATTTTTTAAAGGGTTATTATTGTATGTTATCGCGTGTCTGGATCGCTTTTGCACTCCCTCCCCGAAATGCGCCTCTTAAATGCAAACGTCAGGACAATCTCAGTTCACACGCTTGTCTATTGTTCCGTCCATCTGACTGTGAACTGAACGAAGGCTACGAATGCGCGAATGTAGGTCTGCTCATGCAAAAGTAGCAGAGAGCAAGTTTGACTTTGCCAATCCAATTATTATATAGCACGCGCACATTATTCGGGGGACGGCTCCGATCCTAAATCTATCTATCGTAACTAACCATTGACGTTGACCAACGGCGGCCCGAACATGTAGTGACCGGGATACATGTACGGCTGCGGCACGGCCGGTATTACGTGCGGCACGTGGACGGGCTCTTGCATCAGCAGTGGATCCAGATACGGATCGACCGTCGTCATGCCGTTTTCCAAGTGCTGCTGTCCCTCGAGGTACTGATGTTCCGGATGTTGCTCCTCCATGAGTTGTTCCTTCGCGGTATTATGCTGATCCATGATCGCCTTGTCCGCCTCCTCGGCTTGTTCCTCGTTCTCGCCGGCTACGCTGCCGCTGCAACTGGCACTTCCGGTACCACTCTCGTTCCACACGCTGTTGGAAGCTTCCGCTGCCGCTATCGTGCCGTTCTGCTCCTCCACTATGGTGACTGGTTCTGTAGTTTGACTAGCCTACAGGCAGATTCATAAATTGTCATCATTTAAAATTTCATTGTGCTTGATTTGGGACGTTACTGTGTATCATCCACAATGAATTTCCTCGCGAGAGTTTGATAACGCATGTTAATAAGCGAAATTTGGATGATTTACCTGATAATCCATTAAGCAATACGGTTGATTGGCAAGTTTAGGCACGAAGGCAGGGTTGATCCATTCGATTGGCCTCAAGGGGACCGGGCCGCAAGGTACAGTTGCTAGAACGCTTGGTCCAACATGAGCAGGTACTGGTGCAGGTCCGACTAACATCACAGGGTATTCGTAGTAGTAACCGCTCGCGTGATCATAAAACGTTCCGTATCCTAGTTGCGCTCCTGGCTCTACCACGGGCGGATATTCTCCCGTTCCACTGTCCCTGTCCAGTAGCTGCTGGTCCTCTGTAGTCTCACTGCCGTCTGCAAGAATGTTGAATGTTTACACACGTATTATTTATTCAGTAATGGAATAAAAATCCTAATAATAAGATGATAGATCAATGATTTTATTTAAAATGATGTTACTGTAAAAAGACAAGATGTTTTTCTCAAAGTATATTTAAATTACTAGTATAAGACAATAAAAGTTTAATAGCGATTTTAATAGCAATTTATTTTCAAAACTTAAATATTTCGTTGTGACCGATTAAATATAGAGCTTGCTGTAAATAGTGATAGCATTCAGCATCTTATCTGTGATTCCCGACCTGCGGTGGAATGTGACGCCGACTGACTCTCAGTGGTCGATGGCGTTGCGCTGGTGCTCGCATTGCCGGTCCAGGGCTTCTTGCGCGAGAGGTAGCCCTTCTTGAAGAGCACATCTTGCCGCGGCGTCGTGATCCTCGTGTACTCGTCCTCGTTGAAGATGATCTTCGGCTGCGACGGCGAGCCTGTACTCTCGTCGCGGTGCGACCTGGAGCCGCTGCTGGCGTAACCGCTCGTACTGCCGCCGCTGGTGCTGGTGGTACCAGTCCGGCGTGGCTTGTAACCGGTCTGCTGTCCATTTCGATCGAAAGTGTGCGCGTTTGCGTCCTTCTCCTGGTTCTTCACGAAGTCCTTTCGTAAGCCTTCCTCCTCGTCCTCTTCACCGGGTGGAGCTGTAAATCGGAAATGTCGTAATGAGCAAGATGAATCGCGTATTTCTACTTCTATTTTAATGCTACAGATTTATAATCAAATCAAGATAGGTAATGAACACTAAATTAATAGGCATGCGCTGCTTAATAAGTATCTCTTAGATATTTCGTTCATTCTTTCATACAGTAATAATAAACCTGTTTGTGTATATATTTTTTGGAAAAATGTCAGAGTTTCGTAGACTCTTTAAGTCGGATATATCTAAGATCGTAGATGTCAAATGTCGGCTTCTAGAAAATCGATGATGCTCCTTCATTATGCATAATCACAGTGAGTAATCATGATAGTACTGGGTTCGTAATTCTAGAGAGTCAATCGTGGCTAGTAACGGAGGGAAAACTTTTAGGCACTTTATGTCATTTAGAGTAATCAAATAACACAACATACATTCAATGATCAAATGGTATCTGCTTAAATGTAAAACTTCCTATAAAACTGATTAACATCATTTGCGTGTACGGAGCTGACATTTCAGGGTAATCGTAGGAATCAAATCAAATATTTTCGCCATCAATCACAAAGTAGTACATGTATGACTTATCGCATTTGCATTTGTTGAATTATTTCGAAATGTAAATGAAATGTTTTAATATATTTAAATCAAATTTGTACTAATAAGAAAATGATAAGAAATTAAGTTTCTTTTGCACTCCAAAATCGCAAATGTCAACCTCGAGAAACGCATTAAAATTATTAGACTGATAATCAAAGCAAGCGATTAGTCAATTTACATGTAAATGCGATAAGAGAAAAACTTTGCATCATTTCTTCCATCTCTCTTCCTCCTCTTTTCATTTCAACGTTCTCTATCGTCCGCATTAATGATTCAACACAAGAGGTGGTGGCGCGTTTCTCACGCGCTTAAAAGCATTCAAAGTATCGTTTCCGTACCATCTTGGTACCTCGCTAAGAGCAGCACATGATTCGAAGAGCCGATCACGTGGGTGACTCTTTTCTGCCGACGCCACTGCATCGCACCCTTCCTCCACCTGGCGCAATCCTCTCGGAGTCGTCGTGGACAATCGACGAGAACCGCTTCGCGAGGACGTCCCGTTCAATATGACGGGTGCCCGATGCACGAAGTCAAGTCAAGGACAACGTTCTCCACCCACGGAGGACCGGCCAATCACCGTGGCGGCTGATAAAGGACGCGGATGGCGTAACGAATGACATGCGGGTGCAGGATCAATGTGTCACACGCGATGACCCGGGCGCGACTGCGATCGGCGGCACGGGGAAGGGGGTGGTAACCACCACCACGGTGGCGATGGCGATGGTGATGGTGGTGGTGGTGCACTCGCAGAAGAGATGATGAGCAAAGAGAGCGAAGAGCGAGGCGTGTAGTTGCACGTACGGTAGCCGGGCAGCAAACGCGTTGCCCATTGGCTGCCACCACCGGTACCAGAATAGCATCGGAATTAGAATAGAAAACTGGCGAGGAGACTATGTGTATCTCTAGCTAGCGACCGGTGTTCCTCTAAGCACCGGTTGTACTCGAGCGAGCCGTTTGAGCCCAGTCTGCGTCGCGGGTGCTTGACTTCTTCACCTTTGATCCACCGTCGGAGTAATCCTCCATCCGAGAGAGCTAGAGGCTTGCTTGGGATTAGCTTTCATTAGATGTGTGCTTAACAATGATCCTCCTTGATTATTCAACGTGAATTGAACATAGCAGCCATTTTTGGTTCAGTAATGTTGAGCACGTTTCGAACGTATTAATTTCTGCGTCAATTTATGAAGGCACAATAAAGATTGATAAAATGCAAAAGGAGCCAGAGTTTTTGGAGCTGGAGGAGTGCGATATGATGAATGTATTTAGATTAAAGATGATTCAAGCAAAGTATGTATTAAGCAAGGAAGAAATTGTATTTTACATGCATATCAAATGTAGCGTTCTTGATTTCTTCTTCCATTAGGCTCATATATAATGAAGATAATTATTAATTATGGAAATTATGTCCGCGGTCCGTCGAGTACCGTTTTTCAGATTATCGTTATTGACCAACATAAAAGGTCAAATTTATCGTCACCCGGATCCAACGTTTACTGCGTTATAAAAACGTCAGAGAGGCAAATGTGGCCGCTAAGCGTGCTAGTCGATTTTCTAGGACGACTTTTCTACGCGACGAATGTTTTTTCGCTCGCTTCAAGCAGAAGGAGCGTGAGCGTGCCTTCGCGGAGTACAATTATAGTACTATCACTAAGTGACGTGCTAATTTTTCTTGGTGGGTAATACGTGATCATTTTGAAGGAAAATTAGCGGAGCGAACTAGGCACGCAAGTTGCCGAAAATGCTTCGTCATCCACATTATTCTTTTCGATCAACAATTATTCTTATTATTAATCTATTAATCGCTAATCATATGCTCAGTGTTATAATTACTTACTCTAAGTTAAAGTATTAAAAAAATTAATTAAAAATACTTTTCATATATTTCTGTTACCTCTATTTAAAACTATAAAGTACATATGTACGTTTTATTTATATTACATGTATCTATATTATATAGGCATATAAATTAAATGCATTAAATTATTTAAAAGTTGCAGAAAAGAAGCAGACTCAGAGCGAGAGGATGTAAAAAAAGGAGAGGGAAATCTAGATATAAAGTATTTTCGAAATGAAATGTCGAGTCTCTCAGTACGTGCAGGTACGCAGCATGACATATCGCACTCTTGTTCCAGATTCCGCTCCGGCTTGCGCATTTCAACTGAACTGTGCATTAAAACGTCTAGATATCGCGTTGGCATATTAATATCTAGATGGTATATCCATTGATCGGGCAAGCACGCTAGCCGGTACCGCTGCTGGTGTATCGCGTACATCGAACGTATCCTCCGAACGTACCCGGATACCTGGGTATCGCTCGTTGACTAACGTAATACCCGAAATAATCGATAGTCGATACCGGTTATTCACGCGACTAATAAGTGCATGTGCGGCGCACGTGCATGTGCAACGGCGACGAACCCAACATTGCAGTTTGCGGCGTACCAAGGAGGATCACGTATTACGACGAAAAGTCGTCCTTGGCGTTGAAAATAATTCTTCGTTGAAATTCGCGTTGTGTTTCGCGCGCGAACAATGTAGGCAACTTATATAATAATTATAATTTGCTTCAAGGAATCGTCCCTCCGTTCAATGATTCCGAGTACTCTCAATTGAGAATTTGAGCTTTCAGGAATAAGAAGTGAGGAAATTATTATGTAAAGATGTTTTATGAGAATGTAATTCTGTATGCAACTTTTTATCGCATGCTTCGCCGACTATGCACCTGTGTTACTCTACGATTGCGACACATCGATTGCTCTCCTCTCGTTTCTTCTCTTTTTCCTCTTTTTCTGTTTCCTCTCTTACGAGATAGATTACACAACGAACTATTAATGTCATAGATGTCCGCATTTATTAGCTTTGCGTTTTATTGTCGAGTTCAAGCTGGCAATCAGTTAAGCGACCAGCATGTGACTCATGTGTCGATCGCAATAATGATATTTAATTAGTTAATGATATTAGTATACTAGACTCTACAGCGAGTTATCTAATTCCTAGAAATAGAAATTCTAGTTTATCTCTTTCTTCAAACATCATTCAAACGTTTCAGCAACAACTTTACTCGAAGCAGACATACGATTCTAAAACCGTTATAAATCTTGTAAATTGTACTATAACTTTTCCGATCGATTGGAGATAACTCTTCTTTAGCGATAATATGAGGAAAATTATTAATCATCTTCATCCAACTTTCAATTTTTTCATTTTTAATGATCTTTCTATCTTCTTGATCGTTTGATTTGATTTTACCTTTATTTATCTTTAAGTTATGACTCAGTTTTTAGTGATATTAATATAAATTATATTATATTGTATGTCTCTCTACTATATAAACATTTCTTAATAATTTTTGATCGATCCTTTCGTACTCAAATGTAACAAACATTGAAGCGGAGAATATTTTAAAGTACGGTACAATTAATCTTATAAAAGTCACATGGCGATGATCACTACCATCTATTGGGTCATTAAGTATGAAACTTTACAAATAGAACATAAACTTTTGCATTTTTTGGCACATGGACATGATTTATTTTCAATCGAAGTATGCGCCCATGTTATCTACACACTTCTGCCATTTTAGTGGTAGTTGGTCTATGCCTCTACTATAGAAGCCAGGAGTACGGGAATCGATGAAGTCGCGGAAGGCTGTTTCGACTGTCTGTTGAGAATTGAAGAATTTTCCCACCAACAAGTTGTCCAAATTCCGGAAGAAGTGATAGTCGGTAGGTGATAGATCTGGTGAATATGGTGGATGACGGAGAGTTTCCAATTCCAACTCCCGTAGCTTTGCCACGGTCAGTCGCGCAGTGTGCGGTCGAGCATTATCATGCAACAGGATTGGCATTGACCGATTGACCAATTTCGATTGTTTAATAGCAAGTTGTTGCATCATTTCGTCCAGTTGCTTGCAATATACTTCAGCCGTTATCGATGTACCAGGTTTCATAAAGTTGTAGTAGATAACACCTGACCTGGACCACCAAACAGTCACCATAAGCTTCTTCTGTGTAATGTTGGGTTTCGCGTGATGTCTCGGTGGTTCATCAGCGTTCAACCACTGATGTGAGCGTTTACGATTGTCGTAGAGTATCCACTTTTCATCGCAGGTCATAATTCGATTAAAAAAAGATTCATTTTTGTGACGGGAAAGCAAAGAAAGGGAAGCCTCTAGACGTTGCGCCTGCTGCGCATCGGTCAATTCGTGCGGGACCCATTTGTCCAACTTCTTTATCTTACCAATTGCAGCTAAATGAACCAATATGGTGGGTATGGAAACATTGAATATCGATGCCAATTCACGTGTACTTTGAGATGGATCGGACTCTACTACGGCTCTCAAGTGATCATTATCCACCTTCGTCTTTGGTCTTCCACGTGGCTCATTAGCGAGGCTGAAATCTCCATCTCTGAAGTTTTTGAACCAATTGCTCACCGTTGCTTTAGTAGTTGAACCTTCACCAAATACAGCGTTGATATTACGAGCTGTCTCCGACACTGTGGTTCCACGGCGGAACTCATATTCATAAATCACACGAATTTTGGACTTTTCCATAGTTCTATAAAAAAGAATCCACCAACAAAACTAATGAAGATATTTGAACAAACAAATATGACATTTTAAGAGCGAACATACATCTATCACGCTAACCTAACCCGATACTGACGTCTGGCGCCAAATTTGAGATAACACATTTGACATTTTAACATTTTAAAGATGGCGCTTTTACATTTGTAAAGTTTCATACTTAATGACCCAATATTTCCTCGAGAAATCTTAAGCTTAGTAACAAGATCGATTTCCCACGAGAAGTCTTTCGAGACTTTCCGCAAATGTTCCATCTATCAGAGATTCATATCGGGATCGATAGGGGTGGGACTTAGTCGTCACTTAGTCTCCGGTTGGGAACGTGTTTCGCGTCTTTTTGATTGATGCGGAACTTGGTCAGAACCGGAAACGGTGCTCTCGCGGACCCTGATATGGTAGTCTCGCGTCGGTATGCCGTGGCGGTGTTGTTCGCCATGTTGTCGGTGGGAAACGATCTAAGTTCCTCGCCGCAGGGTCACGAATAATGCATACGAGTCGCGCACTACTTCCATCAGGATGAGGAACCGCGGATTCTCTCCAGGGTCGCCTCGCTCGCACTGCACGTCGTGCAGTGTCCGCTGCGCCGCGGTGCGCGACGCTTCGATTTTTCGCGAGCGTCTGCGTCTGTGCAGCGCGAACGATTTTGCGCCACCCACGAAACATCACTCGCGAGGAAGCGAGGTTCTTCCTTTCTTGAGCATTTCTAGATCTAAGCCCTTAATTTCTCTTATTTGTTCTTCGGGTATTATATTGTACTTTCATTGCAATGCAAAAATGATAAAGCTCGTGTAATGACAAGTAAAATATGAAATAAATGTTCCCCTCAAAGACATGTTATTCCAATCATATAATTATAAAAAAATTAAATAACAATGTAGAGTATGCAATGTAATGTTAACTAACAATGATTATTATCTAGCAATTAATATCGATTTGCGAGATAAAGAAACTTGCAAAGAGATTAGTATAACAAACAATAGTTTTGAATATAATATTGGAACACGTGATCTAAATAAAATTATTTCAGAAAGAATAATTCAGGGCAGGACAAGAATTTGACGCGAAATATTTAATCTTGACGCGCGATTTGAGCAGCCGGGCGTATGTCGTTTCGACCGACGACAGTCGAAAACGGAACGGTCGGGGGCTTCATGGATGATGAAACGAGGAACGCACGTTGCTCGTCGTCTCCCCGGTGGCAGGTTGACGGTAGACGACGCCTCACGAATAGTCGAACCATAATGATTTGGAACATCGGACTGTTATAGAACGGTCTAGGCACGTTGTCAAAAATATAGGACCGATCCTCCCCCTCCGCGTGAGCTACGATCTCTACGAGCGTAATTTACGACTCGCCTTGCGCTGCGCAAAGAGGTACATTGCGTCTTTGAACGCAATAACATTATTGTATGTATGTACGACCTGATGACTTAAACAGTTATCATACTCTCGAGGTAGTCGCCATGCGAGCAAAGTTCCCCGAACCGGAACATTTCGTTTTGGACTTTGCAGTATGCGCTATCTCGGCAGGCTTGTAGACTTATCAGAAAGGTGTATGGGAGCGAAAGTTATATCGGCAATATTTGCTTACTTCTCTCCTGCAACAGTTGTAGATTGATAGATAGATTTATTTGCGCCCTGGGACAAGTCCTCTAAAGCGCTTAACCAAGATAAATACAAGCATTCGTTACAAATTTCGTACTATTAAATAAAACGAATAATAAAATAAAATGATAAAATAAAATAAAACAAAATAAAAAATATTACTAAGATAAGGGTTGATTAGGTATCATTACTGATTGCTGTTCGAGTGCCGATTTGAATACCGTTAGTAATGTGTTCATCTTTAATTTACGTTTTTATTAACTTGTTACTATAGTCTGGTTACTTATTATACTTACTATTATATAGACTTATATATTTCTTAAGAAAAAGAATGAATTTTTTGAAGATGCAGTCGCTATATTTTATTGTAATAAAGATAATGATATTTAAAAAATTCACCAAATGCGACTTATATTCTGAATGTGTGTAAAAGAAATTTAATATTATATGTAGTTACTAAGAAACTAGCGTAATTTTAAAACGGCATATCAAAAGTTAACATTGACCGTTGCACAGTTTTCAGAAATCCGAAGATACGGCGTTGACTTGGAGTGTTTTTTGTAACCGTCTTGTAACCTGATCTTTAATCTTACACATGTGGTAAGGTGACCACAAAAACTCTGTTTTGACAACCTTTGGTAAAATCCACTAGACACATGGAAGCTTAAAATTCTTGTTACGCGTTTTGAAGATTCATGGATGTTTTCTTAAAAGCATTTAAAAGTAGCTGCTTAGAGAAATTCTATATCTTCTGGAAACCGTTAAAAAAAGAGATATTTCTTTACAAGGGAATCAAAATCTAAGATATACCTCAAATAAGAAAGCAATAAAATTTGATTCTCCAAACTGTTGTGTTTTCGTAAATAAGACATTAAGATCGATAAGACGAAATGAAACAGGAATACCAAACAATGTGATATATTTTCGCACTTGTTCGCTTTTCGGAATAACTTCCGATACAGTTTCGAAAAGTAACGGACGAAAATCGAGCTTGCGAGAAGTTGCTTGACGAGTATGATTCTCGCTGATTGTTATGAAGCTATAAGTAATCGCAATGTGACTTCCTTGAACTGTCTGTGTTTGACAGAAATGTTAACGCGCTGAAAAAGTATACGTATGTACATGTGTACGTGCGTGCATGATCAGTTCCGAGGTATGTGTCCTTATCTTTAACAAACTTAGTTACGTAAACATATATTGCATAAATAACTTGCATGTCGTATTAACAATAGAAATATGTAATGTCGATACAACAAATATCGAAAATCGTACAGTTTGCGTTTACAAGCACATAATTACATAAAAAGATGAATAAATATGTGCTCGAATTATCAGGAATGAGAAATAACGATTATTCTCTTCTTGACATACAAATCTCCCAGTCACAAGAAATACATTTTCAAAGTAATTTAAGCTGATGCGCTGCTATATGACTTCTTGCGCCCGGAAATTTATCAAAGATCTTATTGTTAGATCCAAGATTCAAGATCACTTTCTTTCGATCGGGCGGTGTACATTCCGATACATAATGCAGCGCATAAATACATGTATCTTTGATAAATGCGCATCAGATGAAGTGTCAAGTTCAGAAGTCGGTATTGCGCGGTACGCTATTTGACCAGCAACGTTAACTGTGCCTGCTCGACAGTACAACGAGACAATGAAAGTGTTATGTAACCCATCGCAAACACCTTATCAGACTCGATTATACTTCAAGTCAACGTATGTACCTGAAAACAGTTTAGACGATGTCGAGATATACAGTCGAGAGTCGAACGGATCTGCGATTATATTATAATACAGTAGAACCTCGCTAACTCGAATCTCGAGGGAAAAGGAAAATTCTTCGAGTTATGGAGGCTTTCAACTTACTGAAATTTTTTAATTAAAGAGATTAAATAAAATGAAAATTTTGAATTTTAGAAGCTTTGTGCAAAATGAGTAAATTAATTAAGGTTATTCAACTTGTAGAGGCTCAAAAAATAAAAATTTGACTTCTAAAAAAGCATGCAGTCTTTTCTTGAGATTTTGGCCTGCTTAGTTGACGATTCTGCTACAGAAGACTCCTCATTTTCGTCATTCTCGTCTTCCTCTACGTTATCACCATTTTGACTGACTTTACTGCTTCAATAACTTTCAGCTTTTCACCGACACTGAGAGATTTCAGCTTTTGTTTGGAACACGTTATCGTATCCTTAACGATTATGTTCGAAACGTTAGCGATATACAGGGTGTCCCAGAATTGTGTATGAAGCGCTCGTGAGCGGGTAGAACGCATCGAACTGAGAAGAAAAGTCCTTTACCGTTTTGAAATTTTCGCAATAGTTAACGAGTTATTAATTATTAAAAATCGCTATATTAGTCCGGCCTGCCGCCGAATGCAAGCGCGCGGTGAGATGCGACCGCCTAGAGATCGAGGTTGCTAGGCGCGCGGGGAATTGTTTATTACAAGTCGCTCTTGCCTAGCCATTGCCACTTGTAATAAACAATTCCTCGCGCGCCTAGCAACCTCGATCTCTAGGCGGTCGCATCTCACCGCGCGCTTGCATTCGGCGGCAGGCCGGACTAATATAGCGATTTTTAATAATTAATAACTCGTTAACTATTGCGAAAATTTCAAAACGGTAAAGGACTTTTCTTCTCAGTTCGATGCGTTCTACCCGCTCACGAGCGCTTCATACACAATTCTGGGACACCCTGTATACAAGTGGCGCGGACCATGTAATCGACTAACAAACAAAACAATAGTGCGAGGGGAAGGCGAGATCGATATTCATGTATCGCTTCGAGTTACAGAGATTAACGTACTACAATTTCGAATTACAGAGGCAACCTTCGACTTGTAGAGGGTTTCTTAAAATTCGAGTTATAGAAGTCAAATGAGGCGACTAAATCCTTGCGAAAACTTCGAGTTAAGTTCCGTTTTTTGTTTTTTTTTTTTTTCGAATTATGTAAGTTTTTGCCTCGCAACACACACTGATATGATACGTAGCTTGTCACAAGACCATTCCCTTCATATGCTACCGCCTACCCCGTGCACAGAATCTGGCATCTCTGATTGAACCTATATTATAACAGAATTTATATTTTTTGTTATTACCCCTCCCTCCCGGGGTCCCGCGTTTTAAAACGCTCCAAAAATTATATCAGTTTCATGATGTTCAAAAATGCTAATAACCTACATAATAAATACCAACACTAACTAAAACTATAATAAACTAAAGCTATAATAAATAATAATAAATAACGGTAAAAGATTAAGAATTATCACCGAAGAAATAGCAAGAACATACTATTGGGTCATTAAGTATGAAACTTTACAAATAGAACATAAACTTTTGCATTTTTTGGCACATGGACATGATTTATTTTCAATCGAAGTATGCGCCCATGTTATCTACGCACTTCTGCCATTTTAGTGGTAGTTGGTCTATGCCTCTACTATAGAAGCCAGGAGTACGGGAATCGATGAAGTCGCGGAAGGCTGTTTCGACTGCCTGTTGAGAATTGAACAATTTTCCCACCAACAAGTTGTCCAAATTCCGGAAGAAGTGATAGTCGGTAGGTGATAGATCTGGTGAATATGGTGGATGACGGAGAGTTTCCAATTCCAACTCCCGTAGCTTTGCCACGGTCAGTCGTGCAGTGTGCGGTCGAGCATTATCATGCAACAGCATTGGCATTGACCGATTGACCAATTTCGGTTGTTTAATAGCAAGTTGTTGCATCATTTCGTCCAGTTGCTTGCAATATACTTCAGCCGTTATCGATGTACCAGGTTTCATAAAGTTGTAGTAGATAACACCTGACCTGGACCACCAAACAGTCACCATAAGCTTCTTCTGTGTAATGTTGGGTTTCGCGTGATGTCTCGGTGGTTCATCAGCGTTCAACCACTGATGTGAGCGTTTACGATTGTCGTAGAGTATCCACTTTTCGAGAGCGAACATTTGACATTTGAAGAGCGAACATACATCTATCACACTAACCTAACCTGATACTGACGTCTGGCGCCAAATTTGAGATAACAAATGTTAAAGATGGCGCTTTTACGTTTGTAAAGTTTCATACTTAATGACCCAATACTTTACTTACGAGAGAATACTTCCAGTATAAGCCATCTAGCGTCAGAACGTGGGTTTAGTAGGATTCTATATCTATGTAGCCTTCATGTTCCAATCAGTTTGTAGCAACGGAAGAGAACAGACTAAATCTCTAACGAGATTTTCGAGTTATCGAGGTTCTACTGTATAATAGAAGATAATATCCAAAGGCACTGTGTCAAGTACGCGCCTTTAATGAACTGCGTGAGATAACCCGTCCTTTCGCAATTGCGTGAAACGCATTCATCGCAATATTTTTTTGCGTCGCAGACAGATTCGGTCGCGTAGCAGGCGACGTTTCGATAGCTCAAGATTATCTCGTTATGAGAATGGACTATGAATACCGCCTGTAAGGCGGTGCAACAAAGATTTGAATAAAAATCGTTAAGAAATGCCTCTGAGAGGAATCCTAATTGCATTTGTGCGTCCTAATTACATAATTGCTAATGTAATCAGTAAGAAATAAAATAGAAAGAGATAGAATACACAAAGATACATAAATACATAACATAGATAAAGAGATAATACACATAAAATACAGTAATCTGATAAATAAGACGGTCTTCTTACACGAAAGGGCAATTGCTTTCGCATTACCGGAAACGTCTCTCAGTTTCTTCCCTGCGACTTCAGGAACGCTAAGCGCGTCGCCGATAGAGCCGTTGTATTAGCAGTATTAGAATTGGCAAATGGTCCGAAGAAGAGTTCCTTCACCTTTCAAGGCGCATCGGCGGAGGTCGCCGAGGAAGCAAGTCAACTAGAACAATGCTCGCCGGCGCAGCGGGCGAATGAAATCACTGTTATCGGCGCGTGTTTGACGCTTAGAGGACCGTAAAATCGCTATTCTGGAGCGAGACGACGACGTAACGAGCGGAGACCGTAAAAGACCGTGGTCGACGGTACCGACAGGTAAAAATAGCGCGTAAGGTCCAAATGCGTTCCGCGCGCGAACGCGATTCCCTTGGGGTGGTGCAAGTCTATTATTAAAATTTCTAGACACCACGAGACACCTTCCTACCACCGCGGCGTTTAACGAGTTCGGCAATGAATGCACTTGGGCGTCAACTCGGATGTCAACGCGCGATGACGCAGAATGGCCCGCCGTTAATTTTACGGCCGGCTCTTTAACGTTAATTCGGAACGAATCTTTCCTCGAGTAAAAGTTACGCAACACGAACTTCCTGATTAATTTAATTTGAATTATATGTGGACAAACGTTGACAAGATTTGCATACGCTCTGTACGGTCATGCTTCTATTTGCGGTCGCGTTGCGTGCATCGAGACGCATTTCAAGAGTCGTAAAGTTTCGCCTCTTCTTCGAAGCGGCTAGTTTTCTGCTTGATCTAACGACTCCTCGAGCGTTGTAAAAGTCGCGCGGAGTCTACTTTTTCGCGGAAGAGACATCAAACAAATGGAATTAATTATTCAGATGGAGGAAGGATGATTCTTATCTCGTCACAATCGACATCCGCCGCAATGAAACGATTAAACTGTCGAATCATCAAGAATTATCAAGTTTGACACACTATCTCGGTCGATCTTGAATTAATAATTATTCTCACAGAGATGCTCCGAGTTCAACATTAAAAATGGAATGAAAAGAAGATGTCAGGTTCTTATCTTCGCCAGTGATGATTGTAAGGATAAAGAAGAGACGTTCAAAATATTTTTCGACCTTAACTGGCCATTAAGCCATAATGGCTTAATGGCCAGTTAAGGTCGAAAAATATTTTGAACGTCTCTTCTTTATCATTAAAAATGGACAAATATATAAACCTAAACGAAAAATAACATAAATACGATCCATTATATTTTGACGCAGGGAGATATAACTCGCGTCGCCAAAAGGAAACGCATTTCGAGACGAAGAAGGAAATCGACGAAGAGGGCGGAAGCCGAGGAGTCGTCTGCAGACGACAGACCAACCTGCGGCAGATTGGCGTCCCCCAGCTAGGCCACGTCTAGCCTCCTCCGGATCTGAACGCGGAAGACTCGTAACCGGATTGCGCAAGATCGATCCGAAAACGCCGCCGGCGACTCGAAATCATGCGCCCGAGAGCCGCCGCCGTCATCGTTGCTCGTGACACCCGCCCGAATACCTCGGAAAGCCCGTCCGCTCGTGAGAGCATGTGACAAGAACCTCGTGGTCGCTCACGTGCTATTCATAACCCGAACCAGCAGCTCTCCTCCACGCACTTCTCTCGGTTAGGTACTCGGAGCACATGCACGCATGTATATGCACGCGTGTGTGTGTAATATATGCGTACATACACGCACACACTCGCGGTGCGGGCGCGCGCGCGCGCGCCCGCTTGATACCTGCACGTAAAGCTGCATTTTATCACCGGTGCCCGCGGCGAGGTTGTTGCGTAATTCGTATGAACGTCAGGAAGGTCTACGATCTTCAGCACGTGCAACGTGTGGAAACTTTGCCCGCGTCCGGCATGAGAGAAGACGGGGGGGAAAAGAGAGAGAGAAAGAGAGGAAGCGGAATTAAAATAACAGAGGGAAAGAAAGGGAGATGCTTTTTTTCTCTTTCCTCTCTACGTGCTGGTGCTTATTATTACTGTTGATCCGCATGCCGATTCCGTGCGCTCGCGAAATGTCACGCTACGTGAGCGAAAAGTAGGAAACCTTACGTAACGACATCTTCGACGCTATTGTCGTCTTTATCTTGGCAAAACTGTATATTTTTGTGTAATATATATAAAATTTAAATATAATATATATAATATATATAAGCTATAATATATATTATAAAAATAAATTATATTATAATAATATAAAAATATAATATGTATGAACTTTTTCTTCTCTCTCTTCAACTGTCTTCGTTGATGGAGTTTTGCATCGATCGCACGTTCCAGTCTGCCGTAATTGATAAAAAAGAAGGTAATATTCATTAAAGTAGATGTATTAATATTTTCCCAGCGCCTCTCGTTCAGAATCATTGTGTTTCATAATTCGCCGCTAAAATAGATCAGTCATAATTAGGTTCGACGTTCGGTGGAAAATGTGCTGTAAGAGCTTATGTAACCGCCCGCGCGACGCAGCCTCTGTCTGTTCACAAACACACGTACGTGCGTACTTATGCGCGTGTGTTTGCGTGTGCGTGTGCATGCGATATTCTACTTTGTTTCGTCTGTTTTGTCAATGTTATACTTAGCTTTTCACTCTTCGCCTGTGCATCGAACGGGCCGTCTCGAAAGTTCACGCCTTACAGCGGGGGTTACTGTCGGTCTTGATGGGTAATTTCGTTTAAACGCCGGTACTTTAATTACTTAAGCACGAAGCTATACAGTTAACGCTGCAATTTTACTCGGTAACTCGCGAAAAAGACGCGGCATAATTGCAGCTATTACAATAAATTTCCACAATGTACAATCTGTTAACTGATTTTATTTTTACATTAATAAAAGAAGAAAACAGATTGTTTCATCACTTTTGTATATATTGGGTTGGCCAAAAAGTAATTGCGTTTTTTTCCAGTAGATGGACATACATATCTTGAAATGTAACTAACTTCATTCTAAACCACAAATTCATTATGTAGGTTAACAACTCACAGTTCAAGCTTGTTTTAGAAAAAGAAAGTACACGATTTCGTTAACAATTGTTTGTTTGCCGTTGATTTCAAAATGGAAAATCAAAAAGAACATTTTCGTCATATTTTGTTTTATTACTTCCGAAAAGGGAAAAACGCTGTGCAAGCTCATAAAAAGTTATGTCATGTATATGGCGAAGATGCTTTAAAGCTGCGGCAGTGTCAAAATTGGTTTACTAAATTTCGATCTGGAGATTTTAATGTGAAAGATGCACCACGCTCAGGAAGGCCAATCGAAATTGATGATGACAAAATAAAGGCACTGATCGATTCCAATCGGCGTTTAACGACACGAGAGGTTGCTGAGAATCTTAACATATCGAAATCGAGTGTTGAAAACCATTTAAAACGACTTGGATACATTAGTAAGCTCGATATTTGGGTAGCACATGAGCTCAAAGAAATTCATCTCACTAAGCGTATTGACATCTGCGATTCTCTTTTGAAACGTGAGGAAAATGACCCATTTTTGAAACGTATGATAACAGGCGACGAAAAATGGATCGTCTACAACAACGTCAAACGAAAAAGATCGTGGAGCAAGCGTGATGAACCTGCTGAAAGCACTTGAAAAGCAGATATTCACCAAAGAAAGATTATGCTGTCAGTCTGGTGGGACTTTAAAGGTATTGTGTATTTTGAGCTGCTTGCAAGGAATCAAACCATTAATTCAGACGTATACTGTCGTCAACTGGACAAATTAAATGATTCCATCAAACAGAAACGTCGAGAATTGGTGAATCGCAAAGGTGTTGTGTTTCACCATGATAACGCTAGACCACGTACAAGTTTGGTCACTCGTGAAAAATTGTTGCAGCTTGGATGGGATGTGTTACCATAATGTTACCACATCCACCATATTCGCCAGACCTGGCACCATCAGATTACCATTTGTTTCGTTCTTTGCAAAACGCCTTGAATGGTAAAACCTTTACTGCTGATGAGGATATCAAATCGTTGTTGGAATTGTTTTTTGCTGAAAAAGATAAGAACTTTTTTGAGCGCGGAATCATGAAGTTGCCTGAAAAATGGCAAAAGATAATCAAACAAAATGGACAATATATTGTTTAATAAAGTTTTTGTTTCCCATGAAAAATTCGCCTTTTATTTATATAAAAAAAACGCAATTACTTTTTGGCCAACCCAATAGAATCCCAATTTAATAAAAATTAGGGTAGTAACAACTAATAAAAGGATTTGCATAATTTTGGTGGAAGACAATAGATTAAACAATTCATTATATAATAATGCCAAAAGAGATAGTTAATTATTATTGAATTCACAAAATTATAATTTCATATAAAAAAATATTATGCATTTTTGTATTAAAAATATTACATTTGCAGAATATATAGCAGCCAAACTAGATGCAAAAAGAATTAAATCTTCCTGTCTTTAACAGATGCAACTGATTTTCATCATTTGTTGCAACACCACTACACTTCACACAAATCGCGTGTAGGGTGCAAGAGAATAATATCATTTTACCAATAAACTCTGCAATTAAATAAAATCTCTCCTCATGCCACTTTAACAATTTTAATTCACCGTGAATGATCCACCTTTAATCCTTTCTATCAAAGCTTTGAATCGTACTGTACATAAATACACATACGCTCCTGTTAGATCGAAGCGATTGACTTCCAAACGTGACTAACTAAATTTGAAAAGTTCATCGGTTCAATTCTGAGAGTTCAGCAAACAGTCTGCGATGAATCCCCGATTGACGAGCAAATTATTCGCGCGCGAGAAAAAAGGCTTTGCATACGGACGGATAATAAATAATCCCTTCTTTCTCGATAAACTGTGAGAAGTAGCGGACGCGGAAAAACGCGACCATTCGCAGTAGTAAGAGTCGATCACTTATGGTACTATAGAGCAGTCTGCGCTGCCACAACGTTTACCGGTGCATAAGAAATTCAAGATGCGGTGCACAATCGATTCCCGGCAAAGGAAGAGAAAGAGAGCCTTAAGATTTATAATATTAATATTATGCTCACGCACGGGAATTTCGGCCGAACAATTCCCGTCCCGCCTTCGAAAAATCGATATTTCCGCCAACCAGCTGAGAGTGAAAACGCTCACGCAGATCCGGTGGCATCCCAACATACCTCGAGTCTTGTGATTATTTTTCGTGCATTCCTACACCAGCTAGATACAATCTTCTAAAAACATTTTATACAATGTAACAAAAATTCTTGTAATATAATTTCTTCTAATCTTGTAAAACGTAAAATTCTTTTGTATTAAACTAAATATGATTGAACGATATAACAAAAATATCGTCGTTCTTTGTTGGAAGCAGAAGCAACGTCATCAATAATTTGAAACTAAGAATACCGTCCGAGGGTGGCGGGGGTGACAACTGCCCAGCCCCGATGTCATGGGAATTTTCCATAGGGGACCAGCGTGACCGATCGCTGGCTGAGATTTGTCTTGTATTTCATCCAAGGGGCATTAGTCCGGCGCTTCATTTCCTATTCGCGACACGGCGACGACGATCGAGAAACGCGACGCCTAACTATTGATTCGCTCTGGTATCGAGTCGAACGGGAGTTTCCCTCTCTCGACCGTAGAGCCTCGCAACGCGACTCGCGCGCGAAGACCCATTTATCTCATCTTTATAATGCGAACTTTTACGAGGCGCCGTTTCTATTTTCAGCTGTTATTGTTTTTAACTACGAGCGATTACGCTGACATGACAAATTTAGATTTTGCTGGGCACTGAAAGGTTGCATGCTTAAAGGGAATAGACAAAAATAACACGCGAAATTCCAGCTACGTGAACAATAGTTCCGAAAACTTCTCTACGAAGATATAAACGTTTGGATATTATGTCTTGATATAACACATATTATATCGCTGCTCTCACCTTTTTAATAAATGTATGGTAAGTATTTCTTGTTGTCACAAAGGGAAATAGAGAATAATTATATTATAAAACTTCTAGATTACATAGAGAACAGAATGAAAAAATTATTAAATAACACATATGCATATTATAGAAGTTTTGTATCACGTGTATATTATGTACGCGCTCGTAATCGGACGCTTCGAATTCTTCGAACATTTGACATCTCGGCTCCACAGTTAAAAAATACTTGACATCATATTTCTAACGTCAAAAAGAAGAAAGAAAAAAGAGAGAAAATTGACAAAAAAATCTGTCTATTTGGGAAGCGATAAATTGCGAAAGTGAATGATAAATTATAACTGTATGTTACTTTTCGCTCGTTGCGTTTCATTCATTCCGTTCTGGAGACATGACCGCGGAAATGCATTGAGGACGCTCGTTAAACATTATTACACACGATCCAAGATCATCGAGATCAGGCTAACCGTCTCCATCGTCGTGCGCGCGTGTAATGATTGTATAACGACGTTATTAAGTCTCGTACCGTTTAATTTCTTGAACAGATTATGTCAGTTTTAAAGTAGAAAATAAATATTCCAATAACACTTTACAAGTGAAAGATTTTCCGTAACTTGCACGGAATAAACTCAAAGCGAATATAAAATTGAGAAACAATGCGAGAGAGAAAGAGAGAGAGAGAGCTCAGCTTGAATGACAATTGTACGTAACAAAATAATTTTGTCGGGAACTATAGTGTCCGATTATGCAAGTTCGAAGTATACTGTTCATTAAACCCGGACTAATCGGGTCCGATTTAAATTTTCATATAAATTGGCAATCCTCCAGATCTCCGGCAAGTCTGTCTAGTAGTAGCGTATCTTTAACTCTGTCAGGTTTTCATTTAACTTCTTGGAAATTCTTGGAAGCCACCCTCTCTATAAGTCACAATGGTTCTTTGATCTTTGTCCGCGACAGGATGAGCACGCGAAACAAACGTGCATTATAATGTGCTTTATTAATAAATTAACGCGTAACAGGCTACCCTACAATCAAATATGCGGTATAATACAATAACTTTATCCTTATCTCGAATCCAACAATATACGTAACATAAAATTACATACGGCGAGATATATTTGTAACATCGCCTAGATTAACTCTGCTTGATGATTTAATTTCGATATCAAAATATTTTAATCTAATCATACAGGATTACTGCACTGATAAAGCACACATTCCAAGAACCACCAACGTGGCCAAGAAACCAAAAATTGAAGAGCTAGTTACTTCAAAAGAATATTTGATCTATATTTTGTTTCTTTAAATAATTAAACATACGAATCCGTAACTGGTATTGATATTTTTTATCCTGTTTTTCAAATTACACGTTTTTTTGCAGTTAACTAATTCAGCGAAATAACTGTATCGAGTGCAATACATAAATAAGTGTGTTGTATAAAACGTTTCTTTATTCAGAATTGCGTGTCTTGTTGAGCAGATATACATGACTAAAATATGCAAGCAAGTTGTGCAACACAATAAAACATCGCATAACGGTAATAATTAAATTTTACGCTTCGGCCTTTTGTGGAATTGTGGTCATACTGAGTGTACTATCTTTAAACGCAACTGTAAATGTCAATGTAAAATTTATGTTTAATTTCCCTTACGGTAACTTGGAGGTTTACCGTAAAACCGCAGAAGATTAAAGCGATCGACAGCGCGCCCGCGTCTTGTACATCACTGCTTTCGACAATTCACTATAATTACTCCATAACGCGTGTACATATGTATATATATATATATATACATAGTTATCTCCCCCTACACAGGCATGATGAAACGCGGCACTATTACATTTGGCAATTGCCTCCACATCGAGATGTGCAACACACTCATTACTGCTCTGACCTAGTGTGCTCGAATGTGTTTGCATCTGTCACCATTGACCATGAATTGCAATATGGAAAGCCCTCCTTTCTATTATAACGCCATTGCATTGAAAACGACTAATCGTGAAAATAATGCTTAATATTTCAGGCTCATTTTACCTAAAATGTCTCTCTGATAATTTTCCTTCTTATTATTATTTTATTCGTTGTAATCTCTTTCAGAAACGATTATGCATTAATGGCATATTAAAATGTAAATCATTACCGATAGAATAAGTAAAAATGAAACAGATGTGCAATGGTACACAAATATAATAGCATAATTAACGACTTTCGATATCTGTAGTTACGCGAGGTAATAAATTGCAATGTAAACAGTAATTTTTATCCATACAAATATAATAGTATATAATTGTTTGTACAATGTATTTCGTATACTTCACACATCTGCGCTTGATAGTTATGTAACTCGGACTGATTAGAACAATAATACAAGTAATTGAACAGGTGCTTTACCTCTGACGCGAATGATACTAGCAATAATGAATGACGCGAAGTAATAATGAATGATATCCTCGCAGCAATGGCCCGAAGAAGAAAGAAGAATTAAAGAACCGATCAATTCTTCAATTTAAACTACACACAAAAATAACTGAAGTACTTGCCAAGGCATTTAAGATTTTAATGTATATCTCAAATAAATTTTCTACGTAACAATTGATAACGATAAAAAGTTTCAATTAAATTTGTTATATCTAATATAAAAAAATAGAAATATATATTATTTATTAAATTGATTACAATCATATTAAGCATTGTTTTATCACTTCATCGTTTTTCGCCGATTTAATAAATGCAAATAATAATTACAAGAAAGAAAATTGTGCAGATGCAAAATATTTCACAATATTATCGCGAAAATGCGAGATAACGCAAGCCAGTTTACGAAGCTCGGCGCGTCGCAAACTCTCGAGTCACCCGGGTTGGGTATAGAAGGCGTACCCGATGGGGTCATCCGCTACCATCGAATGCAATGTGTACATATAACGGAGCGTTCATTTCTCGTCACAATATTATGTCAGCATTATGTAATTTACTGCAAAAATAGAATACACGGACAGCGCGCGTTTACGTCTGAATACTAGTTTTGCAACGCGGTTTTTTATGATTGTTCGATGAATATTCGTGTCAAGTAACTTCATTAGGTTTCATTACTTCGGTAGTTACTTTATCTCTTCGCAAATATTCATGTCGCTTTGAATTTATCGCGACATTGGAGGCCGATTGCTCCATCCTATCTCTTTTACGTTGGTTAAAAATTTGTTTCTTTGCATACGCAAAGACTGCTACTGGAAACTCTCGTATCTAACAATAAGCTTATGCCTTGTCATACGGACGCCTCAAATTCTCTTGCAAGGAAGAATTATTTTTTATTGTTTAAAATTTTAATAAAAATCGGCTCTGTAGTACTTACAGTATTCCATGCAGATAATTTTTGTTTAGAAAATAACAAGAAAATGACGTACTAAATCTCGTAAATTAGCAATATTTTATGCTGAAAAAATATGCTAGCGTGTAAAGCGCAGATAATTTTTTAAAGCTCAAACATGTTTTAATATGAAGTGCTGACTAGATGAAGCCAGCATATTCTAATCTTACGTACATGTATGTGCACACAATGTATCTGCGCGAACTCAAAATATTAAATATAATATAATATTATCAACACGTCCAAGATAATTTTGATACGTGTTCTTGATACGCGCGCATAGCTCGCCATCACATTACGTCACGAACGACTTTCGTCAATACACCAAGACATGATCTTTCCTTCGTTACTCAACGTCTTTGCAGACCAGCGTTAATAATTAATCCTACCACTGCGTGAAGCAACTTACAAATCGATTAAAGATACGATAACAAACAACGTATCGCGTCTATCTCGAAAAACAGATCGAGTACAGTAAAACGGCTTCCAGTTCTCGGCTTCTTTAGACTCGACTCGCAATGAGAATTGATGGAAGTGATAGAACGAGAAATCCAAGCGATCGCGAAGCGTGTTTCCGCCGAGGATAAACCGCTCTGGTAAACACCGCCCTGGCTCTCGCAGAAAGAAACGGAAAGAGCCGTACGAGCCGGGCCTGGCGAGGGAAGGTCGCAGGTGTGTAGAGCGCGCGATCTTACGCGCGTGGACATCTAAGCGGGTAAGTAGGTACGATAACGTACACGGAGAAAGGGGCGGAAAGAGGAGAGAGGGTGGCATCGGATCGATGCATCGGCGGCGCGACGCGGATTCGAAGGCGAGTAGGCTTCGTGATACACGTAACGCCGCGCGATTCCGCGCGGGCGGAACAACAACGCTCGGGTGAGCGAGCTCAGCGGGTGCGAGTTTCTCCGGAAAGCTCCGGCCCTTCGCGTGACAAACGCAGACCGAGCAGGGTAATCCACCCCCTCCGTGAACTTTCGTAGACTCCCTCCCCCTGGCTTCTCGTTTCCTTGAGATGGTGCTCCGGTGGCCTGAAAAAACCGACTCCCCATAGCGACGAGAAAGTCTTTGGTCGCTTCGGGTTCCAAGAGGAGTCTTCAACTTCTAGCGAAACCGGCGGGTGGATCAGACGCGTCTATTTATTGTACCTGAGCGATTCCGGCGACGTTGATCGACTCTCGCGGTAGTTACTTAACCAACCTCTTGCGTCGTTTCCGTTCAGAACTCGTCGAGCACGGTATAAACGGCAACGAGACCTGGCCTGACGACTACTACTGCTAGTATATAGAGGAGAATCCCCTATTATGAGATATGCTCCTAATATGAGATAATGGGGTTTCTGCTAAACTAGTGAGCACCATCTGTTAGTTCCACCATGAACTTATTACTCTTGGTGTAAAATGTATTTAGTGAAAAATTCATTGTTCGTTATTGCGTTTAGCCTTTGCAAGAAAAGGTTTGTGAAATTGTGAACATGTCAAAGTAACTTGAGGTTAGTCTTTAAACCTTGTTTATTATATAATAAAGAAATGGTTGACAATAAATTCAGTATGCAATGATAGAGTAGAATCGTAGTAACAGGAAAATACGCGATTTGTTGAATTGCTTAATTGCAGAGGTTAGATTTCATGATCGCGGAACCGCTAGGCGCGTGGCTCGTATAATGAGATATTCAGGGTACTCTTAATATGAGATCATTATTGCTCCAATATGAAGATTATGTAGTGTAATAAAAAGAAAGAAAATACTACTTAAGGTTAAAGAAAAGTTAATACGAATTTATATTACGAATTTTTGTGTATTTAATTTTTATAGAATCTGACTATGGAGGTTAGAGAAACGAGGAAGCGTCGACAGTGGAATCGTGAAGATTTGGCGAAGGCTGTGGCAGCAGTATCTTTATCAAACTATCTAATAAAGTTTTTTAATTGCAATACCGATGTATTTTGCACTTTTAACACCGATTTCTCGAGGTACCTTATATTAGGAGCACACTTTCTCGATCCTGCGTAAAGCTCTTTTTTCAAATTTTTTTAATTTTCAGAAAAAATAATATTTAAATTAGGTTTTTCATTTCACCAACCTAAAGCTTATTAAATTCTCTTCAAGATAACGTATTACATTTTTAAATTCTGCCTATAGATTTCCTTACATTCAGCAAAATCGATATGGTATCTCATAATCGGGGACTTTCCTCTACTACACGGACGCCAACGTCGCGTCAATTATTGTATCGCTGGAATCAGGCTACGGAACGAGGTACGCGGACAAATGACGGTTTCTTTTCTCGCGAGGAAGCGAGCGAGAAGCCGTCTTTATTACTCCGGACGCGGAAAGTGGCGCCCGTTTTTCGTCTCGGGTATGGCGTGCGACAACCTCAAGCCGAAAAATACGACTCGCGACTCTTCTGACTTGTCGTGCTTCCTGAAGGGTCTCGGCTCCCCGCGGAAAAAACGCGAAGAAACAGATTCGAGATTGTTGTCTCGGGGAAACGTACTCGCGACGTAGGGTCGCGCGGCGAGTGTTCGTTCCTCGTCCTAGAGACAGCGCTCTCGCGGCCTTGTTTGTTATGCTAGAGAGCCGCGATGTTCGCTTTTTTTTTCCAGGGGAAACAGCAGAGGATGGAGGGGGGAGGGGGGGGGGGCAGACGCGTTTTAGCTCGCGTTTGGCTTGCGAGAACGTCCAGTCTAGGAAGAAATCTCTCGGACGTTCCACGCAGCCGGAGGTTGTTGGGGGTTGCTACGGGGAAGGGGATTCCCTTCGTTTTCGGCCGCACTCGCCCGCAGCCGAGCGTAATCGAGCGCCGTGAGTCCCCTTGCCGCGTATTACACGATCGTGTTCGTTTTTCTCGCCTACTCGCTCGCAAGCTCCTCCGCTTCGCTCCCTTCGAAGGGAGCGCGCGCGTCCGTTTCGCCTTCAGTGGAGAAACCGTGCGAAGGTGCGGCCGGGAGAAGCGGACGGACCCGAAGACGCGGTGAGTCGAGGAGCAGGCCAGCACGCTTTACGCTGACGCGTCCTCTCTCTTCTTTCCTTTCCACTCTCTCTCTCTCTCTCCCTCCGTCTCTCGCGCGCGCGTTGATCGATGGCCGGCCGCACGACTTGGACGCGACTCCGTAACGCGGAGTCGGCTCGTCGCTTCGAGGAAACGAGGAAAGCTCTTCCTCGTGGAATCAAGATGTGAAACGCGACGACGACGATGCACGAGACGCAGCGCGAGCGAGAGAGAAAAAGAGGGTAGATATCGAGGGAGAGTTCGGAAGGGTAGTACTCACCGCCGATGCTCAGGGTTCTCCATCGGGTCTTTCGCTTCGAACCCTTCTTGCCCATCTCTCGCGGTCGCCCGCACCACCACCACCTCCGCCTCCTCTTCCGCTCTGCGCCTCGTCCTGCGCCGCGATGATCCTCCTCTCGGTCGAACGCTCGTTACCTCGCCGCGTCTCGTTCCTCTTTCTCTTCTACGATCGTCGGCGGCGAAGCGAGATCGTCATCGCGCGCGTGGAGATCCCCGCGGAGCGCGCACTACCTCGGTAACGGTAGCATCGCGGTAGCCGCGCGGTGGTCCACCGGGTCGTCGTCGTCGCTCGATCGGGGGTAAGGGCTCTCGCGCGTTCGTTCGCTCGCTCGCGCCGCGTACGTACGACTGCTGCGCGGCGGACCCTCTCGCGAACGCGACGAGCAGCTCCGACACGGAATCCACGCCGTTCGAACGGCGATCGCACACTGCGCGGACCCCGCTCGCCCCTCCGGCGGTGCCCGCCCGTCCCACTCGCGCTCACCTTCTCTCTCTCTCTCTCTCTCTCTCTCCGCCTGCTTCCCCGCGCCGTCGTCGCTATGCCGATAGACCTACACCTCCCGCTCGCGCTCCTCCGCACCCGCTGCACCCGGAGTGGGACGAGGATACGGGCGTCGCGAAAGACCGAGGGAAATGGAGGCGAGCGGGTGCAGGGAGTGCAGGTGAAACGTGGCCGTGCGACCAACCGTGCGCCCTCGCGCGCCGCCGGCTGCTCCGACCCGCGTCGCGTTCGCGATTTATCGAGGGAGTCTTCGCTACGCGCAGAGTGCTGCTCGAGTTGTAACGACACCGCGTTGTTCCACGAGCGGATTTCTACGGGCTGTCACGTGACTCGCATCGAGCACCGAGGTAGTCGCAATTTCGCGTAATTGTGAATTTGAACGGCTTTCGAACACCACGCGCACGCGCGGTCGACAGGTCGACGCCGATAGGTCGTTGCCGTGGCGACGATGTAAATAGTAGCGCGCCATTTTTCCCGGCTCGCCGCAGCTGATAACAGGTACGGCGATAACGGATTTTCGTTACCGTCGCAATTTTCTCGCTTTCGAGTGATTTATCAAACGTAGTATCGCGCACTTACACAATGTAAGATAAACCTTTATATTTTCCAGCACGATTTTCCAGCTAGATTTAACACATTCTGATATATTTAACAGTTAGGAAGTTACGCGCGCACGTCATTAAAAAATGTGATTACAACGCTCACGAATTAATATAACTTTCTGTAATATTATTCGTAACGATTTCAAATTGACTTTTCTTTTTTTTTCTGTTAGTATCAGTAGGATGTCTTTTGCTTTGTTAAGAATAAAACTCGGTTTGATATTGTAGAATAAATAATTGGCAAAAATTACTTTTAATAATATAACAACACCAAATAATATATTTTTACATTGTTTTCTTGATTTGCAAATTCATGATCTTCATTCGCAGATCGACAATAATAATTAACAAGTTCTTCATAACGATGAAATTAAATTAGGTCAGCTCCTGAATAATTCTCTCTGCTTGAATTCTTCAATTCTCTCGGTTTGACAGTGTCAGTTGGACTGGTCCGTGACGTTTGCGGAATCGGCGCAGAGATAGGTTATGCGAAGCGAAGTTAAAACGAGTTAAAAACTCGTTCATTTGTACCTAAAGTATGCGATATTGGGATCGACGTCGTAGACTTGTTCGTTGCAAAACGTCATTCTACGGGTCCACACTTTATTAACGCTGGAAATCATTTGTTTCGTGTACAGGTTAAATATATAGGTTAAGTCGCCGCGCGGTAGCGGCTTAAACGCTGAACAAATGCTGAAGATACTGTCGCTCCACGATTTCGAGTGCCCTGTTTTCGGTGACACGGCTGCTGTCGGCCTGATAAATGGCACCGTGCACTATTGCACCTACGACAAGTTGCAGGATGAAATCCAGCCGTTCTCCAAGTACCTGCGGGGGTATCCCGAGGTCGTCATCACCCAGGAAATGCTGACCACGCGGGATTCCGCGCGTACCATCAGCGCGGGCGAATTGTTCCTACCCATTCACGATAGCGTCTTCAAGAAGATCGCCAATACTTGGAGGGAGAAAGGACTGTCTGAAGCCATTCGCTTCACAGCGGCTGCAAATCCGGAACAAGTCACGAGTGTCGTGCACTGGATAGCGACAAGGTAATGCTCGTATTGTCTTATTCTGACGGATGTAGCTTTCTATCAACGCAGAAATTTCGATCGATGATTAAAAACATGCCGTGCTTTCAGATTAAATTGCATGTTGGACCTAATGGAGAGAGGAATCTATCAGAGGGACGTGTTACCAACGTCAGGACCTGGATCCGTCGCTGATATCGTTGCTACGCGGGATTGGAATGTATCACTGGTAAGATGATACATTTTGAGGTGACGAATGTAAATGTTGATCGTTGAACGCTTGCGACAGATAAGATATCTGGCCTGGCATCCGCACTGTGCGCGTCTCGCAGTGGCTACGAGGGACGACAGGATCCGCATCTTTACGCAGGGCATACTAGGCGTGCCAATGTTGAAGCATAACGCGCAGAAGTCAGTTTGCTGCTTGAGCTGGAGGCCTCACGCCGGTCGTGAATTAGCAGTGGCGTGTTACTCCGGCGTGCTGGTTTGGACGATAGAATTGGGCGCAGCTGGTAATCTACTTAGTCACGCGGTGCTCTTGAAGCAGAGGAACCACGCACCTGTCACGGGCGTCACGTGGCATCCACAAGTAATCCACCGCTTTGTTTGCGATGGTCTTGAAATTATCGTGGCAGTCATGGACGCTATTGCATGAAGTGACTTCTTCCAGGGTGACTTACTGGCATCTTGCTCGCCGACGGACTTGAATATAATAATCTGGGACGTTTCCAAAGAGGACGGAGTCCCCCTGAAGCGCGTCGGCGGCGGTGGCGTATGCTTCACGCGTTGGTCACTTTGTGGCTCGCGACTGTTCTCTGCCTCGTGCAGAAATGTTTTCAGGTAACGTATTTTTAGAAGTTCCTACTAACATATTTTGCTCGTGTTTTCATTACTCGAACGTTAAATTGACGTGATGTGATCATGAACGCTGTCATTTAATTTCAGAGTTTGGTGTACTGGCGTTCCGACTCGGTGGCGTGCAGACCGGTGGACTGTACCTCATGGTCGCGTGGCGACTGCATGCTTCGGCCCGAATTTGACGTTACTCTTCGCCACCACCGAAGATCCTGCCACGATATTCTCACTGCCACTGCAGGACACCGTGTTTGACGTGAAGAAGGCAATTGATGACGACATGAAAATCGCGATGCGTGTAATCGATTTAACGAAAGTGAATTTCTGCGACGATGACGGTGATTCTATCACGGTGGGGGGTAGAATAGTTTCCATGGAGTGGGATTCGACGGGAAAGTATCTCGCCATTCTTTTCCAGGTTTGTAAAAATTTGATTAAACGAATCTCTTATTAATTAGTTCCTCAGTTGCATTTCTTTGTTTGCATCTTTCCAGCATTTTCCAGCGAAATAAACCAATCTTTACACTACCATATTTATTAATATAATTTTTCTTCTGCATTGCAGGATAGTCCAGTAATTGCGTTGGTCAAAACAGTCCTAAGTAATTTGTCGCGCATAGTGGAAGTTCGGCCAAGCTGCCTCATTAAAGGATTTCCCGGAGAAGTGCCGAACTGCATTAATTTTTACCAGAAACGTTCATCGTGGGTTTGCCTGACGATATCCTGGAGCAGCGGTCGCGTGCAGCACTTCCCGATTGTCGAAGACGAGTCGCAAGTCGACGCCTCTACATATTCCACGATCCTATCTCACTCCATGAAGACAAGTAAATATAGCTTTGATTCACAGCAATATTAAAGTTGTTATAGTTTTTCTACTTCTCGGTCGATGTATTTTTATAGTAACAGGAAAAAGTTAATAAATTTTTAACACGCATTTGCAAAGAAGACAACTATCTCATTATATTATTAATAATGAATTGCATTCACAACACGTGCATCTTACCACAAAACTTCCATAAACACAGCTGGTGCGTGCGCGCATGTACGGCTACGTTGCGTATTTGCGGGAAGGTAGAGCTTATGTAATTCTCATTTGGGAGGGGTTTATGCCCGTTACTGCCTTCGAGAGGGAAAAAAAAAAACCAATGGGTGGTCTCCAATGGTTAGATTCTCTCTAATGGACTATGTTTGTAACGCAGGGAGAGTATAGAACACAACGCGTTCGCGCTCGGGTTCGGTACCTAATTATACGAAGTCACATGCAGAGCGCGCGTCTCTTCTATTTTTACGTCGCTTGACCGAATGCTAAACGCCTGCCGACACTACATGCGTGACGCGGCCCGCTCTATTTTCAATACACCCTATCGTCAGTTTTATGATACCCCCGTACACGTGGACGCGGATCGTCGAGTGCACATTTAACGCTTGAGCAGAGCCCGGATCCGCACAGTGAGATTGATGTGATCCAACTTGAAGACGGATGAATTCTTCATCTATCTGCCTTCTCTCTTCCCTTCTTTTGCATGATATTCTTTCAATTTTTACAACTATCTGTAAGAAATTGATATTAATTAATATTAAAGATTAACATTTGAAGAGATTTAAAGAACTTAGCAAATCAAAGTTTTGAAAGAAATGATGCTTACATACATTGTGCATATCCGTACAAGTTTATTAATTCCTATTGGGATATAATCGTCCCTCCTTACGGGATTACGGGGAGAAGACGGTTGAGCGTTTTTGTGCGGGACGATTAAACGCGCTCGAAATGGTTTTTTTATTCGTTTCGCTGTTATTGCATCCGTATGGGGGGAGAATGTGATCGGTGTCCTTTTTACAGTATATTTATTTTAAGGGCGGTCGGGTCGCGTACACACATGCGGCGACTATGGTACGAGCGAAGCTGACAGGTGCCCGGGCAAAAAAGCGGGGCCGTGAGCGGGCATAGCACGTATATAATGTAAGCATAGAGGGCTGGCAGACCACATGTGCCGCTCTATCACTTATCTACCCGTAATATGACGTACAACTCGCCCATGCGAGTGCACCATGGCGTATACTTGTGCGTGCAAGCGAAATGCGATGCGACGAGGACGCGCGGGCATAATTTTCCGCGGAAGAATGAGCGGAGCGAGCTGTTGCACATGTAAAACACCGAAACAATGTAAACATAATATAAATAGTGTATTGTACCATCCACCGTCACAGATGCAGTCGCAAAAATGTTATCAGATTTATTGCAAAATATTTTGATTGATGTACAAGAATGTTCTAAATATGCAGATGTGATCTGGCTGCACACGAATATTTTTATATATTGGGTTGGCCAAAAAGTAATTGCGTTTTTTTTTATATAAATAAAAGGCGAATTTTTCATGGGAAACAAAAACTTTATTAAACAATATATTGTCCATTTTGTTTGATTATCTTTTGCCATTTTTCAGGCAACTTCATGATTCCGCGCTCAAAAAAGTTCTTATCTTTTTCAGCAAAAAACAATTCCAACAACGATTTGATATCCTCATCAGCAGTAAAGGTTTTACCATTCAAGGCGTTTTGCAACGAACGAAACAAATGGTAATCTGATGGTGCCAGGTCTGGCGAATATGGTGGATGTGGTAACATCATGGTAACACATCCCATCCAAGCTGCAACAATTTTTCACGAGTGACCAAACTTGTACGTGGTCTAGCGTTATCATGGTGAAACACAACACCTTTGCGATTCACCAATTCTCGACGTTTCTGTTTGATGGAATCATTTAATTTGTCCAGTTGACGACAGTATACGTCTGAATTAATGGTTTGATTTCTTGCAAGCAGCTCAAAATACACAATACCTTTAAAGTCCCACCAGACTGACAGCATAATCTTTCTTTGGTGAATATCTGCTTTTCAAGTGCTTTCAGCAGGTTCATCACGCTTGCTCCACGATCTTTTTCGTTTGACGTTGTTGTAGACGATCCATTTTTCGTCGCCTGTTATCATACGTTTCAAAAATGGGTCATTTTCCTCACGTTTCAAAAGAGAATCGCAGATGTCAATACGCTTAGTGAGATGAATTTCTTTGAGCTCATGTGCTACCCAAATATCGAGCTTACTAATGTATCCAAGTCGTTTTAAATGGTTTTCAACACTCGATTTCGATATGTTAAGATTCTCAGCAACCTCTCGTGTCGTTAAACGCCGATTGGAATCGATCAGTGCCTTTATTTTGTCATCATCAATTTCGATTGACCTTCCTGAGCGTGGTGCATCTTTCACATTAAAATCTGCAGATCGAAATTTAGTAAACCAATTTTGACACTGCCGCAGTTTTAAAGCATCTTCGCCATATACATGACATAACTTTTTATGAGCTTGCACAGCGTTTTTCCCTTTTCGGAAGTAATAAAACAAAATATGACGAAAATGTTCTTTTTGATTTTCCATTTTGAAATCGACGGCAAACAAACAATTGTTAACGAAATTGTGTACTTTCTTTTTTTAAAACAAGCTTGAACTGTGAGTTGTTAACCTACATAATGAATTTGCGGTTTAGAATGAAGTTAGTTACATTTCAAGACATGTATGTCCATCTATTGGAAAAAAACGCAATTACTTTTTGGCCAACCCAATATTTATATAACATTTTTATATCTCTTTCAAGATTATTTAGCTTTCAGACTATTTAGTTTGAGCTCTCGAGCTGGAAAGTTAGGACTCGAGGCACTCGTAACTGCGCCGAGAGGTCATGGGCCTCTCGCGTCGTCAGGATAGCGAGTGCAACATCCTTTTAGATTTTGGAACGTTAGGTAGCCAGACGGCGAAGTCTGTCAACAAGGGATTTCATCGAGTATCACAAGATTGATCAAACAACATATTTAATGTAGGATCTGTCCTGCAATGCAATGCAGAACGCTGATCCAGCAAGTCTTGCGAATAAAGTACAGCAGCAAGAGTTGACGGCAAAAACCAGGCAGACGCACAATACAGTCTGATGCTGGTTAATGTTAAAAACCGAGTAAGATTGCCCGAACGTATCGAAGTCGCGTGATGAGACGAAAAAAATCGCGTAGAGCAATGACTGCAAGCGGCGAATTATTATTGTCAAGTACCTGCGACTAGCGCACTTTTTCTTTTCGTTAAAACAATACACACGTGTCGATACGACGTGCGAAAAAATAAAAGATCCGTGACAAATCAGGGGCCGAGCTGGCAAGGTGGAAAGATACGTGCAATAATAACGGTAGCTTGTAATAGGAGAGCAGGGAGTGAACGACTTGTCCTCATGTGGTGCGCGCGTAGAAGCTGTTGTTAATAAGTGACGCGTGTGTGGCAGCTGGTTTTACATTTTTTTGCCCTGCACCCGATTCTTAGGGCTCGAGCGACGAAAGATCGTCTCGAGCGTTTTCCTTCTTTCTCTTTCGTACTTTCCTTCCTTGTCCTTTCTCTCATTACGTCCTTCGTCTCACTTGCCCGCACGATTTACACCGTCTCCAACACTTCGTCAAGATACTTCACAACAAATTCCGAAACTATCAATTTAACGCTAACAGTATCGTTAAAAATTAAAGTCAATGTCGGAACACGGCTGATTCCGTTACATAAATTAATTTCTTTGGAATAAATTAATCCTTCTCCAAATAATAAGCTGCTTAAAGAAAACACTTTTCTATAAAACATGAAAAATATACGTCGGGTATATAACAAGATCTTAAAAATTCATACATGACAAATAGAGGTAAATCCGAGGAAATATTACTCAAAATCAACATAATAATAATTCTGTTCTATTAGGAGTGTGATTTAGTTTTGAGGGTTTTGCAACAGATGGCTGTAGTGTCAGTTTGTTCCAATAGCTGTTTCCGATAACTGTTCTTTCTTACAGTGTTGACATTATCCATGACATTTAGTAGCATTATAGCAATAGATGCAATAACAGTCGTGTTTATATCATCGTAAAAATGCAACTTCCGAAACAGCATTTTCGACATGCGTTGCTTTTGTTTTTTAATCAAAACAAAACTGCGGCTGACGGTTATAGAATTCTTGTGGAAACTTATGGTGATTCTGCCCCATCAATTAACACGTGTGAATACTGGTTTAGACGCTTTAAAAGTCGTGATACTGATGTGAAGGACAAAGAACGCTCGGGACAACCAAGAAAGCTTGAAAATGCAGATTTGCAAGCGTTATTGCACGAAAATCCAACACAATCCACTTCAGAACTTGCCAGAGCATTAAATGTTGATCGTACAACAGTTACCAAACATTTACATGAAGTGGGAAAAATTCAGAAAGAAGGGAAATGGGTTCGACATGAATTATCGGAAAGTGCCATTGCGAACCATTTCGTTGATCGCCAGGCAAAAAAAGAAGAGTCTTTTGTCTCGGATTGTTACTGGGGATGAAAAGTGGATCTATTTTGATAATCCGAAACGCAGAAAATCATGGGTGGATCCAGGCGAACCATCAACATCCACTCCGAGACGCAATATTCACGGTTCAAAAGTAATGCTCTGTATTTGGTGGGATAGTGTACTATGAGCTGTTAAATCCGCACGAGACTGTCACGGCTGATCGTTATCGACACCAATTGCACAAGTTGAAGCAAGCATTGGACCAAAAACGACCAGCAATTGCGAGTAAACGACGGAAAGTGATTCTTCTTCGTGACAACGCTCGACCTGACGTTGCGTTATCAGTGAAAGAAACACTATTAGAGCTTGAATGGCAAGTCTTACCGCACCCCGCGTATTCTCCATGCGATTATTATTTGCTCCGGTCGATGCAACACGCTTTAGAGGATACGCACTTTCATAATTTCGAAGAAGTGCGAAAATTCGTCGACGAATGGATGAACTGAAAAGAAGAGTGATTTTATCGTGGTGGAATCGATCTCTTGCCAGAAAGATGGGAAAAAGTGATAGAAAAGGAAGGAAAATATTTTGATTAAGGTATTCATTCATTATCATATTTAAATACATGCGTTTTTGAGCAAAAAAAACCCTCAAAACTAAATCACACCCCTAATATATTAATTAATAATAGAGAAACCGAAAGAGGTGTTTTGTTTGCAGAAATGCGCTTCACCGAGCACCGGACGTGAAATCATGAATGAATGACCGTAGCACATCAGTGCTTTCAACGGGACTTGCGGCTTGTAAAATCGCACATGGTCATGCGAAGAGGGGCACCGTGCGGGCGCCGGCAGATGCTCGCTCGCGGTCGCCACCCCCGAGTCGAAGGGAGCGTGGACCTCGCGGGACCCCCGGTGCCATCGCGACAAGTGCAACGCACGGTGTGTGTGTACACTCACATACGGTGCATCCGAAGGGAGAACTCGGCTCGACGTGGCCACGCGAGTGGGCGGCGCGAGTCTTGGGCTCCCTCGCGCCTTCTTGTGACTCTATGACATTCCGCCCTCCGGTTTCCAGGGAGCGGAGCGATTCTGAAGGGCCACTCTCTCCACGTGGAAGGGAGAAGGAGTGGAGGAGGAGTGGAGAAGAAGAAGAAGAAGAAGAAGAAGAAGGGATCTGGGTCCTCTCGAGCTGATTCCTCGATGGAGGAGAGCATCGTCTCGTGGCTGATGATAGTCTTCGACGGGACGCGTTACCGGGTGCTGCAAAAGTGCCGACCCCGACCTTCCTCTTATCGGCGTCCCGGGTGAAGCGGTGTTGTCTCATCCGTTCGGTTCGTTGTTTCTCGCGATCGCTATCGCGCGCGTGTCACCGAGGGAAAGAGAGAGAGGGAGAGCTGAGAAGGCGAGCGGAAAAGACCGGCGTGATAAGCAAGCCCATGATTGGAGTGTACATGTTGATACGTTGATATCGGAGTAAGCCGCTTCTCTGATTCTTTTCTTATTTTATTATGCGCTATCTCTAGCACCCGCAGGAAAGTGAGGCTGGTAATCGAACATCTCTATCTTTTTCTTTTTGCGATGACGGTGGCTCGTCAGGACGATAGGACGTAGGATTTTAAATCGCGCTTCATGTTCTGACACTTTGCGAATGTCCATGATGATCTTGATGAAAGTTTACTGATAAAAAAAGGGGAGATGTTTTATCTTTATGTTCCGATTGCACCTCATTTTTTCCTGTGGTACTCGTGTGATTTGTGGGCGAAACGTATGTTAATATCTAATTGCGAAATTTTAATTTTTTCCTCTTTAGATATATAATAAATATAAAAATATTCCATTTTATGGAGAGTTTACCTGTACAAATCTAGCCAAGACAAATTTTCTGCCACGGAGAATTCTATTTCATTTTCTCCAGCACCTGCGTTTTCATCATACATTTTCTTTCTACATTTGCTTCATGAACAGAACAATCAAACCTCCGGCTAGATACGTATAATAAACAGAATTCCATAAAAAGGAATCAAAGTAACGGAGAAACGAGGCTCGCAGATTCGCTTGGCAACCTGGCAAGGCTGAAGACATTGTCGTCGGCGGAATTTGCAAATTCGCTCGCGTCACCATTATCATCATCTGCTGATGTTCTAAAGCGTTTGCCGGGTTCCTTATCTCATGCCTTGCGTAGTAACGAGAGCTCCGATAATCGAGCTGGGAACGCAGAGGGGGATAAAGCGCTGAAAGCACGTCTGGAGCCGGCTTTCTCAATCCGCGCGCGCACGAGCGTGCGCGACGTTACAAAATCGTCCGCTTTCGCAATTTAATCGGCGTACTGCAACGCTAACGCACGTATATCGCTATGATTGACGACAGGCCGGCGGCCGCGTCGAGCGCGACGAGTGCGGACCGACGACAACGGAGGAGGTGGAGGTGGAGGAAGAGGTAGTGGAGGAGGAGATGCACCTCGAGGATTACCGCGGCGAGAGGAGCGAGGAGGACCACGTCGTGCGGCGTCCCGTATCCGGAACTTCTCTGGACCAGGACGACGATCTCGTCGACGACGGTTGCCTGCACGATCTGGCGGTGACCACGGCGGTAACGGCGATGGGTGGTGTCGGCGTCGCTCAACCGCACTGCTGGGCGACCTCGCAACCGGACAACGGCACTCTCTTGTCGCCGCTGGACCCAGCAGCTGACTCGCGCGACTACTTCGACTGGGACCAGGTGTCCGCTGTCTTCCAGTACCCCTGCCAGTATCCCGTGACCGGCGACGGTGGTGGATCACCCGGGAGCACGTGCAGCGAGGCGACCACGCCGACCTGGAGCAGCGCGACGGACCGCGGCGACGACAAATCAGACCGCCAGAAACTGCCGTCCGTAGGCTCGGCCTTCTCGTTCTCGCGCACCTTCTGCAACGCGATCTACCCGGAATACAGCGCGGACGCGACGCAGGGCAGCTATCAGGACCGTCATCAGGATTACCAGGATTGTCAGGAGGACATGGTGTCGTTGCTGATGAGCATACAGAACGACGTTGTGGCTGCGCAGGGCCACTACGGTTCCGCCTCCGTGCAGTCCTTCGCCGACGAGTTCGACCTGAGCCTGATCAGGGGCGACCCGACGTCGTTGCTGAACTCTGTCGACTCACCGACGTCACCGACGACAACCTACTTCGCGAGTGACGATCCGCAGGGATCGTTCCAGAACTTCAACCCGCCGTATTACGCGGTTGGACACCTCGTCTCCTCGCAACAGCAGCAGCAGCAGCAGCAGCAGCAGTCTACCCTGTCGGCGATCAGTTTTACCAGCGATATTGTTGGCGCGACCGAGAGTTTCGGCAATCAGGTGATCCTGCCACGGAATGAAGGTCTATTGCTCGGCAATCGACGCGTCACCGGCTCGAAAGTCGCGGAGAACGAAAAGAACGAAAAGTCCTACGGTAAGTACGCAGCATTATCTGGATTGTTCATAAAAGAATTTGTTATCGCGTTTCTCTGGTTGGAGATAACACATATAAGCGCTAATAAACAATCGATACAAAATTGTAGAGGTTTCACGTCTCTCTTATTTTCGAATACTAGAAGAAGACTCAGTTTTCTGCTTAAAAATCTTGGAAAATCAGAAAGAATTGGAAGGAGTCTGCCAAGAGTTCCAACTTTTGCAGTTGCGAGGGAAAATAAGGAGAAAATATTATTCGAACATGCATGTCCGTGTGCACGATATTGCGACACTATTCACAACTTCGTAAATTATCGTACCCGCCCTAACTGTGCCAAATGTCGCGGGTCGGACGCACACATATGGTATCTTGCCCCGCGCAATTTCTGCTCCAGTTGCGTTATATTTACGTTTGCATTCACGTCAACGTTGCAGATTGCGCGAAACCGGTGGACGATAACTTCGCGTCGACTTATCAGTGCCGTTGGATCGACTGCGGCTGTGCGTTCGCGGAGCAGGAGGGCCTGGTGCGGCACATCGAGAGGCGGCATGTCGAGTCGTCCTCGACGAACGCGCACGGCCACGGCAGACGGGTGCAGCGGGACCGGGACAAGGAAGGCAGGGAGGCTGGGGAGGGCCTCCTCGCGACCGCGCCGGCCGGCCGCGAGGACGAATTCGCCTGTCTATGGCAAGGATGTCCGCGCGCGCGGCCTTTCAACGCGCGATACAAATTACTCATTCATATGCGTGTGCATACGCAAGAGAAGCCGAACAAGTGTCCGGTTAGTGTCATCATCTCGTTCGCTCCTTACATCAGAGGCATCGATCTATGCCGACTACGTAGCGTGACCCTTGTCGCCACGCGCATAACGCGTGCGTCGCATATAACGTGTACAAGATGTATTATGTTTAATAACGGTCATTTAGTGCTCTTTTTGTTACTTAATCGCTCCACTCTGTTGATATGGGCAGTCTTGTAGAAATACCGAATGTCTCTAATGATGGATTCCTCGGTTAACTTGAGACCGATTTATATATTACATTGAGTTGATTGATCCCTCGATCATTGATCCGAGAGAATTTATTTTACGGTTTACTATATTTATTTTAATTTTTTTTTACAAGATATGGTTATGGTTTCTTCCCTAATTTTAGGTAGCACGGCTTTTGCGTTTAATATTAATAATTGAAATATTAATTAATTAATCGTTTGCCCAATTAAATTCTACGCTACATTCTTATTTATAATATAAGTTAATTTAATAATTTTCTCTCACAAGCTATTCATCGGCAAAACATTAATTATGTATGCTTGAATTTTGTTTCAGTTTGCCGGTTGCAAGAAGGCTTTCAGTCGGTTAGAGAACTTAAAAATCCATCAGAGATCGCACACTGGGGAGAGGCCTTACGCGTGCCAGTACAACGGTTGTTCGAAAGCATTTAGCAACAGCAGCGATCGGGCTAAGCATCAAAGAACGCACTATGATAGGGTACAATATTTTTTTTATTTATCTTCTGCATTAAATACTTTAATTTCGAGGTGATTGTAGTAATTAGCAGCCTTTTTAAATCATTAAAAATCATGAAAATAATTTTGCAGAGGGATAAGTAATAAGAAATTAATTTTTATCCTTTTCTTTTTCAGAAACCGTACGCTTGTCAGGTGAGCGGCTGCGGCAAACGTTATACGGATCCGTCAAGTCTTAGGAAACACTTGAAAAATCATACAGAAAACTCCACATTGTCCAGTCTGTTGTCGGATAAGGCATCGACGACCATTGCGACAGCCAACGCGGCAAGACACGGTTTAAATTCGACGATTCGGCAAGGCCAGGATGCGTGCTCCTTCGATATGGGGACGAATCATTCGTCGTATAAGCTGTCCAAGAGCTGTATCAAGGAGGAGGACACGTTACCGAGCAATACGAATCTCGTAAACTTTGACAACAGCCAGCAGGAATATGTGCCGATCGAATCTGTTCGTCATCTTCTCATCAACGACATCAATAACACGCAAAACGAGAATACAGGTAACGGATTTATTTAATCGATCGAATCTTTAGCGAAAATTGTACATTTTGATGTGATAAAGTCTGATAAAATTAAAAATTTTCGGAATATTAAAAGATTCGTAAAGGACGGATTCGTACAGGAGGAATCTCCATTATTTAATGCACAACTTTTGGTTTTCTGCTGGTAATTCTGCTGATATCATTTTTTATGGACCATTTAAAAATTTGCTGAGGATTAATTTCCAATCGTTATCGATTCGTATCTCGCGTAAGCATTTCTTTATCTTATGTGAATTACAAATTTTTCAATTTTAGTTTATTAATTTTTCGATACTCACTTATATAATTATGAGTAATGTCGAATCGGCATTCGCGGTGCTGAAAAGTGTGGCTGAAACGCGATAAGGAACATGAACTTGCTACTCAGTTCGGTTGCTTATGATTCCTTGCGAGACTACTGAAGAAGATATAGTCTGACCTTTAACGTCTATTAGCAATAGAAAGAGCTTGTTTTCGAAATGACATTCTTCCGAAGCGAAACGAAGTATCTCTCAGCAAAAACATAACGTGTTAGATAAGTGGATTGCTCGAAAGAACTTCTGAATCTCGGTAACTTTCAGTTTACTTGACCGTAATATCGACTGTTCCCCTTCGCGTGTAATGCCGATTAGAAAGCGCGTAAAAAGAGTAGCCGCGAGGATGATCATCAGGCCATCGCAGGTCGTGCGTGCGTGCATGCACGCATCTCACTCGCGCGTGCTGGCTTTTTCTTCTTTTTGTAGCGACGCCGATGACAGTGTCGCGCTATAGTTAATCTCAGAGGAGGTTCGCCGCGCCTTTATGCCTTTACCCCATACCGAGTCTTAAAATAATATTCTTTACTTTTTTGGCTGGCGTACGCGCGCGCGTACGAAGCGCGTACGCGTGACAAAACAGATGACGCGCTTGCCACGTGCCACGCACCCGTGCTATTTCCGAAGGAGTCCTCGCGTAATTTTTCGTCAAAGGGTACACAAAAACGCGCGAGATCGAAGCGAGATCGTGCAGGAGGAAAGAGAGCGGGAGGAATAAAGGGGATAAAGAGAATTGCACGGCTCTTTTGCAGGATACTGCGCGCCCGCTGAGGACGACGTGCCGGATTTCCACGAGCTCGGCGTCGACATCGAGCGGCAGTTTCATGAGCTGAGCGGCCTGGATGATGCCATTTTCATCGACGGATGATTTCCTGCGGCGGAGGAGGTTCCTTCTCCTCGCGAGGGCGAAACGGGACGAAGCTGCGCTGGTGAATGGAGCAGCCGGGGGATGATTGTTGGACGTTACACGATGCGGCAATTTCGCGCGACATCATTCTGTTTGCGGTCGATGACTGCTACTTCGGTATCGTTATTCGTTTCATTTTCATTTTGAGCAAAGACTTTTGTGTATCGTGTTTTGAGTAATGACTTTAAGAAGAACAGCTGCTCTTTCAGCTGCAACTGATAACCGATAATACTCACGTGGTCATTTTTCGAAAGGATGTTACAGTAGATGTGCAAGTTAATTTAATAAATTTTTTCACAAAAAGTAGGCATTAGTCAGTCTGATTGTTGACAGTAATACTTTAACGACAAAAGGATACTTAGATTTAAATATAGTTAAATTTGAAATTGTTATTAGAAGTAAAGTAGATGAATTAAAAGTACCAAATTCATTTGCACATTTAATGATTATGTTATTCTACTAGCCGATAAGCATGGATCATTCACGAGTCATTCACTAGTGCATTCGTCCTGCCGCCGCGATCTCATTGCGCGTCGCGCGCTGCCTTTCCAAAAAGACTCGTTTGTTTCATCTTTTTTACAGCGACTTTTATACTTATTAGTCCATTGTAATTGACAAATCGTATATATTTTTGTACATAGGCACTTATGTATGTTAAAAAGTGAACAATATATCGTTTATCTCGACCGAGCGATCAAATTGTCCCCGCACCTCGAACGCGCGGCTCGGCCTGCCTCCTTCTTCCCTCCTTAATCCCTCTTAATTCACGTTTTTGCAGAGATCCGGCTTCTGATTCTCCGGCAACTGCTGACAGATCAGTTTCGGGAAGTTCCTTATCGCCAAGTCTTGATTTTCTTGCGTGTACTCCTGTATGTGCGAGAGAGAATAAGTTTGCGTAGTAATATTATTATAAAGAATTTTTTATTAGTCGATTTTTTTATCATTATATATAAAATATCTCTCGAAAGCATCAATATCACAATGATAAAAAAAAGGAAGTCTGACAAGGAAGATGTCATTATAAAGAATGGAAAGTGACGTGCAGAATAAAACGAAGAAATGTGCAGCGAAAAAGAGAAAGTATATGCTATTAAATTATCACACATGGAAAAAAATAATAATTATAATTAAATTATAATTAAATTATCATATATGGAATAATAAGATTTATATTTATATTTATATTTTATTATATAGGATTGTAAGATTTTCGCTTACCCCGTTGATTACCACTGCTGGCACGAATTTAAGTGGTGACTGGAAGGCATCCGTTTTGTCACCGCTCGCCGCAAGCAACTCGTCGCCAAGAGGGCCCGAGATGCAATTACTGATTATTTTTCGTGTGTCCTCGCTCAGGCCGTTGTCTTTCGCACACTAAAATTCAGTGATTGGAGTTTATATTTTTCAATTACAGCTTTTGTTATTATTATCTTAACCAGCGACGTTCATGTATCGACGTTCACTGAAGAGTTCTTGCATCAAGTGTGTTTACGATTTATTCGTAACGTGACGAAAAACATAATCGATGATCGGAATTGCGTGCGAATCGAGTGTCGAAACACATGTTAATTATTTACACTCAAACAAATTCCGTTCCGCTTGTGTTTTTCGCCGAACGCGTCGTTTCCTTTTGCGAGATAAAAGCAACGTTTTCAAACAAGGGAAACAAAATAAAAAATTCAAATTCATCTGATATATTTTTCTGAAAAATTCAAATGCTTTTCTTGGCGATGCTTTGTATTATTACCAGTGGTATCGCGAGTTCGACTCTGCCTAATGAGTCTTCTAATCTCGCTGATATATTCAATAATAATTTTGCCCTTTTTTTAATTCTACCAATTGTCCTTAGAGTTACAACAGTAAAACAATAAAGGAGATTCGAACAATATTTCATCAGATATAATTCCAAGGTACGCTTCCCGAGTACCATAGCGTGCTACCACGTCGTGGATTCGATTGGAAAGTATGCCGAAAGGCCGGCGTCATTAGAGCTAAATGCCAGTTCATTGACTCCTGCCCATCGGCGCAATGGTGATTAATTACACGCTGCTTCGGTAAAGAAAATTCACGGCGACCTCATTGTATCGTTTCAACTCAATTATTGAATTACACCGTCATTAATTTTGGCTGGAAAATTGCAGGGATAAGCTATACCTTCGGAACGGCGGTCGATGGGCTTTGCGCGGTCATCGCGCAGTGGACCAGCTTGACCATCATCTCCTGGTGATCGTGAGCCTCCTCGGAGGACTGGATGGCGTGCATCGCGCACGAGTGGGCCTTATTCCCACGGCACTCGGCGGCCCCGTGCTGACACGTGAACTGCCACGGACCGGTTTCGCTTTCACGCGTGTGCTAGGCAGACGCGTTACCAATTTGCATTAATACGCCTTCGTCGTAAAAGCCGGCGGCGCGGCACGAAAGTGTAACATGATTGAAGACGACAGCAAGGCCGTCGTCTCGGATCTTCAAGGGCGTCCGCGTGATTCGAGCGGATTAATCAGCACTCCGGCTAGCAAGTTTCATGTGTGCTTGCTAGTTTAGTGTTTTACAATGTGATGGAATATTGAACAAGAGACTGCCGCGATCAAACACACGGTACACACTTTTATTGAGCTTGTAGAGAAAAGTATTAGGAACGTTAAGAGAAAAATATTTAAAAAAATAAGAAGAAAGAAACATGAAGATACGATTATCTAGAATGTTTGAAATTACTGTTCGCACGTGCGGACAATAAATAAGCAAAATAGCGAATATCGTTTGCGGATGTAGAAGCATCACCGACTGAAAAACTAGCTACAGGATGCTTCCACGCTTTCTTACGTAAACAAATCACGTCGGTGTCCGCTTGGAAGAGATGCCATCGCCGCATTATAATCTTCTTATTAACGTACGTTGGAATAATGAAGATGCAAAAGGATGTAATCAAGATTACTTACCGAAGCTTTGCCGTAAGGAACGAACGTGATGTTGAGATGCTGCTTCAGTTCATCGTACGACGGCATGATCTGATTAGCGATGAACCGCATGCTATCGCTGCATAATGCTTCGTAGTAAACGTCCACGTTCACGATGGATGTGTCCAGTTCTCCGCTGTTCTCCAAAGTTTCCCTGCTTTCGCTGGACTGCGCCTGAAACAGATTTCGCACGCGTTTTTTATTTGGATACCTGAACAGTAAAGCTCTCTCAACATCGGCTTCTCCTTTGTGTTCCTCAGAAAAAACTCGGTCAAAAAATACTGATGAGCTACATAAGGAAAAAAGCATGAGAGCTTCCTTTTAAAATCGCGCTGTTAATTGTCCGGTCTCTTCATTGCCTGGACCATAAATTCGCAAACGGCCAAAGTATACGTACTTACTTCGAAAACGAAAGTGATGTGAAAAGGGAGAGTCAACACTCACCAGAGTGCCATGGCAGGCGAGAGTAACAAAGGCGGCGGCGACCAGCCAGGTATCAAACGGGTAGTGTCGCATGATTGTGCCGCTGGTGAACGTGGACTGGGGAAGACGCTTTGGAACCTGCTGCTATACGCACAGTGGACTCACAGTGGACGCGAGGGAGGGAGATAGGAAAAGAGCGACGAGAACGAGATACAAAGCGGTGGGAGAACAAGAAGGAGAGAGCGAGATGAGACAATCGCTGCGGGGAGCGATCCTCGGCGATATCTTGGCCGAGGACATCCTCTTGCATTCGTCCGGCAGTGAAGTCATGCTGCGGAATACTCATTTAGCTGAAAAACTCGTTATTTCATTCTTTTATGTGGTTTTAATGAACTCGTAATAACGCCTGATAAAACTTTCCAAGCTAAGAATTTCAATTTCAATTGTACAGGGGCAATATCAATTTTGGTCATTAGCTTAATGTGCTTATTATGCATTAATGAGCCTCTTTATTGATTGCTTCACGTCACGCTTTTTAAACATCGATTATTTTGCCCTGATTATCATCTGGCTGTTTCGCATGTCCGAGCTCCGTGATAAATTTAATAATAATGGTGCGGTGTGTTGCAGACACACGGTGAGAGGAAGAAAAGAAAGAACACACGAGTCTTTTGAGGAAAAACGAGAACGTCTACGCGCCTTCAACGGATTATCGGTAAGAGTTCACGGGTCATTGCAATCTCTACTTGGAACATTGCGAAACTATGCGTCTTATTTAATATATCTTTTTAATCGCTGAAAATTTCGCGACTTAGATGCTACTTAAAATGTGTAATAGAAGCAACGCATATATAAGGTATAATAGGAGAGATAAGAAATTATTATTACATATAATAGATATAAAAAAATTTATATGGTAATATAGGTATATAATATATATGAATAGATTATAATAATTTTACTAAACACAATTAACCGAGTTGCATCAAACGATACAGTTATCTTATCGTTAATTCATTTAAATAAGAACAAGATAGTAACGGACACATTGTGCTTACATAGAATTAGATAATATGAGCTGTTCGGAAATTCCCGTGAAATGAGATGTGTACGCGGATTGATTATTTTTAGATAATTGCATAAAACTTATTTACGTAACTACTATTTCTCTTCTATCGTATCTATTCTTTTTTTAATTGAACGAAATTGTTTTTCCAGTAACGTTTCATAATCGACAGAAATATATTCGAGTGTTATCTGAAATAATTTACTCTTCACCATATCAGGATAAAATTTTATTGTTTTTGTTTCTCGTAAGATATAATTCGAAACTATTATATTTCTTTCGTTCATAACATTTTATATTTACGATTCTATTTGGATATAAAATTCGCAGGAATACACATGAGAAATAATATCCGAAAATAGTCGCAGATTATCATATATTTTAAATACAGAATAAGTTAACAGTTCATACTGAAAGATAGCGCGGATGCGCTAACATCGGAAATTAAAATTGTTAATCATGAACAATGATTAACTCAACATCTCTATAACAACTTGTCAGATATATACTATTGGGTTGGCCAAAAAGTAATTGCGTTTTTTTTTACATAAATAAAAGGCGAATTTTTCATGGGAAACAAAAACTTTATTAAACAATATATTGTCCATTTTGTTTGATTATCTTTTGCCATTTTTCAGGCAACTTCATGATTCCGCGCTCAAAAAAGTTCTTATCTTTTTCAGCAAAAAACAATTCCAACAACGATTTGATATTCTCATCAGCAGTAATAAAGGTTTTACCATTCAAGGCGTTTTGCAACGAACGAAACAAATGGTAATCTGATGGTGCCAGGTCTGGCGAATATGGTGGATGTGGTAACATCATGGTAACACATCCCATCCAAGCTGCAACAATTTTTCACGAGTGACCAAACTTGTACGTGGTCTAGCGTTATCATGGTGAAACACAACACCTTTGCGATTCACCAATTCTCGACGTTTCTGTTTGATGGAATCATTTAATTTATCCAGTTGACGACAGTATACGTCTGAAATAATGGTTTGATTTCTTGCAAGCAGCTCAAAATACACAATACCTTTAAAGTCCCACCAGACTGACAGCATAATCTTTCTTTGGTGAATATCTGCTTTTCAAGTGCTTTCAGCAGGTTCATCACGCTTGCTCCACGATCTTTTTCGTTTGACGTTGTTGTAGACGATCCATTTTTCGTCGCCTGTTATCATACGTTTCAAAAATGGGTCATTTTCCTCACGTTTCAAAAGAGAATCGCAGATGTCAATACGCTTAGTGAGATGAATTTCTTTGAGCTCATGTGCTACCCAAATATCGAGCTTACTAATGTATCCAAGTCGTTTTAAATGGTTTTCAACACTCGATTTCGATATGTTAAGATTCTCAGCAACCTCTCGTGTCGTTAAACGCCGATTGGAATCGATCAGTGCCTTTATTTTGTCATCATCAATTTCGATTGACCTTCCTGAGCGTGGTGCATCTTTCACATTAAAATCTGCAGATCGAAATTTAGTAAACCAATTTTGACACTGCCGCAGTTTTAAAGCATCTTCGCCATATACATGACATAACTTTTTATGAGCTTGCACAGCGTTTTTCCCTTTTCGGAAGTAATAAAACAAAATATGACGAAAATGTTCTTTTTGATTTTCCATTTTGAAATCAACGGCAAACAAACAATTGTTAACGAAACCGTGTACTTTCTTTTTCTAAAACAAGCTTGAACTGTGAGTTGTTAACCTACATAATGAATTTGCGGTTTAGAATGAAGTTAGTTACATTTCAAGACATGTATGCCCATCTATTGGAAAAAACGCAATTACTTTTTGGCCAACCCAATATATACATATATTTGTTATAACATATAACAAATGTAAAATGTTAAAAAAGAATTACACGGTTCATGATGATGTGCAACCGCGCACACATGCGCAAGTATGTGGCAGTTGAATACACAACGGACTAGGCGATCAAAACATTCATGGGCATTTTCTTTTTCTATTTTATTAATACAAGAACTGCAGGAGACGAAAAACCTTTTGATCGGTCTATGACGTATCGAGCAGCCGAATGTTATGAACTTATACCTTGATGGAACTTTATTTCCGGCGCTGCTTTCTTCAATTGGTTGTGAAGCTCGATGGCGCGTTTCTTAAAGGTCGCGGCAAGCTCGGGATTTTTTTGCGCGCCCTCGCCTCGCGAGTGCATCTGCGACAGATTCGCACAGGCATACGGATTGCCGAGCTCGCAGCTCTTCAACGAGAGTTTGTACGCCTCCTTGTGATTTTTATCGATGAAACCCTCTAGGCCGCCCAGGTAGATGCCCGCCAAATAGAAGCACGCCTTGTCTACGTTGAACATGTCGCAGGCCTTCTGCAGTTGCTTGACACCCGTGTGAACCTGAGTAGCTCTGTCTTTCTCCCCGACATCGTTCTTGGACACTCCCAATACACCAGCATGCAGACATCCGTACTGGTCGTTCAGATCGCAACCCTTTGACATGTATTTATATGCTGTTGGTAGGTCCTGCTTACAGCCTTTACCTGCATTATGTATATAATAAATATATTATATTATATGGAATTTTACATGGAAATAAAAGCCACTAGTATTTATAATAAATTTCTTTATAATTATAATACATTTTTTTATAATTAAAATTCTTGATAATTCGTCTTTATACTATAAAATAATTTAATTAATTAAAATGAAGATAATAAAATATTTCATATATATATTAATGTTTAAAAACTCGCTCCACGATGTTCATGACACCTACCATGAAGATTGCTACTTACAAGCGTCTGCTGGAACACTTGCTGCATCCGTTGCTGATTACTTACCCACTGCCTTAAAATCGCCGAATTTTGCGCAACTTCTGCCGTAATTGTAATTGTCGCAGGTCGCTTTGTAAATCGCAGCGGCCTGCTCCAGGTCAGGCTTTATACTCTCATAATAATCACCAAGTAGATGACACACTGTTCGCAAAGCAAAATACTGTTTTGATTTTGAGGTTAGACCCACTTCGGAACGCGTCTTTACTCACCCTCCGGCTTTTTCTCGCTGTGACAGCCGAACTGATATTCTATGTGAAGGTTCTTCAGAAACTCCTTTACCTCCTCTTCGTCTTTCAAGTTATACGCCATCGTCCGATAAGTAATTCTTCGATTCGTTTTACTTTCAATCTCGCCGGATGGATAAAAGCGATACTAACTCTCTCTCTTGTGAAATAAAAGAAACCATAAAACATCGCCTAGATCGATCTTCTTGTCTTATACCGATGATGGGTAATAAAAATTCTTTAATTATTTCAAAGTAACTTACTAAATTGTACATACATGGAGTCGCTTCTAGTCAAATTCTCTTTGTGAGGTGTGACCTGTTTTGCCGCCAAATTTTGTTACACAGATCGAGAACAGCGAAAGCAAGCGAAAGTATTCGCCTTGCACAAAGGCTCTCAATGTTCATCTGTTAATTGCTTAATAATTAATGGTACACGTGAATAATTCGTTTTTAAAATGGCACGTATGTATATTCTCGTTTTATGATTGTGCACAGTTGCTAATGTAAAAATTAAATGCACTAAAAGGTTTTATTTTAGCCTCTTGTATAAATATTTCATATCTCAAAAGATGTACTAGAATTTGGGGAGAAAGAGTAATTAAGATTAACACAACTTGTAAATTTCTGGTTTTGTAAGGTTAACTATACAGGTTAATTTCTTCGTTGTGTTAGTTTATCGTTACTTTCCAATTTCAGCAATGGAAATCAGAAATTGGACGTCAGACTACTACATCACGAACGAGTCGAGCTGTCAGCAAATTCTAGAGAGCCCAGACGCATTGAGAGAATTACCTTCACTGAACAATGTTCAGCTACGAGAGGTCGCGGACAAACGGCTGGCCAGGTTCCGTGGGATGGTTCAAGATATGTATAACCCGGAATATTATTTTAAACGATACGAGGTGAGGAACTCGAGGACCGGGGAAAGCGATGTCAGGTGTGGAATGTATGCAGACGCAGCCAGATGTTCGGTAAGCAATTGTCATTTACGCCTAGTTTTGTTTTCTTACACACATGCACACGTGTATCCTATTGTTTTATGAACATGACTCTGCCACATTTTATTATTGCATTGTCTTTGCTTGGAATATGACGAGCAATGGGCATAATACAGAGTCTAGATTAAAAATATGCAGTTCAGGTGTGGGATGCTTCAAGAGTAGCTTATCTCATGTATAAAACTGCAAACAGCTGTACACAGATTCAAAATTCATAAGACACCTCGCTTCCTGAGACTTATTAACTTTTTACCTTGCGCAGTTGCATGAGGAAATATCTCTCGACTCCGACAGGAATGAAAACGCGGAGAGACAAATTTACGTTGTCATTTCTGAACCTGGATTGAACGACTGGGCGAAGGGGACGAGCACGAATGCACAGGAAGCTAGTCCAGCGACACACAATAGCAATATACGTGAACAAAATGTGAATGATAATTCTGAGGAAATGGATTGCTCGGAGCCCGTTGCAAAGAAGGCAAAAATCGGGGCAGATGATGACGTGAGCATGAGTAATGCCGAGTCCGCTGCAAAGGTTCAAAATGTGTCGGAAGAGCACATATTAAATTTTCCCATTCCGATCGATGGCGGAAAAGCTTGCATAGTTAAGGTACATTATATGAAGCATAATATTAAGATGTTTATTTATTTTATCAATTTAGTAACTTACTTTTTTATTTTATTTTATCAATTTAACTGACTTTTTTGTTACTTAATCTTTTCAGGTTTATGATGGGACAGTTTTAAAGTTGAACCAAGTTATCGACGTAATAGGATTCGTATCGTTGGATCCGACGTTAGGTACAGTTCATGACTCGGAGGATGAGATGAATGACGCCGAAGTAAGTACTCATAATCCGCCGCCGTCCCTGGTACCGCGATTGCACGCGGTGAGGATAAACCAGCTTGGGAAGTCTGAGATTCCAAACGCTCCAGAGATCGTATCTAAGGCACAACTCATCAGGGGCGATTTGCACATAATACTGAGCCAGTTGCTGTTCGGGGATCATTTAGCTGCAGATTACTTAATATGCCATTTGCTATCGACAATGTATGTATATATGTAATGCGGTATTTCTTTCGAAATTTACACCGCGTCTCATGTCTTTCCGCGACATTTCCAGCTTCGTCAGGAGAGATTGCCTTTGTCTGGGTACGTTTCCGCTGAACATCACAAATTTCCCAGCCAGTAAACGCGACACGTTTCCGAGAGAATTCTACAACTTCTTGACACTGATCGTAAAGAAGAGCCATTTTCTGGAGGTGACTTTGGAGAACTTAAATGAATTAGCTTTAATTCCAAAGTAAGTTTGCGTACCAGATTGAACGTTAGAATTTTAATAAGATTGACAACCTTATTCAAAGATTTTATCTAAAATTTATTTTTTAATTTTTAAATTTATTTTTAATTAATTTAGTTTTAAAAATTTATTTTTTCTTGTTTAGGAAAGACTATGAGTGTGATAGACTGACCAGCGGTGCTCTTCAGTTGAGCGATAACACGCATCTTGTGATGGACGAAACAGGCTTAACCACCGGTGAGCTCACCGTGACTGGCAAGGGGAACTACAGTGCTCTGTCTGACCTTCTCATGTTCCAAAAACTGACGTACGACTTTAAGTACTACACGATGGAGTACGAAACGGATATTCCAGTTCTGATATTCTCCGATGTGAAATCGTTTATCCCCGTAAGTATTATATTTATTTTCCACGTTGTAAAACATGTTACGCGTGTGAATGTTCCGTCTGCGAATATTAATTCGCGAAATCTTTGTTCGTAGTGCCCCATGCAAATTGCTTTAAATGTCGACGCGGAATCGGAGAATCTGTACGGTCAAGTAGTGGAAGCTGCGCGTCAGTATTTAAAGGATGAGAATCGATTGGCGAACATTCGTCAATACTTGGAGGCACTGAGGCACACGGAATTCGTTATTAATGAAGATATTACAAAAGTATGTTGTCAGCTGATTTTTAATGTTGAAAATTTGTATTCGTTTCTTAATAATTTGTATTATTTTACGACTTTTTTGTATTGTTAGCACTTTTACCGTTCTTTTTTAATCTATTAGTTTGCATTATCATTTTACATTTATCTAATTTTATACACCTGCAGGTTATTCAAGAGGACTTCGTGAAGTTGCGAAGTGCGAATATAAGTGTAAATAATATGCATGCATTCATGGTTCTCGCTAGATTGATGTCTTTATCGTACGGAAAAACGGCGCTAGATACGGAATGCTGGAAGAAAAGTGTACAGTTGGAAATGGAGAGGCTGAGCAGGTTGCCGCAGCGCGGATGATGATTCGCGAATTTCAGGAAACAGCAGGAGGCAGATGTAACGCCGAATGTACATCAAATTGTACGGTAAATGAAAATATTTATTTTACTATATATGTATATGCTTTTGTAATTATTTTATTACCGATTAAAAAATTATGTACCACTTTACATTCGTATTGTTGAATACTCTATGAAGCGGAAGAGTAGAATTCTTTTTTTCTCTCTCTCTTTCTCGTTTTTTTATTTACACAGACAAATATAAGACAGTCATATTTCAATAGATAAAACGTCGCTAATAAGTACCATGCGATTGGAAATGGTGTTTGTACATCGGCTACGATCCATTTCGCGAGTTCTGAAGACCAGACGTGTGTCGGTGTTCATTCTGTTCGAAATGGAACTAGCATGCCAAAGCGAGCGTTATTCCCGTTTTTGAAGATATTTCCTATCAGAAATATTTCCAAAAATTTCTGGTTCTTTAAGTGAATACATTGAGAATGTTAGTAGGTGCATATATGTTCGGTATGTACGCCTCTAAGCACGTAATGAACGTTGGAAGCTCAAAGCAGTTTTAATAGTTTACACAGCATTCAAAATTGGAATGCGAGATATAATTCTATCAATTTTGGAAGATTTCTTTTTACTTGGACGCAATCTTGTAATTGAACTACTTAAGTACACGCTTTGCGAAAGGCGACACAGATATTTTCTCACATTTACTCACATTCTCGATTCGCGCAATGTTTGCCAACCGAAATGTGAGATGAGCGTGTCGAGGCTTACGGTAGCTTGCATTGCCGAACTTGTTCAGCGATTCTTTCTTTAATTATTTTTAATCTTCCTCTTTTTCTTCTAATATCTCAATATACTTTTACTCGAGTGTCCGAGTGTAGAAAGTCTAATAAAAAAATACATTGTAGCTAAAAAGGGTGAATGCCATTTTATGCGCGTGTGCATCCCGTTTCATCGAGATACGCATTGTCGAGGACTCTCTGCACGGCGTGCACGTCCTTAGCCCTACTGAGCCTCTCCTCGCGTTCCCTTTGAACGCGCTCTAATCCCTTCCTAGCGGCTTGAGCGTACCGCTTCGAGAGCGCAACTTCTCCTTTTGCACCTGGGATATGACCTGTGTAACCGACGATCGGCGGTTGTTCTGGTGAGACATGATAATCTGTAATAATAATAGTAACATTGATGATAAAAATTACAATAATTTTCTTGACACGTATGCTTCGGTTTCTCAGTACTGAATTTTTTAATTAGTTACTAGAGAATTTATATTCGATATTAAATTTGATGAAATTTTGTACAACTATAGTAATTCTTATACTATAGTTACTATAGTATAGGTTTTTTTGAAAACTTTACTTTCTTATTATTAAGATATTATAAATGGATATTAAATAAAGATGCATTTAAATTATCATTATAAAATTATGAAAAAGTCCATGTGCAATTTTCTAGAATATTATAACACTTATTGCACTTTAATCTGAGAGAAACTAACAACTAAGAAATGTATCAATGCCAGTTCAATGAAATCATTGTATTTTAAATTTTTATAAATTTATAATTTTATAAATATAACATCTGTTTTAATATAAATTATTAATAAATCTAAAAGTGCGGTTTATGAGATGACGAAGATTAACACGAGTTGGCGAGCAACTGAAGCGTAATAAGTAGTGACCGTACCGAAGGTTCTTCTGTCTTTATCATGACCGTGATCGATTTCGATATCCACATTGTCCGCCCGTGCTCGTGATAGAAGATTTCTCGGGTCCGTTCGCTCGGCGTGAGCCCTCATTGCATCCCGCCGTGCCCTTAGCTTCATCTGCGCCTCGTGCCACTCTTTAGCACCGGCCTCCACGGCTCTCATGAAAGACAGACCGTACCTGCTGTTGAAGCCAGGAATATATCCTGTGGTGAACCAGCACAGAAAGAACGCGTTGTACATTGAATCTTTTATATAGAATGTAAGATACACCGGATTTATTTTATTTACATATATTTACATATAAGCTGTAAGCAAACCGCGCGGTTGGGTAATATACAAGTTGTAAATCAGTCATTCAGGCATTTCTTCAAATAGCTTCGTTCGCCACATAGCTACATAATACAGGATTTTCATTTTTTATTTTTGCTAATTGGTAATTAGAATCCGCGGATAAATAACAAACTTCGTGCGCTATTCTCTCACGCACATAAATGTGAGAATATTGAAAATTATATTTTACTAGCTTCAGGGTTGAGTATGTAGTTACCGCCGTGATGCAATACGCGAACTGTTAATTACAAGCGATTCAGGTTCGATTAGCGCTAATCGCGTGCATTGAAGGTTGCGCTAAAGCAATCTCGTTCCGCGGCATTTCGAAGCGACAAAACGAGATTTTGCGATCGTATTATAATAATTATTTTACGTTTCCGCAATATTAAATTTCTTTATTAATTACGCATCAATCTTTTCACAGCATAAACTAGTAAAGTCTTACTATTGTGAGAAACAGATTTTTTTATTTTATAATTAAATAGTGAAGGATATATTTTACAACTCTTGTTTCTTTTTCAAACAAACGCAAAGAGATATGTATTACCGGTATATCCTAGAATGTATGGAGGCGCCTGGTACAGTCTTGGCTCGTTGCTCCAGTCTCTCCTAATCTCCTTGTCCCGAGGACTTGGTAATTGAACTTCTCTACCGGAAGTTGGCTTGTATGGTCCAGTCTTGAGAATTTTCTTCTCTAATAATTCCTGTCGCAAGACATAATGTAAACTCAAATCTCCCATTCGATTATTATACGAAGCGTTTGCAATTATTTCATTATCGTCCTACTCAAATGTTTTGAAAGTATATGTCACTGTTATGATTTGCAATTTACTGTTACAGTTTTTGTTAGAAACTATTCATGATCTTTACGGCATGATTTTTACCTTCATTATTTCTTCTGTGTTTGCTCCAAATCTCTTCCCAACGCGAAATTTGAGCGTGGGACAGTGACCCGTGTACCTAAAAGCATGTATAATCTATAACGAGGATATTATAGACTAGATTTTTCAATATAAAAACATTAAATGATAATATGAATTGCCCAGAATTATTACAGAATTATTACAGAATTGTACTAATGATAATATGAATTTACACATTGATGCAATGTGCCTTTCAATGCAAACTAAAAACTTTTGATTGTTTTTAAAAATGAAACCACTTTTATAATATATTATACTTATTATAGCGCATTTTGTTTTGTTTGTCAGATAATTGATCTCAATTTTTACGTTTGTCATATAGAATTATTTTTATAGTGAAAGATCACTCGATCAATTTGTGGTCTACTTTTCCATGTCCGAAATATACTGAAGAGATACGTTACACAGCAATGGCGTGCAAAATTATGACCCATTATGCGAACGTGTTATAGATGTTTTCCTGTCTAGTGAAGCATGTCTAATTCTTAAACTCTGTATGTGCGACATATGTATATATGACTTCCTTGAAAAGTCTATATTCGTAGTTACTGCAGCATGCATAGAGTATAGAGAAAATATTACATATTCAAGAGAAACTGCTATTGAATATTACATGTGAAATATGATTCTGTATACTTTTAATTTTTAAAAGAAATTAAAGAAAGTTCGTCCTAATAAAAAATTTTTTTAAATACTATAGAATTACAGAAGAAATTATATTCACATGTAATAATAATTTTTACATATAATAATAATTCTTGAATTATTAAATAATTAAACAATAATTATAGAATAATCTGTAAATTATACTTTACTCGCGATTCTTCAGAGAATATTCATGCAGGCAGCTTATGATTCGGTAATAACGCAAGTGGAATGACATTTTCAGTGTTCCAGTTGACTTACACACCTTGTTTTAAACGTCTGAGAGAATAGTATATCACGGCCGAACCCTAAATAAAGTAATCGCACAACCGTAAAAGCGGACTACCGGTGACCCAGTAAATTGAGCCTTCACTTTGTGGCGGTCACGGTGGAATAGCTAGCGGCGCACATCGCCGAAGTGGTTCTACTCGTGTCTCGTGGTATCATTATCGCACTCTCTCCTCTCTCTCTCTCTTTTATAATTTAAGGAATATTAGTGGAGCCACGATATCCTCACTAAGATCAAGATAAAAACTCAAGATCTTTCCACGATTTTAAAATGAAGATCGAAAAGCACTTAGACACTTTTTATTGAACGCTCTCTCTAAAAAGCAAGAAAGAAGAACGAAGTTCTCTTTAGCAAAAGAGGAAAAGGAGGTCTACGATAAACTAACTACTGATCCGTTAACAATTATTTTTTACTATTCGTCTTCTCACCGCGACGAGGGAACGAGGACGAATAGCCATCGACAGCTGAGAGTTCCAATTTTCTTCAGGCACTTTTTTCCCGCACAGTCGTCCGTTTCGATCCGCGGCTTTTCTTACTCGGATCGATATGCCGGGGCCAGGGAAATCACAATAGTCCGGATATGATCCGCCCGCCATATACGGAGGGTAGTTTTGTGCGTGATAGCCTCGCGTGGGGTGTAAATTGGCACGGTACCAACCGCGGTACCAGTGTCTTCGTCCCTGCGCGGCTTCGAGGTCAATACTTTGGGAATGCACATTTCCGGAGGTCGTCCGCTGAGATCTAGTTCGCGATTCTGATGTAATCTCGAAACCGAGACACGCCGACTGCTTCGATTTTCTCGCCTGGTGTCCGCGCGATCAGTAAATACCGTGGATGCATAATGCATTGGGTGTACCATGCATTATGGATTAATGTGGGTCTGCTTTCATTGCGGTCGATCTTCATTCACGTGTGTCTTTTCGTACTTGTGAAATGCTAGTGTATCTCCCAAAATGTTGAGTTTATAGATAATAATTTACATAAGTATGAACTTTATGGACATTTCATGTAGGCTATCGATACCTACGATGACAGGAGTTTTAAGTCTTTTAAATAAACTAGAATTAATCAATAAGTTTGACGAGAGAAAAAGAGAGAGAGAGAGAGAGAGAGAGATTGTGAATTACAAGTTCGATTTATTTTCTATGTCTAAACTATTGTGTTGTATACTGTTAGACTGTATTGTGCTGTTCTTGAAATTTCTTTTTAATGATCCTTGAATTATAGCCGATATCAACAAACTTCTGGAAATCCATCAGTTTTTAGATCAAGTTTAGTTTCTATTATTTCTATTCATAATTGAAATTCGGATCAAATCAGATTGCTTCGAGCTGCTGTTCGCGTAAATAAAAATCAAATCCAATCTCGCAGTAAATAAATTAAATTCTTCGATCGGATGCGGTTTCATTCCAGATTAAATTTCGCTCTTTATTCATTGTATATCCTGGATCACTTTCTGAATCGTCATTTATTTAAAAGTTTAAGTCTATATATATTTATTTCTATATGTCTCTGTATGTACATGGAAAAAAAGTTGATCATTTTGCATGTCACAGTAGTAGAACCTGAATTTCTCAGAATTATGTTGGTCTCAATGCGCACACTTAGCATGTAACAGTGTATGTCTATATTTATAGTGTGCAGTCATTAAATATTCTATCCGTACATCTCACATCCGTATCTTAGTGACTATGTGTAGAAAGTTACAACTCTATTATTACGCGCACACGAGCATAGGAAGCAACAGTAAAAGTCTAAACAGTTAACGTCTAAACTTTCCTTGAGCAGCTGCATAATAATTTTATCGGTGGGCTCAATTTAACAGTGGCAAGAATCTAATTAAATTTACAGCTCCGTTACCGTAGGCACTAAATGTCTCGTTAGCTTCACCTGTTGTTGCATAATACATGCAAATGTGCGTGCAACAATGGAGCACGTAATCCGCAACTGTTGATATGTCGTATGCAACAACGTTTCGCTGATAACATTTAAAGATCTGACATCAACGAATATCAATTTCTCTCTTTTATTCTTCCCTGTTTTCTTGCTTTTCTTGCTGAACGCGTAAAATAAATTCAGAAAATATTTTAAGACATTGAAATGAAATTTAATAGCAACTTAAACGTTGACGGTTCTGCTGTCATAAATAAACAGTTTTGTAAACTATATAATTAACTGAAATCAATCAAGGAAGAGCGTTTCATCGATAAGACGCGCGTCAAGTCAATCGCACGGGATTGAAAACGTTCACGAGCACACGCACTTACCCCGGTAAATGGGCGCCATAATTCTGCCTGAAGAATTGCTTCCTCTGCTCCTCACAAAGTGAATCGAACACCATTTTCCTCGTTACCGATCGTTATCACGCGTAGTCGTAAACGAGTCACAATGCAACGACATTCGTCAAGATCTCCAAGTCTCTTTTCATGTCATCTTCCTCCTTTTCTCTTGCTTCTTTTTGCTTGAATGTGCGTCTATTTCTATCGGAGCATGATGCCGCAGTCTTTATTTTCCGGAATATTTTCCGATGTCTTATTCATTATATTAACAGCAAAAATCCATTTTTTATTCAATCAGCATCAATCTGGATTAACTAAAACCGATCAAGCTGAGTCCTCGATCAACATCGATCCCAACTAGATCGGTGGATCCAAGCAGATCCTACACTTTTATTGCAGCCAGAATTACAAAGGCGTTTTGTGAAATTATTACGATCGCGCCGATGCAGCTCTTCAGCGAATCACTCCCGAGACCGTTCCGTCCGCGACCGCGCTAATGATGATCGCTGACTGGGAATGATCAGTCGCCGCTAGATCCACTCAGCCGAGATGATCGATTGGCGATCCGGCGTCGATCTCGACGGCGACTCGTTGCACGCGACCGGGCTGCATACACAAGTGAAACGGAACTGTATATAGCCGGCCCGAAGATACACAATGCGAGCTGCGTTCCACTAAAGCTGCGCCCCTCCAGTTTCGTCAAGCGCCTCCCTTTACAAAGGGGTTCGACAGCGGGGTCCGGAACGTGTTAGCGCATCCGTAGTGCCGCTCAATCGCGCGGGACGCTTCGACACCCGCGGACTCGGATTCACCCTTGAGCGTTGCCGGTCATTCACCCTTCGTCGCTTCCTGCATCAGGACCCTAATGGCGCAGGATAAGGGTGCACTGTGCTTATGTCACACTCACTGTTTTTCGTGCACTCACTTGGTTTAATGATTGCATCGAAAGATACTTTTTAAATACATGAAACATGATAAACATTAATTGTTATTGGCAACAATTAAATTCTTTTCCACATGATATGGGTTTCACTTATTTTACTAGAAAAATAAGGACAGCGGAAGAAAATCTGTCATTAAATATCCTTGTATGGAATTTTTATACGCGCTTTTTTATTTTTAATTTTATGTAACATCGATAGTCCAGACTATCATGATCATCGCTTAGCTTGATAAAGATGCATGCGCTCTTCCTTTCGCGTTGTATTCGTAACTACGGATACTTAAGCTGCAGGCAACCGGCAGGTCTCCGAAGTAACTCTACCCTTGGCGAATAATCGATAGGGCGGTTAAATGCATCGTTGTTCCTTCACGAAAGCCATTTCGATGAGTACAAGTACGATTGAGCCGATCTCTTTTTATGATTACACAAATATGAAATAAGATACAAAATGTGAAACAGTATAAATGTCTAAAATTATAATTGTTTCTTTATATTGTTTGATAATATTAAAGTGATAATAATTTTACAGCATTGAGATAGCTGCAATAAATTTTTCAAAGTATTTGACTATATAATATAGTTTAAATTCGTACAAAAACGTTAAACACCATGTTTCGGTAATAATGATTCAAGCCTTTATTATAAATTAAGATTTAAATGAATGTTTTAAATAAATATCAATTATTAAATATCACAAAATTTTTTCACCTCAATTGTTTATCAACGATCGGTGATGCAAGTTATCTATATGTCGATAAAACTTTTACCAGCATACGATACTTGTCTGAATACTACACCTCTCTATGATTTAAGGTATCATACATTGATAATAACTTTCATATTTTTTACCTAACGAGCAGTTTATTTTTACCTTTTATCAAGGAGTACCTTGTGTGACACTCCAGTTTTAATTTTTTATGATTTTTATATATTATGTATTAAACGAATTCGCAAACATGTGTTATTTAGTATCCCATTTGTTATAATACGCTTTCATTTTACTTCTATGTCGAGTAAATGCAATATATGTATATTTTATATCAAAAAATATATACATGTTATTACGCAGTTATATTCATGAGAGACATTTGCACAACGTTACGATCATTGTTTGCGCATGTTTCCATAATACACGTCGCAAACTCTATAGCTGAAGTACGTGCTTATAGAAGTGTACGTAATATATTGATTTTCGATTTCTGTTATACGTATCTGTCATAGGGCGATATTTTAACAAAGTTTAGATAGGTTTAAGCTGCCGCAAAGTCATTTGCGATATATAATGATGTACGCATACAAATGCGTCTCATTTTCATATTCTATATGAATTTAATCGCTTTTTAATATGATTTTGAACCGATATAAAAAAGCGAGACCAAACTCTTTGTGACACTTTCATAATTTTTTTGTCGTTATTCATAACTAGCTCATTTCTGCACAATATTCAGGCAAACCGCTCGTAAACTATTTCTTTTTATTATTTGAAGTTCATGTAGTGTTTTGTTTTATAAAAACTATCCTTATTTATTAAAAGTGAATTATTTCATTAAAAGTAATTTTTTTCCGTTACTTATTTATTACGGTAATTTAATTGAAATCATATTATATGCAATATTTAAGAGATAATAATTTTATAAAATAATGATGCTTCGTTGCATAATATTAAATTCCTATTAGATCATGAAAATAGTATTATTTTCATAATAAAATGTGTAATAAAATATGCAAAAAGTTCACAATTTATTCTTTTTTTATATATTATCTATTTAAAATATGCTATAAATAAAACTCGCTTATACGAATAATGCGTTGCAAAAATATAAGATGTAACATATTTCGTGAAAAACTGGAAATTACCGTAATAAAAAAGTTATCTTTACAGCTAATAAATCATATTTGAACGACAGTACTGCAGTACTAGCACTAACCGCAAATTCATTTTGCTTTATCTTCCGCTGTTCCCAAGATTGACGCTTGAGCATATATAAGTGACTTTTATTTTTTACTTCATTGATTTATTCCTTAGAATTCTTCAGCATTCTTTTTGAAATTTAAGTGACAATATTTAACTTGCACTTTATTCTCATGTTAAAGCTAAAAGTTAAATATCAATATATATTTTTCATCGTTTAATGTTTTAATGTCGTTCCTTAGTTTTAACTGCTCAAGAATGTTATTATATCATGCACTTCATTATATTTTATTTTATTCTTTTTTTTAAAGTTTTACTCTGCAACATTTTAGCGTGTAGCAGTAATTAACGTAAAATTGCACAATAAATTGCACTCAGAGTTGTTTTTCTGAGTAAAAATTTAAAGCTTAATTACAGTCATAATCAACGCTAGTAATTAAAGCAGGCGTCATTATCTATAGGTATGTTGCGGGTATATTACGCTAGTGGTATAATTAAGGGATATCAAAATAAGCTCTACATTTTACGATTTTTCTATTCTGTCTTTTTTATTCTTTTTCTATCCTTTATCTTTATTTTCTAAAAGAAGAAAAAATAATAACTTCTAATTTCTCATGTCATTTACATGAATTTTATTTTTAAAGTTTGTTTACTTCCAGATATGCTTAAATGCGAATTTCTGCGTTGAAGTATTCGTGTACTGAGGCGACACACTAAATAAGACACAAATCTGAAGGGATTTTTCAAAAAGGAATCTACAGTCGAGTCATTAACAGCTGATTGGCGCGAAAATCGTAACATTGACAATTGCGTGACTCCCTCACGCACACCGGTCCCTGTGGGATCCCCGGGCGTTTAATGAATCTACCTGCGCCGCGCGCTCCAGCGCGCCTACGCGAAGCGATAGTGTGCGATAGTGAGCGCCGCCAAAAATTCAATCCGGCGCGTCACGCCGCTGTGTGTATCAACATTGAAAAATCAATGGTAACCTGTGACGTAGGCGTCCCGCCTCAACGGCAGCCAATCGGCGTCCCCGCTCATCCCCACTACTCGCTCGCGAGCCCGTTGCTCGTCCACGCACGGGCCAGCGTGCTCATTCTGTAGCGGGCTGCCGCGTCGGACGGACGTGAGTTCTGGACGGATTGTCGAAAAGGCGACACGCTGCAGCTTAAAAACAATCCACAAAAATAGGAAAAAGGGACAAACTTGCACACACACACATATATATAGAACAGATATCACCGGCGAAGCGAGCCCATCGCGCACTCGTGGACGCGCGACGCGCATGCAGTTTTCCAATCCTCGGCATTAGCCAAAACGGTCAGCCAATCCGGACGATCGACGTCGACGGTCTATCATCGTGGTGGCAGCGGATCGAGGGGATCGCGAATCCGCATCGATCCCCGAATTCGGCGGACTCGCGAGACTAGGATCGGCGGCGAGACTCCTGGCGAGGGGAACGCGCGACTGTCGGTACCGTGGTAGCCGAGGGGCGGTGAGGATCGTCTCTCTCTCTCTAGCGCGGCGAGGTGTGCGTTTGAACTTTCTCGAACCTACGGGAGCAACGAGGAGGGCGAACGAAGGAGGGACGGAGGGACGAAGAGAGAAGGACGACTCCCTGACGGCCGACGGCGAGACGGTGAGTGCGAGGAGCCGAGCAGCCAAGGATACAGCGGGGTGTACGTACATACGCCGGCACACACGCACACACGCAGCGAGATGGCGTTTATGATGCCTGTGGTGAAAAACGAATGGGACATTTACAAGACTAATCGCAGCCGGCGCTCGTCCGAGTGCTCGAATCCGCAGGCCTGTCGCAGCAGGAAGGTAAGTGCCGATGTGCAAAAACGAAAAAGAAAGGAAGATGGAGATAATATCTTTACACAGCAAAAATATTTTGTACTTTTTCTGTTAAAGAAACGGTCCTCGTTAAGAGTTTTGAAAACGTAAATTCCACCTGTAAATTTCACCACGTGCACATTTGTCGTTCTGTTAGTTGAACTTTGTGTTATATTTATAATCAACTAATTTGAGTGTTAAAATAAGGTATTTTATATGTAGTAGTAAAGATTTCATTGTACGTTAAATCAACTTTTTCCAACGCGAGAGCAACACGTGCGACATTGCGCGACTATAAATAACAGTTTTATTAAGTAAACTTTAACATTATAAACATGTTCAGTGTTACATAAAATTCCAGACATTGTAATTTTTTGACTAATTTTATGTTGTGTTGAATTTAACATAAATTTTTTTGCTGTGTATTGCCTTGCAGTAAAATAGTATTTTTCTATGTTCTTTCGATGCAATAAACGTTTATTATGCAATATGAATTCAAATCGTACTTTCTGTGTTTATTTGAAGTAAAAACTAAACAAAAGTTGAAATTATTGATAATGTCGTAAAGAATTAATATAAAGAAGTAGTAAAGCATAACATTGAAAAATAGTTTTGTTAAAATTTTAGAAAATATTCAAGAGACGATGTCGTGCTTGAAGCACTTGAAAAATGCATTTGAAAAACACTGTTTTATGGCCAAATATTCCCATATAATAGCAGAGTAGGAGAGAGAAATTTATATATGTTAGACGTGACTTTTTTTCGTATAATAATGGCGGTATGCGCATGAATGAGAATTTTATCGGAATCGCGCGACGAACCGTTGCTTGAGCTGTATAAGTTGTTAAAAATCAAGTGTTTGTGCACACATAGTACCGACGCATCTTAATTAAAAAAAAAGAACTAGGATATAATTACTTTGAATGACGAACATTGATGCCGTAACGCTTCCGCAGTGTTATTAATTAATTATCGAATAAGGTGAAAGTGCAAGCAAGAAACAATGCATAAATAATAAGTGAACACGTAACGTCTCATAAAATGTGGGTCCGTTCGTATCGGGACACCTTGTATACAAGATTGGATCGCAAGAATCAGCAAGTTTTAACAATGTTGGCGCCGGCCGGTCTTGATGCGTCATTCGCATTCGTATTATATCGTGCAAGTGTCGTCAGTGCGAAAAGCATTGAAACGTGTGCCGGCGTGAAAAATAGCAGGCTTTTATCCGCTATCTGCATCCGTCTGGGAATCGTTACGTGCATATTCCGCGTTTCGCGATTACGAACCGCCGACGTAGTCGCTCGTTATCGTAGCCGCGTGAGAACGCGCCGCGCAGATTCCCGTGATTTGACCCCCGCGCCGAAATCGCAAAAATGCTGGTAGAGCGCCGCACACTGCACGCGCAATTTTTTCTCGCAGGTCCGGCGATCCACTAGCAGACACAACCGTCTCGCAAAGTGCGGCGCACCTGATCGCCCTCCCGTCTCGATTCTCATGGTAATCGGCCAGCGAAGCTTTGCGCGATTTTCTGTTCCAGCTTCCCCACCAGGTGTTCATTTTGAAAATTGGATTTTGAATCGTTCGAAATGAGGTAGCTTCAAAATGGACGCCTTACTCAGTTCCTCTCATAGCTCGCAAAAATTTATATGCAACAATTGTTTGTATGAATGAACAATTTTTTGTATGAATAAACCATTGACATGAATTTCTCAGGAGCTATGAGAGTTAATTTGTGTGCGATTAAAAGTTTCGGTTTTGCTCTGACTGCTTCAATAAGATGCTTTCATTATAAATATTAATGTCGCGTTTACGACATTTTCGATGTAACAATGGATGTATAATAGGAATTTCTTTTTACAATTACGAAAGAGTAAATTCTTTTCCTTCTTCGATGTGCTTTTTATTGTCCAAATGGAATATGTGTTTCGTAAGGAGTGACTAAACCTGCATTTCTGTTTAAAGAGTATAAAGTTATCCTTTTTAGAAAAGATGGAAATAATTTATCAAGAGATGGTAATTAAATTTTGAATTAAATAATTACAAAAATAGATAATTCATAATGGCACAGATGTTTCACCTTGTTACATATATAAATTTTACACACATTAACGCTTGTTGAATATATATATTATAAATCTCCTTTTTACTATGAACACTTGGTATATGGGATACTTTTAGAATATCGATTCAAACCTGTCTTAACACGTGGCTGTGCTTTTTTGCTATGTATACGTTTACTATGAATTACGGTTTACATAATTCTCCTCATACATATTCCTCTTACGTGTGTGCGTGTGTTCTGTGCGTGTTGCTTTTACAACCTGAATTTCTTTTATATATCAATGCTGACAATGCGGAGAACGATTTTTGGAAATTGATTCTACATAATGGATAACAACATATTCGAAATTCGTGAGTACACACACGCGATGCTATAAAAGCTTAATAGCTTCCGGCGAGCTATGAAGAACCGATTAAATCTTCCTTCGCAATCGGCCGTGCTGGAATCCCGTGACGTGGATCATTCTTTCCGCGCCAGCGTTCGCCGACAAAATAACTCGGAAAAAGTCGGATACTCGCGAAATCGTTGCCGTAAAAGACCAGCTCGCCACACGCACGGAACCGGTTCTCTTTGGACGTCTCGCTAAACGCCCGGCGAAACTGTATTTGCAGATGCTGAATAAGCATAGTCAATGACGGGTGACGATCGCGGGACCACGTGTCTCTCGCGGGATAAATATACGCTAGCCACTTGGAGTTTATTTCTATCGCGTCGTAGGTAGTTGTGCACATAACGTCGAATCGCAGGTGGTGTGCGCGGGGTATTTATCGCGCTCGTAAATGTATCGTAAATGCGTCACCGGCGCGATCGCTAATTTCTGCGTTCATTATCCGCGCGTGATCCATGCAAAATTTATAATATATAGTCGCAACAATCATTAATTTGTAAAGGTGATACAGAATTTAACATTAGCAATGCGCTTAGTGCAATATTGATGCCACGTATTGAATTTACTGAATAATAATATGCGTGATGACATTTTCATGGCCTTTAGCGTCATGTTTTCGAAGCTGTTAATTATTGAGTCGTTCTGTTTTAAGTAGATCTCATTCCTGACGTAAATTTAAATTGGCATTGAAATATAGGTGGGTATCCAACGTCGCAAGTTCAAAAGCCGTGCTCGACAAATTCGAAAGAGAAAATGTCAAATTGCCAAATTATTCGCGACGGGAAAGCGTCGCCGTAGGTCTAGGACACCCTGTATACAAGGTAGCTCGCATCTGTGACGCGACATTGCGCAAGCTTGACCGTCAGTTTCGCAACGTATCGTGCGGTGAACTTCTCGTACGGGTTCCCTTCGTCGAAAGTTTTTTTATCTCTCGCTTCATCCGCCCTATAATCGCGTAATCCGAATTGATACTGCGTACTATTTTGATCCTGCCAATAAGTGTTAAATTCCGCGGCAAATCTCATCAGTTAACGTTTTTATCCTTCTGCGTCGATATATCGTGCCAATTTGTGCACGTGGCGCCGAAAGTTGCAAGTACGCAGCATGATACAAGTGCGATGGCGATTATTACTGCCAGAACTACTAATGCAATATCGCGAGAAATCATTGCCAATTACGTAATGCAAATTATAGTTTTTGCGTACTGCGCATTTTTTCATCCATGGACGCTCACTGTCACGACAATTAATCATATCGCCGATTGATTATAATCGCGTTTGTACATTTTGTTGGATTTGTTGTTGCCTTAATCGAGAATCGGGAAAAAACCGCAAAATTTTTTTCATAGCGTTGAATTGGTATGTTTTAATACATTCAAATTTCATTTCAGAAATATTTTAAATTTTAGCGAATTCCTACGAAAATGTCCAGTTCATATCAAAATTGATATTAGGAATGTTAAAAATCAATTATTGGCTATTACAATATCTGGTATCATGAATGATCAAAATTATATTATAATCACATTTATTGACAGGATGAACTACTTCGATCAACCTGAATGATTCAGTTAATGCGATTAATATTACATTTGGATTTCCCGCTGCAAATTATGCATCCGATTACAATATTTGTCAATTATGATATCAGTTATCTAAACGTTGTATAAGATATTAACTACTTTTATAAACAAAATATTAATTTATAAGCAAAATATTAATATTAATAATACAATATATACTCATTACCTACGATTGATAGAGACTTAGTATATCAATGAACTCTGACAAACAGCAGCAAACAGGTATCTCAGCACCTGTCTTGAATCTGCACGATGGTAGCACAACCAATAATCGATCACCTACAATGTTCTTATTTTCAATAAGTTTATTATTATCTCGTAACGCTTCGATAAGAGGCTGTTTATAAATTCAAGTTTTTCTACCATACACGCGAGACTCACGGGGAGATTAAATAAGAAACATTAATAGGCGATAATCTCGTTCGCGCACGTATCAGTCCACGCATCGCGTTCTGCTTGTGACACGTGGATTACGTAATCTCACGTAACGCGATGGTGAAAACGATGTACAAATTCGGTGAGTTCACAATCAGAGAACGTGTTAGCCGCTGGAAACAGAATGTTCCAGCTGAATAAAGAGAGTTATCAAGAAATTCTCTCAATTTGGACGGTATTTTAGTAAATTCACGTGTCTCCATCAATATTTTCACTTTTTTATTAATAATTAAATAATTGTGATAAGACATGGAGTAACGTGAAACTTTGTGCTAATAATAAGACTGAAAGGCTTTAATAAATTTTTATCAAGGTATTAGATATTTTTATGTTTATATTGATAATAAAATATCGAGATATAAAGTAAAACAACAGAACTAAAGAGAGAGCGAAAGTTTGTTAAAATTCTTAACATAAATCTCTTCAAAAAGACGTGAGAATCACTGTAGTCATCAATATTGTGTCGTCGTGATCTGATCTTGTGGTTATTGTACACGTGCAAAAGGAAAGTGGCGCTAATTATACACGAAAACAGATTGACTCCGACTACTTTTTCCAACGTACGTTCTATATACTCTAAGACTATTATAAAAGATTTCGATTGGCGTAATTACTACGCGCGCACGCGATTATTGCGATTGCAGGAGGACAAGAAAGCAGAGACATCCTTCGTCTCATAGCGTGTTACAGCGAAGAGCAGTAAATATTCTCTGTTAAAGCGGCCCAGAGCAGCTGAAATTACCATGTTTCTTCTAGTTATACGTGTTCTGAGGACTCTTAAGGGGAGAGCCTGCTTTAGAACGCTGAAAATAAGGTATATTTTACGAATTGTTTTTGGAGAAACTATACAGCGGATCATTATAAAACTTTGATGCATTTATTAGTACATGTTTAAAGATAAACAAAATTATTTTTTGATTTGAATATATCGCTTGTAGAGGTCGTCCTGGAGAAATCTTAGTGCAGCCGCGTCGCCGGCATTGCAAATTGATGAGCATTCTCCTGCCTCCAAATTTCGTCTAAACTGAAAAATTGAAATATCTTCTCGTTATTTATGAATTCCCATCGTCGATGAACCAAAGAGAGAAGAAAAAAGTTGAAAAGTGCCAAAATGGTGGAGCTTAGAACACAAAAGTACGATTTTTAGGCAAAGTTTTTGAACTTTTTCATGCAAAAATAATTGTTTAACTTAATGTTTTTATGAATATTAAAGGCTCATCGACGATGGGAATTCATAAATAACAAGAAAATATTTCAATTTTTCAGTTTGGATGAAATTTGGAGGCAAGAGAATGCTCACTAATTTACAATGCCGGCTGCACTAAGATGCCTCCAGGACGACCTCTACAGGCGATATATTCAAATAAAAAAATAATTTTTTTTATCTTTAAACATGTACTAATAAATGCATCAAAGTTTTATAATGATCCGCTGTATAGTTTCTCCAAAAACAATTCGTAAAATTATACCTTATTTTCAACGTTCTAAAGCAGGCTCCCCCCTTAATTGATATAATCGTATGATATACGTATATTAAAGATTAAAAGAACGCGGTGAAACAAAGACGTCTTTTGTTAATATTGTGTTAATACAACAAAATAGATATGCTTCTGCCGGTACCGGTTTCAACTCATTTACATATATATGCATAAAATACATGTCTTATTATGATGACAATGTAAGTCACGTGGCCGCAGAATTAACATAATCATGCGTACGTGCGTGTGCTAGGAAGCAAATATGCTTTTTGAACACTTTTGCCTATCATTTTACCGCAATTTGACGATGAATAATTCATGGCGAGTCCGTCCAGTTTGCGTTGCGAATAAAAGTTCCGCGAACGCAGATTTGTTAATCAATTAATTAGGTGCAATATTGAATTTGTTGGTACGCTCACGAGGATATGCGAACAACGTATTCACATGCGAATTAATTGCGCATCCGTTAGAATGCCGTTATCGATCCACGACCCGGATTCTCCATGATTCGTATGCTGTCCACATGCGTTTGAACAATAATTAATTACCGTTTTACAGTAATTAAAAATTAGTCATCAGAATACATATCACTGCATATCGCTTTCTAATGCGTTCGTTTTCGATTTTTTCTCTTATCGATACAAGTCTCAAGTATGAATCATGTTTTTATCTGAATCCATATTATTCACGTTCGAATTTTTTTACACGTTTGTCGATTTAATAACTTTTTAATATATTAAAATAACTGATGTATATAATAGACATATATTTTTATGCTATTTTTTATAACGTTACTTGTATTATTTATGCATCATCTTTTTCGCGTAGTTGAAAAAATATAAGAATATATATTACACATAATATAAATATTTAATTCAATAGCAATTATTGCATAATTATTATAGAATTATTAAATTCTTTATTCAATTGGTTGAGAGTTTGAATTCTAATACAATTTTAGCTGATATCCATTGACATTCACTCTTAAAAATGGTTACGCGCTGATACCGATCTGGCAACTGATTGCCAGAACTAGATGGAGAGGCATAATGTATAATGTAGTATTGAAAAGTCATTCTAATCGCCAGAGTAGAAAAAGAGTAAAGGATGCCGGGCTGTTAAGAGGATTTCGTTATGTCCTGTTACTCGTGCGCGTCAAAGTAAGTTTCACGAGCACAACTCGTGTTAGAATTGCCTCAGCTTTCACCGTTGCGCGCATCGAGCAACCGGCAAAGATCAGATTTCGCATGATTCCGTAGACGCGCGAAGTCGGTCGTTACCGTGATGAGGATTGCATTTCATGATGATTTCGTGATGAATATTAAATGGAATCGGGTCGAAAGCTGATGGATTTGAAAGGCAGATCACGCGATCAGAGACTCCAAATTTGCAGAGTTGTTGCCAACGATTGTTCTCATTTTCAATTTTACTTGCACATGCGTGCAGAAATATATTCGTGCAGCTTATTTAAAAAAATGCAGATGCTATCACGTGTTAATGATTGAAAAAAATTCACTCGAGCAGCCAGTACTATTGTGTACTGCTATGGTTTCCATGGGAAAATTTCGATCCGGGAGTTTTCCCTAGATCTCTCAATCCGAAACGTTTATTTCTGTTTGCAGGTATCCGAGTGCTCCAAGTCGGAGGGTCCGTCGTTATCGACTTCACCCGGCTCCGACTTCCTAACTTCACCGGCGCATCGGTCCGTGCCGGTGAGCTCGCGACACTTCTCGAGGACGTCCTCGAGAGCGTCCCAAAGCTCCCTCCAGAGCCCGAGCAAGAGTACGGGCACGTCGCCGCCGAAGACCGGCAGTTCGAGTTCCCTCAACAAGTTCCACAACCGACTGGTCGACAAGCTGAAGCGCTCGTTGAAAAAGGCGGAGGACTGCGCCGAGGACCAGCGAAACCTATCGTGAAACAGTCAAGGGGTTTTGGGCCGGCCACCCGTGTCCGGCTCGAAACCGATCGAGATCCGACGCACTTCGGCACCCGCAACCACATCCGAGTCGAACAGCAATGTGGTCGCGCGCTCGTGTCCGGATCCGCCTTCAGCTTGGTAGAGAAGAGGAGAGAAGAAACGGGAAAAAGAAGAAAGACGTGACGATGGAGGGAACGTGAGCGACGAAGGGAGTGCGGAAGAGACTATGAGGGATCAAGAGAAGAAGGCTGTCTGAACGATGTAATGGGTGTATAAGAGCGAGAGAATCGATGGCAAAGGTGAACAAAGAGGGATGAAAGGGAACAGAAGATTTCAGGTTTTGGCCGTCGCGCGTTCAGTTGGAGGAGGACGTTCGAAAGCCAGCTTGTACGAGTTTGTCAACCCAGCACGGGCGAAAGAGGGAGGATGATCCTCGAGGCCGTCAACAGTCGATGTCAAGGACTCTTGGGAGAGTCGGGAGAGGTCGAACGATCGAGCGACGGGAGGCCCAGTGGGCGTTTGGAAGAATGAAAAGAGCTGGTGCTCGAGATGTTCCTTTTCATAGCTCTCCAGTTCTGCGACAGGCTCGATAATCGTAAAGGCTATTGATTGCGTCGGAATTTGCGCGCGTTGGTCAGTTGCAACATCTGTCTAGCGAACGGACGTTTCTCGAGAGGTGATGGAAATTACTACCCACGTCCGAACCAATTGAACCGCTTATGTTAAACGGTAACCCAGTTCCGGCATTGCCAGCACCCGCAACATCGATGAAAATTCAACTCGATTGTACTCGATTGGAAAATTGGAACAATCCTGAGAAAATATCACTGAATCAATCAGCAACGCGCAAAGATCCATGTATCATCGTTGGAAGTTCTCCAATCTCCTTGTAACGAGGAGTTATTGCGAGAGTCCAAGGAAAAGGAGGAAGATTCGCAGGCTTCGATGCAGCCATCGATCAGTGAAACGAAGCAATTGAATAAATCTCTCGCTCAAACAGGGGTTTTCGGAGGTCATCGAGGATTATTGGAGTTCAAAGCGGGAGTCGAGGAGTCGAGGGACAGGTTGGAAGCAACGGAGAAAGCGAGGTACATTACAAATACGATTGCGTATCGAGATTGCACGTCGCGAACGTTTCGCACGTTGAATGTCGTAGGCTCGCGGTTGATCAGCTACGAGATAGTCTGTTGAGTTGTCAGACCTAAAAGCTAAGTTCCTTCATTGCGCGCGCGTGCGCGCGTAACGTTCTATGTTGTTCTTTTTAACATAGAAGATCGAAGAGAAAGAGAGATTCGGTGAGACATTCAGCGGACGCGAAAGTGTTTCCGGATTTCGTGGGGGGAAGGTCATTGATCGTGACGTCACACGACCGTACCTATCCACGTAACATCCGAAAGATGTCGCAAAGATGTGCAGCAGAAGCCCCAACTTTCGGAACAGTTTTTCTCAAAATCGTTCTATCTGTTAAGTATTTTACAGACAACTTTGATCTCCCAGAGATTTCTTCAAGGTCTTTCTATTCTAGGGGTTTCTTGATACTTCGGGAAACATCTTTTTGACATCTTTTGAACCGATGCGTCGTTGGTTCCATTCGCCAAATTATTTCGCGTTAATCGTGGAGAAGACAGAACGCCAATCTCCAAGTCGTAACATCCAATTATCACATCTTTCTCGCAACCTAGACTGAAAAGCGTCCTCTAATCAGTATATCACGCAAAATTATTCAAAAATAAGGGCACACATTCTCATCGCGTATTCAGCATTACAAACCTGCAGCTTTGCCTTCTGATTTGTTTATCTCAATGGGGTTTGATGTTCGAAACGAGAGAAAAGACCGACATGAGACCGCGACAAGGACCGCGATGAGAATGCGAGCCGAAGCATAAGGAGAAAGAGTAGCTCTAGCATAAGAAGCGCCGCGAATATGTCGTTGTTCTTTACTCTTAAATACCAAACTGGAAACAATAGGGTGGCTCATCTCGCTCGTTCGTTGTTGTTCGAATTAGGATCGAGTTTCGAGAGCGTGCTGGAAGCGGCAGTTTCTCGCCTTTGCGGGGAAAAACTGCTGCCTGTACGCGCCTGCGTGCACGTAGGGGGTGCGAATGTGCGTGCCCTGCGCGCGTACCCTTCGTGCCCGGATCCAGGAGCGGACGATGCCTAAGGAAGAGCGACTTACTCTCACACGTATCTATCCTCTGCGCTTTATCGGCGTTACAAAATTAGTCGTACTTATTACGTATTCGCGTGAGCGCGTTCGCTCTGCGCGGATTAGTTTCTCATGCCCGCCCGCCCGCCCCGCCCCCTCGCCTTCTTTTACATCGGAGTATCTCGGTCGGAAATCGCAGCGAGACAATACGGACAATACGACGAAGACGTGCGACATGCGACGAAGAAGAGCGTCTTTCGCGTAGCACCGACACGCGGAGTGATGCGCGTTAACATTCGAGCGATCCTCGCTCTCGAAAGCGAAGCAATCTGGAACAATGCGAAATTGAAATTAAAGAGAAATCGGATTCCCGGCTGTCGAGATAAGACCTGTAAATAATTTCAGATACAAATCATTCTCTTTCACTGATCGGTATTTTTCATATCTTAAAAAAGATCATCTGCTTTATAAAAATGCTACTTTTTATATTTTCGATACATGCGTGTTTTATGCTCTACATGTTCTGTTTTAAAGGGATGCTTTTACAAGATTTTGTTTACAGATGAGTTTTGTCACGAAGAGCTAAATTTCGGAAAATTTCTTTCGAGGAAGCAAGAAGCGCGAAAACAACAATTCGCAATTACTGGCATGGCAGGTCACCTTATTGAACGACATTGCCGTTTCCTCCACTTTGTCGATAGTAACACGCTAATACATGCGTGGCGAGGCCTATGGGGGAGCATGATAAATGCGTCCGGTACCATTAACGCACACTGTGGCGTACACGTGTTGCGCTGTTGTATGCGAAAGGCGCGATTCGCGGTCGCTATCGTCTCGGAGATTTCCGCCTCTCTCGCACGCGAGCCGTCGAGTGTGAAGATATTTTCTTATTAAACGAATCGCCGTTCAACACGCGTCATCGAAGATGTAACAACGTTTCTCCCGAGGTATTCCTCGCGCCCGAGTTATTCGTATTTGTTGTTTCGCGTCGTCGCCACATGGCGCTTGTTAATTTTTTCATGTAATATATATAAATATATAGTGTATTATTTTGTTGTAAATCGAGTCGATGAAAGGGAGACGCGGAAGGAGGAGGAGGACGTGTGTCCTTGCAGGCCGCACGTGCAAAGGACGTCGAGTGTTATGAGAAAGGAGCGCTACTTCCGACATGAGAGATTTCTCTTGTGGGATTAATTTCCTTTTTTATCCGAGACGCGTCAATTCGAAGATTCGGCTTACATGATCTTGACAAGCGAGAAAAATTTTATCTCTCTTCCACGTTGGTTAATTAATTAAATAAGTAAAATTTTTAATTTTGTGTTCAATGACTTTTTTAATGAATTTACTTCTTCAGTTGTGTAATAAAATTGCTTAGATATGCGAATAATTATTAAATAAATTTTTTCTAGATCGTGTTCACTTTGATACGAGAAGGAAAAGGTCTTATTTCATTAATTATATCGCTTATGTAACTAATGTGTGTGCGTTAGCGATTACTTGAGAAATTACTTGAGAAAAAACATATAAATTTCTTATATTTTATATAATAAACTTTATTATACACACACACGTGCTCATCCTCATAAGATTGCGACCAACACTACGACATTCTTCGCATCCATCTGCGATGATCCTGCTTCCTTCCTCGCGAAGGATACAATTTACGCGCTTTCTTTCTATCGGTTGCGTATCGGAGATTACGAACTGGGAGCAATTAAGCGATACCGCGTGTAACTCTGTGATACCGTAAGCTATAAGGTAGAATTACTCTGCAACGATTTACGGATTCTAGGCTTGGGGAGGTATTATAGTTAGGACGAGATTCGTACGAACGCTTCAATTCTCCGTCAATCCGTTGAATTCGTATTCTTTGAAAATCGAAGTGACATCTTTTTTTCTCGGTTCTTCTTCGGAAGAAGATAGAAATGGGAGAAGAGCGTTGCTTTCGGATTTTTTTCGAGAAGACGAAGGAATTCCGGCGCGCGAGCATTTGAAGTCGTTCACGTCCGTCTTAACGTGTACATAATATTAAGAGGCTGAAACTCCGAAAGCGCTTATTACACGCTCGATTATACGAAAGTTTACTCATTCCTGATAAAAATTTTAACTCGACTTGCAAATTATATGTGATTCCTTATTCGGCACGAAAGCAGATCGAATTTCACCTAGTACATAGCTGCAAGAAAGCAGCTCTTCTCTTGGATTCATGATGCAAGAACGGATTAATATGTGCGTCGATTCGCGCTTTCGGACCCATGTTGGATTTAAGAGAAAGCTTAGTCGGTAGACATGATCACGCGGAAAATTTTGAAAATTTGCGTAGCTCTCAACCTGTGCGTGTGCACTTCTTCGGGTGCGGATGGCAAGGGGATGAAGATGGAGAAAGGGGAGAAAAAGAGAGAAACAGGGAGACACAGGGATACCGCAAGAAAGAGAAATAGAGGGCGGATTATTTGAACGTCGCTTAAAAAAATGTGGCAAAGCTGATTCGGAGGAAATCATTTTCTGTGCGGAGGCGCGTAACCGAATAATTTCCAAAAGTTGCCGCTTTGTGTAAGACTGCTTTAGCGAGACAGAGAACGGAGACAAAAAGTAATTATCGATATAGGGCGATGTATCGCCGTGGTGCTGGGCGAGGCACTGGGACACGCAATGTTCAACGGATCAGTGATAAACAAATTGCGATTTGCGCCACTTCGCGAATTTTACGTGATGTTACGTAATCTTGCGTACACTGACGTCGATGTACATTATTACGTCTAACATCACCTGAAGAAGAAAAACATTTTTTTCCGAGAAACGAATGTGACATAGTTCAATAAAGATATTTTTACTGTAAACCTCTTGTACAACACATTTTCGATATTTCGTAATAACATCTCGAAATATCGAATTATAAAATATCTCGAAAAAAGGCGGGAACCTCTGAGAGACGATTTCACCCTTTTCAATCATTTACCAGCTTCAACTGGACATTTCTAAATTTATCCAACCTATTATATCAAGTTTCAATAAAACCAGAAAATTCTTGGGTTCGAGAGATTCGCTTTAAATTGAGAACTGGTCATCACGATCCGAGAACACAGGAGTCCCACGGTTTCGCCGGTGTTGATTCGTACTGATTAGAAAAATGGTGTTATTAGAGTTTAGAGATTGACGAGATAATGCGATCTATTTATTATGGCGGCCTCGGACCTCGGACCGCGGAGTAAACGTGGATTGGGACTTTTCTTTGCCCTGCCCCTCTTCAAGCGCGGATAAAATTTTCGTGTTGTTTCATATTGAATGTCTGTTGCGTTAGACCCTTATCTTCTCGTTCTGACAATGTACATGTGAAGAAAAAAGAGAAATACCTCCGGTTAATCTCTCGATCCACTTTCATTCTACGGTCGCAACGCGATTGCAAAGCTATACATGTGCAGATGTATGTATACATATGACAATAGATGATTTGTACGTATGCGCGCACGCGCGTACGTACATATCATTTATTGTGCGACGACTTGACTATTTTTTGTATTACTACTACTGTTTTATGGTTATTTGTTATACCTCACTCGGGACATTTTGAGCGGATTTTTACCGCGTGATTGAGGAGAAGCGTCAAGACTTTTGCGTGTCTTTTCAGGATGCGGGGAGAAAAAAAAGAACACTTCCTCGCGCCTTTTTTTCACGGCGACGTGCACACGCGTCCCCTTAGCAGAATAAGAAACTCGCGGAATATGAAAATCGTTGCGTAATACACGCGAAGATTACTTTTCTGACATTGCGCAATGCACTCGTGAAGGAAAGGCTGTTTTAATTCGTCTCGTCACTTTCGTTACTTGGATCGGCAGCGATGATGTTCACTCGATTTGCAAGCTCGTGTTATTTTCGTTAAAAATATTTTACTAGACGGAGATTAATTTTGTGCGTTTCCAGAAGAAAGTCCACCTTGCAAAAGTAGTACTTGCAAAGCCGTTACCTCGACGAAGCCCAACGTCGTCGCCGATCGCTCAAGTACTTTCTCCTCATTCACGACGATTGAATATCACTGCCAAAAGCCCATGATTATGATAAAGCAACAAATAAAAAAAAAAGAGTAGCGTAGCGACGGGTAGCTCGGTCGGGCCCCGAATTTTACGCGGCCGGCGCGCTCCGATTGATCGCGCCGCCTCATCTGTTTCCCCCCTTACACTCATGAACTAAAATCTCTCTCGAGATTTTACATTAACATATTTATTTTTCGACGGATAGCGGTTTTCGTTGTTGAGAGAACCCGCACCATGCTCGCTTCTGCTTGTATCAACGATTCGCTAGCGGTCGATCGTGAGCAATTGGAAATGGCGTTTCTGCCGGTTTGCAGCGATAGAAAGATGGCAAAATGGAATAGCGCAGAGAAAGGTTCTTCAAACAACTTGCGGAGCTACATAGTTCTTGCATTTGTTCTCTTTAAATGAGTAAAGTCGAGAAGGATCCTTGCGCAGCCAGTTTCCGCGAGTGTTTGGAGAACACCAGGATTTATTAGTAATAATGTATAATTAGTAAGTTTTAATTTTTAATTATTGATTTATGCCTCATTAACGGCTTTTACAGTGATCGTAAAAATTGCTTTAATGAGGTTGCTCGCAGAACGAGCATTTGTTCAACTTTTCATCATTGATACTATTTGTTTTTGCTTTATGCGCGTTTGATTCACGGCAGAGGAATCGTTGATGCAAAATCGCGAGGTTCAGGCAAGGATGTCGCCTGATTTTAGAAACTTGTTTGCGAATCGCCGTCGGGACGTCGTTAATTATTCGGGAATTTCGAGGAGAGAGATGCGAGCGAAAGCGACATGGTGCGTGGATGCACATTCCATGCATAAAGATTATACATACGTGTATAAGGTAATCATCTGTTAGAGTTTGATAGAGAGTTCAAAACACACACCCACCCAGCCATACACACACATACACATGTATACGTATACACATACGCATACGCGTAGATACATACATTTACACCTACGTGAAATATTACATTGAAAGATTATAAAGGAATAATATACCTAAAGTTTTCGAAGCTTACAATAGACTTCTCGGTTTATCATTATTATGTATCGTGATTTTTATGTCATGTTCAATAAATGAGTTTTAAACTATACATATTGTTGTTCTTTCCTTGTTTTCCGATTGTTCCCAGATCAATGTATCCAGCGTCCTCCACAATTTTATATCATGTTCAATAAATGAATTGTAAACTATGTATCTTGTTCCCTTTTTTCCTCGTTTCTTGCTTGTTCCCAGATCCAATATATTCAACTTCCATCCAGGAATTATTTGTGATGCAATTAACTTATTAATGCGTGCATGCGATTCGTAATGCGTAGAAAAAACGACCGCTTTAAAGCCGCATTTTTTAATATTGAAGCATACGAAACATGACTTGCTTGTTTCACACGTAAGCGATAATTAATAGATAGAAAAAATAATATTCTTGGTATCGGGAAACTGATTCACCGGCGAAGCGCCTGAATAGAATGAATCATCGTATCGATGGTATCGTAAAGTCATCTTCTTTCATTATCCGGAAGTGACAATAGCATTCATATCGGGTGAGATAATTCATGTTAGATACAATTCATCGTGAGTAAAATAGTGATTAAATCGTTCTCTTTATAACAAAAGACATTCTCATAACTCGATCTTACTCTTATAATTGATCAAACAGCGAATTGTGGAATAGCAAGTGCTTTGTGCTTTGTTTATAATACAATACGTAATATTATAATTATAACACAGTTGCAGAGAATTAAGACAAAGCTGATTGTGACGGACACAAATTCCTCCTGTGCTTGAACGATGCCAAACCAGACCGCGCTAACAACCTTTGCAGGAACGATGCACTTTGCGTTTGTCTCGCGTTTACCTCATGCCTAAAATTCGCGCTGTATATTACGGTATTTTATTAATACTCTCGCTTGCGTGATTCTCAACAAATTCGCGTGGCCACATGGCCGAGCTCGGATTTCAGTGTCGCGAGATTTTGCGCGCGCGCACAGGACTTAGCGGCAGATTTATCGCCACCAGAAGCTGTTCCGGCACTCGCTTTAACAAGCTTTAAAATATGCCTTTTAAACATTAACCGACCGCGCACACGCGCGACGTTATTCATGTCGCGGTATTGGTCAATTTTCGTCTGCACTGTTTTTCTGGGCCAAGGATGATAGTACGAGTGCTTCGCACTTTGCTTATGATATGTATGGAAGGATATGGAGGGGTGGGAAGTTGCATCATCAGCTGCAACTCTGCAATGTGAAAAGAAACTTTTGCGTTAGAACGTAGGAGAGAGTCACAGGACAGTTACATCTTCTGCGCCTTCATGTACGCATGCAAACATAAATATGCAAATATTTCAATTCATTGATTACACATTTTTAATTAATTTTAATATCGTGAAATTTTTATTTGAAGCTCTTGATTACTGAAAAATGATCGCGGAGAAAAAGCGCTGATCGAACAAGCTAAACAATAATCATTCTTCGCAACAAAAAAGGAAATTATTTTCAAGCGGAAGTTGCAGAAAGCCATGCTTGCAAAAACCTCCGCAGATTCCGCTGCAGTTTGTATAAATTATACTCATCAGCGATTGTTCTTGAGCGAACCGAGCCGTTTGCGTCTACTCGAGGTAACCGAGGGAGACATTTGTGCAAGCAAAGTTGCAAAAAGGAAAAGAATGTATAACACGCGTGATCACGCAATGAATGTGCAACCGTGCTCACGTGAGTCATTAGGTTGTACAACGGAATGTCACGTAACCGACAACAATCGTATCGCGAGATACGTAACGATAATCTCTTATCATCTCTTATCGTAAACAATCGCTTTCTACGCGCTTACAATGCACGAACGCATGAATGTTCTTGTTATCACTCGGCAGCCTCGTAACTTCGCATTATTGATGACGAACGTGGCGCAATGCGATCGAAACGACAGGATATCTGATCGAGATCAGATTGTTTCGATTGTGCCGACGATGATGATGATAATGATGATAACGATGATGCAATCGATTCGGATCAGCTTCTCGTGCGCAGAAACGCCAGGAACCGTTTAGCGTTTGATGCGCGGCGCACTAAAAGATATCACGCGAATCGCATTGTGATGTCGATACGCGCAAGAACACGACACTGCCCACTGTGCGAAACGTCACATTGCGAAATGGTATCTTATACTGCGGATATTCAATAATGCAAGCGAGCAAAGTCGCGACGAGTTTCGAAATATCGAGCCATACGTCGAAAGCTTGTCCGTCATACAAGCGATCGTTAATGGGAAGAATGTTTGATGTTATAAATGAAGTATTCGTGATGAGTATTATTATTGAACTATTATTAGAGAGAGGGTGCTTATGAATTTATTACAGAATTTATTGAACATGTATTATGTACCTACATACGAAAATTTAATTGTCCAATTATAATTATCATTATTATTATATTTAATTATGATAATAATGTACTGTAATATAACATACTATATTCTCTATAATATATTATACAATATACCATATAAAAATATTATATAATTATAATAATATAGAGAGAAAGAGAGAAAAATAAAAATGACAATTTTTAATCTCTTAATCTCTTTAATACATTACATCGAAAAGAAAACTGTAATTACATTTGTGTCATGATAATTCCTGAGGATCTTTTTATATATACTTTTTTGATATATTATATACCTTTTTCATATAGATCTTGCTTTTCGCGATAATTAATGAGAGGTAATTTCGATAATGCATGCGCAACATCGTCGCGGCATGCTTACGCTGATAGTTTCGCGAATGGAGATTTCCACTGCGAGAAGAAGACTGGCGCCCACAATGGTATGTCATTGTCTGAGTTATTAGCGGGAAATCTGCGTCTGCAAAAATAGATACGCGTGCATACGTACGAGATGAATAAGGAAGCGGCGAAAGGATGACGCGCAGCCAAGCACGTGCATGTTCACAGTATAATAATCCCGCAAATAAGGAGGCATACGAGACAATTTTCCCAAACGAAGTATAATACATTTTTCTTGTCGGACGATAATCTCGCAACGCTTTCCATTCCGAATCTAGAATCCAGAATTGAATTCCCAGATCTTCAGAATTTCGCTTTAACTTCACAATCTGGTTACGAAGTCTCATATTTGTCAGAGAAACATATTCAATTTTGTTTCTCCTATTTCCTGTCGCCGAAATGAACAAATTGACACTTTGAGGTGTGTACTTTATTTATCACCCTCTCCATTGGGGACCAATTTTTTTCATTAATATTCGACGAGACAAGCCGTAAATCGTTTTTCCTTCCGAAGAAGTAACGTGTGCGAAATCCTATCCGCGCCAGTTATTCGGTTAATCTCGGTCGAACGAGTGCCTCGCCCCCGACTGCATCCGCTGGATGGCTGGCAGGAAGTTCATCAAGGTGCATGGACGTCCCTACACCCACGTCTGTTTATCAAATCTCATTCGCGAGCGCGCCCATTCAGCGCGCGCCCGGCTCACGCATCTGGCGTATCGCATCGCTGGCAACCTACACGCAGCCCCGGGGTCTCGCCCTCTTCGTCCCGCGCTCTCTTCGTCCTCGCTGCATCCTGCGCCCTTCCCGCCACGCGTGCCATGCTGCGTGTCTCGCGGGTGCTTAGCAATCGTTACATGCACTTTCCACACGCTTCTCCAATAACGGAGCACTTTCTCCGTGAATACAATTTCCATGAATCGCGACCGTTACGTCACTATATCGTACAATTCACGTGACGACTTTGTTTTTGCAATCTCGTGCTGCGTCACGTTTCCGCGTGGTCCTTGAGAAGAGAGTGTCCCTGACCAGCGACTATATTCAGTTGCGACAGTCGTAACCGCGAGTTATCGTTGCGGAAGGACGTGACATTCACGGGAAAACTTGAAATTGTAGCGTAGCGCAAAAAGGCGTGGAGTAATTTCAGAATATTAAATTATCTTATTCTTGTTATGGAGATGTGATATTTCGTTTATAAATCTTTTCCAGTTGCAAATACGCGTGCGTGATTTCCAAACTTTGTACATAATTTGCAAGCAACGTGTGTCAGAGAGTAGATTGAAAAAGATACACATCAAGGACATCGTAATTGTATTTTTTGAATCGTAATTGGAAAGAATTAAATTTCGAATGATATTTAAATAGAATATTTCAATAAACAGAAAGAATAGAAATAGCACATCACGAATGTGCATTCAAAAATACAAAGCATTTGATTTACAAGAATGAAAATTTTTGTTGCTCTGTTCTATGTTAAAATTTAACATGTTTTACATTTTATTTTTTTATGTTTCATTCTATTTATTTTGCTATCTCTTCCCTTTTGCAGTAGGACTTTATTCTGATGTTCTCGAAAAGCAGAAAGGACCATTCGATCTGCCTTAACTTTTCTTACTCGTGTTTTCAATTTCCTCGACTTCCTCGACTTAACTCGTATGTTAAAACGATGCATCGAACGCACCAAGTGCAGATATAACGTGCGCAGTATTTAAAAAAGAAATTCAGGTCGGTGGACTTTCTGACGGGCGCGAAATAGGAACGCCGATCAATACGCTCGTACGTCGTTACTATTTCTGATTCGTTGCGAGTTATTCATAGCAGCTAGCGTTTATCTGCGTATTAATTTGATTAACTCTCACGAGAGACGGGCGGTGCGCCCGTGGATCGAGATTGACCACGCACGATAAAGAGATTTCATTCCGCGTGGGAGATTATAAACGAGTTTTACAACGAACCGTGTTTTCTGTAGTCGCTAATTAATTTCATTAATAAATGTTACATTTCCTTTCTCTTCCTATTCAATACGCGCACTTACAATTTTGTGATTTTATATTTAAATAATAAAATTACACACTCTGGTATTTTCAAGCATAGGTATTGTAATATAATGTCAAAGGTACAAATGCGGCATGTATATCATTGCTCTTTGATTACAATGTTATACATTTCTTGCTTTGGTAATTCTAGATTTGTCATGTTTACTGCAACACCCCAATGATTTATATGAAAGTCTTGAGCTGGTTAAAATAGAATCGGTATCGATTACATATCACATATAATTATCACATAGTCGATTTCTAGATATCTGATAAAGATATAAATAAACACGTATGTTTTTTGAAATAAAAATATAACTCTTTCCCAACAAATCTTATTTAATTATTTGCACAAGATATGAATGTTACAAAGTTTCCTCAAGGTTCCTCATTTTTGCCTTTTCTGAAATATTTTTAACGATTCTCAAACTAGCTTGGAAAGGTTCGTTTCTAAATAATCGTTTTACTTTAGGAAACGGTTTCTAAATTAATTACGGTTGAAACTAGTCACGTATGCGGCCGATTCAAAATTCGCTCAGTTTGAAATCTTCTAAAATTTGTGTGGGTTGGTGAACTTTCGTTATAAAACCGCAGTAGAGGCATTTATCTGTACAAGTCCGTAAACACTGATTACATAATGACAGATGTGTTTGCGCCGGCAAAGCTTTACGGACTTAACTGATACACGATGATTTATCGACCTCTCAAGGAAGTCGAACGTAAAATCGATCGTCTTGCACCCCACGGGTCGAGGAAAGTCGCCGCGTATCCTTCGCGAAACTTTCCGTCGTCAGTCTCGCGCCATCTCGCGATAGCATGTCTTTTCCGCTCTTTTTCACGCGCGCGTCGGCATCAATTATCTCATTGTAATGCATAATATTGCAACGCGCATTATGCACGTTTATTTCATCGGGTTATCAGCGGGGTCTATCACGTTCCGCGCATTTATCATGAGGAGAAACTGTGTTATTGTAAGCATATGAACAATTCTTATTAATGATTTGCTATATCAATGTGCGGATATTGCGATATTTTTTTATGATATTTATATTAACTATTTTTATGCCTTTATCTAATTTCGCGGAAAAGTAAATTTGAATTTTTATTACAGAATATTTTAAAATTAAAATGTAAAATCTCATTCTGTTCAAAATTTCATTAAATGTTATTCTGAATCCTTTTTGCGGAATTTGTGAACAAAACTATAAAGAGATATGATTGCTACAATTATTTGTGAGACGTTGAACTTATTTTTTTATTTTGACTTCTTCTTATACAATAATGACGATATTATTCATAGATCGCATGAATTAAATAAATTTATATATGAGTTAATATTATTAATACAATTATAAGTTATACTTCAACTAAACTTAATAATAAGGGAAAAAGGTTCGATGATGAAGACTCGAAAAGAAATTTGACATTATGAGCGAACAGCAAGATAATTATTAAAAGTGCAGTTTATTGATTGTGAATATGTGAGAAAACTTATTTATCTGAAGAATATATCGTAGGCATAAATTACATTATCCTTCTTTATAACATTATATACACACTTCATAATGGCCGCGATAAAGCATCAAGAACCTTGAGGAAGGTCAGTATGAATGCAGAGAAGCGAATTATTTCGGGATCGGTGGACGTTTCTCCGCATGATGTGACCATGATCGATTAAACTTTTATTCCAGCTTGACATGCATTTACGCTCCGCTTGTCACAGCTCATTAATAATTCATTATTTGCATGATACAGTAGCCTAGTATATAAATTCTCTTTGTGCTTTATATTTATTATACATATCGTAATATGAATGTATATGTGTACAATATATTCTGTTTTAAGAGACAGAGCAGAGACGGAGAGAGAGAAACTTTTTTGCAGAATGCAATAAATTGATTTCCCTTTTCTTCATCTATCCTTTCATCTGTTGGCTTTGAAACTTGATGATCACAATCGTGCAGAACAGCAAAGAAAAATGGATGATGTATTGCGAGGTAAATAGAATGCTGGAATCCTGACCATATCTTGCATCACAGAGCAGCTACCCTTTTCATCGACAAGGCAATAAAGCGGTTGAAGAAACGAGAGTATGAATTACAGACGGAACGTCAAGGATGTATATGACTTCTCAGTAATTGAATTCCCTTATATCATGAACCAGCAATTCGTCATTACGCTGCCTCCGTTCGCGAATCGATAGGTCAATCAGAGGAGTGTAGCACGCATGCACGCGACGGTGCCTTCTAATCAATCCAAGCAAGCTCAAAGACGAGGTATTTCTGTTTTCTCTAAAAAGATTTTTCTTTATTAATTGCAGTTCTAGGCCTGGCTACGTTACACAGGCAGTCTACAATGACCCCTTGTCGCACCTTACATGTCCGTTTCACGAGCGGCTACGCAACGAGTGACGTAGCAGTGCGAAGCGAGCGCGAAACGCGAAGATAGAGCGCCTAAGCGCACGTCGTCGTTCGTGTATTTATAGCGGCAGCCTCCTCTCTTCGCTACGAAAATAAGCGCTTTTCCTCTTGTCCATGCCAGGCGTCACGTTTTTCCTCGAGCCGCTCACGCGATGTGTCGCGCCGCGCCGATCTGTTTACATTTTCCCGGCTCAACCGGCTTGGCTGGACGATATTGGCATTACGATAGAATGTTGCGTCGTGTCCAGGCTCCGGACTTACAGCAACGTTCCGATCGTATTTCTATGTGGGCGCATTAAATATATACAGGGTGGCCCATTTTAATTTATACAGTCGATTTTTTAAAACACTAAAAGAAATACGAAAAAATGTTTCAGACAAACATGTCACGATTTCGAGGGGGACATAAGATGATACCATTGGTTTGACCTTGAACAGTCGTTTGAAGGTCACGCGAAGATCACCTTCAATTTCTTAAATTGAAACCCCAACTTTTTATTGCAGATTCTTATTCTCCATCGAAAAGTAAGTAACTTTTGTCTGAAACATTTTTCCGAAAAATGTCATCTTATGTCCTTAAAATGTCCTCAAACTCATCTTGAAGATCATTTTAAGGACATAAGATGACATTTTTCGGAAAAATGTTTCAGACAAAAGTGGCATGTTTTCTCGCGTAGAATCCGAATCCGTAATAAAAAATACCATGTCTCATTAAAAAATAATTTCAGACCGGAAGTTAGAATTTCGATAAACAATGACCCGTCTAGTTGTATCCACATTCTCTGTCGTGTATGGAGATCAACGTTCGAACAGTGTATTGTCGAATACCGATTTACGTAATCACGTTTGACATTGTCGATATTCGACAATACACTGTTCGAACGTTGATCTCCATACACGACAGAGAATGTGGATACAACTAGACGGGTCATTGTTTATCGAAATTCTAACTTCCGGTCTGAAATTTTTTTTTAATGAGACATGGTAGTTTTTATTACGGATTCGGATTCTACGCGAGAAAACATGCAACTTTTGTCTGAAACATTTTTCCGAAAAATGTCATCTTATGTCCTTAAAATGATCTTCAAGATGAGTTTGAGGACATTTTAAGGACATAAGATGACATTTTTCGGAAAAATGTTTCAGACAAAAGTTACTTACTTTTCGATGGAGAATAAGAATCTGCAATAAAAAGTTGGGGTTTCAATTTAAGAAATTGAAGGTGATCTTCGCGTGACCTTCAAACGACTGTTCAAGGTCAAACCAATGGTATCATCTTATGTCCCCCTCGAAATCGTGACATGTTTGTCTGAAACATTTTTTCGTATCTCTTTTAGTGTTTTAAAAAATCGACTGTATAAATTAAAATGGGCCACCCTGTATATCGCTCGTTACTATTTTCGCCTTGGCAAAATTTATGGAACGCGATAAATTATTTTTTTTATAATTCCGTACGTGAACGAGCTGTTCATCAATGTTATCGCGATTGTAACATAAGGAATTATTTATTTGTTAATAAGATTTTCGTAGCGTAAATTTAATATCTGCTTTTTTATATATGTGAAAGTTGGTGCTTAAATTGGAAAACACTTCATCTGAATATCACATTATTTTTACTAAAATATAAAACAATTAAATAATTGGATGATTGCTTCTCTTTCTACGTGAACTCTTTTATCAAAGACGAAATAGTCTCCATAAAAGTTTTCAAGATTGATTTATTTTTTAACATGCATTTTTGGTACGTCCCCTATTTAGGGACACCTTAGCGAATAGGCTTGATCTAACAATATGTATGTCGAATTACTGTTGGCAGAAACACCGTGAGCCAAGGATGCGAAGATTTGATGTAAACAGAATGTATTTTGCGCGATATCGCGTGGCGAATAGATGCGAAAATAGTTCGTGTTAATTTACACGATGTCGCGTCTATGAGACGCCAGAGAATATCTTCGTGACTAATCACATCCGATACAAAATAACTGTAACTATTATTTAACCGGCCAGGCTATACTCACGTGTCTATTAAATATTAAATTTTGGAACTTGTTTAAATTTAAATAACCAATATTCTGATACCGTAATATTATATGCAGATTATAAATTCATGAATTGCTCAAATAATATGAGGCCACGTGACAAAAAAGACATAATTAATTAACATAATTATAATTAATAGCAAAATAGAAGATAAAAATTTTATACGTAAACTAATATTAATTTTGGTATGTTAATGTGCAGCAGATTCTGATTTCGTTCAGTGGATTGTTAGCACATTCGATGACGCACGGATGCTTTTAAAAGCGTGAAGTGTACGTCGAATTCCACTTTAGATAAAATTTGCTTCCGCGTATGTTAAATCATCAATTTGATGGCAATATCTCGTTGGACTGTAACGTGCGTCATATATTTTCGTGTATACCATATTATTAGAGATAATGTTCCATCACGTAACTTGTTTCATTAAAAATAATTTAAGAAAAGCACTTTATATTTCTGTATACATGTAAAATTCATGCAAAATTATTATTTATTACAGTTTCAGTTTTATTAGGACTAAAAACTTAGAAATAATATAAAATATATCATAATTTGTAACGAGCAATCGATGGTGTCCGTAAAAGAAACTGGCGTAGCAGGATGCCGGAGCGCTCACCTCGCGATTTTGGCAGCAGGTACAGGACCTCACCAGGTGAATATTCCAAGAAAAGTGAGCTGGTTTCCGCGAAATATAAGACGGCAACTTCGCGTGGACAAGTTGTTAGCGAACGCAGTTTTACGAAGATACTCTCTCTTCCGGTGGTCATTTTGGCGCGCAATTTGGATAATCGCCCGAGCGTCGCGACTGTTAGGCGTCGTACGCGTGTACCATCGGCATGTCCATGCATATCTGAATAAAGCCGTCAGATCCACATTGTTATTTTTGGCATAACGGCGCCTAAAGTGTGACGCCGTGTCTCGCCGCCGGCGACAACCTCGTGAGCATTTTTGCCGGTGTATCGTGGTGATCGCTGCCAAATTGCGATATACGCGCGAATACACGCGTGCCACACGATGTGAGCGAGCTGCTCGCTCGAGAGGAATAACGGATGCGTTCGCTCGCGTGGGTGCAGCGCGATTGTGCTGCGTTGCAAGGGCGAGCAACCTGCTTGCTGTTGAGGATGGATGCGAGCTGTCCGATACAGAAGCGCGCTTTCGTTCCCGCGCTTTGGTCCTATAAATATACGACAGACCAGCTAGAAATATACCGTCCCTTCCCGCTTTTGATAACGTTCGGATATTTTGCAACTGAAAACGAGAGATGCTGTAACCCGTCGGTGTTCTGGGACAAGAGCAATTTTATTAGCGCGACATTTCTGGTTTTAGTTACAAAGCGTATCGACGTAACAGAATACCCCATTGTTTTACCAATGAAAATAAACGGCCAAATAAATTTTTTTTAATACAAGAATAGAGCACAGATTTCTTTCATGTCTTTTGATACGTATCCAATACGAATAGCCTCTCGGAGTTTATTTAATGTATTAACTTTGAAGTCAATTATTAAATATTCCCAACGTTTCAATAATTTTTTGATATTGAAATCATTTTGATGTTTAAATCCTTTGAGCTCCGCAAATCTTGATTTGCTGTGTCCCGTCAATTAAATTTATTAATTTAAATTACTGAATATAAAAATATGAAAATATTCATTTTTTTATTTCTGGTTAAACAATTTTGGACGAAAGCAATGATGAATGGATGAAAGTTACAGCAAAAAGTAAGAAGATGATGTGATCCATCAAGGACACGTGGAAGACATATCAACTGGGGTGTATTCGGATCGAGTGTCACGTAGTGATTAGATCATGCGCGTGGCGGATTATGTGACTCCATAATCACCGATTATTATGTCAAAATTCTTTTTCCTCGCGTGCCTAATGTATCTACATCTCATGGGAGTACAAAATCGACATTGGCATCGCACGCTGAAAGATTCGGAGCATGTCTCACTGTATCATTAACTTAATGATACGTTTACACATCGATTAGCGTCACGTCGTCGTGTTAACTGAAATGCGGAACCCTATCGTCCAACCCTATCGTCGAGTCCGCGCTTTTGTTGCGATTACGGGAGAACCTTATCTGACAATAATTATTAGGAATGTGATTTAGTTTTGAGGGTTTTGCAACAGATGGCTGTAGTGTCAGTTTGTTCCAATAGCTGTTTCCGATAACTGTTCTTTCTTACAGTCTTGACATTATCCATGACATTTAGTAGCATTATAGCAATAGATGCAATAACAGTCGTGTTTATATCATCGTAAAAATGCAACTTCCGAAACAGCATTTTCGACATGCGTTGCTTTTGTTTTTTAATCAAAACAAAACTGCGGCTGACGGTTATAGAATTCTTGTGGAAACTTATGGTGATTCTGCCCCATCAATTAAGACGTGTGAATACTGGTTTAGACGCTTTAAAAGTCGTGATACTGATGTGAAGGACAAAGAACGCTCGGGACAACCAAGAAAGCTTGAAAATGCAGATTTGCAAGCGTTATTGCACGAAAATCCAACACAATCCACTTCAGAACTTGCCAGAGCATTAAATGTTGATCGTACAACAGTTACCAAACATTTACATGAAGTGGGAAAAATTCAGAAAGAAGGGAAATGGGTTCGACATGAATTATCGGAAAGTGCCATTGCGAACCATTTCGTTGATCGCCAGGCAAAAAAAGAAGAGTCTTTTGTCTCGGATTGTTACTGGGGATGAAAAGTGGATCTATTTTGATAATCCGAAACGCAGAAAATCATGGGTGGATCCAGGCGAACCATCAACATCCACTCCGAGACGCAATATTCACGGTTCAAAAGTAATGCTCTGTATTTGGTGGGATAGTGTACTATGAGCTGTTAAATCCGCACGAGACTGTCACGGCTGATCGTTATCGACACCAATTGTACAAGTTGAAGCAAGCATTGGACCAAAAACGACCAGCAATTGCGAGTAAACGACGGAAAGTGATTCTTCTTCGTGACAACGCTCGACCTGACGTTGCGTTATCAGTGAAAGAAACACTATTAGAGCTTGAATGGCAAGTCTTACCGCACCCCGCGTATTCTCCGGACATTGCTCCATGCGATTATTATTTGCTCCGGTCGATGCAACACGCTTTAGAGGATACGCACTTTCATAATTTCGAAGAAGTGCGAAAATTCGTCGACGAATGGATGAACTGAAAAGAAGAGTGATTTTATCGTGGTGGAATCGATCTCTTGCCAGAAAGATGGGAAAAAGTGATAGAAAAGGAAGGAAAATATTTTGATTAAGGTATTCATTCATTATCATATTTAAATACATGCGTTTTTGAGCAAAAAAAACCCTCAAAACTAAATCGCACCCCTAATAGATGAGACGGTTCGGCGAAGCGGGGGTTACGGACGCGTGTGTTAATCGGCCTTGCTGCGGGCTCTGAGATTCTCAGCAAGGACGACGTCGCTCGATCGCGCGCTCGCTCCGCTCTCATTCGATGCACCTGTGCGACAGATTCGCGTGCCCAAGGGAAACCGGTCTTAGCGATCATGCTGCATCAGTTCTCTGCACTCATTGCACCCGCACGTGCGTATCGACGCGATAATCGGTCATCAATCGGCTTTACGTTCCCTTTACGAAACCGCACGCGGAAAGAAAATAGCAGATCTTCCTGCCTCTCTTTGCGTGCGATTGCCGTCAGCTCCAACGATCGCGAGCTCTCTCTCGTTCCGGTAATACATCGATTACAAATTCCAATTGTTCGATAATGAAACGTCACTCGTTCAGAATGAATTCTTGTCACTGTTCAACAAATCAAGATACTGTTAGTAAATATAGTAGAGATTTCGAATTATCAGCATATGTTTTTAATAACAAAGTCAAGTGATCTAGTGTAGAATTATATGATTATATTGTTTCCTTATCGTTCGCATTCTCTCTCGCTGTCGTAAGCGATACGCTTGTTATAAAGAATAAATTCTCGCTTAAAGTCTTTTCAATGGTTTTACGATAAGATAAAATTACGATTGTGTTTCTTGAATTGTATCCCTGATGCGTTTCAATCGGATAACAGTTAATCATTTCTATTGATATATCACGCATCCTGCTCGGAAGTTGCGCTCGATATTCGCTAATCGATATTCCATTGTGTGTATTTCTAAGTAAAGCTTATTCATATATTTATACTTTAGAAACTATTTTTAACGTACATCATGTTTCACAGACTAGGATAAATTTATATTTGCCACCAATTTTGGAATTATAAATAGAAACAATAGTCAGTTGCAAGTGGAAATAATGATTGTGCACTGTATATAATTATATCAGTAACATTTCTTATATCACAAATTTTTAAAAATCTATTTGAATTCTATGTATAAACGATTCTATATTCTATATATATATACCTATAACTATTCCTATATATTCCTAACACCTATCAAATTTAGAATAATTTACAAAATTAAAGGAGGTCTTTTGTATTATTATACAGATACTAATAAAGTCATTTAGAGCAACTGTTAAGCAGCAAACGTTCTTGTAAGATCTGGAAAGATAGTCGAGACTGACAGGTCGTATAGAGGATCGGAATGAAAACAAGTTGATCACAACAGTAGGAGTATTGGCCGTGCAGCCTAAGCCCTAGGCGTGTGAACCAGGGATCCCGGAGAGTTCGAGTTCAAATCTAAGGCAGTCCCCTAGTTATTTTTCGCCTCTTACAATTCAGAAGTGGGATAAAATCCGCTACCCCTCGAAGACAGTTGAGATTCATCCGCTACCCCTCGGAGAGGAGGGAGTTGAGAAGCAGCTGGCCGGTAGTGAAGCCTGAATATGGAGGTCGGGACGGACTCAGAGGAGTGAACTAACATGGAGATTGGGAAGGACTCAGAGGAGTGAACCAACATGGAGGTTGGGAGGGACTCAGAAGAGTGAACCAAAAATGGATGTTGGGAGGGACTCAGAAGAGTGAACCAAAAATGGAGGTTGGGAGGGACTCAAGTGCAGTGAACCGACGATTTGGAGACATTCGGGGACGAATGTAATGTCAGGCTGGCCGAGCTGTAAGATCTGGAAAGAGTCGAGACTGACAGGTCGTATAGAGGATCGGAATGAAAACAAGTTGATCACAACAGTAGGAGTATTGGCCGTGCAGCCTAAGACCTAGGCGTGTGAACCAGGGATCCCGGAGAGTTCGAGTTCAAATCTAAGGCAGTCCCCTAGTTGTCTTTCGCCTCTTACAATTCAGAAGTGGGATAAAATCCGCTACCCCTCGAAGACAGTTGAGATTCATCCGCTACCCCTCGGAGAGGAGGGAGTTGAGAAGCAGCTGGCCGGTAGTGAAGCCTGAATATGGAGGTCGGGACGGACTCAGAGGAGTGAACTAACATGGAGATTGGGAAGGACTCAGAGGAGTGAACCAACATGGAGGTTGGGAGGGACTCAGAAGAGTGAACCAAAAATGGATGTTGGGAGGGACTCAGAAGAGTGAACCAAAAATGGAGGTTGGGAGGGACTCAAGTGGAGTGAACCGACGATTTGGAGACATTCGAGGACGAATGTAATGTCAGGCTGGCCGAGCTGTAAGATCTGGAAAGAGTCGAGACTGACAGGTCGTATAGAGGATCGGAATGAAAACAAGTTGATCACAACAGTAGGAGTATTGGCCGTGCAGCCTAAGACCTAGGCGTGTGAACCAGGGATCCCGGAGAGTTCGAGTTCAAATCTAAGGCAGTCCCCTAGTTGTCTTTCGCCTCTTACAATTCAGAAGTGGGATAAAATCCGCTACCCCTCGAAGACAGTTGAGATTCATCCGCTACCCCTCGAAGAGGAGGGAGTTGAGAAGCAGCTGGCCGGTAGTGAAGCCTGAATATGGAGGTCGGGACGGACTCAGAGGAGTGAACCAACATGGAGATTGGGAAGGACTCAGAGGAGTGAACCAACATGGAGATTGGGAGGGACTCAGAAGAGTAAACCAAAAATGGATGTTGGGAGGGACTCAGAAGAGTAAACCAAAAATGGATGTTGGGAGGGACTCAGAAGAGTAAACCAAAAATGGATGTTGGGAGGGACTCAGAAGAGTGAACCAAAAATGGAGGTTGGGAGGGACTCAAGTGGAGTGAACCGACGATTTGGAGACATTCGGGGACGCATGTAATGTCAGGCTGGCCGAGCTGTAAGATCTGGAAAGAGTCGAGACTGACAGGTCGTATAGAGGATCGGAATGAAAACAAGTTGATCACAACAGTAGGAGTATTGGCCGTGCAGCCTAAGACCTAGGCGTGTGAACCAGGGATCCCGGAGAGTTCGAGTTCAAATCTAAGGCAGTCCCCTAGTTGTCTTTCGCCTCTTACAATTCAGAAGTGGGATAAAATCCGCTACCCCTCGAAGACAGTTGAGATTCATCCGCTACCCCTCGAAGAGGAGGGAGTTGAGAAGCAGCTGGCCGGTAGTGAAGCCTGAATATGGAGGTCGGGACGGACTCAGAGGAGTGAACCAACATGGAGATTGGGAAGGACTCAGAGGAGTGAACCAACATGGAGATTGGGAGGGACTCAGAAGAGTAAACCAAAAATGGATGTTGGGAGGGACTCAGAAGAGTAAACCAAAAATGGATGTTGGGAGGGACTCAGAAGAGTAAACCAAAAATGGATGTTGGGAGGGACTCAGAAGAGTGAACCAAAAATGGAGGTTGGGAGGGACTCAAGTGGAGTGAACCGACGATTTGGAGACATTCGGGGACGCATGTAATGTCAGGCTGGCCGAGCTGTAAGATCTGGAAAGATAGTCGAGACTGACAGGTCGTATAGAGGATCGGAATGAAAACAAGTTGATCACAACAGTAGGAGTATTGGCCGTACAGCCTAAGCCCTAGGCGTGTGAACCAGGGATCCCGGAGAGTTCGAGTTCAAATCTAAGGCAGTCCCCTAGTTATTTTTCGCCTCTTACATTCTTTTCTGATAGAGGCGACGAAGATGCAAGAATCACTGCTTAGAGCAGTAACGTTTTCTTCGCACTTGATTTCTTGATGTGCGCAAAGTACGTATCAGCAGCATGAGAGGATCATCGCGCACGGTTGGAAATCCAAGTTGGGAGAGTCACGATTCGCAACCTGGGTAACGTTTGTCGCGGTTGTTCGCTTTCATCATCATTTTCGTCGCAGTTGCGTCGGGCAATACGAGTCTATTGTAAACGAGAGCGGTGGCCCAGGTTTCTCCCGTCGACCATGCCGCACTGCCGCCCTTGTCCTTCCCTACCCTAGCCGCATCTACGCCGTACTCGAGTGACACTGAAAACGCGGATGCAGAGAGCTCTCCGGTGAACCGAAATCAATACCACGCTGGCCTACTACGCCGTGGCCTTCTTTTCAGTTAAATCCTTTTGCCGCTGTGCCGTGTCTAATCACGTCGCGCCGTTGACTTTATTGGTATCGAATGAAGCTGAATGCCAAAAGAGCAAAAGTCAGATAATATATGTAAACGGCGTAATGTACTGGACCAGACGTCATGAGACACTGAATGCACGCGTTTTAATTACGCCTCGTGTGCAGCAACTTGAAGCTTTAAACATTATTATTATCGTGTATACCTGAGTCGATTTAAATAGGTAAAGGTATGACCTTTGACCAGTTTATCGATCTTCCGTAAAAATGTTGAGGCATATTGATTGTTTTGAGTGTGTAAATAATCAAAGTATCGTAAACTGTTAACAGCGATATTTAATTCCAATTTAATAGTTTATTTAAGTGCATCAAAGTATTAAATTAAAATTGCACAGTATTTTAAATTTGCAATCTTGCGATTCTTAATTAAATTTTAAATTTTGTTTGAAAGGAAAAACCGTAAAATATGCCAACCGGAAGAGTTTATTTTCGTATCGCCATAAAATTATATTTCCAGCAAATGAAAATTTTGTATGCTTATTACGCTTATTTAGTAAACTGTGAGAATTACAGAAAGTAATTTCAATTTCATAAAAATGTTGCCTTTTGAAATAAAAATGAGCTTTCAAATTATCTGACGGATTTACAAGTGAAAAAAGTGCGCAAGACTCGTCACGCCGGATTGCTGTCGCAATTTCATCAATAAGGACTGGTTCCTTCTTAGTATTTATCTGCTTTGAAATGGATACAGAAGACCGAGGTATCAGGATTCTATACATACGCAACGGTTATTATCCTTTACCGAGCTATCGATCTCGCTCAAAGAGTTGACTCCGCGCGCGGTAGCGACGCAATAGCAGGAGCGTCGTCGTGACATCTCGGCGCCCCTGGCAGGTAGCTCTAACTCACCCTCATGGTTTTCAGATTAATGTCACAAATTTCCACAGTACCCTGCGCTAGATTCACCCTGTCGTGAAGAATGACGGAGCGATGAAGTTTGCGACGTCATCGCCTACCCGCGTTGTTTAAATATCGTAAAAGTCGTCGCGACTGGTTTTCTTTTGAATAACAAAATAAAAGTATCTTTTGTCATTGTTTGCGATATATCGCATATGGTAAAGTACAATGTATAGGACGATATAATTATTTTCGAACGAGTAGAGTACGATACTCGAGTTGACCGTGAATCACAAGTGGAGCGATCGATAAAGCTTTAAAAATATAAGCCTGCCCTTGAAACGAGATTGATATGATGCATTTTTGCGTCTTAAATTAGTTCGTGATATCTACAAAAAATGATACGAGCGCGAAACGAGTTAAAATTTTCAGATGGACTGACGTCAAGTTAACGAAAAATAAAATTCTGTCGATTTCATAATCTGGATTCATTTGCATTTAATTTGAAAGACGAGATGGGAAACACGATCAGATGCAAGCGGAAGCGGATGTCTGCACGAACGGCATTACTCGCTGCAACATTGCACAATCAGCGGACGCTTTATTTTCGTTTTTTTGTGAGTCAAGCAAGAATAAGCAAGTTTCACCTATCACGATGGTCTTCTACTTATGTAGCTCGTATTTCTTAGAAAAGTAGGTCGAGATGGTATTTCCGTGCAGGTTTAGCAGAAAGAGATGCGTTTTATGTGTCACTTAACTCCGCTTCGTCGATTGTATCGCGCATTACTGGAGTAGTTAATAGTTATTACAATAGGAAGTGTCGTACATTGATCGGCATATTTATACATTAAAGCACAATAAAATTGTACGTTTTTATATCTCTAGTTTATGCGTTTGTGTTCGGTTTTATTCCATGACGCGAGCAGGTTTAGCGCTGTTCTAGTTAATGTTAATATCAAGGCTGTACAAAGCTATTTGTATTGTACGTTACATTTTACTGACTTGTTATCAGTCAATTATTCTACGTAATTAGCGAGGTAAATTAACGTGCTCGCGCCGTGGTGTTACTTCTCGTATGACACAGCGGAAAATTTGGTGTAAAGCTCCCAACAGGGAACTGCGATTTTTATCGAGCCTCACGATACTGTGCAATGTACGAAATATTGTTTTGGATAAATAAATCATACATTATATTCCTACATGTATTATATATAAATACAATGTCACGATACATGTTAGTTCCTGGTCGATAAAAATAAATCCTCGTTCCAGTTACATTCCCGACGAAGTCACGGAAGAACTCCATTGACGACGCAGAATGTTTCAGCCAATGGATCGTGTCTCTTTGAAACTTTTGAACTTTATATTTATGTAAATAATTTTCATAAGCCAGATAATTATTATCTGAAGAAAGTTCAAAGGGAGGGTTTTTAACATTCTTCTGAGTCATGATTATAAATACTTCGCACTAAGAACGGGGCACGCGTCATGAACTCATGAATCATGAAGGAATGACAGCGTTATACGCAATCGTTATGCATCAGGATGCACCCAGAACTCATAAGATCGTCACCGCACTCGCAGCGGGCAACTGTTCGATCCGCGTCGATCTGCGCGGATCCACGTGAGTGCCGATCGGCCATGTGGTCGCAGCCGGCGATGACGAGCCGGGCACACCAATTAGCTTGATGACATCTGTGAATGATTTCGAGCTCTTCCACACAATTTCAGGCGGCCTGCGTTACCGACGCCGACTCGCGAGCCGGCTCGTACGATAAAACGAGCGCGCGCCTTTCGCTCTCTGGAAAGACGCCCTTCCGCGGGCCGCGTTTTATCGTGCAGACCCGCGCTTTCGAGTTCTGGCCGCGCTCGTAGATGAGAGACGTAGTCGCCTATGCCCACGTGGGCCTGAGCGCATGTAAACAAACGCCACGTGGGATACTAGACGCACGTGATTCCCGGCAAGGGAATGAAGGAAATTAAAAGATAAAGTGTTATCACTCGTTTTCGTTGATATTTTAAATTCTCCAATCTAATATTTAATGTTTCTAATATCCAAATGTTGGATACATTCCCATATTTAACGCTTTGAAAATTGCTAATGAATGTCTCGCAAGCTGAAGCGGTATTTGTAGTAGATGAAAGAGGAAACTGGAGCGTTTTCTCTATTTTTAGCCGCATTGTTCTTGACGAACAATGAAGATGTTTTCTGTGAAAATGGCGACTTCGTAGCGCAGAGATATTTCTTGACTGGCTACACCAACCGTGTAGTTTGCCTCATTAAAACTGTAAAGAATAGTAAAAGCAAAAAGCGCGTGTCCGTGAATCGACTGCCGCTCTTTGTTCGCTCGCTAAGGCGACGTATCGCTGGAATACACGCGGACGGGAGGGCACGACGGATTGGGTCGCTGGCTTTTGTGCCGACGCATATGAAAAGCGTGTAAACTCGCGTGTCTCCTTCGCGAGGCTACGCAGGAATTCGCGCGATACGCTGCCGCTCAAGAATAGCCTGATCGACCAGTCCCTGGAGATTCGAGGATCTCGATTCCACGATGAATCGAACCGCCGCGGTACATACGTGAAGTTGTAGTCCGCACTCGAAGTCCGGTGTCACGTGTCTTTACGCGGAAACGTCGATAAGCGGTTACTGATGCACACTTGGTGCATGTGTTACACACGCACGAGAGCGTACGTCGATGTGTGTAGGCGGCCGTAGGAATATTGGCGCCAGACTGATGTACGCGATATTTTCTTTGGCAGATTGCTGCTTTTTTTCTGGCATTTTATCATCAAGTTTTATTGGGATATCTTTTTACATTTTTGCGCATCTTTTCGTGTTTTTTTTTTTTCAAGTAGGGTACTGATAATGTAGCAGTTGGTTTTATTGCACATAATTGCATCAGGTTGACGTTCCACTCTGGTAGGATTGTATGTACAGATGGACAGATAATATTATTATCGCGACCGTGAATGTTGTCACAAAGTAAGTTTCTTAAGTGATTTCTTTTTTATTTTTAACTGCGCAGCTTCGCATCTGCACAGTATTTTAGATAATGTGGGAAGAAATCCGCGCACTTGTGAAGACTTGTGAAGATGGATATTTTGAGATATTTTGCTGAAGATATTCTGTAGCTGTTCTAAAATAAATTGTATTATGTAATTTATTGCTGCACGCACATGGTTCTTCTTCAATGTATGTGGATATGTGTATGTATGTATTCCATAACTCATTCGCCGCATATTTACGAGACTTACGTGTGGCGCCGCAATTTTGTTAGGTAACAGACGAAGCCCAATAATTGCTACCGTATGTCTACAATTATACGGATGTCATATCATTCTGAGATGTCATGTTATGATCATCAATATCGCAGAGAGTAATATTGCGCATTTATGGAAATTCAATGAATTGAAATTCAAAATAAAAATATGGATATACGATGGATATAAATCTTCTTGTAAATCTTTATCCAGAATTCTTTCGAATCTTTTTCCTTGTTTAATTTAATAATTATGTAATTGTTTAATATATTATGTAAATAAATTATCTTTTTTAAATTAAGATGTGATTATTATATATTACCCAATTATTATAAAAATTATCTGATTAATTGCACAGATGTAGACGTTAATTATTTTAATACATAATTGACGAATATTGCATTTTTCTTTTATCGTGGAAATTTTCATATTTCCACGGTTTAATATTCTCGATGCTCACATATCGTACGATATTCGCAACTATACGGGAAGTAATTGGCACTTTGCGTTAAACGCTTCATGGATGATTGTAAGAATGACGACAGCAGTATTAGAATGACGTTTTTCTGGAGAATACCCGTTCATTACGGTTAAATTATTATGCATTTGTATAATTGAAGGCTGGTGGGTACATACGTAACGTGGCACGCGAATAAGTAATTTTTTTTCTTGAAACCAACTACGAGTTATATCTTTTTGTCAAGGAGGATAGTTAATACCTCATATATGCGAAATCTTAAATAATATTTATCTTCTTTATACATCTTTTGTGGTAAATAAACTTTTAAAAGCAAATTATTTGCTTTTCTGAGATTTCCTACACGTGCAATATAAGTATATAAGTTTTCCTAAACTTGATCCGTCTCAATATTTTCGTAAGGATCAAAATCCTCCGCGCATTTTATGGGGATGCGAGAAATCGACCGAAAAAACAGAAGAACGTGCACTCGCAAGTAGCTATTTAAAGATTCTCGCTGCATTCGAATTGTCCCACGTGACTGCTGGTGCTGTTGGTCAATTGCCGTTCCTTTGCCGAGACCTGAGAGTATTCCCGCACAAGAGGCTGCACTATGTTGAAGCGATGGAGAAACCTTGCCTGTTCAAGTTCACTTCGCGTGAATAGAACATTTGACGCTTCTTATAGCTCAGATTTGCACCGTCATGTTCTCACAATGGCCACGTGAATCATTCAAGTGGATTTTTCCGTCGCCAACTTGACGCCATCTTCGCATTTTTCTCGGTTTACGATCTTTTCCTTGCGCGGTTTTGTTGATTAATAATAATGAGATATTCATCGTGTTTCTTTTTAAAAAGCGCATTGCTCACATCTTGAAATTTTGAGACACGCGCAGATATTTTAGGAACAGGTATTTAGTTCGCCATCACAGAAATAACTTCTAATTCGCATCATCGAACAATGGCATTGGCGACCTACCAAGTTTTATGAAATACTTTGTGCATTCGATTTCTTGAAGAGATAAAGCAGTTATATATATAGCGCGATTTCCATTTTCCATCGATAGATCGATATTCGTATCCATCTGTGAGCTCCGTCCTCTGGACTTCCGGTTCTAATATAAACGAAACAGCTGCCTTTTCGCCGTCCGCTTAACGGATTCACGGATTTGCAATGCGACACCGTCATCCCTTTCTGTGCACGTTTCTGCCACACCGGCCTGCACTAACGTGCACGCGCGCGCTATCTAAAACAGCCGCTGCAGGTTGCAGCCTGCAACTGCTGCCAAGTATTTCGTGCGGATTAAAACGAACGGAGCCTAATTTCCCGCTATCGATCCTCGTGCGCTCCATTCACGTAAACGTGGTCCACGAAACGAGCGACGACGGCGCCTAAACGCGACGCCTCAACCGGCGCGGATACGAGACGTGCGGCAATCGTTGGTTGGTATACGCATTAGTCTAAACGGCATTGGCGCCTGTCAGGCGATTTGCTAGCCTTCGACCTTTATGCCGCAATTAACGACGGCTCAATGTGCACGCCGCGCCGTTTTGAAAAGTTTCATGTATTCAAGACGCCGCGCCGGGGAGGAGACCGCCGGTTTAACGATCGATTCGCGGATGCAACGAATTCCCATGTACACACTTGATGTCGCGCAACTTGAAACGAGAGAGGCGGGTTTCTTCGGGAATATGGCGCGAGGTGGCTTCTAAAATTAATTCGACGCCTCCAACGAGAATCCCGAAACTAAGACGTAGCGTTAAACCGGTTCTTGAGACACGTTTCAATTATCCATCGGTTTTCCTCGGCAATCTATATTCGTGTCGCGTTATAGAGAGCGTTTAAAGAAAGCGCTCATTATTTTATGCACACACGTGCAAATTATTTCAATTTTCATAATAGAAAATAAAGTACGCATTGAAAAGAGTGGGTATGCAGTTGGAATCCAGTTTTCTCGCTTACAGACGAAACTCGAGAAATTAGTTCGTAAACTTTGAAGAGCTTGGGATTTTATGTTTATTGTGCGAAGGAAACGTAGTTCTCCGATTGATTGAGCCTGACAAATAACAGGTTTCTGCAATAAATTTCTGTTATTACCTACTTGCACCTTGCTACAATTTGCCGAACCGATACATTAATTTCGCTCTTCCATTTATCGAAGAAGCGCTAATTGCATAATAATTAATCATTTCTGCCGGTCGCATTTGGGAATACTCGTACTTTAATTAAAGCTGTTTTCATCGCTTTTGGTATCGCACTTATTGTAAATTAATGCTTTCACGTGGGAAGCAAGCTATTCAGGAAGTAACGGCAGCCGCTTATTTGGGAACAGCTCGAAGGTTACTCGCCGATATCGATATCGCTTTCATCGATTCCTTTAGCCACGAACGGAGCCCTTTTCTCCCTCTCTCGTCGCCCCGGAGGAGCGGAACCATCGAAACGGAATTGATGCTCGTAAATTTTCGCTCCTCCACGGGCTGAGCCTAATTGAATTCGCGTTGGCCCCGGTGTACCGGCCTCGCGACCGACCTCGCCCGGAAATCGTCGCGACGGGAAATTCGTCCGGGATTACTCAGCCCGGCCTTCGGCTAAACGCGAAAGGCCCGGTGGCTATTTCCACGTTCTCTAGCCGATCTATGATGCACGTGGCGGGACGATAAGGCGAGTATTTGGCACATCGATCGACGGTTTAACGGTATCGGCTGCCAAAAAATACACCGCCGATCCCGGGGTAGGGTAACGTTGCATCGTGCCGAAATAACGTGCTCGTCGGTCACGGCTCGCACGAGTGCTCGCCCGTCTTCCCCTCCCGGCATGAAAAAGCAGCGGGTGGCTCGTCAAATTTACCGATCTCGGCTCGGGACCGATTCCTGACGCCGACGTCGAGATGGTGCTAGGATCGGTTCGGTATTCGAGTGGCCGGGACCGTCACTGGGCTCATGTAGCACTCGTGCAAGCCCCATGCGAGCAGCTCGTCTGCTCGCGTTCATTGATCAATAGAGCGGACTATTTTCGACGAAATGTTAAATTTTTATATGATTATTTTTTATACGGTTCAGTCATGTATACAATATTAACAATTACTCAACAACTACGGTACGATAGTTAAGATCCAACACAAATTTCGACAAGCTGTCTTATTTATGCAATCTAAAAATTCTACCAAATCGACTGCAAGTCGATAGCAAGACGAGATACTTTCAAAAAGATTCTGCGATTGTAACATATAAATTTACCACTTATCTTCACTCGGGATCAAGATACGTCGCGATGGTGCCATTATTTAATTTCACCATGACGGTTATGCGAGATCGCGGTTGATCGGCCTAATCGAGAGCTTTCCGATCTCCTGGCGGGGATTCCCTGGAAGCGGGAAGCCGTAATGGTGCACGTGTTCGTCGCCGCTGAAACTCCCTGTAATCCGGATAACCGTCGTGCGGCGCGCGTTACGGCACGGAGAGAGTATTGACCGTCCCAGCGGGCACAGTGGAAATTTCCACTGCCCTACCCCAAGACTCACGTTAACCGCGATCTACACACACTTTCCGGCTCGCGTGCTCGTGTGCGTACGGCTGCGCCCTAACCGTCTGCCGACCGATGTAGAAGCCGTCTCGGAGACGACGGTCTTTTTGCGCGTCCGCTAGACAGCGGTTGGCAATCTTTGCGAATTCCGATTTGAATCGAGCCGGCACGATAATCGATCTCCGCCTATCGATCCGGCTGCGTGATCCCATTGGGCGTTACCCTAGCGACGGAGGACCCGTGGAACGTTCCGGAACACGCGGCAGAAGTTTCAGCTGGTTATCCGACGACCTACGTTACCGCACCGTTCCAATTGCGTAGGCCGTTATTAATTTTCCTCGTCTTTCTTTCCCATCTCCCTCCTTACATCGGATAGCGAATAAGAGAATCGCAACGGAGCGCTAAATAAAAATTGAAAAAACTTCTGGACGGAATTTTAATCCTTTTACTTTTATGATACAATCGTCGCGAAGTGCAACCTGTAACTCTTACGGTTTGCAAATTTGTAGAATTATACCGTCAGAGTTACTGACGAATCAGGACGAACCAGTCGTCCGAAATGATCGATACGATTCGAAATAGATGCGTTCCAGAAATAATCTCATCGCGTGGTCGGAAATCGCGACGGGTTGAATTGTCGTCCAAGGTCATGAAACGGTTGAAATTTGCGCGTCATTTATTCGCCCAGTCGGTGCGCGAGCACGCTCGACGGGGACGTCACGTGATCCGGTGAGAACCACTGGGCAGGTATGCGGGTATGCTCCGGTATCCGGTGGAGGCATTAAAGACGACGAGGCGGCTCGAATTGAATCCGAATGTCAGGCTATTTGACCTTGAGGGGAAAACCGATGGGATGCGATACGCGGCTTTCTTTTTCGGCCGCGATCGCTACGAGCACGCGGCGAGAGCACGAGGAAGGCGGTGGGCGACGTGGGGACGACGGCGACGGGAACGGCGCGAGATAGTGCGACTTGCGCGTCTATTTTTAGCTCGGCGCCGTCCTTCGCTTTTACGTAACGGCGCACAGAAAGGCGCAGTACGGGTACCGCGCGTTGCGATCAAACCGGATCGTTACAAGCGCGTTATCGCGCGTTCGTCACGACATTTTCCGCGGCCGCACGTGGTTATCGCTGTGCGGTCCAATGCTGATAACGTGCAACGACACACGCCGCTATAGAAGGTGCCATCGTCCTTTTGGTTAGCTGGCGAATTCGCAGTCGCCATTTTTGCAGGAAGAATTCATCGTTGCCGATTTGCGACTGATCTGGCATCTATCTTGAGCCAGGTCGGGGTTACTATCTATGACTAGTGATCGATAAGAACGGAAGGAATAATAGCCGCGATGAGTAAAGTTGGAAACTGCAATATCAGCTTGCAGCTAGTCAGATTTCTCATATATCGTAATTGGTAACTTGAGAATGCCTTCGAATTTATCTACATTCGTTACGTTGCGGACGCGGACAATGTGCGTACTTGTTATCATCAAATAAAGACTAGTAAGAACCGAATAAGTGAGAGAAACAAATGATTGATCTAACTATCCACCTTAGAAAGAGACAAAGAGTGAATTAAACTACGGTTAAAATTGAGCGACGTTGGTGGAACCGGACCTAAGGCCCAGTTGCACAATTTCCTTTAACCGAAGTTTAACTCGTTAATGGAGAATTCACGTGTAGAACTTTCCTGTTGGATTGAACGTCATACATCGGACATCAGACGTAGTATGAATTCTTCATTAACGAGTTAAACTTCGGTTAAAGTAAAGTAAGTTGTGGGACTAGGCCTAAGTGTTGATTTGAATGATTCATGTGGAATTCAAATCAATGTGAAAAAGGAATAAATAGTAAGAGCCGAAAACTAAATATTATATTCTATTTATTTATCTCTTCGATATAAGTATTATGTGCGCAAGTACAATCATCAATTACGCTTTTTACTCAATAAAGCATTTTGAACTTTTAGAAATTACAATTTTTTGAAATTTTTGCTTTTAACTGCGTTGTTTGCTCGAGGAAAATAACAAAAATTGCGATTTTTATTGTCAATATGTCAGAGTACTGAGGTATCCGCGGCAAGGGATTTATGGAGAAAAAATGTTTGTTCTTTCACGTTGCAGAATCTGCGTAAAAAAATTCTCCATCACTCAGACCGTTGGAAGTTTTCCCATCGTTTCGACTTTTAGCGGATCTCGACTTGTTGGCAGATTCACCCTCCCTTACCACATTATTTATCAGCTAGTTCCGTATGCACATCTTCAAAACTTCCCTTTTGCATATCTTAACTCCGATTTAAGACCACGCATTGTTCTCTTCCGAAGAGAGCATTCCGCTCTCTTTTCGCTCGACCTCTTTACTTCCTTCAACCGCCTTATTCTTCAGGTTTATTCTGTAGATACCTCACGCATTCTTTGCTCCGTTAAAAGTTAGTGTCTGGAAATCGTGAATTGATTTGAAGTATAGTACTTTCAAAATTTCTGGATATACAAGAACGAAAGTTTATCGAACGGAAGTTTCTTTCTCGAAGGCAAGGAAGGATAATGGAAGAGAGAGCAACGTGCGGTCTCGCTTAATGCACTCAACTGTTCATGTTTTGTTATATCGGATAAATAATATTGATGTAAAATTTTAATTTTAACTTAAACGATGAAATTTGTATTAAAAATGATAATTGTACGATTGTGCGTTTCAATAATATACTGCAAAAGACGGACGCAACACACTGGGGTGTAATAACTATATGCTCATGTTTCACATGTACGTTACCGTGCATGCGATATGTACCAGAAATGTGCCACGTCGCGTAGAATTGATTGCACGTAAACACATGCACATACATGTCCAGTTACACAGGTCGGATCCCACTGTACAGGCGTAATCCGTTAATGTACTCATCATTAACGAAAATTATGGTGGCACGATTGCGTATCCGATCAGTGTCATCTTATTGGAGTTTGCGAGCTAATCCGTTACCGGGACGTACCCTCATGGGAAATTAGTTCCAACTGTGTGACTATGAGAGAACGACCTTCGACTGGAATTATTCGCGCTGCAACACAAGCTATCAGCTTAAATATCGCTTAACCAAAGAGCAAATAATCGATTATCCGTGGCCAAGTTTATTAATCCATGATTCATATAAATTGATGCGATATTCTCCCAAAGTATTCCATCGTTCCAGTGTTTTAATCAGTTTGATACTAATTTCTTTTTTGGTAAAAATATCTCGATGATGATTCAGGATATCCGTTCTTTAGACTCCGTGAAAACTGGAAACCGCGTCATTAAGTATTAATGACGTTTGCATTTTCAGATTAAGAAAATGATCGATTGTTGCCAGGGAATTTCGGTTGGTTAATGACAGAACGTCGCGCATTCTGGTCACGTTATATCGATAAGATAACTTGATCCTGCGAGTTATCGATATCATGAAAATGTACAACCCACACTGACATCGCTGATTATCGTTTGCTTAGTTGCTGTTGAGAAATTGGGTTAATGCGACTGATATTTCAACTCCGCTTTGCGCACCGTACATGTAAAGCTCAGTTTGTATATATCACGGCACAATTCATTTACAATCAGTCGATAATTGTCCAAACAATTCAGCGAACTGAATATTCTCCATCGAATTACCATCTTTAACTAATTACTCCGGCTGGCCTGAGTTGCTCCAAGAGAAACATCAACCTCGTCGAATAAACTGCATGCGCGCGGCGCAATTAGGTACGATTGCGATGCAAGAGTGACTGAGAGACATCGAAGACAAGAGACATCGAAGGACCTGTACCTTAACACCACAAGTTTAAGTGGTTCAATTACCTTAAAAGATTTTAATACGCCCTAATTTCTCTTTCTAATCAATTGCTTTAAAATTTATTTGATTTTTTGATACAGAACATAATTTAAAAAAAATAGATAAAAACTATTACAAGAAGTCAAAATGTTGAAGTGTTTTCTATTTTATAAGCTCTAGTGTGCTCATAATAAATTAATAAAATAAAAAATACCCCGTCACAAATATATAGTGTTATCATTGAAAAAAGTCATTCGATTCTAGAGATTAATCGATGTTTAGCGTTTTGTTTGATATTCTTACTTAGCAAATCGATCCGAGCAGTCAGATTACAGAAACGACGAAATCTGAAACTATTGGGTTGGCCAAAAAGTAATTGCGTTTTTTCCAATAGATGGACATACATGTCTTGAAATGTAACTAACTTCATTCTAAACCGCAAATTCATTATGTAGCTTAACAACTCACAGTTCAAGCTTGTTTTAGAAAAAGAAAGTACACGATTTCGTTAACAATTGTTTGTTTGCCGTCGATTTCAAAATGGAAAATCAAAAAGAACATTTTCGTCATATTTTGTTTTATTACTTCCGAAAAGGGAAAAACGCTGTGCAAGCTCATAAAAAGTTATGTCATGTATATGGCGAAGATGCTTTAAAACTGCGGTAGTGTCAAAATTGGTTTATTAAATTTCGATCTGGAGATTTTAATGTGAAAAATGCACCACGCTCAGGAAGGCCAATCGAAATTGATGATGACAAAATAAAGGCACTGATCGATTCCAATCGGCGTTTAACGACACGAGAGGTTGCTGAGAATCTTAACATATCGAAATCGAGTGTTGAAAACCATTTAAAACGACTTGGATACATCAGTAAGCTCGATATTTGGGTAGCACATGAGCTCAAAGAAATTCATCTCACTAAGCGTATTGACATCTGCGATTCTCTTTTGAAACGTGAGGAAAATGATCCATTTTTGAAACGTATGATAACAGGCGACGAAAAATGGATCGTCTACAACAACGTCAAACGAAAAAGATCGTGGAGCAAGCGTGATGAATCTGCTGAAAGCACTTGAAAAGCAGATATTCACCAAAGAAAGATTATGCTGTCAGTCTGGTGGGACTTTAAAGGTATTGTGTATTTTGAGCTGCTTGCAAGGAATCAAACCATTAATTCAGACGTATACTGTCGTCAACTGGATTGCCATCAAACAGAAACGTCGAGAATTGGTGAATCGCAAAGGTGTTGTGTTTCACCATGATAACGCTAGACCACGTACAAGTTTGGTCACTCGTGAAAAATTGTTGCAGCTTGGATGGGATGTGTTACCATGATGTTACCACATCCACCATATTCGCCAGACCTGGCACCATCAGATTACCATTTGTTTCGTTCGTTGCAAAACGCCTTGAATGGTAAAACCTTTACTGCTGATGAGGATATCAAATCGTTCTTGGAATTGTTTTTTGCTGAAAAAGATAAGAACTTTTTTGAGCGTGGAATCATGAAGTTGCCTGAAAAATGGCAAAAGATAATCAAACAAAATGGACAATATATTGTTTAATAAAGTTTTTGTTTCCCATGAAAAATTCGCCTTTTATTTATATAAAAAAAAAACGTAATTACTTTTTGGCCAACCCAATATTTATTACTCATCACAAATTAGCTAATTTGCGGAAATTCTTAATGAATGCACGGTATTGTCAGGCGCGATTGAAGCAAGAACTCGCAGAACTCGCTCGCCGGGGGTTGGAACGTGAGATCCAGAGCTGCAGTGAGGAGGAACAACGGTCCGGTCGACGATAATCCAGATACTGTTCGCTGATTTACACGTCGTCCTCGATATCCTATCACCCCGATCCCGGAATTATACAGGTCGTATGGATATCGTAGAGATTGCAGGTTGCTGTAACTCGCGATGTATCGCGTGATACGCTCTCTCTCTCTGTCGTTGCCTACAGCCCTTTGCCCTGATAGGTCAGTATATCAAGTATCGTTCACATCTCCGCCTATTCGCATCTGTCGACCTTAGGTTCGCGTTCAAATGTTGGCTATGACGATTATATCGACCGGCGCAGCCCGTTCCCTTGCGAAATCCCATTACGTACGATGGTCGCGATGACTTCCTCGCGAAAATGCCTCTGCAAACGCGAGTCTGGCGAGTGCTAACGCACATATGACACCTAATGCGCGCGGGAATTTCCAATCTTGAGATTAGGGGCGAGAGGGGACGGTATTGAAGATATTTGGAATTAACGCGCGCGGATATATCCCGGCCGTTATATTGGAAACCGATATTCATGACTCCTCGTGTCCTAGCTGCTCTCACCTATCTGTCCACCTTCATCTCCGTCCCACTTCCGGCGCGGATACGTACGTACTTGTTCTACTTCCTTTCCGACCGCCAGATACCATCTGCCCGTGTCCGAGCTCATCCCGAGGATCGCAGAGTGGCCTTCAGCGGGATATTTTAGGGGTTGTGCCTCGGATTACGGATGTTTGCGGATCGCCACGATTGATTCATGTCCATAGAATTGATGGACGATTAGGCGACTGATGCATGGTCAGGCGTCTTGGCGAACCCACGCTTCAATAAACCATCGATAATGGCTTCTAAGTCCGACACGATGCGTGACGTGATGGAGCTCCTGCTGAGCTGTGGCACCAAAACTCCATGCTGGAGTGGAACGAAAGGAGAGATAGAAGAGAATAACCGATCACCGCGATCTCTCTTCCCTCCGAAGATTTTCGTCAAGATCATTCGTCAATCCCGTGACTTTGTCGGGTATCGTCTCCATCATTTAGTGAAAAAATGTCAAATAGAGATCATTGTTGGGGGTTACGAGAGTTACGGTGAAAGCATTTTGAGCAAATTGCACTGCTGCGGATATGCAGCACAAAATGAATCAGAGAGTTAATGTAAACGAAACAGACAAGCGCCGTAACATAAACGGAGTCCATCTCGTAACCGAAACATCCATATCGATCAGCACTCGGATCTATCCATCAAATTATGCACCAATGTAACACATGTTCGTGTCTATAGTGCGATGGTCTGTATCAATCGACTCATGTCTGCGTAATGGATCACCATCGGAGCCACAAACGAAATATGATGCTGAGCCGTCCTTTCCGATTGCGTATTATATTAGATGGATTGGTTGCAGAGAAATTAGAGATGGACGAGTGAAGGAAGAAAGAAAGAGAGAAAAAGAACTCAAATGGAACATACTTATCGGATGATTTAAATTAATCAAGTCCAATCACAAATCTTATCATTAATGCTGGCTTGTAATGATGACTTGATGAAATCCAATAAATCTCGTGGCTATCAGAAATCTGATAAAGCTTTCAGAAAGAAGTTAGCGGAATCAGAGTTCGGCTATCAATGTACGATGACAGATTATACGCGTAATTGTAGCAAACGGTTGTACTTGCAACTTGGTTGTCTTCTCCATATACGACGCAGTACGATCTTTAACGATTTTCTAACGCGAATTCATCGGAGAAATATATATATATATACAGGGTGGCCCATTTTAATTTATACAGTCGATTTTTTAAAACACTAAAAGAGATACGAAAAAATGTTTCAGACAAACATGTCACGATTTCGAGGGGGACATAAGATGATACCATTGGTTTGACCTTGAATAGTCGTTTGAAGGTCACGCGAAGATCACCTTCAATTTCTTAAATTGAAACCCCAACTTTTTATTGCAGATTCTTATTCTCCATCGAAAAGTAAGTAACTTTTGTCTGAAACATTTTTCCGAAAAATGTCATCTTATGTCCTTAAAATGTCCTCAAAACTCATCTTGAAGATCATTTTAAGGACATAAGATGACATTTTTCGGAAAAATGTTTCAGACAAAAGTGGCATGTTTTCTCGCGTAGAATCCGAATCCGTAATAAAAAATACCATGTCTCATTAAAAAAAAATTTCAGACCAGAAGTTAGAATTTCGATAAACAATGACCCGTCTAGTTGTATCCACATTCTCTGTCGTGTATGGAGATCAACGTTCGAACAGTGTATTGTCGAATATCGACAATGTCAAACGTGATTACGTAAATCGGTATATATATATATACACTGTTCGAACGTTGATATATATATATATATATATATTGCATCATATATTTTGTCTACTTTTCTGCATACGCGTCTGGCACGTTTCCGCATTTTCCTCTGTACGCTAACGTGAGGTTCTAACGGGCGATACGATATTTTTCAGGTACGGTTGACTATGAACGGCACGTTATAGGGTCATTGATTCCTTTCCTCATCGATTGCACGTTTTATTTCCATCCGCTTTTCCAAGCGAGCGTGAAATTCCGTATTTCACAGAAAACGTGACCCGACGGGAATTTCGCAGAGCGTTGTTTCATTCTAGATATTCTCGATATTCGAGTCTTCCGGCAATAATAATTAATCCAGCCGTTTGTAGCGCTCAAATTAATTTTATTTATTTATTTTATTTGCGAGAATCTAATGATTAATTCACATTTATTATTGACAATATATTCCGTATCCTTTCTTTGTCAGAAACGTAACTGTAATTAGCACCAATCCCGCGCACGTGAGATATAATAATAATTTAAATAAACGCGATTTTAATTTCCACACATCTTTGTTCTCAGCGGCGGCTCAATATTAAATTTACAATCGAATATGAAATTTACAATTGAATTTATTGGAATTATTTTTGCGTCATATAGAACAGCTTTCCGCCGCCATATATTCTTTGCTACATATTTTTCGTAAAATCTGCCGTGTTCGAGGACAACGAGGATAAACCCACGGTGTTGCGATAACTAACTAGGAAATTTGTCGGATAATTCAATCTGGATTGATAATCTCGTAATTGAATGTCTCCCCGGGCGCTGCGCTGAAAGTGACACGAAGCTCGGAATCGATATCACGGATAGCACGTGCTCCGTCACTTTGTGCCCTCGCACGTATACGTACCGCAGAAACAATGGTGGTGTATTGTGTCTTTCCTGTCTCGGGCTCGGCCGGAGCTTCCATTCGCCCCGGACGGCCCACGGGGAAATAAAGCACTTCGGCGTGTCGTCGCTGATGGAGACAGAGCAGAACGAAGAGGAACGGTGGATGGCGCTTGGAAGATAAAGGACGACAGAGGACGACGGAGGACGACATGGCAGACAGGCGGGCAGGCAGGTACCGGGCGGCGCATCAAAACTAATGAGCACGGTCGTGTTTTATGCTCGTTATGTCGCCGGGAGATCGGCATCACCGTAAATCACCGTGATAAGTCCTCCGCAAATTCTGATCGCGCTGAAAGTTGGATTTCCGAACCGAAAGAACCCAGGCCAGGCGCCAGGCGGAACAGTCGAGATTTGAGGATAAGATGTCGGCGTGAGAGAGGATCCGCACGGAGCTGGCGATAATGAACTCCAGGCTGAGTCGATCTGTCGCTCCGCCCTCCGACGAATTCGAGACTCGGCGTGCGAGGATTAAACCTCTCCCTCTCGAATGTATGCATAGACTAGATATTTTCGAAATTAGAGGAAATCCTTCTCGTTAAAACGCCTTGGAAAGATGCTGAAATGAGAAGCGAGTCGTGAAAAGAGATCCAGAGCGACGAAGGCAGGTCGGGGTGGAAAGGGAAGGACGCGATGAAGATAGCAACGAGCGCAAGAGTTACATATTATCGACGTAATATAAAACCGATAATCAGCCGAGCGGCGAGCATTCCGAGAGGCGAGAGGTGGCTCGCTCCGTCGGCTTTGGACAGAAAGGAACGAAAAAAAGTCGGAAGGGTGGAAGGCGCACAGAGAGAGAGAGAGAGAGGAGAAAGGACAAAGGAGAAACAAAGAAAGAGAGACAAAGGGAGAGAATGCGACTATCGAGTGTCGATATCCATCGCGGGATATAACATCCCAAACAACGGGACGAAATCCATTTCCGAGATTGGCGACTATCGATTGAGGCGTTTCGACAGGGATGATCCGCCACCGCGTTGTACTCTTTAATTTCACGATAATTAGCTGAAATGCTTGTTAATATCAGCGACCGGATGCGGTTTTCGGTTCGAGCGTTAACAAGCTTCCTCTTCCCGCTGCATCCGTTCTTCCCCTTCGTCGTCGCCCTTTGTCCTCGCCGTGTCTGCCCGTTACTACTCTTCCGCGCGCGCAGACGTCCACTTCCGCCGGCGACGTCGCTTTTCGTGTCCTCGGCGGCTGTTGTGCCCTTTCAGGCCGATTTGCGTTACTTTGCGAGTTATCCCGGCGAATTGCGTCACATGCATTGCATTACGTAATTAATCCCTGCAAGTTTAATGTTCCGCAATTCTTGTTGAATCGTTTCAAAAAGTTTAATTTCATATTACTTGACGCAAATGCATGATTAATTAATTACTGAATTTATTTCTCGACTAAATAAATTTTAATTAACGCATTTTACATTATTTTATGAGCTCCGTGCTATCTACTCCGCAAGATGTTAAAATATAATATTTATTATAAAATATTACAAATTTACAAATTGTATCAAGCAATTATTGGAGCTCGAGATTATATTAATGAATTTATTTCTTTTATTTACTTCCAATTCTTATGGCTTCTCTTACTTGCCGTATACGTTGCACCCTCCGTACCATTATTGACTTCGCGACCGATCTTTGATGTAGACAACAAGACTTTTGCCGTAAAGCCAGTTCTCCTTCTTTGAGCGCGTCGTATTTCGCATTACAGAGAAGTGCTCATGCGAGAAGACTTATTAGAACGAGCGCGGAAATAGGGGTGGATTAAACTTCGCCAGCGATAGCTTTAGACGATACACACACGAGCACACGAGCACACACGAGTGCGCGTGCCAGTTTCCACCATAAGTGCATTCATATCGAGCGAGAAGACTCGAACATTCCACCCGTTCGTTTATTACTGTCGGTTGCGCGAACTGCTTCTCGGGCGATGGCGGCGTAGCTTTTCAATTAAGCGAAGCGTGCTGGCACCATTGTGCTAAAGCCGCGTGCCTGTTTCAATTAAAGCTTGCACGCGTACGTATCGCGCTAATAGAGCCCGCTGATACTTTCGGGCTTCCGCCCGAAAAGTCACAAGCCGATGTTTTACATCCGCCACCATCGACAATATCTCGTCTCGTTTGCCAGGCTTTTCATCGTTCCGAGTTGCACCGCGCGTGTTTTACGCGTGTCCCGCACGCCTCTAACAAAGACCGATATTTCCCAAAAATGCCCCCCCCAAAAAAAAATATTTTTCTAATCAAAAGCGTCGGATGATTAAATAACATGAGAGTCGATTTGACGTTTCTCGCGTGGTTGCTTGTGCTGGTCTCGCTTTATTTCTTTATCAAATGTTATAAATTTTGTTAAATATTATCGCACAACGCATGAAAATTTTAAAGTCGGTTTTTCTCTCTCTTTCCTCTCTTTATTTTCACTTTTGCACGCGTATCACAGATATATTAATCGTGTCAGCGATATCAGCGTCAGAGAAATAGCGAAACAAGTAGTAAAACCTAAAAGTGGAGGGATTTTAATCTTTACGAGATCTCCAGCGCTCGATTGCGCTCTCTTCTTCCGTGCTTCGCTTTATCTTCCAATATTGGCCAGATAGATACCTTGAGTGTATCCGATTATGATCTTACTTTGGCGCGCATCTCGATGGCAGAAAGGAGAGCCGTCTATTAAGCGGATTTACGCGACAGACGGAATCTTGGTCGAGGAGGAGCTGATGGGAGAGACTTCGGAAGGAGGGTGAGTGACGTAGCCATTTATTTAATTACCCGAGGTTCTCTATGTCACACCACTGAACAACGGTGGCTTGCATTGTATTATACCAGCGAGCCGTGGCTATCCGCATCTATCGGGTTATCTCACCGCTCGCGGCTAATAGCATCAGTTACGGGACGTGAAAGGCTTCTAATGGACTTCTTAGGAGGAAGTTGAAATTAAAAGGTCGGAGAGGCAGGAACTTGGGGACGATTTCGATGACTCGAGAAAGCAGGCAGGTTTAATTGGACTGACTGAAGAGTCTCGAGAGTTGCTGCGACGTGCATGAAATCGAATATCATTTTCTGGATTCGCGTATGCTGTGTGTAATGGAACGCGCTCACTTCCGTTGAACGTTGTCATGGCACATGGACCGTGCCCAAGGGACGAAAAGGGTACATTACGCATTCCGCTTAGCGAGGGTGAGATGCCTCGCTTTGGTATCGCCGTGATGGCACGTCAAGCCGACCCCGAGATACGGCGACAGTTATATCGCGATATTAAAACAGCTCTGGCAGTTTGACATATTTAGCGCCTCTCGCGTTAATGAAACCACAGGAGCATGCTCCCGGACTCGAGATATGTAATTGCAATTGTAATTGTCACGTGACCGTAATTACGGTAACGCTTCATCGACGCGTGACGTATCCTTAATTTGCTAAATTGACCAGAAACTGCCGGCACGTATTGGATTGGATCCGCACGTAACGAGTCTTCCGCGACGGAACCACGTGCTGTGATAATTATAAGTTGATGCGCAATTAAAATCCGTTAGGCGCCCGAAGCAGGAAGTTCGGTTCGCGAAATACGCTACAATGAGATCAATTGTTAACATAATTGTCAGATATAAATAATTCTTAAATATATTAAGAATAATTACAGTTGGGAGGCATTTATTGCAAGGCAGCAATAAACAGTTTCTGGAAAACTGATCGCTTTGCCATTTCCTGGTACATTTGCAATTGTTTCTTATACGCGCGAAAATGCGGTATAATCGGTTCTTAATGCAGCGTTTTGCTTGAGACATTTCGTTTGTAACGTTCGAATTTACACGAGTAATGCTGCGATTTGACAAACGAGCGAAACGCTCGGAGTTTTGCTTTCAATCATCGGTCTTCAACTTGCTTTCACTTGTAGGCGCTCGACGGAATTTACCGATAAATTGCATGAAACTTCTCGGAGTGTTTCAAGTTGGATTACTTTGTCTGGGCGTCGGATTGTTTGAGCGATTGACGTTCTTTCGCAAATTACGGTGCCGCTGCAGCTGTATACTTAATTATTCTTAGGCAGCAAATAGGTACAAGAAACACTATTTTATCGATGCGAATTACATGTTTCATAAATAATTAATTTTAATCAATTTTCTTATTAATTTTATTAATATAGTTATTAATTAGTCCCCTTATTTATCACTTTTTGAAATAGTTAACGTTGCATCATTTTTAATTGCTGTCGGATCTCATTTAATGTTACTCGTATGTTACTTAACTTGAAAATGAGAGTAATAGATAATTTTTTATATAGAAAAGAGAACTATGTTTGGCTTCTATCTCTTTTAATCGTATTATTGATTTCTTTCCAGATTTCTGATATTTAACTATTTGCATAATAAGATCGTAGATATTAAAAGTAATAATACTAGAGTCCTTATAGTTCTACGAGACATATAATTAGACTATATATTTTATTTTAATACATATACAGGGTGTCTGACATAAGGCGAAAAACCTCTCGCCCACAGGTAGATCTCGTCAAACTGAATTAAAAAGTCCTGCACCATTTTGCAAACAACCACGTGAAGTTTCGAGTAATTAGGTAAAGAAAGTTCGCTAATTCAGCTGACGCGATTGGCGAGGGAAGTAGGAATGAATGACGTAAAAAACTGCTAGTCGCGCGCGCGACGCGAGCGTAGTTCTTAGAAGAACGCGATAGCATCGAGTATCGAATCACAGCGGCAGGCGAGACGACGCGTGGACAATAATTTCTCAGCGTCTCATTCACGCGCCGTGTTGCCGAGAAAGTGTGTCGTATTTCTTAGAAGCGTCGTCTCGCCTGCCGCTGTAATCCGATACTCGCTGATATCGCTCGCGCGCGCGACTAGTCGTTTCATTCGCGCCTACTTCCCTCGCTGCCAATCGCGTCCGCCGAATTAGCGAACTTTCTTTACCTAATACTCGAAATTTTACGTGGTTGTTTGCAAACTGGTACAGGACTTTTTAATTCAGTTTGACGAGATCTACCTGTGGGCGAGAGGTTTTTCGCCTTGTGTCAGTCACCTTGTACATGCGTAATTTAATATATACAGAGACAACAAAGTTATTGCAAGTTATTTTTCCGGGATACATTAATCTTAATAACGCGCGAATACATATATATTAATACAGAAATATTAGGTTGTTCATTAAGTTCTGTGGTTTTTTTGCCCTAAATTAAAACATAAATCTATTGTACTTACACATTTATTCAATCTAGAATGTATTGTCCATCTTGATCGACCACCTTCTGCCAACGTTCTGGAAGGGACATAATGCCGCGTTTGTAGAAGTCGCGCGACTTCTGCGCGAAAAAGTCCTTCAAGTACGTTTGAATAGCGTCCACTGAATTAAAGCGCTGCCCGTCGAGATTGTTTTGGAGTGACCGGAACAGATGGTAATCCGACGGCGCAAGGTCTGGGGAGTACGGTGGGTGCTGCATGACTTCCCAGCCAAAGCGCTTCAACTTCTTCTTGGTCACCAAAGCAGTGTGTGGTTTGGCGTTGTCGTGGTGGAAGACACGCCCTTCCTGTTCGCCAATTCCGGCCGCTTCTCCGCCACTGCCTGCTTCAATTTTTCTAACTGAGCGCAATGCTTCTCGGCGTCGATGGTCTGACCGCGCGGAAGCAGCTCGAAGTACAGGACGCCTCGCCAATCCCACCACACACTCAGCATTACTTTCTTCGGATGCAAATCCGCTTTGGCAACCGATTGTGACGACTCACCCGGACCGCACCATGACCGCTCGCGTCGAATGTTGTTATATACCACCCATTTTTCATCTCCCGTGACCACCCGTTTGAGAAAGGCCTCCAGCGAGTTCCATTTCAGCAGGGATTCACAGATCATGACGCGGTCCAAAATGTTCTTTTCGGTGAGCTCGTGAGGGACCCAAACATCTGCTTTTTTCGACATCCCAAGCCGTTTTAATCGCTGCGCAACCGTTGTATGGGCGATGTCGAAGCGCTCCGCGATCTCCCGCGTCGTCAGGTGTCGGTCTGCTTTGATTACGGCCACGATTTGGTCGTCGTCAGTGGTGGACGGACGATCGGAGCGAGCAGCATCGGAGACGTTCACATCTCCGGAACGAAAGCGCGCAAACCAACGCTGACAAGTGTCAGCGCTTATGGCCGAGTCCCCGTACACGCGACATATCTCACGTTGTGCGTCCGTCGCTTTTACTCCTTTGCGGAAGAAAAATAGCAAAATGTGCCGAAAATGCACCTTTTGATCCTCCATTTTCAATGAATAGCGCGTACACACAACACGTCAAAACGCAACAAAGACTCTGGCGAAATGTCAAGCGTTGTCTAACCTGTCACGGAGTATGCGGCAATCCGCGGTTCAGGCGATGCATGCTATCTTTTTCAATGGACAAACGCTATCTATCAAGAAAACCGCAGAACTTAATGAACAACCTAATATATGTATATGTATATATAATACAGGAAAATTTACATTAAAGTTTAATTTAGATTTTTAATCGTAATTAATTATTTATATTACATGATCAACTATCAGTATTCTACTATCAACTTTCCACAAGTTTTCCATAATACATTATTTTATATATATGCATTTGTAAAATTATGAAATTACATAGAACCAATATGTATTTAAAAATTTATATGAAATCTTGCTATATGAATCGCAACAATGTTTTTCTGAAATAGTTAACAATTAGAATAACACATTCATACATACATTACGTGTGTTTATTGCTGTAAATACTCACATGTTCTTTAACATTGTTATGCAATTTTTTAATTACATAAGAGACGAAACAGCTAGAGTTCTGGCAGTATTTTATAACATGTATTATTAACACGTAATATGTATATTGTCAAAGAAAATAGATTTTAACAATGTGGCCATCAATTAAAAAAACAGTTATCACTTAAAACATTGAAAAATTCGTAAATATACACTTTTTCTCATTTTATATTACATCATATATATAACAATAGACAAGTAGATGGAGAAAGTTTGTTATCATCAACATCAGTAACAGCCAAGAGGAATCAGCGTCAACGGAAACTATGCGTAACTTTTGTTTACAGTATTTGATATCTCATTATCATCAAACTAGGAAACTTGCTAAACTTATACCGAACAAATAATACGATTCTCAAGACGAAGAACTATTTACCTCGCGATAAGATTTACTCGCTAAATTCGTTTGCAAAGATACGGTGCATTTCAAGATTACGAACTCAACAGTCTCTGAAACGCGAAAATCTTTGTAAATCGTATATAAGTCTCTCGTTGGATTCGCGAAAAATCATCCGCGCGCTGCCACACGACAGACGAACTAATATATTTTATTAGTTGTTTTTTCTTTTACCGACATAAAAAATATATATAAAAATATCAGCATATTTTCATACCCGCGTCGTCTCCATCATGTCATGAAGATATCTCGAAAATGCAAGAAAGATTAATGATCATCGACTCAAAATAAAGTAAAGTTGAGTATCTCGTGCTACGAAAGGAGTTAACAGAATTTTTTTAACGACACTTTGATGTAAGCGGAAATGGCAAGTTTTTCGCGGAGGAGAGAAAGCATCTGTCTCGACGTGCGGAAGTTTATGATGACCAACGACGACACAGGCCTGCAACTTGGTTTGCGAAGTTCGCGAACAAATTCGCCCCCTCGTCCCCCCTCAACCCCCCCTCCCCCCGGAAGACGACCAAATCTCATTTCGCGGATATTATTCACTCGTTACGAGTTCAAGCGGAGTTTCTATCAGGCAGTGCCACTCGGACGAGACGTTCCTTTAAACGAAAGTTACACGGTTATACGAAACTTCGCGGTCCTTCTCGGGTTTCACCGCTGGGGATGCTATGCGAGACTCTCGAAAAACCGTTTGCCATGCTGGATCTCCCGCCTTAAGTTTACCCGCAAAGAGATTCTTCTTTGATCCGGCGCGGCGACGCCGTCACATCCGCCGATTTCGCGACGTTCGCGCGACGTCGCCGGACGCTAGCTGTTTTAAGAGGTGAGGCGCGAGAAGCTGCATCGATGTAAAAAGAACGACGATTTTTCGAATGCATATGTAACGAGACGTTTCGAGCCAAACTCGGAAAAAATCCCTCGAACTTCTTCCAGCGAGCTCGTTCACATTCTGCAGCGACTGCAGCCTCGCGAGGATACCGGCTCGCAATAGTCACGTGGCGTGGCAAATGAGATTCTCGAAGCATCGTCTTATATCCGGAATAATCAGGAGAGCCATGAAAGTCAGCATGGTGTTGCCCGACGTGGCTGCCGTGGAATTTCGCCGATCGCCGCCGTGCATGGCTGCTGGTTTCTCTTCCTCTGCGAAAACAGATGAGACTCTTTAACGGGGTCAAGTGGCGAACGAGAGAAAAAACGACATACACTCCAAAGTTTAAAAATAAATATTGGGATTGTAACATATATTCATGGCGTTTATTTTAGTATTTTTAATAACGAATACATGTTGCAACCCATATAATTAAAAAAACGAGACGAATATATGTTACAATCCAATAAATTTCGGCGCATTTTTTGAAGCTAAGAAAATGTAGATTGCCTTTTTCCAATACGGAGGATTTTAAATGATCGCCCGTCGATCTCGGCCGAGATTGAACAGCCAAAATAGGCCGGTTAACCCTCCCTGCTGACTAAAAGAACGGCCAAGTTGCCCCCTTTATATACAACTATTCGCCAAGATTGAGGAAGGTTTGAAGATTTTACGGCCCATAAAGTTCATCCTCTAACTTTGACAAAACGTCTGTTTCTATCCGAATTCAGATTTCGCGCATACACGTGAAGCATAAATAAAAGTCTCCTTAATGGTTTGAAAAAGAAAGGAGCCTGGTGGTGCCGATAATTGACGAGGAGACTTTGTGAAGGGTTGAGGTGGATTGAGTAACATAACGTGATTAATCGCCCACCTTCGATGACGTGTATCATGATGCAAGATGGCTTGGCATTGCTCGGCGAGCATGTATAATTCGCGCCGTGCGAAAGCTTCACCTTCTCCACAACGAGCACCGAGCCGTTTCTCTTCAGCTCGACCCGAACGCCAGGCTCGTTGTCGTAGTTTATCATTCGTTCCTCGCGGAACCAGAATATGTAGCTGGGCGATTCCGTGGCCGCCATCAGCTGACACTCCAAACGTAGGCTGGAGCCTTGCTTCACGTGGAGATTTGGACCACCTGGTATCACCGAGTACGCCTCCGTGATATTCAGCCGCACGAACCGCTGCTGCACTGGCTCCGTCTGTATCTGTTTTATTAAAAATTAAACGTCATAAAATATTAATTTCAATCTATGAAATACATCGTCCTTTATTAACACTTGGACTGCCCAGCTAATTTCGAGCGTGATGTAAATTTTACTTTTTCCGTTAATATATAATATATGTGTTATATCTCAATCATGGAAGTAACATTAAGATTGATTAATAATGAGATTCTATCGAATTTCGTCGTTTACATTTATCATTATACAGGGTGTCCCGGGTTTTAACCGACAAACTGCGGAAGCCATATTCTACTAGTGGAAATAAGAAAAAATTCTTATATCGAGTTTGCTTAGAAATGCTTTATTACAAAGTTATAAACCAATATTGAAAAGAAATATGAGATAAGTAACAACGGATTTTTTCACAAAAATAAAAATTATCTACGCAATGATTTAGTGACGCATTTCAAAATGTTGTCCTTGCACATCGATACAAGCTAGACATCGACGTAGTACAGAATTTGTTACAGTACGACATTCCTGAAAATTTTGTTGCATCTCAGTAACTGAATTAGTAATTCGTTGCTTTAAATCTATCTGGTACTCTCCTGTTAGGAAATCTACGTTGATACTCTCGTACGGCAGCTCGTGCATTTCCGTCACAGAATCCGTACACGAAATGAATATCGGTGTATTCCTCATTTGAAAACACTTTTGGCATTCTGATAGTAATTGCTAGTTGACACGACGATTGAAATCTAACAGCTACTCTTGTGAAAGTAACAATCATACTGAATCGTTTCAACATAGTGAACATGAATACATGTGAATACACGTAACATAAACATCCTCGACCTTCCAAATTCTACACTATGTTCCGTTGTTACTTATCTCATATTTCTTTTCAATATTGGTTTATAACTTTGTAATAAAGCATTTCTAAGCAAACTCGATATAAGAATTTTTTCTTATTTCCACTAGTAGGATATGCTCCCGCAGTTTGTCGGTTAAAACCCGGGACACCCTGTATATCGCATTTGTAGAATTCCTCGACAATTATTCAGTTCATTTCTCGTTCGCTGCTTAATATATAATTAATGTATAATTGATCAATGAACAGCAGGTGTCGCAGCAGCCAAGAATAAATATCTAGCGGGTATTACCTACATAATTATTATACATCAGGCTATAATTATGTTATCACGCTATAATTACACGCCATCGAGATACTCAACAGGTATCAGGGGAATATGCGGTGTTCTGATCGGTTTATATCGGACACGTTACCACCGTCTGAATACGATCAGTTGTCGTTATTGGTCGAATCGGATAAGCACCAGTTATTTGACGCACGTCGCCAGTAGAAAAGGTCAGCGCAATACGAGCCCGGTCGATAGCGTCGGGCTATTGTCCCGGCAGCTTGTTATTTTTTATGGTTGAAAAATCCCGTCACGCGCAAGGGAACGAGCGCAGAGAGGAGAAAAATTGTATTTGTTAAGAAAGAGCCAGCGGCGCAACATTCGTGCTGTCGAAATAACTCACGTTGACTCTTGAAATCGGACATGCTTTGTGGCAAACGTAAAGGTGCCGCTTTTATTACCGGTCTTTTGCGGATACATAGACTCAACTATGAACGTGAGAAATCTCGACGTGAATATGCGATGTTGCGATTTTCGGATATTTCTAGGAGACTTTAACGTTTCCAGACTTGGAAGTTTCTGGATTGAGAGTCTTCAAGTTGAAAATATCAGGTCATTAACTAAATAATCCGGATCACGTCTAGCTGAATTAAACTCCTCAAGTAGCAAAGTCAGAAGACGATAATGATCATAATGACATCATTATATCATTTTCTGACGTCACTTTCCTACTTGGCGATTTTGTTGCTTGTTTTTTTAAAGGCAAATTGTCTATTTTGTCTATAAAATTAATATACGACAAGTTGTCCTAAATATATATTCAGTTTGATTAACGCGATCCGTGCCGCGTGGGCTACCGTTGACCCACGCTGGAACTTCCATTTAAGCCGTTTGATATTTTGACAAGAATCAAAATTATGAAATACTTTCTAATATCATCTCTCGGTACACAATAATAATGTATATTACAATATTGGTACCGTGCGTCACCGGTAACACATGCTGCAATTACTTTCGATCTGATAATGAGATATCGAATATTATTACAATCTTTACTTTCGTGTTTTATTTCAAAATTACCGTTTAATATCGTTCGATCGATTGTTGTTAAAGTACTCACTTCCATTGTTATTCATTAAACGTACAGAACGTACGTATGTTCATTAAATTTATACGTAAAATTAAAAAAATTTGTATCATTTATCTCTTTACATTTCTGCAAATAAATTTGTAATAAAAGTATTTGCTTTGTTCTTCATTGCATTTTGTACATTAGATCTTTCTCATTAGAATAATAATTTTTGTAATGTTATAACCGTCATGGAACACAATTTATTTAATAAATGAACATACTGCGTGGGTTACCGGCCTGGAGGACAAATCACATAAAACCGGCTCAGCACGGAACGTTCGCATAGTTAACGCGATTCGGATTACTTAATTAAGGATCTAATAAAATCGCTCATGGACATTTGCTCGCTTTTTTGCTTATAAACAATGACCTTGCCGCAGTGAAGGGACCCAGCTTCGGCTGCCAAGAATTTTCCATTTCTTTTTTATTTATAACTTATTTTCCAGCCTATTGTGTCACTTGTAGTTTTGTCCAGATCAAAGCGAAGAATTAGATTTGACCAATCACAACACACTGGTCATTTTAACAAAGTTACTTTGACCGATTCCGTGAAAGCGACCCCTGTCATTAATTCGCTTACCTGGCACTCATAAAGGCCCGCATCTTCATGCTTGACACTCTTAATCATCAAGTTCCAGTCAGGACTATTCACGACGACAAAACGCGTATCTTTAGAATGTGTGCTTCTACCCACAGTCAACAGCTGTCTGTCCTTGCGATTTTTCGCATGTCCTTGTCTGATCCAAGTTACCTGGAACATGTACATAGATTTATGCAAAAGTTTTGTATTTGCATGTTTCGTTTTTTAGATGCATAATGTATGGAACACAATTCAGTCATCAAAATATTTGCCCTTGTTTTTTTACAATTTTTTGCCATCCCTCGGATAAATTTAGAATTCCGTTGAAAAAGTTTTTCCGTATCTCAGTCACATCTCGAAAGTACTATTCAGTTAAAAAGTACTGTATCGGTTGGAATAAGTGATAATTCGAAGGCGCCAAGTTGGACGAATACGTCGCGTGCGGAAAAGCTTTCCAGCCCAAGTCCGACAAGTCCGAAATTTTGCTAAACACGGAAAGCATATGTAGCTTTTCGTTACTCATCGCATTCACTATTGTTTTTCGAAGTTATGTTCGTTAAATCATAGGCTCTACAAACATCGATGCCAATTCTTCAAAAACAAGCGAGAATGTATTTGAAATAAGTTTAAATAATACTAGAGCGTTGAAAAAAGACTGAAACATACATCTAATATTTTATTCGACAATTCACTATCATCGGACGATCGCACGCGCGGTTTTCATCGGGTTAACTTGCCCTGCACCTCAAAATACTTATTATTATATTACAATCGCGATGTACCTTCTCATTCAAAAACTTCGCATTGTGCAATTCTGTTCTTCCGGCCGTAAAAAAAAAACGTAAACTGCGAGTTACGTTGAATGCGGTGTGCCGAAACCGCAGGGGATCTTTTTGCATTATTTATCCGCGCGCCGGCAAGTCGGCTGCCTTTGGCAAAACGACCCAGATCCGTACGTATTACTTTGCTGGCACTCGATTAAATTTTCAACCTCGCAACGTGCGCAAGCAATGGGAACAGGAGTATCTGCTTGACAGATCTTCTGATATATCCGACGTGATATCCCCGCTAGAAATATATCGCGTACGCCTCGCTCGGCTGACTTTAAAGATAGACGGTTATTTATAGAAAATGTCACCGAGATATAAATAGATCTTCCGCAAGATCTCAAGATATTCTAGCACGTCGACGAGAGTCCCAGTACCCCGAATGTGCGGTCAAATTTTGCTTTGCGCGCTTCGGTCAGTGACAAAAGTGTTACTTTTATGTTTTCTTTACATTTTGTTACTCTGCAATGAGTTATGTAAATAGATCTTCCACAAGGTATCTCTAATTTGAAAAAAATATACTCTCTATGATTATGTTGCAGAATTGCGTTGTTCCTTTTTCGTTGATATTGCCTTATAAGGGTCAATAATTATCGATAGCCTGAAGGATAAAATTGTATCATGATCAATCCTGCTGTTATATCCGCTGAGATTTTCATCGTGGAGAAAACATGAGAATCTACTGATTCTCGCTTATTTTTTTACAACTGCGTAACTGTACTTGGATTGTAAAAATTGAAGTATTGGTGTCAATGGGTCCCTTAGAATAATAATCCTATTCAGACTAACAGTAACTCAGGTTTAAGGCCTAGTAACACGATGCAAGATTCAACACGATGTAACACGATGATACAAGCTTGCTGCCTTGTATGCTGCCCATAGAGGTATAAGAATAGAGCGCGTAAACGAGCTGAAAAAGCGATATAGCAATAGAAAGAGAAAGCTGCAAAAAGGCCCCTTCTGCCTTTGCCTTTGCGCATGTGCAGCTATAAATTTCTAAACTACAGCAAAATGTTTGCTCTTGCAGCTAATGAATTAGGAACCTTATCTAATAAAATAGGGATCATAGCTAAAATTTAGCTGTCCATATATTACGACTGAATCTAGTTACCACACGCAGTTTTTAGCTGTGGCAGCTACTTTTTTCTTTCCGTGCATATGACTCGCGCACTCTATTCTTATTCTCTATGATGCTGCCTTGCACGTTGCTGTGCTTACTTTAATGCATGCTGCGCGCTGTGCATTGAACACTGCATGATGGCATGCGTGGATTCCGTGTGCATTATTTCATGCTTGGTTCCTTGCATCCACCAATCAGTGCATCGGAGATAACGACTAAATAAATAAAAAAAACCAAAAACAATTGAACGAAATGCGCCCAGTCTCTTGATCACATTCACGTCATTGTCTTCGTCATATTTTGTCACATTTTGAAATCTAGCCAAGTCTTTTTCCATTAAAAAATTTTGTACTTATATTTTAAAAATGTCTTTTATAAGATAAGTTAATAAGATAAGTTTTGTATGGATATATATTTTTCTCGCTTTTTTCTTTTTTAAATTCAAAGAAAATATTTTTCTCAGAAGGTAGAAGCAGGATAGATACTGGTTACTGGTTGATGGAAGATAAGTAAAAAGTACTGGGACAAGTGATCTTATTGTCTTATTATTGTGAGCCGTTGGCCTCGAGTCTTTTTCTTTCCACATGCAATGAGCGAATCCTACGTGCTCGGAACAGGTAGACAAACGTGCCGTAAACGTATATAAGGCACATCCATGCACGAGAGCATCCTCTTTTCAGTTTGGCCGTCCTGGTGATTAGACGTATTGCAAGAAGTCTAATGTTAATCTCCAAAAGTTACAAATTTGCTGCAGAATTTCTACAAAGTGAAAATGGCTATTTTCTTTATGGGACTCGATGGTTCAAGCAGATGGAAGCTCTGTATACCGATTGCTATACTAGTGAGTACTGCAGGTTGCTCTGCTGTGAACATTATACATATAACATTATAACATTAGGTCGATACGTAAGTTTTTGCCGATGAGTCAATGAATGGTCAGGCCTGTTAATTTTGATCGAAGTTTGATAACTTCGAAGCTTCCTTTGTTTCTTCGAAGTCATCTTCGAAGGTACACACGAAATTGGTTGCATGTAATCGATTACCGCATAATTTCAAGTTATCGACCTTCGATCAAAATTAACAGGCCTAGTACAAACAAGACACGGCTCTGTCGAAAAGGAATTCGTGTGTACCTTCGAAGAAACGAAGGAAGCTTCGAAGCTTCAATTCTTCGAAAGATCGTACTTTCGAAGATTCCTTCGTTCCTTCGAAGTCTTTTGAAGCTTCGATAAAGTAACAGTCCTATGAATGGATCGCTTCAAAAGGTGATCCTTCGACGTGGCATTTGCATGTACAGGAAAGATAGGTAAAGTCGTAGGAAACGATGGAAAATATAATTTGATTGATTTATGCTGTGTCGATTGTTTCATTTTAATAAAGAAAAATTGCAAACCGGCAAGAACTTATGCACCGACCTAATATGATTTCGAAAATTTTCCCAGTCGCTATCAGTGTACATACATTCCGCTAGTTGCAAATGATCCTGAGCTAATATACTTGTATGTCGATTTGGTTAAAGGTTCTATTATGACCAGAACTAAAGTGTTCACTGGCCTTGGCGTCAATTTGTATCATGCATCTCCTAAGACAGGCTTGATCCAACCCGCGGCTGCAGACCGCAGGCGACCCAGGACGACTATGAATGCGGCCCAACACAAAATCGTAAACTTACTTAAACATTATGAAATTTTTTGCGATCTTTTTTTGTAACTCGATTGCAGATGTTACGGGATGTAACGTTAATATTTTAGTTTTTGGAGTCAATGCATTTAAGCAATTACCCCAGGGACTCAAGTCGTGTGCGTTTTGCGATTTAAGGATAATTTAAATGGTCGGAAAAGGAATGCGAGAGTCGGAGATTCAATTACTAATTGGATAGTTAATTACTAAGATATTGGATTTATTCGAGTTGATTAATCGACAATGTTGAATGAATTTAGAGTGAGGGAGAAGTAAATATGAACCTTGAGTTGTGATCGCGTTGATGCCGTTTTGGAGATCTCGTTGCTGTACTTCTTTCTAACCGCGATATGAGTGAAGAGAGCCGGTGGAGAACCAGGAAAAGAAGAAAAGAAAAGAAAGCCAGGAACCTTGGTTGGTTCCTTTTATACCAAAATCGTGAGCAACAGAATTTTCTTTAGCCAATGGGAGATCTCGAAAACGGCTGCAACAGGCATAGACAGAGAGGGAGGATCCCGCGCAAATCCCCGCTCTTGGCCTACAGAATCTTCGCGAAAGTTCTAACGATTCTTATACGTATATATACTTATGGTATTTTATATATGATTTTATCTTGTTTTTAAACAACGGGAATACAAATATTGGTATCGTTAATCTGTGCGTTAACATTATGCAATAGACATATCGTTTTAAACCGAACCTTGGAGAGTGACTATATCGATATATGAGAAAACAATTCAAGAGATATGGTCACGCTTCGCCTCCAGGACGCGCGACCTGCTTAATATTTACTTATAATTAAAATGCTATAAAAATATATCTCGTGCGTAAGTCTAAGTAAGTGTAAGTTAGGCGCTATGTCGGGGAAGATGACTAAGCGTGCAACCTTGGTCCTTTGAGAGGTTGTTAGGAAAGGAATTTTGGGATGGATCATAAAAGAGAAAGTTTGTCTGAAGGCAGTGACATTGGCATATGACGGTTAAATGAAAAAAAGGAATCCGGAAGAAAAAGGAGACTTGTCGGGACGTAACACAGATATTGATTGCATTAGTTTCTCAAATACAATGTCAAATATATCCCACTAGTTTTATGTTGCCCTCTTTTCTTTTACTTTTATAATAAAAAATATCAAAAAATTAATGAAGTTTTAGATATGTACATTTCGCCCCATAATTAAGATTATTATGTGAGGACTTTTTTGCTTATCTGTGGTGGCGGATATCACGAAAATTATGCACCTGACCCGTTTTTTTGCTCATCTGCTATCGTTGGAGTTTGTGTATTTTATGTGTGGCCCAAGACAATTCTTCTTCTTCCAATGTGGCCCAGGGAAGCCAAAAGGTCGGACACCCTGCCCTAAGAGATACATAGTTCGTGCGCCTTGCCTTAGCAGTACGTGGATCTATGGAGTTAAGAAATATCTTTGACCATTTCGAGTGACTGGCAGCTGTTTGTTACATCGCTCAATACGTAAGATATTATTTAAATTATCTTGCATGAGTTATCTCTAATTTTAAAAAAATCTCCATGTGTGTCTTTCCACGCGTTGCATGAAACACATTCCGCACAATGATGACACCGACGAGCGACTTCACATTTAACGTTTGTATTCCGTGGCACAAATTCTGGAAGTAATGGCCAAACTTTTGACTGATATTGAGGAATAGGAAACTGGCGAACGAGCAACTTCGAGGGATTTTGGCAAACGTCGCGCATCAGATTATTAGTATGAACGTCTCGCGGTTTATTAGATAACAGCATCGGGGAGTTCGAAACATGTTACTGAGAGAAGCTAATCGACGTTGGGACTGCTATACGGTGCTGATGCGGAAGTCTTGTTTGTGAAAATAAACGATGATAGGGCGGAAACAGAAATGTACTTATAATTGAATCGCGTACTTGCTACGTACATATTCATCGTTCGTCAATAATTAAATTTTAAGAGAGTCTGATTCGTCATATGGAATCCGGGTCAAAAGTGAAAATCACGAGTCAGACTCGTGGTAGCGATTTGGCCCGCGCGATGCCAAACTAATTCGTACGGCAAGGGGTTAATTATATTATACTTTATTAATTATATACGGCGAAGTGGCATTTACACGTTTACCGAGAAGTATCGGACTATCTAAAAACGTGACAAACGCATCATCTTTATGTAGAAACCGTACTGTGCATCAGCGCTATCGAGAAAGTTAGGAAAAATTGTGAGAGATACGAATGAGATAAATTCTTGCTAGATTGTAAACCAAGTTCCTACTTCTTGGCTGTATGCTAAAGATCAATAAATTTATCTATCTATCTATCTATCTATATATTTTTCATTTCATCGATCCAACGTTTTCCTCCTCATTGTTGTGTTCGTGCCCTCGCCCTCGCAGCGCAACATATTACAAATTCAGGCAGACGAATTTGCTGCAACGAATTCCAAATCCGCGCGTTTATAAATCGCCGGGGCCAGTGACGCTGCGCTTTTCGGAAACGCGCGATTTCCAGTCGGTTCAATCCGGCCGATTCCGATGAAATTAAGCGGATTGGACGATTACGGACGTGGAGGCAAATTACTAGCGGGATGTTTCAATAATATAGGCATCGAAATTCAATATTGACGAGCCCATAGAATAAATAATTCGCGGGTAACGAGTGATGGAGGTGACGACGCGCGTCCTTTGTGGACAGTCGCGCGTGCAGAAGCGGAATTACGAAGTTCAGAATTCTGTCACCACCCTTTCGTTACGATCTTTCATTAAAAATCCTTCCGACGTGCGACATTGAATGTCATTGTAATTTATCGCGTTCTCTCACTCTTCCATCTCGTATTTTCCCCGTACCTCCGTTCCTTCCGCTGCCACTTTCGCTCTGTCGCCGGTTGTTACGCGTTTGTGTTCGCGCTCTTGCGCTTTTATTGTTCACTTTCATGCGATTGCATTTTTAATGGAATCTTGAAACGTAAACCCGTCCCGCCTTCTGCCTTTGCGCGTGCTGGCACTTTTCCTCTTCTCTCCTAGCACAGTTATTACTTTGTAGCTTATGTTGTAGCTTTCGAGCTTGAATGAGATCCTTTGAAAACTTGATTGAATATTTGTAGAACTAGATTAAAATATAAAACTATTATAGACAATTGTGTCGTTGAAATGAATGTGAAATGGTCGTAATCTCCTGTCGAGATTACCGCCCACGGACAGAAGATTTTGAGTAATATTTGATTCAAGACTTTCACACAATTAAAAAAATGTTAAAATGTTAAAATGCAAGCGTTAGTCTAATAAACAATATTCTAATAAACGTTGATAAACGTTTTAATAAATCTGATACTGTAATACAATTGCACGTTAGTCATTTTATTTTATTGAATTATTATATTGTTATATTGTTATATTGTTCTATTATAATTCTATTATGTTACAGGGATTATTTTCATACGCCAGAGAATAAAATTTATACGCGCGTTTCATCGCTCATGCGCGTTACATGATAAAAGATTTGCGTTTGCGACGTAAACCGGCGATGCGCTGGAAACACTTTTTGTGCATAGATATGCATCACACGCGTAGCCGATAAAACAGCAAACGCGTGGCTCAAACTTCGTACAAAAACAGACGAACGGGCTGTAAAATTAATTCCCGATACATCTCGAGTCCGATTGCGAATAGCTCGTTATCCTTCCTTCGTTCCTACCCCGTTTATCGGCCTCGCATATTCGTCATGCAACTAAGTTCTCGCCGTCCAATCACAGAGCTCTATGTAATAATTCCATTCACGAGCATTTATCAAGATTTAAGAATTATTCATACACACACAAACATTGTTCCAGAAACAATATCTGTAGTACAGGAAATACCAAACGGACGAACGTAGCGTCCTCTCTTCTGAAATCCAAAATTAGAATCCGTTCGTTAGGAATGACGTATATATGCACTCTCCAAACATGGTCAGTCATTTACACACACACACACACACACACACACACACACACACACACACACACACACACACACACACACACACACACACACACACACACACACACACACACACACACACACACACACACACACACACACACACACACACACACACACACACACACACACACACACACACACACACACACACACACACACAGAGGGTGTCCCGGGTTTTAACCGACAAACTGCGGGAGCATATCCTACTAGTGGAAATAAGAAAAAAGTCTTATATCGAGTTTGCTTAGAAATGCTTTATTACAAAGTTATAAACCAATATTGAAAAGAAATATGAGATAAGTAACAACGGAACATAGTGTAGAATTTGGAAGGTCGAAGATGTTTATGTTATGTGTATTCACATGTATTCATGTTCACTATGTTGAAACGATTCAGTATGATTGTTACTTTCACAAGAGTAGCTGTTAGATTTCAATCGTCGTGTCAACTAGCAATTATTATCAGAATGCCAAAAGTGTTTTCAAATGAGGAATACACCGATATTCATTTCGTGTACGGATTCTGTGACGGAAATGCACGAGCTGCCGTACGAGAGTATCAACGTAGATTTCCTAACAGGAGAGTACCAGATAGATTTAAAGCAACGAATTACTAATTCAGTTACTGAGATGCAACAAAATTTTCAGGAATGTCGTACTGTAACAAATTCTGTACTACGTCGATGTCTAGCTTGTATCGATGTGCAAGGACAACATTTTGAAATGCGTCACTAAATCATTGCGTAGATAATTTTTATTTTTGTGAAAAAATCCGTTGTTACTTATCTGATATTTCTTTTCAATATTGGTTTATAACTTTGTAATAAAGCATTTCTAAGCAAACTCGATATAAGAATTTTTTCTTATTTCCACTAGTAGAATATGCTCCCGCAGTTTGTCGGTTAAAACCCGGGACACCCTGTATATATATATATATATAATGTACATAATTTATTACATTTATTTTTGATTATGTTAAGTAATAATTCGTCTCAATTCACATTGAGCGATTTTTATTTCAAACGCGCCGTAACGGAAGACTTAATTTCTCTGGCGGGAGGACACATACAACATAATTTTTCACTCGTTAAACCCTCGTCCCGAATCCCACCTCTCCGTTTGATGTCGATGCGGGGATTTACGAGCGGCTTCCGTATTTATAAGAAACGTGCACTCGAATAGGGTGTTCTCTCTCCATTGTATGCGTACGTGACGAAGTGCAGCCAAGAGCAGTAGCGTCATCTGCATGTCATCCGCGTCATAGCACATTATTGCGCGAATGACACGTTCGGACGTAGTTTGGACGCGCGGAAGACAGGAAGTGCCGAAGTGCGGGGCGCTGGTGGATGCGACATGAATAAAAGATCGATTACCTCCGCTTCCTCCGACCGGCTTCCGTCGATATTGAGCGCCGTCTTGATGCGCGCTTTCCGATATCGAGTCGTGCCGGCGAAAGCAGTAATTAAACCTTTGAAAGAGCGTCTGCAATTGTTTTCGGATCTTTGTGTGGATCTCGTGGATACGGCACGCTCGATGAATACGCGAACCGAAGGCGAAACTGCACACGCAATTTCTTTCGTTCGATCGGCAGCTCGATCGGCTTAAACTGAACAGGCAGCTCTTCGAGTTGATTAGAAATTTATTGGAACGATAGGATCAACGTGAAAGCATGAGTTCCTGTGGTATCCGAGTGCGATGAAATTTTGGAGGTCGAGACTCGAACTGAAATCGAATCTCATGAATTAATTTCTGATTAACTCACGTTTAACTTTTATTCTTAATTTTCCGATTGTTATTTGTAATAATAATGTTAGTCTATGATATTCATTGACTTATGAAGAAAGGGTCGAGTATCAATTAAGTTACGTTCTCGCGTTTCAAACGTTTAACGTTTGCTACTCAATGTCGTTTTGCTGACGTGTGTGTAAGGGTAAGTTACTTCATCGTGTAACATAAAGTGCCGAGGGTTAATGATGTCAGTAGTAAACAATGGCCCAACACTCGTGCGAAGGGTCATGTCACAGTGTCGGTGCAATTAACCCTTTACATTTCCCCAGAATAGCAGACACGAAATCGTGAACTTGCATGATTAAAAATCAAATGACTGTATTTATCGTCATTTTAATTATTATCTCAATTATCTCAGCAGATTATTTACTCTTATATCTCTTCCTTTCCAAATAATTTTTCCAAAGAACTTAGATTATTAAAACAATACATTGAAAATAATAATAATAGATTTTTCCAAAGAACTCAGATAAATTAAAATAAAAATAAAAAATCTTAGAGGTTTTTACGAACGATTTCTTAAAAATCGATGAAGCGATCATAATAGGAAAGAGGAAGGTAGATCGGTATAAAATATATTCTATTGCAACCGTGATTTTCATCGCGCAATATCGACTCGATGCAAGCAGATTTCGTGATCCCGCGGACAAACGAGAGCTCTGTGCAACGCGCAACGCGTTTTGCGAAGGGCTCTGCGTGGACGGCGCTCGTTTAATTAAAAGGGACTCGCGGAATAACGAAAAGCGTTGGCCGGCGGCGAGGCGTTTTAGTGGCCATAAATTTCCGGCGTAGTCGCATAATCGGGGCCGGAACGTATGTCGTAACAAGAACCGGACGCCCTCATTCGAGCAGGGAAAACGCAATTATAAAATCGCCCGCGCGCGCATGTTAGTTCCGCGTTCTGACTGTTCGTTAAAAGAGCTCGCGGATTTTACTTTTAAGATTACCTGCCAACGAAGTTTTGATTCGCGTTCAAGCGACGGTCGGCCATTTCCATTCTAATCCGTTCTGGGAGAATGAATGAAACCAGCCGACGCGACTCGCATTTGGCTGCATTGTTCGCTCGAGACGCGAACAAACGCTTGCGGACCACGCTCCACGCTTTCTTGATGAAGAAGAAATAATAATAATTGTAAAGCGATGAAAATCGACTGGCATAACAATGTAACGCCTTTACCGTTAATGTTAACGTAACAATGTTACGTTAATGGTAACAATGTCAGTGTACATATTAATAATCTACGACGAGAAACGCCTCGGCTTTTCTTCCTGCAGGCGTTATTGGATTTCTAAAGTATCAATATTAATGTAGTGGCAACGGGCTATTACGCCGCTTTCCACGCGATTTATCGTAAGACCAAATAGGACCGCGTTAATAGGAGGTGTAAATATCCTATGATTTATTCATGGCCGGCCGGCGGGCGATCACGTCCCTAACTCTGCAAATCGCGAACATTAAGCTGTTCCACTTGAGAAAATCTCGCATTCTGAATTTTCAATGTTTATTCCGAGGAACATTTATTCCTCTGTGCTTATGGTATTTATATTTAGATATCCTATTTCTCATTGTTTTTAGAGCTGCGGATTTGAAATTGCAAAGACTGCGAGAAAGCTATTCACTATCTCCACATTCATGAACGTTTCTTAAAATGTCCTTGGTGTTACTGTTTTCTGTCTCTCTTTGAGAATTTCTCTTCCAACTTTTCTGGTTTGAAATCTCTAAGAGTCTCGGCAACAGTTGCAACAGTTGCAAGAGAAAAGCGGCGTCTATTCACGAAATCTTTAGTGCAGCATCGTGCCAGAAAGAAAATAATCCTTCTTCCACGCGGGGGCGAGACCTATTAATCATGGCTTTTCTCCGCACGTGTGAACGCGCCGTGTTGCGATAACATCGACGCGCTATTTAATTAATGTCCCTCGAAAGAATGGTTTTCAATCGTGAGAAATTTATTGACCCTCGACCATCGTCCTGGTCCAGTTTCACGCCCCAAGGCCACACTTTCACCCCTATATTATTTATTCCGCTGGGGTGAATCGTCGACACGATCCGAGTTCCGAAAATCTAGTTCGAGCTTCTCTGTCGCATCCTCATTTTTAATTTTGGTTTGGCGAAATGAGATTATAAGACATTCCGCGTAATCATGAAATAATTAATTTTATTTTATTTCTTAAATAACCCGAAAAGAAATTTCTTTTCCAACATTTAGTGTTACGATGTTAAAACGCTGCAGAGAGAAAAGTCGTATAATATAATTTTCGTATATTTATATTTAATTTATACAAAAGTACGCCATAAAATAGGACTATATACATCAAGATTTCATCGTTTTAAAGTATACGAAATATTTTAGTCACGGACTAACGTATCTCGAGATTCAACTTCTCAACGAAGTCATCTGCTTTTCCTGCAGATTCGCGAGTTACTCGTTGCATTCACATGAAACAGATACACTGTCGCGGAATGATATTTCTAGCACTGTGTCAAAGCGCGCAAACATCGGCGCCGAGCTGCAATCAACATTCACTCCGCTCGTAATAAAGTGCCTTCATCAATTACAGCCGGTTTCCCTACAATATCGTCCTTTCGTCTCTTTGTCTTGCGTCTCTTTCGCGAATTTCCGTTCCTGATTATTCTCCCAGCCCCGCAGAGAGTGCTCTATGGGTCCTCCCCTGTGCCTTTGCCACGTCGCTTCTCTCGCTTTCCGCTCCTTACGGAAATCCCAGAATTAAACTATTCAACCCCCGTGCAAGGAGTAATACTTATCGGAAGGTTCGGCGCGAGGAACGTCTCGGTCTAACCGGCTTTTCGGGCGTCATTAACAGCGAATTAATAGGCAACGCGAACACCGCACGCCGTACATTATCGGCTCGTGCTATGTCACGCCGCTGGTTTATGGTCGTTATTCCGTTGGTTTACATTCGAGTGCACTTCCCGAGGCTCTAGTCGAGCCTCGGAGAATCATGGGAGGTCTGTTCGGCCCAAGCGTGGAGCTTGGGCTCCAAGCATTCTTCACGCAATTCACGTCAATCGGAATAATTGACGGACTGACGAGCGCGTGACGAGCAATGATGCTTTAGCATTGCAAAAACGTCAATTGATTGTTGAAAAGTGAAACGGTAAAAAGTAAAAGCGTCGGGAAATAACGGTTTGTATGAATGATCGTATAAATAATATTAGGTCATTAACTAAGTAATTCGAATCGCGTCTAGATGGCGATGAATCGAACTAAATACGTACTTATGATATAGCGCAACATAATTTTAATTAAACTTAAATACAAATTTAACTTTTAATTACAAATTAAAAAATTAATTTTATACAATTTAAAAAAAACTATTCTCCAAAACATCGCTACATTGTGTTGTACCGCCATTTAAACGACTCGAATTACTTATTTAATGATCTAATATATTTTCAGAGCAACCTGTTATCAGTAATTGTAGAATATTCATATTAATTTAATAGTTACTTGACAAGTCGTTGAAAACCCCTTTACTCGCACATTTCACGTGCCAGTCCTACATCTCCATTGACTCTTACTCGAATTATATCTATAAACTCCGATCCCTCTTTGCTCTTTGATCATAATTTAATTAGCTTTGAATAACTTTGAATAACCGAGTCAATTAACTGCTAGAAAAATTTGTCGGCACGCTTAAGCGGCAGTGAGACGCGTATGATCCATTGAAAAATCTTTCCACATGCCACACATATCCCGTCAGATAATTAGCCGCGTTTGCGTTCCACCGACAGACACATTTCAACTGTCCGTTCTGAAGGAAGGCGGTGCGCCACGCCACGGGGAACTGGACCGTTTCATCCCATCAGTCCGTCTGGATTTAGATGCGGCATGGTAGATACCAGCAGCGAGTCTCTGACGTTCACTCGATGATCGGGTGCTGCGATCGAAAGCCGCGTGTGCTCGTTTGTCTTGTTACCGCAGATTCGACGCGCACTCGACTCGCCATCGCGAATTAGTCGATGCTTCGAACGGTGCCCGACACTGTTTCGGTCTGCCAGCTCATTATCCGCTCCCCCAATTTGACAGATGAGCTCCATCCACACGCGATCTGCTTAAAGGATCGACGTCCGATCGACGTCCGATCGACGCGAGGGGTGAGAAATGAGAACAATACTGCAGGGCGTTCAAAGAAGGATGATCGATTTATAGCTGCCGATTTCCTACATCGTTCGCGGCAAGATTCGATTGTGATAAATATACGTGCTTGCGTTGTACGCAGCTTTCTTGTACGAGAACTTAATATTTTTATAAAAGATATCAAAGTTACTTTTTGCCTCGCGAGAGTTGTCTCATTTCTTAAGTTTTATTTTTAATAAATGTAAGACGAAGTCGAGTTCTCCTCAAGAAGGCATACGCATATACGAGTTACTTGAGAGTTTTCGTCGAGATATTTCCACCCCACGCGTCAGCATCAAAAATACTCACAAATTGTGGATTGAAAAGGGGATAGTTCGATCGAAGGATCCGACAAGTTTGAAAATATCACGAAATATTAGTCGACTGGAACGTAGAATCCCGACGAAGAACTCGACCCAGCAGTGCAATTAAAGCCGCATCGGAATACATCTCGCATCGTGCCAGTTACGCCGAATACAGCGTGCAATCGTGTGCATACGCGATATATATTCAGATATTATATTCGGCCGATGTACCGCATATAAATTTTGCGCGGCAGTCGGCGTCGATATGAATATTTCGGAAATCGGTGCACGCGCGCACACGCGCTCGAAATCCGCGCGGAAATCCCGACGGAATGCGGGAAGTTCTCCAATTTTCTGGCTGGCATGGCAAATCGCTCCTGGAATGCAATACTAAGTTCGTCGCGGAATATCGTCACGGATGCGACGCGATCCTCGCGAGCTTTCTTCGAGCCGGTACGTGCTAATCGAGGAGGATTCGTGAGGCTCTCACGATCGGCGCGGTGCGGCGCAAAAAGAAGAAATTGCGGGTGTTATAATTTTCGTAAGCCGGTCTCCGCTTACTTCGTTCTTCTCTCCGGATTTCCGATGGCGAAATTGCGAAAGGTTCCGATACTGTTGGATAACGCCTACGAGATACGCGGAGGGAGAAAGCTACGAAGAGATTATTTCTCGCTCCAAGTTTTCCCAAATAAATGTCGTTATTTGGAAAAGCTGTTTTCCCCAGAGATTTCCTGCGCTTGTATTTTTTTCTTCTACTTTTTTCGAACATTTATTGGGGTATCTAATTTTACTTTTTCTTTTTCTCTTGGGAGGAAGGGATACATATGTGTGTGTTTGTGTCCGTTCATGTCAGTTTCCACACGATTTTATGGTGACTGATAATCTCACAATTCTGTAATGCGAAAAATAAATCCAAAAGCAAAAGAAAAGTTGATTGTTATTGCATGTTAAGCTCGAATAAATTTCGAAATACGCAAAACCTGCGCATAATATTGCCGCGATATTGCTAATTTAAAGATATTTATTAATACAGGGCGAGATATAGTAATTATCTCATTTTGTCCGTGCACGCGTTTTCTGCAAACACGCCAATTGTATTCGTTAAAAGTATATCTGCACATCGCCAACTAATGAATATTAAAGCTTAATGAAGCATCTCTAATTAACGAGATTGTCGAAGTAAACAGAGGAAGGTAAATCCCAGAGATGTTATCTTTGTGCTTCAAACGAGAGTCTTTTTGATTATATTTATAATCCTAAAAGTCTACAAAAGAATGTTTTTGATAATATGGATAATAACAGAATATGTATGGAAAAACATACGCACAAAGGTTTCGCGCTTGTAACCACAGAAAAAAAAGTACTTTGCATGCACGTTCATCGATTGGCTGACCTAATTACGAATTAATTCCTATTCTGCGATGTGTGATTGTGATGTCGACCCACGCAATCATAATAGTTTACGTCCAAGAGCAACTGACGTGCATCAAGGATGATTGTCAATGAGTTTATCATGTGACGTTATCATATTTTCTGCAATTTCTGCAATTTATTAATCGATGCCGCCTCGAGTGACTGTTAATTTTGCACCATTTCACCCGTTCGTTTAATCCGTATTATTCATTGTGTCGCAGCAAAATATAATACCGCATAAGTATACCCTGCATAACGGAAATTCTCGCGGTTATTCACGGTATCTCGAAAATATTTCTTCTCGGGTCGTTTCGATTTCGTTGGGGCAATAACGTTACGGCAGTTTTACGATTCAAGTTAAATCGATGGGACTCGACGACGAGGGGACGACGAATCCGCCGTGACACGCTTACAAAATCGAAAAACCTGCAGCGTTCGGTCGCGCAGTTATTCCCGGGAGATATCCGCCCCCCGGCATCCCCCTCGTAGTTTAAGGGACTTTTACTATCTTGACATGGCGACGGCAATAAATGAGAACGCTCGCGTTTATTCGCCTGAAAAACAATGGAGATAAACCCGCGGCAGTGCGAGCATTCGCCATCGTTACGGGACGGCGTGCACGTGTGTGCGTGACGCCCCATCCCCAACGTGCGGGGTGGCTCGTGGCGCTGATATTGCGTGGCCGCGCGCGTCGCAAGTGGAAAACATTGAAAAAGCCGTGGCAAATATTTTCGCCACAAAACGCGCCAGCGGTCCGCGACGTTTCCCGGTACACGTTGCACGGTAAATTTCACCGGGAAATTTACCGGATACGGACGACAGTTCGAGGGTGAGTTTCATCTCGTGCCCGTGCCGGCGAGGAAATATCGGTCGTCAACGTTGGTCAACGTATTAGTGGCAATATTGCCGGGGCAGTAAGAAGTAAAAAACAATATTGTCCTCCGAATGTTCAGTGTGAACGATCAAAGTATTTCCGATTGGTAATCGATTGCATTAAACGTGGAATCGGAAGTTGTACGAGTAATACGAAGTAATGAATACCATCAACGCGTGGATATTAAAAATAACGTCAAAGGATTATTACATTGTATGATTGGCATTATATTAAAAAAATTTAGTAATTTATATTATTAACTCGCTATGCAAAATGTTAATTGCTCGATGTTTCTTAATTGTCTTGAAAAACGAACTTCCGTGAAACGACGATATTCGATACACGAAACGGAGGAATTAAACGGCTCGTCGGTTAATCGCTCAAAATGAATTTCCGCTCGTAGCGAATTTCGGTATAGCTCGCATGTAAAACCACGGAGAGCTCTCTTCAAGATAAATGCTCGCTGTAAAGTGCGCGTTTCGCCCCGTAATTTCTGCCTTGTGCGGGTATACGGGCGCGCTTATACTTGCCGTTTAACTCGGCTAGGCTTCGACCCGGCGTGCACCCGGGATACAATAGGCCTCAGGAATAATTACGAGATTGCGAGAATTATTGCTCGAGAGATCCCCTTTCCTGTTCTTCGACATTACGCCATTCCGCCGCTCGGAGAGCTATTAAAACTCGACGTCACAATGGCCCATTCTCATGTGGCCTATCGCTCACTTGTGATCCATCGTGCACTCGTTACATGCGTGTACATGCGTTATAAAAATTATCTCGCACCAGCGCTAAGATGACTTATCATATTTATAATTATATGTTTAAGATTTAAAGGATATTTTATTCATTATTTGATTTATTTGTAATTTGCAAAGTGGTCCCAAGATATGTCAATATAGGAAATATCTCTGATATAACGGAAAATAATGACTGTTTTATGAGGACGGTGTAGCTTACAAGTAACACTACCCAAGTGTCACACGCCGATTTTGATAAGCTTTGAATATGTTGTTGTCTAGGTCAAAATATGAGATACATATTTTTTTATATCGGCCCGTTTTGCCATTAAGGGGGTGAAACACCATTGAAAATTTTAAAATTTATCTTTCAGCAAAACTTCAAGCATATTTAACGACAATTCAACCATATATGATAAGGTCATATTCTGAAAACGCATTTTTCAAAAATAAGCTAAAAGTACCTCTATATCGCTACATACGCACCCCGTCCGTATTCCAAAAATCCAAAAATTGTGGAGGGGGAAAGGAATTTCGAAAAATATGACATTTTCGAAAAATCTGATTGCACTGTTATAAAGTACATTAGAATCCATAAAACTTTTACTTGAAACTTTTTCTTATATGTTTTATTGTTTCGACGGTATTCGCTAAGAAATATAAAACCCGATTTTTTTCAAGAGGGTGTTTCACCCCCTTAATGGCAAAACGGGCCGATATAAAAAAATATGTATCTCATATTTTGACCTAGACAACAACATATTCAAAGCTTATCAAAATCGGCGTGTGACACTTGGGTAGTGTTACTTGTTAGTAAGCTTGCTATAATAGAGCTACATTCCAGCACTTCATTAGTTATAAAATAACTGTACATACGCTACCGCAAAATTACTGCATCTTCCATCAAACCCAGCCTGCGACATTGCGTAATATATACACATACCGGCATTTATGTGTTCTGTCGAATGCGTCTACGGGGTAATTCGTCGCCCGCAGCCATCAGTGACAAAGACAGGCGGGAAGGAGATGAGGTACATGTTCCGGTCGGCGCAAGAGGGAGATACTGAGCGACAGTCGTCCCAGGTGTCGTGGGACACGCAATAAAGTGCAATTGCATGTACATAGAACACTTCGCGCCCGGCGCGTTATTCGCGCGAGGAACGCCCAAGCAGACATGGTGGTATTAAACGTTGCCAACATACCCGCTTGCGAGTACACGGGACTACAATTTCGCGATTGGATACGGAGGCAAATAGCGTGGCAACAGGTGTAATTGACAGAGCGACTTCGGCGATCTTGTCGCCCAACTTAACGTCGCGGGGGTAACAATATTCCTTGATGTATGATGTATGATGCACGAAGTCTGTTTTGTGTGCAGCTGTTCAAGAACATGGAATACCATATGATGTACTATGGTAGTAAAATGGTGAATCGGTGAGTGGCGAATGGTGCCGATTCTCTCATCCGTGGTTGCCATAGACGTAGTAAGAATAGACCAAGCGTGTTCTCCACGCTCTTTCTCTTGGCGTTGAATATCAGGTAGAAAAGGATAGAGAAAGCAGATGTGGTGTAGCTCTCTCTCCCTAATAATAAAAGAAGAGTGCCTACTTTCCACTCTTTCTTATCACTCACTCTTCTTTTATTAGAGAGAGAAAGCTACATCTGCTTTCTATCTTTTTCTATCTGATATTCTATCAATCTATAGTCTTCTATCTTTTCGGAATCCTTTTTGGGATAATTTGAGTTGACTCAATGATTGAGATCTAAGTAATATTTTCGTTTCTGAAATGTAGTAGGCAACGTTTTGGTTTGAACGTCAAATCCCAAACTCCAGATTGCAATCTCAATCTCCAATACACGGTCCGATGCTTAAGAAAACATCAGTTTGACATGTACACGTCTACGTTCAAGCATAATGTACTTGAGGCATAACATCTGTCATATTTCAAGTAGAATTAACACATTTCCTCGCAATTCGCTAAAATCTACATCAGCTTGCGCATTCGGAGTTACACGGACGCCACTAATGTATGCACACAGACGTTCAGAAATGATGCTCAATGCATCAGGAGCACCTGAACGCAGCGACGTAGCTGATTGGCGGGCTCTCGCACGTCGTCGATCGCGGAAACGCACGACCGGACGTGCATTATGTATGCACGTGCACATACGGTTTAATATATGATACGCCTATTGAGAATCGCGGCGTGTGCTCGTTTACGAAGGCACGTTGCTAACAAGCACAGTCGCCGGACGGGCATCCCCGCCTGATGAAGGGCGCAAACGACTGACCTCGCGCGCACGTGCGCAAGCGCGGTGCGGCACGCTGCATGATGCAAGTGCAACCGTTGCAGGTGCAACCGTGGTATCCCAATCTGCCGCAGCTGCGAGGCACGGCGGTTGTCTTCAAAGGGACAACGAGGTCGCGCTAAACGACGTGGGATCGATGCGTACTCGAGTGGAATTTCAATTTCGACCGACGCCGAGAAACGGCCTGATGTCGACGAGTCTCTCTGAGAAAAATCGGAGCCTTCCGCCCCCGCGTTCCTCGTGCACCGTTACAAATTCGTTAGGTAGGCGTCCCCTCAGCTGCGTCTTGCAGGTGCACATTCTACGGTCGAAACGACGGGTTGCATTAACATTCTGGGGTAGAAAAAAAAGAGCGTATGATACGATACCTACGTTTGTAATGGAATCGTATGTGACGCGTGTGTTGCGTGAGTGTGAGATGTTCGATTATAATATTTATAGGATTTCAAAGAACGTTCTCTCTCTCTTAAAATGGAGATCGTTTCTTTGCGGCAGATATGAATTTTTATAGCATTCATAAATCCTTGTTTATACATTTATTTATAATACGTACATCAAAATATATCAAAATGTATTTCATGATATTTGAAATATCAAATATAATACAAAAATTAACACCGCATATATTGAGAGCTAAAGTGACATTTCTCTCTCAATATATGCGGTGTTAATTTTTGTATTATATTTGATATTTCAAATATCATGAAATAAATTTTGATATATTTTAATGTACGTATTATATTTTTGATTAGCCGAATTCGCGCTATTTTTATGGGCAGACGGTGGTTCTGCCTGACGGTGACGTCGCGCGTCAAGAATTCCTCGCGAGATTGCATGCGAATGTCCGCGGTGACTGAATTGATCATTAGGGGAAACGATAGAGGAAGTATCTCTGCGAAAGTGCATATGAATGTACGAGGAATTCATAGGAGTAGATCGGATGCCAGTAGCGTGTATTTACCGCAAGGCCGCAAAGGGCGAACCATCACACGTGTTTGTAATTCGTCCTATTACGTGATGAGATTGTATCTTTGATTGGATTCAATTCATCTAAACGTCGTGATAATATATATTCACGACGTTATACAGGGTGGGGCAATAACTATTACCACCTTAAATATCTTCTAATTTATAAGGTCCAGAGGAAAATTTATGTAATCAAAATTATACGGTACGAAGGGGGCTAACATATGGCGATAATAATTTTTGTCCTGGTGGAGGCGCTTCGAAGATATCAAGGTCACCTTCATTTTTTTTTAATAGGTTCGGTATGTTTTTTTTCCATAATTTTATAGAGGAGCTTAAAACAAGTAAGGAACTCATGACACAAAATTATTGAACAAGATTAAATGTAAATGAAAACGATAAAAAATACATTTTTATATTAAATGAAATTTACGTTTAAAAGATGTACGAAATGACGCTTTATTAGTATGTTTTGTCGGAATGTTTTGATTTTGACATTTCTTATAAATGAGGATCAACTTGTTCTTCAAACGGATACATCGATGAAAATAAATAGTGACGTAAACTTATTTCAATGAAAACAAAGACCCTTTAAAGGCCATCTTAATAAGTTCACAGGATAAGATAAACATAAAAAGTAGTATCGATAGATAAGTCAATCGTGCAAGATGTATTCATTTGAAGAACAAGTCGACATGATCCTCATTTATGGAGAATGTCAAAAAAATTCAGTGAGAGCGCAAAATTTATACGCTGAACGATATCCTAATCGCACTCAGCCTTCGCGTCGAACATTTAAAATCCTATTTATTTTCATCGATGTATCCGTTTGAAGAACAAGTTGATCCTCATTTATGAGGAATGTCAAAATCAAAACATTCCGACAAAACATATTAATAAAGCGTCATTTCGTACATCTTTTAAACGTAAATTTCATTTAATATAAAAATGTATTTTTTATCGTTTTCATTTACATTTAATCTTGTTCAATAATTTTGTGTCATGAGTTCCGTACTTGTTTTAAGCTCCTCTATAAAATTATGGGAAAAAAACATACCGAACCTATTAAAAAAAATGAAGGTGACCTTGATATCTTCGAAGCGCCTCCACCAGAACAAAAATTATTATCGCCATATGTTAGCCCCCTTCGTACCGTATAATTTTGATTACATAAATTTTCCTCTGGACCTTATAAATTAGAAGATATTTAAGGTGGTAATAGTTATTGCCCCACCCTGTATATGTATATATAAAATATACGTACAATATATAATATGTAATAAATAACATAAAATATATATTTAATAATGTATGTGTGTAATGCTATGTAATTTACGTTACGAACAATATTATCACTATATTCGTAACATAAATTACATAGTATTACACATACATTATTAAATATTTATATTATTTATTAAATATTATATATTGTTTGGCTTCGAACGATGTAACAACGCAGAAATGAAATCAATTTTTTCCTATATGGTTTAATTCTACCTGAAAAATGTTCTACTTGTGAAAGAGTTTACGCGAGATTTATTTAACACATTTTTCATGCTCGGTCACATTTCGTTTAGAGTCTCGTTGGGAAGTTTCGAGAGGTGATTTCTTTCTAACGAAAGTAATATAATTCTCGAGTTAAGGTGTTCGAGATAATGCGGTATTAAGGCTAACTCTGGACGAATGAAAGCAACGTGGAACTTTAAACGATATCGAGGAAAAAAGGATGAACGCGAGTTTGCGCGCGCTTGTCTCGTTCCAAATTGTAACTACATTAGCAATTATTTCAGTTTAATATAAAACAATGTTACACACACACATACATCTTAATCAATATCAGTTTTATAAACAGATGAATATTCAGATTTCAATTTGGCAAAAATATTTTCAATTGTATTACTATTTACAGAGAATTGGCAGAACGGCGCATCGGGGGTAATTACGATATATCGGTTATATCGTTAAATAGTGCAGTATCTCGTGCCGCGTGCCGATGTATATATAGTTCTGCCGCCAAATTATAGACGATGGTGGTGTGCGGTAAGCTGAGACTAGCATTTGCGGGTTAATTATATCGGGTAGCCGCGTTGTCGTCGGCAGCGAAAATAACGCCGCCGAACCAGAGTATCGATATATTGTCAGAGAGGAACGATTAAGCGAACTATTTCCAACTGCTCGTTGTTTCTGAGAGATCCATTTGCTCTTGATCGTGTGTTTTTGCTAATCGAGCGAATCAATCGAAAAAAAAGAGAAAAAGGACGAACGGTCTAATAAATTTTTCAGTAAATGTCATTACTGGATATGCTTCTTAAACAATCATTGTTCTTAATTTTAGTAATACATTTGGTGAGAGCTGGACAAATTTTGTTGAAGTGTGAATATACCACTTAATCACGTTGATTTCTGCGATATCTGTCATTATCGTTTCGGATAAATAATGGAGAATAAAAATATTACTATTAATTTTAATATTATTAATATTATTTGTTATCTTTATTATTACATTTATTATCTCTGTATGAATGCATATAAATAATAAAAAAATAGCTAATTTTTATTTCCACAAAATTTGATATGTGTATATGTATACATATACATTTATATACCTATATAGAGGAAAGACGCCAAACTGACATACCATTTTGTTTGTGGAGATTATCTCTTAACTTAAAGCTCGAAATAAAAATTTGTATACACATATATATACTAGAAACTGCCTCCTATTAGATGGTATTATACTTTTTATAATATCGTTTCTAGTTTTTAAGAAAATAACGTTAAAAATCAGTTAGACATTCAGAACATATGTTTAGGATATAAAGTTATTTGATACTTGATTCTGATATATTGTACTAAAAATTGTAAAAGTAGACGTTATTTACTTATGAGAAAGTGTTGTAATATTTAGTCACCTAGAAACACAGAATAGAAGCTTCAATAAGATGTTTTTAATCTATATGTGGTTTTGTCAGGCTTTTGATATGCAGCGTAAATAGTAATTTAGTAATTAAGTTAATGGAATATTTCAAAACGGTTCTATTTAATTTAAATTAATCAAGAGACACGGTAGTGTCTCGCGCCATTTAATTAACACAATACTCTTTCTAAGAAATAGGGGTATATCTCTTTAGGACGTCTATATCAGTTTCGACGCCTTTATTGTAAAAGTATATAATATCGATATTATATATAATACCTAGATATTTCATGAAATACCGATTCTCGGTAGTTAAATTATAATTAATTATTCTATGAAATAACTAATTATACGCTTTAGCGGTAACATATATAAAAAGGAATGTACATGTATCATCTGAATATATTTTCTGTAAAGAAGGAGGAGAGACCGTCTGAGAATTTTACGATTGAGGACGCTTCCATGTCCTCAATCGATTTCGAAATCGATTTTTCGGGGTATAAATAGATAAGGAGAAAAAAGAGAAGTACAGTGAAATGTATTCCCTGTGACTTTGTACGTGCATGCGTCAAAGAACGAATAAATTCCTCCGAGGCATGACGTGTCTTCCGGCTTAGTCCTTTCTAGAGAGCATGCAAGGATTTTCTTTCTCGCTCCGCCTTTCTCTCTCTCTCTCTCTTTCTTTCCCTGTCTTCCTTTCTTCGCGTTCCTGAGCTTATAGATGTACACGACCGCTACATTCTGCTTGCGCAATCCGAACGCGATTTTCAATAGACGTTCTGCGTGAACGTGCGATCGTCCTTTGAAGTGATAATGCAAGACTGATTGTTCAATGAAATAATGTATTGTTGTCTTTGCAAGACTGCGCGATAGTAATTATCGCTTTGTCGTTTAAGATGAGCTCGTTACGATTAATGCATTTCTCCCTCTACCTCTTTCTTGAATTAATAGGTCACATCGATTATTTAATGATGAGAAGATTATTGCGAAGATTATTCTATATATTTCTTTATATGGAACGCGTATAAGGCACAACAAATATTTGAGATCAACACTTGAAGAAAGATTATATCATGTATGAAAATCTTGTCTTGAGACTGACTATCTATATGTATTTATATTTTTGACATTATATTATTATATTACACAAAATTTATGCATTCTATAAATAATCTATTCTTCTCTGAATCCTAAATATTTCGGCCTCACTTATCTGTTTAATCTTCTTAAAAGAGTGGACAGAAATATTCTTCACACACGCGTTATTCACAATAAAATCTCTGCTTAATTAATTATATCCCACGCAAATTTCTCCATTTTCCTACAGCCATTTACAAACAAAGGATCTACATACGTACGCCATTTGGAGAACAACAGAAATGCCAAAAGCACTGCGAAAGGGAAACTTCAAGCACTTTCTTCATGTCTCCGCTCGGTTCTCCGCGGTATTATGGTATCTTCGCGTTGCGGGCTCGAGAAAATGCATGCAATGGCGAGGGTTAATCGTCTGTTCGGAGGTGCGGAAAGCGCGCGGGATCGTGCTTAATTGCCTCGCTCTGAAGCAAACCAGGAAGCCTTCACGGCTGGCAAGCAGCAGTCGCGCGCGTACGGGTTTCCAATTAAAAGTTGCTTGTTTTCCCGCGCTGCGGCCCTTTCGCCAAGTTTTGACACAGCCCCTCGCAGGCCGGACTGCCGTGCAATTATCCCCGTCGTCAGTTCGCCGTGGAAATTAGGTCGAGCAAACGTTTAATTTCTCGTGCCGCGCCGACAGTGGTCAACTGTCATCCGCGTGCGATACAGAGCGACCACCGTGCGACCTCTTCGCATGCCATCCCTCCGTCGTTGTGGGCGCTTGCATTTTTGATACCTTCAGCTGCGCGGCATCACACAGGGTAGAATCTCTCCAGAGTGCCGTACGATTGTGCCGCGATGTATTATCATCAGAAAATAATGCGAGTAAATTGATAAGCAGCGGAAGGCTCCGCGTTCTCCGTTCTTGTAGATTAATGCATATTTTACGCTCGGAACCATAAGAAAATGATGCTCGATGAAATACGAAGACTTCCGTTCGCTCTGTAATTTTATCGATGCTGCATTGCATCCACCTGAACACGATATTTTTTTTATCGTTTTTTTTATCGACGTTCTCATTGCACGCTGTGGGAGCAGCAAAGTTCACGATATCTCCGCGGATTAATTGCAATAATTATATGAAACTATATAATTATATATACGTATAACCATTGTAATCATTATACATAGTTTAATACATCAGCACTGGGCATTTTCGGAATCCATCCATCAATATCTATTTCTTGCTTCTTACGTCCCTCTCTCTCTCTCTCTCTCTCTCTCTCGGCAAATGCCCATTTGCTCGGACCATCCGGCAGCTTTGCGGGCGCCACTGAAATCGGTGGTGAGCGCTTAAACCGAGAGACGAACGTGCTGGACGCCGTGAGGGAGTCCTTCCGGTCACTTCAACTTTTGATGGCGGCATGCAATTGTCCAGGGTGCTATTCCTTCCCACCGTTAACTCACCGTTTCTCCGTTTCCCCGTCTCTCTGTCCCTTACTTTCTTCCTCCCCCTCTTTCTGTCTCTGTCTCTCTCTTTCTCTTTGACTCCGGTGGCGGTGTAATTAACTGCTGTCAGTGGCACGTGTGCTCCAAACGAGGCTGGTGAGCGGGATGAGGCGGTCTGAGGAGGCGGTAGGATGGACGGCGAGGTCGTCGGTGGTGAGGACGGCGAAGAGGAGAATCACAGCGAGACGAGTATGGGGAGGGAGAGAGAGAGAGGGGGGTGAAAATTTCGAGTCCTACCGATTCTCACGCCATTGCGCTCTCCCGTGAGTCTCCGCCGGTTCCCTCTCGCACCTTATCGTGATCACATTCTCGCTTAGGCAGCCAGCCCGACGTCGGGCTCACACTTTTATCTACCCACTTACCCCACTTTCGCGTCCCGGGCGTGAAATTGATCTCTACTCTTTGTTCACCGACTAGCGAAACTTCGGCAACTTTCCGGAAAGCCGGAAAAGTGGAAACGCGAGATTAGCTGTTGCGAAATCCGCGGATCGAGACAATATTATATAGCTTAACATTCGCCGCGTCGTCAAAAATTTCGAAGAATTTCCCACGACGGGAGATTCTTGGCGCAACAAATTTGAAGAGTAATAAAACGAAAAAGAGATAATGAATATCGTTGGTCATAATATTTCACGTATGAAATTTGCACAAGCTTATCAAGCTTAAAATTACTTTATTCCACTTAAAATATTTCGATTCCACAATTTTCAATTTTCTCGACCAGCAAAAACCTTCACATAGCAAATATATTAATTCTTCTAATGACATGTATGAAAAATTGAACGCATGAAAGATGTATCAATCAGAACACAGGCGCGAAGCTTTTATCGCGTAAATATAAATTGACACGCCGACGAATTGTTAAGAATTACGCTAATTTTATCCGAATGTCTGTTCCGGACGTGGTACTTGTGTTAAAAAGCAGTTTCAGATTCCAGTCTCGCACGTCGCGCTAATGTCACCGATGGTACCGAAGCTCAAACTGTAATTATATCAGCGAGCGGATGACGCCACCGAGCGCAAAACTGCTTCCGTGTCCATGTGCAATTTATTCGCCATTCTCATTCAATCTTAATTGGATCATTCCGCTTAACAGTTTGACGAACGACGTGACGCCGAGATCTGACTCGAAGGATGTCCGACGTGATTTAAATGATGCACATTGATACATTTATGCAATACGATTTCATGTCAAGATTGCACGCTCCATTCTCGGGAAGCTTGATATCAAATAATTATTGGTAGTATTCGTAATTTGTTTATATAAGACGCTGCATGTTTAAAGGGAATTATTTCAATTTTGTACAATATTAATTTGAGGTGCTTTGTGCACATTGATGCGTTCAGTATTTACAGTTGAAGACTCTCGAGTCTGAAACGTTCGATTTTTGTAGCTTCGCGATTTACAAAGCTTTATTATTGCTTACATTGTGCCGCGCTCTTTAAATTCGTAATGTCGGATATCCCACTATTATTCACGCGGAAGATTTTATTGAAATCCATTTAAATGTCGCACACAATGCGCCGTTTTCTCTTAATAATCCTCAAGCTTGCGAGCTTTCTTTCAATTATATTTTAATTCGAGGATTTTATTAACATCCCGATGTTTATTCAATTTTACCTCCTCCGCGACGCGAGACGTCCACGACGATAAAGAGACGTCATCGAGGATCTCTTAGATGTGTATCGCAATTTGATGTAATGTGGGCACATAATTCGCCACGTGAGTGTGCGCGGGTCTTGTCACAACAGCGAATAGAAGCGGCCGCTCAATCGGACGTGTCCTGTGCCCGAATGGTAATGGTCAACGACAGGTCAAAGGTAACCCGCGATACTCTCCGGTTTAAAGGACAAAGGAAATGTAATTCTCTCATGCAATTTCCTCGCTGGCGCCGAATGAAGTGCCGGAATTTGGCACTTCAAAGACCGCGGGAGTGACATCGTCATTCCGGCGGTATCTACTTTTCATTCCGCACTTGTTAGTTTTTTGTCGTGCCGTTATCGATCGCTTGCTGACTATTATAGGATGTAGCTTCGATACGTGAGACATCGCAGATCAATAAACCAATGAGGTACTTTTTTCTTTTTTTCATATATTATATTTATACATGCATACAGCGTGGCACGCGTAAGATGACGAAATCAACTTTGTCTTCTGTTACGTTTGAAAATGTTTGCTTGAGACTATGAAAAGCAGATCGCGATGGTAATATGATTTTCATAATTGTTAAACATTAATATTATATTACTGTCGAAATACATATTTCATTAAAAATTGCTCTAGAGATTGAACGGATGTTCCGGTGTTTCAATTTTAATATACTTTCCACGCGTATTAATTATTTTTGAATATTTATTATCATTTCACGTGACGTTACATATCATCTACAATTTTACTGTCAAAATAAAATTTTTATATAATTATAATCTTATTTCTATCATTGACGTTTCTGTTTCATTACGTTGCTCATTACGCTTATTAAGGGCTCATTAAATTTCCCACAAATTAGCGTTCTGTTCTATGCATTTATCCGATATCGAAAGCTTTGACAGTAAAATACGAATAAATACGCGATAGAAATAATTTAAGAAATTAATGACAGATACGTCAACAATTTAAGCAAATTACTCGATAATCCGACTTTATTTCTTGACACTCTAAACGCGTTTTAATCGAGAATTATTACTTCGTTCAGCGCGAATTGCCAGCAAGTTCCGACGCGGCGATCTCATTTTGTTGCGATTGTGTGTATGATATCCTCTTCAGACAAAATTGATTATCGCAGTAATCCATCCTTGTCTGCCGGACACTCGGCGAGCAGAGGGGTGTTACAGATTGTACGCGTACTCTCTTCAATCATTTGCTCTCGTCTCGGGTAAACGATCGGCCTGATTTTTAACTTCGGAACAAGTTCCGATCGTATTAATTGCATTGCGTTATTTCACCGGAACAACGTCGAAAGCGCGCGTAATAGTCGCCATCAGAGGGGAGAGAAAGAGAGAGAGAGAGAGAGAGAGAGAGAGAAGCGGTTGGAATTAATTTAGATTTTTTTGCGACCGCTGGTAGTTTGATGGCCTCTGACAAACGGCTAACCGCGCATTGGATCGACATAGCCGTTGAATTTACCGTGCAGGCGGGTCTAATTGTGATTGGCCGGCAGTGGTCGCACTGACAATTACACGGCGACATTTCTGTTGACACAATGACGGTTATCATTAAATTCGGTCCTCTCTAATTGCCCGCGGTCGCGCAAATGGCGCGAGAAAAGATCGAAATTAATTGGGTCACGTCGCGAACTGATCATTATAAAACAATAACTGTAACAAGCATACTTTGTACAGAAACCTGAAGAAATCGTAATAAATGCCAATATAATATGCTGTGTCTAAGGCATAGCAATGTATAACGTAGAAATTAATACGATAGTAAATTAATGCAATTTTGTTATTATTAAATTTCGCGGATAAACGGAGTAAATCAATTCCATTGGATTTATTATCTTGCATTTGATTGATATTATTGCTCAGATACTCTCTGACTCTAACTCCAGCTTCGCTTACTCACTCTCTGTCTCTGTCTTTCTCTCTCTCTCTCTCTCTCTAGTTATTTATCAAATATATATATATAAAATTATTTATCAAACCGTGCCTTTGCATAAAGCTTCTAAGATTCCTGGTAGAACAATAACCCTGACCGCCAACCTGATCATTAGCCGCAAGTCTGATCGCTCCGCCTGTTTGTATTATGAGCGATTCAAACGCAATATTCTATTTAAGCCGCAAGCGTTCCGAACGGAATCGTGATATGACCCGTGGCGTTTGCGCATTGTACAAGCAAATGCAATAATACAAATAAAAATAACACAACGATAATGCGTCAATAATGTTTCTAAAATTCATACTTAAATCGAAGATCCATTCTTCGAGTTCATTAATGCGTTTTATCGGCATTCTATACGAACACAATCTTACATATCAGAAATATGTCTCTTTTCATCAATTGATCATCGTAAATATTAGAGATATCTAATTAGAAATATTTTCTTTCTACATTTTAATGGAAGGAGCTTTAAAGTTAAGGTTCTTGAGGAACAGCTGATTAAATAAATAATTTTTTCCTCTTATCAAACGTCTTTAGTGTACTTCAATACTGTACTGCAATATGCTGCATATCGCAACTTCGCAAGACGGTCTTCCACCAGACGTTTAATAATATTGCGCACATTGCGGAGGTTATCGATAATGGATACTGAGACCTTCCGGAAACCTTTATAATCCTCACGATCGGTCCTCCGCGTTGCGCCATTATTGCGCTTCGCTTAATCGACCTGATTCCTTTCAGGTCATGAACGAGGTTGAACGAGAAGCAGGATGGAAGAAGAGTGGTCCCATCTTCCAGTTGGGATGCAATTTCAGGGCATTAATATTGCAAAAGCGACAAGTGCGGATGTGGCCGGTGCGCTGAGAATTCCAGTTTTCCTCTTTGCAGACTGTCATCTTGTACTCGGTGGATATCGAAAGAAATAAAATTGCACGCAAAAATTCATATTCTCCGTGGGGGTGCGATTTGCAGGGAATCTGCCGATTTGGCAGACGACATATTTCCGAAGATGCCTTACAGTAGTAGAGAAAAGAAATCATGGAAAACGCTGCACGAAATAATTTTCCCGTAATTAAGACAATTTATTTAATTCGAGAATTGAGATCATCTTTAAAAGCTCATGTAGATTATTATCTGTATATATACATATCAGAATAAATCAAAACAAAAACGAATTAGTGATTACATGTGTATTCAGATTTGAGCGGCGTATCGTCAATGATGCGAAGTCACCCGAGCGAGAGTAAGAAACTCTTATCCTATTGCTCGAAATTGCCCGACATCTCGAACGCACACTGATATGATACGTAGCTTGTCGAGACCATACCATAAAAGTATATATGTTTTATGATGTCAACTTTTGACTATATTAACTAATAATTATTACCATGTACTACAATTTTAAGTTTGTAGTTTAGCTATGGTGTTTATGAAAAAATGTAATCAGAAGCCCAAGTCGTAAAACAAGGGCATTATGCACTAATAAATTAACATTAATTGAGATATTGAGCATCGACAACACCATCGATTAAAGTATTTGTTTAAGCTCCTTCTTCTGTTATACTAATACTTGTTACCTAATACTTCAAAAAAAATTCGTATTCGTTTCCGAGGCACAACATGATTAAGAGCATTTTAATTAGAATAAATATACATATATCAGCTGCGTTCCATATGTGTGCGATATACATATGTGCAAGTGAAATTTCTTCCATATGTATTGGTTGTGTATAACGCATGCAGACGTATCACGGTCTGTGCTGTTCGCACATATGCGCGCGCTTTTGCGCGCGTCTATCCATATTAAACGTACATATTTGCGCATCATCGTACATATGTACTTACTATTCCGGGACCGTTAAATCGGCAGGGCAGCAGCGCATTTCCGCCGGTTTGTGCTACAACATTCTTGGCGGGCCTTTGGTAAGCTTCGACGTCGCTCTGCTTTGTCGACTCACCTCCATCAATGGCACCATCTGTAAAAGTTTGATAGAACTTGAAGTTAATGTCAAGTCAAGTTAACACAAAATTCTGCGCTTTTTCCTTTAATTAAAACACTTGTACTTGAGAAATATTATAATAATTGTTGATATAATAGTTATTTATTTATTTTATTTTATTAATACATAATTCTTACGGTTTAAGATGGCTCTTGATGACATTCTTTTATGATCATTTGTAACCAAAACATGACATAAACATGTGAGCAACTTAGTTATAAACTACAATCCTAATTGTTATACATAGTAATAATAATTATTTAATACATATAATTGCAATATATAATTGTTTAAAATCCATATTGTAAAATTGGTTGGAAAAGGATTTACGTGATATTTTTATTGTACAAAATTCATTTAAGTTTTCATAATAAATCTTATAATAAATCTATTTAAATTTTCAAAATAAATCTCATGTTTTTAGTAGGTTTAATGTGTTGATCATAATTATAATAAATATCTATATTAACAGTTTTAATATTTTATTCCCTTCATTAAGTTATGTATTTTAATAACGCGTGCGCATTCGTTATGGTTAACAAATATTTTTCTTCCATCGTGCGCTGTTTCAAACTTTATAACGTTTGCAGATGATTATTGGATAAAATAATTATTGATATAATTCTCACAATTAGTAATACGCAAATAATAATGGTTTATTTTTAAACATATTTGAAATAGTCCGTATTTAATCATGTTATTTATAACTCATCAAAATGATTATTTGATGCCAAACGTAATCCAATATTTAATATTAACAAATTTGAAATATACGATATATATTAACATGTATAAAATAAGCATGATTAGAACATATGTAATTGGGTTTTACGTAACTTTTATTATTAATGACACAAATATTGCATGATTTGTTACATAAACCTTCCATCAACTGTAGGCTGTAATAATATAATAATAACATAAACATTTTTCAGCAAAAACTTATATATTTTTAGTATATTCTGCAAAGTGCTCTCTTGCAATCAAAGAATGGAGCAAGTAATCTAGGATATAAAGTAATTAAAATAAGTAACATGAACAAAGAAAGAATATGGTCAGAAGACATTACTTGCACGCAGAAAATTTAGTTTTTAAACTGCGATATCATACAAATTTATTACAATATAAATAACCGCATCTTCATCAGTACTCTAGCCTACAGAATCAATATCCCCTGAGATTTTAACAAATTATATTTCCAGGACACTGAGACGTTTCAAGCTGCCCTCTCAGACACTTGTTTCAATCATGTTGCAGCAATATTTACACTCAAGGTTTAGTCTCCGAGCCAGGCAGTCCTTGAAGATCGCAATCAGCGGCTTTATGTTTAAGCGAAAATTCCATCCGCTTAAGTGCTCTCGCTCTCACATCGCTTAATTGGCGACAGGCGTTGCTGTCAGTAATATGCAGCTTTAGCTTTAGTACATCTTGATTATCGCAACGAGTCACTTGAGCAGTCGGCGCGCGCGTCCGCACCAAAGCGTAGAGATTCCAGCTTTCCCTCTGGCGACCACATTCAATATAGACCGAGGATATTGGAGATTACGTTACCGCACGCGTGTATGATTAGTACAGATTAGGAACGACCGAATCCGGTAATGGCTGCAACGCATATCGCGTCGCGCAATCCACCCTTCGCGCATATTATAAAGGGTGAATAAAGAGGGGAAATTACGCTCACGCGGTTCTCTCAGCATTGCAGTCCGAAACGGCATACTGAAGCAGCATGGTTATTACATTATATTAATACATCAATATGTGTGTGAATCGGTATGTGGCCGTGTGTGTATGCGTATCCTTTGGAGTATTTATAATAGATACACATAGTGTAGATATCGCTTCAACATTATGGCGTTATAGAAGGCGGTACTGCAATGCTGCGAGTAAATGTGCAATAAAGTATTTATCGACTAGTCGTGCTGCGTTCAATGCGTAGATTTAACGACGAGAGTTACATTAATTTTGCAAAATATCGAACACTGGGAAATGCTATTTCCACGAAATTTTGGTAGAAGTAGGAGCCAAGAATTCGAGAAAACAAATATATTCTATAGAAAATGGTGGATATGTATAAAATGAATAATAAAGTAGGTAAGGACAGAATATAGTCAGACGCTACTCTCTTAGCATAGAAATTCAAATAACGCGATTTATTACATTTATTTATTATACAAAATCATCGAATATTTGAAAAAAAAGACTTTATTTTGCTCGGACGCAGCGTTAATCGACATTAATGGTTCATTAAACTCTGGATAAGCCGCACGCCACCCTCTGATCGATATTTATCTTGTTCGGTGGATGAAAACGTGGACGCGGTCACCCGTTACTTCCTGGCCCAGGTCGAGCACTTTAATACATGAGCGTCAAAGCGCGAACGGTCGAACGAGCATGAGAATGAATCGGTTGCTGCTCCTAGATGGGTGTCGCAAGTTTGCGCACCCTCGTGCTCCGGTATTGCCGAAGTTCGCCGGCCGCCGAAAACTTCTCCGCCGGGAATTGATTCGCTTCCGTTTTCCAGTACGGTATCGCGGCCGTTTCGCGCCTCCTTCCGTCCGCTTCCGATTTCCCGGAAACTCGATCGCGATTTACACCGTGGATCGCTTTTCCCATGGACGGTCACAGGTCGTCGATGGCCATCATTGTCCATCCATGTGTCGTTGCCGTCGGTCTCGCGGCTGGAGTCGCTACGTAAGTCGCAAGAGTTGTTGCAGTTCTCCCGGGTTGGCCGCTTCCAGGCCAGTTACTGTCGCGTAAACGTATATGTAACGACTTTGCGAACCACCGATCGTAAACCGAAGTGCGTTGGCCCGAGAATATTATACGGTGTCGACGTGGCTTGCCGGTGACGTTTGGCGCACGAATGGCTGCGCGGGATCGAGAAATTCGCGCCGACTGTCGGGGCGCTAGATGGAATTTTTATGACCGAATGTGTTAAAAATATTATCGTGTCGTGGCGCAGGCAGTTCCCGCGGAATGGCTGGCTCATTCGAAATGTATTGGACAATGCCTACGACCGTGTGTACGTGTGCGTGGTGTATGTATGTATGTATTCGGTGTGCTGCAGAGATAAAATATCTCGAAAACGCTACTTCGTCGCTTGTGGAATACCGTAAGAAGAAGTAGCTTGTACAAATCGCCCTTTGTGACGCGTTTCTTTGCATGATCGAATTTGAAAGCGGAAAGGAGCGACGCGCTCTCGACTATCTCTTGTATATTTCATAAAATCTCAACGTGCATCGCACAACTGATTTGAATCCACCCGCTCCGCGGCATAATATACTTGTACCTTTTTTTTGCTGAGAGATACGAATATACAAATGAGAATTATTCTTAATTATGAAAATTAGGAATTTTTCTCATTTGCATCCAGTTTTCATCATCACGCATAATTCTTGCTTAATATAATGAACAAGTGTATATGCAAGATGCTTGCGGCTTATTTCCGAAATACACGATACGGAACAGCCGATGTCGTTGTAAATTGTCGCACTACGCGTGTTCAGAAAGTATAAAGCGCTTTTAAGTATTCATGTTATACCGCGTCCCCGTTATGCTTATACATATGCAGGGATGATAATTTGACAACTCAAAGTATTCCGCTGTCTCCTCTTCCATGAGATTATTAATCCTCTCATACACGTGTGCGTCGAAACTTCCTTTGGCGGCCAACATGCACCAACTTCGAACTGTGTCGTAAATCGAAATATATCGTGCGAAAGCGTTGCGCGGAACATTCTCTGCGCTGGTTATAATGCAGATCCAGAATTACAATAAATCAAGAAGCATTAAATATATTTACAACCGATATCCCATTATTTAATTTTAATAAATGTATCATGCACATTAAATATAAAATAAAAAATGTGCATTTTTAAACAAAAAAATCGAATTTAGGAAAGCGAAAGTAATTAAACAACACTTGCTATTGTATTGCGCTAACATTATTAAGAAATAGTAATTTTTAAGCTATTTACTTTTACATTAATTTTGTATATTAAACTTTGTATAATAAACTTTGTAATATTTTTGGATCTAGATTCGCGTTTGGGGTGCAGGTATATTTTATAGTTTACATATGTATCCAGTTTACGAGGCTGCGTCGTGATGCGGCATGACAGATTATTACATGGATCGCAGGTGTTGCTTCCGGTTGCTTGTCAACAGGTTTGCATTGCCTCACTCTGTATGCGGTTAACATTACTACTGGAGCGAGTGTACGAGCACGAAAAGTGATACGCCCCGAATACGGTTACCGGAAATGATGGTTACTTTTTTATCATTCAGTTGCAATCGATCATACACAAGTTGAGTTATCATACAAATGGAGAATAAATTGTCACGTGATAGCAAATATATTATACAGTATCATATTACGTCACTTATTTTATTTGATCAATTATTTAATGGCAATGTACTCGGTATCAAGAAAGAATAATCGCAAAATACAATTTCCAACTCCTATTTACTAATTGTAAGACAATCCTACTTCTATTTTCACGTTTACGTAAATTTCTATGATATTCTTACAAAAATAGGAACAGTATTGAAACGAGAAAAAGAGTTGCAATATTATTATGTGGAAGCCTAGAATTTAAAAGAACAACAATAAAAAGAGCAATCTTAATCATAGAACTAGCGGAGGACAGACACGACGGTGGAGAGGCGGAGACAATTCGCTTGCGTCTCGCACGCGTGCGGCGCGGCGAATCTTAAATTCCGAGCTTGCCGCAATAGTCCCCGCCCCCTTCCTCGTCCCCTATCTCCGCATAGCGGAGCGAATAACTAGCGTAATTGCCGGCGACCCAGTTACAACCGACGCCGGGGGTTGCATTTCGAATACGGTATTTAGGGAGTCGTTGCGAGGGTGGGAGAGGAGGAGGAAAGGGGCAAAGATGGAGAGGCCAGGTACACGTGAGGGGTGGAGATGATGGGGGCCGCTCGGTTACATCGCGCGTCAAGATTCCGCCACGCGATTTCGTATCGGGGGATTAATCATCAGAACGCTCGCGCTTTAATCACGATCGTCCGCGTGCACGCACACACGCAGCACGGCTTGCGAACAATCGGGGTTACTTGTCCGATTTGCGTACGATTCTCGCACAAAGTGCAAAGCGGGCATATTTATTGGTATTGTGATAGCTACTATCGTGATCTACCATGGTATTTATAGAGGATCGATCCTCGACTCCTCGCTACTTCCGGTCAGCGAACGACCCAAGCGTAAACGTCGCTGATACCCGCGCTCGCGCCTCCTCCGTTGTGCGTTGCATTCTCAAGCGATCGCGATCGCGCGCAATTCACGAATGTCGCGATGAGGAAACCGCTTTGCAACGAGGGATTATCTAATCGCCGGGCGGACTGTTAAGGGGGGAGCCTGCTTTAGAACGTTGAAAATAAGGTATAATTTTACGAATTTTTTTGGAGAAACTATACAGCGGATCATTATAAAACTTTGATGCATTTATTAGTACATGTTTAAAGATAAAAAAAATTATTTTTTTATTTGAATATATCGCCTGTAGAGGTCGTCCTGGAGGCATCTTAGTGCAGCCGGCATTGTAAATTCGTGAGCATTCTCCTGCCTCCAAATTTCATCCAAACTGAAAAATTGAAATATTTTCTTGTTATTTATGAATTCCCATCGTCGATGAACCTTTAATATTCATAAAAACATTAAGTTAAACAATTATTTTTGCATGAAAAAGTTCAAAAACTTTGCCTAAAAATCGTACTTTTGTGTTCTAAGCTCCACCATTTTGGCACTTTTCAACTTTTTTCTTCTCTCTTTGGTTCATCGACGATGGGAATTCATAAATAACGAGAAGATATTTCAATTTTTCAGTTTAGACGAAATTTGGAGGCAGGAGAATGCTCACCAATTTGCAATGCCGGCGACGCGGCTGCACTAAGATTTCTCCAGGACGACCTCTACAAGCGATATATTCAAATCAAAAAATAATTTTTTTATCTTTAAACATGTACTAATAAATGCATAAAAGTTTTATAATGATCCGCTGTATAGTTTCTCCAAAAACAATTCGTAAAATATACCTTATTTTCAGCGTTCTAAAGCAGGCTCCCCCCTTAAACGTTACGTATTACAGACGGTTTTACGCGTATGTAGCATTAATACATTGCAACGCGAGAGCCACGTGCGGTCGTGACGATTGGCCGATTGATCAACTTTAGCAACTGAAGTCTAACTACTACTGCTATTCACGATAGAGCGATCGATAGCGAAAGGGCTTTGACCACCGTCGTTCAAAGGTCTCGTTGCGCGCGTACGAGAGCTATCAACGTACTTGTCTACTTAGCCGGGACAATTTTTAACGTGTACTTGTGTGCAACGTAACATGTAATTTAGCATGTAACTTCAGATATTTCGAAACTGTCCTCTTTTGCGCTCGATCGTAAACGTTTAGACTGACGTTCAGTATGCAATGTAACTGTATATATCAGATAAATGGTTAATTTGAGAAATGGCATTTGCTACGTGCAAATTTAATGAAACTGGAAAAAGATATATGTATACACACATTTTTTCTGAAATTTTAATGCGCTACGTAAAATGATATGAAATTTTTCTCTTGTCTTTTATGATATTGTATATTATGCATGTACATATATAAATGTATATGTATATGTATATATGTACACATATCAGAATAAATCAAAACAAAAATGAAGTACTGGTTACGTGTGTATTCAGATTTGAGCGGCGTATCGCCAATGATGCGAAGTCACTCGAGCGAGAGTGAGAAACTCTTTATTATGTTTGTTTCCTATTGCTCGAAATTGCCCAACGTCTCGAACGCACACTGATATGATACGTAGCGTAGCTTGTCACGAGACCATTCCCTTCATATGCTATCGCCTACCGTGCACAGAATCTGGCATCTCTGATTAAACCTATATTATAACAGAATTTATATTTTTTATGACTTACCCCTCCCTCCCGGAGTCCCACGTTTTAAAACGCTCCAAAAATTACATAGGTAAACACATAAAATAAAAGAATAATAATAAAATTAATACATAATAAATACTAACACTAACTAAAGCTATAATAAACTAAATAATAATAAATAAGTAAAAGATTAAGAATTATACCGAAGAAATAGCAAGAACATGCTACTTTACTTACGAGAGAATACTTCCAGTATAAGCCATCTAGCGTCAGAACGTGGGTTTAGTAGGATTCTATATCTAGCCTCTATATGTAGCCTTCATGTTCCAATTAGTTTTTTGTTGTAAACATTTATGTATTAGATGCATTAATTTGTATTTATAAATGGATGCTTTAAATGAAAATAAGCATATTAGGTACGCAAATTATAAATAACTTATAAATAAAATGATATACCAAAATTCGTTATATCGCGAGGGATAAAATATAAACATGCAATATTTAATGTAATACATTTTACAAGACCGCTTCTAATACTTATATGAAAATTAAAAGTATATATGTTTTATGATGTCAACTTTTGCACAAACAATAAACATTAATACGTATAAAAATACTGAAATTTTGTGGAAATACAAATTAACTATTTTTTTATTATTCATATGCATTCATACAGAGGTAATAAATATAATTATAAAGATAATAAACAAGATTAAATATAACTTATATTAACTTATAGTAATCCAGGTCACGTTTAGATGGCAATATATTAAACTAAGCACGTACATAGCTAACAGCGCAACATAGCTTCTCGTATATTAATTTTATAGCAGAATGGCAAAAGGCAATCTTTAACGGCTTATACGGTAGGTTTGGGACATCCTGTATATAATGCATATACATATAGACTTTTTATAATATATAAAAAATTTAAAATTATAAACATTTTTCTGGTATTATAAAATATTAAAGTATTACGAAAACATTTTAAACAACGCCGCAACGTAACAATTCCACACGATACATTTTGTTATATAATGTAACAGTATTTTACGTGTGTATATATGTATACATGTATATATGTGTAAAGATGTTAGTTATCCGTATGTAAAATATTTTTATAATACTTGGAAAATTTGTAGTATTATAAAACACGAAATTGCGCGCGTGGTATTACGAAGATATTCAAAACGGAAACAACGCCATAAACGTAATATTGCAATTCCATCCGATAAATTTTCAATAACGAGTTGTTATTCGGGGTGGTAACACGCTCGCGTGCGTGCTTGCGTTTTCGAGCTCTGTTTTGCTAGATCGAACGTTTTAACCGACTCGACGAATACAATTAAACGGATTTATCGGAGTGAGCTTTCATCAGAACACACGTATTCTCTAAATCTGTAATCGTAACTTCGACTGATGCTTAAATATGAAGTGATGTGCAACGAACACCACGCGACATCAATCTACATTCTGTTCAGTGTTCCTGTACTCGAAGTGCCGTCAGCAGTTGTGCGCGAAAAAATTTTGCATGGGCCATCGTATAGTTTGCGCTTACCAAATATTTAGTGGCTACAGCGAATCGGCCGGATTTTTTTCGACTATTGTTCGTTAACCGACGCAAATGCTGAAATACGATGGTGGTATCCATACGGGCTCAATATTGCGTAAACAGAGAATTTTTGTTGTAGTTAACATGTTATATGTATCTATTGGGTCAGTCAAAAAGTTCAATTCGTTTTCCAATTTTGCAAATCGATTTACGTGTAATACAAGCAATGTTGATAATGTCTAATCATTATTTGATTGACGAATAATTTCTTTTTATTGAATGCAATCAACTAAAATTTTACGTAAAACTTAAACCGAAGTTTTTGACTAACCCAGTATTAACGTTGGCTTCTTTATGATAAGCTGCGCAATAACGGTGTAGTAATTTAATTAATAAACTAGAGAGTCAAGTGTAAAATGCAAGTTGAATCGGTAGGATTAAAAGCACGAATAAAAAATACGATCATATTTATCCGAAAAAATTGATATATTTTCTCTTCCTATTTTCCGACCTCGCAAAAATTTCCATGCACTTTACATGATTATAAACATAAAACGTGTGCGTAATGTTGATCATTTTGAAGCGTACTGACGAGTAGAGTTTCATCACGGCGATAAAAGCAATCATTGTCTAACACAGTATTGGAAACTAATATTTCTGCATCAGATAGATGCGTCGAAAGGTTGCAACGCACGATATCGATGCAATCAAAACGCTGTGATGCCATTTTAAATTGGGCCACGATTAAAACGTTCTGATGGCGGGATCCGATATCGTTTCCTCCAATTCCCCGGCTCTCTTACAATATCTCCGCAATTAGCGGAGTATTAAATTCGCGGACGTTACTACGGTTTACGAACAGATCGCATGTCTGTTCGACTTGTGGAGCACGTGAATTGTCATTTGAACACGAATGCAATCAATACCGATATTATTTAATTTTTAGATATTTCAATCTAATATTCTTTTTTATCTAAACGCTGACATGTGCAAACATTTAGTTTTCGTATCGATGTATGCGTGAAATATACGTATGAATGTATACGTGTATAAACGCACATACTGATATATGCAAGTATAGCAAGGATTTTTGATATAATCACATACATTTATTACTAATTGATAGTAAAAATATGTAAACTGTAATCAGCTGAAATTGGAAACTTGAAATTTCGAGATTGTTTTTGATAGTTCGAAAATAATTTAGTGCACACGTGGATAATAAATTATGAAGACATCGAGAGATAATAACTAGATAGCGAAGAGTTCATTATTTAGTCATCATTGTATAATTGGGCGATTAACATTTAGGGAAATAAAAGATTCACCACTCTAAATGCATATTCCATGATTTATCGCGTGCTTAATCTCTGTTGAAATATGAATGAGTGTGGTTATGCACTCTAGTACGCTCTACATAATGCTTGCCCTCTCTCTTTTACAAATAGAATTTATGTATCCAATCAAGAAAAGTGCTATCCTTTCTTTCTCTTTCTCTTTCCAAGAGTAGACACTTCTTAATTAGAGAGAAGTAATATTTTAATGATGCAAGCACCAGAATATGTGAAAAATTTTAATGCTGCGCAAACTTTTAACAGTCTTCATTATTAGACTTCAACAAAATTCGAATTTCGTAATAAAATGAAATGTAAAATTAAAAAAACTTTGCAGTCAATTGAGTCTATTTACAAGAAAAACCAAATTGAACTAAAGAAAGAGAATATGTATGTGCAAACTATCCGTAACCTTAGTAATATATGAGATCGGTTCGATATCCATTCATGAAATGATAAGCGTAGAATATTGTACGCACGAAATTTCTACCAGGGATGTTAATATACTTAATATTTGCGAGAATCTATCGACGTGCGAACTGTATCATTGTTTGCTCGTGCATGTCACAAATTAGAATACTTTAATCAAAACAAAACTTTGCGAATATTCTGCACTCGGGAGAATGACGATGAAAGATTAAATATTGCAAATGCCAATGCATTATCCTTTTTTAAATTGGACATGTTTTTTTAAAAGCGAATTTTTTTTGAAAAATGGAATTGTATTGCGCTAACATTAACGTTGACGATATCGCGTGATATATGAAAAATTTCATAAATATTTCAAGATATTAATCCATTTTTATTTTCTATATTTATAACGTATTTGATTTTGATGAGTCTAGGAAATTTAGTTTGTATAGTAGTTATAATATTTTGGTATTACCTATCTATACGTTATATGCAAATATCGGCGCCACATTTTATGGATGTTTCGAGTGGATCGCTTCGGAAGTGAACTTTTTTAAGGGACTTGAAAAGTTTGCAGATAAGTGGGCAATTTGCGAAGATGAACGTTGTCGCTGAAGAATCAACGGACTTATGCATGAAACTTATGATGAAGGTATATCCGAAATTGCAAATTATTCAACATTGGCAAACATGTGATTAAATATTACTATTACATGATTACTGAGCAAAACTGAATTAGTAATTAATCATTGATTAATTATTGATTAACAATTATTCAGTAACAATTATTGAGTAATCAGTAATCACACATGGGGGTAGTAAATGTCCAGTAGGAATAATTAAGACTAAATTATGTGTAAATCATAATGAACTCGTCAATTATTAACTGGAAAATGATAAACTGATGATTATTAATAGATTGCTTAAAGTAAATTAACGCTGCATTAAAAAAACGCTCGAGATATTTTATGAAATTTATCTTCACTAATCAATTATATAATATTCCACTAAATTATATGAACTAAATAACAACATAATATAACTAAATAAATATTCAATAAATATTCAACTAAAGTAATCGTGAAAATAATTTTTTTCTATTATCAATGAGACATCAGTTTACATGAACTATGCACGTATATATGCCATTACAACCAGAAGCTGCAGGTGCGTAACGCGAGATTGTAACGGGACACAGCACGGCCCCCATAAACGACCACGAGGGCTACGACCCACTAAAGAATGCACGTTTCCGAGAATAGCATACGTGTAGTGTGGCGATTTAGATGTCGACGTCTGAAATGAGGCGCACGTTATGCCGGAATTTTGCAGTTTCGCCGCATCGCGGTCTTCCCCGTGCCTTCCCCTGCCCCTTGTCTACTCCCGTGCACGGATCACATCTGCGGATGCAATAAGTTGCGTTAGCTCCACTCGTATTTCTCCCGGGCTAACCTTGCGGTACCGTGTATTATCATGGTAAGGACCAGGTCCAGAGCTATATCCTGTTGGGATCTCGAGTGGTAGCAACGTGCGCGCGCGCGTGTGCACACACACCACCTAAAGCCCCCTCGTGTAGTATCGGGGATCGATTTGTACCGGACACCTGATACGGCGCGTATAGGAGAATTTCTTGCCGGACCAATAAAAGGGGCGGGAAGCTACCTTTGTGCCCAGTTGAAACGTTCTACGGAACGTTTAAATATAAGAAGACGTGAAAAAGGTGTTAAGAATTAAATAAAAAAATGAGAGAGTTTACATAATTCTTGCTTAATTATTATTTCACTCGATATTCTTAATTACGTTAAATTTTGTTAATCTACTTTTGTGTAGTTATTTAGAAGGAACAAGAGGGTAAGAAAATGATATGTCTCTCTCTCTCTCTTTCTCTATTAATTTTAGGTTCTCCGTTTAATTTCCTCCTCTGTTTCTCCTCTTTGACTCCTGGTTCAGATATTGAGTCAGATATTACTAGAATGTTTCTTATCATGTGAATGAGAAAGGGAGAGCGGAGGAGAGAAAGAAGGACTCATTAGCGCGGAGAACTATAAATCGTAGAGAAACAACCCGGAATTCCGTTCGGTTTCCATAGGAATACGGGGATCTTGTTCAAGTTCTCTATCGGAAGCATATCAATTATAATTATCAGCGATCGTTTAATGTCGTTCACATTCATTATTATCTCCGCTGATATTGCATACGTGAGCGGTACTCGATTATCTGTGCAAAAGGATCCTTTAGTTAACTGTTCTTCAACTGTTAACAAATACTAAAAATATGCTCGTATCGCGTATTAATAAATTAAAATGATCATTTATGAAGACTGATTAACATATCGGCAATTTCATGATTCTTTAAAATTCTCCTTTATTATTGCGATAAATGATGTAAAGTACATAAATTCTACATTAAAAAAACAGAATATATAATAATAATTTATATTCGATATATTACATTATTCCACCTCTCCCTCCTCCACCTGTTATTGCTACCTGATGGAGCAAGCTCGCAAATCTCGAATATCATCAAACAAAAATTTGCACGACGTCAACTTGCGAGACTAAATGCAGAGCGTATTAAGTTTAGCACGCTTTAGTAAGTTTTATGAATATAGTATCGGCCGTATCTCGCTTGCTCGAGCCCAGTAGCGGCTCGAGCCGGTGCAAACGGGGGATGGTCGTTAATTACGCTATGAGAAATTTGTTTAACGTGTCAATTAATTATCGACTCAAGTCGACCAGATTTCGCGAGATTTCTAAAGGCGAGCCCGTGAAAGCGAGAGATTTCAATTGCCCGAGGCGGCCATCGGGCGCGCCACCCCCTTTTTCTGTCGACATCGTCGTTGCATTTTCCGGTGAATGGACATTGAAGAAGAGCCTCACTTACCTATCGGGTGTATCAGGTTGTGCAACGATGCCAGTAGCAGCAGGATCAATAGAAACGGGGCCATGACGGCTTCGATTCAAACGTCCATCTCGCGTTCATTCACGAGGCTGGTCCCTGCAACAGAAAAAAGCGCATGCAAGCGTATTAAAAGCTGCCGTGGCTTTCTCGGCGCTGTATGCGCCGCAATGGACTCTTCACGTCACAGGAACTGGCCTTCATTATTTCGATAATCGATCAAGCATCGTCCCGGACGGACTAATCAATTCATCCGCTCCCACTTCGTGGCGATCGCTAACTGCTGACTTTTATATTCTTTATTCTTCTTTTCGTCTCGATCGGAATTTTGTCGTGTCATATCGCAGATAAAAAAAACTCGTACTCGTATGTATGGTATGTAAATTTAGCTACTAACGCAAAATCGAAATGCGATGTCGAACGTATATCAGTTTTCATCTTTTGTTATTTCTGTGTTCGAGATTAGATTTGACATAAATAATATTGATAAATAACATATATATAGTTTAAAACTATATCTTTATTATGTTTGTGAATACATGTACATGTCTTATCGTGTATTTTATGTCATCTCCATAATATGACCTGTTTTATTCCTTAACATAGCCATCGACCTAAACAGTTAATCTCAATCGTATGATCTACAAACCGCGTTTACCTATAAACCTGCATCGTCTTGATCCTTCCATAAGCTGCTTAACTCTGGCAAGATAATGACATCGATAGGAAATCAATGAAAAAACGACTCGCAGCTATCTATGTTCTACAATTGAATATCCTCAAAGATTTCACATACAGAGTTAGGTTGACATATTTCACAATGCTTCCAGATGCAATATCTAGATTTCAGTAATTAGTAGGTGTATTAGTATGATAATAATACATTATACCAATAACAGTCCATAACAGTTCATAACAGTCTTTATTATCTTCATCTCAGAATTTTCAATGAAATATCCTCTCTTTTTCTTGAATTTCTGCAATTCGAGTAATTATTGATACTCGCGAGCGTAAGAGAGTAATACCGAAATACAAGAACCGCAGAAGAGACGCGCTCTGGTACAAATTGGACAAATTATTCAAGCGGCCACTGTTCTGCACGGAACCGGCGACTTTTAACGGTATCCTCGTCTTCCTTCAGGGATGAGAGTATTCACGTGGGGAAGCTTATCCGCAGCGTGCTCGACTACGCCGTGCTCGAAGTAGCGGGCTGCTTAATGTGGATCATGTTCGTCATTATTAGCTCAAAGGCGAGTTAAGGGAGAGGACCGCCGGGCGCGGAAGGGCGAACAAAAGGCGTATGAGGAGAATAATGGAAGTGAAGAGCTTTCTAACGAGACCGCTTGCGGTTCCTTTAGTCCCATCGCGTCTGTAGGGTTTACACGCACTCTCTGTCGGAATTACGGTTGATACGTATCACTGCGGCTGCAGTTGCAGCCGGTGCAGGGACTGTCCGACGCGTATCGCTCTGGTTTTGATTTAATTCACTTGTCAAACATTCATTCAAGTGCGCGAGCCATTGAAATATGGAGTACCCTTGGTTACGAAACTTGACACGTATCAGTGTCCAATTTCGAGAGCGATTGCTAATCGATATCGATCGCGCAACGCAATATGTGCCAATAACATATACTGGACATTGATAATCTCGGTGCTCTAAGGCATCAAAAGTCTACAAATCAGTGATATTATAATTAATCAAATTAATGTAACAAAAATGGACATCTGCATTAATATAGAATTATTATAACGTTGTAAAATAAAACCGATAGGTTTTTATTAATGATATCGATTATATGCATGTAAAACAGACTGATATACGAGCACAGCTTTTTGGTGTTTTTCTTCTATTATATTTTTCTTTTAGATAGACACAAATCTAATTTTGTACCTAATATCGCGAAGTGCGCAGACCCGTAGGAGCCGCTCGTACATATCGTTGGCCGCCCAACACCACCCCAGCTAGCAGATGTACGACAAATGCGTTCCCATGTCACGGGGGTTGATTGACACCGACAACGTATCGACAATGTTAATCTGTCTCGCCCAAGGGCTGCATGTTGCTCGCATCAATGATGACATCGGGCTGTAACGTAACTTTCATGTAACATCGATGCGATGTTCGGGCGGGGATGATTTTTAACAAAACTCACTCTCGAAGTCGCGTGTTTGTGTATATCGCGAACGATCGAATTTACATCATCCGTTAAGCGCCACAGGTGCCTCGCAAATATCCAATTTTTAATTCTTCGCGAAGTACAGAGTTTTACCTGCACACATTTATATCTTTCTTATAAAAGATAAAATTATAGAGACAGAGAGTGAATAATAAATTAGAGTTAATTATTAATATCTAATCACGTTGATTCCGGAAACGTCCTTAAAACGTGTCACATTATTTCAGATATTTCAGAAAGGAAGATAATAATTCAAGATGCAGAGATGACTCTCGCGATTTAGATTCTCAAGATTTATTTTTATTCGGCTTTTTATTCATGATATTATTTTAATGCGGGTCAAATAGGTTTCCGAGACATCACGAGATTCGGATTTAAGAAGAAACAAAACCGAAACAGGATAAAATCGTAAAACTGATTCGGGAGCGATTGGATCCATTTCGACGCTGTGACGGGATCACAAAACGCAAATCAACGTCTCAGTTTCTTGACGATTGGCGGGCAAAGAAGAATCCTCACACAAATCCGTTGAAATCCGTGGACCAACGTGTTGATCTGGATATCGCGGGCGGCGGTCGGGATTACACAGAACCGAGTTTGCTCGGTTCGCATCGCAAACCGTCAACCAACCTACTTGCCTCGAATTACACAAACCGCGAACAAATCATCGATCGGATTGATTCCGGCTCTACGTGAACAGGCCACTACGCTTCAATCGGTCAGACGAAAACGCGCTCGCCACATTAGAGAGAAACGGCAAACGGCGCGTGTAATTCCTTAAAAGAGTGCGGTGCGCCGGTATGCCGGCACACAAATCGGACAAACGCGAGTGACAGCCTGTCGCGCGTAAATCCTCTCTCTTCATATTTCACTCAAGAGACACGCGCGCGCCGAGCATTGCTTCCGCTTTCGTTGCGTCTTGGCTGGTTTCCGCTCTCGAGGCGATCTCGGTACGTCGCTTCCGCCTCCCTTTGTTCCTTGGCGATCGCCCTTTTGTTCCTGCCTCTCGACGTGCGCGATGACAAATGGTGAATTCTATCAAGACACGAAGACTGGAGATTGTGCGCCTTGCGCGCTCTCGGCGAGAGCGAAGAGGCGGGAAAAGAGACGATGCTACCTACCTCTCGCTTCAGTCTTGCCTTGTGTCTCTTCGCTTTGATCGAAAGCTACCGCGGCTTTGCAAGATCGAATGCTTATTTTACTTGCATTTCCGCGAGTCGAGTTTCGATTCGACAAACGCCACTTTTGCGGGGAGAAATTGATTGACACCGTTTTGGTAATAAGTTAAACTTATTATCGATGATGACGTCGGTTCACGCGCTGTTTCAATAATTACCGGCCTATTGTCGGACTAATTGCTGTTTGATGCGTCTGTAATTGTACACTTGAAATGCGGTCATCGATAATTAATATATCCCGCGTTTTAATCTACTGGAGAACGAAACTGGTAAACAACCAGCGTAAGCTGTATATAATAGCATCTAATATATAACAGGCCGGAATAATTTACATTTCACTCGGTGAAAATCGCGCGTTACGTTCATACTGGTTCGAGATGCTAACGCTCGCCGGGGAAACGACGTCGTAAAATTTTTCCTGAATTGGATTAGCGACGCAATTCCTCGCGGACGATAAAACTGTCCTTTCTCCGTTTCTCCTTCTCTCCCTCTCTCTTTTGGAGGATTCTTCATGGAATCTCGCACGGATGCGTGGGCACGCACGGATAGTCGAATGGCGGCTGGGAAATTCCCGAGACGTGTAAGCGCAGAGAGAGAGAGAGAGAGAGAGAGAATTCGCTTATCGATCCCCGGCAGATGCCGAGGAGGCTTCGCGTTTAATAATTCGCGAGCGGGCGACGAACGGGATATGATGAATGCAAATCGCGCGGCGACGCCGCATGAATATTCGGGACTTGCCGCGGGCGCGATTTACAATCCGCCAGATAAAAGATATGTATCTTCTGTGTGTACATACACAGGGCGACCCGAGAGCGGCGCGTGTTGGAAGATGATCACGAGGAATCGCGAGTTCTACGCGAGCGTGCAAGAAGAGGCAATGCGCGCGTTGCAATCGAGCGGCTGTGTGGGACCAAACGTTTCATTTTGTTTATTGCATTCCTCGATGTTTTATTATTTAATATATGCATTTTAATATGCGAGATGAAAATCGATTGTGTAACATTTTTAGATTAATATTAGTATCTATAACAATTTTACATAAAATTGTGATAATTAAGAAAGATAATTTTCTGATGGAGAGACATCGAATGTATTCTGAATAAATAAACAAACTGACTGTATGCATGACTGTGTGCGTGCACGTGTATGCCAATTATGATGTTTAATTAGCGTCTCCGCCTGCTAGAACAGACGTTTCTGTGTTTCTTGTCTCTAGCCCTCGGCACTCTTCGCGTTGATATCAATTTGTCGGCGGTGTGTCCGTTGATTCGCCGGCAGGGAATGTGTTGCAACTCAAACAAGCTGATGGAGCGTCTCCCACGAAACTCAGCGAGATTTACATCCATTCGTTCGGGACATTTGCCAGGATCTGAGCGTAATCGCGTAATAAAATGCAGCCGAAGTCGTCGTGACAGACATTGGTCTCACGGCGAAAATTCCAGGCGTCTTATAAACGTCGGGGTGTTGGGGGGTGGTGAGCATCGGGGGCGGCATCGGGACTGTACAAATTGCTCGCTCGAGAACGAGAACATCCGACTTGCCCTGTATTTGTGCACGTCGAGCCTGGAATAATTCACGAGCCCGTGGTCCACGATACTGCCGTGTAGCTGCAAGTTTCACACGTATGGCTTAATATGTCGAATGCCAACGGTGGGAATACCGCTTGCGTCGGTTACGACGTTTCGCATTGACGGAATTTTGATGCTGTCCGCATCGCGTGTCATTTCCCTTGCTAAAGGGCGAAAATGACGTTATTGGTCAATCGTTGGCGGAGATCGACTTGATGCGAATAGCTTGATATGTCGCTTATTCTTCCCACAAGTGGACGTTCCTTTCTCTTATCTTCGTCTTTCTTTCTCATCCAATCAGTAAATCTTACCAATTCTAGCTTAACGGATATAAGGAATACATCCTCATGAATGTGACGTCGACACCGCCATAAAATGGATCACAAACACTACATTCCGCCGGCGCGATGAGTGGGACACGGCGAAAAATCCCATGGCGTTTTTATATCCGGCTTATGTACAAGCTCCCGCGGGAACCTGATCTCAGAGAATGTAGGAGAGGTAATTTGAGACAGAATCGCAAATAATAAAGGAATGAATTAATCATATATTTTAATAATGCGTAAGCCAATTGTCATCGTAAAAAACTAAAGAATAGATAATCATTCACTAAGAAATATTAACAGTTAACCAAAAGTAATAGTAACTTTATCTAGATACAAACACAAAGTAATAAACGGTTTCGCAGAAGCGGTTAGCAGCTTGAATACAATAAACAAAGAGAGATATAATAAAGTCACAATAGAATATGAATCACAGAAATCATAGAAACCATATAAATCACACATATCATATATCGAATCGGTTATATATATATCGCATAAATCATATATCGAATCATTTACCGAAAGGGTAATCAAAGAGCGAAAAGGTTCACGTTGTAACGGTGACTCGAAAGTCCTACGTATAGAAAATGTCACGAGTCTGCGTCGTAGAGGCAGATTGAGAAAGAACTGAAAATATGAATCGTGAATCTTGTCCGTTGCAGACGGACAGAGAGAGAAGAATACTTATACGTTATATAATGAAGTTGTCTGAACGCAACACACAACGCAAAGAATCGGGTCGTACATTAGTACAATAACAACAAACGAGACAAGTGATCACGTCAAGTTAATAAACTGAACGACAAGGCATAATTGATGAATAATCCAAATAAAGGATATCACGATCGGGCATTCAAATAGCAAGGTAATTAGCTTTGCGAACACAGTTCGAAATAGTTCTGTATATCTGAATCGTAACGCGTATATAAATCGCAACGTATTTCGGAAACGCTTTTACGTTATATCCGAATGAACAAAGGACTAAGATGGCCGCTTCCCCGTAGTATACGGAGAAGCCAGTGTAAGAAATACGATTGTAAGTACGTCATGTTGACACACGCACACGACAATAGGCAGCACTTGCTGGATACCTTTGTCCAAGTAGCCGAAATACTTTACGCGAGGGCGCGTTGTCAGCGAGCGCTTGAGACGAGCTAGTCGCGGAAGTCGGAGCGGGCAGTCTGAGATCGATAATCAAATGAATAGGTAGTGCGAGAATCCATAACGAGCGAATCATCCTTTGTCTGTATCAAGTTCGGTATTAAATATAAGATATTGTTGGTGTTGCTAAATCACGAGTATTCTGACCATTCTCCATTCAAGCTCCCGATCCAAATCTACTCCAATAAGAAGAGATAATTTATAAGCATAATAACGGCTTATAGAGATAAAAAAAAGAAAAAAAAAAAGAATATTACACCAGAGATAGTGCTTTCTGACGTGTCTGTAGATCGATCTCTCGGCTAGAATTAATACCAGAGCCGACGAGATGAATGGAAACTACGATCGTGAGACGAAATAAAGCTCAGTCAGAAGCGCTTCACTTATCTGTTGTAACGGTCCGCTACATGGCGGCATCGATCCGTAGGATCGATCGACGAAGTATCTCAATTCTCCTTTTGTCGTCGCGAGGCTCTCCTTCTGGCGTCTTCGAAGATCGCGTACAGCTCGTATGGGTTTAATATTCGTCTTGGGATGTCTCATGGGTTCGGTCACCCATCGAAGAAAACTGCGATGTCCTTTTAGATAAACCCGCCACGTCCACACAAAGAAATCTCACACGAGTATGCGTACCACCGTGGTGGCGCCGTACCGTTCGATCGTAGATCGCTATGAGAAGGGCGCGCCGGCGGGGAGTCCCGTGGTACACGGGCGCCACGCTTCCTCGCTTGTAGCGCCATCGCGCGTTTGTCGTATCTATGTATTCTATGCCTATGATTCTCTCTTGCCTGAACAGCTTAAGGGGGGAGCCTGCTTTATTAGAACGTTGAAAATAAGGTATAATTTTACGAATTTTTTTGGAGAAACTATACAGCGGATCATTATAAAACTTTGATGCATTTATTAGTACATGTTTAAAGATAAAAAAATTATTTTTTTATTTGAATATATCGCCTGTAGAGGTCGTCCTGGAGGCATCTTATTGTAAATTGGTGAGCATTCTCCTGCCTCCAAATTTCATCCAAACTGAAAAATTGAAATATTTTCTTGTTATTTATGAATTCCCATCGTCGATGAACCTTTAATATTCATAAAAACATTAAGTTAAACAATTATTTTTGCATGAAAAAGTTCAAAAACTTTGCCTAAAAATCGTACTTTTGTGTTCTAAGCTCCACCATTTTGGCACTTTTCAACTTTTTTCTTCTCTCTTTGGTTCATCGACGATGGGAATTCATAAATAACGAGAAGATATTTCAATTTTTCAGTTTAGACGAAATTTGGAGGCAGGAGAATGCTCACCAATTTGCAATGCCGGCGACGCGGCTGCATTAAGATTTCTCCAGGACGACTTCTACAAGCGATATATTCAAATAAAAAAATAATTTTTTTATCTTTAAACATGTACTAATAAATGCATAAAAGTTTTATAATGATCCGCTGTATAGTTTCTCCAAAAACAATTCGTAAAATATACCTTATTTTCAGCGTTCTAAAGCAGACTCCCCCCTTAAAATGAAAAGAGGCGCAGGGGCTACATCGAAACCGGAAACATGTGTTAAACTTGACCGGCGACGCTGATGAGCACCGATCGGAAAAATCAGTTTTGCGAGCACGCCGAGATATTGCCGGCCAGCGAGATAACACCGTCAATCGGCAATTGAATTATCCCGGCCGATTGTTTACGCCTATGCGCAATCGCTTTTCGTGTCGTATTTCGTACTCACGACTGCCGAGGAAGCAAGTGGAACGAACGGGAAGTATTAATTGAGAAGTATTATTCGCGCGTACATGCGTTTCCGTGAGCGTCTGATCCGCGATTAATCCGTCGCAGTTTACGCCTTGACGGCCGGCCCTCCGCAAATTCGCGAACTGCAAATCAATGATAATCCCCCGATCGATGTGTATGTGGTTGCGTGAATTTGCAGCGCTTTTATAAATCGAGTCTCTTTCCTTTTCTTTGTTGCCCGCGCGCATGATGCTCGGTACGATGGAAAACTCGTGTAAAAACGAAATGTAACAATAATGATAATAACAATGCTAATATTCATATAGAAGAGTGTATGTGTATGTGTGTGTTGTATGTATAATATATTTATCTACAAAATAATTAATATATAAATAATTGATATATTCATTCTATATACTGAATAAATATTATACTCAAATAAATAATGACAAGGAATATTCTCTCATAAAATTTCCTCTAAACAATTTTCCCTCTTCTCTGCGGCGATTGATTGAATTGGCGGAAACCAGGGCTATGAAAGGACGCTAAAAGGATGCTAAGCGTCCTCCCGTAGCGCGGAAGGGTTGTAAACGAAACCTAAGAAGCGGTAACCACACGCTGTAACGAGCAACAAGCAAACTGCGATGTAATCGCGACGCTGCTGAAGCGTTCAGATCGCTCAAGCGTCACGGATACTCCCGTGGAAAGTTAACCGGAACTTAAAGGAAAGCACGGGAGAACTTACGTTAATCCGATTATGTGCGATACGAGATAGGGAAGCAGTTCGGAGGGTCGTCCTTAAGCGGAACAACTTGCGTCATTTTGCATCGTTGCGGTTGGGTCGCATTAACTCGCTATCGCCTACCCTTGCAAAGTTGAAAGAGAAAGAGAAAGAGGAAGAGAGAGAAAGAGAGAGAGTTTAATAAAATCCGAACGCGTGCGATCAGTGGAGCATCCTTGATTCGCCGTAATTAAAACATCGATAGCATCGCGCACAAACAAGCGTCTCCGTAAGACGAGGTAAATACGAAAATTGCACGTCTAATTGTAAGCAATTTCGGCAATATTTATAATAAAATATTTGTACTCTTTCGTTATGACAATATTTCCTTCCAAAAACCGAATTTTGTCAATAGTAATAAAATAGCTTTAGTAATAATTAATTTCTCCTCCGTCTCTTTCCTTTCTTTTTTCAGACGTCACACTTTCTAAAAGACATCACATATTTCCATTAAATATTTGGAATATCAATTTCCAATATTTTTATAAATACAGTCCTACATTACTAAAAAGTTATTATTAATCTTTAAAGTTTGCAGAAAAATAGTCCGGCATCACGAATCGTTCGTTCGTCTCCTGATCAACACAGAATATCATCTATCAAGATAGATACACTTGAAGATATATTTTGGCAACGATTCCTAACATTGATACTTAGATCTAGCGCAAGCAATACATGTGCACTGTTGCCGCAATATTTAGTGCCAATACCTGCAGTGCAGCGGCCGCGCGAGCGAAAAAGCGGTCGTACAGGTCAGCCAGGTTGATTTAATGTCGACCATGTCGAAATATCGACCGGTGCTCGGCGCCGATATATTAAGGGCAATAGGTTCTCGCCACGGGGTGATATCGCCATTGTAACGAAGGCTGCGATAATGCGGCCATAGCACATGTACACGTTATTGTATTATTTCTTTGCGGTACATGCGCAGAGAATCATCTGCGCGGGGGTTCATCATTCTGGATCACTCACGTGCGTTAATGATGCATTTCGCGTTTCGCAACTTCACGCGGAGTGGAAACGCCCGTAAACTCGCGGGAATATCTATCCAAATATAGAGGATGCGCAATACATTTCTTACAAGACAAGTGCGTGCCTCCTGTGCGTGCGCGCGAAATCTGAAATTCCACGGACGCCTTTCAATTCAGCTCGAGTGGGTTTATTCGGCGAGTTTCCATATTCCCGAGTTTTTCCCTGAAACAAGAAAGCTCCTTAAACTCGCGGCTTTTCAATTTGAAGGTCTTTCAACCCGCGCGCCGCGCGCGCGGGGGTGCGGATTTCACGTACGCCGGAAATACATCTGCGGCGCGGGCGATGGCGCGAAAGGGCCGGGCACGGGGTGGAAAGGGGTGAGAAAGGGGCTGGACGCCGGGTCGTCGTGGATTTTCAGAGCACGCCTCGTCGTTATCACGTACGGGTCGTTAAACCTACCGGTCGGTCGTGAACTTTCGAAATAATTGCGAATCCGTGGAATTCGATTACTAGCAGCGCCGTGCCGCGCCGCGCAGCGTCGCGACGCCCTCGCGGGGAACGACGCGTGAGCAGACGAGAGGGATGCAAATCGAGAAATCGCATCCGTACGTGCGCTTCCGGTCGCCGGTCGCATGGTCCGCGCTCGTTTGCTTTTGTTTCCGCCGCCGTGCGCGTAACTTTTATATCGTGCCGGCGAAACTTTTCGATCGTCCGAGTTTCATTGCTTCTCCTCTCTCTTCGCTTGTTGAGTTGATAATTAAAAAGTATCATTGAATACGTGCGTGTGTATTCGTTCCTAAGAATAAATTAATTACAATAAATAAGTCAAATTTATATTAATGTAAATACTTTAATTCTATAAAATGATTTTATAACATCGAAGCATTTATATTAATATAAATTTGATTTATTTATTGTAATTAATTTATTCCTTGGAACAACTCGTTTCTATATTTTTTGCGCTCTGCGATTGTTTCTCTTTTAACTGTTATAAATATAACATCCGTGTATCATTTTGTTAAAGCAATAATAACAAATTTTTGAATGCAATTCAGTGTTATTAATCTTGGTGCTTGAAACAGTTGTATCTTAATCGCTCGTTTGTGCAAATTGAGTTCCGTGTTCCCTTGATATCACTGGATAGTTCTTTTTTTTTCTTTATGAGCGCAGAATACGAGACTCGGACTGCGATCGAGAAGAAATTAATTAACTGCATCGATACGTTTAATGCGTGTCGCTAAAGCGAACCAGTGAACTTCTGAAATGCCATTCCGATTATATCTCTCTCGGATTGCTTAATCAAATCATATCATTAGCGAGGGAAAAATTCTCTTGCCGAGATAAATACTGATACTGATAGTCTCGTGATGAGTTTTACAAATGATATGGCCGTCGTTTTTTAATCAGGATCATTGTAATAATGAGGAGGAAAGATGAAATTGAAATCTTCTATCGTAGTTCTGGTGTGCTGCGTCACAGTTTTCGAACAAATTTATGTTTGAAACTACGTAACTGTAGAGTTTATATAATCATTTAAATTATTATAATAATTTAACTCTCTCTTTCTCTCTCCTTGTTACTATCCTAATAGTAGTTTACAATAGTTGAGCGGATAATTCTAATACTCCTATTACGATGCACAAAATGTGTAAAGTTATACGAGCTATTTGCATGAGTTTGCTACTTATTACGTTTTAAACTTTTGGGATAAATTGAGCTTTCAAAATTTGTGTTATATATATATATATATATATATACAGTGCTGGCAAAAAGTTCCGGAACGGTTAAAAATCTTGGAAAATAATGATTTAGTGGAAAAATGTTTCAAACAAAAAGCATAGGGCTTAAAAAAATCTATTAGATGATGATATCTATTTGACCTTGGTATGACCTTGGAAAGCCCGGTCATGGTCAACATAAAAATCTTAAATGGAAACCCCTATTTTTTATTAAATATTCTTGTAGCTTAGCTCGAGAGCTTTTCGAAACGCTGTAATAAATTTTTTTCTCTTACGTACTTTTTGACTTATAAGGCTTGAAGGTTACACAGTACCGCCGGCATTAGAATTACTCAAGGTGTACCGCATGGAGGTTGCACGGTCGGATTTATACCTCTTTTGTGTGTGTGTGCGCGCACGCATGTGCGTGTGTGTGTAATGTCGTTGTTCGTACATACGAGTATAAACTATTTTTGTGAAGTTAGTTTTATGAAGAACACACACACACACGCACGCGCGCGCACGCACACACACTCATACACGCGCGCGCGCCCACACACACACACACACACACACGCACGCACAAAAGAGGTGTAAATCCGACCGTGCAACCTCCACGCGGTACACCGTGGGTAATTCTACCGGCGCACAGTGGGAGAAAAGGCTCTGTTTCTGGACAAAAATCTACCGACAGTCCAATTTTCAACCGATTTGAAAAATTTTTTTTAACTTACTCGTTATGAGTTCCTCTACAACGTATTACTGCTAATTTTTCAAGATAAAGCTGAAATTCAAAATGACGCATCCATTATGGTGGTCAAACATATTAAACTCCCGTGATGGTGAATATATTACCTATATTATCTACGTATATACAGATTTAAAATATATAAAAATAAAAAAAACAAAACCACAAAATGCATAAAAAGATAGATAAGAACCCTTTTACACACACAACACACACGCGCGCGCGCGCGTGCGCACATATACATTTTTACATATTTGTGGTAAAAGGGAGTAAGTATTGCGTTATTAATAAAATACTTTAATAAAGTAATATTCAGTCACTCGTTAAAAATTGAAATATAGATTACGGATTTGTAATTAGCGATCCCAGAAACTTAGATATCAATTTCTGTGCAGATCTACTGAATAATGAAAAATTTCGTTTTTCTTAATTGCCATATCGAATGTTATTCTGAATTTAAACAATTTGATCTCAGATTCGTATTTAGTGACCCTAAAAATCTGTATATACGTAGATAATATAGGTAATATATTCACCATCACGGGAATTTAATATGTTTGACCACCATAATGGATGCGCCATTTTGAATTTCAGCTTTATCTTGAAAAATTAGCAGTAATACGTTATAGAGGAACTCATAACGAGTAAGTTAAAAACATTTTTCAAATCGGTTGAAAATTGGACTGTCGGTAGATTTTTGTCCAGAAACAGAGCCTTTTCTCCCACTGTGCGGCGGTACTGTGTAACCTTCAAGCCTTATAAGTCAAAAAGTACGTAAGAGAAAAAAATTTATTATAGCGTTTCGAAAAGCTCTCGAGCTAAGCTACAAGAATATGTAATAAAAAATAGGGGTTTCCATTTAAGATTTTTATGTTGACCATGACCGGCCTTTCCAAGGTCATACCAAGGTCAAATGTATATAATCATTTAATAGATTTTTTTAAGCCCTATACTTTTTGTTTGAAACATTTTTCCACTAAATCATTATTTTCCAAGATTTTTAACCGTTCCGGAACTTTTTGCCAGCACTGTATATATATTCATTAATTTCGAAATATCAAGTCAAATTTATTTTAAATTCATAATAATATAAAGATCAACAAAGATAGAAAAGTAATGAAACAAGTAAAACCGTTATAAAGATAAAAAGAGGATGACTAACATTAAGGCCGGATCTACAATAGGTGTAGTAAGCTTTAAGCCGTAAGAAATTAACCAATCTCAGTGGAATATGAGGAGAAAGATCGACTGTGATTGGTCAATTTCTTACGGCTTGAGGCTTACTATACCTGTTGTAGATCCGGACTAAAAGGATGCTTGAACGCTATGAACGATTTCGTTAAAAGCTCAAAAATTTTTTACGAAACGAAAAATTCGTTTCGTATAAAAAAATATACTCAAAGCAGGAGGACTGAACACATATATATCCGACAGACCAAAAAATTCCTACAAACTCTAAAATAAAATTTTATTTGACTGAAGAAGTCTCTCTCTCTCTCTCTCTCTCTCTCTCTCTCTCTCTCTTTTTTTCTCTCGTACAGATCCAAATTCAAAGACAGTTAATATTACGTCAAATTTATTATAAATGGTAAACTAAAAAAAAGCTTGAGGTATTCCATCGAACAAATATAGAGATATCCAAAGCCGAGGTCATTATTCTACGCGAATCAAACTTCTTCTCGTCTGCGGCGAACGCCGGCGTCGAATCTGGGTTGCGAAGGGGCGATGGCGGGGTGGTGTCGTGTCTATTAGAAAGGGGCACGAGTTTTATTGCCGAGCTGATAACGGATGAGGAGTTTTACCTTCTAGTCGGTGCCATGATTCATGAGTCCTTCGCGGAGGATGTAGAAGGGTGCGGATCCACTTTCCGTTTTTTCTTTTCGTCCGCGGCTTCAACTTCTTTTCCTTCATCCGTTCTTCGTCTCGTAAAATCGAGTGAACATATTGTGACTCCTCATCGCACCGCACCTTCGTTTACGATAGAGGCTCTCAATTATTCTGCGCGCAAATGTCTTTCCGCTCGGGATGCTCGTTTTGTTTCCGCAAACTTTGGAAAAATGTCGGACTCCTCGAAAGTGACAATCAGTTTTACCGTTATACAGAAATCGCGAAATACAGAAATCGAGAAACACAGAAACAGTATACCCGCATTCTAAGTCAAATTTTTGTTAAGTTACTACATTTAATTTGATAAATTTTCGTCTAATTTTGAATAAATAAGATAGCACACAGGACTATACAGAGAATGGAACAGGTTTTTAATGGTATTATGTGCAATTATTAATGTGGTATCATGATAAAGTATAAGGGTATAATGTCCATCTAGCGGCGAAAACCTCACGCTGAAAGTTTCGTTCAACACAAATACGTCGCTTATGTGTGTAATTGTACGATCTGTGTAGCCGCCCGCGTGCGTCGAGATACGACTGTGTATTTTGATATCTCCAAATTTTATTTTTCAAACACGTACTGTAGATAAACGTCTTTTCGCTTTAAAGTGAAATATTTTATTCGCGTGACGGGCGAATCTCTTTGTTTTTTAAAGAGTTGTATGAAAATCCCACTTACAATACGATCGCTCAAACGGGCAGTAAACATGTTTTTTAAACAAAAGATCGATCTGCATTCACATGCCACGGTATTGATGAAACGCAAATAAACGTGCATTGTATAATCGCGCGGTCATTATTTTCCAGCGCGATTATTTGCGCGATTCCACCCGGCGCTCGGTCCCAGCAACCGTTACATTCATCATTCTTTCTTAACAAAAAGTGAATGAATAATTTTATGTCGTATTAGGTTGCTGCTCTGCCTAGATAAAGCAGACTGTGTTCGTCGGAAACAATCGGAAGCAAAGTGACAAAAAGATGCGGCTGGAGTCGCAAATCCAATTGTAATAAAAAATAGCGCGAAATTCTCAAATTTGTCAACTTTTCACCTAGTTAAAGCGACACAATGCGATCCCCCATAATCGTGAGAGATAAAAACAAAAAAAAATTAAGAACTCCTGGTATCGGGGGAGCGTAAACCTCCCCCGTTTCGAGGATTCGTATCCTCGTAAACTCGGCACGACTTCCGCTCTCTCGACGATCTATCGAACCGCAATCTCCAGGAATTCTGCTCTCGGTGTTTGACATTGATAGGGGGTATGCATCTCACCCCTTTGGCGTCCGGAAAAGTACGTGCGGGACGAGAATGAATGAAAGCGGCAAGATTGCAGCGTATCTAACCAAACTTGTCGCTTGTCAAATATACCAATGGAGCCTTCTCACATTGTTTGTCTAGTTGCCTGGTTTCACGTGTCATCATTTTATATTGTGATAATTTTAAGAGCGTTAATCCAGATACGTCGCAGACGTATCGACTTTTTCCCAGTTTATTTGGACATGGTCAGTAAGCGCGGTTTAAATTCAGGTTGCTATTTCCAATGTTCCTAATTTCTAGATAGAAATATTTATGAGAATTGTTAGACTTGAACGCACCGTTGCCCACATACACACATACATACCGTACTCTTTAGTGAGTCTGATATATAATATATAATTTGTAAATTCGCTTTGCCAGAAATCTAATGAAATAATTGCCACTGCAAATGAAACTGACGTTTCCGCTTAGATAGTTTTAGACACTTACGTTCTCTGTTCTACCTCCGAGAAAATCTAAATCGTGACACGAGACAGGAAGTTAAATTATAACGACCATTGGATTTTCTCCATTAAGTCGATTACAGGTCTATTTGTACGCGCTACTTACGATCTCCTTTCGCCTTACGGTAAACTCCATTATTAAAAGTGCGTATCGAGCGCAAACACAACGGGGGCAATTTAGGGAGGGTATTTGTACTCACGATGGGGATGAGCGAGGGCATAGGAAAGTGATTGAAGGGCGACGCATACTCGTGGGTTGACCCGTGATTGGTTTGACAGGATTTAGCCCCTGTAATGCCAAACTCGACGTCTGCTGTTGCGGTCGGCTTTGGCCGACGCATTACTGGGGGGTTGTTGGGGTTAGCATGTCGGGGTAAACACGTTCTCGCTTAGAAATGTTTGAAATTTTGAAAATCGAATAATCTGCCGAGCGATCTCGTGATCGTATCAAATTTCTTATAATTGTTTGTGATCTCGAGAGAGAAAGGGGAGTAAGCAATGCGTTGCGTTAATCGCACGCAAGTTTCAATGTAAATTTCAAGAAGTATATATAGACATATAGAGGATTATTTATAATGATTATATATAAGATTATTAAATTTAATAATTTAAATATAAGATTATATAATATATAAAGGTAATAAAAGTCGCTACAAAAATTTCAAGTATTATTACTTTATTAATCTTGAATAAATACGAGATGAAACGTTGCTTTTTTCGTTTTTAGTTTTAAAATTACATTTCGTTCATATTTAAAAATTCACAAGACTATATGTGTACTTAGTAGAAAATAATTCTCCAAAAGAATCATTTCACCTCTTCCGAGATAAGTATTAATTTCAAAAATTAGTGAAACTTTATCGTACATGAAGTCCGGAATTTTTATTATAATTTTTGCGTAAATTTGCAACTACTAATCGCTTCCCAGAATTTCCTAGAATGAACGCATCATTATTCGAGACGTTCTTCGTCCACAAACTGATTTCCACTCGAGTCAATTGCCGCATCGGGGAGATGTAATAAAAAATTGCAGGTGTGTTCAATGCATAATGTACGCAATGTTTTATCCGATAATCGTACTTTTTCGGCGCGTACGTGAGTGGTGGTAACGAGTCCACGTAATCGTATTCCTGGTTCGTGCCCATTTCGCTCTCTTTCGTATTCTATCCCGTTCAGAAGGGCTGCATTATAGATCGTGTGAAATCCAAGTGTCTGACCTCGATCGGCAGCGCCGGTGGGGTCGCGTTAAGGGTAGGAGCACGCGGCTGGTAGCAAGAGAGGCCGCGGAGGGCGAAGTTCCGAGTGCAGGAACGGGGGCGAGAGGGGAGAAGAAGGGGGAGAATCATCGTGCGAATTTTACGCTAACCCGGTAGCTGGTCGGAATAGATTACATCGATCGGTAAAATCTATCTGTGCGGATAACGCTTCTGCAAACGGTCGAGACATTGTCGGCGCGTTTTCAGCCGTCGCCCGCGATAGCTATAATGTCTCTTTCCTGCACGTCGATCGCATATGGTCGCCTGATCATTATCGACGTTAAGAATAACTGCTCCAATCTGTATATTATTAAAAAAAAAAACAAAGCAGAAGAAATTGAAGAGGTCATAATCGAAAATCGTCATTAATTTTTGTCGTTAATTGTTGTTCTATTATTATATTTTCTCAGAAAAATTATTTTTGTTTGTTCGAAATTGTTAGAAAGAATTGCGTGGTTTATTTAATTGCAATAATTTAGCTTGACTTGAAGTTTTGGATATTTGAACTACCGTTATCGGGTTATCAGAATTTTGTAGGCTAAAAAATGTTCCTTGTTGTTGTCGGGTAAATCTTGTAACAATGTTGCGCGATGTTACCGTTGCATAAGTAGCAGAGATGCAGTCGCGTAGGTGGAGTCCGGGTATCTCTCGTGCATTTTAATTAGCAAATTCGTTCGTTTTCGTATTACACAAGCGAGTTACCAACGGGGGCGGTGCTACCTGATTTTAATCACAAAATTGTTTTATGCTGTCCACTTTGTATTTAATCGCATTACGACTTCAATGCTTTGCTTGCGGAACAGTCGTGCGCCGAGAGTTTTCCCGTGTTTCTTTGTACTATCGCGGCATAGCATGAAGCAATGAATTTATTCCACTCTCAAATACTTACCTTTTACAATCCCGTTAAAATGCGTGGCAATTAAATTAACTCGCCCGTAAAGAAAATGTTGTACCGCATTGACCGAGAAAAGTCGAGCTTGTTCTACTTAGGTAGGTTCTTTTGGATGTTCTTAAGCGGAGCACCAAGAAAAGGAATTAAAAATTTTGCAGTCACCTACAGCGACAAAAAGATTGTAGCTTCTATGTATAGGTATAGATTGAGAGAGAGAGAGAGAGATAGAGATCATCTCACTCGAGAGAAACTCATATTTTAACGCATTTTGAAGTATTTAAACGAGAAAATAATTTGTTATAAAAAGAAGAGGAGCTAAAATCGGAAATTACGTGTTATAACATTTATAATTTTATACAATTCACGCGAAGCTATAAAGAATTCGGGTTTCTGATACGTAACATTTAAAAATATGTGATAGTCCGCAAAAAAGCACTTTAATTCGATTTTGCATCGACCACTGTCATAAGAGATAACATAAAAAAACTATTTTTGTTAAAATTAATTTTAGCATGTCATGTAAGAAAACACGATATTATGATCGTACTTTCCGTTATCACAACAGAATTAATCTTGTATATATGTAACTGGGATAAATTTGATATGTCCACTAAATTCTTTTACCTTTTGCATTCACATCGACACGGCACCGTGTCAACGTTTATGCTTTGAGAGGTTTTTATTGAAAAACGCGCTTATTCCACTCTCCGTAACCCCCCAGCAATTAGTCGAATTAATTACACGGCACTACTGTACCGCGAATAAAACACGAGCACCTCGCGTTTTCCGCGTCGTGTCGCAGCCGCGGAAATTCACCGTCGCAAATGGCAAGACATTAAAAACTTTTCCCGTTCCGATCGTGAACTTTCCGAAAGTATCCCATCCTCTTCCCCTCGCGGATCGGGCTACCGTATGTTGATCGCGGACAATTACATTCGGGAATTTTCTCCCGCTAAACAGATCTGCAGTTCGATAACGTTATCGCGAGTCTCTCCGCGAAATATTTAATTTTACGAAATTGCAATTTTTTTAACGTTCTAAGTTACACAGAAATTATATTAGAATTAAAATTTAGAATAAAAACTTTTGAATTACGGAGTTCTCTAAATATGGGATGTAGAATTTAAAATACGTAAATTTTAGTATCTAGAATTTAGATTTTAGAATATGGAATTTGGAATATAGAATTTAGAGTTTAGGAAATAATTTAGAATTCGAAAATTACTTTGCAGATTTTATTACGTTATATCGTGCACACGATTATTTTATTATTATATACGAGTCTTAGAAATCGTAGGCGCGCGATCGAGATAAAATTGACCAAAGATACATCTTTAGATTCATCTTTAGATTTTGGATTAATTTTTTCATATTCTCTTCGGATGTGAAAGCATGCGACTGGAACGTTTGGGAAATCCATGAAACATTCGCCAGCACTGTAACTATGTGGGAACTTTCCTCGTAGTATACTGCAACGCCGCAACGGATACGCGCGATATCCGACAATAAAATAAGTAATTGTTATTACCTCGGTCGGCCTGAGAAAAAAGGGGTCGGAGAAAGTTTTAATCACACAGCGCGACGACAGATCGCAGTTAACGGAAAGGGAGAAAGAGAGTGGTCAAGTACGGCGAGCCAGGGGTTGGCAGGACCGGGTGAAACGAATAATATTGTAGATTACGATTAAACTAGTACGCGGAATGTTAATAAAAGTTTCATTATGGCTGTTCTGGAGTTTCCAGCGTGACATTCGCTATCCAGAGAGAGAAATAATATTTTCTATTTGAAGAGAAGAATTCAAACTGTCGGCACATCTTGTTTGAATTATTCAAATATTCTTTTATTTTCTCCAATTTAATAATATTTGATAATTGATAATATGTACAATAATTAATAATTTTAATAATTCTAATAAATAGTGAATTTTTATAAATAGATTTTTATGTGTGTTGATGCAGCAATGAAAATATTCTTTTTATTAATAATTTCAAAGTTACTTTTATTAACCCTTTAACTACGGGTAAAATTATACGCGACTACAACGCCAAACGCAAAAAAATGAGAAAAATGTCGATTTTAACATAATAGTCATTTTTGCTTATAAATAAGTAAAATGTTTTAAAATATGCTTTAATGAATTAAAAAATCTGAATCGTCTATTGACGACTGCCGGAATACAAGGTAGAATTACTAAGTCGCTTATTGACGACCGCCGGAGTTAAAGGGTTAATAATTATTAATATTTATTAATAATTATAATTATAAATTATAATTTTCAAGCTAAGGATCTTATGTAAATGTAAAAAATTTATTGACCACTGAAGAGACGTGGAATATTATTTCTATTATTTAACGGAGTAGAAATATGAAATTCTATAGACAAGCAGTGGGATATACGCAACACACAAATACACACATGAAAGAGAGTGCGCTCACTCTAAATTACAAGATAAGAAACCTTCTGCTCCTAGACCGGAAATCACATAATCACGTATCGCGGGACGTAGATAGCCTTTATCGGCTTAATCCTTTCCGTTTCTCTCGCATCGCGCATTAAAAAGCCGATAGATTTAATGATCGATGGTTATCTACCGCGAGTTAATAGTCAGTGTACAGTGAAAACTGCCGGTCCCCCGCAGCTCTCGACTCCACCCCTTCGCATCGACGATAACGATAACGATTACGGTAACGATAACGTAGACCGAGATAAATTCAGAGATGGTTTCGCGCGCGTATATCCGCGGACGGAAGTGCGCCTTTAAAGGGGCACCATGGATAAGGTATCTGCGATCGTAACCTCTTAAAGGCTGACTTATCGCCGCAAGAAAAAAACGTAGCAACGACAAAAAAAGCGGTTTTTACATTCCCTCGTTGTCGGGGGTGCCGCACAACTTAGCGGATCAGCAAATCAGCAGGTTTCGAGTTAATGCGCGATAAATCATGGAGCGCCCTGAATAAAGAAGCAGCCTATATTTTCCTCCCTTTGCTCCATTTTTTCTATCATCATTTTTCCTTCATTATCCCTTTCTTCATCTCTTCTTGAGTTGGAATCATTTTTGGATGGATAGCAATGTTAAAGCGAGAAAATCATTACGAGCAATTTAAAAATGCTGGATCTCACGGGCGCAATTTTACGGGTGTGACAACAAACTTCACCCTCTAATTAATTTCGAGCGAGTTTTATTCCAACAAAATTTTAATTCGGGAATTAGTTGCCTGGGCAAAGTTAAATGTCAGCCAAGCTGCCCGCAGTTATAACATCCAATTTAATTTAATTTCTTTCGCGAGGAAATTAATCACAGACTCATCAAAGAATTCCTAAACGATGTCGTTAGTCTCGTCGAGTTTAACAATTATAATGTTGAAGAGCTTCAAGAGACGTGTGAGTGATATTTCGCGTTTGACGACATTTTTGATAGGTCGCGCGGGGAGAGGAAATAAATGCTCGCTTTCTTTCCTTCGCCGCTTGCTTTTCTTCGTCGGCCTGCCTCGCCACGAAATTTATCGGGTATTGCAGTTTGCAGGAAGTGGTGAGTTGTGTAACGTGTTCCGTTATCTGGACCGTGTCACCGTATTGCCGATGCGGGGTGGAGTTGTTGCACGCTTGTAAATTGTGTGTCGCGCAATACGACGACGTCGGAAACTCACTAGCGACGAGAATCTGGTGAATTCAGTCGCGATTGTGGAAAACGAGAATTGTAGGACAAAGGAAGTCCGTGTCTACCGGCTGTAATTAACTACCGTAACGCAAAATGCGCAGGCTATTTAGCGCGGGCGAGCATTTAACGCATCCGCCGTTCACATTTAAGTAAATTGCAACTTCCACTTTCGGGCGTTACTGATTATTCACGCACGCTTACGATCTTGCTGTCGGAATTCACTTGTTCGTCTCTCTTCTTCGATCAAGTCTCCTAATTGCTGCATGAAATTAATCAAGCGATTGTCGCGCGATAATTAAATCGATCCGTTTATCTGACTGTTGCAAAATCTCATTATCGAACGTAATTTTGAAAATCATTAAATATTAAATGTGTGAGATACATTAAATATGTGAGATATTTTTGGTTAATCTTCTTCTTTCTTTCTAGAATTCCATTTCGTTTTAGAATGCATTTAAAAATCGATATCTTTCACCTTTTTTTAAGAGAGATAGCACTTTGCTCAAGCACACCGCGCGAATGCACAAGTATCCCATGTGTTTGTATATATGGTAATGCATTCCACCTGTTCCAAACGCAAACAATCGTTATCTCTCTGCTGCCATTTGTCAATAAAGTATCGCGTAATAAAATAAAAAGCGCGCTAGTGGGGTTAAAATTAATTCGCTAAACTTTCTGTGTTGTTGTTTTACAAACCGTTGGGAGTTTCACATATGGTATATATACATATATCACATAACTTTATGTATACCTTTTTGTATTTATACCCGATTAAATGATATATCATGAATGCCGATATATTGTAATCACGACGTTATAATTAATCAGAAAAAATATTACTGAAGCTGTTGCAGCAAACTGATATGGCTACCTCCAAGTTGTAACAACATTTAAATATTTTCTAGAAATACCTAACATCACTTGCGTATCGATAACATTATAAAGAAACATATTTTCGTTAATAACACATCTGTGTGTACCATGTCTTCATTATTAGGTGTGCAAATAAGTTCTATTCGCTATTAATAGATGAATATAACATTAATTAGAATTTGCATGCACCCCTAATATTATAATAATCTCCAATTATTAACGCAATTGATGTTCACGATAAAGGAGTTGTATCTAAATGAAGAAGAAATGTCTCTATCTTTCCCAAAGCATTCGACACACTAAGTCGTTAAGAGAAACGGCAGCAACGTGTTGGAGAACACGACCCCGTTACAGAGCGAAACAACGACCGTCAAGCAAGAGTTAGCGGGATGCACTTAGTATCCGAGCACTTTTTATGTGCCGGCAGTAAAACTCGCGAGCTCCACGATAATTTCATGCAAACGGCCGCCCAACGACTCGCGCAACGAGCTACCTACAACGAAACGCCAAGAACCCTCTCAAATTATCGTTACGTGCATCGCGGCCGGCGACGGTGGTGGTGCTGCTGGTGCTTTATGAAGGTTACATCGTGCGAGACAAGGGAGGGTGAGCGGGAAGGGTTGGTGGGTGGTGCAGTTCGTCCGAGCGCGCGTAAAAATATCTTCCGCAGCGCGGGGATCTCCCTTTTTAGCAGAATTTTAGTCGGCGTCGTTTTTGGCGACACCTTGCTTCCGCTACGTCCTCATTAATGAGCGTCTCTCGTAATTACGCTCGTCGTAATCGATCGGTCTCTCGACTGGATCACGGGAAAACGACGGCTGCGCTTCTGCTTACCCCTTGTAATTTCTCAGAGGAAGAAAAATAAATTGTACGGATCTCCGGTGAGATCGAGAATCGAAAATGGTTCTCTGTTATTTTTTATGTTCTTTAGTAATTTTCAGGTCACTAATAATTCAGCTGTTTCTCGGAGTGAGTCGGATAACTACAAAACTGTACTTGAAAACCTTTTTATGTTTTTTGTAGGTCTTTTGGTCGCCGATAATACTTTTGCTACTTTCTTAAATACGATTATAAGTAAGATTATCTCTTTCGAAATAGGTTTAGTCAAAACTATTTTATAGTCTTTAAAACTTTTACAGGTCACCAATAATGCACCTGCTATCTTCTTTGGTAAATTGTACCGTAAATATCAGTGAGAGTGTAACCGTTTTTCGAAGCTCTCAGCAGAGTCACAAAATTTTCTTAGATACGACGACAAATGTTTTAATTAATATGTAAATTAAGCACATCTGATGATCTGCCAATTTGCGTCTAAATTTTCTTGCATCACGACCTTCGTGATTTCCGCGATTTATGAATGAGGCATGAATACATGAGGTATGGAACGCGTTCTTCACGAGGATCTAACTCGATACATTTTTACGGGAGCCGAGCGGGCGCAGTTTTCTGTTTATCCTCATTACTTGACTCTCTCGCGAGCGTTACTGCTGTTTGTGTGCAGTTTGCGCCGCAGTTTTCGCGCGAAACATCGGGCGCTTCACCTGCTGTTCGCCTTGTAATCCGTCAATTTCAAGAGCGAGCTGCGCCTCTCCATCGCCCTTAAAATCCGCCGGGAATTTCGCTTGTTATAACTATTCCCGCGCTGTTCCCGATTATCTTTAAGCTGCGGCTGGCGCCTGCGATTTCCGCGAGAAAGGAGCTTTTCCATATTATATCTCACGCGACCGCGAACATTCGCAGTGATGCTCGCTATCAAACGTAACTCAATTAGACGCAAAAATTCGCCCGGTTAAAAGTTATCATCGGCGAAACCAGGAGAAAGAGCAACGCGAACAATTACAACTGAAATATTCTATTTATGTTTTTGTGCTGCGACCAATCGACAATATTTCTGCTGCAGAGCGACGTTGCTTCTCGGCGGGCTGAATGCCACCCGTAAACCAGTTTTATTTCCATTGTGTACTTCACTTCCGGGCTCATGCAATGCGATTAGCCTGGAATATCGACGCTATTGCCGCTTTTTATGGCGACGCAATAAATCGATCAAATTATCGTGCCCGAGTAATTGCTCTCGCTTTGATTTCCGATGGTGTCGCATGTCGTTCCTACGTGCAACGTCAGACTTTTCTATGAGCACGCACGGATATTTGCGCAGGATCTAAACTTGATTGGCGACAGCGAAATCTTGCGGACAGCGAAATTCCTCGGTAAAGATGAAGCTCGGCTCGTTTACCTTCGTTGTGTCTTATATCTTTGCAAGGATCTCTCTTAGCGGTGTAATCAGTGCCGCGGAGCCGGATACCGTAATCGCTCGAAGACGACGCACCTTGAGACGACTCGCAGCTCGCATTCAATCTGCTTTTCGCGAAATTACGGGAGAAAATGCCAAGCCAGATGAAAAACGCGCAGTTAAAGAGATCTGCGAGCACTCCGCGGATGCAATTCTCGACAGAATATCGCGCAGAGGGATAAAGCCGCGTTTGTCGGATCCTCATATAATTCTGTTCGTGATGTAGTTATTTTATTTTATAAAACAATCAAAGTCCATTAAATTGCAAAAGTAGAATTCGTCGTATCGCGTGCAATGCTGATCGAATTACTATCCACGTCTATCAGAATATACATGCCATTTTGTAATATTTTTTATTATCAGAAGCCGATTTTTCGGTAGCATATTCTAATAACTGAATAGACTTTTGGTGTATTGGGTCATTAAGTATGAAACTTTACAAATAGAACATAAACTTTTGCATTTTTTGGCACATGGACATGATTTATTTTCAATCGAAGTATGCGCCCATGTTATCTACACACTTCTGCCATTTTAGTGGTAGTTGGTCTATGCCTCTACTATAGAAGCCAGAAGTACGGGAATCGATGAAGTCGCGGAAGGCTGTTTCGACTGCCTGTTGAGAATTGAAGAATTTTCCCACCAACAAGTTGTCCAAATTCCGGAAGAAGTGATAGTCGGTAGGTGATAGATCTGGTGAATATGGTGGATGACGGAGAGTTTCCAATTCCAACTCCCGTAGCTTTGCCACGGTCAGTCGTGCAGTGTGCGGTCGAGCATTATCATGCAACAGGATTGGCATTGACCGATTGACCAATTTCGGTTGTTTAATAGCAAGTTGTTACATCATTTCGTCCAGTTGCTTGCAATATACTTCAGCCGTTATCGATGTACCAGGTTTCATAAAGTTGTAGTAGATAACACCTGACCTGGACCACCAAACAGTCACCATAAGCTTCTTCTGTGTAATGTTGGGTTTCGCGCGATGTCTCGGTGGTTCATCAGCGTTCAACCACTGACGTGAGCGTTTACGATTGTCGTAGAGTATCCACTTTTCATCGTAGGTCACAATTCGATTAAAAAAAGATCCATTTTTGTGACGGGAAAGCAAAGAAAGGGAAGCCTCTAGACGTTGCGCTTGCTGCGCATCGGTCAATTCGTGCGGGACCCATTTGTCCAACTTCTTTATCTTACCAATTGCAGCTAAATGAACCAATATGGTGGGTATGGAAACATTGAATATCGATGCTAATTCACGTGTACTTTGAGATGGATCGGACTCTACTACGGCTCTCAAGTGATCATTATCCACCTTCGTCTTTGGTCTTCCACGTGGCTCATTAGCGAGGCTGAAATCTCCATCTCTGAAGTTTTTGAACCAATTGCCCACCGTTGCTTTAGTAGTTGAACCTTCACCAAATACAGCGTTGATATTACGAGCTGTCTCCGACACTGTGGTTCCACGGCGGAACTCATATTCATAAATCACACGAATTTTGGACTTTTCCATAGTTCTATAAAAAAGAATCCACCAATAAAACTAATGAAGATATTTGAACAAACAAATATGACATTTGAAGAGCGAACATACATCTATCACGCTAACCTAACCTGATACTGACGTCTGGCGCCAAATTTGAGATAACAAATGTTAAAGATGGCGCTTTTACATTTGTAAAGTTTCATACTTAATGACCCAATATTTTAATAAATATTCTTTTTTTAATAGAAAATAATTTTTAATATTGCGCTTGACGTGCCCTTTTGTGAGCGGCCAAATTTTATCTTCAACATTACCTACCCGTTGGATATTAATTTCGATTTAGCTCGGACAACGTCGACGGCAAAGAAGAGCCCGTATGCTTTTTAATTAATTTAAACTGTTTTGTACTCCCGATTGCCCCGTAATGCGAAAAAGCGGTCTCGTTACGTGCTGTTTTTACAAGCTGCGCATTCGCGATTATTGAACAATTTCCGATGCTTGTCTGCTCGTTTATGTAGGAAACGGTGACACGAAAAACTGGAGACTTCACCGTCCTCCTCGCACAATTTTCCTCGACGAGCTTCCTCACGATTCTCTCACGGCGGATGCAAAACCGTCATCCTGGATTTTCGCTGCGCCCGTGCGTACCGGAAACGAGGGCGGAATTCGGGGCGAGCCAGCGTTTCCGCGTCCTGTTCTCCTTGAGCGTTTTCCCAGCCGCGTGATCTGCAGCTGAATCGCGCGACGATTACTTTCATCGCTCACCGTTTCCTTTCGTGGAAGAAATGTGGCCCTTCGCGTAGAGCCGCGAATAAGTGTATTAGAAGAATAATATAAGATTATATTATTTTATATTATGATATATGTATATATTTTACTATATTTTACATTATGAAATAATAAAAAAATAATGAGAGTCAGTCATATACTTAAATTGTTTCATTACAATTATCATCGATTCGTCACATGAGACACGACCGCCTCTTGATACGATGATTCCGAAGCAGCGATCCCAATTCTGAATTCTTCGCGCGATCGCGGAAAATTTGCATGAAAAAACGCAGAATCGTTATTGCTCGCATTTTGTACAGGCTCTTTTTCCGGACGCGATCATTATCGCGCGTCGCGATGACGGAGTTTCCGTGACGCGAGTTGCATGATTCGATATCCATTATCGAAATGAGCGAACGAACTCGGTTTACGAGTGTTTACTGGCGGGGGAATTTCCTGGTGGAGTCGCGCCGTTAATAGCGGGTTAACGATTTTCCGTTGCGCTGTTATTCATCGCTGCGTGTTCGTACCATAAACTTCATCCGCACGCTTGACCGGACTAATAGCGGCGCGCCCGTTGAAGTAACGGCCGTTTCCTAAATCGAGCGATTAAATCGCGCGATGATAATCGATCGCGATCGCATTAGTACTTCGCAAATCGCAAGTGCACTTGAAAATTCTTAGATGGCAGAAAACAATTCACGGGCGCACAGCTTCTCGTGCGATTGTTTATTGTTAATCATTAAACGATCAACATTATTTCAAACTTAATTAATTGAAACGAAAAGTCTTTAATTGTACGCAACGTAAAGATTTAGATATGACACGTAATATAATGTAATCCGAAATTTGTTTGAAATTGATTAGAAATTGAAAGATTCTTAGAACTGAATTTTCTTTCCTTTTTGTTAATAAGATTAACAAGATTTGTTAATATTAGGAGTGTGATTTAGTTTTGAGGGTTTTGCAACAGATGGCTGTAGTGTCAGTTTGTTCCAATAGCTGTTTCCGATAACTGTTCTTTCTTACAGTCTTGACATTATCCATGACATTTAGTAGCATTATAGCAATAGACGCAATAACAGTCGTGTTTATTGTTTATATCATCGTAAAAATGCAACTTCCGAAACAGCATTTTCGACATGCGTTGCTTTTGTTTTTTAATTAAAAGAAAACTGCGGCTGACGGTTATAGAATTCTTGTGGAAACTTATGGTGATTCTGCCCCATCAATTAACACGTGTGAATACTGGTTTAGACGCTTTAAAAGTGGTGATACTGATGTAAAGGACAAAGAACGCTCGGGACAACCAAGAAAGCTTGAAAATGCAGATTTGCAAGCATTATTGCACGAAAATCCAACACGATCCACTTCAGAACTTGCCAGAGCATTAAATGTTGATCGTACAACAGTTACCAAACATTTACATGAAATGGGAAAAATTCAGAAAGAAGGGAAATGGGTTCCACATCAATTATTGGAAAGTGCCATTGCGACCGGTTGAACATTTGCATTTCGTTGATCGCCAGGCAAAAAAAGAAGAGTCTTTTGTCTCGGATTGTTACTGGGGATGAAAAGTGGATCTATTTTGATAATCCGAAACGCAGAAAATCATGGGTGGATCCAGGCGAACCATCAACATCCACTCCGAGACGCAATATTCACGGTTCAAAAGTAATGCTCTGTATTTGGTGGGATAGTGTACTATGAGCTGTTAAATCCGCACGAGACTGTCACGGCTGATCGTTATCGACACCAATTGTACAAGTTGAAGCAAGCCTTGGACCAAAAACGACCAGCAATTGCGAGTAAACGACGGAAAGTGATTCTTCTTCGTGACAACGCTCGACCTGACGTTGCGTTATCAGTGAAAGAAACACTATTAGAGCTCGAATGGGAAGTCTTACCGCACCCCGCGTATTCTCCGGACATTGCTCCATGCGATTATTATTTGTTCCGGTGGATGCAACACGCTTTAGAGGATACACACTTTCATAATTTCGAAGAAGTGCGAAAATTCGTCGACGAATGGATGAACTGAAAAGAAGAGTGATTTTATCGTGGTGGAATCGATCTCTTGCCAGAAAGATGGGAAAAAGTTATAGAAAACGAAGGAAAATATTTTGATTAAGGTATTCATTCATTATCATATTTAAATACATGCGTTTTTGAGCAAAACAACCCTCAAAACTAAATCACACCCCTAATAATAAGAGGAGATCGGCAACCGAAGCGTGTTGTCGGGGCTTAAATTTGAAGGATGTTGCTCACGTGAGCGGATGCGCTACATTTCCCGCTAAAAGGATAGCGGAGTACGCGGTTGCCGAGATCCCAATCAGGATCCGTCTGATGACATACGTGTTACGACTACGTGAACAGAGCGGAACAGATGCACGGAACATGTTCCCCGATTGCCGCGGAAATTTCGTACGTGCCACGGCGGGTGTTCGCCAGCTTAGCTTTAAAGTCTTTATTATCGGATTTTTGACGTGACAATTCCCGCGATATCAATACAATATCAGAGCCCCGACAGAAATCCGAACCGTTATATTTCACGGTAAACGAGTCTATCGAGAAACTGCGAAACAATAATGCGCAGATCGCGGAGTGCATTTTTGTATCGTTTTTGTCGAAACGTGCGAGAACTCAATTTTCCCGTCGCACGGATGGAAAGTCGGTTGCATCGCGCACGATAATCCACCCCTGTCTATCTTATCGATCGATCGCGTTCTGAGAAGCGGCGTTAATTATGCGACGCGCAACGCTAACGAGAATTTACAATCTGTTGAGTCAATTTTCAGATTACAGCGGGAGCTCAGCGTAATGACCGTTTGAATAATCCCGCGCGCGGACACTCGCGCGAAAACACGCTCCAATTTTGAGAGCGCCTAGGGATGAAATCGTGCGTCTGCGCATGCGCGGACTCGTCCGGATTAGCCGCGCGAATTACTCGCGCTCCGTCGTTAATTCCACGCGCAGTTAGCGACGAATGCATCAACCACAGCTGCAATTACCGCACATGTGAACGGACCGGAAGACCAAAGTCTCATTTACCGGACGGATTGAGCGAGATTCCGGACGGTGCGACGGCGGAGCCGCACGATCCGGCGGAAATGAATTCTTCAGGGCGATCCTCTCGTTACCGCCCGACACCGCTGTAATTTACATCCAACAGGACACGTGGATATGCGATCCGTGCGAGTTGACGCGAGAATTAGAATACACTCTGTAATTTGCATTAGCGACAAAGCGCGCGAAGCGAGCGCCCGAGGCTCTCGCATGCAAATTTTCAAGTCCTCATCACCTCGGTATTAGTTTCTTACACGCGCATACGCGACCGTCATTGTACGAATATCGCAGACAAATTTTATCAGATGAGGGTCCTTCATGAGGATTCGGCGAAATGTAAGAAGAAAAAACGAGCAATTTGTCTTTTGCGGTTTGATAATTGTCCTGAACTCTTGAAGAGACTTTAAATGGGACAAACTTAAAAAGTGCATGCCGAGACCACTTTGCGTGTTCTATTCGCTTACTACGAAAACGCGCGCATGCGCGTGCGTGCGGGAGAGAGCGGGTTGATTTAAAATGCTGCTCGCAGTTGGAAAATGAGAGAACGAATAATCGAATGGGAATGCGATATTTGCGCGAGTTGACATTTGCAAGGAAAATATTTTTTATCAGATTGCGGGCGGCATGATAACGCGCGCTCACGAATTCAGGATAACAGTTGCGGCCGCATTTAAGTATAATTTGCGTTAAGAAAATACAGAAAATTTATTGGAACCCGCGTTACAGCCGACGTGACGCGTTCACGTTTACGTGACGTTATATTTGCGCTATTTGCATTTCCGTTGACACGCTGCGCGTCCTCACCCTCGTAATTAATACCGACAATTTCCTTTTTTATTTTTCCTCGTTTTTTTCCCCCTCGCGGAGGAACATCACGCAGAGGTGCGCGCCGAATGAAAATATCTCAGCTAGTTCTGTCGGCAATAACGATGTTTTATATCGCCGGCTGAAAAAGGACTGTCACAGCCGCGCGCGACCACGGGAAAATATATTTTTCCCGTCCCGGCCGGGTGAAAATGAGATAAAAAATCTTTTTTTCACGCGTGCGTTATACTGCGCGTATGTCACGACAAAAGCATCGTTCTTAACATCATAAACAACGTGCGCGCACCTCCAGCTTGATCATGCGATAGTAATTAACATATTTTTCGTCGCGGCATGTTACTCGCGTTCCGCTATGTATATCAGGTTGGCAGGTCACGAACAAATATGCATTACGAATCATTTATATGGCACGTGATTAGTATTGTAATAAACGCTTTATGAGTACTCGTAAAATTTGACTCTATCTGACATTCTATTCCTTCTAATTTTATATCAACGCAGTCACGTATGCCATTCTGTTAATTTACATTACACAACACAAATTAAAATCGTTGGCGTTTGCTCAATATTCTTCCGGAAAAAGTTGACGTTAAACGCGACAATATTTTTTAATTCTTCCATTATAACGAGATATTTTATTATTATATTTTCCTCTCAATTATCATCAAAGAATTCGCAAACAATTCGGTAAAAACACAAGAAAAACGTGTTCGCTGGAATGCTCAGCGAGACTGATGGAGGAAGCTGATCGCTGGTAAAAAGAAAATTGAAGAAATATGGCGAAGCTGGACGAACGAGCTGGAGCAAAGACAATGGCGGATAACGAAACGGTGAAAATGGCGGAGGGAGCAGCGGCGGCGGGAATCGGAGTACGATACGGCACGGTATCTCGAGACACTTTACTTAAGCTGCCTTCCGTCTCTTCCGGCTGTTGAAGCGATTTAATGCACATTCATGACGCAGAAAATAGACTGCCGATGGCCATGGAGAATAACTCCCTTAACGAGGGGATTTGTCGGGCGGCGCGACGCATCGCCGCTCGATGTAAATGTCGTTACGTCACGGTATTCTGCGTCTCATCGAATGACGGTGATTCGAAAAGAGAAATTAGTAACGCCGCGCCGGATTTTTTTTCCTCGTGCTTTTATCTCGATTCACGTATTATGTATTGTACGCTATTACGAGTTCTGCAGATTCAGAGAGTAAAACACTTTGAGTAGAATGCATTTTTAACACGGTGTTCACACAATTCAGGTCATCTAGGAATATTTAAATACGTCGAGTAATATTAGGACACGGAGTGATCACGATTTCAAATTAGATCCGGCTTTATGTCTTCAGTAAATTTATAATAAGCGGTGTCCACCTTCATCTTTCCGTTCTATTTTTCTGCTAAACTGCGTTAATCGTAACTCGATCAGAGAATCTGTTATTAATCTTTATGTCGTTTGCCATATTATTTAGAATTTGATGATGCAATTTCCGGCACTTCTTCTCGTGCTTGTAATTACAGTATAGATTATAAAAAGCTGTCGAATCAGGATACATCAATCATGAACACATATCATCAATCAATCAATAATGACAACATATTTGTCATGTACAACAGAAATAAAGAATTATATCTAATATTCTAATATCTTAATTATTTATCTCGCAAATGTACATCACATTCTCCCAACATTCATAATTAGCAAATCACGTAACAACGCCACAAGTAGCCATTGTACATGCACTCATATGGCATCCTCGGGAACTCGAAAACTTTTTGAGAAAAATACGAAACACCGGAAGCAACGAACGAGGACATCAAACGACATCGAAGGGTCTTCGTAGGAACAAGAAGAAGACAAAAACCTACGAAAGCACGAACGACGTGATATCTACGGACGATGGCGAAAACAGGGTAGCCGAGTTGTTAGTATATCGAACGTGCTTTATTTGAGCTGCCGCCACTTCCTTCTCTTCCGACATGCTACTTCGTCTACTCTGTTTCTGTCTCTTTCTTTGTCTCTCTTTATTGTATTGTATTTGATGAAAAATGCAGTGTAGGGAATGAACCTTGTCCGGATTACAAAACTAAAAGGCGATTTATTTATTATATTCTCTTTGGCACGCACTCTCTTACAACGACGAGAACGTTAAATGGAGAAGAAGAAAACAAAAGAAAATTAAACATGTCGACATTTATCGATCACTCACAATGTATCGATAATCAATATTGCAAACAATTCAAATGCAAACAAATAAAAACTTAAATTTAAATATTTCCTTTTTTTATAAACTTTTTGCAACAGTATTGTAGCACGCTTTATGTGCTGGTCCCGTTATTACTTCGTTTGCTATTAACTATACTTCGTCTCTGTTATTCCTACTATATATTAACTAAGTAATTCGGGTCGCGTCTAGATGACAATAAGCTCAATGTAACGACGTTTTGAAGAATTCTGTTTTTTGTTTTCTGAAGGTTGCTTATCCTGCTAAAAAAGTAATATGCGACAAGCTATTATTATGTTGTATTATCATAAGTATATGTTTAATTTGACTCATCACTATTTGAATCCGCATTACTTAGTTAATGATCTAATATGGCATCTAGAGGAGATTAAGGTCGGTATTCATAGGCCATTCTTAAACTTCGCGAAACTGCGACCGCCGAAATGAAGCGCGTACACGCCGAATGCGCGCCGGCTGAACGCTCGGTCTCGCGTGCGAAATGAGAAGCGAGTTCAACGGCAACGGTTCAAAAGTTACTCACAGACCGAAAAGACCGTACGGACGCGGACGGAATTCAACAGGATGCGATTGCGATTAGTTTGCACGCAACCTGCAGCGAGCTGCGAGCCAAAACAGCGTTTTGATCTTTGAGAAATTGAGCGTTCTATGTCTCTTCCCTTTTATCGGCATCTCGGCCAAACGAAACCGTTCACGATATTTTTGTTCCGCAGCCAGGATACCACGGTAACAAAGAAGTCACTCTTTTCCCGGATAAACGGAAATAAACTCGCTCGACGGAGCGAAACGACAGCTTATGCGATATGTATATCACACGCGAATTAAAAGCAACAGCTCTTCCTGGAAAGCACAATTTCCCTTTTCTTTAATATTCATCATGCTATCTTGGTCTCTCGCTTTCCCGATAAAGATGGTCGATACAAAAGCACTCCGTGATATTTATGAGAATACGTTTCCTCTTCATTTATTCACACACATATATGCACACACACAATCGAATCAAGAAGAATTCTTCCGGTTACGTAATATACGATATTTCTCGTATTGTGCAATATTTCTTTCGAGTTTGTGTCGGTAATCGATACGCGAAAACCGCCGCGTGTGGGGATTCTTACTGGTTCTTTCTGGAGAACTTAATAGGTGTACGGAGCTCTCGACGACGATAGGAACCTTTTGTACACGAGTATAATCCAAGACGGCACGCGCCGTAACGACGGAAGACACAGAGATCAATTCTTTGTTGTGTCGGGGAACTAACGCAAGCAGCTTAAACGTCGTTCCCTCTGTTTCTGGCGCGGAGGGAATTAAATGTTTACCGCGTTAACAATACCTGGAAGTATCCCACTGGTGCAATTATTCCGCATCAATCTCGTAACAGCAACTACTGATGTCGAAAGTTACCGATCTAATGATGGCAGGAATTTATTGATGAAAACACGCTTGAATCATTATCTGATTCTTAATGCTACTTGCAATTAAATAAATTCCCGGAAATCCGTTAGATTGCCGACGTTCTTATTTAATTTGATTTAATTTGCGATCTCTCTTGTTTACCGAACAGTGTTCGCTCTCAATCAGCATGCTCGTTTTAAAGCGAGTGATCTTGAACGCTCGTCGGATTTTTCTTTTAATCCCATTCACTGGACGTTACTGTACTTTGAAAGAAAACACCGAGCTACTTCGTAAGCTCGAGCGGTCGTCACCGAAAATCCCGCTAGCAAATAGCTCCCGTGACCCGATTCAGCTGGTCTCTGGTTTTATGTAACGGTTGATTTTATGTAATGCACCGTTTCAGTTCAGGGATTACGACTGGACAAGAAAATGCGGCCGTACACGACGCGTATTCTTTCGCGGATGACGGACAAGCGGATTTTTCTTACGAAGTGAGCTGAACGGAAGTCAATTACATCCTCGTAAGAAATACATCGAGCAGCTTAGGGTCAGAAAAATTGCACTTAATTTTAAGTAAACGTTAAGTGTCTTTAGACAAGCCACACGTTTTAATACGTATTACCTATTATAATAAATAGACTGTGCTTGGCATTATTGCAGTTAAAAATAATTATGACTAATACGAAATTCGAGTTCCATTAATAAGCATTTATGTGAATTACATAAATTGCCCTTTCAACTTGGTAATCAAGTAGACTAGGTCCCATTCAATCCAACGTGCATTAAAATGATTGATTTTCCTATAGTATCCGATCAGATGCAGAGATCGCGAAATGACGGCAATGCAGAATATTGACAATGCCGTTATCTCGAAATTAAATCGTTCTGAGCCAGATGGATGCACTTTTATCGATATTCCGTTTTGTTATCGCGCCCGTGGCATGAACTACCTGCCCAGAACGCGGAGAGAACGCGGTGGGTTCTCGTTCGCAGATGCTATTTATGATAATCAAATGGTCGACGCGGATCATTGGCGGCGGTTGCGACTTGCCATGTGAGCGTATGTACGTGTATGTGTGTATTCGATATATGCGTGTGCGCACACTCACGCGGTATTTAAGAGCAATTCCCGCTTTTGCGATGTAATAGATGGGCCGAATTGATAAATCCATTTACATTGTGCTCCACCTTCGTGTGTCATCGATCAGTCCACGAGCGATAGCAGGTTCATTTTACATTTTATCCGTTTTAATCGATTCATTGCGAGTGCCACCAAAGTGGCATAATCGCGCCGATAAGCATCATCTTGCGAGTGCACGCGTGCGATAATAAAACGTAATCTCTCGATTGCCTCTCAATTACGACGAAGCTTGTTGAAAAGTTCTCTGTGTTTTCTCGCTAACGGAAAAAATGCATTTGCTTTCGCTGTAACTGCGAAGGGATTGAACGGCTGCTTCCCTTATACAATTCTCTCATTCGGAGATTTCACATTTGCAATTGAAATTAAAATTCATTATCGATGATGCAGCTGACGCAACGTTACGATTATCAAATTTCCGCGTAACGAAAAGTACGTAACGCTTTAGTACGAATTTCCGATTAACGTATCTCTGCTGCGCGAGATGAAATCAATATCGCCGGTTCCCGCTAAAGATATATGCGATATTACGCAATTCTCCTCGTTATATCATCGTCATTATCGAAAATGCGTCGGCGCGTGTTAAACCGGTTTTTAACAGCAAAGCTAATGAGACGCGATACACGCGATGCTTCTGCCATTCCCGCAATATCTGTTTTTCATAATCCACTTATTTAAAATTGGCCATTATAATCCCGGTCGAAGACGAGAGTAATAATTAGTGTTATCGAAATCAAAGCAGAATTTCAGCGAGCCAGGCGAGATAAACGGATGATTGTGCGATTGGGTTTCGTAATAAAAATCGAGTTTGCGTTATTTGCTACATTATCTCGTAGCGTTCGGTATGTACATACGTGCCATCCGATATCGCGCATCGAATTTTTATACGCAAAGCTGTAAATAATATATCCGGTTTTTATAATCTGTTATATAATAAAAAAAACATGGTTAGCGTTATAAGAGTAGATAAGCCGCTCAAAATAAACCGGTTTCTCTCATAAAACAAATTACAGTTTTGTCGCGCGACGATGCTTGTTATTGAAAATATAGATTAGATGACGCAAATCCTTCGATTTATAAAACGATCACGATCTGTAATACGATAGTCTATCGTAAATCGAATTTGCTTTTGTGTTTAATTGAAAATTTGAAAAAAAAAGACAGGAAGCTACAGGCAATCGTAAAATAATATCTATTTCTAAGCCAGCCATTTATTACTTTTGAAGCCTGCAATATCAATAAATAATCCAACTGAAAATCCTTTTCAAACGATACGATTGATCAAACTGCAAGAGTCTAAATCCGCACACCTATTATTGCGAGTTCAATCACTCTATAATAAAAAAATAAAATAAACAAATGTAATATATTGTTGATTTGGGAAATGGTGTGTTGTCGAACGCGTTAATTAACGGCAAATATTACGCGCGCGCTTAATTACGCGACATAGAGTAAATTCGAGCGTCACTCCGTCACCGCGGATTCGAGCCTGTTGACCAAAGACAACGGAATTTGTTCGCAAAAAATGCTTTCCGTGGGCCATGAGTTCGTGGAGTCTCCCGGAAGCGGGACGAGGTAGGAAGCGGCTAGGTGCGGAGAGTGGAAACTCCAGAGCGCACATGGTGGCGTTCGTAATTCCGTTCGAATTCATCCGGATGTGTCAGTGCATCTCTACCCGGCAGGGTCGGTCGGAAAAGCTCGGAGAAGCAAGACGAGCGGTCATCGGCGTCCAAGAGGGCGACGTATCGACGTATCGTCCTTCGACTCTTCGAATGTTCGCCGATAACCGCCGGCGAAGGTGATGCAGGACCGCGTGCGGGAAATGATCATGGTTATTTCAGGCCACTGGCGCAGGGGTAGGTGAGGTGGCGAGGTGGCGGGGGACGTTGGAGAGAACGTTCTCGAGGAAATGGAATATTCCACTTCGCGGGATATTGGACAAACGAGGAGCCATTCGGCGAAAATGATGGGCGAGTGTCCGCTCGTGGAAGCTCGACGACGACGGCGCCGGCGGGTGGCCAGTTGCGGGTGCATAGTTGCGGCAGACTTGCGCATATGGCGAGTAGGCAAGTTGGAACCTCGGCTTGGATGTCCCATCGAGCGTGCGGGATGGCTGGCAGCTGACTCGAAGATGACAGTTTGCGAGCAAACTGGAGCGGCAGAGAACGTCGATGAGAGAGGTTCACTCGCAATAACGATTGCGACCCTCGGTACTTCGTAACATGCGAACGCGGTTGCGAATAAATGAGTCGAGATCGGTGATAGTGGGTCATCGAAACTGATTCGGAGACGGAGAGATTTGCTCGCGGAAAAACTGGAGCAATTTCGAATATCAATACGTCACGTCGTTTGGCGGGTTTTTGGTTTCCGTAAGCGAAAACGTCAGCGCCAGAATATTGAATTCGATAGGACGGGAGGGAGTGTTTAAATTCGTAATGATTCTCTTTAGTATTAAGTAAAACTGGATAAAACGGGTTAATTAGTTTGCACATAATTTACCGTTAAATTTGGATTTTATCTCAGAATCCTATTACGTGCGATATGTTGCAATGATAGTTCAACGTGGCGTTCTATTATATTTTATGGTTCTTCTCTCGTTCGTTCGCTCGCTCGAAAGGAATTCTTGCGTAAAACGCACGGCGAGATAAATATCAACAAAAATCGGTGAACAACCAACTTTACAACTTTTCGCTCCGTAATTAGATTTGCAAAGATACCGGCCGCGAAATTATGCACGTTAATCATGTTAACCGACGCGATGCCGGATTAAAATTCATCTTAGGCAACAGCTGGCGCAACAAAAAGTTAGTTGCCGCCGGCCATGGGTCGAGAAGTGCAGCAAAATGGAGAGAAGGTGGAATATTCCATCCCGCGGAATAAACGAGCCCGAGGATCTTTTATGAAAGACAATGGGAACCGGTATCGGATAAATGCCATTCGCGGGTGTAACTTGGTTATGAAAATGAATGGAAGTTTAGCGATCTCGCGCATAAAATTTCCGGCAACATCGGCGAGCGCGGAAAATCGCGTTACGCCACGCCATTGTAAATGAGCATCGATAAAGAGCTTTTTACATAAAAACTTATACTTGCTTCGAGGGGGGATTATTTATTTTACTCGTTATTTTACTCGCTTCAGACTAGGAATTTTATCGCATATTTTATTCCGCATATGAGATTCACGTGATACGAGGAGACGCACTTTAACATTCGCCAGAGGGATGCAAGAGAATTTTTGCATGCGGTTTTGTTTCTGGAGGATAAATATACGACGTTCCAAAGAGAATGCTTCTACTTTCACGTGACCTAATTAAAAGACTGCACATGAAATTATCCCGGAATTAACCGCCGACTTGCCTCGCACGCGCTAATTATTTAACGCGCGCATGCACGACTCTGGTTCTGTTCTAGCGGAACTCCGGGCTTCGAGTCGCCCCCGGTGGAGTTAAAAATTATAATTGCCCGCCGCCTTAAAGACGTTCTCAGGTATGCCGGGGGTAATGAAAGAAGTAGCCTGAAATGGGGCGCGAGGATCATGGGAGAAAATGGGGCCCGGCAGAATATTCCACTTCGTGGCTGTTGGGCAAACGAGGCGAGCGCTTTGAGGGCGACGTGATGGCTAAGGGTATTTGCCGCAACGCGAGCCCGAGCGTTGCAACGCGCGTAGTCGCATAGTTGCCCATGCGAGCGAAGCATCCAGCGCGCGCAATTGCCATACCGAAAACGGCGTGAATGGAATGAAGTTTCGACCATCACGGCTTACCGCCACGAGGCGAGCTGATTTTCATCCGCGGCAATATCCGCAGCGAGACGCTCGCCGGTCTTCGCGAGGATTAAGTTCTCGGGTTAAACAGGGGGAAGGCAGCGAGTCTCCCGCAATGTTTCCGGGCGAAGTTGTAATCTGAATTTATCGCGCGCGCGTATCATCGCGATATAAAAGCTGCATCCCCTTTTACGCGCGTGTCCGCGTAAAATGGAGTGCACCTTTTTAACATTATAAGCTCTAAGGTTTATCGTTACCCACGTCGCGGCGCGAGTCCGTCTGCAAAAGCCTAGAGTTACATCGAGTGTGTTCCATGGACTCTCGTATTATCTTCGTTGGTTGTTCGGTGAACCAGTTTGGCGGAAGGAATAAAATTTTTGCTGGTCGGGAAAGTCATGAGGGGTAAAATCTTCCTCTGGATCCCCCTCGCTAGAAAAATATTTCGTCCAGAAAAAGATCGGATCTCGTCTATTTTACAAAGGCTGAATGCAGACGAAAGTCCTCGAGAGCAAATATATTTGCTCGACAGTTTGCGTAACGGATAACAACGAACGTGTGGATAATGGCGCGTCGCATCGACCATTTTCACCTTTTTCGCTCTTTTGCATTTCGTGATGGCTCCTCGTTATGCTCATCTTGATTAATTATTAATGATTCAGGTATTACCTCATCGCACGAGCTTGAACTTGCTGGAGCTTAAGAGATTATTTTGTCGCTCGCGTATTATGAGATTTTTCTTTTTTAAATCTGTCGAAATACCAACAGTGAGATACATCGAAATCTCGCTTCGAGACTCAGCTTGATCGCGCGGAAAAGCATTGCCATTCGGCGAAATTATGGAGGAGTATTATCGCAGCGTGGTGTAGGTATATCAATAATTACAAAAGACCCTTGCTGTTACGCTTCAGAGGGAGCTCGGCGACTGCGCGCGGCGTGCGTACGAACGCTATTAAACGTTTCCTCCGAAAGCATGCCCGCATTAAACCCCGCATTTCGGTTCGAGCGCGTCTCTCGCTCGCAGCATCCGTCGCTCCATTCCCACCCCTTTGTCTCGGATAAAACGCGTAATCGCCCGGCGGTGAGCATGTCGCGTTCCGCATTCGCGTAATGGCGAGGAGCAACGCCGGCTGGAAATGGCTTCTACGATTGCGGATGATGCGCCAGGGGAACGAAGAGAACGCCACTTCGCGAATGCGTGGATTTCCGCGCGGGCGAGATGACCCGCGAATCCCGATCGCGTTTTGCAAATGCTCGATGCGGGAAATAAAAGAAGAGAAAAAGAGCAGAAGGAAGTCCTTTCGGTTCGCGGATGTCGCGAGAGGGATGTGCGAGGGGTGCGGGACTGGGTCGCGGCTTTTTGCGAGTTTCAGCGAAGGAAAACTCGCATTTCTTGTCGGTGCGGGGGTGAGCGAAGGGGCGAGAAGCCGGGATAAGGTAAAGTCCCCTATTCGCCGCAGGTTTTATTCAAATTCACCTCGCCCCTGAGTACCAGCTGCGTCCTTCGCCCCGTGTCCTCGTTTCTTTCGGCGCACCGCAAGCACCCCGGCTGATTCAATGGGAAAGAAAGTTACGCGCAGATCTGCGGAATCGCGTGACCACGCGCTATTTTATCGCCGGGGCAGGAGGGCTCTGCCTTTCCCTCTCACCCCCTGCTCGCGGATGTTTGGTGCTTTGCTTGGCAATGGTGCTAAGGTCGCTCACCCCACGCGGAGAATGGACCTCGAGGCGGAGATTCCCGGTGGTGGAATGCATGCTCGGAAACGAAGTAAAAATGACAGGGAGATTCATGGTTCCTTAAACACGTGCCACTATTAAATCTCCATGTATCCGCCATTACGTTTATCTCGTCTAACTGCGAAGTCACGGAAGGAATAATTCGCGCTCTCCACCACGCGCATCACTTTCCTGGACGATACATCAACCATGGGAAATATGTCGCGCGTGAAAAAAAATGAAAGAAATTCCATGCGATTGTACGTAAGAAATGAGATTCCTCGAGGGGAGTGACTTGATTAAAAAGCGCGGTGAAGGTTGCGAAGGGGATGTTTTATTTCCTGCTCGCCGCGATCTGCCGACGAACGGGGATGCGTCACCCAATTGCTCGTATTATTAGAGATGTCGCAATTAAGAAACTGTCACATTGATGCTTCGACAGTACCGACCGGAAGCCTTACAGCTCTCGAGGATTAAAACTCGTATTCGCGGATTAACGAAAAGACGCGCGCGCGGTGCCCTCCGCGGAAGTTGGCGCGAACTTTATCTCCTTCGCTGCAACTTATAGAATAGAAATCCGGTCACGTGTAGGGTGTCAGAGCGACGTTATTAAATTGAACGACTAGACTAGAGCGCGAATGATATATCCTGGTGGCTTCTTTATGCAGCTGAATGAGGAACGTAGTGAGACTTTTCGTGCGCGCGAGTAGATCGCTCGTAGAATTCTCCGCCTGCGAGTGTTTCGATCTTGATCGCCGACTTTGTAAAGTTTCTCATAAATCCATGCTATCATCGCTTATTTCATTAACAGAGTAGAAGAAGAGAGAGGATCGAGAAGATAAATATGTAAAGAGCAGATGCAAGCACTGAACTTTGTTCTTTGATAAAGAGATACATAGTTAATTGCATAATAAAATAATTACTAGGCTGAAATCTGAAAACGTTGTTATACGGTGGTCATATTGCATGTGTATATTTAAATGAATTTGGTATAAAAGCTTTTTAGATGAGGATTTTTGTCGTTTTCCTTTCTGCGAGGATATCTATATTTAACAGTTAATGTTTCATTCATTCGACACAAAATGACGCGATGGCGTTAAGTGTCCTTTAAACGCAATTAAATAACGATAATTTCGCGCCATGAAAATCGAGTTTCTCGTAAGCTCTTTTTGATATCCCGTCCCATGATTAATGTTCTTGCGATTGCGTGCATACGTAAGTCATCGTATATGTTATACAATATTATTATTATACATATTGTATTACGATATGAATAATTTGGAGCAACAGATGCTGTTAGTTAATTACCGCGTACGTATGTAATTATCGCAATTACGCAGTTAATAGTATTATTAACCATCTAACGACGCGGTTAAATATTGCGATCGTCCAGATAATTGACGCAGCCATCAAACATTTCATGCATAATAACATAATTAAATTTCGCACGTTGAATTCTGCGAATTCATTCACGCCAACGCTCGCATTTGGCGCGAATTCACGCGCATATTTGAATTCTCTTGAAGCTCCCATCGGATCGTTTTCGGATCTGCGGATTTCTCATAGTGGTTTGCGCCTCCTTAAATGTGGGAAATCTATATCTGCAGATACGCCGGCCAGGATATGGCGGAGCCGTGTCCGTGCTCGGACATATTTTACCGGCGTAGTCTGTAGTCGCCATTGCCATCGGCAATTCACACACCAGGAAATCGACTGAACTGATTAGATTTCAGATACAGTCGACACTCGTGGCGACACAATGCCGTGAGCAGGCTCGATACCGCGATCTTTATCTAAATGGCGAAGTTCGGTAGTATCTTGGTAATACGGTGCTGTGACGTTTCCAATCTATGACGTCGAAGGTAAATTTTACAACGGCGAAGTCACGGTATCATTAAATAAATTCCGGACAATTCGGCGTCTTCCGAAACAACGAGAAATAAAATTTGATTCCTGCTTTAAAAAAGATCTCGCGCGAGATTGAGATCTTCCATCATAAAACTCGAAAACGGCGGTGTATCGTCCATTAGCGATTCGCTCGCGACTTTTACGGAGCGGAGAAATTTATTCCGCTATTATATTTATCAGTCTTAATGGATTTATGTATTGGCCATGCTCGTAGCTCGTCGTCAGGAAAGCGGGCGACGCATACGACATGCACGCTCGCGGAATTAATATCCTGCTAACATTATTATGGGGAACATCATAGTCGCCGATTATCGTAAATTGATAACCGAGTCCCGTGCCCGCGTTTCGTATCGTTGCAATCCGCTGTCGTGTTTCACGATTTCTATCTGGCATCGGTTCGGGAAGCATCAACACTACGTATATAAATACGTAGGTTATCACGTGCACCGTGCGCGCGAACAGCTGCCGTTAGCTGTTAGCTATGTAGACACTATATTTGATAAAAAATTCTATACACATATATATATATACACACGCACACACACACATGACGCGTCGTATTGGACAATGCAATGCAAAAATATCTGAAAAAATTGTTCCCGGAAAAATCGGATTTTATACTTTCAGTTTTTTATCGCAGAGAAACTGCGAGATTTTTACGAAATTCCTCATTTCCAATTTCTCTTCAGCGCTGAATTTATCAAAGTCAGCTACGTATTTTTTTCAAATAGATGGATTTAAAGGATTTTCAAAAATTTTATTTTATAATTTAGTTTCTGCCTTTGATATCACACATTAAATTAAATGAATTAATCTTGTCAAATTGCAGTACGGTTTCGATGAGCTTTGAGCTTTAGTAATTTAATAAGTGTTTATTTCTCATATCTCTTTTCATCATCGAATGTTTTTATTAAATGCAAATTTAAAAACAAACTTGCTTGCTAAACTGTTGGTTGAAAATGAATGTTTCTATCTTCCCAGGAACGTGAATAATAATATTAGAATTACAATAATGTTAATACTGATTATAATAAGAAAGAATACATGTCAGTTCAATATTTAAACCGGGAATAAAAACTTTGCATTAGATCGGGGTATTTTATTGCATATCAAATTTCAATTTCATTTTCAAAAATTTGAAACAATTTAAAGTAAAGAACCGAAAACCTCCAACGTAATTGCTAAAGTCGCTTTCTGTATTGAAGATAAATTTGCTCCCAACCTCGTCAGGTTTTAAATCCATGATGATTGTGGTACAACTTGTTATTACATTTTCACAGTATTATATAGTATAATAATAATAATACTATATCCGTGCGCTCTGATTGGACGAAGGAAAAAGTGACGCGCGAGGAGCGAATCAGTACTCACCTCAGTATGCAGTACTCGACCACGAGTTTTACATGAATGGTCGGGCTACTCGATCTCTCATCTTTTCGTTCGGTCCGCAGCTCAGTATTATCCTGCCATTATCATCGTCGGTCCGCGGGGCGAGTTATCACGAACTCGAAATCGGCCGCGTTACCGCGCCGATAATTGGCGCGCGCGAAATGTATATACCTGCGTCGGCGTTATCACGCCGTGGGCTACGTCACCGTTTCGCGTTTACGGCGGCCCTTCGAGGTCGCGCTTCGTGTCAGCTTCCGCCGACGACTGACGACCGCTCCTGGGCTCGGCGCCTGCGCCCCATCGCGACGCTACGGCCCTGCCGCGCGCCCTCCTCGACTCTGAAGCTAATGATTATAGCGGGGTCGATCGGGGCAATCGCGGATGGATATGCGGGGGTAAACACGTGGCACACTCCGGGGCACTCTGCTTTTTCGAAGATCGATCGTCAGATTGTCACGACGTTCTGGATAATGATTAATAATCCGGCTGTTGGACAACAGTTTTCTGTCTGTAATTACTTGAATAATTGATTGATAAAGTTGTGACAAAGATCAGGTTCATTCTGGATATCGTTAGACGTGCGATTGTCATTAGGTTTGGAGGGATACATCCCGACGGTAAATCAAAGTGCTGTAATGAAAATGATAATTATTTATCTCGTGAATAACGGATGTCAAATGACATGGCAGAAAATTGTACCGCTTTTACAATGCTACGATTGCTCAAATCAATCCGGAAACGACCCGTTCTACGCCACTATTCCGGCGCATTGTGACATCAATAACGCTTCACGTTGAAAATCTTTTTCACTCCGCCGGTGTCTGAACAACGCCGATTCCATTTTCGCGGTTTATTATAAAAGTGATTCGCGTTGCGGTTGATACGCGTGTCAGGCTTGACTGGTCGTCCGTGATTTTGCGAATTAAATGCGTCGAACACGGACGTCTCTTTGTACGCGCGCGCTTCGAAAATGCATTTCCGAAGCGACGCGATTCGCGTAGGCGTGACATTTTGGCGGGAAATTCTTCCGATTAAAGGGGGGAAGGGAGGCCGTCGCAATTATGACGGACGAATAAATAAGGACGTTAACTAGCGACCGTGTAAAAGCGGTGACACGACGACGCATCACGGCGGAACAAAGTGTCGCGCGAGATAAAACGCAGCTCCGGCGTCGCGGCCTGTCGAAACTCCTGACCATTGTTTGAGATTAAAATAAAGCCGCGACTCGCACCCTCGCTAACGAGTCGCCGGCGCTTAATTGGCAACGAGCCGAGCCCGGGCTTGTTGCCTCTCCGACAATCCCGCGAGCAGAGGCACAACGCGTGATTTTCCCGTTTTCTTTCTCTTTCTCGAGAACGCGACAGTAACCGGGAATCGGCAGCTTCCATCGTCTAATTTATTGAAGCTTTAATCAGAAAAACGTCTGTCGGAAATAGAGAAAAAACCGTGGAGAGATTATCGAGCCGCCGCGGGAGTTGGGAGGAAACCTGCTTGTTTAATCATCCGATCCCCAGCAAATGTTTCGTTCTTTGATTTTGCGGAAGGCTTGGTTTTCAGTTTTTTTTTTTTCACTCGATTTCGAGCGCTAATAGGAAAAAATGCAGCGTACAACGAGAAGAAATCGCGCATGAAAATTCGGATCGTGCCGTGACCGAGAAACGTTGAAGCGATGGTGGCGCCATGGAAGACGCGAGGAAAGATGAAAAAAAAGCTCACACGAAAATACTCTCTCGCGACCGTAACAGATTGGCAGTGGAACTGGCGGGTCAGCATTTTTCTGCAGGTTTTGGAGGGGAAGGAGGCACGAAGAGGGAGGAGGCTACAGAGATTAAAAGGTTCGGAGCCCGCTCGGCCGTAATAAGAGTCAGCATCTTTTTCTGGGCAATATTTCACGTCACTACACACCATTTCACCGCAATTAAGATTTGAAAATTTCGGCTGGTTTATCGAGGAGGTCCGGTGCCCCCTTTCCCCCTTTACCTCCCGTGACTGGTTAATCATTCATCAGTCAGAATCCTTTAATGTTGCTTGAGAACGCGTAAGGCGAGTAAGATAGATATTTATGTCGCGGAAATATTTAATTAAGCATTATTGGATCGATTACTCGATGATCTAGCGGAATCGAAAGAAATACAATTTGGCCTTTATTGCTAATTTAACGGTACTCCGACATGTATAAACCGCAAAACAGTAACTCCATTATGCCCTATAAAGACGCGTCGTAAAAACTGACAGATACAAATCCATTATCTGTTTCTGGCAAACAACAGTTATCTGGTTTTATTTACAGCACCTGGTACCTGGTAGCGTAAGGCAAGTCGTAGCGAATGCTGCCGCGCGTTTATTCATACGCGGCGCGTATCTCTCACATCCTCACGCGATAAATATATGCAAATAGAATGCCGGCAGGAGCGACGTTTATACCCGCACAGCGGAAATTTCAATTTCGCTCGGGTAAGGGAACCGCGGCGCGGTGGCGGATTGCGAAGGCAAAGATAGCGGCGACGCGAAAGCGCGCGAACGGTAACAACATGTAAATCCCATGAAAAAGCGAGGATGCGCGCGTACGCGGAAGTCCGGGGCGCGAGGAGACCGCCATTATCGCGAGCCGACAAATGCAACGGAAGTTCGGGAAACGCTCGAGAAAACGCGCGGGATAGGGTGTCGCTGTCTCTTTCCTCTTTTTTCCCCTCCCCGTTTATCGACGGTGCGCCTCGACGTCCCCTTTGACGTCGCGACGTCGATCGCGAAGGCACGCAAACGTTGGCGAAGTAACGCCTTTTCGAATTCGTGCCAGTTTCCTGCTTGGCGATTTCCGCGAAGTTCCAGCGACGTAGTCGTGTCAGAAGCGCATGGGGATTCGGGTCGTCGCGCATTGCCGAAGTCGATATGACTTCGATATGTCGGGCTTGTACTCCCGTATACTTCCGGCGCCCGTGTAATTTTGTAGCACAGCCGAGAATATCCGCATTGGGACGAAAGGGCGTCGCTACCCCCGTGACAACATTTCGTGCCGCACGATCGTCTGCAGGGCTTCCGGCGGCCGCAAGCAGCACCCCCGATTTTGTATACTACTTCGATGTCAGGTTTTTCGTCAACACTTGCAACGTGAATTGCAATAAAAATATAAAAATATAAAAAGATAGGTGAGCGTGACTCTTCGGCAAACATCGAGCTTTCTTTTAGCAAGCTCTTTGGCAACTTGGTTCGCTCGACATGGCGTAAACTTTTACAAATTTATTTAATCGCGTATTAGCGTATCGGTGATTTTATGTTATGTTTTCAGAGATACAGGTACACTGATAATCAAATCGATGATATAATAAAATTGACTATATTTGCATGGTAAAAAAATTATAGTCGAGATATTCATTTTTATAATACATTCTATTATAATACTAATAATATAAACCATTACTATTCCATTATACCACTATTCTATATGCTTGGCGCCTCAGGATACTATAAATTACAGTAAAATTATAATAATTTCAACTATATTTTTTTATCAGTGTACATAAAATCCGTTTATCTCGCATTTCACTGGAATTAAGAAATGTACTCGTTACTCCCTTGTGGAATAAGGAACTGTTCTACACACACCCGCTTCGATCGCTAAATAATAGCCGGTGCGCGCGCGGGTTGCGCATCGCCGTCATTTATAAATTATCACGCTCGAAGACGCCTGTTCCCGGCAGATCACGCTTGAAGCACCCTAATCGGATTCTCGACGGTTCTCGCCTTCCGGTTACAGAGCCGGCGAGAGAGAGGATAATCCCATTGGCCGTCTCTGGCATTAGTTTATAGCGTTGATTTCGCGCGCGTGCGCGCGCGCGAACGCAATGCGCGATTCGATTACGGTTTGCAGCGCGCGATCGCGCGGCGCGGAGCGGACCGGAGCGGAGCGATCGAAGCACCGTGCGGCAAAATTGCGTTAAACTAATTGCCGACATCGCCAGACGGATCGTCCGTCCACTCGCATCAGATTTGCGAGCCTTGCTCGCGATCTACCTCAACCCCTCTCCTCTTCCTCTTCCTTCTCGCCTTCGGCCTCAATTAAGAATACCGTTGCGGTTTTCCCAGCAACGAGCTCCACCCTCCAGTGGAGGGATCGCGGCTGTCTGTAATCAGATTACCCTCGTTTCTGGCGGATCCGCCCTGATGCGCGTCTGCTTTCGCGTTAATCGGCCGAAAAATTTGCCGAACAATCGTTATTACAGGAAAAAGAGGGAGTGGGAGAGGGTTCTTGTTTTGTGGGTCAATCATCGCAGTCTATTGTTTCTTTTTTCTTTCGGATGCTCTCGCATCGAAAATCTTTTTCCATCGCGCGCGGGACAGATTTACGTGGGTTTTGTTAGCCAGCCGGCCGTTCGACGAATCGCGTCCCGCGAGAGGATGGAAAAATTTCATCTGTACTCTTTCCGGCTATTGTTACTGCGACGGGTGAAACGGATATTTGTATTCACCGGTTGAATTCGGTAAAGGCGGATATTTGCTGACGCGGTGCACAGTTTTGCGCTTGGCTTGTTTAATTGGCGATAATATTGTCCTTTGATTCGCCATTATTACTCGTCGTGGGAGGTTTACAAAACGTTTACAATTATGAGTAATCAAGGAATTGTTATCGATCGCATTCAACCATTAATGTACATGTTAAGGATGATAAAGCAATTAGTATTATAATTTTATTATTTACTAGCATCCCCCGTCACGCGGGCTTCGCCCGCGATATTATGTGTAGAATTGAATAAAAACACATTTTACCCCTTCTCACCCGTTAGGGGTGGAATTTCGGAAAACCCACCCTTAGTGAACACCTACGTAATAGTAGGAATATACCCTTAAAATTTCAAGTCGATAGATGCAGTGGTTCGGGCTGCACGTTGATGAGTCAGTGAGTGGTATTTGGCTTATATACAGTGCTGGCAAAAAGTTCCGGAACGGTTAAAAATCTTGAAAAATAATGATTTAGTGGAAAAATGTTTCAAACAAAAAGTATAGGGCTTAAAAAAATCTATTAAATGATTATATACATTTGACCTTGGTATGACCTTGGAAAGCCCGGTCATGGTCAACATAAAAATCTTAAATGGAAACCCCTATTTTTTATTACATATTCTTGTAGCTTAGCTCGAGAGCTTTTCGAAACGTTATAATAAATTTTTTTTCTCTTACGTACTTTTTGACTTATAAGGCTTGAAGGTGACACAGTACCGCCGGCATTAGAATTACCCAAGGTGTACCGCGTAGAGGTTGCACGGTCGGATTTACACCTCTTTTGTGTGTGTGTGTGCGTGTGCGTGCGTGCGTGCGTATGTGTGCGTGTATGAGTGTGTGCGCGCGCGCGGTCAAATATATATCATCATCTAATAGATTTTTTTAAGCCCTATACTTTTTGTTTGAAACATTTTTCCACTAAATCATTATTTTCCAAGATTTTTAACCGTTCCGGAACTTTTTGCCAGCACTGTATATATATAGATTATATATACAGGGTGTCCCGGGTTTTAACCGACAAACTGCGGGAGCATATTCTACTAGTGGAAATAAGAAAAAATTCTTATATCGAGTTTGCTTAGAAATGCTTTATTACAAAGTTATAAACCAATATTGAAAAGAAATATCAGATAAGTAACAACGGAACATAGTGTAGAATTTGGAAGGTCGAGGATGTTTATGTTACGTGTATTCACATGTATTCATGTTCACTATGTTGAAACGATTCAGTATAATTGTTACTTTCACAACAGTAGCTGTTAGATTTCAATTGTCGTGTGAACTAGCAATTACTATCAGAATGCCAAAAGTGTTTTCAAATGAGGAATACACCGATATTCATTTCGTGTACGGATTCTGTGACGGAAATGCACGAGCTGCCGTACGAGAGTATCAACGTAGATTTCCTAACAGGAGAGTACCAGATAGATTTAAAGCAACGAATTACTAATTCAGTTACTGAGATGCAAGAAAATTTTCAGGAATGTCGTACCGTAACAAATTCTGTACTACGTCGATGTCTAGCTTGTATCGATGTGCAAGGACAACATTTTAAAATGCGTCACTAAATCATTGCGTAGATAATTTTTATTTTTGTGAAAAAATCCGTTGTTACTTATCTGATATTTCTTTTCAATATTGGTTTATAACTTTGTAATAAAGCATTTCTAAGCAAACTCGATATAAGAATTTTTTCTTATTTCCACTAGTAGAATATGCTCCCGCAGTTTGTCGGTTAAAACCCGGGACACCCTGTATATATATATAGATTAGCACTATAACGTTGTTCTTAATGCTGATAATAACAATCTGTTATTGTTATTATTTCATTTATCTTTTCAGTGAGTACAAACGCGGTTCGCCGAGGTGGGCTTACGCGTGGATTTGCGGAGAGGAAATACGTAATCCTCGAATATGCTCCGCATGGAAGCTGACGTTTCCCGTCCCCTTTTTAATCGGGATAAAAGACCGCCTCATTACGCCATAACGTCGGACAATAAAGTATTCAGGAGATTTGGTCGTTGGAGCACTTGAGCCGTCGTCCGTAAGAGATAGTCCCGAATCGGAGCCTTCATCCATAAACGATCCGTTAAACGTGCGCTCCTTTGGCCCGAGCTTCCTCTCCACGGTGAATTTGTTCAAAGACAACAGCCGAGGCGAAGAATGCGGGAATAATGAAGCTACGCGCCGGAAATGAGATGTCCCGAAGGGTCCCGTATTGGAAACCTTGGCAGACACGTCAGGATATATCTTTCGCTGGCGTCAAAGGAAACTCGGATAAAGAAGCGTACGTCATGGTAATTCTAGAAGCGTCATGGTGATTTTAGAAGCACAAACGACAAAACTGCATCTTTTATCATTCGTGAATTATTGATATCATCCGCGGTGATAATGCACGACGCGCGATCGCGAAGAAGGACTTTTCATCTCGAAGGTAAATTAGTTGTTCAATAATCGGAATACATAGTATTTTCGGATTTCTCGTGTATTCGCTAAATTCTCCTCATCTTCGATTCTTCATTTAACAATGCAAGACGCGGAGTCCATAAGCGACAATACTTATGGAATGAGTTTATCAGTGCACAGTTTGCGTTAAAATTTTGAGACAGTAAATTTTAAGAAGCTTGACATTTTCAGTGAAGCGGTGTTGGCCGAAGAGCAATTAAGGAGTTTGACAGTTGTATAAATATACGTTTGTTACTTGATCCACTTCTGATATAACTCATTATATCACAAATAAAATAGATCGATGGATTTTCCATGGATAAAAATAGAATACGGGGAATTTGCATGAAACAATATTGATCTAAATGTATATTTACTTCACGCGTCATATTTCATGGATGATTATTATAATTGCCGTTAGGAGATCGAAGATGCAAAGCGCATTATTTTTAAAATAACAGCGAATTTCTGCTGTTCTAGTAGAATAAAAAGTCGCAAGATTCTTTTCTGAAGTATAATCGGCTTTTCCAGAGAATTCCAGAGCTGACGTTCGCAACGCAGCTACGGATGATCGTAGTTCGCGGTTTCGATTTGCAGCGCGGCCGTGCAAGTTAATCAACCCCGGAGACGCGACATCCCAGCCACTGTAAAAACGTTTACCCGTAATGCGGCGGGGTTTTTCGGTAAGGGTGCGCCTCGGAGGAGCGGTCCGGGGTGGCACGCCGGAGTTAGCTAACGAATGGACCGACGATCCGACCGCGGATACGTGAAACGACCCTGAAAGTTCCTGCAGGCACACTCGATGCGAAGTTCCTGAGGGCCACCACCACCGACCCACAAAAGTTCGCACGAGCGACACGCGAAGTTTTCGTTGTATGGTGTGTTGAAAAGCACATCAGCCAAGATTGAGCAGTGCTTTCTTCTTTTCTTAGAAGGCGAAGCGAATTATTATTATATTTAATTGTGCATTATTTATAAATATTATATAAAGCTTGATTTTTTATTAAGCTTTCTTTATTCTGATAAATGTATTTATTTTCTTGAAGGGAAACCGTATATTTATCTATGTAACAGGTTTTGAAAAAAAGTACTTTAACAATCATATCCTTCGCTGCGGCTAGATGGAAATTTCCATCGTCGCATTCACTTATTCCTCACATTTTGAAATAAAAAGAGAAGGAACTATATTGTTGAATCTGATATCAAATGTAGTGAGTTCTATTTTCTACCGAATTCGAATCATAAAATATCAAGAGAGTTTTACAACGCAAATAGAGGCGGAAGAGAAGACAGTAAAATTGAAGAGTGTTTACTTTCGTATACACTTTTCATCACTAATATTTACTCAATAAAATGAATATTTCTGGTAAAGCGATCGAAAGGCCGAAAGAAAAAAAGAGACAGAGAAAGAGAAAAAAGAGAGACTCTGAAATGTTTCGTTTCGAGCATACGGACGCGAGGTAACCACATGCTTGATAAACCAGCCGATATTATGAGGATGAGAGAAACTAGACAAGCTGAAGTGCCATAAAGAACAATACGATCTCATAAACAAGCCATAACGTTTATCCGAAAGTCATACCGAGATCACGCCTTATCCACCGACTTTTTCCCCGCGAGAAACGTGCATGGCGACACATCCTCGCTCAAGTCTTGCACGTAAGCGCGCACAATCGGATGATACCTAGCATCCAGATACGCAAATGCCTCGCACGAGATCTGCATCCCGGCCGGGACCGGGAGATTGACCGGCGACACCATTTCCGTCAGCTTTTCCACCGGGTGATTGCGCAAAGTACCGTTACGAAAAACAAGAAGATTTATTTCTCATTTTCGAGTGAAGATCGTGAATCGAGCATAAACAGGTTGTAAATAATCGCATTGAGCCATTGCATCACGCGAGTGTAATACCTTCATGACACAGGCGATCGATAGACACGCCGAGACGAAAACTAGAGCAGCGGATGCAAATATGAGGAATGAAGGGCGCAGGGAGCAGCGAAGTTATAAAAACGCGAGGAACGAAGGCTGAGATTTCGCGAGTGAGAAAGATCGATGGGGTGCGTAAATCAAGAGATGGGGGGATAGCGAGGACAACGAGAGACGAGCGAGAGACGAAGTACGATTGCCGGCGGAAGATAAGGAGAGGAAGGAAGAAAGCGGAAGAAAAAGACGTAAAGTTGCAAGAACGTTAGAGATAGAAGAACGGAGAAAAAGCTAAGGAGCTTGAATAATTGGTCGCGAGATAGAGCATCGGGAGATAAGCGGCAGCAAAAGCAAATCATTAAGACCGTACGAGAAAATATTTTCGGTAGCGAAACGAATATCTTTCTCTCTCTCATGGAGGGTAGTTGGAGATCCAGCAGGATGAGAGAAGAATATCAGCACGAAGCTGACACGCTCGAGGAAGAACAAATACGTGCTATCACTGTAGTTACGCCCACACACAGGCAGCACATATATGCAGTATCACAAAACAATGCAGGAGCTACGCTACTTTTCAACGGGCGACGGCGTCAATGATACGAGGATGCAGCAGGAAGAAACAGGGTTGAGGAGAAGAGGGGAGAAGGGGATCGGGCAAGTCGATCGCAATAAAAGCGATGGGATACAAGCGGCGGAAGACAAAGTGAGGGAAGACGGGAAAATCGAAGAGCCTTCGCGCGTGCGGAGGAACGGCACCGAAAATAAGAATCGCGAAGAAACATTCGGGGGCGTCGCGGGTGAACTCGCGCGCGTTCCTCCCGAGGAGGAAACGCGCGTCGGGGGTCCTCCAGGTCGCCTGGCTGGTTGCTGCCTGTCGCGCGTCGAGCGTGTGAGCGAAATTGCGGCTGTTTATCTAACCCGACCGACAGAAATTCCATTTCATCTCTCGCGTTCACCGCCGCACGCCGCCTCTCCTTATCCACAACGATGGCATTGCCTCGCGCTCCGTTCTCTTCTTTCCCTCTTCCTTCCTCTCTCCCTTTTTCTCTACGTATACACATACATATATATTCCTCTCTGTTCTCCCGCATTAGCCCACCTCATACTTTTTCTCGCGTTGACTCTTATTTATTTCATCCGCGCCATTCTTGTCGCGCGCCCGCGCGACTTATCCGCACCCCCATCGGACCTCGGCTCACGGAGATAAGTTGTGGCGCACTCGGGAACACTATGAGTACCTACTCTTTCTCTCCCCCTCCTCACTCTCGTTCTCTCTCTCTCTCTCTCTCTCTCATATTCAATCCTCCTAATACGCCACCCCGAGTGCCGGCACGTCGCTCGTGGCTTCCGCATCGCGCAGTCATTCCCTTTTGACCATCGGTCCACGTCTATCCGAAGACGGACTGCATCATCTGAATGCGCGCGACGTACGACTCCTTCCCCACCGGATGCTGTGTCTCGTTGATAAGAGCTCTTCCGCCCCACATACCGCGCGAGCTATCATTTTTATGATATGTATCATGGACTTGACGAGAATCTAACATGCAACCTGGGAATATTCCCATGTTTGTCAGAGTTGCATTTGGAGCGTTTATTATCTTTCCCTTTCCCGCCCACACGTTCTATTAAACGTGTCATTCTCTAGTCGTTATCTTACAAAAGTTGTTATAATAATTTTGTAATACCGTAAGCAGCGTTTTGTAGAGCGCATTCAAATATCACGAAAGAGATCTTCTCATACATTTAAATTAGATACGTTTCTCATACATTTAAATTAAACGTTTTCTTTCGCTGCATGTGTATTTTGTTAAATAATCGAAAGAAATAATACCATTATTTGCTTAAAAATGTTTATCGATTGAATTGTCGTACTCGAATCAAAGTACCGTGTATTTCTATCAAAAAATAAAGCTTGCCTTTATAACGCTGCAGAATAATGTTTATTTAATGCAAAATCGCTGTCTCGCTTGGTTTGATCGATAACCGGTGTCGGTTCCTACAACTGCAATCACGGACGAATCCGTCCATCCACGTAGCGGCAATATCTGTCGGCGATCTCATGGAGAGAATAAAGTTTCCGCGGCCTCGAGTTTTCGCGCCGGCGTGACCCGCGAACGAGAAACTTGTTCCAGATTTCATTTTGTGGTTCCGCGTGGCGCGGCTGCCGTGCAAACACAATACACATCGCGACGTATGTATAGCGCCTTTTAGCTGACTGGTCTATGTGTGCGTGTGATTTTTCGCTTATAAGGCGGATTAGAGATTTTACGGCGTCACCATTTTCATGGCTGTGTCTATTGTGTATTTACATTGCCTCATTTTCTGCTTTTGAATTGTGTAGTGATGGGGTGAGTTATGAATTCAGAGAAATTTTCGTGCTTTGTATTGTTGCAATTTTCGCGCCTATACAATGCATCATATTTGTTAGTACAAAATAACAATAGCAATAATTTGATTTCTACTCGGACGTTGGAATAAATAATTATTGATAATATTATACTTGTAATTCATTCTAATTAAATATTAAGTATTAAATATTAATTAAATATTAAATTAAATTGTAAGAAATAATAATTACATTCGCATGATTACATTCGTATGATAGACTTCCGTCGTAAAAATGCTCGAGATTGATAATCTCTCTTTTACGGCGTAAAATTTATGTCTTAGTCGCCACGACATTTAGCATGTATGATTTATTTCAGGAATGGGGTGTGCACAATACATCGGCGCGAGAAAGTCTCGACACGCCACGGTATTATAGCTAACGATAAATGTTTTGCGATAAACATTTCACATTGTTCCTTCGTGTCGACATTTTACATTCTTCTTATCGCTATTCAACATAAAATACTTTCTTTTGCTCTTTTCGCACGGAATCTATTGTAATAATATATTGTAATAGAATATTTCGAAATCAGCTTTATCTAATCTACTTCATTATTGTCTATCTCATTATATAATATTAAATTTATTAAATTTATTCTATACATAATATTATATGATAACAAGCGTCATGCATAAATAATATCGTAATAAACCCGCGGTAACACATATTACCTCAAAATTTGATAAATTATCGTGATGAGACGAGAGTTCATCGGGAAATCACATTTGAACAACGAATCTCCAGAAGAAAAAATGTCACGCTTTGAAATTGAATGTACCTATATCATTTAAAACCACGTTTCGCGTTAATTGACGTATCAGCGGATGCGGGCGCGATATACAGTAAATACATGCAGTCGGCGTGATTTATGGTGGCAATAGTAATAATAACGATACAAGTAATTACATATGCAGCGTTACGGTAATTGACAGTAAACACCACGCGTATGTGATGAAACTTCGGTGTTTACTTACGCACGCCGGATAAATGAGCATATGTATTGTCGTTCATTAAAATTTAACGAAATGTTGCACCCAATATCGAGCGTCATTTGACACAAAATGTGGTTGTGGCTGCAAAAACGACGTCACTCGATAAATTTTAGCATTCGCGTACGATTCAACTTCTCGGTAATAGTTTGGAAGTGGAGCTTCCTGCGCACCTGTTCGATTGCATGATTTCAATTTTATGTGAACAAGGAATGAAAGTAATAAGCGAATCACCCTTTCCTCCCCCATATTATGACTCTTGAAATCCGAAAGAGAGAGAAAAAGAGAGAGAGACAGATCTGTAAAAATACGTTGCATGGAATGTTATTAAGGTAGCCCATTGTACTCGTTTATGTACATCCGTGCGGGTTTGCCGCGTGTTTTATAATAAAACAAAGACGAGTGTGCAAAATCAATTCCAATTGTCACGATATATGTGTATATATGTATATTTTCCTTTAAATAAATACATAACGTAAATGTTCTGCCAGATAATATTTTAAAAGCGATGGAAATAGCGTCAGTTTTATCGTTATAATTGATTAAGGTTTTAATTGCAACGGATAATGCTTGCAAGTAATTTAGAAAGAATTTATTACATGTATTACATGTATTTATTACACGTGCGCATTTATGTTATTTTATTTTTAAGTTTTTAGGGCGATACATTCAGCAGAAAACTGTTTTATGACGACAAGATAGCAAGCATTCGTGATATAAACTATGTTTTTTGAATTATCGTGCCTCACCATCGACAGTAATTTCTATTACAAGCTAATACTAAATTTCTACGTCGTGTCCGACTTGTAATGACTCGAATTCCCGGCAAATGCGCATTCCGTAGCTCCGTGGAAATGCAATTTTTATGGACATCCCCTCTAATCTATTGGAGAATCTGTCCATTAGTCGGTCGGCGCGCGACTCCACTGTCAGTCGCGCGATGGTGCAGGGCGGATCGTGAAAAGGGATGAAGCGGGAAAGGGCGACGTTCCCCCCGATCTCCCGTTGAACAACGAGATAAAAATTATCGCCAGCAGCGTGCCGGGCTTTAAGAATAACAGCCCGCTGCTTTGAAAGACGTTTAACGCTGGTCGAGTCCCATTAATCTCTCGCGGGCGCCGTTACTCGGTGCATAAAAATATGGCGACACGACGGCTGCATGAATAAAAATCCGGGCTCTATCCTTACGCGGTTCCCCCTATTCTACCCCCCTTATTTCTTTTCCTTTTACTCGTCGTGCCACCGTTTTGCATAAAATGCTCACGCCTCCCTGTGTCCCGCTGTTTATAACTCGTTATTAAGCTTCCGTCCCCTCCTCCCTCTTCCTGTCTCTTCCTCTTTGTCCGTGCGGTTTAGAACGATCAAGGAAAACCATCGTGGCTGCTTCCACCGGTTAAGCTGATACTTTCGCGCGCGCGTCCTACCACCCCCATGAACCCTCTTAGCTGACCGTCGGCTTCCCCTCCTGCCGCGCGTAGTGTCTCCATCGTCCGGTCACGATTACCTAATGCTCGGCCGCGGAAGCTTAAAGCTGCCGCGCGTGTACCAAAGCTCTTCACGAGCTTTCCACGCTATTTCCGGCGTTCTTCGGAATGAAGTGCTGGTTTTATTAATTAACGGAGTAATGGAGAACAGGCGTGACTCGGGCGTTCGGATTTCAAGTGTCGTAAGTGACACCGTCACTTTACCCCCGCTAAAGAGGTAAATTTCACATGATCCATACGCGAAGGAATCAATTGATCTTTAATATCTCACGCGTATCCACTAACTGAGCGCATGAATTACATGCTGCGATTTATGTAGTTGATCACGCGGTTGCAAGATGGATGTATTTTGTGATGTATGACCGGAAGTTCATAGTTACCGTATCAGTTTTTTATTTATCATATTTTCATTTATCATTTATGTGATTTATTGATGTCGGTTGTGATTTTTTGTTGGTGATGCGGAAATGAAACGCAAATGCGCCCTTTAATGAAGCCTATTATGGGCATGCACGATGGCGTTTCAACAATTAATTACATGAAATGGATATCCAGTTATTTTCAATACGCATCATACACAATTACCATCCCTTAAAGACTATTTTTAGATATATTTTTCTTCTGCAATCATCGCTGTATACTTTTTAAATTTACTTAGTAAAATAAAAATATAGTATAGTAAAATATTAGACAAATGTTTTTCTACACGCGCAAAGCTTCGTTCCAATATTTAATCAGTAATAATAATGATAATAATAATCGACGATACTTACACTAATTTTGATCGATTCACTATATACTTTCTTTATATCTTTCCTTTTCTCTCCATTTGCTCTCACTAAATTCGCTTGTCGCTTAGATCGTCACGCACCCGCCCGCCTCGCTGACAAATACGCTTGGCTTTGACGTTTTTGTTCTCTCAGTCAGACATACAAAAGCTGCGTTCTGCGGTTCGATGTGCCAGCAGCGCAATTTAACGTCGGGATCTCTGGTCGCGCAATGCGCGCTTAATGCCACAGCGGGTCTCAATAAAATCGCGGAGCGGTAAATAACTTAACGACCCGCTCCCGGAACAACTCCCGCGACTACGGGGTGAGGGGTGGGACAGGAGCCGGCGAGACACAACGGCGGACTGCTGCGAACTTCCGGGCAAGTTCGACGTGCCGCGGTAACTCCTCGATCCTCGACGGTAGATATTGCGAACCGCACGCGCTGAATGCAGGAGGAACTCTCCGGGAGTGCAGCCGGCTGCACTCGATATTTCCCCGTCGTTTGCGACGCGGTTCTGAGCGCGTGACGTTTTTCACGGCAGAATTTATGGGGGACGGGACAGCGTGCGCGCGGTTTGCCCCGCGGTTCACCCACGTTTAACTTAGTCGGAAGTACGACAGCGAGACGTTATCCCGCATATTCATGACACGCACAAACAGACCCCAACGTGTTATTACGGTTTAATGGCCCGTCTCATGCAACTTCGAGACCGGGGATATTTGCGGAACGTTCGACGCAGCTCTCCGAGTGCAGCTGCCCCCTTTTGTTCCGCGAGCTGTTAATAACGATAATTACAAGCGGAAGAGATGACTGACGTAGTGAGATTTGTCTTCGAGAATAATCTGCGAGTATTACGATTTTATTATTGCCCGATGGAACTTGAATTTCGCGAAGCAGTAATCGCCGTCGAGGACGCAAATTTGTTCATTTATAATATTTATTGGCGTTGCGATAGTCGTTTCCAGCTAATTCAATCAGCAGAAAAGAGACGAAAACACGCGTACCGCAGTACTCTTTGAAAAGGGCACGCGCACGGAGAATGCTGACAAGCAACCCCCGTACGAACGCCCTACGGAAATGACGTGCAACGCGCGCGCGAGCGTGAAGCGCGGAAAGCGGAAGCCGAGGCAGAGAGAAATGGAGCCGGAGAAAAAAGTCGCGCCGCGAGTTCCGCAAGGAACTCTCGGGGGCGGATGGATGGCGCAGTAAAAATGGGGCGTCGCGCGGGGGCGGGCTAAGAAACCCGTTGTACGTGTTAATGATTCTTTTTACGAGGACAAACGACTGTGGGCGATAAATGCCGAGGGGGTGGTGGATGGAGTGCCCTTCTCCTCCTTTGCCCCTTCGAGATAGATGGATGGTGGGCGAAGGGGGCAGATGAAGGGGGATGCCCGTGAATAATGATCCTGGCCGGGTTTGTCGAGTTGAGTGCCGTGGCGGTAAAGAGGGAAGGGACGGCATTTTAATCCCTGTCGTCGTTCCCCTCCCTCCCTCTCTTCTACGCTACCATTCTCTGTTATGCGTGTTTGGCGCGTGATTAGGGGCGGCATGAGGAATGCCTTGGCAAATTGTCACTTTGGTGGCGATGTGAAAGCACGGTGATTTTCGAATATCTTTCTGCCTTTCCCTGCCCCCTTTCCGCTCGTCGTTCGTATTTCTTTACGCGAGACACGCGAATATTGCGACATATTAAGCGCGCGCATCGTGCGTTTCTTTCCAGATTCGTGATTCGGGAAATTCAATTTTGCGCGGGCCTGCTTCCGCCCTTGCGAGTCTCTCACTGTTGAATCTCGGCTGATCCCGGGAATCCGCGCGGCGCTCATATTGTTAATCCTGGTCTTAAGGAGACGTGAAGAGATCATAAAATAAAGCTCATGGTCAAATAAGGTGAAGATAGTACGGGTGGCCTGGGAGATATCTGCTGTAAATTAAAGCGGCGGGTTTCAAACGAAAGTAGAAAACGCCGTTTACACGTGCGCCAGGATCATTAATTAATTTCTCTTTATATTAAATTTTTCGTTTATTTCGCTTTGTGATAGTTTTTATGATGCGTACGATATGCTGCAGGGAGATCCAGCTGCAAGATGGAATTATCCCGTCGTGGACCGCAACACAGGAAGCTGGCGGCGAATAGGAAGTTCGCATATATTATCTATTATATTTCGTGACGCATGCGTTTTATGTTTTCCACTAAAAGCTCTGAATACTGAAAAATAAGAGTCTATTTCACAAAGCCTCGATGTTGCTGTAACATGCGATAATTAAAAGCAAGAAACTTTTAATTAATATTTGTGATAACCTTGCGGGAGAATGCACGTGAAGTTTTATTACGCGTATAGATATGGCGCGTGTGTTTACGCAGTATGCTTAATTACATCTTTTATTCTCGATCTTCTCTCTCTTCCTTTAACTCATGTACCTTTTGCGTACTATTTTCTGCTGCGTGCAAACAAGTAAAATTTAACGATTGATGGAGAATATACGACTATTGTCTAAACGTTTAAACGTTTAATTTTGCTTTGACAATCTTTTTAATAGCGAGTTCTCATTACAAATTTTGCAAAATTTTATTCGATTATTGTCTTTCACTCGATACTTAATAAACATATTACATTCGATTCAACTCTAATAATGTGTTTCCTTATATTTTCAAAAAAAGAAAACTGAAAGTTGAGATATCTCAAATTCTTCGGTTTTCATACAATCAGCAACCTCTCTTAAACAAGCTTCGAAACTTTTTTCCGTGAAATTATTGAGTTGTCACTGATGATATTTCTGAGTTTGCAATTAATGATAAACGCTTGATTGTTGTATTTAACATTCTTATTTTTCGCTGATCGTAAAACGTGCAAGGTCACGATCCTACCCTCTCGCGCTATCGCGTAAAACAGATTCCTCTTTTGCGATGCATTCGCTGGCGTACGTGCCTCGCATCGATGCATCTCCACGTGGATTCAACACACTCCTTTTGTAAGGCTTCCGTTTTGTCTCGTCTTCGCCGCTTTATAGCTAGATAGAGAGAGAAAGAAACTCGTTTAATTTTTTAAGAGCAAAACCTTGTTACACGGCCTCTCGCTCGCTTCTTACGATTAATTATATATGTTACCGTTAAAGCGTATAATGTCGATATTCTGTGAAATAACTAGTTATCGATATAATATCGACGTAACTAGTTATAATAACTAGTTGTAATTTAACTAGTTATAATTTAACTACCGAGAACCAGTATTTTATGAAATATCTAGGTATTAAATACCTAAATACATATAATATCGATATTATGTACACTAACGGTAACATATATACTGATTCGCGCTTTTAACACATTAATCGTCACGATGATCATCGGTGACCGTTGTACAATAAATCTTGTCAAGATAGGTATCATATAAAATTACTTACATCTGCAAGATGATGGACGTTTAAGAATAATAGAAAAGCATAACAGATAACGTTCATTTTTAATTGTAATTTAGCATCTTGATTCATGAAAATTAAAAAAATAATATATATAGACATATTTTATGATAAATTTTGATAATCTAGTTGACATAAACGAAGAGTTATTTAAAACTCGTTTTGCTTGGCGGTGAATGTGCTAATGCCTCAGTTGTCGAGCGAGAACTTACTGCTATTCACTCTTTCATGCGAACGATTCGTTTTTTCTATTACAGCAACATACACGATAAAAAACGAAAAAAGAAAAACAAATAAAATTGAATAAAATACTAATCCGAGTCGTGCAGCAGCCAGTTAGCAAATTGCGACACGTGAGCGCGCGTGCGCGCGGAAAACCTGCCGCCGAGCTTTCGCTCGGTGCCGGTTGGAGGATTCTCTCGCTTATCGGTAATTCCATTAAACGGGATAGTCCTGTTTTATTCCGTTATCCACGTCCCGATTCCCGATTCGAGTGTCACGCCCGCGTTACGACTCGGTGCCCCCTTTTTGCTCGGGAATCGACGTGGCTCTCCACTTCCTCGAGCGGGCTCTTTGTCGGAACGACGGGTATGCAGGAGCGAGAGAAGTACCATGGAAATAGTCGAATCGAGCTGCTTTCACGCGAGAGAGAAGAAGAAGAAGCAGAAGAAGAAGAAGAAGCCGTAGTGTATGCTAGTGGGGCTGCATAGGGGAAGCGCATCCAAGTTTTGTTCCATTTCGGAGCGGTGCTCCCAGGTGGTTTCGATAGCGTAAACCCTCCGTGCATTCCGCTTCCCCAGGCTCTTTTGTGCACGTCAGTATGTCTGTCTGACACCGGGGGACGTAGGTCCTGCCGGACAGCCTCCGGTGGTGTGGCATTAAATCCGCCGCATGAACTGTCACACCGATCAATGAGTCTGCATCTGACTGCCGATACCAATCCTGAGGAGCATCTCGGTGAAACTTGCTGCTTGTTTCTTACGACAGAAACATCGAAGATCGAACGTGAGAAATGAAAGAGAAGAACTTTGGCGACTCCATTGATAATATTTGATTATTTCCTGATATTTCGTTGTATGTGTGAAGATATAAACGTATCAAGAATATAATTAACTAAGAATGTAACGCCAAACGTATAAATATTTTTATTATCGGCAAAATTGAAGATGTTCTGTGCACCTGACGAAAATCGCGCGGAGAAAAGAAAACGATCAAAGACTAGCAACCGATAGCAATCGAAAGTGGAGCAAAAGAATGCAATTTCGCTCGCACGCGAAATGTCAGGTTAAAAGTGTCGTCCTTATCAGTTTTTATTTATCTCGCCATTGTTTTCTAGCCGCTCCATCGGCAAAACTGTCTAGCTGAAAAATTAAACCGCAAGTATCGGCTGCGCGTGACGGCCCGCCGCGCTCGATTTCATTATCTTAATTGTCGTAACGGGGGATGCTGGGATTTCGCGCGAGCGTTTTATCGCTTGGCGGAGACTCGAGATACTCTCTATCGTCGTCGTTACTGTTATTCGCGGGCGCGAGGGAACGACGGCGAGATTTACGAGCCGCCGTCAACGCGGCCGGGAACGGCGATGTCTCGGCGCGAGAATCAATTAACGGTCGCCGCGGAAACTACGGCGGCGGAGAGAGAGCAGCCCGCGAAGAGCTCAAGACAAGGGGGAAACTCTTCCCCGAACTCCCCATCGCTGAAACTAGATGAGAGGATCACGGAGATCTATCTCGAAGATCCTGATACGCCGCGGTCGGTCTGTAAACGCCGACGAGACCGCGAACACCCCTGAAACCGAGCAAACGCATTACATCCGATGCATATGCATCGGCCACTTCCGCCCGGGTTGGCAGCATAAATTCTAATTGGACCGCGTGCGTCACGTGGTGGCGGCGACGACGTTGGCGGCAGCAGCGGCGGGTTTGCAAATCGGACATGCGATAGTCTCGGGATGCTCGTCAAACAGCTTCTCTTCCTCCTGTTCATTAGTAGCTCGTTCATCATACCTGTCTATCAGGTGCCCTCATCAAACCCTTATCGTCTTTAATCCGCCGATGCACCATGAAAGCCGTATTAGCCTCGCGTGTTAGACGGTACATGCTGATAACAAGTCACGTGGGTGTAAATTGAGTTTCAAACAAGAAAGGTTTTTGAAGATGGGTTCGCACAAGTTCTGTTTTCCTTTAATTATGAACGATATGGGAAACGGATTGTCTTGCAATTTATTGTGTTTATATTTATCTTTAAAATAGACTTCTCAATGGATTTTCATTCCCGTAAATGCAAATGAATGACCGATGTTCATTCCTCTCTTTTAATTTCAAATGGGATTTAATAGTGGAATATTAATAGAGGCAGAATATTAATGTACGCTCGAGTATTCTGGGATATTTAACGTTGAGAATTAAGAAAGGAGACGAAAAGGTAGTGTTTAATCAAATTTCTGCTGAAAAGTAAAATTAGAGGAATCTTAGAAAGAGCTTCTTAGAAAGCGGATAATTTTTACGTAATACAGTACCTTGCACGATGATTAATTTACACGCTTAATTATAGGAAGATAAATCCGTTACAATTTCTATAATTATTTTAATAAATGAATTATTAAAACATATATCATATATATGTTGTATTAACATATCTTTTTTCATATTTGCTTATATCAATAATTATTTTTTTACGCTATTAGATAATGAAAATAAAATAATAATGTACTGATAAATTTTCTTTTTTGGCATCAAAAACGTTATAAACCGAGATACAAATATCGCTATATTTAACAATCTCGTGCATATTGCTTATTTAAATCTGATAAAGACTGATTTGCTATAAATAATATAAAACGTAACAAAAAAGGAAACTAATTAAATTACGTTCACTCTAAATAACCCAAATATTTTTGCAATAATATGCATTGCTTGTGACCTGGGATATATTAAGTACTTGCAAGTGAGCTTAATCTGATCATGCACAATTGACCCGTTTAAAGTAAAACTAAAAAATGGACTCGCGACCGTGCATTACTGTCCTCCCTTATAGAAAGAATCACGTGACTGCGACGAGATTACTTTTCCATAGTTCTTAATTTGATCGACCGGGTTACAAGTGCGCGTGGCAGCCAAAATGACTGCTCCTCGTCTCTTTTTTCTCTTTCTCCCATATCTCATCGCTCCGCCCGTCTCTGTTTGCGATGTTAAACCGCATACCGAACAAGAGAACGCTTTTATCGGGGTGCACAATTAGGTTAATAAAACTTTGCGGCGTTCGACTGGCCCGGTCTCCGTCTACCTCTCCGCGTGCATACCCTGCATTATTTCACGCTGTTGTTTCGCGTGGGACCACAACGTTCTACAACATTTTGAGAATAGAGTTTTACATGCTCCGTGCGCGATTAAACGTTCGAGACCCGGCGATTATCGTGTTACGATCACTATCGCCAACTTGTATTTCCAGCAACGGAGAGGCAACGAAGGGATGCGCGCCCCTGTTCGGAATGCGCCTGCGGGACGCATTTGCAAATTTTACAACTGACTTTCTCCGTCCGTGTATAATGATGTAATTACCGAGGAGCTCTCGAGCTGATTATTTTAAATCTCGCGTGGATGAGAGCACGATGTGTGTAACGACATATAATTTTATGCAAGATTATAGATGTGTGTAATGTGATTAACTTTATGCAATAACGATAAAAGTGGTTAAAACTTGTTGTTGCGTCTACTTTTTGTTGAGACATAACTATTTACAAAGTCTGCAAAGAAGCGGTAAATAGTAAACGAGGAAGTTTGTGCCCTTAATGACGCTCCCTCGACGCGCTTTCAGCGCATACACTTACACCGTTTAACAACCCCAGAGAGTTTTACAACATTACATCTGTTTTTCTGACATACATTGTAATACTGAGTGGTAACAAGGGTACGTCCACGTGCATTCCGCCTCGTTTGCAAAGATATACAGAAACTTATAAACATACTACGCAATAACAAAATACCGTCGCAAATTTAATTCCCTCCTTGAAGATACTTTTTCCGCTATGTATCTAACTCGAGTATTATTTTTTTGAATTTTCCGCGTTTGCACCCCTCTTGACCGATTTAGCACCCTTAGTTTGCATTGTACGTTCTGCCATCGCGCAATGAAATTTATAGTATTTACACTCTCTCTGTTTGTATTAACAGGTGCAACACAAGCAAATGGGCGCAGGGACTCTTGCGCTCGCGCGGCGTTTGAGCGCGATTTAGGGTCAGGCGCATCGCTCGACCCCATACCTTGGGAGGGATACGCAAATGAAACTGGGGCGCGCGCGGAAATACGCTGGGGTTACATCAAGCAGGAATTATATTCCGCCGAACCATAAAACATCGCCGAAACGAATCGAAGCCGCTATGACACTATTTCATCCGCACCCGCGTCCATAAGCTGCAGTCTGCAAAACAACTGCACCGACTGTTCCGAAACAATGTTATATAAACAATGATCGATGCTCGAAGATCGAGATGAGCCACGGAACGAATATCCGCGCGCGCAGGAGCTTTTATTATATCCATATTTTTCACGTCGCCATCTGTCTCTTTCATTTCAAATTCTCGCGAGCTGAAAGTAACTAGTTTCTGCGGTGAAATGTATTCACGGCTCTCTTTCGGACGAACGATCATTAATAATGACCTTTTTCCGGAAACACATCTCGTAATAAAGCTGGGCGATAAAATTCGGGAAAGATAGACGGAGAATATTATGGTTCGCTTGAGGAATGGAAGATTTTGTCTTTGTACTTTGACCGAGAAAGAACGGTGCTTTTGTTCCCTCTAATTGGAAATGTCCCGCGAACTTTGTACCCTCTTTAAAACGTCCGATTCAATTAAACTCGCGTTGGCATTTGAATCCCGCGCGACTTTTATATTGGTGACGGAAAGTGAAGTTCAAGGGTGATTAATAACCGGATAACGATCTACCGAGGCGAGAATTATGAAACTCAGATGAGATATTGACATTGAACTTAGCAGGGCCAGAAAAATTATCAGGGTAGATGTAGTCGCGTACGTCCACGTACACGTCGATCGCAATACCGATTTCTAAACGAAAGATCGGCAGCATATTAATTTTTCACCATGATCTCTTCTGACGATGACAATGACGATGATGACGATGATTTGATCGGATCGGATCGATCCTTATTTCCTAACGCAGCGAAGTCGCTCGATGAGCCCTTCCTGCAACCGAACGAAATCGGTCTTACGACGGCAGATCTTACAGGATACGCGCGAGACATCGTCGCACGGTCGTTCCTTTTTATGAAATTGATGATTGTTACGACATGTAGGAAAGTACGTATCGTACGTATATGATCGGTACCATTCCAGTCTAGAATCCAAGGGCCGATCTTCCGTCAGATTGTCCGGAGAGGGTGAATGTGCAGCACAGAGGAAACTGCCAAACGTGCCCGTGCGGACGAACGAAAGCAGCAAAGGGAACGAGGGGTGCAGGCTAGTCGAGAACGGACGGCGATAAAAGGTAAAAGGAGGTAGATTGATAAGGATGGAGACGCATAACCCGTCGAGAGGACGAGAGGATAAGAGGAAGAAGACAGAGAGAGAAAAAAATACAGAAGCTGCTTCTTGGATACTCCGACGCAGAGGGCCGATGCAACAAAAAGATACAGACACAGACAGCGATGGGAAAGGAGTAGATTGATAAGGACGGAGACACGTAGTCCATACGGAGCAATGGGCGAGAAAATGAGAGGGTGCCACGAGGTGGTGAGCGGGCAGGTCGGGGGAACAAGAAATTTTCTCGATGGCGGGAGAGACATGGGGTGCCTCCACGACCCGTAGCTACCGGTACGGGCGTACGTGAACCGAATGCAAGTCGACGCCGAAAATATGCTCGGGCCAAACACTACCCCGTGCCTGCAGAGGGTGGCCTGCCCGCTGCCCGGCCGGCACCAATGCAGGATCCTTATTTCATGTTTTTATGGTCTCACACCGGCTCGGCGGATTCGCTCGCAAGCCGGTCGCAGCTCGCGTGAGTCGCGCACGGTCAACGAGCACCCCTGAGAGATCAGTGCACATGCAGACAAACGGGTATCGACAGGCGAGGTGTGGACTTTACGGCTGCTTCGAGTGATGTCGATCCGTATATTATGTCGAGTCTTGAGAGAACTTTATATATATCCGGCCGCTCTCGGAAAAATCACGTTGCACGAGTCGACGCAACGTCTTTACGGACGTGTCTCGGCGAAATGGCGGAATCGACTGCAAAATCGCACGTGGCGCTGTGTCCTGCGAGGAACATTTAATGGTTTAGATTAATGCGAATTAATGTGCATAATTTATTTCGAACAGATCGAGTTCTGTGAAACATTATCAAATATGTGTAAGATCTTTAGTTAATTCCATATTGATATGCTACTGTACGAGCATGACAGCGCTACCCGATAGATGCTGCCCGTGTGTGTGAAGCTGGCGTATCATTTCGTGGAAAATCATTACTTATTGAGAGTTCTGGCTCCCTTTTTAATAGTTCTAAAGTTCCTGATAGGTTAAACACATAGTTCTGGCTATTAAAGCGAAAAAATCGATTAGTGCAAAGTAAGACGAGAACTTCACGCAGCGTCTCACTTCGTCCTACGACAGTTTCCGCCATAATTCCGGCTAGATTTTAAAAGATCTACAGTTCTACATGAGTTCTAGAAAGAGTTCTAGCGGACAAAATTTTTTTTTCATCTTTTTATAATTATTAAAGCTAAAAAATGTTTAAGGGAATGACGACTGGTTAATTTCAGAGAGTTCTGTGCTTTATGAAATATTTCTCGTGTAGTTCTGAACGTATTTAACAATATTCCAAAGAGTTCCGACCGCAAACATTAACAATTATTTAATAAAAAATGTTTATCGTCCGAGAAAGACGGATATACAGAGATATGGGTGAGACGCTGGTCGGTTTTCGAGAGTTCTGTGAAGATTAAAATATTTCTCGTATAGTTCTGAACGTATTTAAGCGTATTCCAAAGAGTTCTGACCGCAAACATTAACAATTATTTAATACAAATTTTTTATCATCCGAGAAAGACGTATCTACGGAGATATATGTGAGACGCTGGTCGATTTTCGAAAGTTCTGCTTATTCTAAAACAGTTCTCGTATAGTTCCGGACATGTACAATGCCTTTCCACAGAGTTCTGATAGGAACAACGATTAGAAAATTTTTGAAAAAATTATTTCGCCCAAAGAGTTGACGTTTTCGACTTTACCAGTGAGACACGCTGGTCGATTTTCGAGAGTTCTGTTTATTCTAAAACAGTTCTCGTATAGTTCCGGATATGTACAATGCCTTTCCAAAGAGTTATGATAGGAACAACGAGTAGAAAATTTTTTTAAAAATTATTTCGCCCAAAGAGTTGACGTTTTCGATTTTACCAGTGAGACGCTGGTCGATTTTCGAGAGTTCTGCTTATTCTAAAACAGTTCTCGTATAGTTCCGGACATATGCAATGCCTTTCCACAGAGTTCTGATAGGAACAACGATTAGAAAATTTTTTAAAAACTTATTTCACCCGAAGAGTGAACGTTTTCGACTTTACCAATGAGACGCTAGTTGATTTTCGAGAGTTCTGCTTATTCTAAAACAGTTCTCGTATAATTTGTGATATGTACAATGCCTTTCCAAAGAGTTCTGATAGGTACAACAATTAGAAAATTTTTTTTAAAATTATTTCACCCGAAGAGTGGACGTTTTCGACTTTACCAGTGAGACGCTGGCCGAAATGTCGGAGTTCTGGCTTTCCTAAAATACTTTTCGTATAGTTCCACACGTAATTATGAATATCCTAAAGAGTGCTACGCACCTGCAACATTGCACAATTTAAAAAAAAATTAAAACTACTCGAAAAGTGAACTTTCAGACAGAAAAGGTGAGACGCTGGCCGAAATGTCGGAGTTCTGGATTTCCTAAAATACTGTTATAGTTCCGCACGTACTTATGATTTTCCTACAGAGTGCCATGTATGAGAGGTGCATAGAACTCTTTAGGAAATTAATAAGTACCTTCGGAACTATACGAAAAATATTTTAGGAAAGCCAGAACTCCGACAGTTCGGCCAGCGTCTCACCCTTTTCTGTCTTAAAATGCACTTTTCGAGCAGTTTTAATATTTTAAAAAATTGTAAAATGTCGCTGGCGCATAGCACTCTGTAAGCAAATCATAAGTACGTGCGGAACTATAAAAGTATTTTAGGAAAGGCAGAACTCCGACATTTCGGCCAGCGTCTCACATGTATCTCCGTAGATACGTCTTTCTTGTACGATAAAAATTTTTTATTAAATAATTGTTAATGTTTGCGGTCAGAACTCTTTGGAATACTCTTAAATACGTCTAGAACTATACGAGAAATATTTTAATCTTCACAGAACTCTCGAAAATCAACCAGCGTCTCACTGGTATAGTCGAAAACGTCCACTCTTTGGGCGAAATAATTTTTTCAAAAATTTTCTAATCGTTGTTCCTATCAGAACTCTTTGGAAGGGCATTGCACATGTCCGGAACTATACGAGAACTGTTTTAGAATTAGCAGAACTCTCGAAAATCAACCAGCGTCTCACTGGTAAAGTCGAAAACGTCCACTCTTTGGGCGAAATAATATCTTAAAAATTTTTCTAATCGTTGTTCCTATCAGAACTCTTTGGAAAGGCATTGCACATGTCCGGAACTATACGAGAACTGTTTTGGAATAAGCAGAACTCTCGAAAATCAACCAGCGTCTCACTGGTAAATTCGAAAACGTCCACTCTTATAGCGAAATAAGTTTTTCAAACATTTTCTAATCGTTGTTCCCATCAGAACTCTGTGGAAAGGCATTGTACATGTCCGGAACTATACGAGAACTGTTTTAGAATAAGCAGAACTCTCGAAAATCGATCAGCGTCTCACATATATCTCCTTAGATACGTCTTTGTCGTACGATAAAAATTTTTTATTAAATAATTGTTAATGTTTGCGGTCAGAACTCTTTGGAATATTGTTAAATACGTTCAGAACTACACGAGAAATATTTCATAAAGCACAGAGCTCTCTGAAATTAACCAGTCGTCATTCCCTTAAACATTTTTTAGCTTTAATAATTATAAAAAGATGAAAAAAAAATTTTGTCCGCTAGAACTCTTTCTAGAACTCATGTAGAACTGTAGATCTTTTAAAATCTAGCCGGAATTATGGCGGAAACTGTCGCAGGACAAAGTGAGACGCTGCGTGAAGTTGGCGTCTCACTTTACGATTTGTTCGCTTTAATGGCCAGAACTATGTGTTTAACCTATCAGGAACTCTAGAACTATTAAAAAGGGAGCCAGAACTCTCAATAATTAATGATTTTCCGCGAAATGATACGCCAGCTTCACACACACACATGCTGCCCTCAAATAGATATAGGCCGTACACGAGTTAAGTCTGGAATGCGCGATTTCGAAGCAAGTGCTCCGATAACGAACAACGTGCGGCACTTCGAGAAGGGAACAGGTGCGGTCGACATTTGTTTCCGGGACTTATCTCGAAAGTCTTTATTACAATAAATCTGATATTGTTTATTTGCGCTCCAAGGTTTTCGCTAAAATACTGCTTCCCTCTTATTATTATTAAACTCTTATTATCGCAGTTAGGACGACATTCATCCTTCTTTCCGGTACCCCCTTTTACAGATGCTATTAACTGATAGTCCTATTCTGAAAACCCCTGTAAACTAAAAATTACGGACTGCAAACGGAAATAACGAGATGCATTTCTTGTCTGTGTAAAAAGAGAGAAGAAAAAAAAGATCGATGACCAATCGCCTCTATAAAAAGAAGATGACCAATGCAAAAGTTGTAGCGCCGCGAGATACTACCATTGAATAAAAATGAGTCGCCCGTTACCCGAATACAAATAGAAGGCTTCCGCGATCTCGAGGGACGGCCGGGCCCGGAATAGATTTTTTATATCCGTCGTGTTTATTAACGTGTTTTTTCGTTATACCGGTATCGCATAGTTGTAAACAAACGAGCGAGGAATGCTCCGACGAGATTTCGTTCGCGCGCGTGGCGAAAGCCGAGGGTTATTAAAACTTTTTCGCGTCCGTTGTTATTTGTCCAAAATGACTGAAAACAAATGGAAGCGGCGATGGAGCTCCGTCGCACGGTTTGCAGGTAGCAAATACATTTAGTGCCTAGGTCTATTGAGAACAATATTGACAATGTAACGTGACGACGTAACAATATCAAAACTAATATTTATTAAATAACGTTCATCGCGCTTACGCGCGCCCGCGAGTACTTTTACGCTTCATTCGCGTTCGCACATTGTTTATCAATTGCTTATGACTTAATTACGTACATCTCTTGTTGTGTTTTGGATTATCCAAATAAATAAATAAATAAATCCTTTTACATACGTTTTTTGTAAGGGGACAGAATAAATCCTCAGCGTACAAATAATACTGATATTCTTGAAATAATAAAAAAACGAATTATACATATATAATCCCGAATTACGTTACTATTTTATAGCAATACGCAATTGATCTCATCGACGATAAAAACAATATGCGCGATACAAGGAAATCACTTCTTCCAAATCTCAAAAATTTCCCGTGCTCGGCGAGAATTCCAAGCCGGTCCCTCAATTTCTTTTTCTCCTCGCACGTAGGTAAGCGAGCCCTTCCATTTCCTCACATCGAAAAATACTTAGGGAACGCCTTGCCCGAAGCACCTCGCGTAACCCAGCAGGGGATACGGTCCGAGATATAATACCGGATTTGGTTTTTGGCCTACCGCGAGAATCACTTGTCCACCGTACGTTGCTTTTTTCCCCCGAAAGATCTCACTTTCCTCGCACGTCGCTCGCACATATGTCGCGCGCACGTACTTTTTCCGTTTTTTTCTCGTGCGGTGAGAAGTTGTTTACGTGCAAAATCACCGTGAACAATTCTGGAAAGCAGGCGCCTCCTCGTAGCGGAGGATAATCGGCCGTGGCTAAATGAAGCGAACGGGCGAGATCGCGCGATCATTCCGGCTTTATGGGAAGCGACGATGGGATAAGCTCTTGAGGGATCAAGGGATAAGAACAATTTCCGGGAGGTTTCAACGGAACGGAAGTGACGCCGGCGTCTTGATCCCTGCTCTCTGCGAGACAAGACCGCCGGCCGGCCACCTAACTTTTACTCTTTCACGCTTGCCCGTTTGACGTACGATCTTTCTCTCCTCCGAGGGAAAGAGAGAAAGAGAGATGAAACTTGAAAACAAATTTAAAAATACACGTCAGCGATACTTTTCTGTTCTGCAGAAATCTTTCTCCTCAATCTGTGAATGTGAGAATGTGAGAATCCATGAAATGCACGTTTGATATAACGTGAGATGCAAACGCGAGAATATTTAAAAGATTGAAATAAAATTGCTCAAGTATTCAGCAATTTTTATATTATTAATGAAGGTGCTTGATACTGGAGGAATGATTAAATGCAATTTCTTATGCTTTACTGAATTTTGACATTATGTTCCATTTTTTCTTTTTTTGTTAAACGAAATTAACACATTGGAAAGTCACTGTGGATGTCGCCTGTTTTTTACATTCATTTGAATTTGCCTGTGAGACAGGTACGTAATATGTATAATGTTCTTGTGAGTGTATAATAGCTTTTTCGCGTATTACATATTTATTATCATTACTTTTCTGCTCTGTTTTCGAAGCTGCATATCGGGCACACGAAAGTATGCAAAACACATGTCAAAATTCGCAGATTCATATCTGTTCTGCTCAGACAATTTCATTTCAAAAATAACGCACGTCATATTGGCTACATACGGCCACATCCGTATCATATCAGAGCCATACATTATAATGCAAATTTAAGCAACATACGTCCCGAATAACTCCCGAGTAGATTCAGTTCATTTCCGTAGTTAATTCGATCCCCGACAATAAAGCACAAATTCAAGCACTGTCTAATCACCATTTCAGTTATATACCATTATTACCACACATACACATAGACGCACATTGTTATAATAAATTTCTCATAATGCATAATTACAGTATACTCATGAATAATTGTAAAATTATTTGCAGCTGCGAGATAAGAATAATTATCATCGTTTGCATAATTAAACTTTAAAAAACAATTATTAAATCGCATGAGAAAAAAAGTATGCATAATATTTCATCGCGATACTTTTAAATAACATTCTACAATAATATAGTTATTAGTATACTCTGAAGATATCATCCTCGTGACGAATATATCGATTCAACTCTATTATTTAACAGACCTGTTTTACGAACTATTCTATAATATTAAGAAGAAGGTCTTCTAAGAAGAGAAAAAGGTCGCGCAGTTTCAAAATATCACGAACTCCTTGCAAATTTGATTGATTGACAGTTTCCATATGCGACTATGGATGCAGATGGTTCACATTAAATAATTCATGCACAGATTATCACGTTAACCTTCTTATCAGATTTATACCTCTCAGGTGGACGTTCGTTGAGAAATAAAAAGCTGCTCCGGCCATTTCAGTGAGACAAAGTGCAAGTTAATACCGCTTAGTGCGCTTTATAGATATCGCCGGGTCCTTACACCCGGTGCGAAAGAGAGCAATTAGAGATGGATGGACGTAAACAGCCGGTGATAAATTACGAAGGGCGAGTGGGCCACTAGCCCTCCGTGACACACTGGGTCAAAGGAGACTACCCAAAGGGTCTTTGTCCTATGCAGCGCGGTGTTTACACGCGCGTGAGGGTATATGGGCGAATAGATCTCGTGTACACACGGCATGTGCAGGCGAAACAGCGTGTATAGCGGGCTTCATAAACTCCGACTGCCACGTTAAAAAGCTACACGTTTAGATAGATCATCTCCGCGCTCGTACATTTTTTTTACAAGGATCCTTAATTTACCCGTTTTATTTCAGTAGCATTTCTTTTCACTGCTTTGCTTATGTAAAATATTTGCGAGTTATCGAATACACGTTTTATAATACTAAATGCGCCATGGAGATTTAGCTGGATAATTCTTCAACTCCGTTTTGGAAAATCGAATATAGATAAATTTGTTGCACGTTCTGTTTACAATATTCTTGTCTAACCAAATATATTGAGTCAATTTGATGCTTTCACGGGATTTCAGATTTATTTAGAATAAAAAATATAGAAGAATTTCAATCATTATATTAATCACGTTATTTTGTAGATATCAAACTTCAAATTACAGACTTGATAGGATTACAAACTGAGCTTTTATAATATCATGATATTTATTGAAAATTTATTCTTTACTTTATTTTTTATTATATTATCATGGTGTTATCGGCTCAATAAAGGCGCGTAAGATACACTTTTGTGCTGTGCATTACAGAATTTCTGAACAATTCTGTATGTGATAAGCAAAGGCTCTAGCACGCCAGGTACGCGCGATGATGCATTGACGTCGCTCTGGCGTCAGTACGCTTAGATTGCCGTTGCGGCCGCGAGTTAATTATTCATATAGTAATTCCGTTCTATTGTTACGTGCTTAATGGGCCCAGCCGTTTAATAAAGGGATTCGTCCGGGCGGCTACGAAGGACCCGGTTGCCTACAGGCCGGCCCTTTGGTAATCGACATTTGCTCACCTTCTAGTGGAACAATCACAGGTTCGTTTGTCCAACACGTCCCAGACATCTACCTATTGTTGCCACGATTATTGCCATCCCACGCGTATTATTGCTGCAGATCGAACGATCTTTGTCACGGGAAAATTGGACAAATTTCGAACGGAATTGGACAGGTTGCAAAGGCACCAATCGGTCTAATAGTGGCATAAAACTCATAAATTTAATAGTGTACAGTTTGTGATACTCTGCAATTACAGAGGTTTTGTTACGAGACCGAATATGATCGAATATAAAGAACGGACCTTGTGTTGTGAGATAAAAATAAATAATACGCTTGGATAATTATTCATAGCACTTAAATAATTATTTAGGTGATACCAAATGACATTAATGATAATTTACTTCAAGGAAATCTAACGAAGATACTTATCTAAATTATCTAGGAAATAGAACAGCGTACCTAATTAATTATTTATCCAGATATTCCAATTGCATTCAAGTAATAATAACTAACAAATTTAACTTGTTGTCAATAAACGTATTTGCAGTGAATATACATCGAAGAGAGATGAAAGTGTAGCAGCAATAATAAACTCGTAGTATATAGAACCATTCGGTTAACCATTCGCCGATGTAAGTGGCTTAACTTCGTGAATTTATTCGGAAAAAAAGAAAATAATCTGCTCGATGCCGTATGGCAGCGCCCGACCGCAAACGGTTAATACCGGATCAGGTAACGCTCGCAGCTGCCCGGAAAAGCCGAATGAAACACGCGTGAAACACGATATTGACCGCTTGAATCTCGAAATTGGTTCGATGCACCGCGATACGCGCGCGTATCTATTCGTTACGAGAACACGACGTGTCCCTTCTCTTCCTTCGAATGTGTAGATTCAACAGTACAAATTCGATTATACTGAAAAATCTGAAAATGGCAATTTTTTGTATCAGATTGTTGCATAATTTCTGTCATATTTCCTACGTTTATCTTTAACGCGTAATAAATTATTGTTAGATTTGCTTTTAAACTGCGCTGCTAAGTTGATTCCATACTATCTTTGCGTACTATCCTAGCAACGCGGTTCAAAAACAAACCTAATAATTTATTACGCGTCGAAAATAAGTGCATGAAGTACAGAAATTATGCACCAACCTACTACCTGTACGCTTTGTACGGAGAGCTTGTTATAGAAAACAAAAGGAAGTCTTTAAAAATTGAAAGTATTCTGTTGCGTTGTTATCTTTTGACACAAAATCGATGAAATATTTAAGAAGAAAACTTAACGAAGAAGAGGATAATTTTCGATGATAAAATTGCTTCTTCAATTTACGATATCTATATATTTTTCAAGTCATCGAAATTATATTAAACATAAACAGCATACTCGGTAAATAACACGGTGCTACGCTTTGAGAAGTAAAGCAACTCCTTTGGCTACGCAAATTTCATGATATATATATGACTTATCGCATTTTTCAAAGTTTTCAAATTATACCTCCCGGTAATCGCATTCGAAGTCGAGATCTCGTTAAATCCCGCCTAAAATCGATTCGAGAAAATTCGAGAAAAAAGATTTTGTTATGTAGTTACTGGCCACGAGCACGATTCGGCGAAATTACTCTCTTTCGGGACACATCAGCTTGAGAAATATGTCATATTTTTAAAGAAACCTATTTTCTTAATTTTTCTCAACACCTTCCGTACTGCGGAGTCTCGACCCGCACGTCTGTGTCTTATCACTCGATAATGATCGACGAGCTGACAAATCTACCGCAAAAAAGCAAATTTGAACGCCGAATCAATTTGTTAATTTGTTGTTGCGCCGCAAATTAATTTATTAATAAAGACATTATGGACCGATCTTCAATTCGTAACTAAGCTCTTGAGTAAACTCCCGGTTCCCACTTTGAGCAGAGATTTTGATACGTAAGTACTCCTCCGTGCGGAACGGAAGCCAAGTAAACAGCTTTGACTGCTAATGCTCAGCGAGGCAGTGAGTGCGGCACTCACGGGTAAGAAGGTAAACGAAGACGAAGCGATTCGCGGGGGAGGATCCGAGAACATGGGCACTTGCCGCGATGCACTTTCCCCGTAAACAGCACTCGCAGCATCCGAGTGCGACTCGCGATCAGTAGCTACGACAGGTTTACACGAGGTCGGCGCAGACGGAGACGGACTCGAGTGCTCCCGCGATCTGCTGAACGTCTACTTACCCGAAATTAGCAGTAAAGCAAGCAGACGGGGCAAACCGAAGGGTGAATTGATCGAGACATGATGAGCGAGAAATCAGCTACTAGTAATAGCATCAGCACTCGCTTGTTCTCGGAGCTCGGCTCGGATTCAGCGAGTGCGGAGTACACCGCGTTACTCAGAGAACGCGCGATTCCCGCGAGAATTAGAGCCCGAGATCGCTTCTTTCTTTTATTAAACCACGAAACCGCGAAGCTTAACAACGGAAACTGCCAGCGCAGCGAGACCGCGCGAGGCGAGATATAAATTTTTGAGCGTTGATAGTAGTTAAGGGAAAAGGAGGCGCCATCGATCGGATGTTGTAATGAATTCTGAAAAGCTCTGCGCTCTCTCTCTCTCTCGCCCTCGCGAGCTCTCGAGTTCTTTCTTTCTCGAGCTCTGAATGTTTCACGAGCGCGGATACGGATCGCGCGATCCGGCTGTGACACTCGGTCGCGATCCATTCGCCCGCGGAAAGACGCGAGGCGTCGTGCGGATTTAGCGGATAACGATTATGGTGCCGGCGTGCTTTCCACCGCGGATTTACGAGCGGGCTGTATAAGGCGAATTCGTATTTATCGGATATTTTTATCGACACTCGCTCGCTCGCTCGACAGGGGGTGATTTTCGGAGTTGACGCCGGTCGGCCGGAGATTGGGTCGGGCGTGAGCAGAATCGCGGTCTCCTTTCGAACGCGGATCACCGGCGACATGATGAAATTGCACGCGTACGATCGTGCGAACTCGCGCTTTTAAACGTGCCCGTGCCCGAGCTCGCCGGCGATCTGAATGCTCGCGCAGATGCAAAATCGTCACGCGCCGTCCAAATCAGGAATGTCTAATCCGGAATAGTTTTGAAAATCACCGACCCATTGTTGGCCCATTCTCCTGCATATCGATCGATTAAAAAACAAGTGCGAGCAACGTACAAAGCTGTACCTCGTACAGCTGGCAATCACGTTGTCGTTGTTGTATCACTGATTTTATTATATTATTTTTTGTGTATTTATATGCAGCTATTAGACTGATTTAATTGGTGATCTACGATATATTAATAACATATAACTGATTTTGTTATTAAAATGTTTCATGTAGTTTTGGGAATTGTAGACTGTGTAATGTAAGAAATCCTATTATCGATACAGGGAACGTTCGCGCCTAAGTAAGCAGCAGCTATCCGATAGTCGAAATTTTAAGGCGAGAGTGTGTTGTGAAAATGTGAGCGAGCATTTTTCGGAGGAACATGCTTAATCGGAGCAAATCAGATAGATGATAATGCGAGCAAGAATATAACATTAGAATTATGAACATAATGAACTGAATAGTTAGTTCATTGTAGTCGAACTATTAAAAACACACACACACACATCTCTTAGTGTTTGTTAAATTAAAATTAATACTGTATTTTTTCTATCGTTTATTCGTTTATTTTATCTTAACGATATTATCCAGAGATACAGTAATAAATCGCGATTCCAAATTTTTACTAAATTTCAGACCAATCTACTGAACATAAAAATTCAATTAAGAATTCAATAATGTGCTCATGAGATTGATTTCATTTGCATAGATTCATTTCAATTTATCGTTTAACATTTCGTCGTTTATATACTCGCTCAACTTTTGTTGCCGCGCCTCGATGTTTTCGGGCGGTTTTGACGCGTTCCCAGGTGAATTTTGTTATCTCGGAAAAAAGGTGACGTACAAAAATTGCCGTCGATTCACGTAAGCTTTTACGAGTCAATACGGCTTACGACATTTTTCCTTTTTTCGGAGCGTCCAATCAACAGTGATGTTCCTTCAAAATTTGAACGCAAACGTTTGCCAACAAAGTCTATTGATTTTTTTTCGGTGGAATTTCCCGATAATAACGAAGCATCGAAATTCATACAAAAATCAGTTTTGCGAAATATCGTTCCTCGTGGAAATTATTGTAACGTCGCGCGATAATACATTATTGTCTTTCGCAGTTAATTATCCTTGTTAACTCGCCTCGTTATATTTATTAGACATTTTATTGTCGAGTAACGCGAATAACGTTACAAACACATTTTAAACTCTTGCTGAACGTGCGCCGACACGATGTGTATGTACGTGTTTATATGTGTTTGCGTATATTCAACATGCATACATGGAACTTCATTCTCTCGATTCTCGGCAGGTTTATTTATCGTACCGCCGAGACTTCGCGTGAAATAGCAATGGTTAACGATAAGTAGGCAACAGAAACGTCGATAGTGATCTCGAGAGACAAATCATGAAATCATTATAGAGATCGTGCGATAGACTCCATTGGGACTTTCTGGATAAGTTAATTTCGATACGTTCCGCGATTTTGCAACGCAATTTAATAATACTTCGATGCAGTTGTTGCATTTCAAAGCGCCTATGTGTTATCGGTATTATAAATCGCGATTTGCTTGCTTGATCATCGTGGAGAATATGCCAGAATTATATCGTGTTCTCTAGATTGTAATCTATACGATATTACAATGAAATAGATTTATACAAAAAAGTAATTATCGGAAAATAAAATTTGTCATTATCTATCAAAGCACAATTCGTCCAATTTCGTGGAAAACGAAATATCTTGGTCGGTGTTTACGTTATCGGACTTTTATTAGAGTAACTTTTATTGGACTAACAGTTTCATGCATCCAAAAGGATTTGCGGCTGCAAAGTATATTTTTACACGTGAAACGAATTGGAATTTAAGGAAGGGAGTTACAGTTGCGAGAAGAAAAAGCGAAAAGAATAATCAGGGAGGGTCTGATACCTGAGAGGGATATCGTTCCTGCCTCTGATAAGTGGCGAGTCCGCGAGCCTAACGTTCGAAAGTCGACAGATTTAGGATGGCCGCCCTCTTCGCCTACTCCGCATTCCTTTTTCCTCCGGCCTCCTCCCGGTTCCTTCCCTCTGTCCACAGGATAAGGCGGGATCTCTTATTTTCTCGAGACGTAAATCACGCGACAGACGTTTCGGTTTGTACGAGAAAACCAACACGCGCGGTGAGGAGGAAAAAGGGATTGCGGGGGTGAAACGGGAGGCGGCACGAGACTGAGACTGGTGTAATCGTCGAAGAGGTAGCGGGGGATGAAGATAGGAAGACCTGGACGATTTGCATATCTCGCGAAAGGAATAATCGATGCCACTTAACATATCTTCTCTCGCTCTCTTTTCCGCTGGAGCGACAAGCTAAACCTGGAGATCACTTTTGAAGCATCCCAACAAACCGGAGTAAGCCGGAACCAGGCGGCATGGTCGTTTAAATGATAGCGACCAAGTGAAAGCAGGCAGGAATGAGAAAATCACGGTGTAACGACGATGAGAGTGAAATCTCATTGAGTAATGTTGCATTCTGTTATTCGGCATATACTCTTTCTTTCTCTCTCCCTCTCTTTTTGATTGATTGATGTATATTTACCCTGTCTAACTCTTGCTGATTAAAAAGACAGAATGATTTCTCAATGATTGTCGTAGGCAGTTTTGCGCAATAAAGTAGAGCAGTTGCACATTCGCGCCTTGTTAACCATGCTTCGGGGTTTTACTTGCTCCGTTTGTATAGCTTTTACATAGCAATCATCTCTCTCTCTCCAAATTCACAGTGAACCAAGCGGATGGCAGAGGCAAATTGCCAGAGCCAAGACTGCAACTCCGTCGTATTACTAACGGAAGTGTACTTATGCATCTCGTTATTTCCAACGCACGTAAGAGTCCGAATTCGAAATCGGAATTCCGCTGCGCCGCTTTGATCTCCGTTGCGTGCCGCGATGGAGTAACGGCGACAACGCTCCGAGAGAGAATCGACGTAAGCTTCAACTTCCCTGAGATGGTAGCACGAGGAGGAGAGAGCACAAGCAGCCGAGCAAAAGGGTGAAGTTGCCGGATCGAGGGAGGCAAAAACTTCGTGGATATCACACAAACACGTACACACACATGCACATGCACACAGTACTCGATGCGGCTCATCGGTGAGCATTGAAGCGCCCGGGCACGTTTACGCGATATTTCGCCGAAAATTAAATTCATAAGACGAGGCAGCAATCGCGTATTCATTGGGCACATCGCCAGAGATGTGGGGAGTCAGCAAGGGGAGGCAGTGACGGGAGGGAAACGTTTGTGTTTTTCTGGGGCCAGTCTCTCAATAATCGCATCCGGCGCAAAGACCGGGGGATTGGCTTTGTATTCAGTGGATGCGACGTGGCGTCTCTCAGGAGTTCGTATAAGCGATTCGCGTGTACACGCGCCAATTCTTTCTGAAGCTATATTAGATTGCGATTAATTAACGTGCACACGCGAGAACGATCGCGCCTTCGTCGCATTAAACATTGTTGGATATCTCGGTGATATCGTCTGACACTCTCGCGAAAAGGATGCCCAGCAGGATTGATGATCGTGGCGGAGAGATGACGGAGAACGTTTGCAATTTGCAGCGAGCGTTAGCGCGAGATACTTTGTGCTCAAGCTTCGTGAATAATTGGGACTTTTTCAATGGAAAATAAAAGTTGCAGTCTACAAGAGTTGGGAACGATATGACGATATGGTTCTCAGATTTTTCTAAAGATTTGCATCACAAAATTTCAGAATCTATTGTACCTGTCGTCTACGTGAGAAATTAAATTTGATACATCAGGAATGCACACAAAAAGTTGGATCAATATGAAGTTAGTAGAAGAATTAATTAATAATGTACGTAAAAATGAAGTGCGTACAGAAATATTAAAACGGACCAGACTAATCGATCAGCAGAGAGCCAATTCTTGTTAAGAATAGCATTGATTGGGAAATCTCACTGAACGAAAAGATGGCGAAACTTATTCATAAAGCTTTTGCGTCGGCAATTCTCTTTTGCTTTATAACTTTCTCTATAAATTTGATTAATATCAATAAGAGTCCGCTCGAAATAACAGCTTGCATTAATCGTCTGAGTTCTGAAATTGCAGGAGAACGTTCGAATTTGCAACGTTCAAATTTTGTACATTTCACGAAAAAGTTTGATTTCAGTGATTCTGCCAGCGCTATGAGAACGATAGTCAGATAGAGTCAGATAGAGTCGCAACAACTCGAAAATACATTGGGATTCATGCACTGAGAAAAAAATGTAATTGATCCAACGAAATGTCTTGTCACGGGGTGCCAACAAAATATATACTTATTTCAACAAGTTATATATTGAATCAAATATATAATTGTTGGATTATAATTCTCATGTGTGTAATCCAAGAACTACATATTTGTTTCAATATATAACTTGTCGAAATAAGTATATATTTTGTTGGCACCCCGTGACAAGACATTTCGTTGGATCAATTACATTTTTTTCTCAGTGTGGAGAAAATTAACGGTTAATTTTATCGGTCGATATGATTTGCCGTTTCGTCAATTAAGTGCGCTTTGTACTGATACCGACGAGCACGTTAGTGCATTATCGTTAATTGCGCTAGGCCATTAATTAAACTGTGCCGTTAAAATATTTAATACATAATCTCATTTGTATTAATTACTAACAAGCTATCGGCGCAGGAATTCATTCTCGACGATTACTGCATTGCACCGTAATTGCATATTGGAATAGCTCCTAGCGTACAAACAGAATTAGATATACATTCGGCCCTTTCTCAATTATTTCTCGTTTACATTTGGGGGCTAATCACGCTCTCTGATTACGAGTGAGGGAGGAGTGAGCAGGGGAGGAGGGAAGCTGAATTTTCAAATTCGTAAATTCAAGGAATAATGCGTTCGACGATATAAAATTCCTCAAATTTTACGCGTTGTTAATTTAAATCGAAAGGGAAATATTATTAGGAGTGTGATTTAGTTTTGAGGGTTTTGCAACAGATGGCTGTAGTGTCAGTTTGTTCCAATAGCTGTTTCCGATAACTGTTCTTTCTTACAGTGTGACATTATCCATGACATTTAGTAGCATTATAGCAATAGATGCAATAACAGTCGTGTTTATATCATCGTAAAAATGCAACTTCCGAATCAGCATTTTCGACATGCGTTGCTTTTGTTTTTTAATCAAAAGAAAACTGCGGCTGACGGTTATAGAATTCTTGTGGAAACTTATGGTGATTCTGCCCCATCAATTAAGACGTGTGAATACTGGTTTAGACGCTTTAAAAGTCGTGATACTGATGTGAAGGACAAAGAACGCTCGGGACAACCAAGAAAGCTTGAAAATGCAGATTTCCAAGCATTATTGCACGAAAATCCAACACGATCCACTTCAGAACTTGCCAGAGCATTAAATGTTGATCGTACAACAGTTACCAAACATTTACATGAAATGGGAAAAATTCAGAAAGAAGGGAAATGGGTTCGACATGAATTATCGGAAAGTGCCATTGCGAACCGGTTGAACATTTGCATTCCGTTGATCGCCAGGCAAAAAAAGAAGAGTCTTTTGTCTCGGATTGTTACTGGGGATAAAAAGTGGATCTATTTTGATAATCCGAAACGCAGAAAATCATGGGTGGATCCAGGCGAACCATCAACATCCACTTCGAGACGCAATATTCACGGTTCAAAAGTAATGCTCTGTATTTGGTGGGATAGTGTACTATGAGCTGTTAAATCCGCACGAGACTGTCACGGCTGATCGTTATCGACACCAATTGTACAAGTTGAAGCAAGCATTGGACCAAAAACGACCAGCAATTGCGAGTAAACGACGGAAAGTGATTCTTCTTCGTGACAACGCTCGACCTCACGTTGCGTTATCAGTGAAAGAAACACTATTAGAGCTTGAATGGGAAGTCTTACCGCACCCCGCGTATTCTCCGGACATTGCTCCATGCGATTATTATTTGTTCCGGTCGATGCAACACGCTTTAGAGGATACACACTTTCATAATTTCGAGGAAGTGCGAAAATTCGTCGACGAATGGATCAACTGAAAAGAAGAGTCATTGTATCGTCGTGGAATCCATCTCTTGCCAGAAAGATGGGAAAAAGTGATAGAAAAGGAAGGAAAATATTTTGATTAAGGTATTCATTCATTATCATATTTAAATACATGCGTTTTTGAGCAAAAAAAACCCTCAAAACTAAATCACACCCCTAATATGTCGATGATGATCAACGGAAATGTCGATTTGAAATTTGAAAACGATTATTTCAACGTGCACTAGGTACAGCAACAGCGGCATTGTAATATGTACAAAGTATCGATCTAAATTAGTTTTAAATATGCAGAGAGGGACGTGCATTGTTCTCTGGATCTGTATCTCGCTAATCTTCGACTCTTCGATCTTCTGTCTAGCCGGTTTAGCGGTGTGTGCTCGTTATGTCTCGCTTTCTCTAGCTAATGTCGTTTTTTTCTATTCAAACATTGTCTAGCTCAGCTGACAATATACGGCATGATTTTGTTCGAAATTCCTCTCTAGTTCATAGAACTCTAACGACTCGTTGCCTCTCGCGCTATATAAGGTGAGATTCGAAAACAAGAATCAAGTCTCGAATTATGTTTATGCTGTTCGCTGTGTACACGGACAGTTTCGCTCCACTTCGAAAAGATTTTCTCCATTAATTTTCAGGCCACTCTTTTGAAATTACATGTGATTTTTCTTTCTTTCCTCGAATGCATAACACATTGGTGCAAGAAATGTGATTTGAAGAAAAGATAAGTAAAAGTTTATAAATGGTAATAATTTATGATAAGCACGCTGGATAAGCGACTGCATTGACATCTCGGCTGCATCGGAATCACGATGTACCGAAGTACAAGAATAAGAGGGGTTTGATCAATAAAAATAGTACATCGTGGTAATAGTGTTTTAGGGCTTTTGCTTTTACGGCGCGTATATAAGCTCCGAGGATGTTTGAATAGCTATGTAACGGAAAACAAGGTTAACCCGGAATGAAAACCTCGGACCTCTTAGCCAGACGTATATAGATACCGATAACATAAAATTCAACGACCGTGAGAGTGGCTCGAGATAGCGTCTACCCTCAGATTTAAACTGACATAACGCAAAAAGCTAATACCAATAGGATTTCATGCTGCGTGCTGTTCAACGGAGAAAATTCTCCGTATCCCCGTTAAGAGTTTCTGCAAATTTATATTAAAACTGTAGTACGTCGTTTTCTAAGATTTGTGGCTTAATAAATAAGAGTAGTAAACAGTGATATAAACAGTGATATGAATACACAGCGACATGATTTTGAATATTCTAGGAATATCCATGTACGAATCAAGTTTGTTTAAAATTGTCACGTGTCAATCATTTATGTCTATTCAGGAAACATTACAAAATATCAAATACATTAAAGTGGAATTTATATTGAAAATATATCAAAAATAGAATTTATTTCTTATAGTCTTAGAATTTTTAAAGATATCTGTCATCTTTGAACGAAAACATATGCAATATTTTGTCAACTACTACTTCATTTTGCAAAGGATCTTATTGGTATCCTGCTTCACATAAATTTCCCTTTCTTGATTACGTTAAAGTAATTTGATTCTAAATCGAGATAATTAAAATAAAAAAAATACTTGCCCTCGATTCTCATGGAAGTTCAGCTTTAAGTCGCAACGTGCGCGACAATCTCGCCCGAAACCATGACAATAATTCTACTAGCTCGGTCGATTTAAATTTTACATCAAGTGTCTTGACACGCAAGCGACATTATGCATGCCGGTATATGTCGGTTTCTTTGTCAAATGTGTCCTCCTCGCGTCCGCAAATTGCAAAATTCAATTCGAGCCTGCACCTCGTGTCGTCCGTTATCTCGCACGCGAATACATTTTATATAACGAATATTTCACGTCTTCTCCGTTTTTATATTTCGCTCCGCTCTTCTATAGCAAGCTACGATAATTACATTTTGCCGAGCATTTCAGACACCATCGGGCGAGATTTCAGAACGACCCGTCCGCTTTTTACGTGATCGGGAACCAAATAAGACATCCGAAACGTCGAAGGCGTAATACATTCGCGAAATTCTCGGCGCGACGCCACACGAATTATACGATTACATTTCATTCGCAGCTCAGCAGACCGGCCCACGTTGTAACTTGTTCATCGAGAGCGCAAGATTTTCTTAAGCAAAGCTCGTATTTACGTTACGGGAACTGAAATGCTTTACTTTCCGTGCAAATATTAGTCTGACGTAAAATTACAAGGTGCAGTTGGCGAAGAAATCTAGAAAAATAATCCAGCAAAATAACGCAATAACGTTTCGAATCAGGTAAGTATTTAAGTATATTGCCAAGCATAAGACTCTTGATTGAACTTTGCTTTTGCTTCTTTTTATTAAATCCTGAAGAATAGAATTTCTAAATGAGAAATAGGCAGAACCGCGCGCGAATGTGCATCTTTCATTTTCGTTCATCATTGTATACTATAACATAATATACGATACCAAAACATCGTGTTTCTTGTATTACTGATTTTGCAAATTACGATTATCGAAATCATATTCACGTCATCCACAAATGCAAATGATTCCAATGCGCTGTAACGCAAGTCAGATATTTTATCTCACAACGTTAAGACTCCGATATCCAATTTCGCTCTTCTGTAACACACTTCTGCATGAACAAGTTCCGAAATAAAATATTACATATTAAATACCGAAGTCAGATCTACATTTGACGAAGCTGGGTATTCCATGCATAATGTAATTTGTTGGCGTATAACTGAGCGGAGTCACGCGGACCGCAAAATCTCGCGGAACTTCGTTACTTCCGTCGCTGCCTCGGCGTGATCCCTCAAATTGGATTTTTGCTTCAATAAGTAATTGCATCGTCGATGTACCGGATCGATGTACCCTACGCCGACAGCTAATTCCGCGATGCCGGATTAATGTTTTCGGTATCAAAGCAGTCGTCGTTACGTGCGAGCGGAGCGCGGTATAATCAGCCGTGTTCGTATCGCGGCCGCAGTTTGTATGCAGATGTATCCGCCCGGGCGGACAATGCATGCTCGCAGTGAACTTCGTCATTGACACGCCGGCAAGACGACACGGTTACTCATTACGTATACTTAATTAGAAAACTTCGGCACCGCTACCGTAACACAGGAATAAATCACGCCGCGTCTCCGTTGCGTTCGCCAGCCGCGCGATAATGCGCTTTAAACAGCTGGGAGACCAACAAGCGAGCATTATTTATAGTTTGTTTACACTGCACACCCCCTCGAGCGTTATTATAAATGAAACTACGCAAGAATTGTGATTTACGTGGTTTTATGTTGTGTTTGATTAGCATTGAATACCGCAACGCGCTGCTGTTCCAGTTTTGAATAAATGTAATATCTTGATACAGGTGTCAAGTGAGCTTTATTGTATATTAGTTTTTATTTTAATTATTAGGGTTCCATGATATAATTAAAATAATGATTTGGTACAGATTTTGATTTTGCAAACGATACTCAGCAGAGTCGTGTAATATAATAAATTGTTATTGAGAGAGGACACTGTTAAATTATTTTCTTCAAAGTGTTTCAGTTATTAGCGTTTCTTTGTCTTCTTCATTCGTACATTTATTTATATTTGTGTCTGAGTTAATTCCTTTTGCGAGAGAGAATATTCTTTCTCTACTATGGCAACAATGGTTCTTGAAGTAAGGCAAAGAAAATTCAAGAATACTTACGAATTAAGTATTATGCTTTACGTCCTCCCGTGGGTTGATACTTTGATTCAGCAGTGCAGGTGGTTTGTAGTAAATGCATGAAGTTTGTACGTACAGGAAGAGGGTTTCGTAAGGTTGATTCTGTTGAAATTGTAAGATGTTTTGCGTAGTGTTTCTCTTCGAGACTTCTTTCTCGCGAATTTCTCGAGAGGAAGCCGGGAGAGAACTGGGAAATTGTATTATCTCTTGGGAAATTTAATTCTTAGAAAACGATAATAAAATTTAGTTAAGAGTTGATTTTACTTCTTATTCTACCGGAAGATCACTAAAACGGACGCTTATACCGCTACTTATAGTTCTTACATTATAATCAAATACAATTACGTTCGCTGTACACTCCATTTTTCCCGATATGTGTCGCAGCGTTTTACTTTGGGAATTTTCCAATGTTTCTATGTAATGGTTGAATTCTTAAATATAAGTTTTCTTTTTTAATTTTTATCATCTTTCTCCTGTCTATCATCGCTCGTGTGTGCATCTTGCGCAAGACATCACCTTTTCTTGTTACAAAATATTCCCTGCATTTCTTGGCTCAATCATATTTTCTTTCGTTTATAGATTAATCGATCGCTTTCCTCAAAAATAAACGAATATAAAAACGAAATTAATGAAACTAATAAAAGTGTAACAACTTATTTTTATGCTTTATTTCCTTCCATCCAATATATCTCCTTGTTACGCGTGATTGATTATTTATCAAAATCGCAGCGAAGAATATATCTTGTGGCAGCGGCGAAACAATTAACGACGTCATCCGATGGATGCGAAAAAGCTGCGGCGAAAAACCGTCCTTGTTTTCTGTGGGCGATCATTCTCCGGGTATCGATCCGGGAACGGGCCGGAAGTGTGCCAGGGTAGTTTTCTTCGACGTTGTTTTACACGGTGCATCGCGTCGGCTGTTAATCTTGCCAATTAACGGTACCGAGATGACATAAAAACCGACGTGGCCGGCAACGAAGTAAGAGCGACGCGTAAAAAGGAAGGTAACTCGAAACTTGTAGCTAGACCGGAGGAAAATTGGAGGAATTAATGGCCCACGCCTGTCATAATCTTCAGATAATTACGCTCGTAATTTCGCGATCTCAAGACATTTTCTCTCAGGACTTAAACTCGGAAAGAAATGTCCCCATTTGAAGGTTTCTCAAGTTAGTTCTTATCGCGATCTTGATTTTTCCAGAGAAATCGCATTCTCTTCAATTTTGAAAGTTGAAGACCAATCATCATCGAACATACAAATGGAAAATTTAACTTGCGGGAGTACTGGGCAAGATCAAGTTTAATGAGACAATGACGAGTGAAAATAAATATCAATAGTGCACAAAATAAAAACGCAGGAAAAATGTACTAATAAAATGTTACGCGTAAGAAGATTTATGCACATAATAATCGTGATCATGCAAAGCGAGGACGAAATCGCAACAACGGAATGAGTGAAGAATGAAGAATCGCAACGAAAATTCACGCAAAACGCGCGCGCGCGGGAAAGTTTTTTCTCGAAGACGAAAAATCGCCGATTCCGATGAAGCGGAATCGAACGGATTATGGAGATTACCCGAGTAAAATACACGGAACGGTCGTTGCAGTAAATTGCGAAAATATTGCGGTGACTCGCCGCTCGCGTTGCATCTCCACGATGCAAGGCCTGTCGAAATAAACTTCGCGGCGTGCAATCGGGATAACGAAGGCGCTAATTAAGATATAACATTGAGTAACGGCCGCTAATCCTAACTCGGGTAAATGAAATATAATTTACCTACTCGGGGGAAAGCTTTATTACGCTCGTAGTCGTTTTACGCGCGCAGCAGTTACTTTTAGGAATGCGCTGGTCTTAATTCTACAGAAATGTAAGCGTGATTTTATTATCCGTTTGAAGTAATAATCACAAAAAAGGAAGTGCTTTTCGCTGTGCTACACATAACTTTTATACAACTTTTTCTCCTCTGACGAATATTTTATTTTCAAACCTTATATTTTATTCTGATTATGTAGATTGATTACTCTTTAACGCGATTAAGAAAGTTTGGTATTTCGAGCGAAATTAATCGCTGAAATGGCTATGTAAAGAAATACGTAAAAAAATTTTGTCATATATTATTTATTAGAGATTACTCTAGAATTTACTAACAATAAGTTAGATGTAGTAATTTAATAAAAATGTAATTTAAAATATGTGGATACATTGCCTGAGTATTTCTCGATAGTGATCGTCTTCACGATCGAGATACGATTTTTATGTTATAGTATAAACAAAGAGAAGTGTTCATTCTAGGTAATCTGGTATCTCTTAGAGATGACTTCTAATAAAAGAAAGATTCAATCATGTTTCTCGTTCTTAAACACTGTTGTAACACCTTATACCTAAAAGATAATATTTTCAACGCTGCTCTGCGGACACGTCTTTGTTGTTTTTCCCACTTGATTGACTTGTAAATCAATCCGAGTCATCAAACAGAGAATAAATTTCTAAGTTCAGAATTGCATATTACGTAAAATAACCGCGACATCAAAGCAAGCGCACCGCTGTCATCGGGTCGATCGATGTTGCATCGACGTCGATCAATCCGCGCGTCCATGTTCCATTATTCGTCTCACGAGGAACGTGATTACATCGGTCCCAATTCTTGATCAGCTTTGAACCGGTTGCAGTCTCGGCTATCCTTTGAACCGAGTTGACGTCTGAAATCACATCATGTAACGGACGTTGAGAGAACGCGCCTTACTGCCTGGTGATTTAAGCGTCTGCCGCGAGTGAGAACGGTTATCGCTCCAGAGGAGAGGAAGTCCGGCGTGATTTTTAACCGTTATTAATGTGCGGAGAATATCCTCCTCGGTCGGATTTCGCTGTTGGATGTTCGTCGACGAAAAATGGCTGGTTCCCTTTACGTTGACGCGCGCGCGTTCGGGCGAACTTGACACTTCGCGCGACGTGGTGGATTGATGTCGCGATTCTGGAAAGCGGGCGGAGAGCGAGATTGTATTATCGCGGAATTTTCATAATAAAATCCCTGTTTTCTTGATATCTCGGATTTTTTTCCATATTCAGAAGTGTCCTACGATTTTCATGAAATATCGAGTACAAATCTTGACATGTAAAACACGTTACAGCCGTGAGAAATGTTCGAGTTAACTTTAATCGAGCTGTATCTCTTGGCTGGTTTATGTACCAAGAATTATCACCATTAATTGTCAAATTAAGATAATTTTGTTTAATTACGGATCGCATGTAATCAAAGGACATTCAAGTATTTGCTATTCATTCTTTCAAATCAACATCAATATTGTTTCCTTCGTCATTTCGCCTGAGTATTCGCATAAGGCTTCTGTTGCGTTGGACGATGTAATCATCATAATCAATAACGTCGTGCCAACACGTTGCTTCACACGTTCAGCATTATACTAGCGTCTATTCGGTCGCATCCGCCTTCTGCTCTGAAAACTCGCGGTTCTGCACCGCAAAGTTTACTTCCCCGTCCTCTTTTTCTTTTCTTAACGAAGAAAAAAAGGGCAGCGAAAAAGCCTCGAAAAGTTCCGCCGGAAGAGGAGGAGGGAATAGAAGGAGAAAGGGAACGTCCGGGAAGTGCTCTCGGCATAGAAACGAGAAAAGTCGCGAAGAAACGCGCGCGCGCATGGGCATCTCGAGAATTCTTCGGGGGTTAAAGTCACCGGCATGCACGCCGAAATCCCGGCCGGGGCAAACGAAATTAGGAGTACGATGAACCGATCCTCTGCGAAAATCCGGAGCTCGGAAGCGTAAAAAGAAGCGTGGCCTGGATGAGTCTTGTTAAAATCCCAGTAAATTCCGGTGAATACGCGGTCGCTCCGTCGAACATGAAAGCACCCCCATCGTGCATCGTGTTTTGCTCCGCAGAACGGATCAATCGATGGTGAGCGATCGAATCATTCGTCGATGTAAGATGCGCATAATAGGAATGCAGTCAAATATGAAGGCTAGACGATTCGAAGTGGAGTTTAATCGTAACACGAATCTCTTGGCGAGCGATTCCTCAATCGATGTTCGGAGGGCGGTATTCAGAGTCAGTTCTTGTATTAAACTTTTCTCTCGTTCCTAATGCCATCATCCATGAAGTGATGGTGTGAAGTAATGGTTGAATAAAAGTTTACGAATATTTTGTTTATGTAGATTTCCGATTTAATAATTAATTCTCATCTAATAATTCCCATTTAATAAATTCATTTTCATTTTGTTTCTATGCTTGTGAGAAGTTACAGTAAAGCAATAATTAAATATCACTTTATACAGGGTGTCCCGGGTTTTAACCGACAAACTGCGGGAGCATATTCTACTAGTGGAAATAAAAAAAAATTCTTATATCGAGTTTACTTAGAAATACTTTATTACAAAGTTATAAACCAATATTGAAAAGAAATATCAGATAAGTAACAACGGATTTTTTCACAAAAATAAAAATTATCTACGCAATGATTTAGTGACGCATTTCAAAATGTTGTCCTTGCACATCGATACAAGCTAGACATCGACGTAGTACAGAATTTGTTACAGCACGACATTCCTGAAAATGTTGTTGCATCTCAGTAACTGAATTAGTAATTCGTTGCTTTAAATCTATCTGGTACTCTCCTGTTAGGAAATCTACGTTGTACTCTCGTACGGCAGCTCGTGCATTTCCGTCACAGAATCCGTACACGAAATGAATATCAGTGTATTCCTCATTTGAAAATACTTTTGGCATTCTGATAATAATTGCTAGTTCACACGACGATTGAAATCTAACAGCTACTCTTGTGAAAGTAACAATCATACTGAATCGTTTCAACATAGTGAACATGAATACATGTGAATACACATAACATAAACATCTTGGACCTTCCAAATTCTACACTATGTTCCGTTGTTACTTATCTGATATTTCTTTTCAATATTGGTTTATAACTTTGTAATAAAGCATTTCTAAGCAAACTCGATATAAGAATTTTTTCTTATTTCCACTAGTAGAATATGCTCCCGCAGTTTGTCGGTTAAAACCCGGGACACCCTGTATAATTAATTCTGTTAAATAAAATTTGTAATGGTTTTTGTTCATCAAATACAAGCTTCGAAAAGTACATTTGAAGATAAGAAATAACTTTCCCTAAGATATCTTCATTATCTTATCAGAAAACACGCAATGTCTCAATTTGATTTGTGACGCGTTTTCTGCACGGAAGTCAATCCGAGCTCCCATCAAACAGAGAATAAATTTACAAGTTCGGAGTTTACATATTACTGGAAATAACTGCAACATCAAAGCAAGCGCAACGCCGTCATTGGATCGATCGGTTGCGTCGACGTCGATCAGTCCGTGTCCGTGTGTCCGCGTTCCATCGGAACGGAATTACATCGGTCCCAATTCCTGGCCGGCTTTGAACCGGTTGCACTTCCGGCTATCCTTTGAGCCGAGTTTGCGTCTGAAATCGCATCATGCAACGAACGCGCTGCGGGGACACGCGTTACTGTCCGCGTGCCCGCAATCGGTCACGGAATCGATTTAACCACTTGGCCGCGGGAAAGGGGTGACGCGGGGGGTCGCACCCCCTTTGAAAAAAAGCCCTCTGCCCGAGCATCGGCATGGTACTCGGCGCGATAGTAGCACTCACTTTTCGCGGTGAAATTACTCGTGCCACTCAGCGAAATTGAAGGAGAAATCTTTGATCCCGCGATTCTTCAGAGGAGGAGGGAATGAGGAGGGAAAAGAGCGGCAGAGAGAGAGAGAGAGAGAGAGAGAGAGAGAGAGAGAGATAGACAGACAGAAAGAGATACGATGTTTCGTGTCCGTTTGCATCTCTGCGTACGCGGGGCGGATCTTTTGACGTGTATACATATGCGCATTTTGCAATCCCGCGTATTTGCATAACACGGCCGGCGAATAAAATTTTCATCGCTGGTTTACGGGATCAAAAGAGTATTTCTTCCCCTTCTCGTTTTCTCTTCTTCTTCTTCTTCATGATTCGAGGGCGCGTGTCGGAGTAATATGTTCAGCGATCTGACAAGATAAGTAGGCGGGTACGAGTAGATCGGTGGAAAAAATCTTGCGCGATCTCTCTCATGTGCTATTGTATTAACTTAATGCACCTGATACAACACAAATCGAGTCTTACACCTTGCCGCGCCGAATCATAAAGAGGCGTTTCGCTCGTTCGAACAAATCTACAAAAAGTCTGCAAAGATACACGAAGTATTAGACTGCTGCAAAGTTAGAAGCGCACGTTCAACGCATACTATGCAAAATAAAAGAAGCAGCAATCGCGTACTCAAACGTTTCTCGATACGAGATGGTCACGGAAGAGTCAAGGCAAGTGGCACCACAGTGCGAGAAGCTTTATCACCGCGTTATTTCGGATTTGCGCGGATATCCCGGGACACAAAGTGCAGGCGGGAGGTAAGCGGTGGGCGATGTTATGATTCCGGCTGTAGCCGCAGCTTTTTCGCGGCAAGATCAGTAACACCATCACGTACGGGGCATTCCTGATTCCGGGGATAGCCCCGGCGAGAGGGGCGTCACGTCATATCCAGACGAAAATTGGAAAATGCTTTTGATTTTCGTCGGTGCGCAGCGTCTCATCGCCGCCGCTACAATTTGATGCGACTTACGACCGAGCATGCTGTTGCAGGCTGATTGCACACGTTTCGCATTATTGCGGGATCATTGGGGAATTACGTTTGCCCTGTGCGCCCTTTGGCGGGATCGTTAATCGTCTCCTAGAACTTGCAAGCGCAATTGCGATAAAACAGCATGAATATGTTTAATTTTATGAAACATGCAATTTGTCCCGTGGATTAATTGTAATTATTGTATTATAAATTTTGTAGAGTATTATTGTATTATAAATTTTGTAGAGATAATCATGGATTATGAAAGTAACGTTATTAATAATAATTATAATCATGTTATTGTCTCGTGCCTGTAACGTTATTATTTCCGCACGCATTTTTATGCCTAAAACTTGGAGCGATTGCCTGCTGATTTTGCATGTGGAAACGGTATTTTAAGAATCGAACAACTGTATGTTGACATAAGACAAAAATATTATTCTCAACCGTAGTAGTGAATGACGTCTCGTAACACATAGAGTATTTATAAATTTTGACCGAACAATTTTTGGAACAATTGTATGAATAATTTCTATGAAATTCTTCTAACTTGGGTAAGGAATTTTTATAAATAGTCTATGACAATTCGTGTGAGAGATTACATAAGTATTTTGAACTGCATCGTATTCCTTTATTTCCTCTTAAATAATTTCGACTCCATTCCCGCACAAAAATGCCTCTCGCGGAGCCAGTATATTTTAGGAAATAAACAGCGAGGAAAAAAGCCTTCCTGCGAGACGGGGATAATGTGTTCACGGTCACGAGGTTTGCACGAGGGAAACAAAAAATCGCTCTCGCAGACGAGTTTGTCTCCGTCTTCGCGGGAGAATCGATTCGTGGGCCCCGAAAATAACCGTGACAAAGTTATATCGACGATTTCTCAATCCCGTCAATGGATTCTTTAACGTCACACTTTCAATCGCGCGCGCGCGCGCGCAACGTGTACGGAACGATAAGATAGAAGCAGGAGGAAGATTTTAACGCGGAAAAGGGTGGCGGACGCGCGCGCGCAACACACACACACACGCACACGTACAACAGTGTACGGAACTGCGAGAGGAGGAGGCGCAAAGCGGGGGAAGAAAAAGCGAGCCGAGGGGGTTTTCGCCCGGGGCCGTGATATTACGTAATAAATCATCCGAATCTCGCGGTGTCATACAATATGGGCCTGTGCAGGTGAGCGACGTCTATACCAATTTTCATTCCGGGCGACATTCGATGTACCCACCCGCTGCCGCCGCCGCCCTGTAGCCCCCATTCGCCGTTGCCACCTCCCGGCCCAACCACCCTTTCGACCGCCCTACACTCCGCGCTCGGCGGCTGCACGGCACAGCCGGTCCATCCAGCCAATTCTACAACCGAGCTGCGCTTTTCCGCGTTACCGACCGGAGATTAATTTCGCTCGGCGTTCTTCTCGCGGCTCGTATTTCACGCGACCGGACGTCGACGGGTCGCGGACCTCGCAGACCGCGGCAGTCGCCAGCGGAAGTTCCAGCTCTTCCCGTGCTCTCGGCAAGGGAATTGCGAACCGACCACGTGCGAGCTTGTCTCCTCCCCCTTACTGCACTTCATTTCAATTGTCGTTTGGAATTAATATTGCACACTTGGTGTAAGAATTGACCACGCGTTACCGCGAGTTTCTTTTGTCTTTTTAATTTAATTTCCTCAATTTTTGTACGCGATAATGTGTGCGTATGTGTGTGACGATGGTAATTTTTGGATTTTCCCTCATGACGTTTCGATGTATTTCCGTACACGTGAGTTTTCTCGGGGGTTTTCGGATGTTCCGCAGAGAAGCCGTGCACGGTATTCTATGCTAAGAATATCGCTTTTAATATGGCTGGCACTAGTCGCGAAAATAATGAGGTTGTGGTCGATCCCGCTTTGAGTGTGGTTTTCGGTGGGAGGGACGAGGGGGTTAGCGAGTCGGGAGCGCGTTAAGCATTGTGCGGTTCGGCTTGACCGTTCTGGTGGTCGACGGTACGATTTAAATGGCACATTGGTTAAAACTAAATGCCGTGTGTGCGATGGGTGCTATTAATGTTGCCATTTTGGTATTTAATCTGTTTCATCATGCTGTCGCTTTATTAATAAATACCATCCGGAATATATTATGTTAGTACATAAAGGATTGATAAACCGATATGTCGTGCGAGAAACCAAATCGTATCATTTTAATCAAATTACTTGTGATGTTCAAAGCGGATACACAAACATGTACACGCGATCTGCTCGCAGATTGAAGTTACATAAAGAATTTATGTTTGCGCCGATACCTTCGACGCTATTTATTCTTTCAGCTATTTCCGTGATGATTTTTCACGGCAGAAATGTATTCAAGTATTAATATAATAATATAATACCATAATTGATTATAATCACAATAGAATTTCTCAGCGAATAAAATACGATGAAACTCCTCATTCACATGTATATTTACATAATTATATTTTAATATTTATCTTTATATATATTATAATATTTTTGTGCTTTAATAAGAGTTGCGGGAAAGGAATAAAAAAACATTTTCAGAACTTACCATATCAGATTGACGGAATTATCGATTTGTCATCAAGCAGCATTCACAAGCTATCAAAGGTACTATGACGTTTTCGGGTTTCCCTTGTTTCCTGTAATTAACGCAAAAAGTGCACTTTTATCTCGTGAAAGACGTTAAAGCAAATACGCAAAAACGAGTAGTGTACGACGAGTGCAGCAACCGCATCGCTACAATCGCGTTAAATAGTAAAGGCCGGCGTTACACGGCCTCGAGCACGTTTGCTTTTCAGCAGCATAGCTCTTTGCTCTCCCTGATCTGCTTGTTAATAGAGAGCAGCTTGCCAGGCGTACATCGTGATCCGAAAGGGATCGCGGAGGCCCGCCATTGTTCGCGAAGACACGTGGGCTGAGAAGCGAGAGACGGCGGCTCCTTTCGTTTCTTCCCTGCCGAGAGTCGTTTACTCCCTTTCAGCGCGAAGAAAAGCCGTCGCGAATAGCTCACGCGACGCGACCGGAATCTTCGATTTCCCACCGCCGGTTATCATGCGCACGCATGTGCGTAATAAATATTGGATATACGCATGAGTTTTAGTCTTTTCGAAGGGGAAGAAAGAAAGAAAGAGAGAGAGAGAGAGAGAGAGAGAGAGAGAGAGAAATTCTCGTTTTATTTTCATAAAATATCAGGAGCAATCATTCCTGACGAAGACGCTTTACGAACATTGCCACACCGCAAAGAGACGTGACTATATAGAGCTAAATTTTAAGTATAACTTTTGGAAAAAACATCTAAAAATATTTGTAAAAAATCTAGAAAAATCTAGAGTAAAAAAAAGAATAAAAGCTTTCTCTCATGCATACTTGCTGAAACAGAGCGGAATTTTCTCCTCGAGGGGATGTCAACAAGAGGGAGGAGGAGGAGGAAGAGGGGCAGGGCACCGCTCGATTTGTTGTTTGCATCACCGTGCGATTCAAAACAAATCAAAATCATGGTTGACACAATTTTTTAACTCCTCTCCCGCAGCATTCCTCACTCCCCATTTATTACAGACGCAGGCAGGACGGTTCCTGCATGGGGAAAATGCTGCAGCCCGCGTGTTTGTTGCACGAGCGTGTTAAAACGCGTTGTGTTTACGCGAAAAATTCGGCACGCGTTTGATCCCCTTCCTTTTCCCGCTTTGGCCGTTTTTCCTCTTCTTTATTTTTTTGCGGGGGTGAAACAAGCGTATGGCGCGTTGTTTGACCGGTCAATTCGCGCGGGGCGTGACCGCGCGGCCGACGTAAAGTTCGTTACAGAAGGGGGTGGACGGAGTCGCGAAAATTCGGCGAAATCGGGTGACCGCGAGCGTTTAATTTCGCGGTGTATCGTATATTTTGCGTTTCTTTTTTTCTTTTTTTCTCGGTTTCCGTCACGCCTCGACAGCGGCGTACCGCGACCGGTGTAAGTTTCATTGTTAATGCGGCTTTGCGGCGTATGGAATTTTCCGGCCGCGTTTTCGCTGCCTTCCATCATCCGTTTCCGCGTTCACTTGCGCGGCATGTGGCTTCGTACCGCTTCAAATCGTTAGTCGTGCCATAGCAATAGAGGATTGACGACGATTTTATTGGCCTGCCACGTCGACAGGTCAATTCGGGAGATTAACATCGTTTGCAATTTATTATTCGCATCACTTTGCATCTTCCTAAACACTGTCTGAATGATCTTTCACTTTTGATTTGTGCTTTTGTTTGCATGTTGCGATGCTCTTTTCTCGGAATTTTTGTTCTTTTTGGTTATTTATAAAAATATAGTTCCTTTTTTACAAAAAATTTACATATAAATCTTTTTTTATTATTTATTTACGTTATTTTCTATCAGCCGAATTGACTCCGTGCTGGTTAAACGAGTAGCAGTGTGCGAGATGAGCGGGTGAAGCGAAGGCCGAGTATCGAATATAAACACGACGATGTCAGATTTTGCAGTCGGTGGTATCAGTTTTTCCAGTCGATTTTATATTTACAGCGAATTTCGGGCTTGTTACTTCGAGCGGAATTTATTTAATATGTATAATATGTATAATACTGACACTGTATTAAATCGAGTAAATGTATTATTTACTGTAATGTGGTATTAATTAGAAACATGTAATGCAATCCATCTGTGTACCTGCTTTTCAAAATAATATTTGATAATAAGTTTGTGCTCAAGATTAACTTTACAGATTGTACATAATTCAATACAGAAGTTTAAAATACAATATTTATAGAATGTTTTTTCATCGTTTTATCATTAAATAATGTTATTATATTAAATATGATGTTTTCTTTCATTTCCATTAACGTATCTGTTCGAAGAAAACTGTAACAGTAGGTTGAGTTACATTCGATTTAAAATAACTAGCGTTCATTTTATTCTTTGATTTAGTCTTTGCAAAAATTCACAGTTAACCGCTAACCGATTCGACTTCTCTTTTGCGAATAACTCGATACAAAGGATTCGCAGAAGCTAGATCTAGCAGTAGAGAACATGACAAATAAGTAGTGTTTGCTTGATTTAGACAAAGAGATAGACCGAGGCAAGCAAGGAACGAGTACCAACTCGATAATAATTACACGAACACGCTGATCTATTAAAGCTAGATAGAATATCCTTATGTAGCGAGATGTCCAAATGCGTAAATAAATTTTAGATGAACGCGAAAGATGTTACAGAATTGTAAGAACAGTATCATTGCATTTAATTTTACGGTGCTTTGATGCTACGTTTCCTGTTAATAAACATGTAGAAAAGAGTAGTTATAATATTCACACTTCCTCTTCGTTTTCCTTTTTCACATGAAAATATTTAAAAACTTAATAAGAGACGAAAATACAAAATGCATAAAGAGAATTCCTCATGAAGCAAGTAAATGTTAACGAAAATGTGCTTCGCGATATAATTGTACATGACTCTCTCTCTTTTCTCCGAATAAATAGACACTTACGAAGAAAATCATTCTTCCATTCGTGACACACGCTTTGCAAATTATTTGTTATTGCTTCCGAAGAAGACCGAAGAAAATTGTTCCTAATTACCGGTTCCCGAACAATTAAGCTCTTTATTTTCTTATAAAGAAAGCTTTCAGAATCCGAGAGCTGGACGTTCTACATGCCGCAAGATAATTTCGCGTTTATGCGTATACGACGGTGAAGTAATGTTAAACTATGCACGCACTCGTACACGTGGCAGGATCCATTAATTTCCAGGACACTTTCCATTAATTCCCATCAATCTGTCAGTAATTTTCTCCAATCAATCACGTTCCGCCGAAACACACCCGGCGACGGGCGTTTGAGCGCGCCTTTCTCGCGCCTCTTCTGCTTCGACTCGCTTTATCTTTATATTAAATTAATGGTCGGGGAGCTCAATTTCGTTCAGCAATACGGTTTCACGCAACAAAGTAATGACCCCACGCACCGGCGTTCCCACATTCACCCCTTTCCGTCCCGCTTTGCGCAGGAAATTTCATTTAGTGCCGCGCTTCACGTACTCGCGGTTTCCGCTACGTCGCTTCCGAATATAGAACCGCCGAAATTCGCGATTGTACCGTTTTCCACGCGGAACCGCATAGGGGGACAGATGCGTCCGCACACACACGCATATATATATCCGAATTTTTTAATTGCTGTTGGTTGCAATTATATAAACGTACAAAGCTGGAATTGATATCAAGTTGTTGCACAACTTTGGCGAGTCGAATTTTCAACACTCCACGAATTACGAGAGACAATTCCAGAATATTTTGTATCTCTTTAGTTTTAGTAATAACAAAGTTATTAAAATTACAATTAGGAAACATAGCGAGAGTAAAGAAATTAATAAAAATGAAAAAATTACAAATCGTATAATTAATTACGTAAAATTCTTGTTAATATTCCTTTCCATCTTTTACATTTATGTTATTATAAATATTTGTCTCCGCTTAACGTGGTGATGTCCCATAATTTTCACGACTTTTTTACAGCGGCCGCAGGTTCGTCTAACGACGCAAAATAGAATTCAATCAATCAGCCCGTGTCCATCTGTCTTTCTCAGGCGCGACGCGCTATCGGCCGCAGAATGGCCGATGAACGAAAATATAACGCTGCGGACTCGACGTCGATGGACGTTCCATGCAGACGGACGAGGGATGCGTTCATCGAAACACGATTCTCGCTAATACCGTTAGTCGTGTCGATACGTCCAATCGCGCCTACGTGGTGAACAGCCGCCCTAACAAATCGCGATGCTGAAAAGGAACAGTGAAATCAAGCGATATTGTGTCAAGGCTCTCTAGAATACAACTGCATTTCTATTTGCAACTGCGAAAATCCCCGACACGTCAGAAATCATTTCTAAAGCATTCTTATACAAGCTAAATTTTAAAAGATTTTTCAACATTTTTTGCTTTAACAATAAATTAATTCTACATGTGTAATTGAAGAAATGCAAATTTGTAGCTTCAACTCTCTCGATACTCGAGCTTTCACTATCGAAGAATTGAGTTTTTATTATTAGTATCAGCTGAATGACGCTAGCGATACGCTAGTGACGTTTGTTAAAAATGGTTGGTAAAGTTGTTTCAGCGTTCGAGTGATGTATGACTTTTTATAGTTATCGATGATAAGAGATTTGCTTGAAGCATTCGAGGATCTTTTCAATAGTCAAATTGTAATTTCTACAGCTAAGACCAATTTATCAGCGCATGAGTGAGGTGAGTGTATAGTTGATGTTACACGCATACTACAATCACAGAAAATATGAATCTTTAAAAATAATAAAATAGAAATTTTAGAATAAAATAGAAAAGCTTATTATTGTGTTATAGTAAAAATTATGTGGAAATATAATAAAATATCCTCCTATTCTAAAAAAGGCGTGTTAACTTCGTGAAGTTCTTTTTTATCGAATATTGAGGCCTCTTTTCCGCGACGCTGATTGGTTCTCTCGATTGGCTCGAACTTCGTGTGACTTGAACTTCGTGTTGCGAATGTCAGAATGTCATAGTGACTGTCAGTGCAGTTATATTAATTTATTATTTCTTAGGAACGTGAAAACGGCAGCTGTCAATTCTGTCAAATTTGTATTGATGAAACATGATGAAATAAATAACACCTTTAACGCCTTTTTTTGAATAGGACTTGTGTTATTTATTATATAATAAATAATAGATGAATATTATTATTCGAAAACATTATTAATATTGAAAAATAAAATAGCGCGCGTCTGTGGTGCTAGTAGAATAAAAAATAATGATATCAACAGCTCAGAACTAACCGGATAAAGAAAAATTTCTACGGGTTAGAACATTTTCATTTCCGAGTTTACGGTATTTTCAATAGCAGAGAACTCTAGGCAATATAAAAAATAATGATATCATCAACTCAGAACTCCTCTGAGAAGAAAAAATTTTAAACTCGAGAACTTTTTCATTTCTGAATTTACGGTATTTTCAATAGCAGAGAACTCTAGGTAATATAATAAATAATGATATCATCAACTCAGAACTTCTCGGAAAAGAAAAAATTTCTACGGGCTAGAACTTTTTCATTTCTGAGTTTACGGTATTTTCAATAGCAGAGAACTCTAGGCAATATGCCAATTAATAATATAAACATCTCAGAACTCCTCGGAAAAAGAAAAAAATTTTTTAATAAATAAATAATGTTTTCGAATAATAATATTCATATATTATTATTCGAAAACATTATTAACATTGAAAAATAAAATAGCGCGCGCCTGTGTTGCACTAGTATAATAAAAATATAATAAAATTTCTAACAGATGCATAAGTGGTAAAAGAATATAGATAAAGTTAAAATTATCGAAGTACATGAATAATTTCTGTAATCATATTTTGTATTATGATCAGTAATAGGGACAAAATTTGCAAAAGTGGTAGTCTACGTCACTTCTTAGTCCTACGTCCTTTCATATTGTTGTTTCATGGAGCGGGCACTCGCATAGACAACAATATGATTGTCCTTTTATCAGTAATAGAAAAACAATTCGTTAAAGTGATAGTCAAATCATATTTCTTCGCATAGGAGAAGTCCCGAACTTGGTTCGAAATGAAGTTAAAATTGACTCTTTAGCGTACAGAGCCATCGAGAGTTACTAAATAATTCCGAGACGACGAAGAAATTGCCTCCGCCTATCTCCGCTGCTCAACTTGCTCGATACGTTCTTGTTCTTTATGCATACATTGCCTGTGAAAGTTATTTTTTACAAGCTCGTTCGTTCACGTAAGCGTTGCTTAGCATCGAGTTAGTCAAAATGTGTTTCGTCGAATTTATATTAATTTATGCCAAAGGATGAGATTATATGATATGTATGTATTATATGTACATGAAATCTGTGTTGCATTACTTTTGAACATGCATATTTGGAGAAAGAGCCCTTGTTTGCTAAAATTATATTTGCGATAACGTCATGCTGATCACAGATGTACTCTTAATATAGTGACCCAGTGATGTATATACGGAGCTTAACTCTGGCACTATGTGCTATAAATATATTTCCTATGTGGAAAAAGAGCGGCCTACCGCTCTTTGCTCACTTTGATATCGGCTTTTCCGTGTCATCAACAACAGCGTTTAGTACGAAAAAATTCTCGATCGAAGCGTTTACACAACGCAGATCTTTAGTGAACGTCACTATAATACGTTTAAGTTAGTGCATTTTGTAAAGAGAGAAGAAGCGCTTATATTAATATCATTATTATAATAATAACATCTTTTTCGGCGTATCTTATGTTAACAAACTTTGCCCAAATGTATCAAAAATAATTAAGCAATTTATGTGTATGTATATTGTTAATATTTTAAAATTTTATTAAAATTTTTACTGTATAAAAGTTAAAAAAACAGAAATTAAAACTTTCTGCATAAAAAACTTTCTGTCTCTCTTTCTTTACTTTCCTCTTCAAAAATGTATTTATTAACATATCGCTTTTCCTTTTCCAAACACTTCCGGATTATAATAAATAAGAAGAAAGACAATTTTAATATCATCGAATTAACTACGAACGATAGATATGTATGTACAGTGTGTGCATATGTTCGTGATATTTCTTGATCTGCACGCGTAAGATCAAGAGATATCTCGAATTTTAAGGCTACACTCCGCCCGCGCATTTTTTTCCACGCCATTAAGAATTAGTCCCTTTCTTACGTTCAACGACGACCCTCCACGAACTTCGACGAACGTTACTGAAGTTTCGATCTCAGCTGAAAGTTCCGCCACGCAATAATACTTGCTACGATTTATTTTCAAGTCCCTTAAATATTTCAGAAACTTTCTGCCGTTTCGGTGATACGAAATAGTTCCCATGTCGAAGTAGGCCGGAAGATAGGTACGTGGCTTTGACAGGAGACAAAGTGCACGATATGTAAGTGAAATTCACACCTTAAGACGGTCTAAGTGCCTTCCGTCGAGCTGACACGATTTTTATGTTGATATACATATTATATGAAGTTAACAAGCTATTGTATTTTACATCAAAAGAGCATCTTCATTGCACATTATATATGGAAATTTAGTTTTTTATTATTTAATATTTTTAACGATTTTATATAATTCTTATTTCGAGAACAACATGTTGTTATCTCAATCCAAATGTGTGTTTTTCCGAAAATATAGCTTCAAATATGGTTAAAATATTTATATTTTAGTAAGAGAAATGATATGCATTAAAATTATTAATTTCTAAGTAAAGGAATAGCATACCCGGCAACTCTACAATTGTTATTACATCTGTGCAATCGTCTGTGCAATGTAAGAGCGAAATAAAAAGCTTGATTCTAAAAATGTTAACTTTCCTTATAGAAGCAATAAAAACCAAGGAAACTCGAAAGTTCCGATCGTGTTTTTCTCATCGCCGATCGTGCTTCGAGCGAGAAAGGAACAGAGAGAGAGAGAGAGAGAGAGAGAGGAACAGAAAGAGAGAGAGGGGGAGAGGGAGAGGGAGAGGGGGGAGAGGGGGAGAGAGAGGGGGTGAGGGGGAGAGGGAGAGAGAGGGGGGAGAGGGAGAGAGAGAGAGAGAGGAAGGTGGAAATTTAACAATACCTTACGGCTCGTAATCGATGCCGGGAAATACCTTCCGGGCCGTATTCCGGAAACGGACGGTGTAGGGGAAATTCTCACCGCAGAAAGGGGAAAAAGAAGGAGAAACTACGGCAGGTTGCCAGCGATGAATCTCCTTGGTGAATTCGTGTCTCTCGAGTGAACCGTTCCCCCTTCATTCCCGTTCTTCCCTCTTTCTACCAGCGTGTGTCTTACTAACATTTCTACCCCGAACCTCGGTCGACCACGCGACACTTGCCAGCACCGTGACCGTCTTCTCCTTTCACTCTCTCGTCCTTCTCTTGTCTACCACTTGCTTCCCTATCACTCGTTGATCCCGTCGGGGATGAAGAATCTCGTATGTGAATTCTGAAGATCGATAGGGAGTAAGACATAGAAAGTGCGCTCACGCGCGCGCGTGTGTGTGTGTGTGTGTGTGTGTGAGAGAGAGAGAGAGAGAGAGAGAGAGAGAGCGTGCCTCTGGTCCCCCCCGGCAAAAGAGGGCTTCTCGATCTTCCAGCCTCCTCGAATCTTCTTCGCTTTCTGGAACCTGTGTATCCTCTATCTCTCTCTTCTCTCTCTCTCTCTTGCTCTTGCTCTCTTCCTTTCTCTGTCGTACATCCAAGTTCCCGGTTGCCACTCAACTACCACCTTGAGTTCGTTTCACCTTCACGGAACTCCGTCGCGTCCGATGCGTCCGCTGTGATTGGGATTTCAGGAACCGATGATTCAATCTCGCACGAAGCGCGATTTCGCGATTCTGTCTTGTCTGCTTCCATTCTGCCTCCTTGATTTTGTATGCTCGAGACCCCGGATGTGTCATTCACCGTGCGGACGATGCAGTGATGCAGCTTTCAACGGTGCTTGTGACAGGTATCGCGCAGTTACGCGAAATAAATTAATGTACACGTTTCGTGTAAATGTGTGTGAGCAGCCGCTGAATTATTTTTCGCGATAAATTACGGCACTATCGAACGCGATGAATATAAAAAACAACGAAATTGAGCAGCTGCAACGATGCGTTGCATTATGTAAAAAATACTTTATGGGGGGGTTTATTTTCGAAATGCAGATATCAACACAATGGCGAAATAAATAAATTTCAACAGCAACCTATTATCACGTCGCTCGCGTTTCTACAATTTCCTATACATTCTACAATTTTTGTTCTCATTTCTATTCTCTTGTGTGCGAACAGCGAACATTACAAAAGTATTTCTTAACACGGAATATCATAAATGCATTTTATGTAAAATAGCGGATGTAATGTAAATCGGCTGATTAATATTAATGCGATGGCGCTATATACGCGAAAATGTGGCTCGCTTTCGTATTTATGCATATCAAGTCGACGTGTTTAATCATTGATAATTGAAAGATAACTCGATTACTGCTCCAAGTAATCTACTCGGGGACCGGCGCAGTTGCTCATCACAGTTTTAACAGTCACTCGTTTCCTGCCTAACTCCGCGGCTTGTCGAGAGCCGCGATTGATCCATAAATCGTGATCAACAAGTCGCGGTAACAAAATCGTTTGTTATTGCCTATTGATCGACCCGATCAGCGATCCTTCGATCATTCCTTGAAGAGGAACTCGCGCAAGGAAGCCATCTCCTTTACTTACTCCACTCGATCGAATCGCCGAGGAGCTAACGCGAAACGTTAATAATCAAGCAGCACCCAACCATTCCGGGATGCATGTTTCAGGACTTCCGGATGTGGACCACTGCACCGTCCGGAATCCTGCACGTTTGTAGAATCACCCCGTTGTCGAGAGCTTGTGCGCATTCCTCTCGTTCTCTGCCATCTCTCTTTTCGCGTTCCACGAGGTCGTTCTCGTATTATTGGTGCGTTCGTTTTACGCAATGCGGTAACCCCCGTAACCCCCCGTGGCCCGCTCGATTATGGCGTCAACGCCGGCGACCCCCATTCGATCGTTCGCATTCGCGTCGGTCGCTCGCGCGATTAGCAATTAGCGATATCGGCGACGAGCGAGCTCGATTACATCGAGTATAATGATGGAATATAATGATTCTCTATGGAAATCGGAATCGCGTTAGCGCGCATCGACGGAATTTTAATGTCAATCCCGTCGATCCCGTAAGTGAGATTTCACAATGTGTCGCGATTCAACGCAACGCAACGTGACGATTCTCATCGACGTCCTCGTCGTAGTCGTCTCGTTTCGCAAAGCGCCAACGATCACGGTCTGTTGACAAAAATTGTATCCGTTTGTAAATATCGGTGCCGAATCTGTTCCATTTACAAAAGCGACCGAAACGTCAACAGAGAGCCGGGTTTCAGCTAGCACAATTTCGTAAAGTCTGCACGGTAGCTGTTCAATCCTCTTTTTTGTCACTTTTTTGCTTTTTTTTTGTTTTTAACGTCACGCGTCCGAAAATATTGAGTAACGTTAATTATTTGTTCTGCGAATTTACACATGAAAAGTGGACGGATAAAGAAATTGAACTTCAGAGTCAGGCTTTATGAAAGGAATTAACTATAAAAAAAGAAAAAGAATATTTTTTGATATTGTTGGTAAAGAGAAAAAGAAAGGATTAAACTGGATCGTGAATCTGATGCAGGTCACATGGACGCGCGCTGTCTCTATTGTCGTTAGGTTTGCCGACAAAATTGCAGCTTGATTGTTTCCTCTAACTTTGTTATCCGTATTATTTCTCTCGACTATCCATGTTCTCGCGCAATCGGGAGATTTTTCATTGTTTTCGGAATACACGAACGAATCATCTAACGAAGTGCGCTAACATGAGTCATCTTATTTATTCTAACTTCATGAATCATCATTAACACGTTGATCGTCACGTCGCCCAAATCTGCATAACAGCGATGTTTCCTCAGGCATCACCTACAATTGAGTGACACTTTTCTTTATATAATTACACAGGAGTTTTACCAGTAAACATTTAATAGGAAACATAATGTATAAGAATGTTGTATGCAGTTAGTTAAAAATATTTTCTTTTTAATAAATTTACATAATATTATTGCATATATATTTTACTAGTGCGTAACACTGCGGCGAAATGTAAATTTGGGCCTCGCGGGAAATATATCCATTTACGGTGGGCAATCAACGTGTTAAATGTGAGGAAATGTAACAAGAGCAAGACATGTAAAGGATTATAAACGGGGGGAAAAACCGTATAGATGCGCATATATACATATGATTAAAAACGAGGTCGCGTATATTTGCGACCTGATTGAGAGCTGATAACGAATATCGGATTGATGGAATTTGCAATCGGTGGCAATCCCGACAAAAACCGCTCAAGCTAATTTGCTAGCCGGCCGTGCTGGCAACGCGCGTTTCGTAATTGCGTTTCGCTGACGTCGCCGGTGAAATCTGTATATAACGCGTCAAATCTGTAATCATCGATGCAACATATCTTTGGTACAATTATCAGCGTAGCAGAGCACGATCGGCGCTAAATCGCACGTTTAACTATTGCGTGCATTTGATTACACGGTAAAATAGCTAATTGGCACTTTAATATCTAAACAAAAGTGGCGCGATAAAGGGGATTACGCCTGCATTCGGCATTACGTTTTGGACATCGAAATTCGTTAATTGTTTAGAAACAGCGGACATTAATTAATCTATAAAACGGTTTGATTTTATTGTAGGAACCGAATGCGCGCGTCCGTATTTTATTACTTTTTTATTTTTGCATCCTACAAAGAAACTTAATTTGTTTGATCATTTTTCTTTTTTCTGTTTTTATTTGTTTTAAAATAGAAAATATTATTTAAGACATTTTTCACTTGTTAATCTGTAATTCTCTTGCGTTATTCAGAAGAATTGTATTATTTTTGTGATTCTCCATCCATATGGAAATTATTTTTAATCAATATTTTAATAATTTTATTCAAAGAGTCGACAAATAGATATTTCGAATTGCAGCATACATTGTAGAACATAAGAACTGTACGAGAGAAAAACAATGAAGGAAGCATCTTGGTTTTTTATCGCCGGCTATCGACGTGAGAATCATTTCTGAGATAAACATAAATCTTTCAGAAGACTTGGAGCAAAATTGACCGCCGCATCTTACAGTAATGCAAAATATCTCGGGGAACTTGAGTGATTTATAAACATCTTGGGCGAAGTTACATCGGACGAAGCTTACATCTTTTAGCGAGTTTTCGTGTGATTTATCACTACTATATAAATTCATGTAAATCTGTCAATTCGAGCTTGTTGTCACAACTAAATGCACTTTGGATGACAATGTTCGCACATAAATCATACCGTAATACACACATCGCAAGTTACGTGGTAATTCGTTACGCAATAAAACAAAATTTCTCCATTTTATTACTTAGTTAGTGTATTTATTTTTTTCGAGTACATCGTACGTATAATTAAAAAATTGTTCTATAATTAATGTAGCGTCAAAAATCCGGAACGACAGAAAATGTTTCTGTTGAAAGCTATCGATGAGTCGCGATGGTGCTACTTACAAGTGACTGATTTGATCCGTATTCTGGTATAGCGAATTCGCGACTGATTGTAATGACGAACAGAACGATATTCGGGTTTGTAGTGTCGGTTATTATGACGGAAGTTTTATAGATGGGATTAACTGCCTTAAAGATGGCTCGCAATCGCAGTCTAAAGCAGATATAGCGATAGATCGGAGATAGCTAAACGCACTTTACTTGTTTGTCGGAACAATTAAAAAGACACAAGTTCTGCCTACATTTCTTCTGCAGCAGAGATTAGAAGAGACGTTATTTCTGATTTGTTTCATTTATGACACTTAACTCTGCCACTTCATTAATTTAATTTGAGGTTTGATTTTAATTTATCAAAATGTGCCGGCATCAACGTTTCGGCGCATTAAATACGTATCACGTCAAATGTGGACCGTTACGGTCTGATTTATGATAAATACAAACACATCAAAGCCAAAGTTCCACGGTGACAAGTTTAATTAGTGAGTGCCCTTATTTGGAATGACTGTAATCACTACCGAGTGATGCCCTTAAGGCCATCCGTGATTGGATGATATTTGAATGTTATTCCGCGAAATTACAGGACACCAGTCGAGATGTATTTATGCGGAGTATGCTCCCATTAGTCGCCCTATGACAGAGTACATAGTTGTACATATGTCTTGCTTTATAATCAAGAATTACGGAGAGTTAGTTGACAAATAGACGAACAACTTACCATCAATCAGAAAATTTCTCGTATTGATGTCTTAACATGTTACGTTGTAAATATTCTCTCCCTTCAAGATATTTTATTTTTTGAAATATCTATACTTTATAATCTTTTTTGTCGCATCTAACAAATATACAATTATATAACATAGATGTAAAGTACGAATTGCGGCCGCGTATTTTATTCGCTTTGTTATAACCAATAGCGCGTAAGTCTCCAATTTTTTAAATAGAAAACGCGTATTATAAAATAGTATTATAAATTTTATTGCTATTGAGAAATGAAAATATTGTGTTTAGGTCAATTTATATTTCATTAAATTATATTTCATTAATTTATATTTTATTTATATTGACCTAAATGCAATATTTATATTGACCTAAATGCAATATTTTAAATAATTCTTTTATATTTCTACATTCGATATTATTAAATTAAAGTTGAAAACGGATTTAAAAATTATTGTATACTGTGACGCTGTATATCAAGAGACGTGCGACATATCCATACATTTCTCTGTACTTTCTAGTTTTAAGCGAGCGCGTGCGCGTTTGTTATACTGTCCGAATAAATCTCATACGTCTTCCGGAACAGACTAGTCATTTCCTTTGCGATTGAATCTCACATCGTAAAGTACTGTCGACCCTCGTGGAGCAACTCGTAAATGCGCTTTCCTGGCCATCGTCGACCTCTTAAAGTTTTCGTGACGGTATCGTATCTGCGTTGCGGTCAATATAGCTCTAGGCTTGCAGCACCGGCATGACTGCAAATGCCACTTCCACAAATGCCAAAAAGATTTAGTGGGTACGTAATGTGAAACATTTATTATTTATGATACCAATAACCTAGTTTTAAAATGTTACACTGTTTTAAATATAGTATTGCATTCGCAATAAAATGTTCTTTATTTTACTGGACAATTTACATATATTATTAATATTTGCTAATAATTCTCATAAAGAGAAAAATATTCTTTTAATGATGTTAATAATAATGATCTTTTGAATTGCTTTTTTGAACAGTTATTAATTATCAAATATTAATTTAATAATATATTGAAATATATAAAATTATTAAATTTGTAACTTGTGTGAGAGCTTTATAAATATCTACACTTTATTGTTCGGATTTATCTGCCAATTACAAAGATATGTAAAAGCTCCAGTTAGTCGATATCTCCAAATTTGCAATGTAAAGTAGCACTTGACGTAAAAAATTCGCAAAAAAAAATAAAAAAAAGTAGTTAAGAGTTTTACGCTTTTCGTATAATTATGTTTCGATTCTTCAGAAGTTTTTCAGGGCTCTCGTTCCTCGTGCATTTTGGTGTGCAAACTGATGGAGATCGGCAAAACGCGAAGGTGGAATTTCGTTAAGCAGCCTCATCGTAAAGGTACGGAGAATGTCTCGGATGGAGTTAGTATTATTGGAGGGGTGAAGCCGGGGTCACCGAGCGGCGTGGTCCAGCCTCGGGAAATTGCGACCGTGGCGAAGGACACGGAACGTCACGTACTGCCAGCAGATTCGAGCCGAGAATTAAGATAAGGGAGACATGGCGCTCCTGGTTGCGAAATAAAGAGAGAGAGAGAGTGAAAAGAAACGAGGAGAAAGGGCAAAGAAGACGAGGGTAGCGGAACAGGAGGGTAGCTAACATGGAACGGAACGGAGACTCGAAGGAGGATGAAACTGCGAAAGGAGAGTGCGAGGAGAAGAGGGAGGATTTAATGACACCCTTTGCCGGGACACACGGTATCCGCGTGGCGGACGCTGATCCGGACGGTGGATTTAGATAGCGGGTAAATTAAGAATACGGGGGTGTGGGAGACAGCTGCTCCGTGATCGGCGAAGGCGAACGGGAGACCAGATAATGTGGCTGCTTCTGCTCCTTTGTGTTTCATCCTTCTCTCTCTCCCGTCTTCCTGCCACCATTTCCCATCTCCCCCAATCCCTTTTTACTTACGCGCTCCACTCTTCCGCTCGCTCTGACCTCTGCTCGCGCGGAATATCCGCGGAATAGAGATACGGGAAGGATTAAAAGGAAACGCCGTTTGCGTTACGGAGTTGTACAGGGAGTTAAAAAGAGAGAAAGAGAATGAGAGAGAGAGTGAAGGAGCGAAGGAGAAAGAGAAAGAGGGAAGTTTAGCGCGCGTTGCTGCCGTTGCCTTACAAGCCGCACACAACTCCATGAGATTGCTTATACGAGTGTCGCGGAAATGTACTTCTGCATTTCATGCATTTCCTGTTGTTATTTTTCTCTTCTTTCTCCTTTTAAATCCATTCGCTCGAATTTTCCCGATACATCTGATGCACGTACGCAACTCTAACGTCACTCACGAAAGTGGAGATTCGCCAGCATTCGTTGTTGCGCTTTAAGCTAGCCAGACTATGCGCGATTCGTATATTTGTGAATGGTGTGGAGGGAAAATTCGTCGATTCCTCAAGTGCGATTCGCCATTCGCTAACCGAGCGATTTTTTGACGAAACTCAAAGGACGCGAATCATTTCGAATCAATCCATTCTAATTATGAATGATATGCTGCAAATCGCGAATAGTGGGAATAATGAATAATTTTCCCGAATGTCCAAAAAATCTCTACAAATCACGAATCATGAATCGTGAATTACGAATCGCATATAGTCTAGCGCTAGCTGTGCAATCATCATCCACCGATATGTCTCGCGCCATGCGGCAGTCGCTAGTCCGGGAACGCGTCATCGAGATGGGTCAGTATGATTGCAACGATGATGCACATCCAATTAGCGTTAACTTCACTATCTGCACGCGCGCGCATTTTACCGAGTAATATCATTACGCTAAGGATTACCGTAGTGGCGGTGGCGCCGGTTTATTATTGCCGCGATATAAAAGCGCATTAGCGGAAACAATAAAGCTTGCCGACGTTGGTCAAACACGGGGGAACGCCTCCTCGGAGCGTATACGGAAGCACGTAGGTTTGCAATTAGATTTCTTCCGGGCTGGAGGAGAAAGGAGTGAAGAAAAAGACAGAGAGAGAGAGAGAGAGCGAGAGAGTCAAGGAGAGGAGTGGCATGGACGGTTAGGGGATCGATCAAAGGAGCGAGCGAAAGGAAAATCGCAAGGTAAGAAAATTTCGGGGGTCGCCGATTCGTGGCAGTTGATTTTATAATTTGTAGACTTAAGTAGCAATTAAAAGTTTATTCGCGGCGGCGGACGTAGGGCGTAGGGCGTAGGGCGAGCAGCGCAGTCAGATCGTTCCTGCAACTCATCGCGTTTACGTTCAACTACGGAGAATAATTAAGCGCGACTTTTCAATCAAAGTCAAATCGTTCGTAAGAACGAACGTATTATTTTGTGCCGTGTAACGATTGCAATTGCAGTTCAGTAATGATTGCGTATACGTGGCTTTAATTCAGACATTACACATCGCATATGTATGCGGAAAAAACAATAGCACGTGTCGAAGCATATAATAAAAATCCATACTGTGTCATTTTACCGCGAAATCTAATCATTGTGAGTCTATTATGTACGTCCACGCAGATTTCGGTGGCGTATGTTTTCTACGTGAGATATGTGTATAAGTGTTTTTATTAATTGCTTATGCATATATGCATACGTATAAAACAAATGGCGGGACAACTTGCGATAAATCGAGTCCTTTACGTTCACGCAAACGCAAACCGCCGGATTTATTTGGAATGTACCGACTGTAAATTATTTTCACACGTGAAACGAGAGTTGTAAATATGCTCTTTCCGCTAGCGACATGTTAACATTCGAACCAACGGGGGCGAACACTGTACGATAACGCATGGAATATTTATAACATAAAATGATTTACATCAATATTAATATATGCGATGTTGAATAATCGGTTTTCAAGAAAATACATTGTTTCCGTGTAATGACAATGTGCTCCGCAATCACGCATTTCAAGCACGTAGTCGCAATACAATTAACTACAATATTTAGCGTACAATATTTAACACTTCGAACATTGTATTTAATTATAAAAAATATCATTTGAATTGTGAACAAAAATATTCAAATAAAGTTTATACATATAACTCTTTAAACAATATGTATCCATATACTAAATTATATATTCATAATTTTAATAAAAATTATAAACGTTTGCATTAACGTTCCATGCGATATTTGGATCAAGCCCGAAAACATCTGAGCCTTCGAAATCGAAGCATTTTTATTTTGCACGTTCCGACGTCATAAGAACACGTACAATTACGCAAACATGCAGCGTTTGCATCCCTCTCCTCCGTAGACGCGTCCACGTGATACGCATAGCGTATGTATGGGACAAACAGGGTGGCTTTCAGACTTTAGATTCGATGATCCATTCAGTCGTGGTGTGGTGCATCCTCTTCCCTGGAAACAATGCAGCTTCCATTTGCAGGATGAAAATACGAACGCAAATGCAGGGGACAAGGCGTGTCCTCTCTCAGATCGGTTCAACCACTTCCTCACCTGTGTGCGGGCTCTTATCGAGGACGGATGGAGCCGCTTGGAAGTGTATGAGCTTCTCCAGCATAAGCGGGTCCTCGTGGGATACACGAGGAGGTACGTCATAACGTGCACCCGCGCGTCAACCCTTCTTCCCGGGTGCAACGTTTCGCTGACGCGTTTCCTTGTAATGTAGTTCGGCGCGCGTGCTCCGCACGTCGATAAAATTCTTTCACGTTTCGTTGGGTTTTCGATAAAACGCTTTCGTTGCGCTGGATAACGTGTATATAAAAGTGTATGTAAAAGAGGCATGATTGTGATTGTCACAACGAGACTGACAACTGCGCGCCTTTCTCGTGTAATTGATTGCACATTTTGTTATTACTTTATTATTCTATTATTATTTATATGTAAGTAAAGCGCCAGAAAATTTATGTTGAGTTTGATCTACACTTTACATTTATATTGCAATTAGTTGAAAATTCTGATCGTATTTTTCACGGCTTTCGTTGTGTTCGGTTTTTTAGAATGCGACAAATGCACAATGATATCAGCGCATTAATATGGCTGCCTTTGTTCAAGTGGCAATGGCCCGAGTGCCAGTACCTTTGTTACCTGATTGCCGTTTGTTGTATTATTATTCATTGACGCATTGTATTAGTTTCACAAAGTGACATTTCGATTTTATTACTATCCGACCTTTGCTGACGTATAAACGCGATATATATGTAATCCAAGCTGCAATTCATTTCGTCGCACGCTGCTGAACGCTGATATTTAAAAGCTAATCTACTTTTCCGTTTCAATAATCGAGAATCGAATCACTCACGCAAACTCTACGAAATATCTTACCATCATCAGATGTTTTACGCAATATTAATTAATTCTAATTTCAATACGAATCGAAAAATCTTTATAGTATCTTCATATTGATCTGATTTGGCTTTTATATCCTTTTTAAACTTTTTATACAGTTTCATATCTTATGTTTAAGAATATTTGTATCTCTAGTTTTATATGAAAAATATCAGAAAAAATGTTTAATAATAAATCGCAGTATAAAGAAGAGGATCATGGCAAAAGTACAGGTGCAAATACATTCCTGGTTTGCTTGCTTGCTTGAGAAATCGTAGCATTATGAAACGTGTGCGTTTTTGTGCAGTTATGGTGCCGCCTCTGAAGTAGAACCGTCACAGGAAGGCAACAGAACACGTCGGCGATAAAAATGCTCGACCTCCGTGAACTTTATCCCGAGATATCGCAGTGACGCGAAGTGTGCGTTGGAAGTGTACACCACGCGGAGATTTGCGGTTCCTATCTCGATACTGACTTACTTGTACTACTTGTTGCGTCAGCAGTCAAGTCTCTCACAATTCCGCTTTTATCTCGCGGATACGTGCGCTATTATTTAAACGTGTGATGTGTGTCCACCGAAACATTATTTCGTTGCTTGTCGACAGCTTTCCAGAAACATTAACGACACAGTAATGTATAAAGTGAGACGCCCACACGTTATACGGGTATAGTTTGTTATATTTAAAGATTGGAAGTATATGTCAATTGTGTATTATATATTTAATGTCTTCTTTCTTTAATGTACTTTGCGATATTCTACTATATGTAGAAAAGAATTTAATTAATGTATTATAGTTCTTCTTCTATTTTCTGTAAACTTAAATAATCTCTACCTAAGTTTGATAATATGAGATGTTGATTGAAAAATTTGTATTGATTAAGACATACTAGAACTGAGAAGCAGAATTTTGCTGTGAAATTTGGAAAATTTAATGTTTTAATATGCTCAAAAAACAAGCAGAATGACAACACAATAAACGTTTTTGGTAAAATTTTGCATGTTAAAAGCAAACTAAAGATAAGTAAATTCACTCAGTTTGAAAAATCGTTATTTTGGGTGAACAAACAATGGGTTAAATAAACAATGCTGACCTGGATTAAGAAAACGATGCACGTGCATCGATTTCCGATAGATCAATTTTTACTGTTTCGAAAATGATCAATCTTTCATTCTAATGTGACCACTCTTATTGTATGTATCACTATATTTATATAGAACCTTCGTTTCGCTTTTGACAAGATTAAGACTCGTCGTATCCATCGAATAGAAAACCGATATCGCGTACATATGATCAATCATTCCACTGATCTCATTATCAGATATTACAAGAAGACGCTGAAAACCCTGAATAAACCGGTAATTTTGAATACACTTTGCGGGGCGAGGGTAGCGATCGGATAATGGTTGTGACCTTATGGTCCCGCACAGATTCTGCACGGACAATTCAGGATGTGCTTAGAGCTTAAGGGTGAATTCTGGCTTTCGCTGAGCACCCTACTTGTTGCTCTATGCCTGTAGCGAAGGTAGCCGGGAGGCTGTTTTGTTTAAAAGCATTCGTTCTATCATAGACTTTGCCGATACGCCGCGGAATGAAAATATCACGGTATATATCGTATAACGCCATCGAGAGAGATAATGTCTCGCGAGATTTAATTGAGATCAAGAAGCATTTTGTGACATGGAATGTAACGTGGAAATACACCACAATGTTCATTTAAAAATACCTCATGACGCTATCTGTGCGTATATGAAGGATGGGAATTAAGGGGGGAGCCTGCTTTAGAACGCTGAAAATAAGGTATATTTTACGAATTGTTTTTGGAAAAACTATACAGCGGATCATTATAAAACTTTTATGCATTTATTAGTACATGTTTAAAGATAAAAAAATTATTTTTTGATTTGAATATATCGCTTGTAGAGGTCGTCCTGGAGAAATCTTAGTGCAGCCGCGTCGCCGGCATTGCAAATTGGTGAGCATTCTCCTGCCTCCAAATTTCGTCTAAACTGAAAAATTGAAATATATTCTCGTTATTTATGAATGCCCATCGTCGATGAACCAAAGAGAGAAGAAAAAAGTTGAAAAGTGCCAAAATGGTGGAGCTTAGAACACAAAAGTACGATTTTTAGGCAAAGTTTTTGAACTTTTTCATGCAAAAATAATTGTTTAACTTAATGTTTTTATGAATATTAAAGGTTCATCGACGATGGGAATTCATAAATAACGAGAAAATATTTCAATTTTTCAGTTTGGATGAAATTTGGAGGCAGGAGAATGCTCACCAATTTACAATAAGATGCCTCCAGGACGACCTCTACAGGCGATATATTCAAATAAAAAAATAATTTTTTTATCTTTAAACATGTACTAATAAATGCATCAAAGTTTTATAATGATCCGCTGTATAGTTTCTCCAAAAAAAATTCGTAAAATTATACCTTATTTTCAACGTTCTAAAGCAGGCTCCCCCCTTAAGGCGGTTCTTCTCTGCATTTTATCTTTTTATAAAAAGACAATCATTGTAGAATATTTTACGTTAATTTTATGTACATATTATATTACATTTTACACAATTCCTCGAAATGACTATACATGTTCAATAACGTCAACATTATCACGCTATCGCGGATGAAACGGATGACAGTGAAGATGAAAATTGTCGTCCAACGCAATTTCAAGGCTTTCTCTGGTCGGTTCCTCGTACTATCCCGCAAAAGTGGTCCTCGGTACTGTGATTCTACCCTTCAATTCGCTATTTCTGTCTCTTTCTTCACCGACGACGATAAGATCCGCGGTACATCGGCCGACAAAGAGTAATGTGCCCTCCGGAGGCGGGTAATTACTAAAAGATGTCATCCTTCTCTTCTCTGTGTTGGTCCTTACTGACGTTCTTTTATATTTTTCTCTGCTTTCCCGCTTTTTGCATCCTCTCGTCGACTCGTTCCTCTTACTGCGACTGCCTCTGCAGTTACGCGGAAAATGGCACTTCGGGATACCATTCGACGTTCGTATTTATGAATACGTAAGTATAGTAAGTGCATATCGTTGAAAAGAAGGTAGAAATGTTATAATTGAAGAAAATTCAAAAGATATTGTTTTTATTTTCAATTTCAAATTGTTTCTCGTAGATATAGATTTTGTTGTACTTATTACAAGTAATTATATTAGATCATTAACTAAGTAATCCGGGTCGCGTCTAGATGATACTACAACTTAATGCAGCGATGTTTTGAGAACTTTTTGTTTTGTAAAGATTGTCTATCCTGCTATAAAATTAATATACAACAAGCTATGTTGTGCTGTCATAAATACGTGTTTAGTTTAACTCAACGTTATCTAGATGCGACGCGGATTACTTTCAAGTAGTTGATCATCTAATATTAATTATTTATTAGAACTTTTATTTACAAAAAGATCAACTAGTAGCTGTTAACTTCGAGTATTCAAAATGATTTATTATTATTCTAGACATCATCGTCACGCATCATCAAAATAATATAAAACATCCAAGTAATAACTTGCAGATATGAGACCTAAATCGGCGCGTTGCGCTATCGCTGCCCCACGTCATCAAACTTTTGCGGAACCGCCTGCGGCCGAGGTACTCGATAGAGGAAATCGTGATTTGATCGGAACTCAAATAATCGGCGCAGGACACACGCAGCTCGAGGATTCTGGAAAACCCGGGGATGATGACTCTTCTCCCGGGAAATAAGCGGAGAAAATCGGGTAAGAGCGCGTGGGATGGGGTTGGAGGCGGGGATGGAGGAGAGAGTAGAACGAATCGAGGAGGAGAAACAAGGTACGGTCTCTCGGCGAGGAAGAAAGTCCCCGGGATCGGGGACGTTTTCTTCCCAGTATCGATTATGGAAATCGCGCTTGTTCCTGCTTCGTCGAGTTGCGAAAAATAGCCGGAGTACACGTCGAGTCGAGTTGACGGTCCATGAAGTCGAGCCAATTCGGCGGATAGTTGAATATAGACGACGCAGAGGCTTGACGAGGGTAAGCTGACTTCGACGCGAAATGGCCTCTCGCTGTCACTCCGAGTCCTCCTAACGAGGAATTTTCGATGAACGGGGACGAAAACGTCGGATGCGATCTCCGAGATACGGAGCGAGGGATGCGATCTTCGTTGCTGCTAGTCGAGCTAAATCTCGGTTACGCGTAACAGACCGCGACATCTTGTTTTGCGGATCGATGGATTTTTAAGAGTGCGAACATCGTTTTCTGGAATAGTTTTTATATAATCGATGTTATATATCGATAAGTTATCGAGTAACGTATAAATATAAGTTACTCGAGATTGCACAGCAGAAAAGAAGAAATAAAATTCTATCATCATTCAGTTACTTGAATAACCATATTTGTGCTCGCAACTGAATACAATGGATGCATACGTGATTTTCTGTTACAACTGAGTCATACTCCGTTGAATCCTTGATAAATAATTATTAAGTCTCTTTGAACATGCAACGCAGTTTCTGAGGCTGCAGACTGCACTGCGCTCGATGGCGCAAATGATTATTACACTGGAATCTTTGCGCCAGCGGTATTTGTACACGGTGAAGTTCTGCTGTACGCTATTATATGTGCTTTAACCCTTTCGGTTGCAATTCCAGAATACGCTCGTACTGTCTGTGCAGCGACCGCATACCAGTTGTACATCGCGAGGTAATATCACTTGCATGCTGCATACAGCGATTTGCGTGTTCTCCATTGTTTCATCGCGAAATGACGTTTGGAAATTAAATATGCGAAACCGCTGTGAAATTCTGGTGCAAGTCGTTTTAATCTTCGCTACATCAAACTTTGAAATTATATTTGTAATAAGAAATCTTTTTGTGCTACATGTGCATACAAATAGAACAGGAACGTATCGAGCAAGTTGAGCAGCAGAGTGCTTAACTTATGCTTGCAGTGTACAGTGCCGTGTACCTCTGCACAAAAGTCGAGAATGCGCGAACGACCGTGCTCCGTTTGAACGGAATCTCTAAAATAAAAAAATTGTTGTTGTTTTAAACTACATATGTGTAATTTCAGTTAAGCTTACGGATTTCTTGAAACATCAATCTGCAACAAAATGGTGCAGTTCCAAAATTAACAGTTCGAAATTTAGCTACAAAAGTTCTCACTGTTTTAATCGTTTTTCAAAAATGAATTGTCTTATTAAAAAACTTCCATGTTTAACTGAAGACAATGTTGTTATACACATTCACGATTCCAGTTTAATATATAGAAAAATTTATTATTTACATTTGAAAATGCATACATCCATTTAACTCGATTAAAACTAAAATGCTTTTGTAGTTTATAATGAATATTTATTATTTTTCTCGTTATGAAAAAAGCATGGACAGTCACTAGGTAACAACGCCATTTTACTACTGTACTAAGCTTAATATGGCTTTTGAATCTAATTTAACAACATTTTCATAAAAATGTTTTGACGCGTAAAAAGTGTAATTAATTTAATACTGTTGTCACATAATACGAACGAAAACAGACCGATATAGACTATACGAGGATGAGGAAGAAGAGCAATCTTTCGTCATTTCCAACATCACTCGACGCGGAACATGCCGACACGAGCTTCCGTTTCAATTTAACTGGAATTTTAATCTGCGGTACGTTCATGTGCGCGATATTGCGCGATGCTGCGCCGGGTTTATCGTTGTCCGCAAGCCACAATTCGCCTCTCACCGCTACCTATCCTTTCGCTATTCGCCTCGGAGTTTAATTCGCCGAGGCGATCGAGATGTTTCGCGGTAACGCGCGCTTTGGATCTACCTCCGCGCGGGTTCAAAGTATCGGGATGCGCCTTAATATAGCTGTGACGTAATATCCGTGGGAAGGTTTTCGGAATCGGCTCAGGAATCCGCGGAATCTCGGACCGCGTGCATAATATATTATGATATAGGAGGGAGAGAGAGAGAAGAGAGATATTGCTGGGACTGAGTCGTGAGAGAGATCTACCGCTACAGTTTAATCCGAGTGCATCTCTCGTAGAGAACGCACTCGGGGGTTGCAAACCGGCGAAGAGAATATGTGCGTCTCTCATATTACATGTTTATTTGCCTCAACAGCGGGATGCGCGGAGGGAGACAACGGGGAAAAGAGAGAAAGAGACAGAGGAATTGTTTAACCAAATTACAACCCATTTACTATGCGCATACATCGTTATTGCAATCTTCATTTTTCATGAAGATGAGTACTTTGCTTCGAGATTTTATAGAGATTTTATGTTTATTACCGCGTCTTCAGTTTGTCATTTATTTCATTTATCTGGATTTTGAAATTGATTTCGACCGAAACCTGATCATTTTTAAAATAATTAAGTAAATATATACATATATTATATAATTTTCGGTAATTATGTACTTTAACGGACCCAGCCCCGATGACCTTGACCTTGACATATGTTGTCAAGGTCACCCTCCTGAGTGACCTTGAAGAGGTTTTAGCCGTCGCTCGTTGTTTGTTAAAAAGTTATAAACAAAGAAAGTTTAATGATTTCGCACGAATTTTTAGCTGTCCACGTGAAGCAAAAACATGATACTGACATATATTACAAAGGTTACCTTCCCGAATAACCCGCACTAGGTGTTAGTCGTTGATCGTTGTTTATGAAAAAGTTATTAACAAAAGAAATTTCGAAAATATAGTAGTTATTTTGAAAGAATATTGAATATTGAAAGATATAAACGACGAATATGTATATGAACGAAGAAAGGAAAGTCATTTAAAGCAGTGAATTGTTAATATATAGAATAGTTTCTTTTAATATAAGTACAAAGTATTCTTCACTTTAACCAAAAGTACAAACAGTTAAATACAAAGTATTCTCTGCTTTAACTTAACCTAACCTACCTAACTTAACGTGGTTAGGTTATATTTTCCGAAACTGAAGCCCCGGACACATACGCTCGTTTTCAGCCCGCTTCGCGGGAGGGCGGGGGGGAGGAGGGGCAAAGCCCCTCCCCCCCGCCGGGGCCAGTGTAACAGATTTCACCGTGCAGATTTTGATCACCTGGTACACGTCATGGATTCCGGCGGGGGGAGGGGCAAAGCCCCTTCCCCCCGCCCTCCCGCGAAGCGGGCTGAAAACGAGCGTATGTGTCCGGGGCTCCAGTTTCGGAAAATATAACCTAACCCAACCCTATTTCTGATCTAAAGCTAAAATTCCATCAAATATACTCTTTCGTAAACGTATATGGTATCGTAAAATTATGCTTTATTCATTAAACATTTTTGTTAATAACTTTTTAACAAACAACGAGCGAAGGGTGAAACCTAGTGCGGGTTATTCAGGAAGGTGACCTTTGTAATATATGTCAAACTCAAGTCCTTGCTTCGCGTGGACAGCTGAAAATTCGTGCAAAATTATTAAACTTCTTTTGTTAATAACTTTTTAATAAACAACGAGCGACGGCTAAAACCTCTTCAAGGTCACTCAGGAGGGTGACCTTGGCAACATATGTCAAAGTCAAGGTCATCGGGGCTGGGTCCGTTAAAGTACATAATTACCTAATTTTCTTAGACTTGTCACTATCTAGACAGCAACGCGCTTAAAACGAACGACGAAATGCTTAATTCATATTTGCGTATACACGCGAAATAAAATTTGATTTCATAATTAATGTAAAATAAAAGTACAGTGAAATTTGAGGAAAAGTTCGAGAGTACGTTAATACAACAACAGCAATTTTGCCGTGCTAATGATTACGCGTTTTCGTGGGAATGCACACACAAGTCGTCACAAGTCGTTTCCTCGCTGTATCATATCCGCGGTATCTCCGTGAGAATTCAGTTGCCGCCGCATTCGAGAGATAGACAAGGAATATAATTATCTCCGTCATTAGCGGCAGGGAAGTCGGGAAGGTTCTTGCCAAACTGACGTACATCAAACGCGCATGGAGTCTGAATTTTATTACTGAATTCTGCCGCGAATCCTTTCTTCCGCTCCGTTAATTCTCCGCGCAATTTATTTTAATGAATCCGCCCGGGAGGGACGACGCGACCGGCCAGCCGGTCGGCGAGTGATATTCTTTGCCTCGGCGATTCTACCCTCTCGCTCCTCTCCCTGTGTCAAAGGGTACGACCTCGGCGATTAGCGGAAGAAAAACTAGGCTTCAACTTTCAACTGGAGCAACTCGAGCGGCATCCGCTGCGTCGATCCCGGCGTGCGATACAAAGGACGGTGTAACCATTGTACCAGGCGCGGACAGCGGAAAAAGCTGGCGGCGAGCCGCTGGAAACCCGTCGGGGGTGGCGGCCGCGGGTTGGACGCGGCAAGCGAGCATCCCCCTCGACAGAACTTTGGAAAATAAGAACAATCGGTCGGTGGGGGTAAGAGAGAAAGAGCGAAGAAGAGAGAGAGAGAGAGAGAAAAAGAGAAAAAGAGCGAAGGCGAAAGGGGATGAGCGAGAGGGTGCCCGACAGTGGGTTTGTAACTAATGGCGACGCGGCCGCGACCCACGAAGCAAAAGTGCCGGTGCTCGTTGTGTGCGCCGCTATACTATACGGGACACCACAAATTCCGCTCGGTGCCCATAAAGCCGTAGAAATGGGAGCCGGGCCAAAACAATCGCGGCGCATATCCCGTGGGACACTGCACCATTTCCGTATCCGGCGCACTCTCTCTCACTTCCTCTTTCTTTCTTTCTTTCGTTTGCTCTCTTTCCCTTCTGTTCTTCGGTTTTCTTTGCCGACTAGGGAGACCGGAGCATACCGCGCGCCGTCACACACTTTTCTTACGTCTGCGATCCCTTCGCGGTATTTCCGCTCCTGTCTCGCGTTCTTTCATTCTTTTTTCATTGCACTGCCGAGCGCAACGAGAGCGCAGGCGAGTGGAAAGATCGAAGCGACATGGACCACGTGCAGGCGTATAATCTGTAATCCGGTCGCGCATACTGCTGAAGTAGCGAATTATTCGATAATTGCGTTACGGGAAGAAACGGGGTCTGGTCAATGTAACCGAACGATGCTGGTGTGCACAGTATTGCAAAATATATAATATAATATATAAGACATACATAAATAATATAAAATACACAGGGCTAACATGTAACGTATTCAATGTATATAGAACATTCTCCAGAATTGTATAATTAAAATTTGCCTATTTGAATGAATTTATGTATGAATTTATGTACAACAACGAATAAACAACGAACAATAAACATGTTTATGATACACTTAAAATACGCTTACGTATCTCTCAATCCTCATATCTCGTTTTGTAGACTAATCGTTTTGATTTCGCTCGAGTTCGTCCATCTAATCATCCGCGATTTGAGCATAATTTCAGCGCAATTTTCGGCGATGAAGCTAGCTGCTATGTTTGTCGGCGCGCACGAGAAGTTGAGGCACAGAGGAAGTTGGCTGGAATGGAATATGACGGATTCGTTTCGTACGCAATAATAACGCGTCGCGGAATAACGCGGGCTCGTTGAACGCGGGATTCCTCTATTATCTCGGAATTTGCCGAGACTCGAATCTCGCGAGCGACCTGTTTGCTCCCGTACGAGTCCACGTCTCCTGCGGACTCTTTTTCTACTTTTTCTACATAATTCACTCCGGCTCTTCGAAAATTCATGAGGCTCGAAGTTCTGCCTTGCGCGCACGGCCAGGAAGTGGATTTAATTATTGACCCGCAAACCCATGTTTCCGCGAAAGAACGAGCTCGAGATGCTGCCTTTTGAATTAGCCGCGCTTCCTCGTGTGACGCCATTTTCGTCAACGAATTTTGGTCACCACGAAATGGCGATTGAAGCACAATAATTGGCCCGTGACGGTACATGGTGCGGCATGATTGGATGGTGGTGAAAAAGAAAAAAAACAAGAGGGTAAATTCCGTTCCGCGTTCGAAGACAGGCTGATGTGAGAGCCTGTCAAGCCATGTAAAGTTCCCACTTTGGCCAACTTCGTGAGAGCATACGAGAAGTGGTGACATATTGACGGCCGTGCTCGTGACTCGATTTTACTGTCAGGTCGTTAGTACTAACGTTTGGCACTGATCGAATATTCTTCATGAAACTATCCTGTATACGTAATGTCAGCAATGCTCGGTCTTTGGAAGCCTTTATTGCGGCGTATTGAAGTTGAAGTTGTAATTTTTATATTTTAATTAGTTGAAAAGTTTTGAACGCAGTTTTTATCGTGGTCGAGCTAAGCAATGATTACGTACGTGTCACATATCCTTATTAATTTAGAATATAACTTATTTATTGTTAATTATTTTTCTGTCAAATGTTCAATTCAAATCAAAAGAAGGCATATATTATATTAGAAAGTTAAATAATTATAGATTAACTGGTAAATCAGTTTTACACATAACTTTACTTTCTGATTTTTCGTAATATCCAAAGTGTTTTGTTCAGCAATTAATTCTTCATAAATTTATATATTGTTATAAATCTCAAGAAACAAGATGATAATACTGAGACACGTGTATTCTTTTATCCCTTTCATAGCAATCTCTCTGTCGGAACTTAATTTGATTATCTACATAAAAAAAGTTACGCCTGCCAGCTGGTAAAACCAACATTTCTCGTATACGTTGCACGTTCGATCCCTCACTGGAAATATTAGGTTGGCAAATAAGTTCGTTCGGTTTTTGCTTCGGTGCAACTTCTTTCCAATTCACTCTTGTTTTTCTCGATACTATCGCGCAACTTCAGAGTGCATTTAAAAGTACATGTTTCACATAACCTTTCTGTAAATTTTGGTTTGACTAACATCAATATTGTGTGTGCTGCGTAGCTGTAAAAATGGAAGTAAATAACGTGCATTATCGTCATATTTTGCTCTATTATTTCAAGAAGAGCAAACGAGCTGCAAAGGCTCATAAAAAGATATGCCGTGTTTATGGAGATGATGCCTTAACAGAACGCGTATGTCAAAAGTGGTTCACCAAATTCCGTTCTGGAGATTTTGACGTCAATGATGCGCCTCGCTCCGGTCGCCCGATCGAGATTGATTCAAGTAATGTCAAAGCTATCATCGATAAAAATCCATCCCAAGCACTTAATATATCTCATATAAAGCGTAGAAAACAATTTGCGCCAACTGGAATACGTTTCTCGGCTCAATGTGTGGGTGCCGCATGAATTAACCGAGGCCAACTTGGCCACTCGCATATCCATCTGTGATTTGCTGCGGAAACGTCAAGAAAACGATCAATTTTTGAAGCGGTTAGTGACAGGAGATGAAAAATGGGTCGTCTATGAGAATGTAACGCGGAAAAGATCATGGGGACACAGCAGCGAGCCACCACAAACAACCTCGAAGGCAGGATTGCATCCGAAGAAGATCATGCTCTCCGTATGGTGGGATTTCAAAGGTGTCACTTACTACGAGCTGTTACCGTCAAGCAAAACAATTGATTCAACCATATACTGCTCGCAGTTAACAAAATTGGACCAAGCACTCCGCAAAAAACGTCCAGAATTGATAAATCGAAAAGGTGTTGTCTTCCACCACAATAACGCCAGACCTCACACATCATTGACAACTCGGAACAAATTACTCAGTCTTGGCTGGGATGTTTTGCCTCATCCTGCGTATTCACCGGACCTGGCCCCTTCCGATTATCATTTATTCCGGTCGTTGCAAAACTCTTTAAACGGAAAAATCTTCAAGGATGAAGAGAACGTCAAAAGACACCTGGATTGGTTTTTCGCCGATAAGCCTCAGATGTTTTACGAACGCGGCATAATGAAGTTGGTGGAAAGATGGCAAGAAGTCATCAATAAAAATGGTCAATATATAATTGATTAAAATTTATTTCGTGTATCAAAAAAATTGTATTTTATTCCACCTTAAAAAACCGAACCAACTTATTTGCCAACCCAATAGAATATAATTCTCCCTACATTTACCCCGCTACTAATCAAATGAGTAAACTTTAGGCTGAACAAATGTGCCGAAAATAAGAAAGCTCGGGGTAGCATCAGGCTCTCTTGTTTGTAATGAACGAAATCATCATATTTGCATAACATTATTGAATTTCCTCTACAATCGCTCGCGCGCATTTTACATTACTTAACTGTCTTAACTCATTATTTTTACTTAACATTTTCACTAAATTATTTCACGCAATGTTACTATTAAATAAAGCTAATTTTCTTTGCTCAAGCACAATTTTTTCGGTCAGAATTTTGTCGTGACGTTATTGTTTCATGGTTATGGCTAAGTACTGCGGAATCGCCGATCTCGATCGAGGAAACGGTATTCAATGTTTCGCCGCGTACGATCATAAATCGATTCCGGAAATTGCTCTTGTCGCCGCGGGACAATCCGCGACGATATAAATTTCTCGGCAGCACGCTCCAGCAACGAAGTCACCCTTATATCCACATACTTTTACGCATTCCATGTTACAGAGTGCGCCGTTCGTTCTGTCGCGTATGCATATATTACGGGACTGCGTTATAGGAGGGAATACCCCATTGGAATGCAGCTTCCGTTGGACCCTGGATGTTGGCCAAGCTGGTTATCTGTACTTGGTGAACACACGCGCAAAGGGGGTTGTAAAGAGTCGTTTGATCATTTGAGCGGGCAATACAGGCTGGGCAACGCTGGCAAAAAGAAAGACAGCGGTCTGGGACCAAAACCAGAATAAGGTCGACACTTCGTATTGGAAAAATCCTGCCAGCGATGTCTTTTACCCTTTTGCTGCTACGGCAACGTTGGCCAAGTAGTGATTATGGAGTACGACAATGTAGGCCGCTACATATTCAAACAATAAAATCACGTTTTTTGCTTACTATTTGATTTTAATTCCACTGCTACGTTAAAGATACAATTCTCCAAACATAAAAACATAACGGAATCTACAGAAAAATGTATATTTAAATTTATATTTAATCCATGCCATTTCATGAATGGCGCTAGGAGCGAAAGGGTTAAAAGAGTCGGGAGAAGAGTGGACTTGATGGCGTGGAAAAAAGATACGATTCAAGAGAATGGAATTTGAGAAAGTGGAAAGATTGAAGCGGCAGATCGAGATTGATTCTTTGCGCGCACGTACATACATACATTGCATACTATCGCATTGCTGTCTGAAGCTAGTGACATCGGTAGCGAATTTTCGTTCAACTATCTCTTTTCCGTGGTACTCTCTCCGAAATCCATTCACTTACATCTTTCCTCCTTCGTGCTCAGCGCCGAGCATAACGACGGCAAACTCCTCACGGCACAGTTAAGGGTGGGTATAAGCCTGTTTCGACAACTCCTTCGTAAGCTCCCGGTCTACCTACCCCGAGGCTGCTAGTAACGAGGCATAGTGCGGGTAAACCGTTGAAATTGGTCAACACGGGGTTAAATTCGATGTCCCGTTCGATCCGCGTCCGTTGATTAAATTACGCGGGGCGGAGAATCGCGTCTTGTCTTTTACGGATCGAAACGTGAAATTATCGGATATGTGAACGTAAGTGATGTTCATTTGTGGTGACGCGCGACGGTAGATAAATGTCTGGAAGATAACAATGCAATTGTTCGCGAGAATAGAATCGTTCGTGAATGATTTATCGCTTGCACAAGTTAGAAACGTAATGTTCAAGAATAATAATTCTAATTATAAGGAGAAGATGAGATCAAAACATGTAGATGTAACAATTTTTCATATACATTCTTTTATAAAAAGAAAGATAAGCAAAAATGAAAAATTCTAGTTATATCATTCATTCGATTCAACACAGAGTGCGATAATATTTATAAAAGCGAATTTATTCACATTTTGATAGAGCGAAATTATTGTAAGTAGAAATACTGTGGAGAAATAGAAGATTACAAATTTATTCAGATACAGCTTAAACTTTCATATTAAATCGATTGAAGAGTTCAAATATTCAACGTTACAATTAATTCATAGTCGTCTGGTTCATGAATTACGCTATTCTGTCACTGCCCAAAAATGTTTTCTGTTATATATTTTACAGAATATCATTATATGAGAAGTAAAAGGATATACTATTACCGATAACACCATCACAGCTACCTCAAAACAATTAAATGTTTTCAGGAAACATATCTTTATAAATTAATTGATCAAAACCTGTTAAATCAATTAGTGCCGCGTGTTCTTGATCACGGATGCATCAATTAAATGGATTACTCTGAAAAATGTTATAACTGCGCCTCTCAAAGGATCCTGCGAAATTTATAACGGGTCAGTTCCCATGACGGGTCCATAAACGCAAAGATTCTCGGGGAGGCATCCGCGCTTCTTTTCATCTGCGAAATCGCATTCCGGAACGGTGCGGCAGCGCGCAAGCAAAGCCCGAGAACGAAAGTAAAGTTATTCTTGCCATTCTCGCAGACCTTTCATCAGGATGCACCGGTGTTTATCACGCGCTCGGTAACCGCCTCTGGCTCTCCGCAACGACGACTTACCTGGCACGCCGCGGGTAAATCGTACCCCGCTAAACTTCGTGAATTTAGTGAGAAACTTGGCTACCGTAACGGAGCGCCCGACGATTCCTGCTCTTTTGAACCGACCTTCGTACTTAAACCCCGCGGGCTGCTGCGCATCCGCTCCGAAAGACGGAAGTTCAGCGGGGAGCCGAGGCCGCGTTTTAGGTTTCGTCTTAGTGGCGACCGCGGGATAATAAAAGTCGTGAGAATTCAGTTAATTCGCAGTCGAGAAAGCAGAGATACCCGTGCTCCCATGGGGCAATTAAATAGAAGTATCATTTAATCGAGAAAGAAATTACGAATAGTGAGTAACTGATCAAATATCCGTCTCCATTTGTTCTGGACAAATATTACAAATTGAATTTTACTCTGTGGGTTAACAAAAATTCTCATTTTGCTTTTGTGATAAAAATCATAAAGACAAATATATGTGGTACAATGATATAACATGATATAAGAATGTAAAGAAGTATAAAAGTAGATGTATAAAAAGGTATAAAGAAATATAAAGATCGTTCCATTACATCACGTGAAATTTTCAAGACTTTAATGTCAGCACTTTTAAACACATGAAAGAGCGGCTTATATTATATATTTTATTTATTAGATTTTAACATAAATCTTGATCTAAGTTATATTCTGTATCACTCATTTAATCTAGATAAAACAAATTGCTGAAAATTGGGAAACTTATGTTGTATCCAGAAAATTTACGTCACAACCGAATACTTCAAATAGAAATTTACAGTACATTTCAATCCGAAATAATTTTTCGAAAACGATAAGAAAATACCATAACATCTAACACCGAATATCTGTATGATAATATCTTGTTGCGCAAGAATGTGCAGCAGCATCGCGAGGCGTCAGTTTGACGGGCTGCGAAAACGCTCTCGTCGCTCGCCGGGAAATCTTCGTAGGCTGATTTCGTACGTACGATTACGAGGGAGGTCGCGAGTTCAGTTAACAATCCGCGGAGAGAAAGTTACGTATACAACGGAACCGTCGCGGTACTAATGATAGCGGAACTTTGATATGAATTTCCTTAATGATTTGAGTTTGACACAAGAGCGCCGCAGAAACTTAAACATATCTGCATCGAAGGCTAACTCCACTCAGCCTTTGTAACTATTAAGTTTCTCTTGCTCTTGTTGCACGTTCCTTTGCGCAGTAGTAACTCATCGTGAGACGTGCGATTGCGTTAATAAATTTCTTTCGCACATTAACGAACGACGTAGTTCTGCGTAGGCGAGAAGTGCGTAATTTTCTAAAAGACGGATTAATTAATTCGACACGTGAATGTATTACAAACTAGCGCGATCTTTGAATTTGTGCCAGATCAATATCGGAATTTTGTCTCTGTATTCGTACCAATATCACGTATCTTTGATACGAGTCGCGTTTAACGCGGAAGATCGCATTATTTTCACACGGACGGGAACAAAAGTGGCAACGTCACCGGATAAAAACGAAGCGCTGTAATTTCGAATAAAGAACGCCATACTTTGAACAAAATATTTTAATTAAATTTTGTTATCGCGCTAACATTAATGGCAAGACATTAATAGCAAGACAAAGGGTAAAATGCGCGTTGATTCCAGCTGCACCGCGTATTTCCCTTTGAAGATCGACAAAGGGAAACGCTTTTTCAGCGATTTTTATCGTATTGTTCCTCGCGCTGATTGAAAATGACAATGAAAATGCGCGCGTGGCGCGCACCATGCTTGGCTGCACGAGTGCAAATTATCTGGCGAACAATCTCTATCACGGGTGAGTTTCCTTTCAATAAAAGTACAGGTCACGATTGGACAAACGTTTCTCTTTTTTATTTCCCATCATATGAAAGAATGGAAAAAAAACGATGGTGCACCTAATGGTATTCGCGAGAATCATTCTTTCTCTCATTCACTCGCGATAATATTCAACTTTTCTGCCACAAATACTCGCGTATGTCGCGATATCAGAGTTCCAGGCATGTCAAAACTCATTGGAAACTGGTCTGATAAGTAATAATTAGAAAGTAAAAATTTTTGCGCAGCCTATTGGCGTTGAAATGATCTATCATTTTAATCTCATCAGATGCATCAGAGATGCATCAGGACGATCAGTTGGTCAAATAAAATAAGAAGATTTTGCTTACATTATGCATGTAAAGGCGCTCATGTGCGCTTTGTTGGAAAATAAGTAATCTGTTCAAATGCGTGTGTTTCAACATATCACTAATTAATAATTGTTGAATTAATAATACTTTACTCGATTTACATCTTAAATTAAAGCAGAGCAACTCTGAAAATAATTTATACTATACAAAGATGTATGTAACATAATTTATGCAACTTGTACAAAATAAAATATAGATCCACTTTCCAAAAATGTAAATTCTTTTGTCAGATCTTATTAAGCGTTACGATTCAAATAAATAAATTAAACGCATAAGGCATCAACAAATCGAGTCTTGTAAAATTTATTAAAATGCGCTTGATACCATAAATATTGCATCGTTACCACATTTGCGATCGGGCACCGGCGTTTTGTACACGTTCGTAACAATGAGATTTCTCTGCATAAAGCGTGACTCGTCAGATCCACGTACGAATGTGTTTCATGCTGACGTCATGTTTTTCATGGCAACTACACAAGTGCGCTCGGAAGAGAACGGGTCATTAATTATACTTGTATGAAATTCTATTTCAATAGTTGAATCCATGGTAAAGAAGTTCGTTTACCTCGCATCTCGCGTGGACGCGAATGTATTGTATTTCTGCGTTCAACGAGGACGAAGGAAGGAAGAAGAAGGACAGGGTATTTAAAATAGCAAATTATTACGTGAAAATACACGTAATAAGTATCTCCATAACTGCATAATATATATCCAAATTATTACAATATTGCGTCACGTTATTACAATATAGCGTAGGTGTACATAATAGATACATTTGTTCAAGAAGTATAATTGATAAAAAATTGTTCTTTATTATTCGTAATATTTAAACAATATTCCTAATACGCGGTATTTAACAATAAGATGTTTATAATCTCTGTTGCATTGATTACATCATGCTCGATTTTGAATATGTATCAAAAAGCTTCGAACAGATCTTCGTTGTATCCAAGACCATCGTTTGTCATCTTATCGAGAAGGAGGCTATCGTATTTAATTCTTACTTTATCGAATAACGAAAAGTGTCGCCCGAAATTTTGCTCCCGATGCTTTCAAACTCAACATTAAGTGCGACGATGCGTTAAACTCTTCTCTTCCAGTTTTTAAAGTCATATGCCGTGTCATAAAAAAGAAACGGGAAAGAATGTGCGACGAAATCAGACAATTTTTCCGAATGCAAGAAAAGAAAGAAAATCTGCTGCAAAGTAACAAGGAAGAGCGAAATAATTTATTTCGATTGTGCATGTATCTTTAACGCTTCATAAGCTTCGCACATCGTTTTAATTTCAATAAAAAGTCATTCAGCTCGATTGAGTTTTCGATAATGTTCCAGAGCCTGCGGCTGCAAACACTTTAACGCACAATAAACAGCCATAAAAAACTCCATTGCCGATATAGACTCATTCAAATTAGATGAGCCATTAGGATGTAAACAGAGTCGTTAAATATCGATTATCGACATTTATACCAGATAACGCGGAAGTAATGAAGCCTGAGATAAGATTTATCCATTGTAGTCGTCCCACACAGAAGCGCATTACATCTGAATAAATCGAGTCTTTATTTCGACTGTATTTACAGCATAACCGCCCATGCAACAATTGTGCTATTCTAATAATTCTTGCGTAGGATTCATCCCTAGATCTTCAGGAGATTCATTCGCACGGCAATTTCGAATCATTGTTCGTTTCTCGCGTTATTTCCTCTTATTTCCTCTCTCTCTCTCCAATAATTTTCCTCCACGCGACATATAGGTAAACGTAGCGCAATATTTCTTTAAACATGTTGTAAATTAAGTCCCACTAAAAAACCTTACAAAAGTAAAAAAATACATGAAATGTGTGTGTGTAAATCTTGAAACGCTCAGACCTTAAAAAAATTTAATGTAAAATATTTTTTGAGCCTTTAAAACTTAAGAAAATTCGAGATGAAACATAATAACGATTTTCTCTATGTGTTCAAGAAAAGTTAGTCGGATTTTTACCTGCGGATTGAAATCTGCTTGTTTTTCCGTAAGCAGGTTGGCAGGTTCCATAAAAGAGAATGAAAACAGTAACGAGAGGCATAAAATTACATACATATGTAAAGACATTCTAGTTTGTTGAAGAGAGTAAGAGGAAGAAGACGCGCACGCGAGAAAGAGAAAAAGATAAATGCAGGAAATGGAACTCTCTTGTTGGCAAGCAGAGGGAAAAAGCTATTCGGCGCACCTTTGCGTCGTAAAGATTCCGCTTGAAAAGTGACTGCCGTAGCGATCCTTCGGGATAAAGTAGATGTACAACAAATGTTGCAAGATATTCTGACCGCGCGCGCGTGCGCTCGCGAATTATATTAAAATAATTACGTCACACACACATTTTCATATAAAATTGAATAAAATTTCATCCACAGTTCCGCGGAAATATCCCTTTGAAACTACATAAAATGCATGCAAATTGAAATTAATTCACAAAGCTGAATTTTGCGTATATAGATTTATTTTGTGATTATTCAATTTTAAACATAAAAAATTCATTTGGAACCTTTTCTAGCTTTAGTATAATACATACAACAAAATGCAGCAAGACCGAGCAAACTGCTGCAATTTAATTCCATTTAATCGTACAGCATTTTATTGTGCTAGCAGAGCTGCGTCATGACAACTTCGATAAGGGAAGGTTTCGTGTTTTCGCAAGAAAGAGCGCTTCCACGAGAAAAACTCTACCAGAGTCGCCAACCAACCCCGTGACATAATCTTCCCGTCGTAGCGTACTCCTGCGATAGGTTGGTGTTTCGCTGACGGAAGCGCCGGGGTCTTCGAGTCGTTTGAACCCTTTTACCCACGGCGCTTCCACGACGGGGCTAAACTCATTATCAGATGCTCGTTGGTTCGGAAACTGGGGCGACCTCGCCTGCCCTCCATCGAGCCAACGGGCGAATTTTATCGGATTATGGCCTTAATCGCCATGGTAGAAACGGTACATAAACGTACTCATAAACTTCTGCATCTCGTGGACAGTGAAAGTCGACGAACTGCGCTTTTTAGGGGGAAGCACGACCCCCGCGGCATGAATAAATTATATGGCCTTCGACATATTACGATTTAAAGAAATTCGCTTTTTTATTATTGCAAAATGCACGTGTATTAAATCGACGCGGGCAAAATTGGAAGATTAATAATCTCAATAATAATTATTTCTTGTTTCAATTCTCTTGAATTTCCGCAAAATATCTGTAAAATTCAAGATGGGGATACAATAGATCTAGTTATCGATTTCTTGTTAGAGAATTTTATTTTTATTTTTATAATTTTCGCGTCTTTACGCCCGACGATAATACCCAGTAAATGTGATATAATGCAATAAAATAAATAAGATTACGTGAGTTCTCGCGAGAATTCTTAATTTTGCCATGGAAGATTCGTTGCAGTTCCCAGGGGAAGGGGTGTGCGTCTTTTGTCCGATTGCCGGCAACACAAAGGGAAAATCTCGGCGCGGCAGAGAGAACCTCTCTCGGCTGAGGGAGGGGGACCCTCATAAGAGGAAGGCTCGGTACGGAGGCGCCTCCTTAATTCTTTAATGTGGAATATTTCTGCACTTAATTAAACGTACTGGGCGCCGCGGCCGTAAGGACATCGAGTTCCCTAAGTGCTGCTTGTTACAAAGCACGCCTTTTATCTTAGCGCTTTTCCCACCCCCATGCTCCACTCCGTACTCCACCCTCGCAGATCCATGCTCTCTCTCTCTCTCTCTCTCTCTCTCGTCGTGCCCTGTTCTTTTCAGTTCTCTTTTCAGAGTTGTCTCTCCTTGCCTCGAGCACACCCGGTAGCCACACCCGACTCCGTTCTCCACCCCTCGCGTGCCCTCCCTCGCAGACTTGAACTCGTCAAAGCTAATGTACAAGCGTAATTCCTGCTCTCGACTGACGCGGAGGATTCTTTGACGACGCGGACGAGACGCTTTATGCTCGACACTCTTTTTGTCATGATATTAACAGACATAAAATGATTGCGTTGTTAGAGCAGAAGCAACGGAGAGAGACGAGAATCGTGGAATTCGAGAGCAGAGAAGTGCACTTTAAAATGGACGCTAAATTGGGGAGTAAAAGGGTTTGGAGAGATGCGGAACGTAAAAAAACAATGCCAGAGATTTGATAGATTAAGCGGAGAGTGGAAGAGCGCCATGAATAAGAGACAGCTTGTAAAGAGAAATCGAAGGATTGCTGAGCAAGAGAGCAAAGGAGATAAATGGAGAAAAATTTGCGGGGGAGAACAATAAAGGTATGTGGGAAAGTGTATCAAGCGGAATTTTAATCATAAATCCAATAGATACGTGTGTGCTTTGATAAAATTCGAACTTGCCGGCAAACTGCCAGCGAAGTTGCAAAGTTGAATGATTTATAATAACCGATAACCCGATGTAAACTTGGACAGGAGGCCGATTAGAATTATATATTTATCATATGCTATGTTGTTCTTCCACGATATACCTTTTTCACTGTAATCGCGTTGAATTTAAATAAATTATACGACTTGAGAAGCTAACGTCCCGGTATCTTGCTGACCGCAAAACTTCTTGTGTCGCTAATAACCGCTAGCGCAGTTCACGTAACTCACATAAACATGTTTATTGTCCTCGAGTTCCGAAAGTAAGCTTCATAAATCACCTGGCGATCTACGGGGCGGCGATAAATACGAATACACCGTCGCGTATAAAGTACAGGTGGATCTAAAACTTTCGCCGACGCAGTCGGGGGAAATTGACCGCCCGAGATACGCTCGGGAAACAATTAAGTAATATAGAAGTTTTACCTGGCGAGGTGCAGTGCACGTCCGCGATAAACGGAGCGATGAACAGAGACACTCGATGGGCGGAAAGTGCGACCGGAAGTGCGGAAGAAGCCGCAGCCGTCGTCGTTGTCGGACAGTCGTACGCGCGCGAGAGAGAAACGATGGGGACGAGAGGGGGAGACCGGCCACCCCCCCATCTTTCCCGAGCTTAAACCGGCGGGCAAAATTTGTTTATGCAAATTTTAATTGCGGCCCAAGGCGTAACTCCTAATTCCGTTGAAATTAATACAAATTGCATTCTGCCCGGCGCGATTCCCGGCCGGCTGCTACTTCCGTGCGCGTGCAGAGCGCATTACTTCGGCTCCCTATCGCTGGCGAGACTTTTATGAAGGGGAGTTCTCCGCTTTTTGCTCTCCTCCAGCGACTGGTACCGGCGCCGAATGGCGTAGGATCACCTGATAGGCATAATAACATCAGCCCGGATGTCTCGACGTACGGTGATGTTAAAAGTTATATCTATATAGACTCACATACATACACATACGCAGATAACCAGGGTACATATCGCTGAGGGCGACTGCAGTCATGACTTTCGCGATGAATTTCAAGCTGCATCGAAGAGAGTAAAATATAGTTGAATAAAGAGAGTAAAATAAGAGAGTAAAATTAAAATCAAGATACTTGAAATAAATTAACATTTGATTTAGTAGTTTAATCATTTTTAACTCAGTAATTTAGTATATTAATTGAATATTTCAGTGTAGCTGAAATAACTCACTCAATTCGTGAGTCTGATTTATAATACATTTAATTTAATGCTTTTCTCGTCTCATCCGGTTCCATATTGATGAGTTTTAACAGGAAAGTTTGCTCCTTCGAAAATACCTGATGTTTTTTTCATAATTTCATTTGTTGATAATACGTGCTCACCGTTAACTTTGCTCCGAAACGCGTTTGCGAGGGTTAATCGAGAAATTGCCGCGCCCGTTTGTTTAATTTGTTGGGGTCTTAGAGTCACTGATAACATAGATAACGTCAGGGTTTTTACGAGTTACAATAAATAGTATACGGAACGAACATATAAGTGATTGATTGTGACCTGGTTCAGAGGGGGGCAGAGCTCGTGACGAACGCGTTGAGAATTCGCAATCGACGTTCAAGCACGTGCAGTCAATGCTGCCTGCAGTCCTCGTGTAAATGGCGCGTGTTCTCATTTTTTTCATGCTACGAGGTACACAAATCGATTTTTATTAAAACGGATTGACACCGTACATCGGCGGCGATTTATATCTTGCCGGGTCTAAACTGAAATACGCGAATTCCGCTTGCGAGAACGCAAAATATCTGTTTCTTGAAAAAAACGAATCAAACGCACACGCACATGCATGCGTATTGCTATTACCGAAATTGTCGCGTGTGTTATGCATAAGATCCTTCCTTTCGTTTTGCGCGAACGTTTGATGCAGGAGCTCGTCTCCTAAACTGTAAACGTGACAGAACACTCGATGTCAGCGCGATGCAAGATATACGCACCCGAGTGAAACACCGTGAAAACGAGAAAGTGCGAAAAATTAGCACTGCCGCGCGCACATCCGGGCGCATTTCGGCATGCTAATTCGCGTGGCCATTGTGGCCTGGCAGGAGAAGCGTAAAAGGGCGAAATAAATGGACGTAATGGACGTGGTAGCCCGGAAGAAGGACTAGTATTAAGTTACCTTCGTAAAGTAGAGGCGAATTAATGAACGCGCACGACGGTCTTGCGCTTTACACGCGGAAGAAAAAGAGGAACATCGTGTAAACCGTGTGTGTGTGCCTACATGTATATCTACGTGTACGTGTATGTAGGAATGGAGCGTAAAGTACAAGGTTTGATAAAATATTAAAATAGAATGCAGTATCGTACTCGCACATGTATCGTAATCATCAGGCAACGCGATTGCTCCATAAATATTATATTATTACTGCCACTTGTAATTCTTTTTTCGGAGAAATTTATTCAATAAGAAAGCAAACACTTTGTGCGATTGTGCCATTAATAAATATTGTGCCTTTCATTATGATAGCGTAGACCGCTAGCGTTACGCATTTTAGCAATCGAAATCATGTTCTAACTGGCGGTCCGTTGATTGAACTCATCCAAGACAAAGCTTGCCAAAGAAAAATGGAATATCATAAAGACGACATTTATTTCAATTTATGTTTAGTCTGCAGGCTGTTTCAAGAACGATGACTACAGTCGACGTTAGGTGCGGAAAGGAGAGGAGTTAATTAAGAAAAAGTACTCGGATTCCTGCGGCGAACAACTGAAATCGTGAAAATGTCAACAGCAAAATTCGTTTCTCGCACAAAGCGATGTTCAAACTACCATTCGAGTATAATACTAATTATACCCGCGCGAGCGAACGATTCTGCGAGTGCTCTTGAATTTTAATCTCGGCGCGTTTCAAAATTTTGTGCTTTGTGAATTATTGAATGTCGCCAACCGCGCGTATCCGATGCCAATTTTACAATTGACAAATAAAATTGACGAGATGGTATGTCGCGTTAAATTGGCTTTATTTTTCGATATGTTTAGAACGACGATAACGGCCTTAAACAGACACCTCGTATACGTATCATGAATCAACATTATCTGAATCGAATCTTCGCCATTCGTTACAATTCCTGCTGCTGGATGAACCCGGTGACACGCGAATAACGAAGCTAGTTTGCTAGGAAAATGTCGATTTTCAGATCATGACGCTGTTGCCAGGCTTGCAATTAAAATTTCTCTCGCGAATCAATGGTGTATTCTTTTTTTTATCGATTTTACTATCTACAACGTTCTGAGCTGACTCCGAGTTGACGCTATCTTTTATGCAACGTGAGATTGACGTTCGCTGATTATGATCAAGTTTGTTGATACTTTTTACAAATTTTACTTGCATTATATTTTACAGAATAGTAGTTTCAACAAGTAATATTCACGAAACAACTTTACTCTTCCTTTCATTAAGTAATTTTATCTGTTTCAAAACGGATTTACAGCAATTGTTAGTTGTAATAATAATATTTGAACACTTTAGTAAAAGGTGTAGAATGGAGTAGTGATTACGACGTAAATTAGGCGTAGATCCAAAGAAAAAATGCAGAAGTCAAGATAACGCAAAAAGTTTTATGAAACGGTCTCGTTTGAGTAGTTCGACTTGAATAGTCGTTGCTTTCGCGACAGTTACGAGTTCCGCAGCGTGTCAGCCGCGCAACAATGCGTACGATCACATCCGTGCACCTGCGAATTTTACTGCTCGAATATGACGTTTACGACATATATTTCGTCCGTTACACACTCTCGATTTATTCCGGTCAGTTTATTAACACCGTTTGTCGGCCCTATTCCCCCGTTTGTCGTGTCGTATTCGACGCCGCGTTAACGGAAAATGGATGAATGTGCAATTGGAGCTCGCTATGAGGTACTGGTCGTTTGTATGTACCTTCCAACTCGCTTCGAAATGATATTTTCGATAAGTGTAGAGATGCCTGATGCAATATCGCGCTCCGAAAGATTCGATTCCTTAATAAAATCCGAAACCTTCCTCTTTGTTTCGAGAGATTCCTGTACTTTTTCCCTTTTGCTACAGACCACGTTCGGAGTCGATTCAAACGAGCCAATTTCTCAAACTGCTATTTGAAATTTGCGTAGCTGTACTACATCAAAATCGTGAAAATATTATGACACGATAATAGACTAGTTTCCACGAAACAACTTCATTTGTTCCTTTTAATTATGCTCAATTGTTCCAGAATAGATTTGCAATAATTGCCAATTGTGGTGATCATATTTAAACTACTGAAATTGAAAATAATTGGAAATCCGGTGGTTCGTTGCTTTTGTAATCATTTTCACAATAATACTTTTGTGATTGTAAATTGTGTGATTTCTAAAAATGCTTTCGTAACAACTTTGGTCACCATTTGGAAACATGATAGCAAGTTAATACTCTTATATTAGTTTTATGGAAACAAGAACAGTAATCAGAGTTTCCATTGTACACAGTAAACTAGACAACATTTTAATCTGTTCGAGAAAGATGCGAGAAACAAAGAAAGTGAGTAAAAAGTTTGTATTTTGCGTTACAACGCGATTCTTTTTCCATGTGGATTTCGAAGTTCAAGATGCGGTAAAGCGACCATGACAAGTAATTTGTGATCGCTGTGCGCTGTTGCAATGAACGCGGAATTACATTAGTTACTGAACCGCGGAGTTTACATCGCCGACGTCGTCATCGCTTAAGATTTCGCCTTAATAACAAAAGTTGAGGAGCCTTAACTCCCTATTATGTAACGCGTATCAACTTCTGCAGCAGAACTGTTGTGTTCGTTAGCGAGCAAACGCGCGCGCGTCGGAACGTATGAAAACGACGAAAAAGCACAGATGAAACTTTCGTGAGAAAGTTAGCGAAGTCCGTTGAAGTTCGGCTCGGATATTTTGTCTGATCGTCTCAGTTTATTCTACTGATCGTTCTTGCTCTACTGATAACGGCGATTGTACGCGACTTCTACCGCGAGCGACAAATAAGAAAACTGTTCACGTAACTTAACTTCTCGAATAAATTCTCTAAGGAGGTCTCTCGTATTCTTTGCATCATGTGTGCAGTAATCAGAAACTTGCGTGAAGACGTCGCCTTGATGAACGAGAGAAGCGTAATGGACAGTAACGACCTTCACCTTCGCCATCAGGGATGACACGGTAAAGATGATAAACTAGCGCTGGGAAATGAAGCTGCGGAAGGGGGAATAAAGGGATGAATCTGGCTTGTGCAAGCAACTCCCGAGGGATACGTGCTCCGCCATCGCGTTGCTGCATCGTTCGCTCTATATTTATGTATACTGAAATGCATCTGTTATTATATGTATGGAGAAGCATAGGATACGCAATATGCATATGCAAGCATAGCAACCGCGGTGTAACTTTATACAATCCTTTGACAAAGCTGACTCACGTCCGCGTATTACGATGTTCGAGTGGGTGACTTGAAACTTAGGATTTTATTGATCAGGATATGCAGCACGTAATGTTTTTATCGGTCAAGTCCCAATCTTAATCTTCAATGCATAATACGATATGAGCTTAATAGTCGCATTTGTCGTAAAAAGAAGAAAAAGGAGGAGAGAGGGGTGGGGAGAGAGAGAGAGGAGAAGGAGCATTGCCTCGCCACGTCTCGACTGGATTTCCAATACAGTTTCAAAGGAAATGGAATCGAACGAAGTTTGTTTGAAGGATAGATTTGAGAAACACTCATGAACAGAGAGCGCGTCGGAGTATGTGTATACGTGATGTCATTTGAATGATAATGATCCGACAAGGATGGAATACGATAATGATTATACATCTCATGTGGAGCTGCAACATCAACAACAATGATCTAGCTATGTCTTACGTAGCACACAAAAATCACTTATGTTCTACATTTTATGTATATAGTACATTTAATAAAAAATATATTACGTTTTATATTAAGTAAAGTGCGTACTTTCATAAAAGAAAATATCATGTATGTTTCTTTTATCTACTATCACTATTACCATGTAGCTGCCGTAGTGGTAGCGATCACAGTGCAAATTTAATCACAGGCCCTTCCTTCCGCGGCTGTCACGGATATTACATTCGCATTATCATCGAGCGATCTGTAAAGTGCGCGCGTAAAAGGAACTCCTCGCGCGAGTGCGTGGAATCGTATGCGTGCATACGTATTCGCGTTCTATCACATGCCCATGCAGAATTTAATCGGCCGCGTTACGCTCAATTACGTCGACGCGTTAGGGTTTTTTTTATCACCGCACGCGCGTGTGGATCACATCGTCGCACGTAAAACGCGCCACTCGACGAAACGACCCTTTTTTCCCGTCGTTCCACCGCCGCAGTGTCACGCGAAGAGTTGTTATTTTAACGACGGCCTAACGCTTTAATTCGTGTTATCGGATGCTCGACAAGCGCTTTAGAGAGCTTTCGAGGAGCTGTAAAGAAGCTCTTTTTATGCGCGGAGCTGTGTTACACGCTGAAACGCGCGAATAAAATTCCGGCGAATCGGTGAAGCAGCTCTTATGCCGCATGTGTGCGCACTTTTAACATAAAAATAATCTTTAGGAAGATTTCTTTTTTTCAAATTTCGATCCCGACATTCGCGAAGTATTAGGAGTGTGATTTAGTTTTGAGGGTCGTGTAACAGATGGCTGTAGTGTCAGTTTGTTCCAATAGCTGTTTCCGATAACTGTTCTTTCTTACAGTGTTGACATTATCCATGACATTTAGTAGCATTATAGCAATAGACGCAATAACAGTCGTGTTTATATCATCGTAAAAATGCAACTTCCGAAACAGCATTTTCGACATGCGTTGCTTTTGTTTTTTAATCAAAAGAAAACTGCGGCTGACGGTTATAGAATTCTTGTGGAAACTTATGGTGATTCTGCCCCATCAATTAACACGTGTGAATACTGGTTTAGACGCTTTAAAAGTCGTGATACTGATGTGAAGGACAAAGAACGCTCGGGACAACCAAGAAAGCTTGAAAATGCAGATTTCCAAGCATTATTGCACGAAAATCCAACACGATCCACTTCAGAACTTGCCAGAGCATTAAATGTTGATCGTACAACAGTTACCAAACATTTACATGAAATGGAAAAAATTCAGAAAGAAGGGAAATGGGTTCGACATGAATTATCGGAAAGTGCCATTGCGAACCGGTTGAACATTTGCATTCCGTTGATCGCCAGGCAAAAAAAAGAAGAGTCTTTTGTCTCGGATTGTTACTGGGGATAAAAAGTGGATCTATTTTGATAATCCCAAACGCAGAAAATCATGGGTGGATCCAGGCGAACCATCAACATCCACTCCGAGAGGCAATATTCACGGTTCAAAAGTAATGCTCTGTATTTGGTGGGACAGTGTACTATGAGCTGTTAAATCCGCACGAGACTGTCACGGCTGATCGTTATCGACACTAATTGTACAAGTTGAAGCAAGCATTGGACCAAAAACGACCAGCAATTGCGAGTAAACGACGGAAAGTGATTTTTCTTCGTGACAACGCTCGACCTCACGTTGCGTTATCAGTGAAAGAAACACTATTAGAGCTTGAATGGGAAGTCTTACCGCACCCCGCGTATTCTCCGGACATTGCTCCATGCGATTATTTGTTCTGGTCGATGCAACACGCTTTAGAGGATACACACTTTCATAATTTCGAGGAAGTGCGAAAATTCGTCGACGAATGGATCAACTGAAAAGAAGAGTGATTTTATCGTGGTGGAATCGATCTCTTGCCAGAAAGATGGGAAAAAGTTATAGAAAAGGAAGGAAAATATTTTGATTAAGGTATTCATACATTATCATATTTAAATACATGCGTTTTTGAGCAAAAAAACCCTCAAAACTAAATCACACCCCTAATAATATCGAGTTCGCGCGAATGTAATCGTCGTCGCTCGCATTTTTCCTGAATTCGGGAAATACATTCCGAAACACCATAGAGCACCACACGCGACAATGGAGGAGTGAGGTGTTCAAATATTTTCGCGCGCACGCGTGCTTGAAATTTTCTGCCGTCGCGTTGCGGATGACACGCGCGACCGGATTTCTCCAACGGAAAGCGCGCGATGTGACTCCTCCTCGGCATTGTTCGACATGCTCGTCCCAAGAATATCTCTCTTTCTTTCTCTCCCTCCTTTCTTCCGCTTATTCTCACCAAGTCTGCCTCTCCAAGAACGGAGCAGAGAACGAGCGGGAAGACGTCGAGTTTACTCGACGACACTTGAATTTTCGGGAGACCTCCTACTCGTGATCCTGGCAACCGTCGTGATGACTCGCCAGAGGAAGGATGAGCATGCTCGCGCGACATCCACTCGCAGATCCGGGGCGGAGGATCCAACAACGAGAAGAGAGTGTCCTTCCGCAGACAGCGAGTCGCGGAAGGAAACGAAACGCTGGCGCAAGAATTGAAAATGCTGTCGACTGCGTGTTGACGCGGGTATTCCCTGCTGATGACGGAGGATTTGCGAGTCACTTTGAATTAATACGCATATTCTCCTTACTTCTGGCGTCTAAGAGCCAGAACGTCACGGAGCACACTGATTTGTAACTTAAATTTTGATGGCGTCTTTGGTGTATATAGGATATATACTTAAATTCTTTATGTTCAGGATCTGTTACTTAGTAACAGATCCTGTATTCATTACGCAGTTACAACTGTGTGAGATAATTTTATATTATAATTAAGATCATGTGCGCGTACTGCACATAATACTGCGTAATGTACTCTGATAAGCTGAGAATCATTTCTGCAAAATTTCAGCTGAAACGTATAATCGTAAAACCGTTACACGTTAAACTCAAGTAACTTCCAGGAATGCTAGCGGACAGCACGAATCTATCCTCAATTTTATGTTTATTAATAAAATACCTCATTTAATAACGCATTTAATAACGAACAGTGTCAATAACAGATTATGTCTGTGTTAAATTAAATTTCAAATTATAGTGAAAATATTTAATATAAAAAATTCCAAAGCCGCGAGAGAAAATGTCCAATTAAGTATTCGTCGAGGACAAGATCACGATTACCCAAATCATCTCAATGAACTTTTATTCAGGAGAGCGGAGGCTATTGTCAGAGGCACTGATCATACTGATAGCGGTAGAATACGTCCGCGGACAAAAACGCGACAAGAAGTCCCGCCACCAGCTACGTAACATTAAACGCTTCCGCCGGCTAGGGTAGCGCAAGTGAAATTACGCAAGCGGTTCGTTGGAGAGTTTAACTTGAAGGCTCTTGAAACGACACACCTATATACGAGGTGCTCGTTTTATTTCTAGCGGAAATTATCCATCCGTATTTATTCGGAGTTCGTGTTAACGGAAGGCAATTTGCTCTCCGTTAACATTTGGCTTAAATGAAAGTCAAATAGTTTCAAGGCTTGCGCCGCGGAACGTTGCGTAATGCGTTTTCGATGAAAGTCAAGCGGTACTTGAGGACGCGCAGTGCCAACGTTTGTACCCGCATATTACATTGTGGCAATGAATGAACAAATGAATAAAAAGAAATAAAGAGTAATTATAATCATTTTGGTAAATTCTTGAGAACGACGATCGCTCGTAAAATAAATTTCTCTCTCGGTAGCAGATTATTCGCAACAAAGCACGAGAAAATTCAAGTGCATCTCAAGCCAATCAAACACGATGTCCTCGATGACGTTCTCGGACTCATCTTTACATCTTTCCTGTCCTGCGTCCTGGCCGCAGATGTAATCGATCCCTATTCAACTTCCATCCCAATGAAATGTTCGTATCTCTGCCACTTGGCGAGATATCACGTCGGAGTCAGGAAAACGGGCCACCCTGTACAGGGGCGAGGGAAACGGAAAGCGCTGGGAGGCACGTCGCTTGTTCTACGAGCAAAAGGAAGGTAGATAAAGAGAGGGAGAGACCAAGAGAGAGAAAGAGAGAGGAAGGAAGAGCGAAATGGAGCAAGAGAGAAACAACGGCGCACCAAGGGGAAGGTTGGGGAGTAAGAGTAGTTCGGATGGAGGACGGTGGAAGTTGGGTATAGATTATTGTTAGAAGGTTGTTGAGCCAGCAATATATCTTTGGAACTCTGCCTTGCGTTCTCCTATGAACTCGCCTTTCCAGTACGCTAGGTACATACCCCACTAGACGCGACTCTCAGCGCGAGTAGATAGCCCGCGTTGCCAATGCCCGGAACGTCCAATCCCTCGAAGCCGCTTTCCACCCTTTCCACTCCCGTTCCCTTCCTCTCTTCCTGCACCGCCTCCTTCGCCAGCCTGCTCTCGCAGGGGAGCATTTGTTCGACGAGTGGCGCAACTTAATCCCTTCGGTACGGATGGCCGTTCGCAGACGCCGCCGGGAAACGCGGCCGAAGGGTATCGATAACCGAATCGATGGTCGATAGATTCCTCCTTAGAGATCAGCCGAGTGCAGCGGCGGGAGAGAACATCGCTGTCCTCTTTGTGAGCACGAACACTTATCGCGTCGGGTCGATCGCATGGCGCGTCGTCGTGCGATCGCGCAAAGCGTGTTCCATTTCGAATTGTCATCTGATGATGATGATGATGATAGACTGACCAAAGTGACGATTAATATTCGAAATTGTGCGCATGTGATTATGTCATATTTCCGAGATGGAAGCATGTCAGAAATTGAACTTTATAAGATCCAGAAGGAAACTATCGCTTCTGTTTCCTCTCGTTTCATTCTCTTTGTTCTCCCGATCCTTTCATGCCAGCTGATTTACCCTGGAGGAAGAATACTGTACTCTCACATCGGTCGGTCCTGCGCAGCGGATTCCGATACGATTTCCGACGGCATCGTACTTTAATAAGGCAGGGAGGGCGAGAGAAAGAGACGTTTAGAGCGCGATAAATGCGTCACGATAAATAAGAGTTAAGCTATCCCCATCACGTCCATTCCGGCAAACGTGAAGCAAGGGTAAACGAAAGCATGGAAGAAAGAGGGTAGAAGCGAAGCTTGGGATTGGCAGCTTCCGGATTGCCGTCGAGAGAAACATCGGACCCTTTTGCATTCACTGCTGTCTCTTAAATACACATTGAAGCAGATATTGCCACGGACGCGCGTCTAATAAATTGGCGACAAATTTTGGTCTCGAGCTTAATTAATTGCAAGCTGGAATCTCGATTGAGGCAGCGGATTCTTCCTTATAAACGCGCGCAAGCCCTGATAACATTTTCAATTGCCGTTTCAGTTAAAACGATAATCACAGCCTGCCGATTAAAATAACCGGATAACCGTGATTGCGTTAATTAATAATGACATACAATTTTGATCGTCGTTTAATCACCATGTTTCAATAGCTTGATTTCAAAATTGCTATTAATGTAACGCCGACATTAACGCAGCGCGCACTGTGGCGACAAGTATTTTGCTTTGTCCGGTCGGGATTTATCTGTTCACGTTCGAGGCTCAGCACAAAGCGGATAAAGTCGTCCGAAAGGGAATAATGGATGACAACAGTATTATATGTAAAATTTATTAGGGATTACTCGCCAAACTTTTGAAATATTTTGATCGCGTGATGTTGCGCCGTTTTGGGATTTTCGAGAAACCTCCTTTCCCTTTATCTTCTTTTTCCGAATGTTTTTAATATCTTGACGTGCAAATTTAAAAACCGATCGAACCGATTGCTCACGCACCGTCGAACTTTTCACTGGCGAATTCATCGAATGCACTTTATTCCGTGGTTCCCTCGAATCGCGTTAAAACGCAACGGCTTGTGGAACGAGCCGCCACGCCGCGACCCCTAATTTTCCCTCCTCACTGCGCCCTGGGCGCTAGACGAGGGAATGAGGATGCGCGCGATGAATATCTCATAAAAAAAAACGGCGGCGAGATATTGTGGGATTGCACCTAAAAAGCCGCCCCGGCCGCCTCTCGAGTCTCGTTAGGTATCCCGTTATTCGTAATGAATCCGGCTCGTAAAGTGTTAATCGATCGTATCAAGCGTTCGTGGTAATCAAGCGGCGGTATAATGCTCTCGAAGCACCGGCCGCCGCGATCTTGATCGCGATCTACGAGGGGAAAAGGGGAACGCCGGTAACCGCCGTAAAATATACCAATGCAGAAAAATGGAAGTGGGATTTATCGTCGAGAGTGAAAGAGGAAACGCGTTCCCTCGGCTAAAATATGCACGCGACTTTTCTTATTACTGTTTATGCTGGGAAAGAGCCCGCGCTCGTCGCAACGCTCAGTGTAATGCTCGTTTGTTACTGCAGGGATACTTATCCGCTTGAAATCTCAGCGCTCAGCGAAGAGAGAGAGAGAGAGAGAGAAAGAAAGAGAGAAGAAATGAATTCTTTCGTTTCAATTTTTCTACCACCCGCTCGCCGAGGATTCTTCTGTTCTCCGTGTGCGCGAAAGGTATCTTCGGGAAAATCCAGAATTCCCTTTTTATTTCGCGAAACATCGAAATTTTTCCTTGCCATCTCGAGACTCCGGTTTCGATGTGGTACAGTTTTGTTGTTCCTTTCAATTTTTTAAATTTTTATTTTAAATTATTAAATTGTTATTCCAAATAATAGGTGATGTTGAATGTGGCAAAAGTGAAGCCTCGTTCAGAGCTATTATGATATTTTGTCTCCACGATGCATAAATTTCTTGCCGAGAAAAACGCGAGAAGCTTGTTGACACAAGAAATTCGGCACGCGACGTGGATTTTCGATCCACGCGCATGACATGATACCGATACCGTAAAGTACAATAGATATTATTTAATAAACGGTGTGAGCAGGGCAAACGGAGACGTGGAATGTTGGAGCGAGAGAAATACAGCTTATTTTCGTGGATTTAAGCGATTGTACAAAGGATAAAATAGAAGAGGGTGAATAAGATGAAAAAAGGAGCAGCGCCACAAGCGAGAAGGCCGGATCCTTGAGACGGGTTTACGTCGGGGTGCAAGTACGTCGCCAGGCAAATTGGATCCGATGACATGAGGGGAAAATAATGCAAAAACGTGGTCTCTCACGGGTATTCACGAGCGGCAACGTCAACAATTTTTCGCCGACGTACTTGCTTCGGCTTGTTTATTATGTAACTATTTTCTTGTAGATCAAACAATGTTATCGTTTTTTTCGACATTTTATAAAGAGTTGTGTAAAGAAGTGCGGCGATACTTTGGTCTTCTCTGATATACCACACGTTTTCTTTAGTAGGGAGTAACGTATCTGATAAGACTCGATCGAGATAATCGACATATAAATTCAGCAAGATAATGTCGCGCGAGTAATAAATTGTACGCGAGATATTAATCGCGAATAATGAATTGCCGCGCGACAAAGTTTCCTTGGGATCAAGATTTCTTCGGAACTCGGGTGACTGGCGTAACGCCTGCGATAGAATCTTAAATTTCAATGAGCTTATTGCGCGCAAACGAGTAATGGAACCGAAATATTTCTGTAATTTGATGAGTGCGCGTCGTACTACTTTCTAACACACTCACTCGAGGCTCCTCGCGAAAGTTTAACAATTTTCTAATTAAGTTGTAATTAACTTTACCTTTAATTCAAGAGATTCCACCGTAAATTTCAATCACTTGAACAAACTTTCATTGATTATTTACAGTGTGATCTAATAAAGCGTAATTCAGTGGAGCTACCTGAAAACATTTTAAATCGCTTTAATACCAATATTATCGTCCATGTTCTTTCTTCTTTCAAAATTCTTTTGACCCCTCGTTCGCTTCTCTCACATTTTATCAATAATGATCGAAGTTCGCGTCAGTAGTTTCACGTAATACGTGAGCATGGCGCTCCTGAGAACGTTAATGTGTTTAGTTCTTAGTCCGAATAATTCGCCATTATATCACGGAAATTACAAAGTGTCCGTCTGCAGCTTTCCTTCTCATTATTCTTGTTGCTGCGCTCAGGGCTTTCTCCGACGCGCGAGGGTTTCCACTTTGCTCTTTGAGTTTCACTCGTGGAATTCTCTGGCAGCCCTTCGGCGATCAGAGATCTGGGATTAGTTAGTAATGTCGAGGGGGTCTCTCCGGCGTCGAATCGCATTTAGCTATTGAAAGGATGAGGACGAATTTAAAGAAGACTGAGGGCTTTTTATCGTATTTGATGTCTGGATTCAGCCCTGCGAGAGTCATTTCCATGCAAATGTTTCATACGTCAGTAATGTATAAATAATAAAACAAAAAATTCTATATTTAACGTTGTTCTATTAACTTTCATACAACAAAATTTTCGGATACTATTTTTTTATTACAACACACAGTAAAGTGAAAGTTGAACTAGACAGATCTAATCTTTTCGTATCAAAATAACAGGCAAAGTCGGAGGATTCTTCAATATCGGGGAAGTTAATCAACGAGCAGCAAGAATTTTCGAATTAGCGGAATTCGAGCTAACGAATCGTTACACCGTGACTTCGTATCGCTCGACGAGCATTAAACGGGCTGTTGCTGTCTCCATTTATTGCAGGGAAAAGTTATCTCGTTGTGATCTAATCGCGCTCGGCATGTATCTTACCGTATCCGTATTTTATAAGCTCGAATTAATTCGAATGGCGGAAATAAGGAACCGTGCGTCCGAATTTACGTCATGTCTTGTCATGGACTTCTATCTAGCGTGAAACATTCAATTATTCGATTCAATGACGATTCATACGTGCTTTCCATGTTACGTAATGAGTTTCTCCCGCGTCTTCGGAATAGTTACGCTAATAGCATACACAAGGAAGTTGCAGAACGAGCAGAAACGGCTTTAGTCTTGAACTTTTCTCAAAAGCTTTGGCCCCGTTTCGCGCGAGATACTTCGCAACGTGACGTCGTTCCTCTCTACGGAAGTCCGCGGCTCTTCGGAGTTTCCAGACAAGTCCCCGAGCCGGGAGGTAACCGATTTTAATCATCCCACGACCTGCAATCCGTTAATGATTGCGTACGTCGATTCCTATCGCATGCAGGGTATTCCAGGCAGAGTAGCAGGCGCGCACCCTTCCAGCTTCGACTTTTCGAATATTTTTAAGCATGTTTAACATCTTGGTTATTACTGGATGGACGCGCTGCGTTAGCTACTGCGAACGCGCACGGTGTCTCGCTCTATTATTTTACGAGTTTGATCGAGCTTCGATTACGTGCTTCGACCGTGTGGACTGTTGATTTTTGAATGTTCTCGAAATCCACGGCAGGTCGCAAGTCGAAACTCGAACACTTTTTCGATTTTCGTGAGGAGGGTATGTACGATGTACTATATATGTATTTCTTTTTGTCTCGGAAGAGTTACGATCCTTTTATCTTCTTTGGACAATAAACAGGGGAATTTACCTTCGATAATGCTATCGGGACATACTTTTGCACTTTGGCCGAGAATAAAGGCACAGGAAGTTAAACGGCTGATCGTCACGTCGACTAAGCGACAAAGCCGTCTCAACGCCGACTCTTCGGGAGTGCGTATTGGAGGAATGTTTAACGCCCGGCACGGGAAAGCAGGTTAATCGCCAAGCTTTTTATATCAGATAGTGTTTTACGCGCGAGTATATTTAAATGTGTGTCGGAAGTTCGAAAGCTGATAATGCAGATAAAAGTTAATCCAGATTAAATTGCACTCGATACTTGGCGTTGCGGGATTTTTACTAAAGAAGTGCTTATTTTTTTCATGAGAAGCGCCAGAAATAGGTCACATAGTTTCTTTTACCTCTTCCCGGCGTTAAGAAAATTATATATAGAAGCAGAAGAAGAAGTGATATATTTAAATAGCATATAAAAAGCCACACCGCATGCAGAATTCTATTTACATCCTATGTAAAGTTTTATCTTGCGTGCGTGATGCGATTAAAACAAATAAATTGATCTTTTCCGAATTCGCTTGAAATTCCTATAAAAAATGTGCATGAAAAATGTACACATTTGCATTCGCAATTATTACGCACGAACGCACCCTTATAAATAATATAAACCGTTCAATAGGCAATGCAGCGCATTGTTGCCCCTGAAAGCATTGTCCTCGGAATGAGAGACTGTGGGTCACGTGGTGATTTCATCCTTGAAACGGTGTAGCCGACTTCGTTCGCCATTCAATGTGGGTAATCCTTCGTCGCAGGCCAAAAAAAGCGGAAAAAAGCCCGAATCGGCGCGACCGACCGGATCAGGAGAAATTAAAAAAAACTCCAAGCCGGATTCTATACGAATCTCTAACGAGGAGATTGGCGCGCGTTATCCGCTCTGTTAGTCTCGTTCCGGCCGATTTGTCGGAACAATGACTAATATCCCGTAGTGGTGTGTCGATCACAGTTATCCGACAGAATCCTCCTTCTTCCACCCTCCACGCTCCTCGCCTTCTCTTTCCGCGATGTAATCTTTGTCTGAATTCCGTCGTCGCGTCATTTCCCTGTTATTAGCGGCGATTCGACCGTCACCGGCAAATCTCGCGCTCGTAAATTCACGAACGAGCCGAACCGACCCTCCCCCTATTCACCCCCATTTGCAACTCTAACGAGGTGGCGGCAGCGACGACGACCCCCCGCGGGCTTCTTTCCGCGCGACAATTAAGGCGCGGTTAGCGCGCGCAGAACAAGAACTAACGCCCTTTGAAAACAGTTTAAAAGTTGCCGCCCTCCGTAGCGCACTCGTAACTCAAATTAGCGTTTCGTTCGTTCGTCCGTCCGTTCGTTCGTTTTCGCGTCGCTAAAGCCCGCTAGCTCACTCGCTCGCGGCCGCTTTGCATGCCCTCTTCCTATCCTCTTGCACCGCCGGTGATCTCGTTGGCCGGGCGCGCTCGCACGGAATCGAGTTTGCCGATATTTGAGTATGTTTGCGCGCAAACTTTCCCGGAATATCAATTTTTACTCATTCCCGGAGAAACTAAAAAGAACGTAGCGTCTCCTATCAAATTATGCAAATACGCGCGGATTGCAGCTTCGCCTGGTTCCGGGGTAGAAAGGGGAAAGGGAAAAGGGTCCAGAGGAGAATGTGGGTTGTAAGTACCCTCAATTGTGTGCGCGCACTCGTTTCCACGGGGATATTCAGCTTAATTAGAAATAAGAACACCAGCGCTCCGAGTCGTTATCGCAATTATTAATAGCAACGTTGTGCCTCTTGTTGAATTTTTCATGTCCGTTTGTTTGCATATATATCGCGATGAAATAATACGTGGAAAGATAAAATGTTCGAAATGCGATATCTACGCCTGCTTTGCACTGATTTATGTGCTACAGATGTTATTTTATTGGAATGCCACATTTGAATCCGAAAGTAGACAAAACAAAATAAACGAGATTTATTTAACAAACAATAATATTGGTGGATCACGTCAGGGACAATTTATATACATGAGCCGTACTGCTGTATTTTGATATTCATGCTTTAGGATTTTGTTGTGATAATATATAATAGTATTATTTCTTTCTTCATGCTGCGATCGTGGCATTGTCAAAAAGCACGCAATTTCTGCTGAATTCTGCTGAATAAGAGATGGTATATATTTTTATTTGTACATTCTTGGTTAAAGACAAACAGAGAAAGAAAAAGAAAGAAAAAAAGATTACAATTAAATATCTTTCCACGAAGAACTCCAATCGACACGAATCTTATTTCTTCTACTTGCCGGTAATGTTTGCCGATTGCTTGCGTCAATATTTTAACGTGCCGTTTCCATCGAGAATGAGCTGCAACATGGCAAATCGTATAATCCGGAATCGAGTGCACGCGTTCTGATTCGCATCGATATCAACTGCGCTTCGTGGCGCATCAACGTTACATTATTCCATTTAATTTTCCCATCCAACAAGCGGAGGATGAAACGAGAAATGAAAAGTTCAGAAAAGCTTAAAGAATGAGCGAGGTTTTGTCTTTCCTTGCAGGAAGATAGAATGAACCGCACATATCCACAAAATCTATAAAAACTTAAATATACTATGATGACTAAGTCATATTTTGTTCACTTATATTTGACATTTTTTGGTAATTATTTAGTTTAACGGAGCAACCTCGGATGACCTTGACCTTGACATATGTTATAGAGGTCACCTTCCTGAGTGACCTTCAAAAGATTTTAGCCGTCGCTCATTGTTTATTAAAAAGTTATTAACAAAAGAAGTTTAATGATTTTGCACGAATTTTCAACTGTCCACGCGAAGCAAGGACTTGAGTTTGACATATATTACAAAGGTCACCTTCCTGAATAACCCGCACTAGGTTTCACCCGTCGCTCGTTGTTTGTTAAAAAGTTATTAACAAAAAAGTTTAATGAATAGAGCATAATTTTACGATATCATATACGTTTACGAAAGAGTATATTTGATGGAATTTTACCTTTAAATCAGAAATAGGTTTGGGTTAGGTTATATTTTCCGAAACTGGAGCCCCGGACACATACGCTCGTTTTCAGCCCACTTTACGGGAGGGCGGGGGAGAGGGGCTTTACCCCTCCCCCGCCGGGGCCGGTGTTACAGATTTCACCGTACAGATTTTAATCACCTGGTACACGACACGGATTCTGGCGGGGGGGGGGGGAGGGGCGAAGCCCCTCCCCCCGCCCTCCCGCGAAGCGGGCTGAAAACGAGCGTATGTGTCCGGGACTCCAGTTTCGGAAAATATAACCTAACCTAACCTAACCATCTTAGATTAGATTAGGTTAGGTTAAATCACTTTCCTTCCTTCGTTCATATTCGTCGTTTATGTCTTTCAATATTCAAAATAACTACTATATTTTCGAAACTTCTTTTGTTAATAACTTTTTAATAAACAATGAGCGACGGCTAAAACCTTTTGAAGGTCACTCAGGAGGGTGACCGTGACAACATATGTCAAGGTCAAGGTCATTCGAGGTTGCTCCGTTAATCTAAATAATTACCCATTGTTTAATTATTCGATATAAATATTACGACGTTTGATATTATTTATATATTTATATTTCACGAATTCCTGTTTTACCTCACTTGTAATTAGTTTACACATGCTAGAAAAATTTCAGAGTAAAGAAGACATCGAGAGGAATGGAAGAAGGTATTATTTTGACATGCTGCAGTAGCTTATATTACACGCTCATTCGGAAGCGAAGAAGACCGACAAATTCCAGCTCTCTGTTTCCACCTTTCTCGACATTGTAAAAGTAGTAGCGCGCGTGGGTGCCACGGGAACGAGGGGGAGGGAAAAATATGCAAAGCAATTTCCATCCATCAAGCGCACCTATCGCCGATCTTCTGGCGAGCGAGCACGCCCTCACATTCCACCGACGTGTTCTTGGATTCTGCCCTAAATAAATCTCCTTTATCTCCGAGAGTATGAAGTCGCGCCACGCGCGCGCTTGTTTTCGGCGCCGCCGGAAAAATCTGCGCGCCTCTACGTCATCGCGTTTAATTATCTTCGTGGAAGTGGAGATCAAATTTAGATTAGAGACGTTAAAGATCCAGATGATTAGGACAATTAAATTAATGTGCATGTGTATGGCACAGTCAGTGGACAAATTTTGTTGTGCGTTTTTTGCAATTTGGTCAAATATTTTTCTGTATTATTTATTATTTATTATTATTAATTATTATGTATTATTTATTATTATTAATTCTTCGACTGTGTGTACTTTACTTACGCATTGCGTAATATGTATAACAGAAATACAATCCTTTGTCATTCTTGTTAAAAAATGGCTGAATTAATTCAGTAATCAAATCACATTTTATTTGAGAAATAAATTGTAACTTAAATAAAATTTAATGTCTAATGTGTTTTTGTTTCCGTTCTGAGCATTTTTATTTCGTGAATCTTGCATGACGGAAAATTCTATTTGTTTACTTGTAAAGATATATTCGAAATACGATGCAAGAGAATGCGATCTCTTCATGGTGCAATACTCTTTATTTCACAATTAATGAGGTTTTTGGCATCGAACTTGTACAAAGTGGAGAAGTAGTTGCGTTTTATTTATGTAGCGAAAAGAGATCAGAACTCAGTGCAAATGCGTACAATGGGAGCGAAGTCTCGATTGTCTTTTTCGAGAGGAACGAGAATACATCGGTCTCGGGCAGAACAGCTTAAAGTTTTCTCATTTTAACGGAATTAACGTGTTGCGACAAAGTAATCACCTGGCGTTAATTATTCCGTCTGTTACTTTGCCTACCGAACTTTCCTCAATACAGTTCCACGTTTTTAATCAATTTTCTTGATTAAGGTGTGCTTACTATCTGTTCGTTTCAAGTGAAAAAAAAATTACACAATTACATTGTTCATGTTTTATTAAGCCTTTTGCTTCTAACGCTGATTGTAGTCATCATTCGTAAAATAGAATGAACTAGACTAAACATAAGTTTAAATAAACATTCTTATGTAAATTTCATTTTGTTTTTACTACATTGTAGTACTCTAGAATCGCTAGTTGGCCGATTTTGTCATAGCGAAAGAATTAACTTAAAATTATTAGATATTAATCCATTAGATATTAATTATTGTGATATGAGAAGTAATGTGTACGTCTGCGCTTATTTCTCCAGCATTTTTCTTTTCGTTCGTTTATATTTATCACACGACGGGTCAAGCTCTACAAAATCTGTTAAGGTATCGGCGATAACAGATTCTCCAATATGTCACAATAGTTCGGCGGTATAAATTTCGTTGGGCTGATGGTCATCCTCTGGAATTGGCGAATATTCATAAATTCATACATGTGCTATGCGCGGCGCGCATCTCATGCAGCGACATTGACGAAGATGAATATAGATGCTCTTACGGTCGGAATAGAGACGCGAGAGACCCGAGGCCATTCGCCGATTAAAAACGTTGTTCTAACATCCGATGTAAATTCAAATGTGACTCGCGCGTCACTTATAAAATGCATAAAAGACAATAACCGTTTTTCTCAAATTGCCCTACTAAACCATTTTTATGTTATAAAGAGCGCGCATCCTGTTAGAAAATTGGAATTTGGATTTTCGTACTAACGAAAATGTACTATTATGGATGACACTGAACTGAATTCAAATAATCTGTGTATTGACAAGAGAAACGCTTTCCAAAACATTTCGTTGATATTAAAGTGTAGTATATTTTTAAACGAAAAATATAATTATAATTTTGGAGGAGGGCTTAATTTATAACCTGCGACTTTTGTTAAATACCATTCCTATGTGAAATAGACATTGTTTAATTGTTATTACTTGAAAATAATATAATTATTGTTTCATAAAAATTATCCTTTTATCATATATTCGGATTTGTCAACGACAAAAAGATTCACATAGAGATTCACAAAACAATAAATATGTTCCAATATTTAATATTTTGTTAGAAATGGGCAATTTCACAAAATCTTGGAAAAAGCTGGCAACTTTAAAAAGTCTTCTCTCATTTTTTAAACATAACATGCTTAACGCACAATCTTTCTTTGCCATCCCGACGAATTTTGGTGCGGCCATCTCATATAACACGTTCGCGGCAGTAAGAAAGCAATATAGTGGCGTGCCGCTAACGAGTGAACGGAAAAGCTCGCCTTCCGTTGTGCTCACAGTCGATGTTAACGGCGGTGTCGGCGAGAAGGAACGTGCGAAGTACGAAATATGATCAGAATGGGTTGTGGGGTGTGTACTTCCCCCTCGTTCGATTCCGTTCACGATCCGGGTTTTCTTGCTTGCTTGTAACCGACTGATTCGGTTCTCATCTTCTCTCCGTTTCTTCTCTTGGAGAGGCGAGGAATTCGAAAGTCCCTGCGGCGCGTAGGGCGATTCGCGTTTCCTAAGAGAATTTTCTGCGGGTCCAAGCGAAAAGGAGATGAATCGGATGTTGGAGGAATGGAAGAGAGCCGGGAAGAGAGGCGAGAGGGACGAAGGCCTGTAAAACTCGCTGGCCACGTAGATTCTCTCGTTGCTCCTCTCTTTCATGATCTTTAACCTTCGCTCTCAAAAAAAGAAGGAAGGAGAAAAAAGGGAGAAATTCCTGTGCTCTGTTGTGACCGTGCTACATAAATGTAACGAGGGTAGCGAAGATAAATCTGCAGCAGAGCGACGGGGTGAGACGAGACCAGTCGAGCGCGCGCATCCGCGCGAGTTTCATACTTTATATTTCCCGACGTGCCACGCTTCCGGGATTTTAGTTTACTGCGCAGTCAGTAATGAACTTTGAAGCACCGAGGATTAAGGTCATGTCTATAATGAGGGGAAAGGGACAGAAGCGGTGATGGAGGAGGAAGAGTATCAATAAATGTTAACGCGCGCGTGGCACGTGTAAACGTTACGGGAAAACTGCGACGAAAAATCGTAAAATTTTGCCCGGCAATGCGTGTGTGTGTATGTGTGTTCTGCTCGTCTCTCTGGAAAATTTCGTGGATTTATTAAATAGTTATTGGCGCTGTGGGATTTCCGTACGATTGCCCGAATGTCCCGCGGCACAAATGCGTAATAATATCCTGAGCGACGTGCTACACGCTATTTCACGGTAGTCACATCACGTACGGAAGATACTGAAACGTAAATCCGGCACGACGTTATGCCGCATTAAATTAAAAGGGCTTTCGAATTAATCCGAACAAAAATAACTCGATATTAATCTCGGGCGAACTCTCAAACGCAATCTAATTACGCTGCTGTGCTTCTGATCCTTCCCTTCTAAATTAGACCAAAGGGAGGAGAGAACAACAGTCTCTGGAGGATTACTACTTATTTATTTAATTATTTATTTAGACTTTAGTCAATTTATGTATTTACTCATTTTAATATAATTTCCTCATTAAAATATAAACGTCTTAAAGTCGATTTTCTGTATCACGTAAACGTGTTTATTTGCGCAGTAAGAGTCATGTTCGCACAAACGAGTGCACTCTGAATTACATTGCTCCAGCTGATCTATCTGAAAAGGTATCAGGTAAGAGACCTCGTTACAGACATCACCGTTTTCCAATACATCTTGTTTTCTTTCTTTTCTACCATATCCAGAAAGGAGATAATTAAGAAAATGCTCCCGTCGACTCACGTTACCTCTTATCTGAAGTAATTGTTCTAAAGATTCAAAGAGAGTTAGCTTTTTCCACCGATCCTCCTATGGAACTCTTTCTCGTTTCTGTCTCTGATATTTTCTGATTTCCTCTCTCTCTCTCTCTCTCTCTCTCTCTGATTACGCTAGTCAGTTATACTCTTTATTTCGGTGCGGCTACATCGGATTTCTTTTTTGAAATTTTTTTAGTCTTCTATTCTATTTTTTAAATTCTATTTCGAATCAAATACTTTCTTATCGTTACGAAGAATTGAAATTTAAGACGCGTGCATTATGTAATATACACACGCGCGCATTTACCTATGATAATTAGAAATATTAGTGATAATGGATATTATAAAAAAGCAAGGAGGATAATCAATTGTGTGGATAAATTTAAGCATTATATTTGAGATACATGCGATTTATGTTTTATCTGGAAATTAATCTGACGTTTAACCGACCGAATGGCATTCTTTCATGCCTTCATTATACTCTAACAATACGATATATTTCAGTGCAATAATATTATTACATGTGTATTTATCTTACAACTGTTATTTCCGCGAGTTTTACGAGTCAACAAGTTGGTTCGCGATGATGAATTTATTCTGGAAAACCGAAAGAGAGAGAGAGAGAGAGAAGATGATATATATATATATATATTACCCAAATATAAGAGAATCGGCGAGATGTAAAATAACAATTATTACGAACTTCATTCATGTTTCGCCGCTCGGGAAGAGTCGAAAATCAAACAACTGTACTGCAATCTGTTGAAGAGCCCGAGCTACTTCCATTTCCATATTGCGCACTCAAGATGGCGACGTTTCCAAAGAGAAGTTCTGAATTCGTTTCTCAACCCGTTCCCTCAATTCCGCGGAGGTGCGCGTCGAGTTTGTAAAAATCGAATTAGTTGTTAAGTTAAGTTCTGCCTACACATCCGTGTAACGAGTTCTTCAAAGACAAATCTTCATCTCCTCGGCTTCCTCGCTTGATTTTGCAGTTTAATTACCGAACTCCCCTAAGCGTGCGCCACGGCACGAAACGTTTTATTCGTTTCGCGCAACGATTGGCGGTATCGATAATTGCATCACAAAATTACTAAGAGAGCGAGAGAGAGAAAGAGAGAGAGAGAGAAATTTCTCTACTTTTAAACAAAATTTTATGTATTATATAAATTATTTAAATTAAATGAGATATAAATCACATGTTATATCTAATACTATGTATAATTCTGCTTGAAACTTTTTGAATTATCTCAAGAACAACAATAAAACCATTTCTCTTGCAAGAACGATTTCTATCGCCAAGAGTATCTTGCGTCTTTAAAGATTGTTTTCTTCGCTCTCTCGACTTGTCAGACACAAGTCTCGCGTCTCTTCGCAACACGCTCTTGGTGGTAGCCTGTAAATAGGTCGTAAAGAATTGTAACAGGCCTTCCGTGACTCATTAATTTTTTTCATTCGCCCCTTTCCCGCAAGCTTCATTTTTATCGTGCTGTAAACGCGAGTACGTGTCGAGTTAGTGCGCTTGTGACGTCCGAGGACAGTCGCAAACTCATAACCGAGCGAAGTTTGTGGCGCAAAGTCCGCCACACCGCGTGACTCGATTTCTCTCACGTCGTCGAAAATTACTCTTCGGAAAATTTGTAGCCTTTAGCCATGGCCGGGCGCCGCGCCGCCCGGTTCGCCAAAGAAGACACGGTAATAACGTTGTAACGTTTAAACGACGGAGAACGACGAACAGATAGATCGAGGAACAACGATGAAAAAGATCAAAAGGATACTCGCCGCAATAATTGTTAAATAAACGACATAAAAATGAAGTCGTTAATTGCACTTTTAATATTCTTGTTAGAAAAAGTGATTTTTTGGATGGTTGTATGGAGTTTACTTAACGATGCGTTGATTTTAACGTTTAAGGATGTAACTCAATGCTAACTAAAATGCCAACTCGTGTTTTAAATTACAATATTTTCAAGATCGTATTACGATATTTCCGAATTATGCTAAAACGAAAACTGGAGCATCTATTTATTCAGTTTCATTAAAAATAGATAAGCATGCATGTAGGTCGTTTCGCCGGTAATTTGTTGTACAAAACAAACTAACGCTTTCTGCAATTATGCTAAAAAATTGTTTAATTTGTGTGCAATTCGTAATTGCGTGTAGAAGCACAAACTTCCATTAATCCCATGAAATGTCAAGAGAAATGATAGTATGTATAAAATTCGAATAGAAAGAAAAAAATAATATTAAAGTATGAAGTAGTAATTTCCGACGATTTTATTAACTTTTCCGGCCGCAGTATCAAGTTGTTTAAACATATGTCTTAGTCTCCACGTGCTTTCATCATTTCAACTACTATTTATCCATGATTATCGATCGCTTGCGTTTATTGTCGAAGTGCTGGACATGGCTTAAGTCAGACTGAGGTTTCACGGACAATTGTTTGCCACGACTCGAGAGTATTGTAATGTCTCGCTCACCACACGGTAAGCGTGACGGGAACAATTATTCTATTCATCTGCGTGAGATGTGAACGCTTTCGGATATTAATTTAATATGTTACTCTAGCATCCACTGAAACGCTTCAAATAACTGCACAAACACTGCATGCACTAATTCTATTAATTAATTAATCGTTATTCGTATTTTGCGGTTACCAGAGCTTCAGCCAATGCACGTTCGCGTTCTGCGTTTGACAGCAATTGTTCGTGCAAAATAACTGTGTTAAAAAATTGCGGCATAACATCATAGTGTAAAGTTACATTGTTGAATCAAACGTGTAAAATTTTATTGTGTTTTATTATATCGCTCTGTCGATACCTCATGCACTCACCCCCTCAAAGCCGCACTCTACGCGCGCACTTATGATCGATTTGAACGTTCCTGCACTCTCCTAGACTCGCGAGCGCGTCCGTGAATTTTCTTTTTTGAATAAACACTTATTTCGTATTCCTCGCACGTGAGAGGCGTCACATTTTCTTTGCGCGAGTTCGCCGGCGGAAAGTTCTCATGCCGCCTTCGGGAGATCTTTCGTTTACAACTTTCCAACTGCCGTGTGAGGCAACAAAAGGGGAAAAAGATACTCCTTCCGGCCTCATGTGGGAACCTCGTACTTTTATTCCTCCTGTCTTCCTCCCACCCTCGCTTAGAATATATCGAATATCGTGGCGAATATCAAGGATTCGCATACGTTAGACTTGGAAATTACAACGGAAACATTTGTAAATCCGCAGGAATGATTCGCGACTTTCGCTCAGCACTTTCTCGTGGATGTTGGAGAAAATTGTACAACAACGAGTTTGCAGATATCGAACCCGTTTGCATTCTGTTTGCATTATTACAAATTTAGCGAATTAAATGCTGCGTTTTTGATCGAATCGTGTATTTTAGCAACAAATAAACGCGCCGATATTATTTTCAGCCGAAACGAGATGCGATAATAGCGCACCTCGCGCAAAATTACTGCGTAATGATTCCGACATTGATTAAAGCATCCGAAATATTTTGCCTACATAATCATCTCTAAAAAAATAAAAAATTATATAAATAACGGAATTTTATTATTCTTATTATTTCATTGTATCCGTTATTTATCATATTTGTGCGCCGTTCGCTTTGTACAAACAAAAGTGTACGACCTGGTTGGTGTACGCAGAGATCCCAATGAGCGGAGGATGCAATTTCAGAAATCCTGGAAGGAACGCAGGCATGATGAAATGCCGAATCAAGTTAGAATATTATTACCTTCGTTTTTGAGATCGGCGGCGACGGGAAATCTCGCGGCCGCGTTGAGCGGGGACGGGCGGAGCGGATCGGAAACGGAAATCTATCATACGCGACGCACGCGTCGACGGATACCATCCCCGGCGCGCATATCCGCGACTTTTCGTGCGTGACGTTCTACGAGGTCGCGTGACAAAATTGGACGGCGATGAATTCCCGACGGTACGTCCCCTGGATATTCCCGGCCTGGTTGCTTCTGCACGAGTGGAGGGTGGAACAAGCCGAGCGATTGGCATGCCAACCCGTACCCCGGCGATATCGGCGAGGATGCTGGGCGAAACGTCTTCCGGAATCTGTCAGCGACGGTAAACGCCACTCGCAAGTGCGACTCAAGTCGCATGCTCACGCTTGGCTGCTTAATTCGCAAGCTGTCGATGTAATTTCTCTGTATCTCTTCACGCATATATATATCTAACAATTTTTTAACATCTAATATGCTGAAAAATGTTCGAAGTTAAAGAGACAGAGAGAAATATAGAAGAATATGATCTACAAGAGTATAATTTCTAAGAAATTAATTTATGAGTTAGTTGCCAATTTATAAGAAAAACAAATAAAAGAGAATTATAATACGTCAAAGTTAATAAATTATAATTTTGACAAGTTAAAATATGAAATTATGATACAAAATTATAATATAGAATTACTTATATAGATTATATACAGCGAGACAATCTCTTTTCTTTGTAAAATCAACACACATTTCGTCGGGCATTATTCCACGTCTTGTCGGATCGGCGGATTACAAGTTGATCGAAGAGGGATCGGTACATCAGTTGGATGCTTCATGATGAATCGAACGCAGCGGATTAAACAGCTCGTGCGCGCGCGCACGAAATTGAGTGCCGAAGACACCCGCGCGCCGACCGCACGCATGCATCAGGATGTCGGACGTTAATTGCACGCGATATCAGCCAGGCCTGCCAGTAAATTATCTTTCAGTGAGCATTAAAAGCGGCTGCGCCAACAGCACGCGGAGCGCCTTACGGAAGAGGTCGATGTATCTTCTTGTCGGCGCGATCCATCAATCCAGCAGCCGAAGACAATGGATGGATACGTATTACCCACCCCATCCTTCCTTCATCCCTTTCTCCGCCTAGTCCTTCGCTCTGCGCCCTTCCCTGTGTATTATAAACGTCAGTCAGGGATTCCGATCTGCTTCGTCTCCATATCCGACAGACAACACGCGCGCGGTCGCTATTACGTATGCAGCCATCGATGCCCCATCCCCTCCCAGAATTCCTACGAGCATTCCTTCGCCACTGGTTAAATCATCTTGCATCAGCTTCTAACTGCAGTCTCCGCACAGATGTTAGGTGTAGGAGAGAGAGAGAGAGAGGAGGAGGAGGGATGATCCGAGATAGGGTGTTTCTCGACAGCCGCGCGTCTGCAAGATCGTTCGCGACCGTACGCATGCATTATGTATGCAGCATTGCAATTTGCATCGCTCTGGTATCGTTGTCGTCGTCGTCGTCGTTGGGCGCGATTGAGACGCATCGGCTCATCCCCATGGCGATCGTTCCCTGGAGCGAGAAGCGAAGGGCTCAAGGGCGCAACCGGCGGTTATACACGCGCGACGGCCACGTTTTATATAAGCATTTGCATGCTTAACTCGCTATCTCTTATAACTCCAGGCGCTGCAATTCACCACTAACCTGACCTCTTCTCTCCCCTTCCTACACCCCCTCCTGATCAAGCCTGCGTCCGTATACCGAAGCCGTCGGTCCCTATCGCGCGGTGCTTCCTCATTCGGCGCCGCCTCTCACTCTTTAACGAGCCATTTTCTCGAATATGCTTCACCGGAGTTTCCTACCACCCCGAGCTAGTAGTTAAAACTTTATCCCGGCGAAAGATGTTCTCCCTTTACCCTCTTGCCCACCTTCCCAGACCTCACCTTTTAGCCCCATCCCTCCGTTTGATGCTGAGATCTTTAAGCTCTAAGTCATCTTTAAAACGAATACAGGTCGCGAGTCATAAGACGCGAGTGTTGCGCGCCGCCGTTTGCTTGTACATGTGATATTATAATGTATATGTACTTCTTGTACGGCATCGGAAGCATCACGCCACGGATCGTCCATGAACGGTCTCACGAGCTGTTCAGAAACGTGAGAGCTTGTCTCAAGTGTTTTATTCTGTAGCGTGATGTCGCAAATGCACGCACGCGCGCGCGACCATGTTTCCGGTAGATTACGCTCGCGCACGCCGCGTTATTCGCACCCGAACAAATCGGGGGAAACTAGCGTAATTTCTGGGCGAATACACTGGGCGCGAATGTCTCCCTGGCGAGATTGCGTCAGACTTTGGAAATAAACGCGACAAAAAGACACACGTTAGCAACGTGCCCGGTTCGAGTTATCTATTGTACGAGCAAATGTGGCGGTTTGGGAACGCGAAGAAACTTTGCAGAAATAATTCGCACGTTACGTAACGGAATCGGTTGTCGGTTTGCCCACATTTGACTAAATTTTGTATCGACAATAATTATATATAAATTATCCCGAGTCGAAATTTTAGTTCTACATTGAACCTCGAATTCTTCATTTGAGGCGTTATTCAGCGTCTATTTAGCTACTACTTTAACACTAAAATATGTCCGAAATTTCCTTTTTTCCCGCTAGAGCGTCAAAGCAGGTTACGATCAAGATTATAGCCGAATGTTGCAGGGTCAAAATAGTATCTTAACATCTGTTTGTAGGAGTTTGAGTTTCAATGTAAGAGTTCTAGGTTCTATTTTCCTAAAAGTAGGTTCGTACGACTGCTAAAAGCATTAAAGTAGGCGCAAAATTTCGACTCGGGATTATATATATACATATTCTTTAGTATCGTGTAAGATCTGGAAAGATAGTCGAGACTGACAGATCGTATAGAGGATCGGAATGAAAACAAGTTGATCACAACAGTAGGAGTATTGGCCGTACAGCCTAAGACCTAGGCGTGTGAACCAGGGATCCCGGAGAGTTCGAGTTCAAATCTAAGGCAGTCTCCTAGTTATTTTTCGCCTCTTACAATTCAGAAGTGGGATAAAATCCGCTACCCCTCGAAGACAGTTGAGATTCATCCGCTATCTCTCGGAGAGGAGGGAGTTGAGAAGCAGCTGGCCGGTAGTGAAGCCTGAACATGGAGGTCGGGACGGACTCAGAGGAGTGAACCAACATGGAGATTGGGAAGGACTCAGAGGAGTGAACCAACATGGAGGTTGGGAGGGACTCAGAAGAGTGAACCAAAAATGGATGTTGGGAGGGACTCAGAAGAGTGAACCAAAAATGGAGGTTGAGAGGGACTCAAGTGGAGTGAACCGACGATTTGGAGACATTCGGGGACGAATGTAATGTCAGGCTGGCCGAGCTGTAAGATCTGGAAAGATAGTCGAGACTGACAGGTCGTATAGAGGATCGGAATGAAAACAAGTTGATCACAACAGTAGGAGTATTGGCCGTACAGCCTAAGACCTAGGCGTGTGAACCAGGGATCCCGGAGAGCTCGAGTTCAAATCTAAGGCAGTCTCCTAGTTATTTTTCGCCTCTTACAATTCAGAAGTGGGATAAAATCCGCTACCCCTCGAAGACAGTTGAGATTCATCCGCTATCTCTCGGAGAGGAGGGAGTTGAGAAGCAGCTGGCCGGTAGTGAAGCCTGAACATGGAGGTCGGGACGGACTCAGAGGAGTGAACCAACATGGAGATTGGGAAGGACTCAGAGGAGTGAACCAACATGGAGGTTGGGAGGGACTCAGAAGAGTGAACCAAAAATGGATGTTGGGAGGGACTCAGAAGAGTGAACCAAAAATGGAGGTTGAGAGGGACTCAAGTGGAGTGAACCGACGATTTGGAGACATTCGGGGACGAATGTAATGTCAGGCTGGCCGAGCTGTAAGATCTGGAAAGATAGTCGAGACTGACAGGTCGTATAGAGGATCGGAATGAAAACAAGTTGATCACAACAGTAGGAGTATTGGCCGTACAGCCTAAGACCTAGGCGTGTGAACCAGGGATCCCGGAGAGTTCGAGTTCAAATCTAAGGCAGTCTCCTAGTTATTTTTCGCCTCTTACAATTCAGAAGTGGGATAAAATCCGCTACCCCTCGAAGACAGTTGAGATTCATCCGCTATCTCTCGGAGAGGAGGGAGTTGAGAAGCAGCTGGCCGGTAGTGAAGCCTGAACATGGAGGTCGGGACGGACTCAGAGGAGTGAACCAACATGGAGATTGGGAAGGACTCAGAGGAGTGAACCAACATGGAGATTGGGAAGGACTCAGAGGAGTGAACCAACATGGAGGTTGGGAGGGACTCAGAAGAGTGAACCAAAAATGGATGTTGGGAGGGACTCAAGTGGAGTGAACCGACGATTTGGAGACATTCGGGGACGAATGTAATGTCAGGCTGGCCGAGCTGTAAGATCTGGAAAGATAGTCGAGACTGACAGGTCGTATAGAGGATCGGAATGAAAACAAGTTGATCACAACAGTAGGAGTATTGGCCGTACAGCCTAAGACCTAGGCGTGTGAACCAGGGATCCCGGAGAGTTCGAGTTCAAATCTAAGGCAGTCTCCTAGTTATTTTTCGCCTCTTACAATCGTGAATAAGATTACTGATATTATAATAATCACGGTTGTGAAATGCATTTCCATGAATCGCGCCGAATGTCAGAATGCATAATATTTCAAGCAAAACGGCGCCCCGCCACGCACATTTATTTCCCATTATGGAACGAAATTGACAAATGTCGTGACAAATGAGACAGCCGAGCGTCTTAAAGAAACGCGTTTGATACAACGTGGAAAGCGAGAGACGCATCTTTGGCGCGTCTTTGGTTTATTCAAATGAAATACTATGGCTCGTAAAGCCGAGTCGTGAATTGAGAGCACTGAGACGGCAACATAGAGATCCGTCATTCTTCGTGCGAAGCAATGTCGACAACTGCAAAGACAAGTGGAATACGCGGCTGATGGAACGAGCGCGTTTGCTTGTGTATAAATTAGCATTTAACAACAGGTAGTCCACGATTCTCAAGAGGACTTTCTCTAGATCTTAATTAAATCTAAATCGCAGGAGTGTGTCTATTGTCTGTCTCTCAATTAATTAAACAATATATACAAATCTATTATTATACAATTAGTAATTAAAGACAACTTTTCTCTTCGAGTTCTATTATCAAGTACAATGTATTGCAGAGTTAATTATTATTTTTAACTTTATTGTAGTACGACACAGTACTATTTATACATTACGACATGTTATTATGCAATATTAGATAGTACATATTGATATTAAAAATACAGATAGCTTCATCTCGATAGCTCAGGTCTCACAGATTTAGACTGAAAAGGAATCGATCCATCATACTTTTACGATCTCAATCTCAACGCTATGCCCCATGAATTAATCATTACATTGCCTTCGCGATGTTCTTCTCTCCTGCGAAAAATATCTTTCAAAGCAAGCTTCGCATCTTTACTGGTAACGGCTGTCTTAATTCGTTCAATGAGGCTTTGAGACTTAAATGAACGCGTATTGATTTGGATAATGGCCTGACGGCATCCCGCGAGGGTGAATCTTCGTTTTATCCTCACCGGGATTCAGATCCACGCAGGAAAGGGCGAGTGGCAATAGCTCCGCATCAGGATGAGGACAAATAGGCGAATCGCGGAGGATTCAGGGCGCGCCGTGGTTGGCCCCTCGAGCGATGCAGAAGAGAATCGAATGTCTGCATGGGATCTAGGATACGTACTCGATCGGAATCTATTTACCAGGTACTTAAGTGGACTCGAACTAGCCGCCCAGGATTAAATTGACCTGCAACCGGCTCGCTCACTACAGCCCTTCCTGTCTGGCGCTCTCACTCCGCACCCCTTGCACCATAGCATTTTCATGCATGCCTCTTGCTTTCTCTAAAGCTTTCGCTCCTCTCTCTCTCTCTCTCTCTCTTTCTTATGCGCACGCTTGCTTTTGCTCACTCTCTCTCGTTCTCGCTTCCTTTCATGTTCTTCCGCGTGTTCATCCCTTTTCCGCGCGCATCTCCATCAGCGTCGAGCTGCCCGCATTTTCCCGAACTCCGCGCTGACCCGGTCGCACTCGTGGTACCGCCGATCCTTGTCGATCGCTCGACGATCTATCGATCGTTCGACAACGACGCCGGACGCTGGTACAGCGACCGTTACCGCACATAAATACAAAAGTATCATGCAAATTTTTCGCCGTCGGGCCTTCGTTTCTTTGTCGTCTCCTTTCTCGCTTGTCGCACAAGTACATTGGCCGCAATAAGTGGCAACGACTCCCCCGATTTACGGCAGCCACCGGAGTGGCAAACTCTCCACTGGGTTTTGCATATTTCGGCTTTAATCCCACGCCATTTCCGCGATGTCACTTAACGGGGAAACTTATATAAATGTAAATACCGGTGTTCTTTTTTTTACGAGTTCGTGTAAACTCTCTGAATTCCTCGTCAACGGTATCGAAAAGCGACAGGCTTAACTGATTGAAGATTGCATATTTGTTTCACGGTTCGGTGATCAAACTTATCGCATATCGCAAGTTTCGGTATCGCAAAATAAATGCAGTAATATTTAGACTGTCCGGCTTTCGAGCACGCTAATTTTGTTTTTTTCGTTAATATATATATTATGCAAATGATATTTTATTTTATCCAATATTTTTAGCAATAATTAAATTACTTTTATTTACTTTTATCCAATATTTTTAACAATAATTAAACTTTTATTTAAATTATTAGAATTGTTATCCACGTATCAGCAACTGGATAATCTAAGTATTAAAGAAATTGAAGATCCAAATTTGCGTCCGCTCGTGATAAAGAAAACAGCTTACGTGACCTAAAAAGCTCTAACACGGTTTCATGAGCAAATATGACGGCGACAGCGATTCCATGCAAAGTGAACCACGTTAAGCAACTTGCCGTTGCGCACAATTCGTTGCTCCATAATCTCCGTATATACAAGAACCGCGTGGAACATTGGTTGGCAATTGATTTGACTTTGGCGCATTGTACGATAACGGATCTTCACTGCGTCATTAATTGGGCGTCCAATTATCGGCGCAGTGCACGCTCGTATGACGTAATAGTGGGATGTAACGAGCTATTACTCAGGCGTAATTCGATTACCGTTTAGCGGCAGTTTTATGTCGTGTTAATACATCCGGGATTTGCCATTGTAACGCCGCGTGGATACCGCTTTATTACAGCGCCGTATCGGGAATGACTAAACGCTAAATGTATTCCGTAACGGTGAACGAGCTGTGCAGTTGCAGTAAAATTGAGTCCGGTATAACGTGTCCAACGCAATCATGTGTAACCACGTGAGAGCGATCGCGAAAATGATCTTCGCAAATTCATCTTTTTGTCTATCGCCGGACCAGCGAAGTACATTATTTTCTCGCTTCTATCCTCACGCTGCTGTTGCTCTATTCATATTTGTGAAGCATTTTTCTATAAGATATTTGCTTTTATAACTGTGGAAAATATCTTTTACATGGGCGGTTTTAATAAATATTGTTTAGCACATGTTCCATACATTTTGCATATTACCTGTGAATCATGTTTTACAAATTTTAAATGCTATATAGTAAACCTTTTACGCGTTTCTCCTCCTTATAAATTTATAAATAACATCCTTAACACCTTCTCGAAGGTAGGTAGCTAGGTGGACGGGAAGGTAGGCGGGTAGGGCATCGAATAATTTTTTCGACTTTATATTTATATTTTTAATTTTCAGTGCATGTAAGCAAGAAATTTATATCATTGCATAGCGTGCTCGCTGTTGTTTTCGCTTGAAATGTAATAAAGCTTGAAATTATTGAAATTTAAACATGCATTTTCCACATTCCACGCGACCTAAATAGCGAAGAAACTTTTACAGCTTGAAGCATGAGTATACGAGGCAACGTAAATATCCTAAGAAAATTTCGAACTTGCGTAATTAACGTTAAACTCTATGGAATAAAATGTGGAAGATTCGGATAGAGAGTAGCCTCGTAAATCTCCCAAGGGACTAAACGAGGAAGAAGGGCGAAACTCACGTCTCAAATAACATCCTTAGCACCTTCTCGAAGGTAGGTAGCTAGGTGGACGGGACGGGAAGGTAGGCGGGTAGGGCATCGAATAATTTTACTACGACGGCAAGAAAGGCGGGCTGCCTTAGGGAGAATGGAAACGAGTTGGAGGAGAGTTTGCCTGGACTTAGCTGAAAAGTAGAGTGCTTTCTGTAATTATAGCAAAGTGAGCTGCAAACCAAGTCACAAACAAAGTTGCATATTCCCCGACGAAAAGTTCATTAATATTCTAATTACCGGACTGGAGTTTTTAATTAATAATACCGCGAGTGAGAAGAGGATGGTTATTATCACCGTTACACACAACCTCATACTGCGCCTATGTAATCTTCAAAGTGATGTCATCTTTCAATACCATCGAAAGAGAAATGTAATAATAAAATACTCAGTTTTAATTATATTGTTCTGTTGATCCGAAGAAAAATATGTTTGTTAATTAAAAAAGGATGTTACCAGTTAAAATTTATATATATATAAATATAAATACACACACACAATATATATAAATTTTTACCGGTAACATCCTTTTTGAATTAACAAATATATATATACAGGGTGGCCCATTTTAATTTATACAGTCGATTTTTTAAAACATTAAAAGAGATACGAAAAAATGTTTCAGACAAACATGTCACGATTTCGAGGGGGACATAAGATGATACCATTGGTTTGACCTTGAATAGTCGTTTGAAGGTCACGCGAAGATCACCTTCAATTTCTTAAATTGAAACCCCAACTTTTTATTGCAGATTCTTATTCTCCATCGAAAAGTAAGTAACTTTTGTCTGAAACATTTTTCGGAAAAATGTTTCAGACAGAGGTTGCATGTTTTCTCGCGTAGAATCCGAATCCGTAATAAAAAATACCATGTCTCATTAAAACAAAATTTCAGACCGGAAGTTAGAATTTCGATAAACAATGACCCGTCTAGTTGTATCCACATTCTCTGTCGTGTATGGAGATCAACGTTCGAACAGTGTATTGTCGAATACCGATTTACGTAATCACGTTTGACATTGTCGATATTCGACAATATACTGTTCGAACGTTGATCTCCATACACGACAGAGAATGTGGATACAACTAGACGGGTCATTGTTTATCGAAATTCTAACTTCCGGTCTGAAATTTTTTTTTAATGAGACATGGTATTTTTTATTACGGATTCGGATTCTACGCGAGAAAACATACAACTTCTGTCTGAAACATTTTTCCGAAAAATGTCATCTTATGTCCTTAAAATGTCCTCAAAACTCATCTTGAAGATCATTTTAAGGACATAAGATGACATTTTTCGGAAAAATGTTTCAGACAAAAGTTACTTACTTTTCGATGGAGAATAAGAATCTGCAATAAAAAGTTGGGGTTTCAATTTAAGAAATTGAAGGTGATCTTCGCGTGACCTTCAAACGACTATTCAAGGTCAAACCAATGGTATCATCTTATGTCCCCCTCGAAATCGTGACATGTCTGTCTGAAACATTTTTTCGTATCTCTTTTAGTTTTTTAAAAAATCGACTGTATAAATTAAAATGGGCCACCCTGTATATAATATATGCTCTCAAAGAGTATAGCTATAGTTAGCGATGTAAAAGAACAGTTCCTACAATAGTGAATTTAAATCCACGGACACATACCTCGCCCCGATCATGAAAGCTTTTTATAAAAGGGTCCGATGTTTGCACGAACTTTTAGTGCTGCCCGAATTCACGTGTGTCCCGGCGAAACCTGCTTTTGACCGATCATGCAGTTAAACATGAAGAGACAGCGGAATTTGGGTCGTGCCGTATTGCGGCAAAACGGACATCATCGTGTGTCCCGCGCGAGCTAATTGGCGTAATTGAATGATTCGCCGAGGAAAATCAACATTCAACACGTAGCGAGAGCCAAAACTAGCCGGAAATGATGGACACTATTTACATACATACAAGGAAAGCGCGATGCGCGATGTCGCGTCTGTTTTCGTCCGCGCCGCAGAAACGAGTCGTGATGCGAACGCAATTTTCACACAGAAAATCCGCACTGCCAATTGACAGATCAAACAAATCCCGCTTCGGTATTCGCTCGGCGAACGTAATACAGCCTTTCTCGATTGCATGCGAAATTTTCGACGGCAACGGAGCAACGCGCAAATAATTTAACGCCAGTACAATTTCGGTATAGTCTTCCGTGATTTATGAGTTTTGTGCATACGTGAAAATGAATAACCAAATTTCAAATATTAGTAGTATATCAAACATGGAAGCAGCTAGCTTGCTGCGGTACCTCTATAAGAATTCTGCGAGGCGACAAGGAAGCTCTACAACTATGCTATTTAAAGTATTAATATGTAATTGATCGATGTAATGAATATTCTTGCACAAAAGTAGGATTTTTATACAAGCTTACGGAAAACTAATTAGGGGGAATTTCCGTAGTACTGAACGTGAACCAAGAGTTTTAGTTAAACTGCACTATCAATAGATTCTCAACTTCTACAGCCATGTAGAAATCTCATGAATATGTAAAAATATCTTTTGTTAAGATGTTTCCTTTCAAACAAAATTGTATCTATTCTATCCTCTATTTTATTTACATGAAGCGTTTATTAAATATTCGCTCGGAATGACTTTCTTACTTATTTCTTTATTTATCCGTCATAGTCTATCAATTTTGTCTATCATTTTGATCACTCGCACACTACTAAATTATATTTCAATTCTACACAATAAAATAAACACGAAAATATGTGTGTGAAGCTGGCGTATCATTTCGCGGAAAATCATTAATTATTGAGAGTTCTGGCTCCCTTTTTAATAGTTCTAGAGTTCCTGATAGGTTAAACACATAGTTCTGGCCATTAAAGCGAAAAAATCGCATAGTGCAAAGTGAGACGCCAACTTCACGCAGCGTCTCACTTTGTCCTGCGACAGTTTCCGCCATAATTCCGGCTAGATTTTAAAAGATCTACAGTTCTATATGAGTTCTAGAAAGAGTTCTAGCGAAAAAAATTTTTTTTCATCTTTTCATAATTATTAAAGCTAAAAAATGTTTAAGGGAATGACGACCGGTTAATTTCAAAGAGTTCTGTGCTTTATGAACTATTTCTCGTGTAGTTCTGAACATATTTAACCATTTTCCAAAGAGTTCTGAATGCAAACATTAACAATTATTTAATAAAAAATTTTTATCGTCCGAGAAAGACGTATCTAAGGAGATATATGTGAGACGCTGGTCGATTTTCGAGGGTTCTGCTTATTCTAAAACAGTTCTCGTATAGTTCCGGACATGTACAATGCCTTTCCAAAGAGTTCTGACAGGAACAACGATTAGAAAATTTTTTAAACAATTATTTCACCCGAAGAGTGGACGTTTTCGACTTTACCAGTGAGACGCTGGCCGAAATGTCGGAGTTCTGGCTTTCCTAAAATACTTTTATAATTCCGCACGTACTTATGATTTTCCTACAGAGTGCTATGTATGAGAGGTGCATAGCACTCTGTAGAAAAATCATAAGTACGTGCGGAATTATAAAAGTATTTTAGGAAAGCCAGAACTCCGACATTTCGGCCAGCGTCTCACTGGTAAAGTCGAAAACGTCCACTCTTCGGGTGAAATAATTGTTTAAAAAATTTTCTAATCGTTGTTCCTATTAGAACTCTTTGGAAAGGCATTGCACATGTCCGGAACTATACGAGAACTGTTTTAGAATAAGCAGAACTCTCGAAAATCAACCAGCGTCTCACTGGTAAAGTCGAAAACGTCCACTCTTTGAACGAAATAATTTTTTAAAAACTTTTCTACTCGTTGTTCCTATCAGAACTCTTTGGAAAGGTATTATACATGTCCGGAACTATACGAGAACTGTGTTAGAATAAACAGAACTCTCGATAATTGACCAGCGTCTCACTGGTAAAGTCGAAAACGTCCACTCTTTGGGCGAAATAATTTTTTAAAAAATTTTCTAATCGTTGTTCCTATCAGAACTCTTTGGAAAGGCATTGTACATGTCACGAACTATATGAGAACTGTTTTAGAATAAGCAGAACTCTCGAAAATCGACCAGCGTCTCACCCATATCTCCATAGATACGTCTTTCTCGGACGATAAAAATTTTTTATTAAATAATTGTTAATGTTTGCGGTCAGAACTCTTTGGAATACGCTTAAATACGTTCAGAACTATACGAGAAATATTTTAATCTTCACAGAACTCTCGAAAATCGACCAGCGTCTCACCCATATCTCTGTATATCCGTTTTTCTCGGACAATAAAAATTTTTTATTAACTAATGAATAATGTTTGCAGTCAGAACTCTTTGGAATATTGTTAAATACGTTCAGAACTACACGAGAAATATTTCATAAAGCACAGAACTCTCTGAAATTAACCAGTTGTCATTCCCTTAAACATTTTTTAGCTTTAATAATTATAAAAAGATGAAAAAAATTTTTTTCGCTAGAACTCTTTCTAGAACTCATATAGAACTGTAGATCTTTTAAAATCTAGCCGGAATTATGGCGGAAACTGTCGCAGGACAAAGTGAGACGCTGCGTGAAGTTGGTGTCTCACTTTGCACTATGCGATTTTTTCGCTTTAATGGCCAGAACTATGTGTTTAACCTATCAGGAACTCTAGAACTATTAAAAAGGGAGCCAGAACTCTCAATAATTAATGATTTTCCGCGAAATGATACGCCAGCTTCACACACACCACGAAAATACAGAATAAAACGAGAGCGACGCGGAAAGAATGTCTTATCATGGGTTTCAACGATGCAACCTGCGTAAATCTGCGTGACATCCAATTTCTAGGAACAACCTCTATTTATTCTAGGAAGACAAGTTTGAGTATCAAAATTCAATTAACACGTGGCCCCGATACGCGGCTTGATTAAATGAAGCCTCGGTCACGCCATGTAATTTACAAGTGAGGTGCGCTTTACCATGGTGAGTGGAGGCGGCGCAAATTTTCCCTCCTATTTAAGCGATAGTGGCTACGGCTTCTTAATCTATGGGGAAGATGTTTCTTATTAGTCACAAGCCCCCCCGGGGCGCTTCCTATTCATGCGCGCATTTAATGAAGTTGCGCGATTATTATATTCACTCTTTATTGGCGCACTCGTTATTTTTAAGCTTTCCTCCATTGTTTATTGTATTACTTGCGAGATGCGATGTTCATGTATATAGGATTAAACAGAATAGCGTGTATTTTGAATAAAGGGCCCGATTCTTTTCACTCGATCTTCTTCGAAATTCCGTTGTGGAAAAACCGACAAAACAAATGCTTTTGTTAAAGCTCTTTAAAATAAACAATATGTTTATTTAATAGTATTTTTTTCTTTCTTTAGGATGACATAAATTAAACAGATAAACGAAATAAATTCTACAATCATTTGCTATTACTGAAGTATCTTGTATTTCGTTGTTATGCTAGAGAGCTGAAATGTTATACTAGAGAGTTGAAAAATAAGAAAAATAAAAGCTCTTGTAAATAATTGGCAAATAAAGTGCACATTTGTTAAATCATCAAGATATTTAAAATTTCAACATTGCAGAATCAATTTCTGGCGTACACAGTATTCCACGCATAATTTACAAAATGTTATGTTTGCTTCGCATATTTAATAACGAAATTAACAATTAACAATTTATTTCAAATGTTCAATTAGATTACCGGATTCTGTTTTGAAATATATTCGTACGACAATTTTGGGTAACGGATACACAAAGTATTATATAAACCATAAAGGGAACGTGGCAGAACTCGCTGCAGCAGTTTTTCGGGGGCTCGTAAACTGCCAAGTGTGAAAGAGTGTGCTGTTACGCGCAAAAACGAACCCAACGGCAAAGTTTTTCGACGGTGTCGTAAAAGACGTCGCAGACACTTTTACGGTTTACCTCGGGAAGAAGCGTAGCGGCCGATAAAAAATGTCGTACCTTCTAATCGCGCTTGCATGCGGAGAAATCTTGTGGCAATTATGTAGCGATTATATAGCGCGCGCAATAAACGTTTATTAAGCGATGTTGCATCATTTATATTATTAAGCGAGACGCGGGAGTAATATCCCTTGATTACGCTTAATTATAATGCGGTTAATCTCGTTAATGCGCTTATCAAACGAGTTGCCGGAATGTTTGATCGATCGTCAAGTAATGAAACGATAATATATAGTATATCACACGGAAACAAGACTCGACTGAGATACCGTGTAACGGGATGACATTATTTGACTTAATTTATAAGGGTGTATTTCGCTGCCACTGAAGGGGACTTGGTGATGTCGGCACTTAAGCAGAATTTATGAACTCTCTTCATAAGTTTAGTGTGCTCCAAATGAAATTACCCGAGAGCCGACAATTAATGGTAAAAAATTGCAATCTACTCTATTGCTGGAACATTAATACTCGTTACGGAAAGGAAACAGTTTCCTTCAATTACAAGCAGCAGCAGTAACGCATTAGTGCAGGACGGCATATCACGTAATTACTTAATTTTTGTAGTGAGAGTTGAATAATAAGAAATAAAAAGATATGTTTGCCTGAAGATAATAATACTTTCACTTTCCAGAACTTAACTGACGATTTAATGATAATATTAACTGCTTTTAAATCATAAATCGTGCAGAAGAATTTTATTATATGTACTATTGCATGTACAAACATTTTTTAATAAAACATTCCGCAATGTTATTTTAATTTTCATATAAAATCAACAGCAATTGTATCAAGCAATATGAATTATTTTTTATCATAGCTGAAATACGTTCTCCAATGTATTTCAATAAACCCGTAAGCGTGTATTAATCTCACAAGCGGCTGGTAGTAAGATCATTATGAGCTTAACAGGTCGCTTAACTGTAGCATCGTATCTGCATTGTTTCTCTCCTAGGTGAGCTGGAATGACGTCTGCTTGTGCTGCAAGTACATTCACGTTGTTTCGGTGATGGAGGAAGGCGAAAGGAGTGTTCTTGGAAGCCACGATTTGCCACGCGAATAAGTAAATGCAGTGGAGGACTCGAATACACTTCTAAACGAAATTTACACACTCTCCTCTTTCTCTCTTTGTTTTCCGGGCTTATTTACTAGAACGGCGGTCGGAGCTGAGAGGAATGGAGGCTTACGCTCCTACTTTGCCGAGTCTTTCGACTACGATGCTCCGTTGTACGCTTCCACTCGCAATTATTCACGTTCGAGTTCAAGGATTGAAAAAAGGACCATAACGTTGTTGGATTGCAATGTTGAAAGTATACTTCTCGCGAGATTACACATTTGTTAAGCTTTTTGCAGTTAATAATCGTGCCGATTTATATAATATATGTCGCGGGCATTCTTGTAATCTTCTCGATGCAATTCAATGTTGTTTATATATAATTAATTTTAATATAATTCATACTTTCATCCAAGTAATCAATACTTATATTCAAAAAAATCGAGCAATAACTCCATTCGGCGCAAATAATGTCATTCCTTTTACTGTGTCAGCGATAAAATTATTATTATGATTTCTCTGAGCGTCACGTTACACAGGATAGAAAAAGACATTGACGTATGTATTGGGTTGGCCAAAAAGATAAGAACTTTTTTGAGCGCGGAATCATGAAGTTGCCTGAAAAATGGCAAAAGATAATCAAACAAAATAGACAATATATTGTTTAATAAAGTTTTTGTTTCCCATGAAAAATTCGCCTTTTATTTATATAAAAAAAACGCAAATTTTTCATGGGAAACAAAAACTTTATTAAACAATATATTGTCTATTTTGTTTGATTATCTTTTGCCATTTTTCAGGCAACTTCATGATTCCGCGCTCAAAAAAGTTCTTATCTTTTTCAGCAAAAAACAATTCCAAAAACGATTTGATATCCTCATCAGCAGTAAAGGTTTTACCATTCAAGGCGTTTTGCAAAGAACGAAACAAATGGTAATCTGATGGTGTCAGGTCTGGCGAATATGGTGGATGTGGTAACACATCCCATCCAAGCTGCAACAATTTTTCACGAGTGACCAAACTTGTACGTGATCTAGCGTTATCATGGTGAAACACAACACCTTTGCGATTCACCAATTCTCGACGTTTCTGTTTGATGGGATCATTTAATTTATCCAGTTGACGACAGTATACGTCTGAATTAATGGTTTGATTCCTTGCAAGCAGCTCAAAATACACAATACCTTTAAAGTCCCACCAGACTGACAGCATAATCTTTCTTTGGTGAATATCTGCTTTTGAAGTGTTTGAGCAGGTTCATCACGCTTGCTCTACGATCTTTTTCGTTTGACGTTGTTGTAGACGATCCATTTTTCGTCGCCTGTTATCATACGTTTCAAAAATGGATCATTTTCCTCACGTTTCTAAAGAGAATCGCAGATGTCAATACGCTTAGTGAGATGAATTTCTTTGAGCTCATGTGCTACCCAAATATCGAGCTTACTAATGTATCCAAGTCGTTTTAAATGGTTTTCAACACTCGATTTCGATATGTTAAGATTCTCAGCAATCTCTCGTGTCGTTAAACGCCGATTGGAATCGATCAGTGCCTTTATTTTGTCATCATCAATTTCGATTGGCCTTCCTGAGCGTGGTGCATCTTTCATATTAAAATCTCCAGATCGAAATTTAGTAAACCAATTTTGACACTGCCGCAGTTTTAAAGCATCTTCGCCATATACATGACATAACTTTTTATGAGCTTGCACAGCGTTTTTCCCTTTTCGGAAGTAATAAAACAAAATATGACGAAAATGTTCTTTTTGATTTTCCATTTTGAAATCGACGGCAAATAAACAATTGTTAACGAAATCGTGTACTTTCTTTTTCTAAAACAAGCTTGAACTGTGAGTTGTTAACCTACATAATGAATTTGCGGTTTAGAATGAAGTTAGTTACATTTCAAGATATGTATGTCCATCTATTGGAAAAAAACGCAATTACTTTTTGGCCAACCCAATAAATCGGAAAAAGGAATTTAAAAAATTGAATCTTATTTTACCCTCGGTATGAAACTACCAAAATAGAAGGCAGGAAAGAGAAAAGAGGTCGCGGCCATAAGCGCGCCGTGTCCAAGTTGAGGGGGACAGTTTGGAGGTGCACCACACGACAGAATAAACTCGGCCGTAACGGTGATAGTCGTTGGCATTCGCCAGTGTGGTGTTAAATATGAGCAAAAGTCACGGCATCGTTATCATGTATATGCAAATCGGCGCAAGCGAAATATAGACGAGCAAGACGTAACGGCCAACATCCGGCCGGCTCGTCTCCTGGTATTGTCGTGTCCGCGTACACATGAGCGTTCTCCACTGGTTCTCGGGCTCAGGGGAGGCACATGCGCGATTCACCCCCTTACTCATTTGACTGGATCTATACCGCCCTTATTTTCCCGCCCAACTGACCGGCCAATCGATCGATCCATTACGTCACGCTCCGCGGCATTAATTCTCTTCGTTAGCTCGTTAATTATTGATCTTCGTCTTTTTCGGCGATTGCTCGCTGTGCTTTCTTGTCCTCGTTGTACCGTCTGCGCTCTCGTTTCTCTTTTTCTTTCGTGTCGGAGTTCAACACAATCAAATTAGATCGCCCGAATCGCGTATCTCCGTATCTGGAGCATGGCAGCATGATGCAACGATAGTAAATCTCTTATTACGGGACGGAAAAATTCGAGAGACGACGACGGCTATCCGCGGGATCACATTTTTGCCCGCCGTCATTTGAGCAAACGACGGCAGGTCAGTGGTGATGTTCATCACCTTGCAGAATCACTCAAATCATTTAGGTTTGAGCGAAGCTCGTGCCCGACAACCGCAGCGATCGAGAAAACCTCGAGACGTCTGGGCGCGCTCGGGCGACACTAAAGCTTGATCGTAACGTGCAATCAAGTTTAAAAGGCCGGCAAGGATTCGGGACGGTAAAATAAATTTTGGTGAATTATGGAAAGCGGTCTGGCAAGTTTTCGGGACGTTAGTGTAATGACGGTGAGGCACGTGAATTATTGATCGACTCGGGCAAGTCAGTTTTATTAAACCGGATAGATCGGCTCGTAAGATCGTGTAAGATTAAAAGAATCGATTACGTTCTATTGTGTGAGCGAATCAGATTCAGACGATTATGAATTGTTCATCCGTTTGCTAAATACATATTGTTCTCCAGACTGACATTTCCAGATCCACTTCTGAAAAAGCTGTCGTGAAATTTTCAGGTGATGCAGAACCGATTCAATTACAAATCAAATTAATCAACCTCGATACATATTCGACTCTCCTCTTCTTTCTCGTTCTCCCCCTCTCTCTTTCTTGGAAAATAAAATTTGAAGTTGACTTGATTCGCGTCATTAATGACCGACTTCTTCGTTTTATTCATTTGTTCGATCGACTTTCTGACAGTCAGGTTTTCATTGATGTATCGTCAATCTCATGACGGTGCATTCTATTTTTGTGTCATCTTTAGACACGAATGGGCATGACAAAATAATATTATCGATACGACCTTGTAGAGCCTGACGGCAAGACACGTGCGAGAATGGAAAGTCGCTTGGTGGTCGACCGTGCGATTCGAGCATAAACGTCACGTTCGGATATTGACTTTTCGGAATGTGGGTATGCTTCGTCATGCGGAGAAGTATTTTTTCTCAAGGATAAAAAGTATTGGAGCGAGATATAACGGAAGAGGCAATGGTATTTTCATTTATTACTATACGTGCAGTCGTGCTCTCAGCGTTGATGATGTATGCATTATGCTTTCATTTGTATTACTGGACGTGCGTAATTGCTTCCAGCGTAAATTGATTGTTCGATCGTGAAAACGTTGTTCTTTTAACTGCTTGGCGCTCGATGTTCTGCAGCAAATATGCCCGGGTTCATCCTGCATTTTCAGTGTATTTATCAATGGTACTATATTTTTAACCCTTTCGCTAGCAAACCGCCAGCGTTACGCATTTAAGCAATAGAATCATAGTCTTTACTTATTCCACTATCTTAATTCATATGAAATTTAAATCATCAAATTCATATTAAAGACATAACTTTCCAAGCATGAAAGCAAAATGGAATTTACATAAGAATAATTTAAACTTATATTTAATCCACTGGCCATTTCTTTCATAGAGGACGACTACAGTTGGCGTTAGGAGCGAGAGAGTTAAAATCGTCCGCATGATATATTTAAGAAGTTTAATATTCTCTCCTCTCCCTTTTCCTGTCCAATATATGGTTAAATAGTTTATTCATTCAAACACGCAGAATATAATTCCTGACCAAATTTTCTCTCCACCACCGATACTCGTCGTCGTTTCGAATAGCGATGAGCTTGTGTAAGCTCTTGTACAGGAGCGTATAATTATAGTCGCGCATATACATTAAGGGTGGCTCAATCACATTCATTCCATCTCCATGATTGCGTGATACGTCACAGCAGTACATGTAGCAATAACAAGTATGCATACGATCAAAGCCACGATATGCATGAGTTATATACGTATCTATCCGTTGCGCGTGAAGACGCGTCAGTATTGTATTACAGTAGGGCATATATTTATATTTTATAATATAAAATTTATCGGAGGCGTACTTAAGACTCGCGTATTCCGCGAATGCGCGAAATCGAAGATGGATCTCGTGCTTCAATACGTGCTGACGCAATTACGTGTCGCGCTATCCGCACCCATCGATCTCCATTGTAAATCACGGCTGCAAACGATAGTTTTTTGCATACTTGACGAGCGATTGCCGATGCCGAGCGTCGGCGGTCTCCCGGAAACAATTGTGGAAACGAATCTCGACTGGACGTGCAAATATAATGGGACACTACATTCTCTACAATATCGAAGCATAACATATCGACTGGTTCTCCAATCTTGACGGGAAGACAAGGAAATGAAGGACATGGATAAAAGCGAGCTTTCTTACTGAATGATGTCCGCTTTCTTGTCGATTTTATTTTTACTTGTTATTTTCTCACATTTCAGAATTGACTTCAGAATTGCAATAAAATTTCTGTCTTTTACCATTGGACCCTATAGAAAACAAATTAAGTTGTCAATTTGAATCAGATCGGTGTTGATTGTCCTGGATAATTGTTAAATAATTATTAGAAATAATTTATGGCGATACGTGTATTACGCAACGTGCACAGTACGTTTTGCCATGCTCGAAAAGTGTTTTTCATTCGCTGTTGGAATTTAATGTCACGCGGAGTGGCAGGCATCCGTTTTTTCCCTTGATCACTTCGGGAGACGCGATAAGGAGCACGGGGAAAGTTATTTGATCCTTTCGCGATTTTGCGTATAAACAAGGGAGAAATGTACCCCGCAACACGAGCAGAGAGGCGAGAGCAGAGGATCCGCCGTGCCGTTCGTTCCGCCTTTGTGACGCGGTCGCTTTGTAGATCCTGCAGTGACCTGAATATTCTTAATGCGGCCTACATATTTCAGGCGGATTACTCCGGGAGACGTAACGAGGGGAGCAGGCTCAGCGAATAAGTAATAATAAAGTATTAAAATATTAAAAGAAATAGGACCACGGGGATCCACGGAATCTTCCGCGTCATCAGTACATGCACACGAGCAAACGCACCTTTACTGAAGGGCATTTTTCATTTCGAATCTGTAATTGCCACATCTCGCATTTTTAGGCTCGAACGATATTAAATAATCAGCAAATAAATGAAATTTTCTCTCGTTCCTCGTATCCCTCCAAATCAAAGAGAGAGGCACTCGAACATACGTACTGCACTTCGTCTGTCTCTCTCTCCCTTTCACGTGCATTTCCTTTCCCTCTCTCTCTTTGTCTCTTTCTTTTTTCGTCTCTCGGTTACCTCGCGTTCTCTCTATTTCCGCTGATATTATTGGCCGCGGCGTACACGCTGATACTCCTTATTGTCTTTTACGGTCAGCTGCTTTTCACGCTGATGACGCGTCCTCGTGATATTGCAGGCGGCCAGCCAGCTATACACATTCGAGCAAGCTTATTCCGCTTCCTTCGCCCGAGACTTCTCCGCTTAATAGACCTGTTTCGTAGATCCACGCCATCAACCACCCGTCGGCTCTGCACGCGTTCTTCATGTCCGCTCCCGTCACGGTGATGAAGCGCTGCGCGCAAGTTATCTGATTCTTCTTCACCCTCACCCGCCCCGCGGCGTGACTCTTATTGCAACGTAACGATTTCGTAAAATGTATCGCGCCAGCGGAAGTAAATATTTTTTCCCGTGAAGGAATGAGCGAGCAGAGAAGAAACGACTAGCTTCTCGTTCTCGCGAGAGGCAGCAAATACGCGCGCTCGTTTATCATTCGCCTTATCTTGCAACGGATACTTTTATTACTCCGCCGCGATTTATCCCGGGCAATTTGGAGATATACGTCTCGCGGATCCACTCACGAGCGCACGCTCGTTGTTATTCCGTTCAATGTAGCGTCGCCGATGATTCGGCAAAACAAGAATTCATCGCCGCTCGCGTGTACGGACCTTGTGCGCTTGAATTTTCCTTTCGCGTCCGCATTCACGAAGAAGTTTCTTTTTCACGTTCTCCCCTGTCTTAAACGCGGCGATTGTTGCACGAAACACGTGAGGTAACGTGATTGCATCGTTCCTGAATAACGTCTTCGTCAAGTGATCGCGCCGCGATAGCCAGGGAAGTTTCAACAGCGCGGATCTTCTTTAATCAAAGTATAATTGTTGCATAATTTTGGAGCTGGGGGGAGGGGTGGAGAGCAACTCCCAGAGTGCGCGCTCCACCTCCGTTGCGAGAGATGGACCCATAAATCAGCCGGTCGGAAGTTCTAAATGCAGAGATTTATGGGAGCAACAGGGAGGAAAACGCGTTGCGACGTTTCCCCGCGCAATCGCTAACGTATTACTCGCGAGACACCGCTGACGTCGAACAAAACGCAATTTTCGTCCGGGAATAAAGATTCCACGTCGGATTACACGAGACGTTTAATTAAGGTGCACGCGTCTGCGCACGCAGCTCGCTTTTAATCGCCGTTCCTCGTTCATTAATTTCCTTCCTGCGAGTGAAGGAAAAAGAAGCCTGATTCGCGAAAGCACTTCATTCATTTCCGAAGCGAGCGTCGGCTGGTTTTTCCGCACACACAGTTGCGATTCTACTAGGGGCTTCCGCTCGCGCGGAAAATTTCGCCAAGTTTCGTTCCGGTCTTCTTCACTCATGCGTATGTACGTGCGCACATGTACGTGTACGTTTCTTCGAAATTCCTACGACAGTGATAGCCGCGAGAAAGTTTCAGAATCTTCTGAAGAGTGAATGGATCGTTTGCTTGTATTCTACAGGTGGCGATATACATCTCCACAGACCGGCAATTTATTGCATTTATTTACATCGCTGTAGGAATGATTTTACCGAAACCTTACGCATCCATTTCTATGAAAAATATTTTATTAAACGAGAGAGAACAATGATCGTCATATTTCAAGGCATACAGCGAGGAGCTTCCCTGAGAGAGTTCTTCATTCTTTCACAAACTACACGCACTTCTCGACAGTACCGAAGAGACGTTTTTCGTTTCCGTTGTATGTGAATGATCGTACAACGTACGAATCGGCGCAACATCTGAAAGCGGAGTGGTGCATCTCCGTCTGCTGCGTAATCTCGGGGTAGATTCTCAGAATCTCTGGGCTCAAGGGCGGATTCAATTTTCCGGGATAGACACGGCCGGCAGGCTTGTCAAGATAACGGGCGGTTCTCGTTCGTTTCGCGATACCGCGATTTGTCACCGCGCACACGCATACCCGTCTCCCGCCAGGTAATAACGCGATTTTTCACTGGCCGCGGTACTCGACCGACGTTATATTTTCGCGCAAGAACTACGCTATTTGAGTAATCGCGTCATTTGGTTCCCGCGAACGATACCGTATCGATTTCAGACGGACGGCACGCGCGCGTCAGTAGTAAAAGAGAAAGAGAAAGAGATGAAACAACCGGGATTTTCGCGTGCTAAATGTTTCGCGGTGCTCGAATAAATTCACGTAAACGCAGAAAAGCCTATGCCGGAACAACCAAAGAGATTGTACCGTGAGATTTTACCGAGTTGCGTGAAGCTGATGAAGAAATATGAAGCTGGACACAGCGCGAATGGATAGATTATTGTTACAGTTGTACGCTAAACGCTTTGCGTAACGCTGTGAAAAGCGTATTTTCTGGAAACAGTGGCGAGCTTGATCATGGTTGCAATTGGATTTGGCTTCCGGGTTGCAATCGATTTTTGACATTTTGATTCCGAGTTTTGTGAGTATTTTGGTCCATTTTGTCAGGGAGAGAAGCAAGCTAATGCTGGATTATAATAAACAACAACGCGAAAGCCTGAGATTTTGGTTTTCCAGGTTTTGTTTGCGAGAACCTTCGACAGTTTCGAAACAGCACTTTCGTAATTCATGAAGTGTGTCACTCGTTAGTATCGTGATAAAACTCATTCCGACCGCGGCGCATTGTTAGTTGCTCGACTAACTCGGGCGTCGTTGGAGGATACGAACGAAATTTCCGCCCGGCAGCAAGCGGGCTTGCTCCTCGTCTATTCGTGCTATCGCATCGTTTTCGTTATCGGGGATAAAGTTACACGTTGATGCACGTTGAGAATAACGAAGAGACCACCATCACAGATCGGGATCGCAATATCGCAAAATAGTTATCCTCTCTTTGTCTATTGTTCCCAGCAACGAAGCTCTTTTAAGTAAACTTCACGATGAATAACGCAGCTGCGAAGTTTATTCGAGAATTACTTTCGAAGCCAGAGTTTACCGATAACAATAACTATAATGACAATTAATGAATCTCAACATTTAGACTGCCCAGTCAATTTCGAGCGTGAAACATCAAAAGTTTTAATGTTTGTGACAATATTAAGTGCACAGTGTAAACAGCGAGTAAACAGAGTAACTTGCGGAATTATAAACGAGAAATCGAAGCGCCCCTTATTTGTTGCGATCCGCATTACGATTTCCGATTTCGCATTCATCCTTCGGATCCTTAAACCGAGACGAAACGCGTCCGCGCTTCGTTTACACGCGCGCGTTCCATCGACGACGTTCCATTGAAGACTGTGCTTTCAATTGTCCACCGCCCTCTCCCTCGCCACACGAAATGGATGTAGCGGAACTTCGTTACGGCGATCAGATCCGACGGATCCCTCGCGCGATCCACTTCCGGATGCCGGTCGGCTTCCCTGAGGAAAATGGAGCACGCGCCGGTGATGCATCGACTTTCAAAGTAAGCTCGCCCTCTCTCTTCCTCTCTCCATTTCGCTTCCGCCCTGCCTGCGTGATGAAAAGGCAAGGAGTGTGCGCTTAATAAAGCGCGATCTAGACGCGTCCGCTGCGGGACGGCGCGGCACCATCCAGGAGGGTTACCGATATCTTCCGGTCAGTCGTTTATTCGCGTTCGTTTCCCACCCCTCCGCGAGGGGTTCGACTTCAAGTATCCCTCTCCGTCCACGATTCCCTCGCTCACCCTTTCCCGCCCGCTCGCGTGTGCTTTGAGTTCCACAATGTAATCTATGGAGCATGGCGAAATAGTTTTCGATTTCTCGGCCTTAGAGCGATGGAATTTACGGCGGCCGGCGTTTTAACTCCCAGTTTTTTCCTGACGCCCCGACCATTGCCGCCCACACCTCCATGTCCCTTCCTCCGAGCCGCTCGCGGGGATATCCCGGCTTATCCGCTCTTCGGAGAAAGGGAAGAGAGCTGGAGCACATGTGTACATGTACGTCCACGTGTGCGGCGAAGTTAAGCCGCCAACGTCGGCCATAATTTCAAATTGTATCGGGGCGATTTAACCGACCTCGTAATTCTGGGCTAACGTATCGCCACGCGTTCACGGCTCCCTTATTGCCTTTCTTATGTATATCATCGTACGTGAGATTGTCGCTACACCGCTAAAACCTTGAACGAGCAACGCGATCCACTTACCGTTGACAAGAAAAATGCCCCGCTATTAAAACGTCCATGCACGCAAAGCATCAGTGCAAAGCGGAGAAATTCTTCGACTTTTATTTCACGCTCTTGCCCGTCGTGCTCGCTGTACTATTATCGCGTATTATTCTCGGTTATTTATTTCTCGTCTTTATTTCTTTGTACCTGTGCGGTGAAGCGGAGTGAAGCAACGTTTCCGTATCTCGAAATGTAATTTGCCAGGCGACTTATTGGCATGTTGGGAATAAGGAAATATGAATGGCGATATTATTGCGATTTTATGCTAGTGGCACGATTGCACTGCTCGTACCTGCGTCTTTACCTGAGTAAACGGAAGTGTTTGTAAAGCGCACGTTGTCGAGGGATGCGCCGTACAAGACGCCGCGCTAGATTTATGAACGATCAAAATCCGACGTGACGCGAGCAAAACCCGCGCGAGCTCGTAAATCTTAATACAATTATGTGGAAATACAGTTTTCCACGAGATGGGATGCGCGTCGGCCGGTCGGCCGTGTAAACGGGTTTAATTTACCCGGGAAACTTATCCGCGGGGTGAAATCAGCGTAACGAGGTCCTGATCGAGGAGCAGATTGGATTGTCAAGTTGCAGCTCGCCTCAACGTCGCGGAAAAGTTTGCCGGTTAAACAAAACCAATTCGCGATCGATTGTTTCTCTTGAGCGGCGCTGCGAAAAACAGACAGTTCCGATTCGCTCACTTAGCTTTCACCCGAGATTTACTTTAGCGGAAATACTCGATGTTATCGCGTAAAACATAGGAGCGAGTAGCTCGACTGATTCAAACCTCCTTCGAGAACTTTGTCAGCGCAAATTTGTCCAGGAATTTGCGCGGCGGTGAGAGAATACATGTATTTTTCGGATGATCCGGCCGGCTCGGCGTAGTCGCTGAACTTTTACATGGAAATACTTTCGCGACTGTTGACGTTGCTACTACACCTTGATGACGTGACAGCCGTTGACATAATTTACGTGCTTGCACAATTTTTTATTCGCTTCTCTAATTGCTAATTAACATGTTCCGTGCCCAATCCTTGTCGCGTGACTTCCTGTTCGCGCTACGTGAACGTGTTATTGGGTCGCACAGCAGAACACATGATAAATTTTCTGTTCTGGGAAATTTATGATACGCGATACATAGATGTATTTGCGTTAGTGATATTTTCGTTCTTAAAGGTTCTGTAAAATATCTTATCATGAAAACGGTGGGCCACCGGTGGTCCATGCAAGAAATGTGTTAATTATCAATTTGATATACCTGTTGCACAGGTATAATTATTATTTCGATATATCTACTTTTCTGAAATTTTGATTTCTTCGTTTTCATCATGGAATCTTCCAATTTTCATCTTGTGGAGATTAAGTTGAAGGCACCGAAAGCCGCGCAAGTGTTTCAAAGGGACGAGAAGCGAGAGATTCCACAGGCGGCACTCTGGTTTCCACCGAACAAACCGAGAGTGGCGACGAATATAATTGAGCTTCCAAGATTGAGTCGTTTTCGAGTAAGAAATCTTGCGAGATCGTTGCACTGCCGGTGACATTGGCGCCGGCAGACGCAAAAGTCCCTCTTGGACGTCCCAGCGGAGGCGCCTGGCGGAATAACGCTTGGCAATGCGCCCGTGTTTGTTGACTTGAAATTTAGCGGACGGCGATTGTTTTGGCTATGTGCCATTATCTGTTACATGCGAGCGATTCGGATGCGCGGGTGCACGATGGAAGAAGAGCGAGAGAGTGCGCCGGAGGGATGCCGGGACGAAGTCCGCCCTTCGTGTCCCCCCGGGACACGCGGGAGGGACGTTAAATCGCATTACCATCCGGCACGGCGACGTTATTCATTTGCATTATTATTTCTCGCGCGAGCGACCCTAAAGCTTCCGTTCACCCCTCTCCACGTCAGTGACGCACAACCCTCCGTAGAGCTTGCAGAGGGTTGCTCTCGTCCATTCAAGTCAAACGTGCGAAATGTTCTATTTGAAATAAAGTCAGCGACAGGAAAAAAGTGAAAAAAGGTAAGAGAAAAAACAGATTTATTATCAAGAAATCGATGATTAAAATGCTGCAGATTTTTGCTCGAGCGCTTAAATATAGTCATGATTGCGCAATTGTTTTCTTTTTCGGAAGAATCATAAATTAAATTACGGAGAAAGCTGGACGGCATCGAAAACGTTTTACTTTTATTCGACGATATCAGAATTTGCCATTTTCGGACATTTAATACTTAATGACGGGTCGATATTGCGCGCCACTGCTTTACATTCAGCATCGTCTCTTCCCTGTCGCACCTCGCACCTCGCATCGACCGTCCCGGAGTACTCACGTTCCAACTTAACACATTGCGACGGGGATAAATTCGCGGTTCGGGAATCGCGTTCCGACTCGGCGGGTCGCGATTTTTCTTCGATATTTGTGTTACTGCGCCGCATCGCGCAAGCAGATCGGAAATCGGAGAATCGACTGCCGGCGGATTCGGAAGCAGACGCGGAACCAGTAGAATAATTACGTGCGGTTTGTCACGCCCTGAAAGCAGGGGAGTGAGGACGGGGCCTCCGCCGATTCGTTCGAGTCGTTCGATGCGGAAGGATTCCGAGATCGAGAACAAGTCCGACTTGCGCGATCGTATCTGCCGATCTATTATAGATCACAGACGGAAGGACAATAAAGCTTGAATATGGCATTAATGCACCCCTCTCGGTTAGGAGATGGCTAAGTGACTTCGCTTGCGTCACTCTGTATTAGCATAAAAATATAATACGCATTATATAAAATATTATATAAAAATAATACGTTCCCTCAGAGCAATCATCGAGCTTCCCTTTTCATTCCCTTGGTTCAAGAAAAGTTTCATAATTCGAGGAAGCTTCACTTGCCATTTACGTCAGTCTTATATATTAGGGGTGTGATTTAGTTTTGAGGGTTTTTTTTGCTCAAAAACGCATGTATTTAAATATGATAATGAATGAATACCTTAATCAAAATATTTTCCTTCCTTTTCTATAACTTTTTCCCATCTTTCTGGCAAGAGATCGATTCCACCACGATAAAATCACTCTTCTTTTCAGTTCATCCATTCGTCGACGAATTTTCGCACTTCTTCGAAATTATGAAAGTGTGTATCCTCTAAAGCGTGTTGCATCGACCGGAACAAATAATAATCGCATGGAGCAATGTCCGGAGAATACGCGGGGTGCGGTAAGACTTCCCATTCAAGCTCTAGTAGTGTTTCTTTCACTGATAACGCAACGTCAGGTCGAGCGTTGTCACGAAGAAGAATCACTTTCCGTCGTTTACTCGCAATTGCTGGTCGTTTTTGGTCCAATGCTTGCTTCAACTTGTACAATTGGTGTCGATAACGATCAGCCGTGACAGTCTCATGCGGATTTAACAGCTCATAGTACACTATCCCACCAAATACAGAGCATTACTTTTGAACCGTGAATATTGCGTCTCGGAGTGGATGTTGATGGTTCGCCTGGATCCACCCATGATTTTCTGCGTTTCGGATTATCAAAATAGATCCACTTTTCATCCCCAGTAACAATCCGAGACAAAAGACTCTGCTTTTTTGCCTGGCGATCAACGGAATGCAAATGTTCAACCGGTTCGCAATGGCACTTTCCGATAATTGATGTCGAACCCATTTCCCTTCTTTCTGAATTTTTCCCATTTCATGTAAATGTTTGGTAACTGTTGTACGATCAACATTTAATGCTCTGGCAAGTTCTGAAGTGGATTGTGTTGGATGTTCGTGCAATAATGCTTGCAAATCTGCATTTTCAAGCTTTCTTGGTTGTCCCAAGCGTTCTTTGTCCTTCACATCAGTATCACCGCTTTTAAAGCGTCTAAACCAGTATTCACACGTCTTAATTGATGGGGCAGAATCACCATAAGTTTTCACAAGAATTCTATAACCGTCAGCCGCAGTTTTCTTTTGATTAAAAAACAAAAGCAACGCATGTCGAAAATGCTAAAGAGCTTTCGGAAGTTGCATTTTTACGATGATATAAACACGACTGTTATTGCATCTATTGCTATAATGCTACTAAATGTCATGGATAATGTCAAGACTGTAAGAAAGAACAGTTATCGGAAACAGCTATTGGAACAAACTGACACTACAGCCATCTGTTGCAAGACCCTCAAAACTAAATCACACTCCTAATAATATAAAATTGAAAAATGATAATCGGAAACAGAGAACACTCACCGGAACCTCGTAGAAAGCCAGCAATTGCGTCGCCCTCAATTAATCCACCGCGATGATCCATCGATCCTCTTGAATGCACTCTTCGATTAAAACTTATCACTTAACCACTAATCACGCACTCGCGAATAATACGAAGCGCGCGTTAATACATCGTACACACGCGCACACATATTTCGATCGATGAATCGCGACGAGTCAATTATTCGATCCGCGAAAACGGTCATGGGTTCCCGTGGATTCGCTCGGCAATCCCGACACTCTATTGTACCAGCGAATAATACGAGACGCGCACGAACGAAATTTTACGAAATCATGATGACGATGCCCGCGCCGAGAAACACCTTCGATCACGATCGAGCGGTCTGAACGTTGCCGCGGTTGTCCGTAGCGATGTTCGGCTCTCCGGCCCGAACTCGCCCGACGTGTCCCGATCGCTGTGCGAATATCATGGCGGACTTGGCTTTTCGCGTGATATTCTAACCCATACAGCACAGAAAGTTGAAATAACGTTGCGAAGATGTTACAATGTTGAATATTAAAATATAAATATTTTGTCAACGTTGAATCTATGTTGATTCTTCTACATTGATTCTGTATGTTGCTACAACATTGAAACAACATATAACAAATAATTTTATTAATTAATGGTCAATTTAAAGATTGTCATTCTTCTTATATATAACAAATAATTATATTATATTTAGTAATAATTAATTAATAATGTTAAATCAATAGGTTTTCTTTTTCGCTGTACTTCTGAACTAGCGCAATAAGTTAGAATGAAGGTAAATGTTCATTGTGTCACTCGTCGCTCATTTTTAGCGTCAAAACAAGTCATGATCAAAATTAACGCTGGACATTGGTCAATTTTGATCACGTGATCTGTTTTGACGCTAAAAATGAGCGACCAGCGACACAATGAAATCGCACCTTGAAAGAAAGTATATTTGTTTCGCTCTAACTTATTGCACTGTTCAGAAGTGCAGCGAAAAAGAACAATCCTAAGATCTAACAAAGGTTTCTAAATGTTGAATTGCAATGTCTTGTAGATGTTGAATGCAATATCTACAAGACATTGCAATTCAACGGACATTAGACATTTATGCAATATCTTTTCTACGTCGAATCTACATTTTGCGATATTGATGGAACATTGCAATGTTGTTATGCAACATTTCTGAGATGTTGATTTAACGTTTGTGTGCTGTATGGGCAAGTAGGTGTATCACTCACCTCAACGAGAGAGCATTGTGGCGGTCATCTCGTTGCTGTTTTCGATGCTGCCGGATGCTCCGAATGTTTCGGATGCCGATGACACACATAACCTCCGTCCATCGAGCGCAATGGCACGAAATATGCGAGATACGCGCGAACGGAAAATGGACCGTTGCGACGAGAGAGAGAGAGAGAGAGAGAGACGAGAGTCAGTTACCGATCGCAAATTCCGAGAAAATATGCATTTATTACGAGCGGGCAAGTCAACTGATGCTTCCAAACGATCGCCCATCATTAGATTTAACACTTCCGGCACTCGTCCGTGCGCGAAACTTGCCCGAGGCGGATAAAAAGACGTGAAAACGCGGAGCAATTGCGAGACGACTACGCACTCTGCGACGGACGAGAAAGACCGACTTCGAAATTTCGGTCACGTGACCGCGACTATTTTCACGCGGAACCGCGCGAAGTTTTGAACGTGTCATAACAGTAACGACACGTTGGAGCGTTACTTATTAACGTTGCGAATGATTAGATTACAGTTAATTTTGTAACTGCGGCACGTTATATTGTTTTTTTGGAATTAATTAACGAAGTCGAAATGTTTCACGATTGTCTTATCGCTCAGGTAAGAAATATTTCTGTGCCGTGATGCCGTGCAATATGATCGCACAAGAACAGATCGAGAAATGGATTAATAAATTATTTATTGAAACTATTCGATTGAATACACATAATGTTCGTAAGTGGATAGTTAAAATGTAGATTATGCAAATTCTAATCACTCAATGTTAATTTTCATCGAATCGTGACGAGGAAAATGGAAGAACAGCGACTTGTCATCGCATCCTGGTGACGTGATGTACATTTCAGAGCGACCTCCAATCGATCAAGCGAGTGTGGAGACCGTCTGTCAAGATTAGACCCTCGACGCGGTGCGCGAATGTAATACCGCAAAAAAAAGAGGGGAGACCGGTCGTGGAGAAAGGCCGGACGAGATCCTACAAATTACTTCTCGCGTCAAGACTGAGGGGGTGGGATGGCGGCTTGGGAGATTTGATTTCACCCTTGTCTGTGCCACGGGGGACGCATTTTTTTGTCTCCCGCTCTCGTTGATCTCCCTTTCGGAGTGTAACCGTCGCCCTATGTCGCCCCCGATGCTACGGAGCGCGACAAAGGAGTACGTCTACGTCCGCACAAGCCGCGCGATAGCCAGACTTTCTCCCTTTTGGAAGGATACCTCTTGGCGATCTTGAGGGATTTTGCTATCGTCTGCCGATGACATGCATCTTCTCTTTCCTTCTTAACGAGCTCGAAGTGGTAATTTTATATTCAACGTCGCGAACATTCGTAAAACATCGAAAGCTCGTTAGATGAAGGGCGACAATTGAGCGTTTTCTGCTAAATTTGCGAACACGAGGTTTTCTATGAGAGATCGATACTTTTGATGTTTTTTGTGTGAAAAATTCTATCGTTTCCGGTTAGCTTTAATCGGGGTTTAAGTTGGTCTCTCTCGCTATTCTAGCTCCGAGTTAAAGTTTCAAACTAAAGTCACGTCCACTGAAAGTTACCCAACGTCGGTGAAACGGATGATATAAAATATTAAGGACAAGAGAAAATGTTGAATTGAAAAATATTTGCGAAGTCTACGAAAGCTTTTTTCAATAAAGTTTACCAACAAAATGTTATAAAATTCTTTCATAATGCTCTGCTACAATATATTGTTTTATACTGAAATTTAGAAAAATTTAATATTTTACAAAGGCCTTTAGCGTAATTACCGTAATAAATTAATTTCATATTTCATATTTCATATTTCATAAAGGCTTGTTACACATAACAAAATACTTTCGAAAGCAACAAAGATCTTTTGATCATTCTCGTGCTCCAAATGCCATAGACAAAAAATACTTTTTCATTAAATATTGAAGATTGTAGCGCTACAGTAGCGATCTACCGCAGAAATACAGTCAATTGTTTTAAACAGGAGCGCGCGTCGACGCACACGTAACATCGCGTATCAGTTTTATCAAGGAAGAACTGTCGCCATCGGTTCCGCTCGGCGTGACTTTGAAAGCTCTCTCTCGGCGAGGAATCGCCTTTGGATTGCGCCGTGAAATCCATTACTGTCTTCATGAGGTGGCGTCGCGTGCATCATATTCCTTTGAATCTCCATAAGTGTGGACACTTCTCACTGGCACGGCTCTCCGAACCAGATGCAAATGACCAGGTACGTAAATGCAAATCCGCGAGTGCGCGGAATCCACGGACACAACGGAGAGAGACGGCGTACGCATACGTTCGCCGTTGACATTATTGCGCCCCATTCACCGTCATTCCGCCAGTGACTGATTTGTCAAACTCGCTTTACCCGCGGCGTGCCGGTGTAATCAGGTTTGAATAAAGTCAAAGATGCGGAAGTGTCGCATCTCTCGCGTAAACGCGCGACGCAGCGGAGTCTCTACACGCGAAGAGACAGACGTGGATATTATATACACATCTCGAAGTGAAGATGCTTTGGGAATTAGTTAACGCTTAGAAAATATTTATATAATGATGATTTCATAATTGATTTTGTTTTCATTCACTTTTAATTCTTTCAATTAATTATTCATGTTATTTTCTTATGTGGCGTCACTTTTTATTTTATTTTATTAAACTCATGAATACGTTATTAATGCGTATATGTCATCATAATTTTTTCCTCCCGTTTAGGATGAAATCAATTGTTCTTCCTCATTTTTAACAGATCCATGTTAATGAAATCCTGCTGTTGCTGCAGAAACATTTTAATAATTTTGGTAATTATGTACTTTAACGGACCCAGCCCCGATGACCTTGACCTTGACATATGTTGTCAAGGTCACCCTCCTGAGTGACCTTGAAGAGGTTTTAGCCGTCGCTCGTTGTTTATTAAAAAGTTATTAACAAAAGAAGTTTAATAATTTTGCATGAATTTTCAGCTGTCCACGCGAAGCAAGGACTTGAGTTTGACATATATTACAAAGGTCACCTTCCTGAATAACCCGCACTAGGTTTCACCCTTCGCTCGTTGTTTGTTAAAAAGTTATTAACAAAAATGTTTAATGAATAAAGCATAATTTTACGATACCATATACGTTTACGAAAGAGTATATTTGATGAAAATTTAGCTTAGGTTAGGTTAGGTTAAGTTAAAGCAGAGAATACTTTGTATTTAACTGTTTGTGCTTTTGGTTAAAGTGAAGAATACTTTGTACTTATATTAAAAGAAACTATTCTATATATTAACAATTCACTGCTTTAAATGACTTTCCTTTCTTCGTTCATATACATATTCGTCGTTTATATCTTTCAATATTCAATATTCTTTCAAAATAACTACTATATTTTCGAAATTTCTTTTGTTAATAACTTTTTCATAAACAACGATCGACGACTAAAACCTAGTGCGGGTTATTCGGGAAGGTAACCTTTGTAATATATGTCAGTATCATGTTCTTGCTTCACGTGGACAGCTAAAAATTCGGGCGAAATCATTAAACTTTCTTTGTTTATAACTTTTTAACAAACAACGAGCGACGGCTAAAACCTCTTCAAGGTCACTCAGGAGGGTGACCTTGACAACATATGTCAAGGTCAAGGTCATCGGGGCTGGGTCCGTTAAAGTACATAATTACCATAATTTTAATTATTTAATTTAATTATGATAGAAAAATAAACATTTTAATATAATTTACTCTTTTGATGTCGCATTGAGTGCGCGAGTTTGCGATGTGAAATCGTCGTTCCCATGAAAAATGAACTTTCAGTCGCTATTTCACGGCGAGATCGGAGTTCGAGGAGCTCGCTTGTAAGTCATTGCCAACAATGTTCGAGCGAACGTTCGGGGAAGCTACGAAGATGGTTATATATGACCGATGTGCCGAGCCACGTTGGATCTAATCCAGCGTGCATGCTGAGGCATACATCAGCGACTGCTAATGTACCCGCGCCGCTTCGCGGGGTATGCACATGCTTGCACTCTGCAGTATGGGGTGCAGTGTGCGCGTGTGCACGAGGTAATTCCGATAGCTCCACTTTGGTGGTAGCTATGGCTTGTAAACGGACGGAACTATCGGCTCTGTCCTTACGAGAGTACACGATGCTTCCGCATTATCCGCGATAATTGAGTGCCGAGTGATTCCACCTCGTTCTGCATTTTTATATTCGCGTTTAGGTACAGGAACGTTATTAGCAGTATTAAGTGTTAAATAATTTTTAACATTAAGTGTAGTAATTTTACATCGTTAAAAGCGTGGCTACAGATATCCATCTATGAGAAATGTACAACACTATATGATATATTGAACCAATCTCTAAATCACACAAAGAGCACCTCCAAAAAGTTTGAGCTGATATTTTCATCATTTTATTACCGATTGCACAGTCTTGGTAACTCTCCGTTCATCTCGAATCTAAAAATTTAGAGCTCCTTGAATTACGCAGCACGCTAGATTGTCCTGTCCATTTTCGGATAAGCCTGGCGTAATTCGAGCCGTGTGCGCCGCGACGTGTCAATCGAGCAATGTCAATCGAGCAATGTCAATCGAACACAGTGTCGCTCGAAATAATTTAATTTCCAAATGCACGGTGCAACTCGGCACCGATCGATCGCGCGGAATTTAGCGCGGAACCTTCCGCATTGAATCCGGAAACGGGTGTTTCACGGGCCGCCCTCGGCGACGGTTTAATGATCGGCGATATCGGCACATAAACGGTAACACCTGGCATCGCACGATAGGTGCATCCTAGGTGATGGTAGGTGCGAGCACGCAACAAAACCTTATTGTTCGCGCTGGCATAATAACCGGAGCACCGTATCATTGCGTACGACTGGAAGACATGGAAGTACAGCGAGCTCACGGCGAATCGTCGTCGCACTTGCGCCTCTGCCGCTTGAAATATTTACTACCCTTGCTTGCGCGCGTAAACCGCCCCCGGAGGGGTAACGATCTCTTTCGCAGGTACCGCGCGAAACTGCAAGGCTTTCGATAGCTGTCGAGAGCCGCGTGAACTTACGCTTTGTGTAGTTAGTTAATGCTCTTCTCCACATTAATTTTGTTTATTCAGTTCTCATTCATTAACGAGCGTCAAACAGCGCGTTCGGAGTTAGCTTTTGCGTAGGGCAAATAACTACGGTATATAAATGTAATAATAAAGTACGATATATTTTGATGTTTACGAGTACATAGATTAACGTACAGTTGCAATTTAAAATGCTTCGCTGCGTTATTGTTGCGTTATTACCATTGTTGAAGAATTTCCAAATAAATTTCACAAGCTCGTCTTCCCAGACAAATATCAAACTCGTTTTTATTTTAATAAAATAAATTAAATTAATAAAATAAAAACGGCTGTACACTATAAATAATAACTGCTGCAGTTTATACAATATTTAAACACACAACACGCTCAAAGTTCTCGAAAGCACTTCGTGAAAAATAAAATTCGTACGTGTGAAAACATAAAGGAAAATAGCGAATATAATTCCACGACCGACTGGATGCTGCCAAGATCAAAAATATCGCGATGCGATATATCGCGTCAACGTCATTACGCGATGAATTCCTTTAAAATATTCGGCGCCTCTCGTCTTTGAAGATACGCAGACTCGTTAGCAGTTGTCGACTTAGTGTTATAAACGTAACGATATTCCCGGATGTTGCATCAGTTCCAATGATTTATGGTGTGTCTGGTAGCCGACCGCTCAAAGAGGAGGGTCGATGCGAGTGCGAGCGTCGCGGCGCGTCCGAGTGTGCAAATGAGGCGACTGCTTAAATGCGCTCTTTACGCGAGTTGTGCTCGTCTCGCGACATACTTGTAGTCAAAGTGAGTCATTATTGGATACTTTGTCTCGGCCGGGACAGGAAAATCCACGGAACTTTACTCGGGTAAACCACTCCGCGCGAGAGGAAAGTTCGCGTTCCTGGCGAGTGCGCTCCACCGTTCTCCGAGCGCACGCCTGATACGAGATCTCTTTATTTTCGCTCGTTGTCGCGAACTTGGGGATTCGTTATTGATGCGCAAACTTGACGCTCGAGTCTTCTACACGTGTACGTATAATACGATGCACCCGCGTAACACAACACAAAGAGCCTCCTGCGTTTCTTGCGCCTTCCGCGTTATTTCCGCTCCCGTAGCGGAATTTCCGCGGTTGACTGAGCGGCGGTATAAATGAGGAAGAACCGTCTAAGATTGTCCTCGGACGTAAAGTTCGGGAAAATATTCACGTGGAAGCACTTGTTTAAAATACGTTATGGAATTATTTATTAATTGTCTATAAAGATATCAAATGAAAATAAAATATAATATCACTTATACATATACATGTATATAAAAAATATTGATTAATAATTAATTCTTATATTATACATATATATTTATATATAAGAAATAAAATTAACATCATTGGCTCACACTCGAAATTAACTCGAAATTAACTGAGCAGTGAAAGAGCGTTAAAAGAAATATCAAGATATACAAAATCAACGTTTAACGACAGTAACTGACTTTTCTACTATACAATGCTAATGGTTGCATTTTCTTACGATCGCCGAGTCGGAACAATGAAACGCGGCGAAAATTGCCTTCGAAAGTGCAACGGGCGATGTAATTTTTCGGCGTCAATAGGTAATGATGATGCCGGGGCTGACCCGCGGAGGAGAGATTTATCAGCACGCGAGTGGCGCGAGTGCCAGCCGGCCACTTCTCGAGACTTTTACTCGCTTCCGATCCCGGTAAGCTCGATATCGCGTGACGAAACTTATTGGAAAAGTTTTCCTGCCCCTGCGGGAATTCCGCAGTCGGCCGCTGCCGCCGATCGAAGGGTGAATTTGCCCCGGCTGCTGCGGAATACCGGCACGGCGAGACACTCGAAATGTACAATGTCGCGGTAATAAAGACGGAGCGTCGTAATGAAACGTTTCCTACGCATGCCGTTTCTTGCACGAAAGTTCAAACCGCCCGTTGCCCATAGCGCGGTTATTGGAAAAGTTTTCTTTCCAGCGATAAAATCTCGTTACTTCACGGTGATTTCTCATTGGCAGGTGCTAACTTAATAATCCCGCTCGGCCAAAATTATCGGAATAATCGCTACGTAAATTAAAACATTAACTCGCGTGCTGTTGAACCGGAAACGAGAAGCTTTGAAATATAAAAAAGCTTGAGAGTTATGAGATGCACCGAAATTTCATTAGTGAAAACGATACCGCTTTATACATTATCAATTTAATTACTGCTCATTTTGATCTCATATTGATCTTCATATTGATCTCATGAATTCAAGCCAAATTCATATATTTTTTCAATTCATATCTTTTCATTCCTGTAACATTTATCAGCTGATTTATATTAATATTATCGGGATTAGCAATTAATTTCATCCAGTAGTATTAGAAATGGCAATATTGCACGCGCGCAAGCCATGTTTTTTTGTTTAAAATCTCAGAATGCGTTGCACTCAATTTGCCAGTTCTGTAAATATTCGCACAGTTCTCTAAATATTCGCTTCATTTAAGGATTAGTCGATCGTTGCAATTGAAAGTAGCGACGAGATGCTCCTCTTGATAAAGTAGTCACGAATCCCGCGGAAATCTTCCTTGAAATGAAATTAAGGTGTGCACAAAAGTAATTTATTGTAGCTCATCAAGCTTCTCAGATGAGATGCAATCCGCAGCCGGAACAAGCGGTGAAAAATACTCAATACATTAACGCAAAACAGTAGGTTGCTGCGATCCAGAGAACGAGGATAAACGTCGAGTGCGAGAATCGAGTGCTGACAGAACGGAGGCACCCCTCGCGACCGAGAACCGAGCGCGAGGGGATGGTTTGCGCGGATATTAATGCGTTTGGATCGGACTTGGCCGGCGGGAACAGCGCTAACCGAGCTTCAATCGAATTAACATACTAATAGCACTCGAGCCAATTGCGAAACTTTCTTTTTAGCTGAGCTACAACCTCCGAAAAAGAAGGGAAAAGGAGCATTAAACCGTCTCTTCGTTTCCTATCTCAACGAGTACTTCGTGTTCGGAGTTTCTTTCGTACATCAACCTCGCGAACACTCGCCGAGTGACGAGAAATTTATTTAATTCCATTTTGCGAAAGTGGAGAGGATGGATAATGCATTATATTATATTATCTAGAATATTTTTAATCGGTAAATTTTTGATAAACTCAAATATGCTTTAGCATTTTCAATAACCTTCACAAAAGCTTTGCAGGGACATAAAAATAATTGTTCCAGTTTTCATGTAAAATTACAAATGCTAGTAAACATATAAAATTCAAGGGAAAAAGGATAATGACAACAAAGGCTGCGTTAATACACATACCACACAACCCTCCACCCTTCCTTTACCTTGTTCTACTCGTTTTTTTGCAAAAAACAGCGAAGCAATATCACGCAGATGTGTGCCGGATGGATTACTATGCGGGACATTTCCGTTCTAGAGATACTAATTGATTCGCGTAGAGCTAATTACGTTCCATAATTAGGTATGCTATAACGAGTGCCCGACTCGGGCTGGCAGCAATTTGCTTCTGTAATAAGAGCGCAGCGTGATTGCCGCCCTTATTTGCAGCCACGAGATAAATCAAGGTTACCGCGGCAGATCCGACGGCACTTTTTTTCCCTCACGAAAGGGACGGACGCTTTATAAACGGGAAACAAGTCCCTCACGTTATTACGAACTAATATCGCAGCCTCGCGCTATCTACGATGCATGACCTGCCACGGTGGCGTCGAGCTAATGTTCTGTATTAAACAGGCTTGCACGCGCGTTAAAAATGGCTCTTGCGCGAAAAAAAGACAAGTCTATTAGCGCGTTGCATGCACGGTGTATCTTCGCCGGTATATTAAAGCAACTTCGGAAAGCCATTATGTGCGTTACTGCTTAAATAAGAAAAATATTCCAGAATCAAGTTGTGCGACATCGCGATATCGACTAAAATCTTTTTTCTGTCTAGACAAAAGACAAGTTTATTAAGCGCGTTGCATGCACGATGTATCTTCGCTGTCATATTAAAACAACTTGGAAAACCATTTACCGCTCAAATAAGGAGAATATTTCGGAATCAAGTACATTTGCGCGACATCGCGATATCAACTAAAATCTTTTTTCTGTCTAAAAAAGCAAGTCTATTAAGCGGATCTATTAAGGTCTATTAAGCGGGTTGCATATATGCACGGTGTATCTGCGCCGTCATGTTAAAGCAACTTTGGAAAGCCATTATGTACGTTACCGCTGGAATAAGAATGTTCTATTGAGAATCAAGTACATCGCGATATCGACCAAAATCTTCTTTCTCTTTTTCAGACGATGTATCGAATCTCGGGTATCGAAGAAATTTGATTATTGATTAAGTAATTGTGCAATTAAATATTATTACACATTACGTTACAGTCGGCGCGTAATCGGCCAGTCGAGATGAAAATTATCCCGCACGTCGGAGGAATCGATACCTTAATGTAACAGCGACATATACACTAAGTAAATTTCAATTCCCCAAAGTCGGCGCGAACGTTTCTGGATTAATCCGGCCTTGATAATTAATGATCGCATTACTTGACGAGTGACTTCTCGCTCGTCCGTATCGCGTCTTTTCCGCTAATTTGCTGCGAGTACTCTCGCGAATATAATATATACATTCACGGAAATATTCTCCATTGTAAGCCGAGCTGGACTGACTTGAGAATTGATTGTGAGATTCCGAAATTATCCGTTAAAACTCTCCCCCATATATCGGGTGGCTGTGAATCGCGCAGGGAACTGGTAGCAACATCCTTATTAATTACTCGCGCACTATCCATAACTAGCAGGCATTTCCCTGCGTGACGTAGCTCCGAGAGCTTGATTAAATCGGCTTTTGCGAACCACCGCATCGTGGTTGACCGCACCGAAACCTAAGGTACATACGCGAACAGATACGTGTTCCACGTCCACGAAAATCTCTTTGATAATGCGACAAAAAGTGTTTAATTAGTCGCGCGCGGACAGATCGTGAGAAATAATATTTCTTTAACCTCATTAGTTAATTCTATTTCTATGTAACATATTTCTGCAGGTATTTTATATATGTACATTTATATATGTATATATTTACCGCTAGCTTCTGTATAAATTTATTGCGTACATATTTTATAACCAAAATTAATTTAAAAAAATTATATGTAAAAAGCGAAAAGAGAGTTTATGCAAAATCGACTGTTCTGTTGATTCGTGCTAAAGGAAGCTACACTGTTAAATATTTACTCTCAACAATATAAATATATTTACCACGCATACATATTCGCTTACAGATTTCGCTCGCTTCAAGTGCTCGCTCGCGTACAGTTTTCACATTCAGACACGCCAGAAATTAATCCATTGTGCAAACGATGAAAATTATGCATAACGTGGATGAAAATTACGAGTGCGTTTACGCACATGCGCGAATTGGGAGCGCTCGATATCTCGAGAAATAATTTATTAGTTTTTTCTGATGGCAGCGCCGTTTCCTACCGCGTGTCCGCGATAAGGGACAAAAATTATTCAAATCCCAAATGGGTTTCATCGCGTTCCCCTCGCGACGACCGCGAGGTGTCTGCTTAGATTCGCTTTGATTTGTCGTTGACGCGCCACGATCGCCGTCATGCGCCCTTTCGCGTCACGCCGGAACCGGCGCTCGCATAATTTACACCATAATTTGTTTAATCGCATTAGCGAGTGGATTATTAATCGCGCTGGCATGACGCCGCTGTGTTTTCCTCGGCTGGCGAGCGCAATGTGTAAATTCTCCCGGCTCTCGAGACGCCGCGCTCAGGAAACAATGGAAATGCACGAGCGATTTTTCGCGGTTTGCGCGCGGCCGCGTAAACTGCACTCAGGGAATTTGTGACACTAAAAGGATTTCATTGATATTAAATGCTGCTACACCCGCATTTATATTAGATCTTCGCCGCTGGCGCGGCCGGCTTGAAATTGTCCGCCATTCATAAGTTGGCTGGGCGCCGCGCGCGAGAACACGTCTATTTTGGCTCTCCGATACCTGCTGATTTCATTTGCTTGATTAATTTTCGTATTTCGGATTCATTCTGCTTCCTTTCAAGCACGTTATTTGTCATCATCCGTTTTTCAATTCGTCATTTAAGCGATTCGTATTATTAATCCTGATACTTCAACAAAACCACCTTCGTTGATTTTAGTATACTTTCCAAAGAAAATTTTGGCTGCTAACGGAACATTATTATTAAAAAATCGCAACTCCAGTACGTGTTTACTCAACGACGATTAATTATACAGCCAGTAAGTTTGCACAAAATAGCGGGGCAAAATAGTGCGGCAGGAATACCTAAACTTCCGAGTCGCTCTCAGAACTTTATCGGCCCCGTGCAGACGAAACGTGGAGAACGTGTAACGGGGGATAAAAAACTCGCCGTATCGGGGTGACGCACGTAGCGATAGATTCTGTAAATCCCCGATACCATTACAGTTCCCGCTGAAGAAATACGAGCGGGAAAGTGTGCGGGAAAGTGTGCGGGACGATTTAACGATCACGAGAGGGCAAGCGCGCGCGCCTCAGGGGAAGTTCTACCCCTTGAACTTCCGGTGTAAGTCTCGTAACTCCCTCGTCGTCCACCTGTCCATTCGCCATTGCATCCTGTGCAACGCCGTGCGCCCGAAACATGGGTACAGCCTATTATTATTAAGCACGGCTTCTGGAGCGGACTTTAACTCTCGAGGAGATCTCAGGTAGCCGTCATTCATCAACCGGAGAAGATCGAACCCTCTTCGAACCGTTCTCCACTTCCACCGAGTATGCCGAGTCCCGAGTTCCGGAGCTTGCATTCGCGGATTTCTGTACTTCGGTCTTGGCAGGCACTCTTGCGGGGTAACGGCGCAACAGATTTTATTGTAAAGCGATTGACCCAATACTCCACGAGTAGCGTACTGGACAGCGGAGATCGATGAGTGGAAAATGATGATTAATTCTCTGGTCTTTCCTCGGCGTTTCAGTTATACTTCACGTGCTTCACGCAATTTTCTATGTATTAGGTCATCAACTAAGTTATCCGGATCGCATCGAGTTGGCGACGAATCAGGCTAAACACACTAAACATACTTACATATGACAGCATAATATAGCTTATATATTAATTTTATAGCAAGATGGGTAATTTTCAAAAATTAATAAAGAAATTTTCTGCAAAATCAATCTCTACATTAAGTTGTATCATTATTTAGACGCAATCTAGTTAGTTAACGGCCTAATATTTTCTTCTGCATCATTATTTCGATTACCATTATTCTAGATGTCGCTCCGCGCGTTTGCTCCACATAGTTATTTGCCGAATTTTAGTTTGCTTTATTTCGCTTCATCCCAGAATGTTAATAATAAATGCTTCGCGTCGTTACGACGAATTACATGCGCCGCACACAAACTCCTTGTTACCTGCTACGAGTTGCAATGAAGACACTTGCGAAGAGCGTACGATAATCACGTGTTTACATGAGAGCCACTGCGCAACGACGAAAACACGTTTCTGTAACGACAGAATGAGAGCGAGCCGTGGCGCCATTATTCCAACAGTAGATGAAATTAGGAGCGGTTGCCGTGTCTCTCGGAGCGAATTCCGAGACGGGATTCCTTAGACGGGGGAGGTATCCCGCTGTGGTTGTGTACCGCATAAATTCGTGTCTACGAAGGGCGGGCGGGGGTGGTATACCTCTCGGAAGCGTGCGAGGATGGCGCGAGAAGGGCCGCAGCCACTCACGCAGACGCGCGACTTGCAAAATCCGTTCGAATGTCGCGCACCCTTCCTCTCCTGCCTCCTTCCTCTCGCTCACTACACGGTACCGTTTCTTCGATCTCCCTTTCAGTCCCATTTTCAGGAATTCTTAGCGCATTCCTCGCCTGGAGAACGTCTCCCCTATTACACATATCGGGTACGATGAGGAGGGTCGGAGGAAGGGTAGGAGCGAATTCGCTTTTTCCGGAATGCTGGCTGCTGGGTCCGGCAAGAAACGCCTCGAACGTGCCGACGTGGCGGCATTTATCGGGACGGAAATCTCCGGGATAGTCACCGGGGCCGTTTCTTCGACTCCGCTCCCGCAACTTTGATCGCTCGCGGCTTTGTATAAACCGCCGGAAAGTTCGCGAACTGCGACCTCGCGCGCGCGCGCGCGCGACTGGATATGACCGGGATGCATTTTGAGCTTGAACGTAATGCGGAAAGTTCGGACGCGAGACGGGGATGCTCTCGGGAACACGGGGGTTCGTGCAGGATGGATTTAGATGAACGGGGAACGCCGGGGCGGGCCGAAGAGAGGGAAAAAGGCTTGCTTGCTTTGCCCTCGTTGCGAGGATGAAGGGTCACGACGGTCGTAATTAGACGCACACGCAATGTTTAACTCCGGATGAGGCCGAATACCCGTACCGAGCGCGAAGCAACATCCGCAGCGTAATATATTCTCCAGGAACTAATCTTTCGTGATACTTAAGCGCTTTCGAGAGCTTCAGAGAGCTTAAGTGTTCGCGGTCCTCTTTACCACGGTAAAATATTGTAATTGACGTAAATGTATAAGATGCTGGAAGATATTCCTGAATTATTCAAACTTTAATAAGAATGCTAATAATTAATGGACTGCGTACACACATGTACGCGTGTAGGAGAAATTAAGTTTTATATTACATTATTAAAAAATATATTTTATAGAAAATTGTGTGTATTGAGCAGCTTGAATGTTTAATGTAATTGTGTTGACGTTTGCGTTATTATTATAGAATGATCGCATTGATTTGATTTGATTTTTTGTTGAAAGTGAATGAATACCGAGTCATGGAGTTTTTTATTATAAGAATCTAAAAACTACTTTATTTATACAATCAAATATTTTTCCTCAATAATGTTTTATTACATAATGCACTGAGATAATCTTTCTGTCACTTGATGACATTTGTAACTTCATTTAAACGCCAAATTATATTGTCTGGTCCAATAGTAAATTAAAGATACAGTGTTACAAGAGACAACGCCTGTAACTGACTGCTTTATTCTAAAACCGATATATCTATCAGCTCCTCGTGAAATTCCATCTTAAAATACTAGTGACTAGAAGGGCAAGTGAGATTCTTCAAAAATGAAAATATTGGAAAACCATTTGAAGCGGGAATCTTCTATTTCAACACGAGGTTTAAGAATAGAAGCGCTTTGATAAAGTTACGTTTGATGTGGATTTGCCTCGGCTCAACGGTAAACGTTTACAATGCCAATTTTTTATATAATGTTGAATCTTTTTTGCGAGTATACTCAATATTGGTCACATTTGTGTCGGTGAATGAAACAGCGTGAGATAAAACGCCGTCGACAGGTGTTCAATAACTTGGAATATTTTTAATTGAATTCTCTATTTTTAATGTTTGACGCGAAACTGGATTTAGCAACGAGTATTTTCATACCTAAATGTATTATATTAAATTGTCAGAATTATAATGATATTTCTCTGTGAAGCTAATTATAATATTAATATAATAACAGTTTTTCAGTGTAAACACGCTAGGATATTACATGTTATTTTTTAATTTGCAAAAATGTTAAATCATGGTACACTTTTGGTGCGTTCCTCATTTATTCGTACAAAAATATCTTCTCTGATTACGCTAAAAAATTCTCCACGTGCGCTTGCTTGTGCAACATAAGAGCTCCGAAAGCTTTGAAAAGCATCTTCTTGCGTACCTTCTCCACGTCGTATGTACACAAAAGCTGCTATCAAAATTGAAAATTTGTAAGTAAGTCACAAGCTTTCTGAGATATAATTCTATTATATGATATAATCTACAATATTGTTATTTTCGATTAAATCTGCACTTGGAGAATTCGGAGTATTTTTCAATACTCACGCATACCTTACTCTTAATTCAAGAATATCCCATTACATTACGCGACATTAAACCACATAACACACGTGGCTTCTCCATCTGACATCCCCCGGTGTTTCGCAGCGTTGATGAGAACAGGAGACGCTTAATTCGCTCCGCACTCCCTTCCTTCTCTCCATGACGAAGAACCGTGTTGCAAGCCATTTTAAAAAATTATGCATGTGCATATTAACCGTTTGGCATTCTCATCGACGGTCTTTTCATCCACTCGCTCGCTCATTTTAAACGACAAACGCCTCGCGACGTCGCGACGCGATACTCTTTAAAAAGGACGTTTACATCGTTCGAGGGAAGAAACATTGTAAAAGCGTGCTGTATTACCCCTGCCCTCCCCCTCGCTCGCATGCTGCATTAATGTCTCCCACCCTCATCGATCAAGCCGCACTGTAGTTTCGAGTGACGATGTCCCTCAAAGGGTCCTCCGTGTCCCCCAATGCGGTTACGAGTTTCATCGAAACTTTGGTACCGCTACGTACAGCCCTATGATAGCCCCTTTCGCCGCCACCCCCTCCCACACTTCGCCACTCTGACTTTCCTGACCAGCGTAATGCACCGTTTTACAGCGGCGTCGTTGCATCTCATTCCACGATGCACCTCCGACGCGCATCCCCCGACGACGCAAGAAGCGCACATCACCTTTAATATCGTGCATTTTAATACAGCCTTCTCGGACGCGCGCGAGCGCGGGCGTTAATGAACGCGCGCATATTTTACAGCCGTCGCACTTCCGCCGCTGCCGCGTGCGCGCGAGAAAACCCGCATGATTAATTTTGCGTCAGACGGAACACCTTCTCCCCCCCCCCCTCCCCCCGTCTGCCTCCGATCGTACTCTTCGAAAATTGCTAATTAACGATTGCGAGATGGAGCTTGTGGGATAAGAAAATATTATATGCTCGCGTTTAGCGTCCGCTTTGTGATAATGTGAGAATATCATACGTGATGTGTGCGGATGAGCAAGCCTTTGTGTGTATGCGTGTGTATATATTATCTGTTTCCGAGGTACAGGAAACTAAAACTCGATATCACAAGACGCTATCTTTGGGTTAAATGGCGAGTGCGCTGTTTTCTATATTGAAATAATCGATATTTGGTTTCGTGAAAATTCTAATTGGTAGGGCAAGCGATTTTTGTATAATTAACATAAACTGTATGTGTATGAAAACGGGAATGATCTCATATCACTAGATATAACGCGTAGAACCTAATTTTTCCCCGAAGACGCATAAATGGCAGAATATTTTAATTATAGAATTAACATCTTAAGGGGGGAACCTGCTTTAGAACGCTGAAAATAAGGTATATTTTACGAATTGTTTTTGGAGAAACTATACAGCGGATCATTATAAAACTTTTATGCATTTATTAGTACATGTTTAAAGATAAAAAAATTATTTTTTGATTTGAATATATCGCTCGTAGAGGTCGTCCTGGAGAAATCTTAGTGCAGCCGCGTCGCCGGCATTGCAAATTGGTGAGCATTCTCCTGCCTCCAAATTTCGTCTAAACTGAAAAATTGAAATATCTTCTCGTTATTTATGAATTCCCATCGTCGATGAACCAAAGAGAGAAGAAAAAAGTTGAAAAGTGCCAAAATGGTGGAGCTTAGAACACAAAAGTACGATTTTTAGGCAAAGTTTTTGAACTTTTTCATGCAAAAATAATTGTTTAACTTAATGTTTTTATGAATATTAAAGGTTCATCGACGATGGGAATTCATAAATAACGAGAAAATATTTCAATTTTTCAGTTTGGATGAAATTTGGAGGCAGGAGAATGCTCACCAATTTACAATGCCAGCTGCACTAAGATGCCTCCAGGACGACCTCTACAGGCGATATATTCAAATAAAAAAATAATTTTTTTATCTTTAAACATGTACTAAGAAATGCATCAAAGTTTTATAATGATCCGCTGTATAGTTTCTCCAAAAAAAATTCGTAAAATTATACCTTATTTTCAACGTTCTAAAGCAGGCTTCCCCCTTAATGTAATCTCCGAGTTAACAAATGAAGATTAAAAATTATATTTGCGCATTTTTAGTTTGTAATCGTGTAAATTTACTATTTTCACTGTAAAGCTGCTATTTATATTTGATCGCAACGTCAATTTCAACAATCAGGAAGGTATAATTGTTGCGCGTGATGCTGCCAATTTCCCGCAAGTGTGTCAATCCTGGGATAAAATACGCGGTCGATCCTTAATTCCGATACACTGGAAAACAAGTGAGGTCGAGCGAGGGTCGTTCTTTCGGCTGGTACGACGTTAATAAATTTGTATTTACGGTGTTGCAAGAGCGTTATTTTTATCCCTTTGCTCAACGTGCATTCTCGCGGTCGTGCAACCCTCTGTCACGGATATAAATATTCCGTCATCGGCGTCGAGGTGGCAGCCAATCTCGTCATTATTTGCGATTCTGGAGATGAAACCACGTTTAAGTGAAACTTCGTGCTAGTAAATGATACACGAGATTTTCTTCTCATTTTAAATACTGCCCTCTTCTAGAATCTTGTATTCTCAACTTTAATGAAATAAGAAATGTATTTGTCAATATATCGTTTATCGATACATTCCTTGTCAATACAAATTTGATCAATAATCATTTACGTCAATCCATCCGATTGACGTTAATATATCCATTAATATATCAATTATACATATTATATCATATGTATATACGTATATATGTATATAATATTAAATTAGTGTGAAGTATGAAAACACCTCGAAAATATCTTCACAAAATTTATCGATCATTAATATAAATAAAATTTAAACATTTTTAGAAAATTAAACTGTCTAAATTATTGATAAGCTTACTATGAAGCTATTGTGAATTTATACAGGCTTTCTGCTAATAAAATTTGTGAAGGTCATTATTACTTTCAAACCTAAATCGTCTTGGACAATTTTGCGGACGATTTATTTGTTACCTTTCTTAACTTTACCGAATACGTCGAAGGTCTTCTACGAAAATCTAATACGAGCGAGCCATTCCAGGTTTTGAATTACGGATTAATCAAACTTGCGCTAAATGTTCGCCGTTTTATCGTGCACGTTACCGCATGTATCAAGTGGCGCGTGCATCTGGAAAACGTTCAATTATCAAATCGCGATTATCGACACGCGCTGGTCCCCGTATTTAATTAGTCAAAATTAATTGGCGCGTTGTAACTCGGGCGATATTGCGTTTTGTCGTTAACGATGTCGACACGGCCGAGTTTCATCGGTCGAACCGACCGATCACGGGAGCATAATTCCGCAGTAATCGCAACGCGGCGCGAAGTCGCCGTGAAATCGCGAATGCTGCTAATTCGTCCTGAGCGAGGGAGACATCGCGACGATCCCGACGATTCCGCATCTGCGAATTTCAGGCCCGCAACCGGCAGCAACCGCCCTCGCATCGCTTCGAGTCGCGGGGGAGGCAGAGGGTGCTTTTAATGCTCGACGTTGTGCTGCCCCTTTCTCACCCCCGCGTACCCACCCAACCGCACCGCGCACCGACCGTAGGACTTCGAATTACAATAGGAGCATGAGAATGTCGAGACCCGGGACACGCAACACGATTGCTCGATTGGTCTGCGCAGAGTGTTGGGAAGTGCTCGCGTCATGGGTCTCTTTGTGTGTACGCGCGTGTGCACGCCCATCGTGCAAATCGCGCGAGAACTGTCGATTCCTCTGGGCTGAGCCGGTTGGCATCCCCGCGTGCACGTGCCACGACCCCCGCAGCCTCTCGGTGCAAGGTAACGTCAAGTTATTGCGGGTTCGAGCCGGACAACCGCAACGAGGGAGGCAACGCGGTCGTTTGTCAGGTGAGAAATTAAGGGGTCGTTATGAATTTGTTACGGAGTGCGGTTTCCTTTTCGTGGTGTTCTTTAATCTTCTCGCTCGCGTGGTATGACGGTCGTCATCCGTGAAATAGCCCCTGTTGACGAACTATGAGCTTCTATGAATAAATATTGTTTTCTTGGCAGTTCCATTTTGTTTATATGCTTAAAAGATTATATCTTTCATACACTGTATTAGAGAATTGGCTAATGTTGCCGCAGCGAAAGGATTGATCTCTTTAATTTTTCTTATTCTTCTCTCTATTCTTTTTTTTTTAGTTTTTGAATAGTGTTTACGTTTAATTCTTGTAAAACTTGATAAACTCAAGGCGACGAGGCAGGTGTTTTGAAATGACACGTATCTTCGGTAAATGTCCAGTAAATGTTCAACGAAGAAACGATCGACCTACTTCGATACAAAGATAAGGGTACAAGAAAGAATGGGCGTCTATCTGACGACGCGCCGTGGAAGAGATCGATCAAAGGTAAGAGGATGAAATTTTTCATCGGCGGCTTCTCGCTCCTGAATACTAAAATGAACGTAAAGTAACTCCTCATCCGAGAACCGATCGAAAATATTTTACGTCTCGTCCATTCACACTCTATTCTTGCGGCAAACTAAACATTGGTTTAATTAGAATCGTTTAGATTAAAATCGCTTTTTGATTGTAGAATGTGTTGAATACATACGAGTTACAATCGAATGTTAGAATTACATTTTCAATTAGCGTGACTACGGTTTTAATTTCTTCTCTTTTATGCGCTCGCACACCAGCGACTATTGTATTTCACAGAATTCGTCTGGATTCGTTGTAAAATTGTTAGAGCCGCCAAAGCATGCGCTGTCGCGCATGCAAACAGTTTCCGGCAACGCGATAAAATAGGTAGTTTGCATAGCGAAGTTCCGCCAGTGTGAGAGAGCGTTAAGCAGTAAAACAATTCGACAGCGCGTATCACCATGAGCACACCTTAATCTTAACTGTTCATATAAAATGGATAATTTGACGACACTCTTATCGAAGTTTGCCGTTGATCTCACCTGCCGGCGACCGACCGATCGATACCCTGCCGATCTGCTTGAGATCGTGGCATGATGCATTATGCATAAAGTGGCAAAATATAAATGGAATTTGATGTTCTCTGCTCGTAAAATGTATGCGGAAACCGATACTCGATCGCGCGTTCGCGCGGGTAGAACGAAATGTTTCATCCCTCTTGTTTTTCTTCTTTCTTTTTATTCCTAAATTGCATCTCCCGCGCGTTAACACCCGAAAAGAATACACAATTGTTATATTCATCGCGCGTCGGTCGCAGTTTATCGTGGCGCATTCAATCTCCCGAGGATGCGTGATTGATGGTCCCATTCTCGTTCGCAGGGAATAGACTCCTAATCCCCCCGTGGGGGTGGAGAAGGTAGAGTAGGAGGTAGAGTTTCCACGGGAAAAATTGATCAGCCAACGGGGTAATCCGTCGGATTATGTGCGACGTATCGCGCGCCACACGAAAGAACCAAATTGGCCATTAGTATTGCGCTGACGTAACGCCGCCGCCGCTGTCAGGCCGCGCGAGAACGTCTTCGGGTTCGATGCTCGACACTTCGATTTAGAAACTCACGGCCGCCTGAACTTCCCCATTAATCGGTTAATTTGGATCCGTCCCGTGCTGCGGTATGTGACTAACGATCGGCCGCACTGATCCCGGCTTCGATGCATCGCGTCGCTCCGCAAATGTCTGACAGATCACGGATGGCAGAGATGACGTCGACCTTTCGCGACGACATTCGGACATTTCGGAAAATTCCTTTCTTTTCGTCGCGTCGGCTCTTAAATATTAATACCCGTCGATTTTTGATTATCGATTATTAACGATTACATTCGTCGTACGATTGCCATTCCACGTCCTTCCCCCCGTCCCTGTGCGAGAATGCTTTCCACGGGTACATTATGAGCTTTGTCATTAATTATTTATGCAAGTGGCTGAGTAATCGTTCGTCAGCGCGAATACTTTTGACGCAAATTCGATGTAAAATTAATCGTACCGCGTGCAAGATAGCGAATAACCAATGGTGGCATTAATCGGATATCTATGCCGAATCACATTTGCAACGATGAAATTTGGCCAGTTTTGTCCCATGTTGATAGTCGTTAGTATCGTCATCATATCGGATTTTCGACAATAACCGCATCTTTAATACAAAAAGCCACCTGACTTCCGTTGCAATAAAGCGCGGTCATGTATGTGCGCAGATATACCCGAATAGGTATGGAAATATTTAAATATACAAATACTGCGAATTACCCTATCAGCATTACAGTTTATCGCCGAATCTATTCAATTACAAATTTAATTTTATGATGTTAAACATCACAAATTTGGCCAAACACCATCGAAAAACGCAAGAACATTTATGACTATCACACAAGATAACTTAACGAAATGGTTTCTCTGTCAAGACCACAAAATTACTAAAGTTTCTATTAAAACTTTTATTCGTACGTTTCATGAAAAATTATAGATACAAAATGAAACAAAACGAAACTTTTTTGCCCGTTATCAAGGGAACGTATGGATTAATTTGATGGCATAAGACACATGCAAGTGCCGAGTTGGAATGCAAGCGCACGTTATATAGAGACAGAGATAGCACGATAATGAATTCGATCATTGCGAGGAATTTCAATGAGGAAACGCACGGGAGGTAGATCAGCCACGAGAAAAAGAAACAGGGAGACGGAGAGAAAGAGAGAGAGAGAAAGAAAAAAAGAGACAGAGAGAGAGAGAAAAAGATCTAAACGTAAAAGAACTTTTCAATCTCACCTCGCGGTCCTCCGAAGGGCGAAAGGATCTCGTAAGCCGTACGATTCGTTTTACGTCCTACTTCGGAGAAGCCCAATGTTTCTACCCCTTCCTCCTCGTGCCCTCCCGGGAGAACTGCAAAGTCTCGTTCGGTGTCACGCGAGGGTAAAGAGGGTAAATCAGCCCTAGGCACTCACCTTAACGAGAGTAAACGCGCTCGTTCTCCAAGTACAAGGTGCTCCTGAAACAGTCACTATTCGGCTATTCTCAGTTGACTATATAATCCAGCGAAATCTTTAAATCGGTTTTTCAAAATCTCTAGGGACGTTGTTGCTCCGATTTATTTCATTCGTTTGATTGCCTGATTTTTATAAGACAAAAGTATCTCACATTGTTTTCAGGTACTAGATATTACAGCCTAGATATCCTTAAAGTATTGTAAAATATGCGATTTCGTTGATGTCTCTTTAAATGAAAATACATATGTATGATTACCACATGGAATACTAAAAAGAAATAAGTTTTTTATTATATAATGATCTCGAAAAAATATTTCTTACATCCGTGCAATCCAGATATAATGATTTTTCTTAATGATGCCTGCAGATTATGCAGCGCGCAATGCATTGCGATATATTTGATTTATATCAGAAATCAGCGTTGACGTCTTTTCACGAGGAACTTTAATCGTATTCTCCGGGTAATAACTACGCGTCTTCTGGAAACAAAGCACCCGTTAAACACAGGAGACAAACGATGGCCGGAAAGGTGGAAAACGTTCCGTGTCTCGGATGACATATATCGGGCGACTTTATGTAAAGAGCCTTTTAACGATTCGCTTTATTCTGATCTCGCGATGAAAAATGATCGGAGTTTGACCGAGGAGAATGCGGGGGAGGAGGATGCAGTCAATCGCGAAGAGGAAACACGTCGGCCCGAGAGGGTGAGAGCGCAAGAGGGCGCAAAAGATAGAAATACAAGAGGTAACTAGTATCAGCAGCGAGCGAATCAATAGCCGCCCCGCGAGGATCCTCGCGGAGGCTGCAAAGCGGAAAGGGTGCCTCTTCGAGCGCGCGCGAGAGGCGTTATTCCGCCGGTCCCGCAATCGGAATTGCGGCTTTAACGAACCCGCGATTTTGAATTAATCCGGGATACGCCGTCGCGGCGTATTAAATTCCTTTAATCCCACGTCCTCGAGGCGGAGCTCTCGCGACGCAACGACGACGACGATGACGACGAGCGCCGGTTCTCGCGATTGCGAGGGAATATTGACGCTAAAACGACCCACCGTTCGTTCTCGTTACCGCGACAAATAATAATCCCGCAACCCGCAATGCCCGATGTAAGCCCGGGAAAAACACTACAAGCGCATAGTATATCTCTGCGCGGCGTTTATCGCGCGCTACGGAGACAACATGGCAAGCCACCTACAACCTACCCGCGACCAGGACAGGCACTATCGTAAGAAATATTAAAGGTCGCCGAGAAAAAAGAAGCTGGATGTTCGAATGGTCTATAAAATACGACGGCTGAATTGGCCCGAGTCCTGTGACGCGCGCTCGAGGTGGGAAGGGGTGAGGGGGGACAGTGCCGTGAAAAATGTTCTAGCGATGCCGCGCGATCGAAATGAAACGATCGCGTTATTGCTTGGGTGTGGTGGAAGTTTTACACCCCCGTTGATCCCGCGCTGGCCGCCACTTGCCCCGAGTCAGTGCGATTTTACGTCCGATCGGTGATCGATTCTCCCTTCTTATTGTTAGCGAAAGGCACCGGTAACGCTTCGGAATCATGCATGTAGCGTTTCGACGATCAAGGTCAAAATCATCGGCAATTGTGTCTGTATAATTTGTGTAATTTAAACGATAATGAAAATTTATTCTACGCTTGCTACGTGAAATTTCAGAACAAGCTTTAGCTAGGAAAAGATTTATCGAGTCATTATTTTATGCTAATATCGAGCACATTAAAATATGATTTGTGTGGTTTTTCTTTTTGTTTTGTTTTTTGAAAGATTGGATCTGCTGCATCAAGGCCGCGCTTGAAGAGACACGTGACCTCATGCATCATACAGGATAGTGGATAACTCGTTTATTTCTGTTTTCTCTTCTGCGAAAAACTCGGAATTTAGATACAATCAAATGTTTTTGCTGGTAACCTACTGTTTGGCAACATACGTTGAGAAATGAAAACTCGCTGTGGCCCACCTCGCGTAGCGCAGTTTTTCGAAGCGGGCGCACGAAAGCATTTTTCCGAGGACGTCCGCGCGACATTTTCAAGAAATTACGTCGCGCAATTTCCTCCCTTTCGCTTATACCTTTTACTACCTCGGCAGAAAATTATTTTGTAGTTTGTCGACAAATTTACGTCGTGACATGTACTGATACAACGTCAGCGTCATTTTACGTTGGTTTACGAGATAAATATTTTTTGGAAGGGAAGTATGTATATAATATGACTATTTATCTGATTCATACGGTTTCGAACAACACTTGTTAATTGTTTGTGTCAATTACATGATATTTATTGAAAGATCGCAGCTTACAGAAGAAAAGAATATTGATTAGATTTTTGTTTTTCGGAGAAAATAGAAAATACATTGCTAGTATCGTTTCAAAATCCATATCGATTTAATACTGTACAAAGTTAGGAATAAAACATCATTTTATTTCTAGAATGTGCGCTTGCAATGCTTACCTATTTAAATAAGTAAGAGACTTTGTAGTTTTAAGTATAACAGGATATTGAAAATTTGCAAGTATACGTGCGCAAACGTATGATATATATATATAAAATATATATATATAAAATATATATATATAAATGCATTTTAAAAATTTATTATATCATTTAATTTATATCTATTAAACTATCAATGTTTTAGTTTTTATCTTTTTATCCTATTTTTCTCTCATATATGTAATTAAAATAAATGTATTAATGTATCAGATACGCGCAGTTTAAAATATTTAATATCAAACATTAAAACAATTTTTAATCTACGTATTGCAGCTTTTTCATAATTTTTCTAATTTTAATGATACATTTCTTAATAAATTGTCTGAGAAAACATTATATAACTTTTATAATATTCAATGCAATCTGTCTCGGCAGTAAAATACAAATAACTAAGGCTCTCTCGTTTTGATTTAAGTAAACAACAGTGCCTTTCTTTACTGACGATCCACAAGAGTACTTTACGAGAGGAAGTTTATGCTTGTATTTGTTCATAATTAAAAGAAACTCTTGCCGTGGAGAAAATCAAAAGCAAATTGGGTAGGAAATAAAAACTTGTGAAAGACTAACAAAAAAGAATTTCTCTTTAACATTCTTTATGGATATTAGATTCGATCTTCTTCTATTTCTCGTTACTGTATCTCTCGCTATTGACCGAAAGAAACGATGGCGCGTGACGCAAATAGAAAGGGGTAAGTGGATAAGGATAGGCAGCGGTGGGACACGCGCGTGTGTAGGACGAGGGCGCGGGGGAGGCGCGAGAAAGGAGAGAGTGGTGGTTTCCTCGTGAAAAAAGATGAAGTCAACGCGGTTTCGGTGGAGGGTAGTTGCACATGGGGGGGGGGGGCGAGCGGGGCTGCGAGGACGGGGTTGCGTTCTTTAAGGTAGGGGGCATGCGCGGCGTCCGGGGGTGCAGAGCGGCTCTCGAAGGTTAGTCGCCTGCCAACATCACGACGTGCCGCTCGTGCCTCGCGCGATCGTCGGGTTCACACGATTGGCATCCTTCACCCTTGACATCGCCCTGTCGTCCACTCTCCCCTCCCACTGGCGATTCGACATAGATCGGGCATCGATTGGGAAGGATCGATCGCCGACCAAATCGGGTGGACCCGTTCGACCTCGACGGTTTCGCGATTCGCGAACCGAACCGCGCGCGGTTCAGCTTTGCCGAGCAGTGCGTCTTTTTTGTGCGTGTGCGACGGCGACGACGACGACGACGACGAGGACGGCGACAAGTGCATTCGCGTTTCGGGGATGCGGCTTAAGGGGGTGTCCCGCGGGACTTGCTAGGATGTGGATCGCGCGATCGCGCTCGCGTACGAAGGACGATTGACGCGGCGGATCGTTCGCCGGGATCCCTCCCTCGGCGCATCCATCCATTCATCCATCCGGCGTTCGTCGTGACGAGCGATCGATTCGCGATCGACCGCGACGCGATGGCGGAGTGAACCGCGCGTGCGGGAGCGCGCTCACTCTCGGGACCAGTTCGTGATCCGGGTAAGCGGGGCGCACTCGCGTTCCACGATTTATCGCCAAATTCGCCGCGTTCCCGCGAGCGACCTGCAACCTGCCGACCGGAAGTGACTGCATCCCGTGCGTGCCGTTGTCACCATTGCGGCGAACGCCGCGTGAAAGTGCGCGTGATCTACGCTCGAGCGAGCTCCTGGATTTATTGTGCCACGAACAGGCTTTTCGAGGGAACGGAAGGATACGGGGATTCGAAAGGATCGGAGTGCACTCGCGGCGATTCTGGATGCGTTTTCGGAGTACCTGGTGCATGCGGGGAACGCTGACTTCTTGGATCACATCCAAGACGCACGCACGACGTATCGGGAAAGTGTAGTTTCGAGATCCGTAAGTGAACTCTGTTTCTTTCTCTCCATTAGTGCGCGCGAATGCACCGTTGAAAGTTTCCTGTGAAGTGAAGACGAGAAATGAACGCCGACGAGCTGCGAGGTGTATCAAAGAAGAATATTTATCTCTGTAACGGGATCTGATCATTTTTAATTAAAATTCGTGGATTCCTTTTGATAAACTCTGATTAAAAATCGAAATATTATTTTTATTTAATATTTAACTTGTCACGTATCGTGTTTGTATATATGAACAAGAAGAAGGCATCGCAATGTATTTTGTCACTTTTTTCGATTTTTTAGACAGGGATTACTTTTGCTACAGGAAAATTAAGCGAAAAATGAAAAACGTCAGCCAGAAAAACGTTTAAACTGGAAAATTCTATAATTTTTAAATAATAGATAGAAAGTTTATGTATAAGTAGCCTTTCAAGTATTAAAATAAAATGCTTTTATTTATATTAAAAAGCTCAACAGTACGTAAAAGATTAATGAAATCCATATCAAAGATATTTAATTTGATGAACATCATCTGCATTTTTTATTATTATGCTAATCTCGAAATTGTCAATCTGCCCACGGTTTTTGTGCTCGTTACGTTTCATTATCGTAGAATAAATTTAATCAAGTGTGCGCGTATTTTTTCTAAAATTTTATTTAAAACTTTTATTCAATTTAATTAAAGTTTATTAATCACATGGCAATAAGTTATTCATTTGCACGCGCACGTATTTTAAAACCAAGTATAATGAATTTGCGCTAATTATTAACCAAGCGAGCGCAATTGATGTTGCTCCAAATATCGCGTTAATAATCGCACAATGTGCCAGCACAATCTGGATACAGGATTAATCACGCTTGGGCTTAAAACGTCACGACAATAATAACAGCAACTTTAGCAGCGTTTTGCCGCAACAACAACAATGACACTCTTAACATAATAGTGCTCCTGCAATATCGAGCAAACCGACCGGCAGATTGAAACAGGTATATCACACATTATTACCTGTAGCGCGAGCAATAATATTGCCTTGCACGCGTGCGTGCGTGCGCGAGAAATGTGACGTGAAATTTTTGCTCGATTCCCTAATTTGAGTTTACACGCCGTTTCCGCGAGCGACGATGATGAGCACCTGGGATGCCAAGCACCTGGGTGGCTCGCTGGAGCGAGGGTGGCGCCTACGATTTGCACCCCACAGACGAAAAACGTAATACAATTTATCAGGCGATACCGGTGCGAATTTCGGTAGGCGAATATGCAATCGGCGGTGCACGCTGAATATGCAATGCGTTCTCCAACTTATATATCGTCGACCGAAGGAGTTTTATTGGGGACGATACGCGCCTCCCTTCCCCTGTCCCTCATCTCCCCGGTTCCCGCGGACGCTTTGCCCTGTTAGGTAATAAAAATGCTCAAAGCTGATCGATTATCCTATCGGGCCGAGTTTAGGGATCGGCGTTTTTAGCTGCGAAGCAGTTTCGAGTTCGAGCCGATGGAGTCTCGTGAGTGTGGGATCGCGCGTCGCTCAAATTATATCAGCTATGCAGAGGGAAATAAATTCCCCGGAATGGAATATTCAGGTCTCGATAGATAGCTCTGGTCGATCATGTTCGATCGCGCGCGAGCGTTATCGCTCCATCGGCGTTTGAGACTCTGCGAGTTTTTCAAAGGGGAGCTTTCGACGTAAACGCGAGATCGCGCTTATAATAACGCTTAAGCAAATTTAAATTACGTTTCTCGACACGTTTGACGTATAAGGGAGCATATTTTTATTTGATATATAAAAGCGTTTCCCGAGAAAAATGTGCATTTGTCCATCTTCAAGCAGCTTCGGGGCGGGTCGAGATGAACATTGAGAAGCTTTAATAATATTTCTACTTGTAATTATTTGCATGCTGTTTAACTTTTGTGAATATCACTATGTTTATTAAATGACCGAGTATTAATTATGGAGCTCCATGTGAGAATTAGTTTCCAAGAACTCGAGCAATCGTGATCTTTTTACATTGCGATTTTATAATAATTCTTGCGAATACGTGCAGCGAACGTTTCCAATGCGTGGCTTTAAGAACGCGCAGTAGTGCGGCCTATGTGTACTGCGTTTCCGGCCGGAAGTAGACGGTGTTTGACGGCGCGGAATCACCGCAATCGTCGCTCGCTCGCTCGCATGTATCGCACGTCGACACGCAAAATAGGTGACTCGCAGTGGTCAACTGTTCATCTTCTTTCATGAGGCGTAATTTCGTGAATTGCCGAGCATCGATCGCGGCACTCTCTCCCTCTCTCCCCCCCCCCCTTCTTCCAGCTATTTCGGTGTACGTGCTCCGCGCTGTAGAAATGGTCAGTATTTTCTGACACAATGGTTGGAACAGCGTTGGAGATTACGCGCGAGTGCCCGTTCGATAGCACTCCGCGCGCGCGTAGAATTCCGCCGTCGGCCGCGGATTTAACCAAGCAACGGTAACGAATCGTCCCGCTGGATGTCGTGGGTCCATCAGCGGCTCGAGCGCGGACTTGTTAAAACGAGTAATTAACGGGCGTCCATTATCGGCTTGTTACATGGTATTCTGGGGGTGTCGGCGATTCTTCAGTGAAACGTTACTCGATCAGCCGCATTACGCGCTTTGTTCGCCGCCATCTCTACCGTGAAACGAATCAATTTATAAAACCCATGATGAGAGCCGGAAAGAGAGGGAGAGAGAGATCCATGGCGGGCTTATATAATGTCGGGACTGACCGAGCGTGCTCGCAAGATCGGTGAGGCTTAATGAGCGCGCGCGCTCAGGACTGCTCTAGCTTTGACGGAGTTTTTCCATCCTGTTACATTCTGCATCGCTTTAAGCGAGAAATTGTTATTCGTGTATTTGCTTTTATTTATCCGAAACGCCCCGAATCGTTTTGATAAATTGATTTAATATACTGCAGAATAAATTCTTTTCGGAAGCGATTGATTTTTAATATTTTGGGGGTGCGCGCACAGGCGCCGCCGCCGCCGCGCCGCCCCCACTGCCGCTGGGAAATTGTTTGATTTTGTTAAGCCCCAATTTCGCGTTGCGATTCAATGAAAAATAGATTAGTTACCTATCGTTTGAAACGAAGGCGTGCTAAACATTGCCATTCCCACGTGCGAAATGCCGTGTCAGAATCTTGAATAACAGCGAAAGCACAAATACCGATGGAAACGGTAGCGCGGCGAGAAAATTAATATTTTGTTGCGTAACTATATGAAGGCACAGTCGTAAGAAGGTAGGTCGAAGAAAAAGGCCGAAAGAAAAAGACAAAACGAGAGAGAAGGAGAAAGAGAGAATATTTCAAGACTAAATTGAATTACGCATGTGGACGCGTCCAGAAACTCACGGATCGTATTTTCATAAAGCGTAACGCGCATTTAAATTACGGAGTGATAACGTACAATTCCAGCTCTAATTTGCATGAACGTTAAAAATGCAGTCTACATTCTCAGGGTGGGTTCTGGCCGCTCTAAGGACTCATATCCGGATACCCTACGCTCCCTGCCTAATGCGGCTATGCAAACTGAATTAACAATAACACTGCCGGTGAACCGACTGTACTGAGTATTGTGTGCGATGTAGTTGTTTCGCGGATAATACCCGCGATGACGGTCCATGAGAGCGAGCCGTGTGGAGGGCAATTAATTACTTTGATTATGATTAGCCGTGCGTTATGCAAATCGCTCGGAGAGAAGAGGATACGCGACCGATACTCGACCACTTTGCTAATTGCTCCTCGATTCGTTGGCGGTTTTAATGCGTGCGAAATACGGTGTTGAACGTAAAACTCGAGCCCGAACGCGCCCACTATTAGACCAAGACATTTGCCGGTTGCACTATGCGTGATAAAAGCGGTTTATAATCGTTAAACACCGCGAGCGCATCCTGACAATTGATTATTACTCTGAACGAGATTATAATTGTTAAATGATTATTCATCCTATTGAACCGGATATTTTATAATATTACTCTTTCATACTCGGGAACATTCATTGCACATTTGTGCGAGTTGATCGTAATACAAAAGGATACTTTCAAAATTATTTTATTCATTGCACACTTGTGAGAGTTAATCGTAATACAAAAGGATACTTTCAAAATTATTTTACCATGTAAAATATTTTTTAAATTTTTATTTCAATTATATTCTATATAATAGAATATAACGCAGTGACGCAGTGATCTATAAAGCTCTAAATTTTCACCTCGCCTCACTGAGAATCCTTTTGTCAAGTAAACCTTGTCAGTGATACAAAGCAATCCAAACAATATAAGCGTGAAAACGATAAACATCAAGTAACAAGTAGTTGAATTCCGGGCAAGTGCAGTTGCAGCCTGACGTTCCTTTATCCCGCTTTGATCCCGGTAAGACTAATCAATCATTCGCCACGCTTAATCTCGACTCAATAGGTTTTCCGATTATAATTCAAAGCATTAGCGTGCCGCTGAGCGAAGCGCGACTTACTAGGCTGACAGTGACAGCCGAGCTGATGTAAGACGAGGAGATGATCGATTAAGCTATTTTCGAGTTGCCTGATACGCGCGCACACGCGCTTCGCAATTCAAATCGTGCCGACAAGGCGACCGTTGCGCGCTTCCGTTCATCCCCCGGCCGGGAAATCCGGATGTCCGGAGAACGATCGAGCCCGCCTAGTCGCCAGTCTTCGTTAATTCTTGAGCGCGTGTCGCGATGAGATGAATGTGCAACGCGTTTTAGCGTGCCGGCTATTAGGAGACCCGTCCATCCCTTGCGCGACGCGGTCCGCAGAGGTATACTGTCATAAAAAATTCTATTTCACAGTGACACGTCGGGAGCAATAATGATGGCCCTCCGCGTGGATTTCCTCTTTTTTTCTCGAATACTGTGACAGGACCGACAAATTACGGAAGATAAGAGCATCTATTTTTATCGTCGACGTGTCGCTGCTTGTCACTGCACCGTGAGATCATAAAGATCGTGCGGACACTTTTGGTTTATATTTGCTGTCACGTGATGTATGATGAGAAGACATGGTCGTAATAATGTCCATTTTATTATTATGCAAGCATGGGAATAATGTAAAAGTAACATCGAATTAAAATGGCAAATAAAATAATTAAATATATATGACTGCACTGACGAGGTAATGATCTCAAGATGTTGATAAAATGTCGTGAATTGTTAATACAGTTTGTCATGAGAGATCCAGATACACGCGCATGCACTCGAGTTCACGATTACGGATCATGTATGCCGAGTAAAATATCATCAATGGAAAAGAATTGATTTTTGTTCAATATCATGAATATAAATCTGTGACATTTTAATTCGTTTCACTCATGGGAAACCTATTACATGCGCCGCAAGTGCACTACGAAAATATATATCGCGTATCTGGATTGCAGCCGTCATCGCTTGTTTGCCGGATGTGGCGGATGGCTGGTTAATAAAGTAACGTTTGATGTTAAACAGCCGATGTAATTCGGAGTTACGAACTGAACGCGCACGTCAAAGTTATCGCGCGCACTGCACCGGGCAATTTCCGGCAATTTCGGTTTTCGTTGCGTTTTGCGTTACCCCGTGCTCGACATTGAAATCATAATCAGGTTACCGAGTCACGAGTGCGACAAAGTGCAGCCCGAAATTGCGCTTCAAACGGGCGTCTCGCCGATGGCAAACACCGAGTGGCGATGCTGAATTCCTAACGTAAACGTAATGAATTCCGCCGAGGGAAGGCGTTAAAAAAGATTAGAACATGCCAGAACACGGCGCGAACTCGAGTTTGTCGGAAGGCGAGTTAAAGTTGCACGAGCCGCACGAGCCGCACGAGCTGCAATTCTTCAGAGGAAGATTATTAAGAGTAATGGCTCATTCGTATGTAACATTTATGTGGCCGGTACTGAAGCGTGCGCGTTTGATCCCCTTGAATTTTTCAAACGTGCAAGTGTAATAATATCCTCCCGATAAATTATCTCTCCGTGAGAAAATTTTGCATATAATTTTTATTATTACTTATTGCATAATTATATTTGTTACGTTACTGAATCTATTATTATAACATAGCGATATCAAACATTCTGTCAGACTTGACGCGCATTAAATTACAATTGCATATAACCGCTGTACTCAAACACGATTTGAACATTAACAGTGTTAAAGCAATATACGCGCTTAATCGTACGAACGTGCGAATAAGATCGATCCGTTTCCAAAGCATTAAGTGCAAAAAAGTGATAGAAGGTGATTTCGTAAGTTCAAGGTTCAATATTGAACATATGTTTCTCGGCTATGCGCGCTCACGTAGCAAGAAACTTTGTTCAATGGACTGTAACGTTCCATTGTTATCTGACTAGAATTTCCAAACGAGTACAAACGCCAGTCTTGGTCGTATATTTTGGAAAAAAGGAGGCCGAATACGATTGTACTTTGAACATACTCGTAATTTGATTATCGCGCGAAAGTCCCTCGAAAAGTCTCTTTTTACCCAGAAAAGTCGTATCGAAAGTTCGCACTTAAGGCTTCCTCGTATTTTGCTTTCCTTTTCTTGTGTTTTAGTCGTTAAAATATATATTATATAAAATATATATTTATAAATCATTAACTAAGTAATCCGGATTGTGTCTAGATGACGGTATAACTCAAAGCAGCGATGTTTTGGAGAATTTTATTCTTTGCTTTTTAAAGGTTGTCTATCCTGCATAAAATTAATATGCAACAAATTATGTTGTGGTGTCATAAGTATGTATAGCATGTGTGTAGTTTGATTTATCGCTATCTAGACATGATCCGGATTATTTAATTAATAATCTAATATATCGTTTTATTTAAATATTAAATCATCTGCTTTTGCCTGATAGGTATTTGCAACTCTCTCTCCCTCTCTCTCTCTCGTGCTTCATACGACGTTCATGATTCAACAACTCAAACGCAATCCACGCGTTACTGCAGCTATAAATTCAACTTTGCTGACTTTCAATGTATTGCATTAATATCGGAATTAATTTGATTATAGCTTGTATGCCGAATAACATGCGGAACGCATCGAGTATGCACATGCGAGATATACGCGGGAATATTCGTAGAATATTTAAAACACCGCGGTGTAACGCATTCGCGGCATCCGTTTACCAAAGGGATTTCCGCCGTAGCGGAAATTTTAATTTAGAAGAGCATTTACCTTCCGAGTTATGTAATATCCGGCATGATGATATCGTGGGGGGTTAAATTTTTGGCAAGGCTACGAGCCACATAGAGCTACAGAGCTTTATTAGCGGCGCTCACCGAGACAACTTTGTATTTACCCAAGCTTTCCATAGGCGCACTACGTTTACTTTAACGCTCTTGGAAGAGAAATAACTAAGGAGCAGAAGAGAAGAGCGGCATAATACGCTGTCCCAAATTCAGCCCAAATATATTGTTCCTCAGAGTTTTATCACTGACAAATGCTATTTTGCAACTCTTCATGCAACTAAAACAATCGGATGGTCGTGAACAGATTTGTAGGTAAATTACTGAAATCGTTCAAAACGACGATCGCGAGTCTACCATTTCAGTGATAATTCATCGAGAAAGAAAGAGAAAGAAAACGGGAACAAGAAAGAGAGATCGTTCGCTCGTTTATCCGTTCTTGCGCGCAGGAAACGGGATATAGCCGGTGTTAATGCCGGGGAATCCGGACGAAAGCTCGATTCAACGGTAAAGATTACCGTTAATACATGTTACGGGGATTACGGCTGATTATGGCTGACTCATAAAACGAGATAGCCGAGCCCAAGCGAGGCGGCGAGGCGGAAACGCCGAGCGGTCGGGCGAGATCGCTCTTGTCTTTGTATAATCAAGGCTTCGTTGCCTGGAGCATTCGGGGATGCACTGTGGTCCTCTCCCCCAAGTAGAGGGAGGTTGACTTTATCAAAGGTACATTACTTATTCCTGCCCCATTGAATTAAACGGACGCGCCGCCTGGAAGTTGCGGGCAGGAATGCAGCTCCGGCGCGCCAATTGCTACTCCCACTGTTCCTTTGTCCGACGATCGAAACACTCATGCTCGCAATCCACGCTTCGTTAGGCGAACACAACTTTCGTCTAATTGTCGCGGAAAGTATCGGCGAAGAAACGCCGTGAACGTAATGCGATTACGTTGAGACAGACGGACCTCACGCGGTCCGGTCTTACAGGGACCATTATTGTTATCTCACGTTCCTTAATATCCTCCGCCCCCGGCTATAAAAGTAGTAAAAATAATTTGCACTTTGCTTGCTCACCGATTATCCGCTGATGGTCGAATGGTAGCTAAGGGACGAACATTGTAATTAGTTGGCATTGTAATAGTTGGTATAAATTGATGTTTTGAAAATAAATATATTTAATAATATATTTAAATATCAGTAAACAGTCGCTCGCGCAAATAAACAAACAAATAAATAAATAGTAATAATAAATACAAAAATGCAGTACTAAAATATAATAATAAATTAATACATCATATGTAAATATATTACATTTAATTTAATTGTTTTCTCAAATGGACATGTTATTTATTGAGCTTCTCAATAAAATTTAAACTTATTTGCCCGAGAGGTATTATATTCCATCGGAGAACGAATGAATCTTTAACTAATCGTAAACGCCGACAAGAGGATCGTTAAAACGAACGAGCGATCGAAGATGATTGCGAAACGAGTCATTACGATTGCAATAACAATCCGAGATTTCAACGTTTTTTGTGGGTCACTTGCTATATCCGATTCCTGTGAATGTTTTACTTTTAGTGTCTAATAAAAAAAAAAGAAAATGAAAAGATGAAATATGAATAAAAATGTTTAGACATAATTGCAGCTTTTATCATGTGCAGGATTTACATTTTCTCTCGAAAATTTCGAGTCGAGATGGCGCTCAGCCGTTAATAAAGCATGAAGGAAATCCCAATATCGTGTATGATTAGTTATACACGTTAAAAGCGCCAATTGTTAATGCACAATTGTGTCGCGTGGACTACGTGATTTCTAATTTCCGTGATTTACAGTGACAGCGCGTATTTCCAATCGTATTTGCTCACGTACAATAATAACGACAGATGATTCTAATATTTTCGTTTTGATCATATATTCGAGGCAATTAATAATATTGGCCAATATTTCGCTTTTCTGTTGGTATATTGATGAGGAATAAGCCCTTTGATATTATTTATTCAGATCACCTGTAATCACCGCGAGTGCATTTATGAGCAATCAATTTTGCATCATTTTTACACACTACTTTTGGATCTTTCAGGAGCGCACTCTGCATTAATTTTGTTGGAACCGAGTGAAAATGAGCGAATAAAGAATTTAACTAAAAGTTCGAACAAGTTTGCGTTAAATTGACGAAAATAAAAAACAAGAGAAATTTAAGAGATTTGATATTAATCAAATGAGAGACTTGATTAATGTATCGTTTTATAAGCATTTCTGGAATGATTGAAAAACTCTTTTTGATAAGCACTTGTTGAAAAAGAGATGGGATGTATAATATACTTTACATGTTAATTGCTAAAATGCTTGAATGCAGTGTGTGTGCCGAATGCAGCATATTCGTGAATTGAAAATTATTTCGTCGGAAATTTGGGAAATTATTTCGCATACAAATAATTTACAGGTATTTAATGCAGTTTTAGAATACTTTTCCAATTAAAATTCAATAAATGTAAATTCAATATTTTTGTGCGTGAGTGCTGGATCTTTTATTGCTCGGATATCGTGATTGCTCTTCGTACAATTCGCCAATACATTGGAACTTGCGGAATCTTGTATCCTTGATCGTTCGTATTCGTGAAAAAATGGACTCGCTGTACGTAGATTTATACCTAAATAAAGCATAAGTAAGGGGGGCAGCCGGATGACGAAAGGGAATAGAATTTATTACACTTGGGCATCCGGGGATGCTTCCTCGTGTTCCGAAAAAAGCGAAATGTATAGCTCGTGTCCAACCTCGGGTGAATACACAATGGGATCTCGACGTTACATCGCGTTGCGGCTTTATTTTAATTATCAAGTTGAATGCTCCGTACATGTGCGTACGGTATATGTACATGTGTATGCGTGAGCACGAATAATCAAACAGTAAGCGCAGGGAGCGATTTGAAAATAGCGGTGCATTAAATTTATTTTAAATTGCATTACATCGTGCGAAACGTTTCGCTGATAATATCATGCTCGAGATCGAAAACAGACTGACGGCACTGTTGCTGCTAATTGCGTCAATTGTGAAACGCGATTGTAAACATCCATCGATATAATCGATTGAAATGAAATAAAAATTACGTTGATGAGAATATGGAGAAAATTGATAACGCAAGTACTTCCATCGCAAGGTGGAACAATGGCTGTACGCGTGTACGTGGAGTAACGATTTGTTCTCCATGGGATTGACGAACTCCTCACGGAACTGCGAATCCATCACACTTCGCTCGCATTTGCCGTCGCATGGAAAGCCCGAGAAGCACGGGAACGTATCCTCTGTTTGCTTTCGCGAGATGAAACGCGACGCGATGATGTTCGCGATGGTCCCGTTTGATCTCGACTTCGCGAAGCTGTATTCCCGGAGATGGCCGCTGGCGAGTGCAGAAAAAATATTGCCGTGTAACACGAGGAGATAGACGTCATTTCCGAAGGACACTTGAATACGAGAACCGGGTCGGACTCAATTTCCAAGGAATGAGGATCGCGCTTAAGCTCGTATGTTATTATAATGTCAAGGTATACGATGTGTCGCCGTCGTTGCACTAACGTCCAGCTCGTCGATATCTTCCGCGCGTATCAATATTATCGTTGATTAAATCACAGTGACGATTCGAATTAGGACAGAGGGAACAGATGATTACGGTGGCTTGATTAAAGACGAGACGTCTTAATGAATTTAGCGTTTCAACGGAATTTAATTTCCTGAACATGCATTTCGGGGAAATTCAATTTCGAATTTTTATATTTTACTCAAATCTCGAATTAGGAATTGTGGATTTTAGATTCGCTAGTTTTAATAACATGCGAAAATATTTATTAACTTGTGCATATATATGTGCCTATGTGTGTGTGTGTATACGAAAATTGACGGAGATCTCGATTTTCGAATATTGGCACACGAGAATTCTCATGATCTGGTCAGTTGCTCCACACATGCATGGATGGATTAACATTCTAGTTTCCAGCAAATTTACATTAAAAAAATAAACGGCAGAATTAAAATCAAACGTTTTTCTCGTTGTGCGTCTTTTTTATTTATTGAATTCGAACGTGAATTTTCGCCTCGATGTAAAGTTGAATGTATATTTTTTTCATACGTCCTTTTGCAATTCTTTGTCTTTTTTAGTTGACTCATCTTCTTTAGCTCTATTGCGCTCGCAGAAAATCATAAATCTCCTCGGAAATTCTGTTTGCAAAACGGGCCGGCAAACGAAATGCGGATACTTTCTTTGTTTCCGCAGTACATGTAGCAGTATCTTCGCGAAAGGACTCACCGCTGTTTTTTAGTTGGAGTCTCAGTGTATTTATGCGACCGCGACTTCCCGGTGTTTTTTGTCGACGAACTGGAATAATTATTCTTCTTTCGGTCTTGGCTATTGTGGTCACCTGTGCACTCTACGAGAAATAAATCAGGCTATTTTATGGGGATTGCGCGCCGCATTAGTTAAATTCAGCTTTATAAGCAGCAACCGTGTAACTTGGACGCGTTTCTGTGAGGTGCGAAATGCGAAACAAGTATTAATCTGCCGACGGCTTCAGATATATCACAACCACGCTTTACCGAAGTAATTTTAATGTTAAATGAACTATGAACAGTGCAGGATAGAAATTTTTTAATATGCTCATTTCTACAGAAATGAGCTGGAATTTAATCCTTCCTGCAAATTTACTTTCTTGGATATCCAAGAAGTGTGCTGTACATGAGGGTAATTTAAAAATACGCCAGGAAAATAACCGTAATATCATAATTTCCTCTCATAAATTTTTTTAGCATTATCATGCTCCTATGAATAGAATATGTTTGAGGTAAATGTAACTGTTTAAAGAGCGCGCTGCAAATTTTATTATGCACTTTATATAATAAAAAGGGGAACAAGAGGATAGCATGCAACAATAACATATTAATATAAATGCGTTTTTTTAACTTTGTTAATCAACTTATATAAATATCTAAGCGAGACATGATATATTATAATTATAGATATCACCAAATTATAAAATATTCTACAAAAAATTGAGCTGATGTGATTGAAAACAATGCAAGATATTAACATTAAAAAATCATATTCTCGTACTTTACTTGCTGTTATATAATTTATCATTCGTTTTAAATATTATGTGTACGCTGATTTCCTTTGAAATTTTGAAAATCTAGAACGTGAAAACGCGGAGGTTGTTTCTTTCTGCCAAAAAATCCAAGCGCGTGCTCGGATTTGCATCACGTTCGTTTGTCATCACCCATTTCCTATTCTCAAAAAGCATTTCTAATTCTAATGCCTCGGCAATATTTTGCTTAAGCTTACTCGAGATTATCTGACAGCCGCAGGAAGGATGATAAAATTCGCTCGTGTATGTGAAGCTGGCGTATCATGTCGCGGAAAATCATTAATTATTGAGAGTTCCGGGCTCCCTTTTTAATAGTTCTAGAGTTCCTGATAGGTTAAACACATAGTTCTGGCCATTAAAGCGAAAAAATCGCATAGTCAAAGTGAGACGCCAACTTCACGCAGCGTCTCACTTTGTCCTGCGACAGTTTCCGCGATATTCCGGCTAGATTTTAAAAGATCTACAGTTCTACATAAGTTCTAGAAAGAGTTTTAGCGAAAAAAATTTTTTTCATCTTTTTATAATTATTAAAGCTAAAAAATGTTTAAGGGAATGACGACTGGTTAATTTCAGAGAGTTCTGTGCTTTATGAAATATTTCTCGTGTAGTTCTGAACATATTTAACCATTTTCCAAAGGGTTCTGAATGCAAACATTAACAATTATTTAATAAAAAATTGTTATCGTCCGAGAAAGACGTATCTACGGAGATATATGTGAGACGCTGGTCGATTTTCGAGAGTTCTGTGAAGACTAAAATATTTCTCGTGTAGTTCTGAACGTATTTAAGCGTATTCCAAAGAGTTCTGACTGCAAACATTATTCATTAGTTAATAAAAAATGTTTATCGTCCGAGAAAGACGGATATACGGAGATATGGGTGAGACGCTGGTCGATTTTTGAGAGTTCTGTGAAGACTAAAATATTTCTCGTGTAGTTCTGAACGTATTTAACAATATTCCAAAGAGTTCCGACCGCACACATTAACAATTATTTAATAAAAAATTTTTATCGTCTGAGAAAGACGGATATACAGAGATATTGGTGAGACGCTGGTCGATTTTCGAGAGTTCTGCTTATTCTAAAATAGTTCTCGTATAGTTCCGGACATATACAATGCCTTTCCAAAGAGTTCTGATAGGAACAACGATTAGAAAATTTTTTAAAAAATTATTTCGCCCAATGAGTGGACGTTTTCGACTTTACCAGTGAGACGTTGGCCGAAATGTCGGAGTTCTGGCTTTCCTAAAATACTTTTATAGTTCCGCACGTATTTATGATTTTCCTACAGAGTGCTATGTATGAGAGGTGCATAGAACTCTTTAGGACATTCATAAGTACCTTCGGAACTATACGAAAAATATTTTAGGAAGCCAGAACTCCGACAGTTCGGCCAGCGTCTCACCCTTTTCTGTCTTAAAATGCAGTTTTCGAGCAGTTTTAACTTTTTTTAAATTATACAATGTCGCTGGTGCATAGAACTCTTTAGGAAATTCATAATTACGTGTGGAACTATACGAAAAGTATTTTAGGAAAGCAAGAACTCCGACATTTCGGCCAGCGTCTCACTGGTAAAGTCGAAAACGTCCACTCTTCGGGTGAAATAATTTTTTAAAAAATTTTCTAATCGTTGTTCCTATCAGAACTCTTTGGAAAGGCATTGTACATGTCCGTAACTATACGAGAACTGTTTTAGAATAAGCAGAACTCTCGAAAATCGACCAGCGTCTCACATATATCTTCGTAGATACGTCTTTCTCGGACGATAAACATTTTTTATTAACTAATGAATAATGTTTGCAGTCAGAACTCTTTGGAATACGCTTAAATACGTTCAGAACTACACGAGAAATATTTTAGTCTTCACAGAACTCTCGAAAATCGACCAGCGTCTCACATATATCTCCGTAGATACGTCTTTCTCGGACGATAAAAAATTTTTATTAAATAATTGTTAATGTTTGCATTCAGAACTCTTTGGAAAATGGTTAAATATGTTCAGAACTACACGAGAAATAGTTCATAAAGCACAGAACTCTCTGAAATTAACCGGTCGTCATTCCCTTAAACAGTTTTTAGCTTTAATAATTATAAAAAGATGAAAAAAAATTTTTTCGCTAGAACTCTTTCTAGAACTCATGTAGAACTGTAGATCTTTTAAAATCTAGCCGGAATATGGCGGAAACTGTCGCAGGACAAAGTGAGACGCTGCGTGAAGTTGGCGTCTCACTTTGCACTATGCGATTTTTTCGCTTTAATGGCCAGAACTATGTGTTTAACCTATCAGGAACTCTAAAACTATTAAAAAGGGAGCCAGAACTCTCAATAATTAATGATTTTCCGCGAAATGATACGCCAGCTTCACACACACAATTCGCTGTGCGCGCGGCAGGAGAGCAGGGGGCGATTCTTTGTATCCGCGTTCTCTCATATCCAATCGCTACATTTGCATCTGACAACTTGCCAATGGAACTGAAAACGCTTCTACTTCCGCCGCTTGCGTTCCGAGTGCATCGACGTCTGCAAATTCCGAAGTGCTGCGAGGTACTGCGCGTTATACAAGCGAGCACAACGAGGCAAGTGCAACAAGAAGTTTTCATCTTGATGTACGAAGAAATGTACAACGATTGTCGAGAAAAGCAAGATGTGAAGTGTACGCATGAGCAAACGGGAAAATTAATGCTTTCCATTTACTCCGGAAAATTTCCGAAACAGACGGCCAGCGGATTCAATTGCTCGGCTTTTAAACTCAAAGAGTGGAT